>NC_060087.1:91025678-92238536 GCF_922984935.1 Meles meles | reverse complement strand
CTCTCAGGGCCACAGGACTGAGCCTCCATGCAGGATCCCTGCTCAGCGGGGACTCTGCTTCTCCATCTCCCTCTGACTCTGCCTGCCACTCATGCTTTCTCTCTCTCTCTCTCAAATAAAGAAATCACTTCTTTTTAAAAAACATGGCGTATATATTATGTATATATTATAAATATACATATATGTTTACATATATATATATATATATACACATACATATATAAAATGCCGAGTGCTCTAAGCATTGCCAAATATACATCTATACATATACATATAGTTATCTACATAAAAAAATTAATATTTATATACTATGTATACATTGTTTCACAAGGGACCATTTGGGGTAGGAGGCAATATCATAATTATCAATGAACACTTCTCAATGGGCACTCACTGTACTCACAGTGCAGATTTTCATTTATTTACATAACTCCTGGAAGTCTTTAAGACCAGGCTACTTTTTTTCGTTTTTAGAAGTATATTTTTTTCAATATGAGTGAAACCATGTGATAATGATCGTTCTCTGACTGACTGAATGTGACTCTGACTGACTCAAGAATGTGAGTGTTTGTGTGTGTGAGTGCGTGTGTGTGTGTGTGTGTGTGTGTAATGGAATATTACTCAGTCATCCAAATGGAAGAAATGTTGCCATTTTGAACGACATGGATTCATCTGCAGAGGACCTTACGAAGCAAAATGAGTCAAAGAGGGGCGCCTGGGTGGCTCAGTGGGATAATGTCTCTGCCTCCAGCTCAGGTCATGGTCTCCGGGTCCTGTGATTGAGCCCCGCATCAGGCTCTCT
Source organism: Meles meles (assembly GCF_922984935.1). Lineage (NCBI taxonomy): Eukaryota > Metazoa > Chordata > Mammalia > Carnivora > Mustelidae > Meles > Meles meles. The sequence continues at coordinate 92,237,734 of NC_060087.1, read as the reverse complement.
GCTTGGCTAGGAGCCTGCTTCCTCTCTCTTATTCTCTGCCTGTGTCTCTGCCTACTTGTGATCTCTGTCTGTCAAATAAATATATAAAATGTTTAAAAAAAATGAATCAGAGAAAGATGAATTCTATGTGGTTTCTCTCATTTATGGTATTAAAAAACAAAACAAAACAAAACAAAACAAATGAACATGGGGTGAAATTGAGAGAGGCAAACCAGGAAACAGACTGGTAGCTATAAAAAATGCACTGATGATGATCAGAGAGGAGGTGGGCAGGGGGATGGGCTAAATGGGAGATGGTCTGAGGAAGGGCATATGTTGGGGCTCCTGGGGGGGTTCGTTCCGTTAAGTGTCTGCTTTAGGCTTAAGTCATACTCTCAGGACCACAGGATTGAGCCTCCATGCCAGATCCCTGCTCAGTGGGGAGTCTGCTTCCCCATCTCCCTCTGACTCTGCCCGCCACTCATGCTTTCTCTCTCTCTCTTTCTCTCTCTCTCAAATAAAGAAATCACTTCTTTTTAAAAAACAGGGCATATATATTATATATATATATAATATATATACATATATGTTTACATACATATATATATATATATGAAGCTGAGTGCTGTAAGCTTGCCAAATATACATCTATACATATACATATAGGTATCTACATTAAAAAAAGTAATATATACATACTATGTATACATTCTTTCACAAAGGACCGTTTGGGGTAGGAGGCAATATCTTAATTACCAATGACCACTTCTCAACGGGCACTCACTGTACTCACAGTGCAGATTTTCATTTTTTTAGCATAACACCTGGAAGACTTGGAGACGAGGCTATTTTATTTTTTTTTTAGAAATATATTTTTTCAAATATGAGTGAAACCCTTTGGTAATGATCTTTCTCTGACTAACTGATTTCACATAGCAGAATCCCTTGTATTTCCTCCCACATCGAGGAAAATGGGAGGTATTCGTCCCTTCTGATGCCTGAATCAGATTCTAGTGAGTCTAGGAACCACATCCTCTTTAGGTAATCCTCTTTCTTGTATGGAATATAAGGAATAGTGCAGGGAGTATTTAAAATTTAAATTTAAATTTTAAAATTAAAAATAATAATAAAATTTAAAAAAAAATTTAAATTTAAATTTAAATTTAAAATTTCATCCCATTCAGTATTCCTCTCGATCCCTGTCATCACAGGGGTCGATAATCACAGGGATGGAGAGGAAAACTGAACGGGACGAAATCAGAAAGCAAGACAAACCACAAAACACTCCTGACTCCTGGAAGCAAAGTGAAGTTGGCAGAAAGGGAGGTGGGTGGGGGGATGGGGTCACCTGGTGATGTGCATTAAGTGTCATGTTTCTCAGTAACTAAATGGAAATGAGACCGCCAATTCAAGGGAGGGTCTGAGAACAGATCTTTATTGTGGGCACCCTGGGGCGAGGTTCCAAGACTCAAAGGAGGGCAGTGAGTCAGGGAAGTCCCGCGCAAGACAAGGTGGCTGGGGTTTACATAAAGTTGAAAAGCAGAACTATTTCCTAATGGTTGGCTCATATGCAAAGGAAGGATTGTGATCCGACCAGTCAGAGTTACTTCCTCTATGCAAAGGAAGGATTGTGATCCAACCAGTCAGAGTTACTTCCTTTTCTGGGGTTTGAGGGGTATTGGGTTTGGTTGGGGAAGTCCAAAAGGAGAGGTTTAGGGGCCTGCGTCGAGCTGTCAGCAGGTCATTGATCCATCGGTGTCCCAAGAGGAGGTAATGACGGGAACCTCGGCCATTTTGGGTTATCCGCCATCTTGAAGAGTTTCCCTTCCTGTCCAGCCCCAACATTTTGACCTTTTGTTTTATATAATGGTGTGGGGGGCGTCGACTTTGCTCTGACTACTTCCTGCTGACAGTGGGGCATCGTTAGGGGCAGTCAGAGGTGGGCAGGTGAGAGTAGGGCTGAAGTAAAAGTTGGTTGACAGATACCCGGGTGAGTTCTCACAGGTGTTCCTGTAAACATCGAAACATGCAAGGAGCGACAGAGATGAGAAGAAGGATTAGGCATAGGGGTCCCGCCAAAGGGAGTAACCACATTACCCAAGTGTGGGGGTCTAAACCCCAGAAGACGTGCTCTGGTGTCTGGTCTGGATCCAGTCCCGGAGTTCTTTGACCTTGGAAGTAACTATACCTGACTGATTAACAAAGTAGCAGCATTGTTCATTTAAGTATAGACATGTTCCACCTTTTTCGGCGGTTAAGAGGTCAAGAGCCCTCCGATTTTGTAGGGCGACAGCTGCCAAGCTGGTGACCTGAGTTTGTAGGGCTGTGAAGGAATCAGTGATCCGCTCCATGTCATCGTTAAGAGCTTGGGAAAGTTTATAGTAAAAGTCCATGGAAGTCCCTAACTCCGCTGCTCCGGTTGCAACTCCCATAGTTATCCCAGCACCTATCAAGAAGGGGAGGAAGGCAGCCCTTTTGGTTTGGTGCTGGGGGAATAGTATGGACTGGAGTTGAGGATCAGAATAGATGTTAGTTGAGGGGGATAGTAAGATAAATGTGCAGTCTAGGGAGTCATTGATAGTTAAGCAACGATAGGTACCCTGAGGGCATGAGAGGAATACACCTGAGGGAGTACAGTATGGGAGGGAGGAGTTAGTCATGTCGAAGTGAGAGAGTTGGAGGAGTTGATGATTGGTATTTTTCCTCCAATAGGTCCAATGTGGACAGTCTGGTTGATGATCGTGTTATTAGGGAGTGGCCAGCTGGTTGGGAGTGGGATCCCTACGAAGTTAGAGAATGTAGAGAACGGAAAACAGATCCAGCAGTTGCTGTCCCCACTGCCAGTGGCATTCCGCCATAAGTTATAGCTGGCATTTAGGAGAGTTATTGTTAGTTGTTCAGTGGTGGGGATCTTTTTTATGCTGTCAAGGGAAATACCCTTGTAGGTAAGCTGGGTTGAGGCTTGGAGCTGGTTATTTAATTGAATGACTTTTTGTCTGGTTACTTCCTGGGCCACCTGGTCTTGGACTCCTCCCCCGTCAGTGAGACCGGCATGACCCAGATAGTTCCAGCAATCTTTACCAGTTTTGGGGTACTGGGTGCAAGGGGATCGACTAGTTTGAGAGAGTTTGGGGGTCCAAAAGGTTTTTCCCGGGGCGTGTTTCGAAGTACAGGTAGTTGGCGTTTTCCCCGAGTAACAGATAGCGGGCATATAGGTATAGGAGGAAAAGTAGGTAGTGGACCGGGAGGCTAGTTGAGGTAGGTATTTTGAGTATCTGGATGTGCTCCTCATACATTCACATTCTATTGCTTGGATCGGGGGGCTTAGGAGAAATATGAGAAGGAGTCTTAGCCAGGCAGAGTTTGGTGGGTCCCACCATCTGGGAGGTCCATTCATTACCTGTGGGTGCCCGCTTAAGGTTGTTGATGTGCACCCATGCGGTATGTCCCAGCAATTTTGCCGCGGTTGTGGTGGTGAGGATAACCGTGTGGGGCCCGGTCCATCAGGTCTGCAGGGAGCCTGGCCGCAGATTTCTGAGAACCACCTGGTCCCCTGGGGATAAGTCTCATGGGCAGGCTTCCTCGGAGGTATTGTCGTCTGGGGCCAGTATGACAGCATCAGCATGGGCTCTCAAGGGGGGCCCGGAGGAGGGTAAGGTAAGGCAGATAAGAGAGGTGGAGGAATGGCCGGGAGGTTGTGGTCGATAAGGAAAGGCCGGCCGTACAGCAGCTCAAAGGGACTCAAACCTGATGGTCCTCGGGGGAACGCCCGGAGTCTGGTGAGAGCTAGAGGTAACAATGCGGGCCATAAAAGGCGAGTCTCCAGGGTAAGTTTAGTGAGTTGAGCCTGAAGTAACCCGTTGGACCTTTCCTCCTTACCTGAAGACTGAGGGTGGTAGGGGATGTGCAGCTTCCAGGTAATGTTGAGGCTTTCGGCCACCTGTTGGGTCATGCTGGAGATAAATGCTGGCCTGTTATCTGACTGTAAGGTCCGGGGTAACCCAAACCTCGGGATGATGTGCTCGATGAGGATTGTGGCCACCACGTCTGCAGTCTCTCTGGCTGCGGGGTACGCCTCAATCCATCTTGTAAAAGTGTCAACCAAAGTTAGTAGATAACGAAAGGTTTTATGGCGGGGCATGTGAGTGAAGTCCAGCTGCCAGTCTTCCCCGGGCTGACGGCCTCGGAGTTGATGGTTAAGCCCCGGCCGGCGGATTCCTCCTTGTGCATTTACGGCCGAGCAGATTTTACAAGCCCTATGGACAGTCTCAATCACCTTAGGTAGGGATGGATAGTAAAACGGGGGCTGGAGGAATTGGTTCAGTGCCCTTGGGCCAATATAGAGAGATTGGTGGACATCAGTAATTAGGGTATGGGCCAGGTTCTCTGGGAGAGCGATTTTGCTCTGAATGTAAATCCATCCTTTATCTTCTGTTTTTCCCCCCAGGGAGTGAAGTGCTTGGGTCTCTTTTTCTGAGTAGGATGGTTGGTGAGGAGTATTGAGAAAAAGGATGGGAGATATGGGGCTATTCAGAGTCATCTGCCTGGCCACTGAGTTGGCCTTGTTGTTTCCCATGGAGACCATATCGTTGGAGGCCTGATGGCCCTTGCAATGAATGATCGCGACTTCAGTGGGCAGACTGAGGGCCTCGAGTAATTTAGCAATGAGTGGTCGGTCCATTGACTATGGGTGTTCCCTTTGAGGTCAGAAATCCCCGCTCCTGCCAGAGGACAGAGTGGGTATGAGTAATGAGGTAGGCATATTTCGAGTCAGTGTAGATGGTGACTCGTTGTCCTTTGGACAGATGTAATGCCCTAGTGAGGGCTATAAGTTCTGCCTTTTGGGATGTGGTCCCTGTCGGGAGGGGAGCTGCCTCAACAATTGATTCCGAGGTGACTACAGCATAAGCAGCATGTCTCTGACCGTCTGCAGCCAGGAGGGAACTGCCATCTACAAAGAGTATACGATCAGGGTTGGAGAGTGGCTGATCAGAGAGTCCAGGATGGGGAGAGGTGAGATCCTCCATGAGCTGCGGGCAGGAGTGAGTGGGTTCGGAGGTAGGTGAGGGTGTAGGCAACAGAGTTGCAGGATTTAAGCGGGGAGAGGTAGCGAGGGTGATTTGAGGGTTTTCAATGAATAGCAGATGGAAGAGTTGGAGACGAGAGGGGGTTAGGTGGGCCAGGGATCGGTGGCTAAGAAGATCCCCAAGTCGATGGGGGGAGTAAACCACGAGGGGTTGTCCCAAAGCCAATTTGAGAGCCTCCTTAGTCAAGGAGGCAGCAGCTGCCAGCGCCCTGAGGCAGGGCTGCCATCCGCGGGCAGTGCTGTCTAGCTGCTTAGATAGATAGGCTACAATCCGGTAAGTAGGTCCCACCGGTTGGGCCAAAAGGCCAGTAGCTGAACCTGACCGCTCATCAGTGTAAAGGTGGAATGGTTTCGAAGGGTCAGGCAAAGTTAGTACCGGCCCAGCGGTGAGACAGTCTCTTAGCTTGGAAAACAGGCAGCGGACCAAAGAGGGATCTCTGAGGGGACCCTGGGGAGTGTCCTTTGCTGCTTGGTACAAGGGGTGGGCCAGGATGGAGAAGTTTGGAATCCAGTGCCTAAAGAAACCAGCCAACCTGAGGAAGGAGAGTATCTCATCTGCCGTCTGAGGGGGTTGGAGCTCTCGTAGGAGGCGGATGTGGTCCCCGGTAAGAGACTTAGAGGTGGGGGTCAGGTGGATGCCTAGGTAAGTGACCGCGGGGGTGCAGAGCTGTGCCTTAGAGGGTGTGACCCGATACCCTTTGCTCCCTAGGAAGTTAAGTAGGGAGGAGGTGTCATCGTGGGAGGTGATGTGGGAAGGGCTGCAGAGGAGGAGGTCATCTACATATTGTACTAAGGTACTAGCCTTAAGGATGCATTGCTGTAAATCCACAGCCAAGGCCTGACCGAAAATATGGGGGCTGTCCCGGAACCCCTGGGGTAGGACAGTCCAGGTTAACTGTCCAGAGGTATGTGTGTCTGGGTCTTCCCAGGTGAAGGCAAAAAGAAAATAGGAATCAGGGTGTAGGGGGATAGTAAAAAAGGCATCCTTCAGGTCCAACACTGTAAAGTGAGTGGTGCTTGGAGGGATATGGGATAGCAAGGTATAAGGGTTAGGAACCACCGGATGGAGAGAGACTATTGCATCATTGATGAGTTGGAGGTCCTGAACCAGTCGATAAGCACCGGAGGGTTTACGAACCAGCAGGATGGGGGAGTTACAAGGAGAACTTATGGGAATCAGAAGTCCCTGACGTTTCAGCCATTCTATGATGGGCTTGAGACCACGGAGATGGGGGAGGGAGATAGGGAACTAGGGTCTAGAGGGGAACTTGGAACCATCCTTGAGTTGTATTTTGGTGGGAGTGTGGTGGGAGGCCACTACGGGTTCCGAGGTATCCCATACTTGGGGGTTCATGAAGGGTAATTGATCGGGGGCAGGAGTAGATGGAGTGGAGAGATATAGGATGAGATGAGCTAAGGGTGAGGAGGGAGGAGAGGGAGACAACTGGATAGTTGCCCCTAGCTTTTGGAGGATATCCCTACCCAGTATTGGCACTGGGCATGAGGGAATCACCAGGAATGAGTGGGAGAAGGGGAACCCATCCGGGCTACAGATAAGGGGAGGCGTGACCCTAGGAGTGGAGAAATTCCCATTGATCCCCATAACAGCAACTGGTGAGGGTCGAGTGTGTCCCACATAGGAAGGTAGAACAGAGTAGGTAGCCCCCGTGTCCAGCAGAAAATAAATGGACTTACCCGCTACCTGGAGCATGACCCTGGGCTCGGCCTGGGTGAGAGGGGTGGCTGAGTCTGGGCTTCGTCAGTCGTCCTCCAACCCAAGCAGTTGGAAGGCTGAACTTACTGTCTAGGGTCTTCCCCCGCATTGAGATGCCGAGGATTCCCCGAGGCTACGGCAGTCGGATTTCAATGGCCCATCAAATGGCAGAGAGGGCATGGTCCGGTTGACGCCTTTGGGATAGGGCATTGACGGGCCCAATGAGCTTCAGCCCCGCATTTGAAGCAGGCCCCTGGTGGGGTGCCGTTGGTTTCCCCTTTTTGCTGGCTCCCAGAGCCGGCCGGCTGCAGGGCTGCAACCAGGGCTTGGGTTTGTAGTTGGACTTTCTGCTGGAGCCTGGCCTGCCATTTAAGTTCAGCGGCTTCCTCGCAGGAGCTAAAGACTTTAAAGACCATTCTCACTAGGTCTGAAATAGGGGTCTGTGGGCCCTCCTCGGCCTTTTTTAGCTTTTTTCGGATATCTGAGGCTGACTGGGAGATGAAATGTGTGGCTAGAATGTCACCCCCGCAGGGGAGGCTGGATCTAGGCGCGTGTATTGGGTTAATGCCTTAGTCAGCCGGTTAAGGTACATGGCCGGATTCTCGTCTGGGGCCTGTATGACTTCCCTAATCTTGTCGTAGTTGACAGCCTTGTTAGAGGCCGCCCGCATGCCGGCAATGAGGCATTGGACCATGCGGTCGCAGCGTCAACGACCATCCTGGCCATTTTGGTAGTCCCAGCCTGGTTCCACGGCTGGGACGGCCTGAGCCCCGACTGGAATCGTAGCATCAGTCAGGTGAACCTGATCTGCGTGTTCTCAGGCAGCAGCCTGGATGTGTCCCCTTTCCTCTGTGGTAAGGGTGGTGGTCTGGATGACATGTAAGTCATGCCAGGTTAGGTCATAGGCCTGGGCTAAATATTGGAACTCCTTGATGTAGTTGCCGGCATTGGCCGAAAAGGAACCTAAGCGTTTTTTTATTTGGGATAGGTCTTGTGGAGAAAAGGGTGCATGGACTCGGACAACCCCTTCAGCCCTTGCAATCTCCCTCAAGGTGCAGACCAGGTCCGGGGAAGGGTTTTTGGATCTGGTACAGGTGGAGATAGGAGGAGAAGAAGGGAGGGCACTGGAAGGTGGTTGAGGTTCTGGGGCTGGGAGGGGAGGAGCAGTAGGAGAGGGTGTGCTCGAGGCTGTGCCTGGAGCTTCGGGGGTTGGAGAAGGAGTTGGGGGCATAGGCTGTTGGGGAGCGGGTTGGTAGGGAGGAGGAGGAAGGTGTAGGACCCTTACAGGGGGCCTGGAGAGATTTTCAGGAGGCTAGGCGAGGGGAGATAGAGAGGCCGAGTTAGAGTCTTTAGAGGTGGAATGGGGAAGAGTTGGTGGGGGAGAGCGGGCTAGGAGTACTTGAGAGGTTGAGCAGCTAGAGCAGAGTTCTGGTCTGGAGTGCAAGGTCCAGAAATCCTGGACATAAGGCACCTCAGACCATTTGCCTTGGCATCTACAGAGATTATCAAGGTCCATAAGTATCTGATAATCAAAAGTGCCTTCAGGTGGCCATTGTGATTGGTTGTCCAGCCCATATTAAGGCCAAGCGACAGCATAGTAATGAATAAGGTGTCACCTTCATAGGTCCTGGTCTAACTCCAGAGTTCAGAGATTAGCCAGTAGGCATCCTAAAGGCATTTTGGGATCGAATTTGGACTGGGAGGTTCCCATGCCCCCTTCCCTTATCAGCTCAAGACTTGGAGGAGGGCGTCCCCTCCTCCGAGAAATGAGCTGCAACTTAGGGAAATGGTTGCTGTGGAGTGAGGGTGTCTCCTTTATTCCTGGAACCATGGAGCCACCAGGTGGCGGTGGAGGGATTGCCCTGACTCGGCCGCCATTAGGACAGGACGCCCCGGGGAAGGGTTGGAGACCAGGGAACACTCACCACAAGGAGTCCTGTGACCAGAGTAGAGAAAGAGAGCTGAGTCCCAGTCCGACGAAGGAGGAGAGAGCCTCCGTGCCAGTGCAGGGGCTCGATCTCCTCCCGGGTTTCGGCACCAAATGTCAGGTTTCTCGGTAACTAAATGGAAATGAGACCCAAGACAAGCGAGGATCCAAGAACAGATCTTTATTGTGGGCACCCTGGGGCGAGGTTCCAGGACTCAAAGGAGGGCAGTGAGTCAGGGAAGTCCCGCGCAAGACAAGGTGGCTGGGGTTTACATAAAGTTGAAAAGCAGAACTATTTCCTAATGGTTGGCTCATATGCAAAGGAAGGATTGTAATCCAACCAGTCAGAGTTACTTCCTCTATGCAAAGGATGGACTGTAATCCGACCAGTCAGAGTTAGCCCCTTTTCTGGGGTTTGAGGGATATGGGGTTTGCTTGGGGAAGTCCAAAAGGAGATGTGTAGGGGCCTGTGTTGAGCTGTCAGCAGGTCATTGATAAATTGGCATCCCAAGAGGAGGTGATGACGGAAACCTCGGCCATTTTGGGGTATCCACTATCTTGAAAAGTTTCCCTTCCTGTCCGGCCCCAACATTAAGGAGGGCACATGATATGATGAGCTCAGGGAGGTATACACAACTAATGATTGAACGTTGCATCCAAAGCTAATGATATATCCTATGTAGGCCCATGGAATTTCAATAAAGAAACATTTCATTCATTCCGTTGGCAGAGAGAGAGGGAGCAAAAGCAGGCCGAGTGGCAGGCAGAAGGAGAAGGAGAAGCAGGCTTCTTGCTAAGCAGGGAGCCCGACGAGGTGGGGCTCGATGCCAGGGCCCTGGGATCATGACCCAAGCGCAAAGCTGATGCTTCACCAACTGGGCCACCCAGGAGCCCCTCTTTTTCTTTCTGAAGTGAGTCCCACGCCCAGGGTGGGGTTTCCACCCCTGACCCTGAAGACCAGAGTCAAATGCTCCACAAACTTAGCCAGCCTGCCACCCCAAGGGGAGGACAATTTTAATTCTCACGTCAGAGGTGAACAAAAGCATCAAGTCCGGAGAGATTCTGTGATGTGGCCAAGTTCACGCAGCAGGGAAATGGTGGTGTCCCGGGGCACACGGAAGCAGCATGGCTCCAAGGCTCAGAGCTAAGTCATTTTGCCGTGTTGCTACAGGATGCAAAGAGGCTGCTTGAGGGTATTTAGGCTATATATATGGATCTACTGATTTATCCATTTCTTTGTGACAGTTTGGAGAGGACACGTGGAATCATGACCCAACTTTCTGCCACCTTCAACCATGTCAACTTGACAGAAAGCAGATCAGTGCTGCCCTTGTGTAGCCAGCTCCCAAAGTGACATGAAAGGGATTTCTTGAGGACTTTGGTCATGATCCCTCTTAGCCACACAATGTCAGTATTATATAAGAATTCCTCAGACTCCCAGGTTTTCAAAATCAATGTACTGCATGACCGTTTTCACAAGTATTGTTGAAGATGCAGAACGGTAAGGAAAAAACAACTATTTCATCTCATTTTACTATTTTCTTTTCAAGGAACAGTGGAATGTTTCTTAAAGTATAAGGAAACATGTCAACCATTTAATAAGCTCTTCTTCTTCTGGGTAAAGGTTTGATGCTCTGGCATACGTCAGTTCTCAGGAAAGGCTGAGGATCCGGAGTCACAGCCACCTGCCTTCAAACTCCAGCTCTACTCTTCCCAGCTGTTGTGGGGATTCAAGACAATGGTGCAGCAGCACCCGACTGTCTCAGTGGGTGGGAGCATACAGCTCTCCCTTTTGGGGTTGTGCCTTTGAACCCCAAGCAGTGGGTAGAAAAGAGTTAAAGAAACATAAAGAAGATGGTGCATATTTTCTGGCCCATGGTAGGTGCTCGACACACATTCAGAAGTCTCTAAGCCCATGCTGAATCCTCAGCATGCATGCTTTGGGTGGCAATCCCCCTCACCTCACCATAAAGACTCGAAGCCATACACGTATTCTACTTTAAATATATCTTTTGCTAGAATTTGGAAGTGAATCGGAAATGTTCTTTTTGATATTATGGGGGGTCCCTCAAAAATCTAAAAACTGAACTCCCCTGTTCTCCAGCACTTACACTGCAATGGAATGACCCTAGCGATACCAAAACCTAATTCAAGGGAAATGTGCAGCCCAATGCTTACAGCATTATCGCCAATGCCAAAATGATGGAAATAACTCAAATGTCCATCAACATGTGACTCAATAAATAAGAATGTGTGTGCGGGTGTTTGTGTGTGTGTGTAATGGAATATTACTCAGCCATCCAAATGACAGAAATGTTGCCATTTTGAACGACATGGATACAGCTTCAGAGGACCATATGAAGCAAAATGAGTCAAAGAAAGATGAATTCTATGTGGTTTCTTTCACATATGGTATTTAAAAAAAAAAAACAAATGAACATTGGGTGAAATTGAGAGAGGCAAACCAGGAAACCAGACTGGTAACTATAGAGAATACACTGATGATGATCAGAGAGGAGGTGGGAGGGGGATGGGCTAAACGGGAGATGGTTCTGAGGAAGGGCATATGTTGGGGCTCCTGGGGGTGTTCGGACGGTTAATTGTCTGCCTTAGGCTCAAGTCATACTCTCAGGGCCACAGGATTGAGCCTCCATGCAGGATCCCTGCTCAGCGGGGAGTCTGCTTCTCCATCTCCCTCTGACTCTGCCTGCCACTCATGATTTCTCTCTCTCTCTCTCTCTCTCTCTCTCTCTCTCTTTCTCTCAAAAAAAGGATATCACTTCTTTTTAAAAAACAGGCCACATAAATTATATACATATTATATATATATATATACGTTTACATACATCTATTTATCTATCTCTCTCTGTCTATATATATATATATATATATATATATATATATATATAAAATGCCGAGTGCTGTAACCATTGCCAAATATAAATCTATACATATACATATAGGTCTCTACGTAAAAACAGAAATATATATACATATTATGTATACATTCTTTCACAAAGAACCGTTTGGAGTAGGAGGCAATATCATAATTATCAATGACCACGTGTACTCCAAGTACTCACTGTACTCACAGTGCAGATTTTCATTTATTTAGCATAACACCTGGAAGACTTGGAGACCAGGCTACTTTTTTTCCTTTTAAGAAGTGTATTGTTTCCAATATGAGTGAAACACTGTGATAATGATCTTTCGCTGACTGACTGATTTCACTTAGCAGAATCCCTTGCATTTTCACCCACATCGAGGAAAATGGGACGAGTTCGTCCCTTTTGACGCCTGAGACAGATTCCAGTGAGTCTAGGAATCACATCCTCTTTAGGTAGTCCTCTTTTATCTATGGAATATAAAGAGCAGTGCAGGGACGCCTCGGTGGCTCAGTGGGTTAAGCCGCTGCCTTCGGCTCGGGTCATGATCCCAGGGTCCTGGGATCGAGTCCCGCATGGTCTCCTTGCTCGGCAGGGAGCCTGCTTCTCTCTCCACCTCTGCCTGCCTGTGTGCTCTCTCTCTCTCTCCTTCTCTGTGACAAATAAATAAAAAATTTAAAAAAAAAATTAAAAAAAAAAGAGCAGTGCAGAAGATCACAGGGATCGAGAGGAAAACTGAACAGGAAGAAAACAGAAAGAGAGACAAACCACAAAACACTCCTGACTCCTGGAATCAAAGTGAAGTTGGCAGAAAGGGAGGTGGAGGGGGATGGGGTCATCCGGTGATGTGCATGAAGGAGGGCACATGATAGGATGAGCTCAGGGAGGTATACGCAACTAATGATTGAACGTTGCATCCAAAGCTAATGACGTATTCTATGTTGGCCCATGGAATTTCAATAAAGAAATTGAATTGTTGTTCTTCCTGTTAAAGAAACAGGAAGAAGATGGTGCATTTTGTATGGGAAATAGTAGGTGCTCGACACACATTCAGAATACTCGAAGACCATGCTGAATCCTCAGCATGCATGCTTTGGGTGGCAATCCCCATCACCTCACCATAAAGACTCGAACCCATACTCATATCCTACTTTAAACATACCTTTTAGTAGAATTTGGAAGTAAATCGGAAATGTTCTTTTCGATAGTATGGAGGTCCCTCAAAAATCGAAAAACCGAACTCCCCTGCTCTCCAGCCATTACACTACAATGGAATGACCCTAGAGTTACCAAAATACTAATTGGAAGGGAAATGTGCAGCCCAATGATTATAGCATTATCAGCAAGGCCAAAATGATGGAAATAACTCAAATGACCATCAACAGATGACTCAATAAATAAGTATGTGTGTGAGTGTTTGTGTGTGTGGGTGTGTGTGTGTGGGTGTAATGGAATATTAAACAGCCATCCAAATGAAAGAAATTTTGCCATTTTGAACGACATGGATTCAGCAGGAGCAGACTAACTGAAGCTAAATGAGACATAGAAAGATGAATGCTATGTGGTTTCTCTCAGATATGGTATTTAAAAACAAAACAAAACAAATGAACATGGGGTGAAATTGAGAGAGGCAAACCAGGAAACAGACTGGTAGCTATAGAGAATGAACTGATGATGATCAGAGAGGAGGTGGGCAGGGGGATGGGCTAAACGGGAGATAGGTCTGAGGAAGGGCATATGTTGGGGCTCCTGGGTGGTTTCGATCGGTTAAGTGTCTGCTTTAGGCTCAAGTCATAATCTGAGGTCCCCAGGATTGAGCTTCTATGAAGGCTCCCTGCTCAGCAGGGTGTCTGCTTCTCCTTCTCCCTCTGACTCTGCCCGCCTCTCCTTTTTTTCTCTCTCTCAAATAAAGAAATCAGTTCTTCTTTAAAAACAGGATATATATATATATTATATATATATATATATGTTTATATATATCATCATACATATACATATATATATTATATATATATATAATATATATACAATACCGAGTGCTGTAAGCATTGCCAAGTATGTATCTATACACGTACATATAAGTATCTACATTATATATATATATATATATATATTCACTATGTATACATTCTTTCACAAAGGACCGTTTGGAGTAGGAGGCAATATCATAATTATCAATGACCACTTCTCAATGGGCACTCACTGTGCTCAAAGTGCAGTTTTTCATTTATTTAGCATAACACATGGAAGACTTGGAGACCAGTCTATTTTTTTTTCTTTTTTAGAAATGTATTTTTTCAAATATGAGTGAAACCTTGGGATAATGGTCTTTCTCTGACTGACTGATTTCACTTAGCAGAATCCCGTGCATTTCCATGCACGTCGAGGAAAATGGGAGGTATTCTTCCCTTCTGATGCCTGAGTCAGATTCCAGTAAGTCTAGGAACCACATCCTATTTAGGTAGTCCTTTCTCCTGTATGGAATATAAGGAATAGTGAAGAGAATCACAGGGATGGAGAGGAAAACTGAATGGGAAGAAATCAGAAAGAGAGACAAACCACAAAACACTCCTGAATCCTGGAAGCAAAGTGATATTGCCAGAAAGGGAGGTGGGTAGGGAGATGGGGTCTCCCGGGGATGTGCATTAAGGAGGGCACATGATATGATGAGCCCTGGGAGGTATCCCCAACTAATCATTGAAGATTGCATCCAAAGCTAAAGAATTATTCTATGTTGGCCGATGGAATTTCAATAAAGAAACATTTCATGAATTCCTTTGGCCGAAAGAGAGAGAGAGCACAAGCAGGCCGAGTGGCAGGCAAAGGAGAGGGAGAAGCAGGCTCCTTGCAAAGCAGAGCCATCAAGTCTGGAGAGGTTCTGTGATGTGGCCAAGTTCATGCAGCAGAGAAATGGTGGAGGCCCGGGGCAAACTGAAGCAGCATGGTTCCAGGGCTCAGAGCTATATAATTTTTCCACGTTGCTACCAGATGCAAAGAGGCTGCTTGACGGAATTTAGGGTATTTGCATTAACCTACTGATTTATCCATTTCTTTGTGGCAGTTTGGAGAGGACACATGAAATCATGACCCAACTTTCTGCCACCTTCAACCCCAGTGAACTTGACAGAAAGCAGATCAGTGCTGCCCTCTAGTAGCCAGCTCCCAAACTGACATGAAAGGAATTTCTTGAGGACTTTGGTCATGATCCTTTGTAGCCACTGGATGTCAGGATTTTACAAGAATTCCTCAGACTCCCAGGTTTTCAAAATCAATGTGCTGCATGACTGTTGTAACAAATATTTTCGAAGATGCAGAATGGTAAATAAGAATACATATATTTCATCTCATTTTACTATTTTATTTTCTATGAACAGTGGACTCGTTCTTAAAGTTTAAGGACAACATTTCAACCATTCCGTAAGCTCTTTTTATTCTGGGTAAAAGTTTGATGCTCTGGCATACGTCAGTTCTCAGGAAAGGCTGAGGATCCAGAGTCACAGCCACCTGCCTTCAAACTCCAGCTCTACTCTCCCAGCTGTTGTGAGGATTCAAGACAATGGTGCAGCAGCACCTGGCTGTCTAAGTTGGTGGGAGCATACAGTGCTCGCTCTTGGAGTCGTGCTTTTGATCCCCAAGCAGGGTGCATAAATGACTTAAAGAAACAGGAAGAAGATGTTGCATTTTGTCTGGGAAATAGTAGGTGCTCGACACACATTCAGAATATTCTAAGACCATGCTGAATACAAGCATGCATGCTTTTGGTGGTGATCCCACTCACCTTACCATAAAGACTCAAACCATACTCTTATCCTACTTTAAACACATCTTTTGGGGCACCAGGGCGGCTCAGTGGGTTAAAGCCTCTGCCTTTGGCTCGGGTCATGATCCCGGTGTCCTGGGATCAAGCCCCGCCTCTGGCTCTCTGCTCAGCGGGGAGCCTGCTTCTCCCTCTCTCTGCCTGCCTCTCTGCCCACTTCTTATCTCTGTCAAATAAATAAATAAAATCTTTAAAAAAAAAGAGGTTCTCTCTCTTTAAACATATCTTTTGCTAGAATTTAGAAGTAAATTGGAAATGTTCTTTTTGATAGTATGGAGGTACCTCAAAAAGCTAAATACCAAACTCCCCTGCTCTCCAGCCATTACACTACAGTGGAATGGCCCTAGAGATTCCAAAATACTAATTGGAAGGGAAATGTGCAGCCCAGTGCTTATAGCATTATCAACAATGCCGTAATGATGGAAATAACTCAAATGTCCATCAACAGATGACTCAATAAATAACAAAGTGTGTGTGTGTGTGTGTGTCTGTGTGTGTGTGTGTGTATGTGTGTATGTGTCTGTAATGGAATATTACTCAGTCATCCAAATGAAAGAAATTTTGTCATTTGAGATGACATGGATTCAGCTGGAGAGGACTATGTGAAGCAAAATGAGTCAATGAAACACGAATTCTATGTGTTTTCTCTCATATATGGTATTTAAAAAAAGAAAACAGATGAATATAGGGTGAAATTGAGAGAGGCAAACCAGGGAACAGACTGGTAGCTATAGAGAAGTGAATGATGATGATCAGAGAGGAGGTGGTCAGGGAGATGGTCTAAATGGGTGATGGGAATGATGGAGGGCTTTTGTTGGGGTTCCTGGAGGACTCGATTTGTTAAGTGTCTGCTTTAGGCTCAAGTCATACTCTCAGGGCCCCAGGATTAAGCCTCAATGTAGGCTCCCTGCTCAGCAGCGAGTCTGCTTCTCTTTCTCCTCTGCCTCTGGCCCCCACTCATGCTATCTCACTCTCTCTCTCCCTCTCTCAAAAAAAGAAATCAGTTTTTCTTAGAAAGGACGGCATATATCATATATATCTATATTTTTATATATGTACATATACATATCTATATATATATAAAATAAGGAGTGCTGTATGCATTTCCAAATATATATCTATTTATATACTTATGTATCTACATAGAACGCATACATATATATGTATGTTTATGAATATACATATATATACTATGTATATAATTTTCAGAAAGGACAGTTTGGGGTACGAGGCAATGTCATCATTACCAATGATCTCTTCTCAACGGGCACTCTTGGTACTCACAGTGCAGTTTTTCATTTATTTTTCATAACACCTAGAAGATGTGGAGGCCATTCTTAATTTGTTTTGATTTTTAGAAATATATTTTTTCAAATATGAGTGAAACCCTGTGATAATGATCTTTCTCTGACTGACTGATTTCACTTAGCAGAATCCCTTGCATTTCCACCCACATCGAGGTAAATGGGAGGTATTCGTCCCTTCTGATGCCTGAGTCAGATTCCAGTGAGTCTAGGATCCACATCCTCTTTAAGTAGTCCTCTTTCCTGTATGGAATATAAGGAATAGCACAGAGGATCACAGGGATCGAGAGGAAAACTGAACGGGAAGAAATCAGAAAGAGAGACAAAGCACAAAACACTCCTAACTCCTGGAAGCAAAGTGAAGCTGGCAGTAAGGGAGGTGGGTGGGGGATGGGGTCACTGGGTGAGGTGCATTAAGGAGGGCACATGATATGATGAGCTCTGGGAGGTATACACCACTAATGAATGAACACTGCATCCAAGGCTAATGATGTATTCTATGTTGGCCTATGGAATTTCAATAAAGAAATATTTCATTAATTCCTTTGGCCAAGAGAGAGCACAAGCAGGCCAAGTGGCAGGCAGAAGGAGAGGGAGAAGCAGGCTCCTTCCAAAGCAGGGAACCCAACGAGTTGGAGCTCAATGCCAAGGCCATGGGATCATGAACCAAGCAAAAGGCCGATGCTTCACCAACTGGGCCACCCAGGAGCCTTCTTTTACTTTCTGAAGTGAGACCTATGCCCAGGGCATGGTTTCAACCCCTGACCTGTGATCAAGAGTCAAATGCTCTACAGACTTAGCTAGACAGCCACCCCCAAGGGAGGACGATTTTAATTCTCACGTCAGAGGTGGACAAAGCCATCAAGTCTGGAGAGGTTCTATGATGTGGCCAAGTTCATGCAGCAGGTAAATGGTGGAGTCCCGGGGCAAACAGAAGCAGCATGGTTCCAGGGCTCAGAGCTAAGTAATTTTGCTGCGTTGCTACTGGATGCAAAGAGGCTGCTTGAGGGTGTTTAGGTTACATGTATTGATCTACTGATTTATCGATTTCTGTGTGGCAGTTTGGAGAGGACACGTGGAATCATGACCCAACCTGCTGCCACCCTAAGCCCTAGAGAACATGACAGAAAGCAGCTCAGTGTGTCCCTCAATTAGCCAGCTCCCAAACTGACTTAAAAGGAACTTCTTGAGGACTTTGGACATGAACCCTTGTAGCCATGCGATATCACTATTGTACAAGAATTCCTCACACTCCCAGGTTTTCAAAATCAAAGTGCTGCATGACCGATTTCAGAAGTATTGTTGAAGATGCAGAACGGTAAGGAAAAAAAAAAAAACAACTCTTTCATCTCCTTTTACTATTTTCAAGGAACAGTGGACTGTTTCTTAAAGTATAAGGAAAACATGTCAACCATTCTGTAAGCTCTTTTTCTTCTGGGTAAAGGTCTGATGCTCTGGCATACGTCAGTTCTCAGGAAAGGCTGAGGATCCAGAGTCACAGCCACCTGCCTTCAAACTCCAGTTCTACTCTTCCCAGCTCTGTTGGGGATTCGAGACAATGGTGCAGCAGCACCCGGCTGTCTCAGTTGTTGGGCTTATACAGCTCTCGCTTTTGGGGGTGTGAGTTTGAACCCCATGCAGGGTGTAGAAATTACTTAAAGAAACATGAAGAAGATGGTGCATATTGTCTGGAACATAGTAGGTGCTCGACACACATTCAGAATTCTCTAAGACCATGCTAAATACTAAGCATGCCTGCTTACGGTTGCGGTCACCCTCACCTCACCATAAAGACTCGACCCAATACTCATATCCTACTTTAAACATTTATTTTGCTAGAATTTGGAAGTAAGATGGAAATGTTGTTTTTGATAGTACAGATGTTCCACAAAAAGCTAAAAACCGAATTTCCCTGCTCTCCAGCCATTACCCTATGAAGGGCTGTCCCAAGGGATACCAAAATACTAATTGGAAGGGACATGTGCAGCCCAATGTTTATAGCATTATCTACAATGCTGTACTGCTGGAAATAACTCAATTATCCATTTACTAATGCCTCAATAAATAAGAAGTTGTGGGTTTTTGAGTATGTGTGCGTGTGTGTGTGTCCGTGTGTGTGTGTTGTGTGTAAAGGAATATTACTCAGCCCTCCAAAAGAAAGAAATGTTGCCATTTGGAACAACATGGACTCAACTGGAGAGGACTTGGGGAAGCAAAATTAGTCAACGCAAGACGAATACTATTTGCTTTCTCTCGTATATGGTATTTAAGATACAAAAGAAAGGAACATGGGGGGAAATTCAGAGAGGCAAACCAGGAAACAGACTGGTAGCTATAGAGAAGGCACTGATGATGATCAGAGAGTTGGTGGGCAGGGGGATGGGCTAAAAGGGTGTCAGGTATGAAGGGGGGAATTTGTTGGGGCTCCTGGGGCGGCTCAGTCTGTTAAGTTACGGCTTTAGGGTCAAGTCATACTCTCGGTGCCCCAGGATTGAGCCTCGAATCAGGATCCCTGCTCAGCAGGGAGTCTGCTTCTCCTTCTCCCTCTGTCTCAGTCCCCCACTCACGCTTTCTCTCTCAAAGAAAGAAATCAGTTCTTCTTTTAAAAAGAGGTCATATTCCCTGCAGTTGCACTGCTGGGTATTTACCCCAAAAATACAGATGTAGTGAAAAGAAGAGTCATCTGTACCCCAATGTTTATAGCAGCAATGGCCACCGTCGCCAAACTGTGGAAAGAACCAGCATGCCCTTCAACGGATGAATGGATAAGGAAGATGTTGTCCATATACACGATGGAGTATTATGCCTCCATGAGAAAGGATGAATACCCAACTTTTGTAGCAATATGGACCAGACTGGAAGAGATTATGCTGAGCGAAATAAGTCAAGCAGAGAGAGTCAAGGATCATATGGTTTCACTTATTTGTGGAGCATAACAAAGAACATGGAGGACATGGGGAGATGGAGAGGAGAAGGGAGGTGTGGGAAATTGGAAGCGGAGATGAACCATGAGAGACTATGGACTCTGAAAAACAACCTGAGGGTTTTGAAGGGGCTGGGGGTGGGAGGTTGGGGAACCAGGTGGAGGATAATAGAGAGGGCATGTATTGAATGGAGCACTGGGTGTAGTGCAAAAACAATGAGTATTGTTACACTGAAAATAAATAAATAAATTTAAAAAACAGAAAAAGAAAATAAAAAGAAGCCATATTTTATATATATATATATATATATATATATAAACACACACACACACATATATATGTTTATATACATGTATATATATATCTCTATATAAACTGCAGAGTGCTGTAAGCATTACTCATGACTCATGACTCAATCTATTAGTTTTGCCTGCTGCATAGACCTGAACCTGATTGAATGAATTATGAACAAATGAATGACAATTGATTGTTTGATATTCAACAAATTTGACTAGTTCTACCCCAGGCTTCTTGGAGTTTGGTATCCAAGAACCTTGGGTCTGTGTGAGGAGCAGTGATTTTTGAATTTGTTTAGTTTAATGGTTCATGCTGTTGTTAAGTGGACCACCATCAGTTCTGATTTACTGTGCTCACAAGACACAATACTGGCTTCCAAATCATTTTGTCCTCAGAAACGTATTGAAACATACCTGGGTCAGAAAGCATCATTTGAAGGACAAAATGGCAACATCACTTTTCAACAAAAAGCCAGGCATGTGCAGAGATCAAGAAACCAGATGGTAATCAAATTTCTCTTGTTCAAGGTGCTACCTCCAACAATGCCTGATCTCAACGCTTGGACATAGCCAAGAGATGGCTAATAATCCAAGCTATTTGATATGACACTCAGGAATACAATACTTTTATTTTTATAGAATGATCCTCTTTTTTTTAATAGAATGATGTACAAAGATAAGTGTAGCCACTGTAAGCAGCAGGCAACCTTTCCTGACTAGTGTCTGGTGGGTCCCATCCTGGAATGCTTCAGCCCTAACCTGTCCCCTGACAGGCATATATATTCAAGCTAATAGAAACCAGTGGGTTCCAGGAGCTTCAGGGCCCCCTGGGCTTGCTGAGAAATCCAGAGGAGTTCCTTTGCTTAGGCAAATAAGGCCACATTTGGAAAAATTTTCCCAAATGTGTGTTCTAGCAATATGCATTTGTAGCCAGTAGCATTTTCCTGAAAACAAGCATTAGGAAGGCAGCAAAAGTAAAGGATGTAGCTACTAAAACCTTACTTCAGAAGTCAAATTTTAAAGGTACAAAGTGATAATCCTTGCCCAATCATCCTGAGACTAAATTAGGAAGTTTGTCACTGGCTTCCTACCCCTCAGTCCCTCCATTTTGATTCATTGTTCTCCCTCCCTTTTTTTAAAAAAAAGATTTTATTGACTTATTTGAGACAGAGAGAAAGAGAGCAGGCATGAGTTGGGGAGAGAGGCAGAGGGAAAAAGAGGAGCAGACTCCCTGCTGAGCAGGGAGGTAGATCCTAGGACCTGGAGATCACGGCCTGAGTTAAAGGCAAACTCCCAACTGACTGAGCCACCCACGCACCCCTGATTTACGGTTCTCCTTTCATGGGTCCTCATAAAGTCCTAGTACATCCTAGGTTAGAGGAAAGCAGTCAGAAAACCCCATTCAAATCAAAGTGTTAGTCACTTAGCAATATTACATTGAATAAAGCATTGGACAGGGGATACAGTGTAATTTATTATGTAGTTAAATGGTCAGGTTCTGTTAGCAGATCAGTATTGGAATCCCAGCTCTGCCACTTGCCAGCAGCGGTATGACCTTGGAAAAGTGACCTTGAGCCTCAGTTTCATCACCCATAAAGTAGAGATAATAATACCTAATTTGTAGGCTTGATCTACAGATCTGATGAGAACATTTGTGTTAACTACCAGGCACAGAGGAAGCACTGGATACATGAGAGCTTCCATTATTTGCATTTCAGAAGAGGAACACAGAACTCTAATAGTACCATCCTGGAAGCATAGTGGTCAAGTACCTTATTCCAGTCTTGAATTTGTGAACAATAAGTAAAAATCCCAATTTTATTTTATTCTATCTTAAGATTTTTTTTATTTGTAAGTAATCTCTACACCCAATATGGGACCCAAACTCACAAACCTGAGATCAAAAATGGCACACTCTGCTAGCTGAGCCATCTTGGTGCCCCTAAAATATCCAATTTTGGACCCAGTGTTCTTAGCACCCTAAAATGGTAAAACCGTTCCCCTTCATTGGGGAAAAGGCCTTATTTCTACTTTGTTCTCCTTGGTATCACCTGCAAAGTGCTGAGCCTACAGTAATAATAAAAAGAACAACACTAATACCACTAATAATAAACATTTATTAAGGAGCTATTAGGTGCCAGGCAAGCTCTTTATGTGTATTAACTCATTTAATCCTCACAACAACTGTATGGGGTAGGCACTATTATTACTCCCAACTTCATAAAATGAAAAGAAGATACAGAGAGCTTAAGTGAATTTACAGCACCCTGCCTTCAAAGCCCATGCTCTTAACCATGTTATACCTGAGCTTAATAAATATTTGCTAAATCAAGTATCTGCTAGATCCACCAATAACTTTTCTGTAACTTCTTTTTTCCTTCACGACTTCCTGATTGTAGATGGTGAGATCAAGATTTTTTTTTCCTCAGTCTCCTCTTCCTCTCAAATATCACTCTCGGACAAGGAACAGACACACCAACCTTCCAAACCATTCCCCCAAGGGGGAATGCTGGTAAGCAACAAGCAGATTTCCCCCCTGAGAATCCTACAAAGGCATAGGAATTAGAGGCACCAAGTACTATAGAAGTCCGAGTGAGGCAGGACTTTAAAGGAAGTACAGCCCTTTGAATGGCCTTGTAAGGAGTGATTAGTCATCTGCCATCCCCACCTCTATTAAGGAAAGCCAGACCCTGCTGGAAACAGGTTAAATTGATTCAGAGCAGCTCTGGAGCTGGGACAGGTAATTCAAAGGAAGGTAAAAGTTAGGCAAGCCACAAAAAAGAATGATGAAATTAAAGTGTTTATACTTAACAATGAGAGTCCCAGTCTCCTCCCCGCACCCCCACCCATGACTCCTAGAATAGTGACAACCAGGATTATGACTCCCAAGAGTCCATGAAGAGAGTGTAGCCCAAGAGGCAAGATCTACAGATACTGACTTAAAACGTCAGCGGGCTAGCCAATTTCTCCACTGGTTAACAAACACACCATGTACATTCACCTTCAAATCTGTCTCTTCGAGCTTCATTCTTTTCATTCAGGATCACCAGAGAATTAAGGAAATTAAGAATTAAGGAAACTTCCAACATGAAATAGAAAGACCAAAACAAAGTAGCATGAAAAATTAGAAAGGGAGAAAAACACAGGCAGCAGAAAAGAATTTCAAAGAAAGTACAATGAATATTTTCTAAGAAATAAGATAAAATACCATAGTTACAAAACAAAACTGGGATCCCATCAAAATAGAATAATCAAACAGCAAGAACCACCTCTTGGAAATTAACAATATTATAGGGGGGAAAAATCAGTAAAAGAAGACGCATAATTTGGAGGCTCTGTTAGGAAGAGTAATTTATAACAAAAATCTGGATGGTACAAGAGAAACAATTAGACAATTAAAAATCAGCCCAGGGGTGCCTGGGTGGCTCAGGGGGTTAAGCCTCTGCCTTTGGCTCAGGTCATGATCCCAGGGTCCTGGAATCCAGCCTGGCATCAAGCTCTCTGCTCAGCAGGGATCCTGCTTCCCCCTATCTCTCTGCCTGCCTCTCCGCCTACTTATGATCTCTGTCTGTGGAATAAAATACTCTATGGCCTTTGAGCCCATCATTTAAAAAAAAAAATCAACCCAGGCAATCTTATAAACAATGAAGAGTATTTTCAGAGAGAACAAAGACAATGTTGTCAAAGAAATTATCAAATAAATAATATACACACATTTCCCAGGTAGAATGGGACTATAAGACCCCAGAATAGATACTGCATAATATATGTCAAGGACCCAGACATCATCATGAAAATTCCTAACATCAAGAATAAAGATAATCTTAAAAGCCTCTGGAAGAGATGAGAAGGAATGAAAAGAGGTTACATTAAAGACTCAGGAATAACAATGGCATTGGAATTGTCAATGCCAATAATGGAAATAGGAAGACAGCATGCCATGTTGCAGAGCGCTAAAGGAAAATGATTTTATTTTATTTGATGGTTGATTTTAAGTAATCTCTACACCCAACGCGGGGATCAAACATAAAAACCCGAGATCAAAAAAGTCACATGCTGGGGCACCTGGGTGGCTCAGTGGGTTAAAGCCTCTGCCTTCAGCTCAGGTCATGATCTCATGGTCCTGGGATCAAACCCACATCTGGCTCTCCGTTCAGCGGGGAGCCAGCTTCCCTTCCTCTCTCTCTCTGCCTGACTCTCTGCCTACTTGTGATCTCTGTCAAATAAATAAAATCTTAAAAAAAAAAAGTCACATGCTCTTCCAACAGCCAGCGGGGTGCCTTAGGGGAAATGATTTTCGTTTGTTTTTTTTTTTTTAATTTTACTTTTTTTTAAATTTTTTTATTTATTTTTTATTTTTTTTTTATTTACAGCATAACAGTGTTCATTGTTTTGGCATCACACCCAGTGCTCCATGCAGTACGTGCCCTCCCTATTACCCACCACCTGGTTCCTCAACCTCCCACTCCCCCAGCCCTTCAAAACACTCTGGTTGCTTTTCAGAGTCCAGAGTCTCTCATGGTTCATCTCCCCTTCCAGTTTCCCTCAACTCCCTCTCCTCTCCATCTCCCCATGTCCTCCATGTTCTTTGTTATGCTCCACAAATAAGTGAGACCATATGATACTTGACTCTCTCTGCTTGACTTATTTCGCTCAGCATAATCTCTTCCAGTCCCGTCCATGTTGCTACAAAAGTTGGGTATTCATCCTTTCTGATGGAGGCATAATACTCCATTGTGTATATGGACCATATCTTCCTTATCCATTCATCCGTTGAAGGGCATCTTGGTTCTTTCCACAGTTTGGCGACGGTGGCCATTGCTGCAATAAACATTGGGGTACAGATGGCCCTTCTTTTCACTACATCTGTATTTTGGGGGTAAATACCCAGCAGTGCAATTGCAGGGTCATAGGGAAGCTCTATTCTTAATTTCTTCAGGAATCTCCGCACTGTTCTCCAAGGTGACTGCACTAACTTGCATTTCCACCAACAGTGTAAGAGGGTTCCCCTTTCTCCACATCCAAATGATTTTCTAACCTAGATTTTTATACTCAAACTATCAACCAATCGTGAATATAGAAGAATGACTTTCAGATATGCAAAATTTCAAAAATTTATCATCCCTGTACCTTTCTCACTAGAGAGTGTGCTCCACCAAAACAAGAGTAAACTGGGGGAAAAAAATGGGAGCCACAAGATTCATGCAAGAGTGGATTCAGCAGAGAAAAAAAAGGAGAAAGGGGCCTTCCAGGGTAGTGGAAAAGGAGATCTTAGCATAACAGTTGTGCAGAAGCTTTAGAAAGCAATAAGTTTAGATTGGAACAGGAGGACAGAGAGCTTCAGGAAAAACAAATGAAACTGATAAAGGATTTTTGCCATGTATAAAACTGTTCTGTGAAAATTCTACAGCTTTATCAGACAGTGTGGAAAGACTTCACAATTCAAGTTAAGGTAAACAAATTTTAAAATGAGACAATTGTTAACCCCAGTAAAAATCAAAAGTTACACGCAGAATGAACTGTTACCATAATATACCATATGGATCAGCAATCAATGATAGTTAGATAGGTATAAAATACCAATATGAGTTTAACTAAAAATTGTGGCATACCTATATTGAAGGTTTGAAGGAGCATAAGGAAGTATATAAGAGCTAAAAGTCCTCAACTGTAATAGAAAGCCAGCAAATATTGTCTAAAATTGATTAATCAAGGGGTGCCAGCGTGGCTCAGTCCCTTAAGCATCCAACTCTTGAATTCGGCTCAGGTCGTGTGTGAATGATCTCACAGTTGTGGGATGGAGCCCTGTGTCAAGCTCCACCCTGGGAGTGGAGTCTGCTTAAGATTCTCTTTCTCCATGGGGCGTCTGGGTGGCACATCTTGTTAAGCATCCAACTCCTGGTTTCAGCTCAGGCCCTGAACTCAGACTCATGAGATTAAGCCCTGCATCAGGCTTGGTGCTCAGCACAGAGTCTGCTTAACATTCTCTCTCCTTCTGCCCCTCCCCCCAGGCTCTTGCTCTCTCTTTCTTTCACTCTCAAATAAATAATCTTTAAAAATACACAAAAGACTCTCCTTCTCCCGCTACCCCTCCTCCCTCCCTCTCTCTCTCTCCCCATCTCTCAATAATACATAAATAAATGAATAATAAATAAATTGATTAATCAAGAGATAACTGAGAGAGAGGGAGAGAGAGAGAGAGAGAGAGAGACTAGCGGTGGTATGGTATTTACATAACCAGAAGTAAATACCAGAATAAAAAGCAAAAGGGACAAGAAAGTGGTTGCTTCTGATGAAAGGTGGGAGGGAGGCCTAAGAACTGCTTTGTTGTTGACACAAACTTTTTAGCATTTCTTAACCGTTAAAACTATGTGTGCATATCACTTTGACAGTCTTTGCTTTTACTTTTTTTTTTAAGATTTTATTTATTTATCTGACAGACAGAGATCACAAGCAGGCAGAGAGGCAGACTGAGAGAGAGGAGGAAACAGGCTCCCTGCAGAACAGAGAGCCTGATGTGGGGCTCAATCCCAGGACCCTGGGATCAGGACCTGAGCCGAAGGCAGAGGCTTTAACCCACTGAGCCAGCCAGGCGCCCCTGGTTTTACTTTTTAAAGAAGGACATAAATTAAAGAGATTGCAAATACTGCTCTGGGCAATATAGCCTCTCTATGGAAATTTCAACTCCACTGGAAGTTACTGGGCAAGAGAGAAAATTGGCCATGTTTTTCATGCGTTTGTTTATTCGCTTACTGTCCCTCTCACAGGAATTTACACCCCAAATGATCGGGAACAAGAGATGGGCAAGGAAACATTTGATTCTATAAGGAGGAAAACAGCTCTTACTTGTATCATTTACCAATTTCTGTGGTGTAAATACTCCCGATGGCTGGTTTCTAGCTACCAACATGATGCCACTGGACACAGAATTGGGAAAAGGTGCACACCATCAACTTTAGTAAACAAGTTCCAACACACCACTGACAAAAATCTTGTCTTGTTAACTGTTCTATCTGGAGTTCCACACAATGCATGGTGCATGGCAGGTTCTCAGCAGATATTTATTGATCTTTTGACTTAATGGCAAAAACAGCAGGATTCTGGGGACAAACAAATGATGCACTACATCATTTGATCTAAGAAAATATCATTTGGGATTCTGAAAGCAAAATAATCTTGAAAGCTAAAACTATTGAGCAATTTTCTGCTAGGAACCAGAAAACTTCAAGAGTAGGGAGCTGAAATCAGATTCAAGCTTAGATGGTAAGTGTAAGGTCATTCTGACCCCATGGCAGAAAAAGTGGAAAAGAAGGTCTCGTGAGCCAGACATTCTGCTAGTTACCTTACACGTGTGACTTTGTTTAATCTTTGCAATAATCCTAGATGTAGATCACTAACCCATTTTACAGAGGAGAACCCTGAGACTCAAAAAAGTGGAAGTAATTTGCCCAAGGACACACAGCTAGTAAGAGTGGAACCCTGGTACTTAAACCCAAGTGTGTCTCACTCTTTATCATATGCTCTTTCTCCTATACCAACAGCCTTCAAAAATTTAGCTAAATAATTTAGGAAAAAGAAGGTTTTGTTTATCAGAAATCCAAAGATAACTGTCTCATCCTTCTCTTGGCCTTTGGTTAGGGGGGTATACCCTAGGCACCTGCAAAGAGGGGGAAGAAATGCATCCAAACAAGCTGTTTTATAAGATCTAGATCCTTTGCTTTAACTCTCTCTATTTTCTTGTCTAAAGCAGGGTACATGTTGCCTAGCAACGAAGATAGTGGTGTCTTTTCTTTTCTTGCCTTAATTACCTTATGATTTCCACAAGCACAAAAAGATTGGATCAAATATTACAAGTAGTAGGTCTGAATTTCTTATAAAAATATCTATTCATACATAAGTATGTACAATACACACATACAAACACACACACACACACACGCACATTTCTCCTTCCCTCATTTCATGATTAAAGTAAAAAGACTTAGTCTGTATCGATGTGGTGTTGTATCATTGGCTAAAAAATACAAAAATTCACCATCTCTTCGCTTGCCTGTAAATAACACCAAACAACTGGTTTGAGCAACCATTCTTAGGGATCTGAGGGATTCTTGCAATTCATGACCAAACTGACCACCTGTTTTTAAACATCTGTGCGTCTCCTAAAAGAAAGATTTATTATAAACATCTCAGTAGCAATAAAGTTCAAAACCTGCCCTGTTAATATTTCTGCTGGTCACCTTTTTTTTTTCATTAGAACAAGAATCAGCAAAAGCTTTGTAATCAATACTTAAAGTAAACCTACATTTTATCTGAATTATTTGTGCAGAAGCAGAAGCAGTCCACGGGATAAATTAATAAATGGTGGATATAAAAAAGAATATCATTGAGAATGTGAGTGTTAGACACAATCAGCTGACTCCCTGACAGCCTTCTTCCCTGCTAACAGAATCTCAAATCTGTTCACATTTTTCCAGCAGCCATAGGGTTAACCATGATGGTTTTGTTCCTCTTCCTAAATGATTGATTTCGGTATGTATATGAGACATGAATGTGATCAAGAAAGTGTGGAGAAAAGTCTGCCTGAGGAGCTTCTGGGAAAGATTTCCTCACTCTTAAAGAGAGACACAAGAAAAGATCATTGCCCATTTTTAGCTGGAGGCAGTTCCACCTATAATATGTAATGTCTGGAACTGTGGCAGCCATCATGGGACCATAAGACCAACCAAATAACGATGGCCAGATAGCATGCTATGGCTTGTAAAATGGAAAGATATGTTGAGCCTGGTTCATTGATAACATCATTGAGCTGATGAATAATGGACCTTTGAGCTCCCATACCTTCAAATTTTGAAAAGAAAAATCACCTGGGCCATTTTGTCTTGAATAGTCTGTCACTTACAGCCAGAAGCATTATAACTGATACACTATGCTAGCAAATGCTAGAACTTTTAATTCTACTCATGTGTTATGCTAAATACTTCTAAAAGTGACTGCCTTCTACATCTAGCCTCCAAACTACAAAAACCACCTCTTTATTTTTTTCAAATCTAACTGGTATCTTTGGCCTCCCTACCTTCTTCCCATATTCCTTGTCTTTTTTGGATGTTTTCTCTTTGTTTTTGTCTTTGCTCTCCATTCCTTTCTCTGCTTTCTTCCCCTCCCTACTCCTTTACCTTGCTCAGGCCCTTTAGTGTCTGTGATTTGAATCTGAAATGTGTTTATACATATATTCATTTATACACATGTAAATATCACATCTTACATATTAGAAGGGAGGAATTCTTCCCCATTCCAAACTATTCTTTTCATGCAGAGATAGCTCTACTAGCAAAAAAAAAAAAAAATAATAATCATCTTACCTCTCCTCACGCCCTTACTCATTCCTTCTCACAGAGGAGGAGTGATTTAACCTGACTGGTTAATTTGGAAGGAGAACTAAGGATATACAGCCCAGACCCTCCTAACTTCTTTCTCTTAGGAGCCACCTACCTATAGGAAGCACGCACTCCACTATGCTCCTCCAGGATGTATATTTTACAAAAGGCACGCCCTTGTGGTGCTAGAATATGGTGGTCCTGCGATGTTGTTGACTAGGTAGGGAAGTCTGGGTAATCCTCAGATTCAGTACTGTGAAGCTCAAATGCTTACAAACAAAAGCCATATTCTCTAATACCAGTTTTATCAATAATAAATTTAATATGGTCTCATGCACCAGTTCTCTTTGATTTTGAATAGATTTAGAACTATTCAAACCAGCTGAACTTGGGTCAGACATAAAACCTCTCTAGCTCCCTGGAATAGCACTAGTACATTATGAAATCTTTGTTTCCCTCTTCTTAAATAGGTTTTACTTATTCTTCACAGCTGCATGTTGTCATTGTGGGCAGCTGGACAATTAAAAAAGAAAAAGCTTCAACAATGTGTCTTCGTTTGACAAATGTTTCCTGCAAACAAAAGGTGTTTTTAATTTATGCGTGGTTGCCTCTTCTAGATTGGGTTGCCTATGCAAATAGAGGCTTTTCACAGGAATAATACTGACCTTCTTGTTTGAGGGTCTCCACTTATGATAACTTGTAACTCTGCACTTACCTGATCTGACTCCAGCTTCCCAGGAATTTCATGTCTAGCTGCTGCCTCAGTATAAGCTTGATAGGAGGTTTTTTCTTGGGATTCCACTGTAATGGTCAACACAGCATCATAGGCTTCCCGGAGTTTTGGGTTGTTCCTCAGGACCTGGTAGGGGGTATGCTTATAAAGTAAACTGTAGAGCAGAGCATCATAGGGAACAAAGACATAGGTTCCATCAGTCATTTTCACATCATGAGCCCATTCCAAGAGATGCCTCTGAGTCTCCCCCCAATCAAGGCCGAATGCACTTACATGATGATTACTGAAACCAACAAAGCAGGAGGGTTATGGCAGTAATACGTTAGTAAAATAGAATTCCAAAAACCACAGATCAGGAAAAATAAATAGATATGTTATAACCAACTGGTAAATGATTTTTATTTTATGCCTCTAAGATGATTATGATGTTGAAGCACTGAGCTAAGGCTGAGGTACGGTCAGGACCCTGGATGCAGCAAAGGGATGACACAGATATGTCTACAGCCTACAGAACCTACTGCTACACAGGAATAAGAACAAATTTAGCAAATGGGTGGTAGCATAATGAAGAGGCTTTGGGACTGGAAGATTCAGGTTTATATCTTAATATCACTAGTCATTGTTAGCTGTATACCTTTAGCTTACCTCTCTCTGCCTCACTTATGAAATGGAAATCATAAATATGTACTTCATAGAGTGGTAGTGTTGATTGAAGGAGCAATTCGTATAATGGGCTAAGGGCATAGCACTCAAAAACTAGTATCTAAGAATAAGAAGGCTAGAGGGTGAGGATGGGGGACATTCTCAGAACCACCTCTGCTACTTATGGCCCTGCTCCTGCAAACATATATTCCAATAGATGTTGCACAACTGTTCCCACCCTTACCATGGCCATTATAGACCATGAATGGCACTAGCTCACACTCACCTCTAAATGCTAATAATATTATAGGTGATATGTTCAACTTTTTTTTCCCACTTTTTAAAATTTCTTTTCAGCATAACAGTATTCATTGTTTTACACCACACCCAGTGCTAGATGCAATACATGCCCTCCCTATTACCCACCACCTGGTTCCCCAACCTTTCACCCTCCACCCCTTCCAAACCCTCAGGTTGTTTTTCAGAGTCCATAGTTTCTCATGGTTCATCTCCCCTTCCAATTTCCCACACCGCCCTTCTCCTCTCCATCTCCGCATGTCCTCCATGTTCTTTGCTATGCTCCACAAATAAGTGAAACCATATGATACTTGACTCTCTCTGCTTGACTTATTTCACTCAGCATAATCTCTTCCAGTCCCGTCCATGTTGCTACAAAAGGTGGGTATTCATCCTTTCTCATGGAGGCATAATACTCCATCGTGTATATGGACCACATCTTCCTTATCCATTCATCCGTTGAAGGGCATCTTGGTTCTTTCCACAGGTTGGCGACCGTGGCCATTGCTGCTATAATCATTGGGGTACAGATGGCCCTTCTTTTCACTACATCTGTATCTTTGGGGTAAATACCCAGTAGTGCAATTGCAGGGTCATAGGGAACCTCTCTTTTTAATTTCTTGAGGAATCTCCACACTGTTCTCCAAACTGGGCTGCACCAACTTGCATTCCCACCAACAGTGTAAGAGGGTTCCCCTTTCTCTGCATCCTCTCCAACACACGTTGTTTCCTGTCTTGCTAATTTTGACCATTCTAACTGGTGTAAGATGATATCTCAATGTGGTTTTAATTTGAATCTCCCTGACGGCTAGTGATGATGAGCATTTTTTCATGTGTCTGATAGCCATTTGTATGTCTTCACTGGAGAAGTGTCTGTTCATATCTTCTGCCCATTTTTTGATATGATTCTCTGTTTTGTGTGTGTTGAGTTTGAGAAGTTCTTTATAGATCCTGGATATCAACCTTTTGTCTGTACTGTCATTTGCAAATATCTTCTCCCATTCCGTGGGTTGCCTCTTTGTTTTGTTGACTGTTTCCTTTGCTGTGCAGAAGCTTTTGATCTTGATGAAGTCCCAAAAGTTCATTTTTGCTATTGTTTCCTTGGCCTTTGGAGACATATCTTGAAAGAAGTTGCTGTGGCTGATATCGAAGAGGTTACTGCCTATGTTCTCCTCTAGGATTCTGATAGATTCCTGTCTCACGTTGAGGTCTTTTATCCATTTCGAGTTTATCTTTGCATACGGTGTAAGAGAATGGTCGAGTTTCATTCTTCTACATATCGCTGTCCAGTTTTCCGAGCACCATTTATTGAAGAGACTGTCTTTTTTCCATTGAATACTTTTTCCTGTTTTGTCGAAGATTATTTGACCATAGAGTTGAGGGTCCATATCTGGGCTC
Organism: Meles meles; assembly: GCF_922984935.1. NCBI lineage: Eukaryota > Metazoa > Chordata > Mammalia > Carnivora > Mustelidae > Meles > Meles meles. Next base: position 92,205,358 of record NC_060087.1, on the reverse strand, counting down.
TCCACTCTGTTCCACTGGTCTATGTGTCTGTTTTTATGCCAGTACCACACTGTCTTGGTGATCACAGCTTTGTAGTAAAGCTTGAAATCGGGTAACGTGATGCCGCCAGTTTTGTTTTTGTTTTTCAACATTTCCTTAGCAATTCGGGGTCTCTTCTGGCTCCATACAAATTTTAGGATTATTTGCTCCAGCTCTTTGAAAAATATCGGTGGAATTTTGATCGGAATGGCATTAAAAGTATAGATTGCTCTAGGCAGTATAGACATTTTAACAATGTTTATTCTTCCAATCCAAGAGCATGGAAGAGTCTTCCATCTTTTTGTGTCTTCTTCAATTTCTTTCATGAGTGTTCTGTAGTTCCTCGAGTACAGGTCCTTTACTTCTTTGGTTAGGTTTATGCCCAGGTATCTTATGGTTCTTGGTGCTATAGTAAATGGAATCGATTCTCTAATTTCCCTTTCTGTATTTTCATTGTTAGTGTATAAGAAAGCCACTGATTTCTGTACATTGACTTTGTATCCTGCCACGTTACTGAATTGCTGTATGAGTTCTAGTAGTTTGGGGGTGGAGTCTTCGGGGTTTTCCATATAAAGAATCATGTCATCGGCGAAGAGAGAGAGTTTGACTTCTTCCTTGCCAATTTGGATACCTTTTCTTTCTCTTTGTTGTCTGATTGCCGTTGCTAGAACTTCTAATACTATGTTGAACAAGAGTGGTGAGAGTGGGCATCCTTGTCATGTTCCTGATCTCAATGGGAAGGCTGCAAGCTTTTTCCCATTGAGGATGATATTTGCTGTGGGTCTTTCATAGATAGATTTTATGAAGTTCAGGAATGTTCCCTCTATCCCTATACTTTGAAGCGTTTTCATCAGGAACGGGTGCTGGATTTTGTCAAATGCTTTTTCTGCATCAATTGAGAGGACCATGTGGTTCTTCTCTCTTCTCGTATTGATGTGTTCTATCACACTGATTGATTTGCGAATGTTGAACCAACCTTGCAACCCAGGGATGAATCCCACCTGGTCATGGTGGATAATCTTTTTCATGTGCTGCTGGATCCTGTTTGCTAGGATCTTGTTGAGAATCTTTGCCTCCATATTCATCAGTGATATTGGTCTGAAATTCTCCTTCTTGTTAGGGTCTTTGCCTGGTTTGGGGATCAGGGTAATGCTGGCTTCATAAAAAGAGTCTGGAAGTTTTCCTTCTGCTTCAATTTTTTGGAACAGCTTCAGGAGAATTGGTGTTATTTCTTCTTTGAAAGTTTGGTAGAATTCCCCAGGGAATCCGTCAGGTCCTGGGCTCTTGTTTTTTGGGAGGTTTTTGATCACTGCTTCAATCTCATTACTAGATATCGGTCTATTCAGGTTGTCAATTTCTTCCTGGTTCAATTTTGGGAGTTTGTAGTTTTCCAGGAATGCATCCATTTCATCTAGGTTGCTTAGCTTATTGGCATATAACTGTTGGTAATAATTTCTGATGATTGTTTCTATTTCCTTGGTGTTCATTGTGATCTCTCCCTTTTCATTCATAATTTTATTAATTTGGGCTTTCTCTCTTTTCTTTTGGATTAGTGTGGCCAATGGTTTATCGATCTTATTGATTCTTTCAAAAAACCAGCTTCTAGTTTCATTGATACGTTCTACTGTATCTCTCGTTTCTACCTCATTGATCTCTGCTCTAATCTTGATTATTTCCCTTCTTGCATGTGGAGTTGGTTTGATTTGTTGTTGATTCTCCAGTTCTTTAAGGTGTAGAGACAGCTGGTGTATTCTGGATTTTTCAATGTTTTTGAGGGAGGCTTGGATGGCTATGTATTTCCCCCTTAGAACCACCTTTGCTGTATCCCATAGGTTTTTGACCGAGGTGTCTTCATTCTCATTGGTTTCCATGAATTGTTTAAGTTCATCTTTGATCTCCTGGTTGATCCAAGCATTCTTAAGCAAGGTGGTCTTTAGCTTCCAGGTGTTTGAGTTCCTTCTGGACTTTTCCTTGTGATTGAGCTCCAGTTTCAAAGCATTGTGATCGGAGAATATGCAGGGAATAATGTCAGTCTTTTGGTATCGGTTGAGTCCTGCTTTATGACCCAGTATGTGGTCTATTCTGGAGAAGGTTCCATGTGCACTTGAGAAGAATGAGTATTCTGTTGTTTTAGGGTGGAATGTTCTGTATATGTCTATGAGGTCCATCTGGTCCAATGTTTCATTCAATGCTCTTATTTCTTTATTAATTTTCTGCTTCGATGATCTGTCTATTTCTGAGAGAGGCGTATTAAGATCTCCTACTATTGGGCATGGCTGCAGGGGAGGCCGTGGCGGGGAAAATGGCGGATGGGAAGGCGGGAGAGGAGAAGCCTGAGAAACCACAGCGAGCTGGAGCCGCCAGATGACCTGAAGAAGAAGCAGAAAAACCTGTGAAAACTAAGACTGTTTCTTCCAGTAATGGAGGGGAAAGTTCCAGTCACAGAGCTGAGAAGCGATCAGCTGAAGAAGAAGCTGCAGACCTCCCAACAAAACCTACAAAGATCTCCAAGTTTGGATTTGCCATAGGTAGTCAGATGACAAAGAAAGCTTCAGCCATATCCATCAAACTTGGATCAAGTAAGCCTAAAGAAACTGTTCCAATGCTTGCTCCAAAAACCCTTTCAGTAGCAGCAGCTTTTAATGAAGATGAAGATAGTGAGCCAGAGGAAATGCCTCCAGAAGCAAAGATGAGGATGAAGAATATTGGAAGGGATACACCAACATCAGCAGGACCAAACTCCTTCAATAAAGGAAAGCATGGTTTTTCTGATAACCAGAAGCTCTGGGAGCGAAATATAAAATCTCATCTTGGAAATGTCCATGACCAAGACAATTAAATGATGTGTTGAAATTGGGGTGTGGGGTGGGTGTAAAGTTAAAAGGAACAGTTTCCTTTTTTAAAGAATGGTATAAGACTATCTTTGGAGCCGCCTTTTTTTTTTTTTTTTTAAGATTGAGTGGTACACTAATAAATGAGAGTTTGAAATTAGAGGTAATTTATGTTTTATATACAGATTTCAAGACATTTGCTAATTTTGTAGTTTCATGTGATTAGTTTCCAAAGGTTACAGATAATAAAAAGTCAGAAATGGTACCTTTCTAAGAATTGCATATTTTTTTAGACACAACTATTAGCACATTAAGAGGAACGCAAAAAGTTATCGTCTATTAACCTGCAAGCAATTACTCTTAACTCCCTTATTAACCCAAAGTGTCTGGCTCCCAGGAACAGCCTTATAGAGAGGGAGTATTGTATTGGGAAGAAAATGTTACTGGCGTATGACTGAAAAAAGTAGGTTAGATAAAGCCTTTTGTTTTTCCCTAATGGGCATTTGTTTTGTTTCAAGTCATTGTAAACTAGATATTGCATTGCTATCAGTTGGTACAGATGCTTAGCTCTTCAAAAAATTTTTTTTTAAATTTTATGTAAATTGTTGAGTATTGGAAATAGCCCACTTCACTTTAATGGGTCTTGTCTACCTTCATCAGTCTTCAAAGACCATTTGCTACCAAAGTAAATCAGTATTTTGAATGTGCTTCTCTTGGTTTTTGTTATTAGCTAGTTCCTGTAAGCATTTCCACCAGATCTTGAGGCAAATCGTAAGGAAGCTGTTTCTTTTAAAATACAAACCACCACCAAAAATTTAAATGTACATAACACTTAAATATTCGGCAGTTTTTATTCTTAAAAGGTAGAAACACCAAAAAACAACATTGTATGAAGATGAAAATGAGAAAGATGCACTTTCTATGACTTCGTTTAAGCTTAATTTAAGTTACTAACTTGTGAAAGCAAATTTGATTTGAACTTAATGCAAGAATTCTTACTTTAGTACAGTAATAATGGTTTATTTGAAGTCTATACATATTAACCAGTGGCCTCTCAAAAGCACATTTTAGGTACCGAAGATAAAAAGAAAGAAAATGCATCTTTAAACATATCTTATGGATTCTTTGACCACATATATGTTGTTAGATCTATGTATTGTAGGGTTTTTTTTAAATTTTTGTATAAATTATTTTTTAATGTGACAGTTAAACACATCTTTAAAAGCTTAGTCACAGATAAACAGTATAATGATTTCTTTGGATACTCCTGCAGTGCTTAATTTGGAGGCAGCTTCAGACTATTTTATTGGTGGTAACTACTTGCTCAGCTCTTTTAATAGGTAATAACTCCAGAGAAGCAGCCTGTATATATATATTCCTAACATTTTGTTCATTTGCATTTAAGTTTAGAGTAAGCCCCAAGTAAAACAATGGAAATGTATATAGAACTATTAGTTCTTACATGATTTAATTATATCAAGATACATGAATTTAACTTGCTTTAATGTAGGCAAACTTTCCACTTTTGTCCATTTTACTGCTTATGTTAAAATAACATCCCTCTCCTACTTATTCTTTTCTTGACTCAAGTGAAATATTAACCCAAGGTCAAGATGGGAGAGAAACGACTGAGATGAATGTCTTTACTAAAATACCAATAAATTTGTCAAACTCAAAAAAAAAAAAGATCTCCTACTATTATTGTATTCATATCAATATGACTCTTTATCTTGATTAATAGTTTTCTTATGTAATTGGGTGCTCCCATATTGGGGGCATAGATATTCACAATTGTTAGATCGTCTTGGCGGATAGTCCCTTTAAGAATTATGTAGTGTCCTTCTGTATCTCTGACTACAGTCTTTAGTTTAAAATCTAATTTATCTGATATGAGAATCGCTACCCCGGCCTTCTTTTGAGGCCCATTGGCATGAAAGATGCTTCTCCATCCCTTCACTTTCAGTCTGGGTGTATCCTTAGGTTCAAAATGGGTCTCTTGTAGACAACATATGGATGGGTCCTGTCGTTTTATCCAATCTGCAACCCTGTGTCGTTTTATGGGCGCATTTAGGCCATTCACATTGAGAGTGATTATTGAGAGATAGGTTTTTATTGACATCGTGTTGCCTTTGAAGTCTTTCTGTCTGTAGATTGTTTCTATATTTCTGTTCAATGATATTCTTAGGATTTTTTCTCTTTTATAGGGCCCCCCTTAATATTTCCTGCAGTGTCGGCTTGGTGGTTGCATAGTCTTTTAAGCCTTGCCGGTCTTGGAAACTCTTTATCTCTCCATCCATTTTAAATGTCAGTCTTGCTGGATAGAGTATTCTTGGTTGCATGTTCTTCTCATTTAGTACTCTGAATATATTTTGCCAGCCCTTCCTGGCTTTCCAGGTCTCTGTGGAAAGGTCTGACGTTATTCTAATGGGCTTTCCTCTGTATGTAAGAAGCTTCTTTGTCCTAGCTGCTTTTAAGAGGGTCTCTCTTGAAACATAATTCCCCATTCTAACTATAAGATGCCGTGAAGACTTTCGAGAATCTAAAATCTTGGGAGGAAATCTTTCAGCCTCTAGTACATGAACATTGTTTCCATTCGTGAGATTGGGAAAATTTTCATAGACAACTTCTTCCACTATATCTTCTAGACTTCTTTCTTTTTCTTCCCCTTCAGGGATTCCAATAATTCTGACGTTGGAACGTTCCATGGCATCGTTTATTTTCCTGATTCTGTTTTCGTGGCTTCTGAGCTGTTTGTTCCAGGCTTCCTCTTGATCCTTTCTCTCTATCTGTTTGTCCTCCAGATCACTAATTCTATCTTCTGTCTCAGTTACCCTCGCTTTTAGAGAATTTAGATTGGATTGGAACTCATTGAGAGCATTTTGAACATCATCCCTGGTGGCTTTCAGTTCTGCCCTAACATTGTGAACATCATCCCTGGTGGCTTTCAGTTCTGCCCTAATCAATTCTGTTTGGTCATCCATGGCTTTCTCCAACCTAGCTATTGCCTGGATAATTGTTAGTCTGAATTCCTTTTCTGACATATTGTCTATGTCGATAGCCATTAGCTCTGTTGCAGAAGGCCCATCCTCTGTATTTTTCTTCTGTTGGGTATTCCTCCTCCTAGTCATTTTGGTAAGAGATGACTAAACAGATGCAGCTGGACTTATCGATTGTGGTGCAGTCAAGGTGCACCCTGGAACGCTTCTGTGCAATCAGGATTCCCCACCCAAATGAGAGAAAAAAGAAAAGAAAAAGAAATAGAGAAGAAGAAAGAAAAAAAAGGGGGAAAGAAAAAAGGAAAAAAAAAAGAGAGAGAGAGATAGGAAAAAAAGGGAAGATAAAAGAGAAGGCTCAGCCCAAATGGGCCACAAGGTAAGATTTGTGGCGTATACAAACAAAAACAGACAGACAAAAAGAGTGATAAAAGTATATGACAAGAGAAAAAAATATGTATATATAAGCAAAAAAAAAGGGAAGAACCTCATCAGAAAGAACCCCAAGTATAAGATTTATATATTATCAGGACAAACACAAATTCACAGAAACACTGACAGAAGGAAAAAATGGGAGAGTGGTTATAGATTCTCAGTGTGGGTGAGGAAGGTTATTTTGATTCTTCCTGAAGGTATCTTGATGTTTTTGTTAAGGGACTCAACTTTCCTAAGTTACAGGGGGATTAGAAACTGGTTTGCCTATAGGGATAGCATTGATTGGGGAAAGGGGACTACCTTGAAGTTTAACTCTATATGTATAGTAGAAAATAAAAATTAAAAAAGAATAAACTAGACTAAACTAAGTTAAAATTTAAAAAGAATTAAAAAATAGAAAAACAAAAGAAAAACACGGGTGTATGTATCAAAAAGTTCAGGTTAGAAGGTTATTAAAGAATTTGATGTACTGGACATCTCAGTATGATGGTAAATAGCTTAAAAAATTATCTGTATGTATATAAAAAAAAAGAACCGGAATATTGGTAAAGAGTTAAAAATAAAAGTTGTATTTATGAAGTAGTGGTGGTTGTTCTCTTGTAGTCTTTTTTTTTTTTTTTTCTTCCTTCCTGGTTTGTTTTCTGGGGGAAGGGCCTGCCACGTGGGTTTTCAGACAATGATGTTCCCTGAGTTAGGTCCTCCCGCTCCCCTCAAGGGGGTGAGCTCTTTTTTTTTCCAGGAAACTGTTTTTTTCAGCCTTTTGTTCTCTGGGGGTTTTTATGTTCTTTCATCTGCTTTCTTTCGCCTTGACAGCTTTTGATGGTTTTTGGAGGTTTAGAGGAGAGCAAACAGCACCCCAACCTCCCTCTCAGAGAGAAGCCTCAGACTGTTTTGCAAAAGCTGCTGGCAGAGTCGGTTCTGAGTCACTGTCCCTGGGGATGCAGGAGCTCCTCGTTGTACCCAAAACCAGGGCAGCGGCGGCTGTCTAGGCAGCTCCACACCGCCAGAGAAGTTCCGAGCAGAGATCGCACACTGAGATTTTCCCGCTGTCTCGGGCTGGGAATGTCTGGTTTTTCTGGCTGCCAGAGCTCCAGGCTAGCGCCTATGAGCACCTATCCCAAGGGAGGGTGTGGGACACGCGCGTTTCAGGATTGCCATCTGGCCAGGCTCCCAGCCCCTCACGGGAGCCAGACCCCACTCGTTCTCGGGCGCGCTGGCATTCAGGTGCACTGGCGTCTCAGGGATGGAGACCTGATTTCTCTGCCGCACTCTCTCTGGCTCCGTGCCAGGGGAGGCTGTCCTGGGTCCGGAGACTTAGGTCCCTGACCCTAACCGCCCAGGTTCCCACTATTACCCCCCACGATCCTTTGCTGTTTGTTTTTTGAGTGCTTTCAACCAGACTCCAAGTTAATGCTGGTCCCCAGACACAGAGCACTCTCGTGTTGGGGTGTTACTTTCCAATCGGTCACCTCTGGTGGCTCCCTCCCCCTTTTGTTTATCTTCCGATATCAGTCCGATGCTCCCAGTCTGCTTTACCTGCCACTGGCGTCTTCTGCTCCAGTAGAGATCCAGACGTGTATAATTCTGATCTCAGGCTGATTTCATGGGTGGTCGGAGTTCTTTGGTAGGTAATCAGCTCACTTTAGGGTACAGGTTGAAATGGTGCCTCCTCCTACTTCCCCGCCATCTTCCACTCCCCACTTCTAATCCTTTAAAGTGATCCCACTTGGAGCAGAGTTAGTGCTGACCTAAAGGCATTGACCCAGATCTTAAGGAACAATTAGAGTCCTCTGGATAAACGTGTCCTCCATGGACTACTGCCTTCTTCTGCCTCTCAAAATCAGACTTACATGCCCTCAGATTTGCCTCTGTTTTCTACCTTTTTCCTTTCTGTTGAATAGCCACACATTACCCCTTCTCTGGGACAGCTTGAAATGCCAGAACATTCATCAGCTGTGATTTCAGTCCAGGACATGAAAGATGGTTCAGGATGGATCCCTGCAAAATTCAAAGTACATGTAGTTTGTCTCTCCTTTTAGTCGCCTTAATGCCTTCACTGCCTTTCCCTCCAAATTAACCCACACCTTGGCAAGCCTCCCATGCTCTAGATCTATACTTTTTTCCCTGAGTGTGCCTTCTGTCATGGGCACCATTCGTTCAGGACCCTGTTCTAGTTTCCTAAGGTAAGAGCAGAGTGTTGGTGGCTGCAAATTACTTGTGTTAAATTAGGGCTACTATGTGGCAGACCTTTTTTTAAAAAATAACCACTTTACTGAGACATAATTCACATACCACAAAATTCACTCATCTAAAGTGTACCATTCAGTGTTTTTCAACTACATTCACAAGTTTGGAACAATCATAACCATCTCTAATTCTAGAACATTTTTGTTCTCCTCTTCCCAAAGAAATAAAGAAATCCTGTACCCATCGTGGACATTTTGTATAAGTATAAACACAGTATGCAGTCATTCGTCACTGGCTTCTTTGACTTAGTGTATTTTCAAGGGTGATGTGTGTTGTAGCACATGTCACTACCCTGTTCCTTCTTTATGGCTGAATAATATTCCATTTTATTGGCTTACTGCTTCTGCTCATTCAGTTCTCCATGGATGGACATTGCGGTGGTTTCCACTTGGGGGCTATTACAAATAATGCCTCTGTGAACTTTGTGTATACTTTTTTGTGTGGACATAAGTTTTCGATACTCCTAGCTATATGCCTAAAACTGGAATTCTTGGGTTACAGGATAACTCCATGTTGAACTTTTTGAGGAACTATCGAACTGTTTTCCAAAGATGCTGTAGCCTTTTACCCACCCACTAGCAATATATGAGGGGTTCTGTTTCTCTGTGTCCTTGCCAACACTCACTCTCATCTGTCTTCTTTTTAGTATGGTAGGCATTTTCACATGGACATCATCTCATTGTAGGTTCACAACAACCATGAAGATAGGTATTATTCTCCCCGTTTTGTAAATGAGGAAGCCAAGACACATAAATAAGGCAGTGTTATTTACTGAGTGCTGATGATGTGACAGGTGTTCTTAGAAGCCCTGCCTCCTTTCACCTACACAACAATCCCATGAGGTAGATACTTTTTGAATTCCAGATGTGCAGAGAGCTTAAAGAAACTTACGGAAAGACACATAGCCAGGGTTTAAACCCAGACAGTCTGATTCTGGTGCAGTCAGAGTTCAAACCCCAAGCAACTGGTCTCCAACAAAGTCCATGCACATAAATAAAATTTCTACAGTAATTTTTTTAAATTAAGAGATCCATAAGTCCTTGCATCTTTCTGAAAATACTTTTTAAAGATTCTTTTATTTATTTTAGCAGGGGCAGAGGCAGAGGAAGAGGGAGAGAATCCTCAGGCAGACTCCCCACTGAGCGTGGAACCCTGCATGGGACTGGAGCCCTGGACCATGAGATCATGACCTGACTTGAAACCAAGAGTCAGATGCTTAAGCGGCTGAGCCACCCAGGCACCCCTCTCTGGAAATACTAATAGTTAACAGTTACTGAGGGTTCACTATGTGCTGGCAATGTTGTATGGGCTTTTCATAAACTAAATAACTGAATCTTTGCAACAGTCCTATAGGTTTGGTATTATTAGCATCCATATTTTATAGATGAGGAAACGGAGGCACAGAGGATTCAAGTAATTTGCCCAGGGTCACACAGATAGTAGGTGGTAGAGGCAGACTGTGAAGAAAATAAGTGGTCTAGATTCAGAGCCAAAGCTCTTAACCACTGCCCCTTAAAATAAATCACAGGGTGAGCCCATTGGATTTATCCATAGACTCAAAATTACCCATTGGATCTCCAGACTTCAGTGACACTATAATTAATGATCATTTTAGAACAACTATGTGGGCTCCTCATGAGTCAAACAAAATTCAAAAACTTCACATCCATGAGTATAATCAGGGATCATGCCTACAGATGTTTTAGAACCACTGGGTCAGAAAGCTCAGCCACACTATCTGGTTAAATGTTATCACACTGGAACGTTAGTGGGATCCTACAGGATTTTACTGAAACATACCAGTCCCCGTTCTACATTCCCAATATCGAAGACTAACAATTCACAGAATTCAGTTACCTCTGAATGATCTTTGCTTCCTTAATAGACGTGGAATGAAAGCATCCAGAATGACCTTTTCGCCCCACAAGACTGATTGCAAGGGCAGACATATCTCTTTAGCTTCCTTCTTAAGTTTCATTACAGAGACAAAAATACAGTCCCTTCACATTTCATTTTTATACTGCTAGACACTATGGGAACCCCCAATTATATACATCACGGGAAAGTAGCAAAGGCTTTCTTTCCATGGCATTAGCCCAGGATCTATGTATTCCTTTTGAGACCAAGACAGAGAATGAATTGCTAATTTTGCAGGGCTGCAGCATGGACTATGAAAATAGGTCCAGAAAAATGTGTTCTTAGTTAATCATCCAGAATGAGGCTTGGACAAGTAGCTCCTTGCAGTCAGGAAGTCACATGAGAACCTGGGGAGCAAGGGAGGTGGGGGGAAGATGAATGAGAGTAGGAGAGGAAAACTCCAAGAAAGGATGTTAGACAAATGTCTGCATTTGGCCAGGAGGGCTGCCGAGTCACGTCTAACCCCCCTGAGGGTGAGGAGGGAAACAGAGCTTTCAGCCCTACCAGCCAATCACTGCCTAGGAGCATGAAAGGCCCTCTCTCATTTCTATGGTCACAAAAACTCTGTGCTGCCTGTCATGTTACTTTCTCTGCATTAGGTAAATGAGGGTGAGGCAGAGCAGGGAACCTGGCCAGGCCAGACTCAAAGCGGGATCTGCCTGATTCCAGTCTCGGCTCAGATTCCAATTCTGAACCTCTTTTTAAATGCTTCACATAAACCTTAATCCACTGAAAGTTCATTGTGAATTCAGCAGTAATAACAAAATCTCCTCATTGAATATGACATTGCACAAGTTTTATATATAAATATATATGTGTGTGTGTGTGCGCGTGTATATATATAATTATATGGTATAAACTTATGTATATATAACCTTCTCTCATTTTAGCTCTCTCTCAAATCAATAAAAATATTCTAATAAAATAGGGGACTTATATGTATATATATGCCCCTTAATATATATAAAAACATATATATATTTACATATTTATATATGTATTTATATGTAACATGCTAAATGACATAAGAAGAGAGAAGAATATATATATATATACATAATACATATTTTTTAAAGGAAGTTTGTGGAAGGAGGCAATGTCATCATTACTAATGATCTCTTTTCTCAACAGGCACGCTTGGTACACACAGTACAGTTTTTCAATTATTTCTCATAACACCTGGAAGAAGTGGATACCATGCTTTTTTTGTTTTCTTTTTTAGCACTATATTTTTTCAAATATGAGTGAAACCTTTGATTATAGACTTTCTTCAACTGACTTATTTCACGTAGCAGAATCCCCTGCAGTTCCACGAACGTCGAGGTAAACGGGAGGGATTCGTCCTTTCTGATGCCACAGTCAGATTCCAGTGAGTCTAGGAACCACACCCTCTTTAGGTAGTCCACTTTCCGGTATGGAATATAAGGAATAGCACAGAAGTCAGCTTCTCCATCTCCCTCTGACTCTGCCCACCACTCATGCTTTCTCTCTCTCCCTCTCTCTTTTTCTCAATAAAGAAATCACTGCTTTTTAAAAAAACAGGGCATATATCTATTATATATATTATATATATACATATAAGTTTACATACATCTATATATATTTATACATATATACATCTATATATATTTATATATATATATAAAACGCCATGTGCTCTAAGCATTGTCAATATACATCTATACATATACATATAGATATCTAGGTCAAAGAAGTTATTTATATATATATATATATATATATATATATATATACACACACTATGTATACATTCTTTCACAAAGGACCGTTTGGGGTAGGAGGCAATATCATAATTATCAATGACCACTTCTCACCGGGCACTCACTGTACTCACAGTGCAGATTTTCATTTATTTAGCATAACACCTGGACGACTTGGAGATCAGGCTATTTGATTTTCTTTTTTAGAAATATATTTTTTCCAATATGCGTGAAACCCTGTGATAATGATCTTTCTCTGACTGACTGATTTCACGTCGCAGAATCCCTTGCATTTCCACCCACATCGAGGAAAATGGGAGGTATTCATCCCTTTTGATGCCTGAGTCAGATTCCAGTGAGTCTAGGATCCACATCCTCTTTAGATAGTCCTCTTTCCTGGGTGAAATATAAGGAATAGTGCAGAGGAACACAGGGATCGAGAGGAAAACTGAACGGGAAGAAATCAGAAAGAGAGACAAACCACAAAACACTCCTGACTCCTGGAAGCAAAGTGAAGTTGGCAGAAAGGGAGGTGGGTGGGTGGATGGAGTCACCCGGTGCTGTGCATGAAGGAGGGCACATGATATGATGAGCTCAGGTAGGTATATGCAACTACTGTTTGACGTTGCATCCAAAGCTAATGATGTATTGTATGTTGGCCCATGGAATTTTAATAAAGAAGCATTCCATTCATTCCTTTGGCTGAGAGAGAGGGAGCAAAAGCAGGCTGAGTGGCAGGCAGAAGGAGAGGGAGAAGGAGGCTTCTTGCTAAGCAGGGAGCCCGATGAGCTGGGGCTCGATGCCAGGGCCCTGGGATCATGACCCAAGCACAAGGCCGATGCTTCACCCCCTGGGCCACCCAGGAGCCCCTCTTTTACTTTCTGAAGTGAGCCCCATGCCCAGGGTGAGGTTTCCACCCCTGACCCTGAGGTCCAGAGTCAAATGCTCTACAGACTTAGCCAGCCTGCCACCCCAAGGGGAGGAAAATTTTAATTCTCATGTCAGAGGTGGACAAAACCATCAAGTCTGGAGAGATTCTGTGAAGTGGCCAAGTTCACGCAGCAGGGAAATGGTGGTGTCCCTGGGCGAACGGAAGCAGCATGGCTCCAGGGCTCAGAGCTAAGTCATTTTGCCGCATTGCTACAGGATGCAAAGAGGCTGCCTGAGGCTATTTAGGCTACATGTATGGATCTACTGATTTATCCATTTCTTTGTGGCAGTTTGGAGAGGACACGTGGAATCATGACCCAACTTTCTGCCACCTTCAACCCTGTCGAAATGACAAAAGCAGATCAGTGCTGCCCTCTAGTAGCCAGCTCCCAAACTGAAATGAAAGGGATTTCTTGAGGACTTTGGTCATGATCCCTCTTAGCCACGCAATGTCAGCCTTATACAAGAATTCCTCAGACTCCCAGCTTTTCAAAATCAATGTACTGCATGACCGTTTTCACAAGTATTGTTGAAGATGCAGAACGGTAAGGAAAAAAAACAACTATTTCATCTCCTTTTACTCTTTTCTTTTCAAGGAACAGTGGACTGTTTCTTAAAGTATAAGGAAAACATGTCAACCATTCCGTAAGCTCTGTTTCTTCTGGGTAAAGGTTTGATGCTCTGGCATACGTCAGTTCTCAGGAAAGGCTGAGGATCCGGAGTCACAGCCACCTGCCTTCAAACTCCAGCTCTACTCTTCCCAGCTGTTGTGGGGATTCAAGACAATGGTGCAGCAGCACCCGGCTGTCTCAGTGGGTGGGTGCATACAGCTCTCCCTTTTGGGGTTGTGCGTTTGAACCCCAAAGAGTGGGTAGAAAAGAGTTAAAGAAACAGGAAGAAGATGGTGCATATTTTCTGGCACATGGTAGGTCCTCGACACACATTCAGAAGACTCTAAGACCATGCTGAATCCTCAGCATGCATGCTTTGGGTGGCAATCCCCCTCACCTCACCATGAAGACTCTTACCCATACTCATATCCTATTTTAAACATATCTTTTGCGAGAATTTGGAAGTAAATTGGAAAAGTTCTTTTTGATGGTATGGAGTTCCCTCAAAAATCTAAAAACCGATCTCCCCTGCTCACCAGCCATTACACTACGATGGAATGACCCTAGAGATACCAAAAAACTAATTGGAAGGGAAATGTGCAGCCCAATGCTTATAGCATGATCACCAATGCCAAAATGATGGAAATAACTCAAGTGTCCATCAACAGATGACTCAATAAATAAGAATGTGTGTGAGTGTTTGTGTGTGCGTGTGTGTGTGTGTGCGTGTGTGTGTGTGTAATGGAATATTACTCAGCCATCCAAATGAAAGAAATGTTGCCATTTTGAACGACATGGATACAGCTTCAGAGGACCCTATGAAGCAAAATGAGTCAAAGAAAGATGAATTCTATGTGCTTTCTCTCATATATGGTGTTTTTAAAAAAACCAATGAACATGGGGAGAAATTGAGAGAGGCAAACCAGGAAACAGACTGGTAGCGATAGAATATGCACTGATGATGATCAGAGAGGAGGTGCGCAGGGGGATGGGCTAAACGGGAGATGGGTCTGAGGAAGGGCATATGTTGGGGCTCCTGGGGGGTTCTGTCGGTTAAATGTCTGCTTTAGGCTCAAGTCACACTCTTAGGGCCACAGGATTGAGCCTCCCTGCAGGATCCCTGCTCAGCGGGGAGTCGGCTTCTCCATCTCCCTCTGACTCTGCCCGCCACTCATACTTTCTCTCTTTCCCTCTCTCTTTCTCAAATAAAGAAATCACTTCTTTTTAAAAAAACAGGGCACATATCTATTATATATATTATATATATACATATAGGTTTACATACATATATATATATATATATATATATATATATATATACTTAAATAAAACGCCATGTGCTCTAAGCATTGTCAATATACATCTATACAGATACATATAGGTATCTAGGTCAAAGAAGTAATAAATATATATATATATATATATATATATATATATATATATGCTATGTATACATTCTTTCACAAAGGACCGTTTGGGGTAGGAGGCAATATCATAATTATCAATGACCACTTCTCACCGGGCACTCACTGTACTCACAGTGTAGATTTTCATTTATTTAGCATAACACCTGGACGACTTGGAGATAAGGCTATTTTATTTTCTTTTTAGAAATATATTTTTTCCAATATGCGTGAAACCCTGTGATAATGATCTTTCTCTGACTGACTGATTTCACTTCGCGGAATCCCTTGCATTCCACCCACATCGAGGAAAATGGGAGGTATTCGTCCCTTCTGATGCCTGAGTCATATTCCAGTGAGTCTAGGATCCACATCCTCTTTAGGTAGTCCTCTTTCCTTTTTGGAATATAAGGAATGGGGCAGAGGATCACAGGGATCGAGAGGAAAACTGAACGGGAAGAAATCAGAAAGAGAGACAAACCACAAAACACTCCTGACTCCTGGAAGCAAAGTGAAGTTGGCAAAAAGGGAGGTGGGTGGAGGGATGGAGTCACCAGGTGCTGTGCATGAAGGAGGGCACATGATATGATGAGCTCAGGGAGGTATACGCAACTACTGTTTGACGTTGCATCCAAAGCTAATGATGTATTGTATGTTGGCCCATGGAATTACAATAAAGAAACATTCCATTCATTCCTTTGGCTGAGAGAGAGGGAGCAAAAGCAGGCTGAGTGGCAGGCAGAAGGAGAGGGAGAAGCAGGCTTCTTGCTAAGCAGGGAGCCCGACGAGGTGGGCTCGATGGCAGGGCCCTGGGATCATGACCCAAGCGCAAGGCCGATGCTTCACCAACTGGGCCACCCAGGAGCCCCTCTTTTACTTTCTGAAGTGAGCCCCAAGCCCAGTACAGGGTTTCAACCCGGCACCCTGAAGTCAAGAGTCAAATGCTATACAGACTTGGCCAGCCTGCCACCGCACCGGGATGACGATTTTAATTCTCACATCAGAGGTGGACAAAACCATCATTCACGAGAGGTTCTGTGATGTGGCCAAATTCTGCAGCAGGGAAATGGTGGAGTCCTAGGGCACATGGAAGAGGCATGGTTCCAGGGCTCAGAGCTAAATAATTTTGCCGCATTGCTACTGGATGCAATGAGACTGCTTGAGGGTATTAGGCTATATGTATCGATCTACTGATTTATCCATTTCTTTGTGGCAGTTTGGAGAGGACACTTGGAATCATGACCCAACTTTCTGCCACCTTCAACCTCAGTGAACTTGACAGAAAGCAGATCAGTGCTGCCCTCTAGTAGCCAGCTCCCAAAGTGACATGAAAGGGATTTCTTGAGGACTTTGGTCATGATCCCTCTTAGCCATGGGATGTTAGTATTATACAAGAAATCCTCAGACTCCCGGGTTTTCAAAATCAGTGTGCTGCATGACCGTTTTCACAAATATTGTTGAAGATGCAGAAGGGGAAGTAAGAAAAAATATATTTCATCTCCTTTTACTCTTTTCTTTTCAAGGAACAGTGGACTGTTTCTTAAAGTATAAGGAAAACATGTCAACCATTCCGTAAGCTCTTTTTCTTCTGGGTAAAGTTTGATGCTCTGGCATAAGTCAGTTCTCAGGAAAGGCTGAGGATCCGGAGTCACAGCCACCTGCCTTCAAACTCCAGCTCTACTCTTCCCAGCTGTTGTGGGGATTCAAGACAATGGTGCAGCAGCACCCGGCTGTCTCAGTGGGTGGGTGCATACAGCTCTCCCTTTTGGTGTTGTGAGTTTGGACCCCATGCAAGGTGTAGAAATAACTTAAAGAAACATGGAGAAGATGGTGCATATTGTCTAGCACATAGTATGTGCTCGACACACATTCTGAATACTTTAAGACCATGCTGAATACTAAGCATGCCGCTTACAGTGGCGGTCCCCCTCACCTCGACATAAAGACTCGAATCCATTGTCATATCCTACTTTAAACATATCTTTTGCTAGAATTTGGAAGTAAATCCAAATATTCTTTTTGATAGTATGGAGGTCCCTCAAAAATCGAAAAACCGAACTCCCCTGCTCTCCAGCCATTACACTACGATGGAATGACCCTAGAGATAGCAAAATAGTAATTGGAAGGGAAATGTGCAGCCCAATGCTTATAACATTATCAACAATCCCGAAATGATGGAAAAAACTCAAATGCCCATCAACAGATGACTCAATAAATAAGAATGATTGTTGTGTGTGTGTGCGTTGTGCGTGTGTCTGTGTGTGTGTGTGTGTGTGTGGGTGTGTAATGGAATATTACTCAGCCCTCCAAAAGAACGAAATATTGCCATTTGGAACAACATGGATTCAGCTGGAGGGAACTTTGGGAAGCAAAATTAGTCAATACAAAATGAATACTATTTGCTTTCTCTCATATATGGTATTTAAGAAACAAAAGAAAGGAACATGGGGGGAAATTGAGAGAGGCAAACCAGGAAACAGACTGGTAACTATAGAGAAGGCACTGATGATTATCAGATAGTAGCTGGGCAGGGGATGGGCTAAAAGAGAGACGGGTATGAAGGAGGGCATTTCTTGGCGCTCCGGGGGCGGGGGGGCTCATTCTGTTAAGTGACTGCTTTAGGGTCAGATCATACTTTTGGGGCCCCAGGATTGAGCCTCGAATCAGGCTCCCTGCTCAGCGGGGAGTCTGCTTCTCCTTCTCCCTCTGTCTCTGTCCCCCACTCACGCTTTCTTTCTCTCTTTCTCTCTCAAAGAAAGAAATCAGTTCTTCTTAAAATAGAGGTCATATTCCGTGCAGTTGCACTGCTGGGTATTTACCCCAAAAATACAGATGTAGTGAAAACAAGAGCCATCTGTACCCCAATGTTTATAGCAGCAATGGCCACCGTCGCCAAACTGTGGAAAGAACAAAGATGCCCTTCAATGGACAAATGGATAAGGAAGATGTGGTCCATATACACGATGGAGTATTATGCCTCCATGAGAAAGGATGAATACCCAACATTTGTAGCAACATGGACGGGACTGGAAGAGATTATGCTGAGTGAAATAAGTCAGGCAGAGGGAGTCAAGTATCATATGGTTTCACTTATTTGTGGAGCATAACAAAGAACATGGAGGACATGGGGAGATGGAGAGGAGAAGGGAGGTGTGGGTAATTGGAAGGGGAGATGAACCATGAGAGACTATGGACTCTGAAAAACAACCTGAGGGTTTTGAAGGGGCGGGGGGTGGGAGGTTGGGGAACCAGGTGGAGAGTAATAGAGAGGGCATGTATTGCATGGAGCACTGGGTGTGGTGCAAAAACAATGAGTACTGATACGTTGAAAATAAATAAATATAAAAACAAGAAAAAGAAATAAAAAGAGGTCATATTATATATATATATATATATATATATAAACAGCGGAGTGCAGTTAGCATTATTCATGACTCATGACTCAATCTATTAGTTTTGCCTGCTGCATAGACCTGAACCTGATTGAATGAATTGTGAATAAATGAATGACAATTGATTGTTTGATATTCAGCAAATTTGGCTAGTTCTACCCCAGGCTTCTTGGAGTTTGGTATCCAAGAAACCGGGGTCTGGGTGAGGAGCAGTGATTTTTGAATTTGTTTAGTTTAATGGTTCATGCTGTTGTTAAGTGGAGCATCATCAGTTCTGATTTACTGTGCTCACAAGACACAAAACTGGCTTCCAAAACATTTTGTCCTCAGAAACGTACATTGAAACATACCGGGGTCAGAAAGCATCATTTAAAGGACAAAAGGGCAACATCAATTTTCAACAAAAAGCCAGGCATGTGCAGAGATCAAGAAACCAGATGGTAATCAAATTCCTCTTGTTCAAGGTGCTACCTCCAACAATGCCTGATCTCAACCCTTGGACATAGCCAAGAGAGGGCTAATAACCCAATCTATTTGATATGACACTCAGGAATACAATACTTTTATTTTTATAGAATGATCCCTTTATTTTTTTTTATAGAATGATGTAAAAAGATAAGTGTAGCCACTGTAGGCAGCAGGCAACCTTTCCTGATGAGTGTCTGGTGGGCCCCATCCTGGAATGCTTCAACCCTAACAATGTCCCCTGACAGGCACATATACTTAAGCTAATAGAAACCAGTGGGTTCCGGGAGCTTCCCACCCCCCTGGGCTTGCTGAAAAATCCAGAGGATTTCCTTTGCTTAGGCAAATAAGGCCGCATTTGGAAAAATTATCCCAAATGCGTGTTCTAGCAATATGCATTTGTAGCCAGTAGCATTTTCCTGAAAACAAGCATTAGGAAGGCAGCAAAAGTAAAGGATGTAGGTACTAAAACCTTACTTCAGAAGTCAAATTTTAAAGGTACAAAGTGATAATCCTTGCCCAATCATCCTGAGACTAAATTAGGAAGTTTGTCACTGGCTTCCTACCCCTCAGTCCCTCCATTTTGATTCATTGTTCTCTCTCCCTTTTTTAAAAAAAAGATTTTATTGAGTTCTTTGAGACAGAGAGAAAGAGAGCAGGCATGAGTTGGGGAGAGAGGCAGAGGGAAAAGGAGGAGCAGACTCCCTGCTGAGCAGGGAGGTAGATCCTAGGACCTGGAGATCATGGCCTGGGCTAAAGGCAAACTCCCAACTGACTGAGCCACCCAGGCACCGCTGATTTACTGTTCTCCTTTCAGGGGTCCTCATAAAGTCCTAGTACCTCCTAGGTTAGAGGAAAGCAGTCTGAAAACCCCATTCAAATCAAAGTGTTAGTCACTTAGCAATATTACATTGAATAAAGCATTGGACAGGGGATACAGTGTAATTTATTATGTAGTTAAATGGTCAGGTTCTGTTAGCAGATCAGTATTGGAATCCCAGCTCTGCCACTTGCCAGCAGCTGTATGACTTTGGAAAAGTGACCTTGAGCTTCAGTTTCATCACCCATAATGTAGAGATAATAATACCTAATTTGTAGGCTTGATCTACAGATCTGAAGAGAACATATGTGTTAACTACCAGGCACAGAGGAAGCACTGGATACATGAGAGCTTCTATTATTTGCACTTCAGAAGAGGAACACAGAACTCTAATAATACCATCCTGGAAGCATAGTGGTCAAGTACCTTATCCCAGTCTTGAATTTGTGACCAATAAGTAAAAATCCCAATTTTATTTTATTCTATCTTAAGATTTTTTTCATTTGTAATTAATCCCAACACCCAATATGGGGCCTGTACTCACAACCCCGAGATCAGAAATTGCACACTCTGCTAGCTGAGCCACCTTGGTGACCCTAAAAGATCCAATTTAAGACCCAGTGTTCTTAGCACCCTAAAATGGTAAAACCGTTCCCCTTCATTGGGGAAAAGGCCTTATTTCTACTTTGTTCTCCTTGGTATCACCTGCAAAGTGCTGATCCTACAGTAATAATAAAAAGAACAACACTAATACCACTAATAATAAACATTTATTAAGGAGCTATTAGGCGCCAGGCAAGCTCTTTATGTGTATTAACTCATTTAATCCTCACAACAACTTTATGAGGTAGGCACTATTATTACTCCCAACTTCATAAAATGAAAAGAAGATACAGAGAGCTTAAGTAAATGTACAGCACCCTGCCTTCAAAGCCCATGCTCTTAACCATGTTATATCTGAGCTTAATAAATATTTGCTAAATCAAGTATCCGCTAGATCCACCAATAACTTTTTTGTAACTTCTTTTTTCCTTCACGACTTCCTGATTGAAGATGGTGAGATCAAGATTTTTTTTCCTCAGTCTCCTCTTCCTCTCAAATCTCTCTCTCCAACAAGGAGAACAAGGAACAGACACATCAACCTTCCACATCATTCCCCCAAGGGGGAATGCTGGTAAGCAACAAGCAGATTTCCCCCCTGAGAATCCTACAAAGGCATAGGAATTAGAGGCACCAAGTACTATAGAAGTCTGAGTGAGGCAGGACTTTAAAGGAAGGACAGCCCTTTGAATGGCCTTGTAAGGAGTGATTAGACATCCGCCATCCCCACCTCTATTAAGGAAAGCCAAACCCTGCTGGAAACAGGTTAAATTGATTCAGAGCAGCTCTGGAGCTGGGACACGTAATCCAAAGGAAGGTAAAAGTTAGGCAAGCCACAAAAAAGAGTGATGAAGTTAAAGTGTTTATACTTAACAATGAGAGTCCCAGTCTCCTCCCCACACCCCCACCCATGACTCCTAGAATACTGACAACCAGGATTATGACTCCCAAGAGTCCATGAAGAGAGTGTAGCCCAAGAGGCAAGATCTACAGATACTGACATAAAACGTCAGCGGGCTAGTCAATTTCTCCACTGGTTAACAAACACACCATGTACATGCACCTTCAAATCTGTCTCTTAGAGCTTCATTCTTTTCATTCAGGATCACCAGAGAATGAAGGAAATTAAGAATTAAGGAAACTTCCAACATGAAATAGAAAAACCAAAACAAAGTAGCATGAAAAATTAGAAATGGAAAAAAAAGAAAAGGAAAAGAAAAAAAAAATAAAAAAGAGAGGGAGAGAGAGACAGGGAAAAAAGGGAAGATAAAAGAGAAATCTCAGCCCAAATGGGCTCCAAGGTAAGATTTATGAAGTATACAAACAAAAACAGACAAACAAAAAGACTGGTAAAAGTATATGACAAGAGGAAAAAAAATATATATATATAAGCAAAAAAAGCGAAGAACCTCATCAGAAAGAACCCCAAGTATAAGATTTATATATCATCAGGACCAACACAAATTCACAGAAACACTGGCAGAAGTTAAAATTGGGAGAGTGGTTATAAATTCTCAGTGTGGGCGAGGAAGGTTATTTTGATTCTTCCTGGATGTATCTTGATGTTTTTGTTAAGGGCCTCAACTTTCCTAAGTTACAGGGAGATTAGAAACTGGTTTGCCTATAGGGGTAGCATTGATTGGGGAAAGGGGATTACTTTGAAGTTTAACTCTATATGTATATTAGAAAATAAAAATTAAAAAAAGAATAAACTAGACTAAACTAAGTTAAAATTAAAAAAAATTTAAAAATAGAAAAGCAAAAGAAAAACACGGGTGTATGTATCAAAAAGTTCAGGTTAGAAGGTTATTAAGGAATTTGATGTACTGGACATCTCAGTACGATGGGAAATAGGTTAAAAAATTATCTGTATGTATTAAAAAAAAAAAAGAACCAGAACAGTGGTAAAGAGTTAAAAATAAAAGTTGTATTTATGAAGTAGTGGTGGTTGTTCTCTTGTAGTCTTCTTTTTTTTTTTTTCTTCCTTCCTGGTTTGGTTTTCTGGGGGAGGGGCCTGCCATGTGGGTTTTCAGACAATGATGTAACCTGAGTTAGGTCCTTCTGCTGCCCTCAAGGGTGTGGGCTCTCAGGAAACTGTTTTTTTTTCAGACTTTTGTTCTCTGGGGGTTTTTATGTTCTTTCATCTGTTTTCTCTTGCCTTGACAGCTTTTGATGGTTTTTGGAGTTTTAGAGGAGAGCAAACAGCACCCCGACCACCCTCTCAGAGAGAAGACTCAGAATGCTCTGCAGAGCAGTTGGCAGAGTTGGTTCTGAGTCAGGGTCCCTGGGGATGCAGGAGCTCCTTGTTATACCCAATACCAGGGCAGGGGCGGCTGTCTAGGCAACTCCAGACCGCCAGAGAGGTTCCAAGCAGAGCTCACACACTGAGATTTTCCCCTAGTCCCGGGCTGGGAATGTCTGGTTTTTCCAGATGCCAGAGCTCCAGGCTAGCACCTATGAGCACCTCTCCCAAGGGAGGGTGTGGGAGGCATGCATTTCAGGATTGCCATCTGGCCAGGCTCCCGGCCCCTCACGGGAGCCAGACCCCACTCCTTCTCAACTGCGCTGGCGGCTCAGGGACCCAGACCTGATTTTTTCCACCGCACTCTCTCTGGCTCAGCACCAGGGGAGGCTGTCCTGGGTCCGGAGACTTAGGTCCCTGTCCCTAACCACCCTGATTCCACTATTTCCCCCCGCGAACTTTGCTCTTTGATTTTTGAGTGCTTTCAACCAGACTCCAAGTTAATGCTGGTCCCCAGACTCAGGGCACTTTCCTATTGGGGTATTACTTTCCAATCGGTCACCTCTGGTGGTTCCCTCCCCACTTTGTTTTTCTTTGGATATCAGTCAGATATTCCCAATCCGCTTTACCTGCCCACTGGCGTCTTCTGCTCCTGGAGAGATCCAGACGTGTATAATTCTGATCTCAGGCTGATTTCATGGGGGATCAGAGTTCTTTGGTAGGTAATGAGCTCACGTGAGGGTACAGGTTGAAACAGTGCCTCCTCCTAGTTTCCCGCCATCCTGACTCCCCCAAATCGATACCTTCAGCTTTTAAAAATCTAAATTCCCTGTAATTGGAATTACTTTGCACTCTATTTAATTCCTCCTAGACTTACAAAACTATGTTGTTTGGCAAGGCTATGCTAGAATACAGTGGATTAGAGGATGCCACGGTTGAAGAATGGCAGCAAGATCATGAGACTGAAAGTCTTCTATCCAATTTCGCCCTTGGCATGCTAAATGAGTTTAGTTTAAGCCCACTTGTGCTTCAGTGCCCACATCTTTAAAATGCAGATTCCAAAGCATTTCACAGGTACAGTGAGTAGTTTAATTAGATAATGCCTGGCAAGTATTCTAGCTCCTTGAAGAAAGGCAAAGGTCCTATTGATATTGGTAAATATGTGCTTTCAGGGAACCTTTAATCTCAGGAAATGAGTACACTTAACTAGGATCAATGACTGGTCTTTGGCATTTACATATTTCTTCATCTATTTCCAAAAACTTTTTTTACACTCGTTAAATACCCACCCCCCCAGAAACTTTCCCCTTTGACCTAGAGCTGATAGTTTCCATTTTTTAAGGTGTAACTAGCAAGTTATGATGATGATTTAATCACACACACACAGTGTAACTTTCAGTTTTCAAATGACCATTAGTTCCTTCAATATAATTGCCGTAAAAGGTTCTATGTGTATTCTCATCCTTAAATCTTCCTTCAAATACTCTGGGATATCTTTAGAGCTAGGTCCTGAGCCACTCAAGGAATTCAGACTCCTTTGTTCATAATTACACATTGCATAATGGGAAAATGGAGTGCCAGAGAGGTTTGACAAGGCAAAAGCTGGATTTAGAAGGAAAAACTAGAATCAAAGACATCTAACTCTCTATATTTGGTTGCACCATGAAACATGAACCAGTTTGTCCAACTAGTCCAGTAACAGGTCCACTGAGGGGGAGAAATAAGGTAAGTCAGCTGTTTCAGGTAGTTGGCCAGTTTGTCCACCAGGATCCTTAGTAAGCAAGTCAGTATTGCCATGTTTCTTCAACAAAAACAGAGATTAGGTGATTTGACCAAGATGACCCAACAGAGATACAATTTTATTTACTATATTTCAAGGGATATTAAAATTACTTCTTAAATAAGAGCCCATGGCCATTATTATTGTTCTTAGCATCTTTACTGTTAAATGTTAGCACTGTCTCAGTATTGTGTAAGCACCATTTAGACCCCTTTCTGAGAAAGATGGTTCTCCTGACTCCAGCGAGGTGACGGTGATACTTCTTAATTGGAAACCTAAATTTACAGAAATGAGAAGCCACACACCAGTCCGCAGTAGACTCCCTTTCTCTTCCCTGCCTCCCTGCCACTGTTCCTCACTATCACCACCACATGGGGCTGGAATCACTGTTATTGTGAGCAGATTGGACCAAACCCATCTTTTGCCCATTTTTATCACTGCCCGATATTGCTGGGCCTCTCAAAGGACAGGATCCACTTCCACCGTATTTTGTACATTACAAATTGTCCTTCTGTGAGGGTCCGGGTGGGGGACCACTGTGTAAGGAAGAGCTTCATATCCAGCGGAATAGGGAAGACAAGGTTCAGAGGAGCTCCCACCAAAAGCGTGGTGCCTTTTCCATCAAGATAGATAACAGCTAGGAATACTTCAGCAGTTTCGGTCCCACCAGGTAAGAGGGACTAGAAAAATCAGCCAGAGATTTGATAGGGTATATGCGGTGCTTCCTTTGTTGTAACCTTCCTCATGGCCCTATTGCCCCAGTCCATACTCATTGGCCTCTGGCTCAGTTTCTCACCAGATCTCTCACTTTCTGATGGGACCAGAAACAGGCCCTGTACCCCAGGCTGCTTGGTTCAAGTCCTGGTAGTCTATTTATGTTCATACTCTGGATCCTGCTTCTCATGCTTCTACTGGCTGGGGCACAGCTCTCACCTGACAGCATGCCTATCTTAACTTTGAGTCACTCCCCTTCAGCGATTCCTAGCCTCACACCCTACTCACTGCTTTGTCTCACCCTCAGATGCCACCAAATGGCTGTACCAAATGTGAGTACTACACATCTTTGGATACTCCATACTGTCAGAGGTCATACTCAGGCCATAGCCCAACTGAGAGTTCAGTTTCCCTGCTCCCCACCACCCCTCCCACATTCTGACTCCTGTCACAGACTTCCGGACCTGCCCCATCTGAGTCTGTCTGTGTTTTGTCCGAAACAAGAAGCAAAATCCTGCAGGGCCGAGCTTTGTCTTTGTTGCCTTTTCTTTCCCTTTCTGAGTCCCTACTTCACTTCCCGTTGCTGTCCTCCCTGCCCAGGGTCAGCCTCTGCTCCATAACCACAGAACTTCCTCTCTAGGCTTCTTCCTCCCCAGTCTTAAAACTTCCATTCCTGAAACAGGCTGCTGCATGCTGTTATGAAGAAAACAGTCTGATTAAACGACGTTATATTAAAGTAATGTAATATTAAACAACGTTATATTAAAGGCAACTTAAAGTAAGGAACATTTATTTGCATTTCCATTAACTAAAAGCCATGGTTCTTTTTTTTTTTTTTTTTAGATTTTATTTATTCATTCGAGAGAGAGGGAAAGCAAGAGAGATCACAGAGGGAGAGGGTGTGGACTCAAGGCTGAGCAGAGTGCCGGATGTGGGGCTTGATCCCAGGACCCTGAGATTCTGATCAGAGCCAAAGGCAAACACCTAACCGACTGAGCCACCCAGGTGCCCCAAAAGCAGTGGTTCTTAACGCTGGCTACATTTTACATGCACCGGGGAGGCTATTGAAAATACTTCTGCTGGGGCCTCATTGCAGACCACCAAAACCTCTGGATGTAGCGTTCTGGCACCAGAACTTGTTTGGAGAAGATGTCCAGGTAATTCTAGTGTGCAGAGTGAGAACCATCAACCTACAGGAATGAATCTCAAAGAGTAGGGCCATAATACGTACATTTGCTATCTCTCTGCCTCAAAGGACGTGTGGGTGGTGACCACTCAGTCCTAACTTCTCTCAGCCCAAAGAGTTTCAGGGCCTGGATTTATTTAAGATTTCATGGTAGAGGCCAAGTTGTCATTTCAAAGAGTATACTATTTAGAATGCATAGGATGTGAAACTCTCATGGAATGTAAGCTTGCTGGAGACACTGGACTTCGTGAAGATTTGTAACATGTTCTAAAGTCATACTAAATCTGTGAGCCTGCTTCTGGCATGACTCCTCCCTGGAAATGGTTTTATATCTTTCAAAATAATTCTGTGCTCTGCTTTGAAAGTATCAAGCTCTATTATGAAGTAATCAAAGCCAGACTGATTGCTTAACATTATAGGATCTTGTAGACTGGAGCTGGAAGCAGAGAACTGTAGTTCCAGGAACTAAAATTTCTTGCCCTCATCTTCCCATAATGATCATAACGAAGGTACAAATACTGGTGACACTTGAAACTTATAATGGGCTTCTGTTTATAGGCCAGGCTAAGCCCGACCATTCTCTAACAAACCCATTGTTACCTTAAGGAAATGACTGGGACCAGGACTAATCCTAGCAGTCATCAATTTGACAAGGAGTTTCTGAGCCCTCCGTTTGTTCTCAAGCAGTGGAGTGGCCTGCAATAGCAAAATGACCTGTGTTCTCACAGATCACTCACACTTTCCAGGAAAAAAGTATCTAGCTTTAAAGAAACTGGAATAGAAAATATCGAAAGTAAGTGCCACAAGGGCCTGCAATAAAAAGAAGTAAGAGACACTGGACTCCAGAGGACCAGGAAGGGTTCTTCTTCCCCCAAAACACCTCGGCTAGGCCTGGCGATAGTAGCTTTGCTGGGGTCTGCCCTTTGCTTCAGGATTTGTCCATGGTCTCTCCAAGAATACCTTCAACATCAACCTTCTCTTGGAAGGGGAAAGGTTAAAATCTGGGCTGACTCCTCATCTTAATATACTTTTATTTCTCAGTTAGGTCCCTGGGAATGGCACACAAAAAGATAAGCCCTGTTTGGCGGGGGCAAGGGAGGTGAGTACAGAGGACAGAAGGGAAGTGCATATTGTGGAGTCCAGAAAACACAGGTTCCAAGTGAAAGGTGATGAAGCATGTGGTAAGAATGGGCCCAAACAGAGCCACAGAAGCACCCCTCTTTGGCTGATCTCAAACAACTGGGGTCCTACAGGGGTGGAAGGTGTGTGGCTCCCGTTGCTCTTGATGCTGAGAGTAGGCACTGGGATCCAATGGCATGTTTAACCACGGAGTTCTTTGTACCTTCATTTCGTTCATCAAACAGGCTCCCTTGGGGCGCCTGGGTGGCTCAGTGGTTTAAGCCGCTGCCTACGGCTCAGGTCATGATCTCAGGGTCCTGGGATCGAGTCCCCCATCGGGCTTTCTGCTCTGCAGGGAGCCTGCTTCCCTCTCACTCTCTCTGCCTGCCTCTCTGCCTACTTGTATCTCTCTCTGTCAAATAAATAAATAAAATCTATTATTATAAGTAAATAATTAATTTTTATAAATATGTTACAAATAAAATATTATTAAGCCTTAAAAAGAAGGAAATGCTGCATATGCAAGAGCATGCATGACCCTGGAAGACACTATGCTAAGTGAAATAAGCCAGTCACAGAAGGACAAATACTGCACATTCCACTTCAATGCGATACCCAAAAGAGCCAAACTCATAGAAGCAGAGAGGAGAAGAGTGGTTGCTGAGGGCTATGGAAAGAAGGAAATGGGGAGTTGTTCAACTGTTGGGGTTAATGTAGGGATGAAATCGGCCATAATACCTGGCTTGCTAAAATGTCACACAGAGGCTGCTGAAGGCGGGGAAGGTTTCAGAGAAGGGCGTCCGCAGCCCTTTGGAATGCCAAGGCCTGCCAGACCACCCTGGCACTGGAATGCCTCGGGGAGTTGCCTTCCCAAACCAAGAAGCTTTCTTACCCAACCAGCTACCGTGGGATCTAAGAGCTGTAAGCATGGTCCCTTAGGCTGTCTTTAGCAGAACTCATAGAATACACTCCTTAGCATAGCGTACCTTTCAGTAAACAGATCCTCCTAGTTCCTGTAAGAACACTTGTCACACATCACGTGCTTGAGAAACAATGATAAGGATCTGTGATTATCCTGAAGGACCAATAAGAGTGGGAGCCAAGAAGAGCAAAGGGTCTTCATCTGTGAGTGTTGACCCCCTTGCCTTCTCCTCTCTTTCACAGAAAAGTCTGGAGTAATCTCTCATCGGTTGTTACAGGGATTGCTGGCCATTCTCAGCCTCCAGTGGGTATAGGGTTTCAGTCAAGAGAGATGAATAGGTTCACACAACATAGTTGTGTGCCACACAACTCTGCCACACAACATAGTTCATATAGTTAACAACACTGTATAGTGCACTTGAAAATTTGATGAGGGTACATGTCGTGTTGAGTGTTCTTATCACAACACAACAAAAAAGAATTAACTAAGAATTTTGCCTTTTCAAAATAGCACTTTCCAAGTATACACATTTACAACACAGGTTGTTCCTCAGCGCATGTGTTAGAAAGTAACTCCTGTTATTTGTTCTCAGTTGTTAGGGCTCTTTGTTAAACAACCCTCATGCTGGTGGATCATACCTCTATTTTTTTCTGAGCTCTATTTCATGCATTGGGTGGTATTTGTAACTCTGCTAGGACTCCCTGTAGAACCAGAAGTTTCTTTATTACTCTAGGATTTAGTCTTGTTCCTGATCCCAAGATTTTGCGGAAGGAAACTCATTCTTTTTGTTTTTAAAGTAGGAAACCCATAAGAAAGGAAGATAAGGAAAGAAGACAGGGAAAGGAGGAAGTGGGGGAGGAAGAAAGGAAGGAGGGAGGGAGATGCCCAATGCCTTCACATGCTGGTTTGGACTTGAAGACAGTATTATAAAGCCCTTTATAAAAGACACTGTCTTCATGGCACCTGGGTGGCTCAGTGTGTCAAGGCTCTGCCTTCAGCTCAGGTGATGAACACAGGGTCCTGGGATCGAGCCCAACATCAGGCTCTCTGCCAGCAGAGAGCCTGCTTCCCCCTCTCTCTCTGCCTGCCTCTCTGCCTACTTGTGATCTCTCTCCCTCTCTCTCTCTCTCTGTCAAATAAATAAATAAAATCTTTAAAACAAAGACAATGTCTTCAAAACGAGCTGACTGAAGCTTCCCCTGGGGTTTATGGGAAATGTGGACATAACCAAAGCTTAAAGATACGAAATTTTGGAAATAGAATACTACTGACCCACAGCTCTTCTGGGGCCGTTGCCTAGGTAACTCAGATTTGAACACCTGCATGGAATCGGGCTTCCGCAGAAAATACCCAGAGCATAGGGAGGCATCGTTTCATTTCAGGTGGCTTTCACATTCTGGTGGGAAGGCAGATTTCACAAGGAAAACAACTATTCTTTAAACATGTACAAAGACGGATTATGTCAAATAGCTCTGAGGAAAATGCTTCCTCATCCTAGTTGTCAAGCCAAGGACTTCTGTGGCTGATTGATCTTTGCCATTACAGACTGAATCCAGTTAACGGCTTGTGTAAGACAGAATCAGGAAGTAATAAACAGAGTCATGAGTGAATTGAATGAAAACCTTTGAGCCCAAATCTTGATTTAAAGTATTGAAAGTTCTTCCCCTCTCCCTTTCTTTCCTTCTTTCTCTCTCTTTCATTCTTTCCTTGGCTTCATTTAATTTTACTATATGTTGCAGTAAAATTGTTACCTCTCAGTCAAAAATCTCAGCCCCTATGTGGGCTGTCTTTCTTCCCCATTACAATCTTTCTTAATAAACAAGAGCTGTCAACTACTCTCCATGTAATTCACTGTTCAAATGTCTTCCATTTGCCTTCTGTGCATGCAAATCTCTGGCATGGCTACCCAGTGTATTCCTTTCAGGGAGTCCTCTGGATGCTCATCATCCTGAACAAGGAATCCAGCCTGCTGATAAATTCCATTAATGAGATAAATAACTGAGAGGGATAGTAAACCTTCTTGTGAACCACTCTTTGGCATCCCCAGACCAAGACCAGGCATAGGATTTAGACAGACACTTCTAATCCTTTAAAGTGATCCCACTTGGAGCAGAGTTAGTGCTGACCTAAAGGCATTGACCCAGACCTTAAGGAACAATTAGAGTCCTCTGGATAAACGTGTCCTCCATGGACTACTGCCTTCTTCTGCCTTTCAAAATCAGACTTACATGCCCTCAGATTCGTCTCTGTTTTCTTCCTTTTTCCTTTCTGTTGAGTAGTCACACATCGCCCCTTCTCTGGGACAGCTTGAAATCCCAGAACATTCATCAGCTGTTATTTCAGTCCAGGACATGAAAGATGATGGATCCCTGCAAAATTCAAAGTACATGTAGTTTGTCTCTCCTTTTAGTCCCCTTAGATGCCTTCACTGCCTTTCTCTCCAAATTAACCCACACCTTGGCAAGCCTCCCATGCTCTAGATCTATCCTTTTTTTCCCTGAGTGGCCCTTCTGTCATGGGCACCATTCGTTCAGGGCCCTGTTCTAGTTTCCTAAGGTAAGAGCAGAGTGTTGGTGGCTGCAAATTTCTTGTGTTAAATTAGGGCTACTATGTGGCAGACATTTTAAAAAAAATAACCACTTTATTGAGACATAATTCACATACCACAAAATTCATTCATCTAAAGTGTACCATTCAGTGTTTTTCAAATATATTCACAAGGTTGGAACAACCATAACCATCTCTAATTCTAGAACATTTTTGTTCTCCTCTTCCCAAAGAAATCCTGTACCCATCGTGGACATTTTGTATAAGTATAAACACAGTATGCAGTCATTCGTCACTAGCTTCTTTGACTTAGTGTATTTTCAAATGTGATGTGTGTTGTAGCACATGCCACTACCCTGTTCCTTCTTTATGGCTGAATAATATTCCATTTTATTGGCTTTACTGCTTCTGCTGATTCAGTTCTCCATGGATGGACATTGCGGTGGTTTCCATTTGGGGGTTATTACAAATAATGCCTCTGTGAACTTTGTGTATACTTTTTTGTGTGGACATAAGTTTTCGATACTCCTAGCTATATGCCTAAAACTGGAATTCTTGGGTTACAGGATAACTCCATGTTGAACTTTTTGAGGAACTACCAGACTGTTTTCCAAAGATGCCGTAGCCTTTTACCCACCCACTAGCAATATATGAGGGGTTCTGTTTCTCTGTGTCCTTGCCAACACTCACTCTCATCTGTCTTCTTTTTTGTATGGTAGGCATTTTCACATGTGCATCATCTCATTTTAGGTTCACAACAACCATGAAGATAGGTATTATTCTCCCCGTTTTGTAAATGAGGAAGCCAAGACACATAAATAAGGCAGTGTTCTTTACTGAGTGCTGATGATGTGACAGGTGTTCTTAGAAGCCCTGCCTCCTTTCACCTGCACAACAATCCCATGAGGTAGATACTTTTTGAATTCCAGATGTGCAGAGAGCTTAAAGAAACTTACGGAAAGACACATAGCCAGGGTTTAAACCCAGACAGTCTGATTCTGGTGCAGTCAGAGTTCAAACCCAAAGCAACTGGTCTCCAACAAAGTCCATGCACATAAATAAAATTTCTACAGTAATTTTTTTAAATTAAGAGATCCATAAGTCCTTGCATCTTTCTGAAAATACTTTTTAAAGATTCTTTTATTTATTTTAGCAGGGGCAGAGGCAGAGGAAGAGGGAGAGAATCCTCAGGCAGACTCCCCACTGAGCGTGGAACCCTGCATGGGACTGGAGCCCTGGACCATGAGATCATGACCTGAGTTGAAACCAAGAGTCAGATGCTTAAGCGGCTGAGCCACCCAGGCACCCCTCTCTGGAAATATTAATAGTTAACAGTTCCTGAGGTTTCACTATGGGCTGGCGATGTTGTATGGGCTTTACATAAACTAAATAACTGAATCTTTGCAACAGTCCTATAGGGTTGGTATTATTAGCATCCATATTTTACTCAGGGAAACGGAGGCACAGAGGATTCAAGTAATTTGCCCAAGATCACACAGATAGTAGGTGGTAGAGGCAGACTGTGAAGAAAATAAGTGGTCTAGATTCAGAGCCAAAGCTCTTAACCACTGCCCCTTAAAAGAAATCACAGAGTGAGCCCATTGGATTTATCCATAGACTCAAAATTACCCATTGGATCTCCAGACTTCAGTGACACTATAATTAATGATCATTTTAGAACAACTATTTGGGCTCCTCATGAGGCAAACAAAATTCAAAAACTTCACATCCATGAGTATAATCAGGGATCATGCCTACAGACGTTTTAGAACCACTGGGTCAGAAAGCTCAGCCACACTATCTGGTTAAATGTTATCACACTGGAACGTTAGTGGGATCTTACAGGATTTTACTGAAACATACCAGTCCCCGTTCTACATTCCCAATATCGAAGACTAACAATTCACAGAATTCAGTTACCTCTGAATGATCTTTGCTTCCTTAATAGACGTGGAATGAAAGCATCCAAAATGACCTTTTTGCCTCACAAGACTGATTGCAAGGGCAGACATATCTCTTTAGCTTCCTTCTTAAGTTTCGTTACAGAGAAAAAAATACAGTCCCTTCACATTTCATTTTTATACTGCTAGACACTACGGGAACCCCCAATTATATACATCACGGGAAAGTAGCAAAGGCTTTCTTTCCATGGCATTAGCCCAGGATCTATGTATTCCTTTTGAGACCAAGACAGAGAATGAATAGCTAATTCTGCAGGGCTGGGGCATGGACTATAAAAATAGGTCCAGAAAGATGTGTTCTTAGTTAATCATCCAGAACGAGGCTTGGACAAGTAGCTCCTTGCAGTCAGGAAGTCACCTGAGAACCTGGGGAGCAAGGGAGGTGGGGGGAAGATGAATGAGAGTAGGAGAGGAAACTCCAAGAAAGGATGTTAGACAAATGTCTGCATTTGGCCACGAGGGCTGCTGAGTCACATCTAACCCTGCTGAGGGTGAGGAGGGAAACAGAGCTTTCAGCCCTACCAGCCAATCACCGCCTAGGAGCATGAAAGGCCCTCTCTCATTTCTATGGTCACAAAAACTCTGTGCTGCCTGTCATATTACTTTCTCTGCATTAGGTAAATGAGGGTGAGGCAGAGCAGGGAACCTGGCCAGGACAGACTCAAAGCGGGATCTGCCTGATTCCAGTCTGGGCTCAGATTCCAATTCTGAACCTCTTTTTAAATGCTTCACATAAACCTTAATCCACTGAAAGTTCATTGTGAATTCAGGAGTCATAACAAAATCTCCTCATTGATTATGACATTCCACAAGTTTTATATATAAATAAATATGTGTGTGTGTGTATATATACATAATTATATGGTATAAATTTATGTATATATAGCCTTTTCTCATTTTAGCTCTCTCTCAAATCAATAAAAATATTCTAATAAAATAGGGGACTCATATGTACATATATGACCCTAAATATATATAAAAACATATATATATTTACATATTTATATATGTATTTATATATAACGCTCTAAGTGCCATAAGAAGAGAAAAAAATATATATATACATAATACATATTTTTTAAAGGAAGTTTGTGGAAGGAGGCAATGTCATCATTACTAACGATCTCTTCTCAAAAGGCACGCTTGGTACACAAAGTACAGTTTTTCAATTATTTCTCATAACACCTGTAAGAAGTGGATACCATGCTTTTTTTGTTTTCCTTTTTAGAACTATATTTTTTCAAATATGAGTGAAACCTTTGATTATAGACTTTCTCCAACTGACTTATTTCACGTAGCAGAATCCCCTGCAGTTCCACCCACATCGAGGTAAACGGGAATGATTCGTCCTTTCTGATGCCAGAGTCAGATTCCAGTGAGTTTAGGAACCACACCCTCTTTAGGTAGTCCACTTTCCGGTAAGGAATGTAAGGAATAGCACAGAGGATCACAGGGATCGAGAGGAAAACTGAATGGGAAGAAATCAGAAAGAGAGACAAAGCACAAAACACTCCTGACTCCTGGAAGCAAAGTGAAGTTGGCAGAAAGGGAGGTGGGTGGGGGTATGGGGCATGAAGGAGGGCACATGATATGATGAGCCCTGGGAGGTATCCCCAACTAATCATTGAAGATTGCATCCAAAGCTAAAGATGTATTATATGTTGGCCCATGGAATTTCAATAAAGAAACATTGCATTTATTCCTTTGGCTGAGAGAGAGAGAGCACAACAGGCTGAGTGGCAGGCAGAAGGAGAAGGAGAAGCAGGCTCCTTGATAAGCAGGGAGCCAGACGAGGTGGGGCTCGATCATAGGGCCCTGGGATCATGACACAAGTGCAAGGCCAATGCTTCACCAACTGGGCTACCCAGGAGCCCCTCTTTTACTTTCTGAAGTGAGCCCCACGTCCAGGGCGGGGTTTCAAACCCTGAACCTGGGGTCAAATGCTCTACAGACTTAGCCAGACAGCCACCCCCAGTGGTGCACAATTTTAATTCTCACGTCAGAGGTGGACAAAACCATCAAGTGCGGAGAGGTTCTGTGATGTGGCCAAGTTCACACAGCAGGTAAATGGTGGAGTCCCGGGGCAAACGGATGCAGAATGGTTCAAGGGCTCAGAGCTAAGTAATTTTGCTGCATTGCTACTGGATGCAAAGAGGCTGCTTGAGGATATTTCTGCTACATGTATTGATCTACTGATTTATCGATTTCTGTGTGGCAGCTTGGAGAGAACTTGTGGAAACATGACCAAACCTGCTGCCCGCTTAAACCCTAGAGAACATGACAGAAAGCAGCACAATGTGGCCCTCTAATAGCCAACTCCCATAATGACATGAAAGGAATTTCTTGAGGACTTTGGTCAAGATCCTTGTAGCCACGCGATATCAGAATTATACAAGAATTCCTCAGATTCCCAGGTTTTCAAAATCAATGTGCTGCATGACTGTTGTAACAAATATTTTAGAAGATGCAGAACGGTAAGTAAGAATACATATATTTCATCTCATTGTACTATTTTATTTTCAGAGAACAGTGGACTGTATCTTAAAGTATAAGGAAAACATGTCAACCATTCGGTAAGCTCTTCTTTACCTACTGCGTAAAGGTTTGATGTTCTGGCGTATGTCAGTTCTCAGGAAAGAATGAGGATCCAGAGTCACAGCCACCTGCCTTCAAACTCCAGCTCTACTCTTCCCAGCTGTTGTGGGGATTCAAGACAATGGTGCAGCAGCATCCAGCTGTCTCAGTGGGTGGGAGCATAAAGCTCTCCCTTTTGGGACTGTGCGTTTGAACCCCAAGCAGTCAGTAGAAAAGAGTTAAAGAAATATGAAGAAGATGGTGCGTATTTTCTGGCACATGGTAGGTGCTTGACACACATTCAGAATACTCTAAGACCATGCTGAATCCTCAGCATGCATGCTTTGGGTGGCAATCCCCCTCACCTCACCATAAAGACTCGAACCCATAAACATATCCTACTTTAAACATATCTTTTGCTGGAATTTGGAAGTAAATCAGAAATGTTCTTTTTGATAGTAGGGAGGTCCCTCAAAAATCTAAAACCCGAACTCCCCTGCTCTCCAGCCATTACACTACGATGGAATGAACTTAGAGATACCAAAAAACTAACTGGAAGGGAAATGTGCAGCCCAATGCGTATAAAATTATCAGCAAGGCCAAAAGGATGGAAATAACTCAAATGTCCATCAACAGATGACTCAATAAATAAAAATGTGTGTGTTTGTGTGTGTGTGTAACGGAATATTACGCAGCCATCCAAATGAAAGAAATGTTGCCAGTTTGAACGACATGGATACAGGTGCAGAGGACCATATGAAGCAAAATGAGTCAACGAAAGATGAATTTTATGTGGTTTCTCTCATATATGGTATTTGAAAAGAAAAAATAAATGAACATGGGGAGAAATGGAGAGAGGCAAATGAGGAAACCGACTGGTAGCTCTAGAGAATGCACTGATGATGATCAGAGAGGAGGTGCGCAGGGGGATGGGCTAAACGGGAGATGGGTCTGAGGAAGGGCATATGTTGGGGCTCCTGGGGGGTTCTGTCGGTTAAGTGTCTGCTTTAGGCTCAAGTCATACTCTCAGGGCCACAGGATTGAGCCTCCATGCAGGACCCCTGCTCAGCGGGGCGTCTGCTTCTCCATCTCCATCTGACTCTGCCCGCCACTCATGCTTTCTCTCTCTCTCTCTCTCAAATAAAGAAATCACTTCTTTTTAAAAAACAGGGCATATATATTATATATATATAATATATATACATATAGCATTACATACATATATATATCTTTATATATATATCTATATATAAAATGCCGAGTGCTGTAAGAATTGCCAAATATACATTTATATATACACATATAGGTATCTACGGAAAAAAAGTGATATATATATATATATATAGTATGTATACATTCTTTCACAAAGGACCGTTTGTGGTAGGATGCAATATCATAATTATCAATGACCACTTCTCAACGGGCACTCACTGTACTCACAGTGCACATTTTCATTTATTTAGCATAACACCTGGACGACTTGGAGATCAGGCTATTTCATTTTCTTTTTTAGAAATATATTTTTTCCAATATGAGTGAATCCCTGTGATAATGATCTTTCTCTGACTCACTGATTTCACTTAGCAGAATCCCTTGCATTTCCACCCACATCGAGCAAAATGGGAGGTATTTGTCCCTTCTGATGCCTGAGTCAGATTCCAGTGAGTCTAGGATCCACATCGTCTTTAGATAGCCCTCTTTCCTGGATGGAATATAAGGAATAGTGCAGAGGATCACAGGGATCGAGAAGAAAACTGTATGGGAAGAAATCAGAAAGAGAGACAAACCACAAAATACTCCTGACTCCTGGAATCAAAGTGACGTTGGCAGAAAGGGAGGTGGGTGGGGGGATGGGGTCAGCCGGTGATGTGCATTAAGGACGGCACATGATATGATGAGCTCAGGGAGATATATGCAACTATTGTTTGAACGTTGCATCTAAAGCTAATGCTGTATTGTATGTTGGCCCATGGAATTTCCATAAAGAAGCATTCCATTCACTCCTTTGGCTGAGAGAGAGGGAGCAAAAGCAGGCCGAGTGGCAGGCAGAACGAGAGGGAGAAGCAGGCTTTTTGCTAAGCAGGGAGCCGGACGAGGTAGGGCTCGATGCCAGGGCCCTGGGATCATGACCCAAGCGCAAGGCTGATGCTTCACCACCTGGGCCACCCAGGAGCCCCTCTTTTACTTTCTGAAGTGAGCCCCATGCCCAGGGTGGGGTGGAAACCCTGAGGTCCAGAGTCAAATGCTCTACAGACTTAGCCAGCCTGCCACCCCAAGGGGAGGACAATTTTAATTATCACGCCAGAGGTGGACAAAACCATCAAGTCTGGAGAGATTCTGTGATGTGGCCGAGTTCACAAGGCAGGGAAATGGTGGTGTCCCGTGGCGAACGGAAGCAGCACGGCTCCAGGGCTCAGAGCTAATTCATTTTTCCCCATTGCTACAGGATGCAAAGAGGCTGCTTGAGGCTATTTAGGCTATATGTATGGATCTACTGATTTATCCATTTCTTTGTGGCAGTTTGGAGAGGACACGTGGAATCAGGAACCAACTTTCTGCCACCTTCAACCCTGTCAAAACGACAGAAAGCAGATCAGTGCTGCCCTCTAGTTGCCAGCTCCCAAAGCGACATGAAAGGGATTTCTTGAGGACTTTGGTCATGATCCCTCTTAGCCATGCAATGTCAGTATTATACAAGAATTCCTCAGACTCCCAGGTTTTCAAAATCAATGTGCTGCATGACCGATTTCAGAAGTATTGTTGAAGATGCAGAACGGTAAGAAAAAAAACAACTCTTTCATCTCCTTTTACTATTTTCACGGAACAGTGGACAGTTTCTTAAAGTATAAGGAAAACATGTCAACCATTCCGTCAGCTCTTCTTCTTCTGGGTAAAGGTTTGATGCTCTGGCATACGTCAGTTCTCAGGAAAGGCTGAGGATCCAGAGTCACAGCCACCTGCCTTCAAACTCCAGCTCTACTCTTCCCAGCTGTTGTGGGGATTCAAGACAATGGTGCAGCAGCACCCGGCTGTCTCAGTGGGTGGGAGCACTCAGCTTTCCCTTTTGGGGTTGTGCGTTTAAACCCCAAGCAGGGGGTAGAAAAGAGTTAAAGAAACATGAAGAAGATGGTGCATATTTTCTGGCCCATGGTAGGTCCTCGACACACATTCAGAAGACTCTAAGACCATGCTGAATCCTTAGCATGAATGCTTTGGGTGGCAATCTCCCTCACCTCACCATAAAGACTCGAACCCATACTCATATCCTACTTTAAACATATCTTTTGCTAGAATTTGGAAGTAAATCCGAAATGTTCTTTTTGATAGTATGGAGGTCCCTCAAAAATCGAAAAACCGAACACCCATGCTCTCCAGCTTTTACACCACGATGGAATGAACCTAGAGATACCAAAAAACTAATTGGAAGGGAAATGTGCAACCCAATGCATATAATATTATCAGCAAGGCCAAAATGATGGAAATAACTCAAATGTCCATCAACAGATGACTCAATAAATAAGAATGTGTGTGTTTGTGTGTGCGTGTGTGTGTGTGTGTGTGTGTGTGTTTGCATAATGGAATATTACTCAGCCATCCAAATGAAAGAAATGTTGCCATTTTGAACGACATGGATTCAGCTTCAGAGGACCATATGAAACAAAAGGAGTCAAAGAAAGATGAATTCTATGTGGTTTCTCTCATATATGGTATTTAAGAAGAAAAAAACAAATGAACATGGGGAGAAATGGAGAGAGGTAAACGAGGAAACCGACTGGTAGCTCTAGAGAATGCACTGATGATGATCAGAGAGGAGGTGGGCAGGTGGATGGGCTAAACGGGAGATGGGTCTGATGAAGGGCATATGTTGGGGCTCTTGGTTTGTTCTGTTGGTTAAGTGTCTGCTTTAGGCTCAAGTCATACTCAGGGCCACAGGATTGAGCCTCCATGCAGGATCCCTGCTCAGCGGGGAGTCTGCTTCTCCATCTCCCTCTGAGTCTGCCTGCCACTCATGCTTTCTCTCTCTCTCTCTCCCTCAAATAAATAAATCACTTCTTTTTAAAAAACAGGGCATATATATTATACATATATTATATATATATATATATATATATAGCTTTACATACATATATATGTATATATATGTGCCGAGTGCTGTAAGAATTGCCAAAAATACACCTATACATATACATATAGGTATCTACGTAAAAAAAATATTATATATGTATATAGTATGTATACATTATGTCACAAAGGACCGTTTGTGGTAGGAGGCAATATCATAATTATCAATGACCACTTCTCAACGGGCACTCACTGTACTCACAGTGCACATTTTCATTTATTTAGCATAACACCTGGACGACTTGGAGATCAGGCTATTTTATTTTCTTTTTTAGAAATATATTTTTTCCAATATGAGTGAAACCCTGTGATAATGATCTTTCTCTGACTCACTGATTTCACTTCGCAGAATCCCTTGCATTTCCACCCACATCGAGGAAAATGGGAGGTATTCGTCCCTTCTGATGCCTGAGTCATATTCCAGTGAGTCTAGGATCCACATCCTCTTTAGATAGTCCTCTTTCCTGGATGGAATATAAGGAATAGTGCAGAGGATCACAGGGATTGAGAGGAAAACTGAACGGGAAGAAATCAGAAAGAGAGACAAACCACAAAACACTCCTGACTCCTGGAAGCAAAGTGAATTTGGCAGAAAGGGAGGTGGGTGGGGGGATGGGTTCACCCGGTGATGTTCATTAAGGAGGGCACATGATATGATGAGCTCAGTGAGGTTTATGGAACTAATGATTGAACGTTGCATCCAAAGCTAATGATGTATTGTATGTTGGCCCATGGAATTTCAATGAAGAAGTATTTCATTCATTCCTTTGGCCTAGAGAGAGGGAGCAAAAGGAGGCCGAGTGGCAGGCAGGAGGAGAGGAAGAAGCAGGATTCTTGCTGAGCAGGGATCCCGACAGGTTGGGGCTCGATGCCAGGGCCCTAGGATCATGACCCAAGCGCAAGGCCAATGCTTCACCACCTGGGCCACCCAGGAGCCCCTCT
Source organism: Meles meles (assembly GCF_922984935.1). NCBI lineage: Eukaryota > Metazoa > Chordata > Mammalia > Carnivora > Mustelidae > Meles > Meles meles. The sequence continues at coordinate 92,164,866 of NC_060087.1, read as the reverse complement.
TTTACTTTCTGAAGTGAGCCCCATGCCCAGGGTGGGGTTTCCACCCCTGACCCTGAGGTCCAGAGTCAAATGCTCTACAGACTTACCAGCCTCACCAAGGGGAGGACAATTTTAATTCTCACATAAGAGGTGGACAAAACCATCAAGTCCGGAGAGATTCTGTGATGTGGCCAAGTTCACGCAGCAGGTTAATGGTGGTGTACCAGGGCGAACGGAAGCAGCACTTCTCCATGGCTCAGAGCTATGTAATATTGCCGCATTGCTACAGGATTCAAAGAGGGTGCTTGAGGGTATTTAGGCTATATGCACTGATCTACTGATTTAACCATTTCTTTGTGACAGTTTGGAGAGGACACGTGGAATCATGACCCAACATTCTGCCACCTTCAAACCTGTCAAAATGACAGAAAGCAGATCAGTGCTGCCCTCTAGTAGCCAGCTCCCAAGCTGACATGAAGGGGATTTCTTGAGGACTTTGGTCATGATCCCTCTTAGCCATGGGATGTCAGTATTATACAAGAAATCCTCAGACTCCCAGGTTTTCAAAATCAGTGTGCTGCATGACCGTTTTCACCAATATTGTTGAAGATGCAGAACGGGAAGTAAGAAAAAATATATTTCATCTCATTTTACTATTTTCTTTTCAAGGAACAGTGGACTGTTTCTTAAAGTGTAAGGAAAACATGTCAACCATTCTGTAAGCTCTTTTTATTCCGGGTAAAGGTTTGATGCTACGGCATACGTCAGTTCTCAGGAAAGGCTGAGGATCCGGAGTCACAGCCAGCTGCCTTCAAACTCCAGCTCTACTCTTCCCAGCTGTTGTGGGGATTCAAGATAATGGTGCAGCAGCACCTGGCTGTCTCAGTTGGTGGGAGCATATAGCTTTCGGTTTTGGGGATGTGAGTTTGAACCCCATGCAAGTTGTAGAAATAACTGAAAGAAACATGAAGAAGATGATTCATATTATCTGTCACATAGTAGGTGCTCCACACACATTCTGAATAATTTAAGACCGTGCTGAATACTAAGCATGCAGCTTACAGTGGCGGTCCCCCTCACCTCACCATAAAGATTCGAACTATTGTCATATCCTACTTTAAACATATCTTTCGCTAGAATTTGGAATTCAATCGGAAATGTACTTTTTGATAGTATGGAGGTCACTCAAAAATCTAAAACCTGAACTCCCCTGCTCACCAGCCATTACACTACGATAGAATGACCCTAGAGATACCAAAATACTAATTGGAAGGGAAATGTGCAGCCCAATGCGTATAAAATTATCAGCAAGGCCAAAAGGATGGAAATAACTCAAATGTCCATCAACAGATGACTCAATAATTAAGAATGATTGTTGTGTGTGTGTGGGTTGTGCGTGTGTGTGTGTGTGTGTGTGTGCATGTGTTTGTATAATGGAATATTACTCAGCCCTCCAAAAGAACGAAATGTTGCCATTTGGAACAACATGGATTCAGCTGGAGAGGACTTTGGGAAGCAAATTAGTCAACGCAAAATGAATACTATTTGCTTTCTCTCATATATGGTATTTAAGAAGCAAAAGAAAGGAACATGGTGGGAAATTGAGAGAGGCAAACCAGGAAACAGACTGGTAGGTATAGAGAAGGCACTGATGATTATCAGACAGTAGTTGGGCAGGGGAAGGGCTAAAAGAGTGACGGGTATGAAGGAGGGCATTTGTTGGCGTTCCGGGGCCGGGGGGGCTCCTTCTGTTAAGTGACTGCTTTAGGGTCAGGTCATACTTTCGGGGCCCCAGGATTGAGCCTCGAATCAGGCTCCCTGCTCAGCGGGGAGTCTGCTTCTCCTTCTCCCTCTGTCTCTGTCCTCCACTCATGCTTTCTCTCTCTCTTTCTCTCTCAAAGAAAGACATCAGTTCTTCTTAAAAAAGAGGTCATATTCCCTGCAGTTGCACTGCTGGGTATTCACCCCAAAAATACAGATGTAGTGAAAACAAGAGCCATCTGTACTCCAATGTTTATAGCAGCAATGGCCACCGTCGCCAAACTGTGGAAAGAACCAGGATGCCCTTCAAAGGATGAATGGATAAGGAAGATGTTGTCCATATACACGATGGAGTATTATGCCTCCATGAGAAAGGATGAATACCCAACTTTTGTAGCAACATGGACCAGACTGGAAGAGATTATGCTGAGTGAAATAAGTCAAGCAGAGGGAGTCAAGTATCATATGGTTTCACTTATTTGTGGAGCATAACAAAGAACATGGAGGACATGGGGAGATGGAGAGGAGAAGGGAGGTGTGGGAAATTGGAAGGGGAGATGAACCATGAGAGACTATGGACTCTGAAAAACAACCTGAGTGTTTTGAAGGGGCGGGGTTGGAAGGTTGGGGAACCATGTGGAGAGTAATAGAGAAGGCACGTATTTCATGGAGCACTGGGTGTGGTGCAAAAACAATGAGTACTGTTACGCTGAAAATAAATAAATAAATTTTAAAAAAAGAAAAAGAAATAAAAAGAGGTCATATTATATATATATATATAAACTATAAATGAATGACAATTGATTGTTTGATATTCAGCAAATTTGGCCAGTTCTACCCCAGGCTTCTTGGAGTTTGGTATCCAAGAAACCGGGGTCTGGGTGAGGAGCAGTGATTTTTGAATTTGTTTAATGGTTCATGCTGTTGTTAGGTGGAGCATCATCAGTTCTGATTTACTGTGCTCACAGACACAAAACTGGCTTCCAAAGCATTTTGTCCTCAGAAACGTACATTGAAGCATACCTGGGTCAGAAAGCATCATTTGAAGGACAAAATGGCAACATCAATTTTCAACAAAAAGCCAGGCATGTGCAGAGATCAAGAAACCAGATGGTTATCAAATTCCTCTTGTTCAAGGTGCTACCTCCAACAATGCCTGATCTCAACCCTTGGACTTAGCCAAGAGATGGCTAATAACCCAATCTACTTGACATGACACTCAGGAATACAATACTTTTCTTTTTATAGAATTATCCCCTTATTTTTTTATAGAATGATGTACAAAAATAAGTGTAGCCACTGTAAGCAGCAGGCAACCTTTCCTGACGAGTGTCTGGTGGGCCCCATCCTGGAATGCTTCAGCCCTAACCACGTCCCCTGACAGTCACATATACTTAAGCTAATAGAAACCAGAGGGTTCCGGGAGCTTCAGGGCCCCCTAGGCTTGCTGAGAAATCCAGAGGATTTCCTTTGCTTAGGCAAATAAGGCTGCATTTGGAAAAATTATCCCAAATGTGTGTTCTAGCAATATGCATTTGTAGCCAGTAGCATTTTCCTGAAAACAAGCATTAGGAAGGCAGCAAAAGTAAAGGATGTAGGTACTAAAACCTTACTTCAGAAGTCAAATTTTAAAGGTACAAAGTGATAATCCTTGCCCAATCATCCTGAGACTAAATTAGGAAGATTGTCACTGGCTTCCTACCCCTCAGTCCCTCCATTTTGATTCATTGTTCTCTCTCCCTTTTTAAAAAAAAAAGATTTTATTGACTTACTTAAGACAGAGAGAAAGAGAGCAGGCATGAGTTGGGGAGAGAGGAAGAGGGAAAAGGAGGAGCAGACTCCCTGCTGAGCAGGGAGGTAGATACTAGGACCTGGAGATCACAGCCTGAACTAAAGGCAAACTCCCAACTGACTGAGCCACCCAGGCACCCCTGATTTAGGGTTCTCCTTTCATGGATCCTCATAAAGTCCTAGTACCTCCTAGGTTAGAGGAAAGCAGTCTGAAAACCCCATTCAAATCAAAGTGTTAGTCACTTAGCAATATTACATTGAATAAAGCATTGGACAGGGGATACAGTGTAATTTATTATGTAGTTAAATGGTCAGGTTCTGTTAGCAGATCAGTATTGGAATCCCAGCTCTGCCACTTACCATGAGAGACTATGGACTCTGAAAAACAACCAGAGGGTTTTGAAGGGGCGGGGGGGTGGGAGGTTGAGGAACCAGGTGGTGGGTAATAGGGAGGGAATGTACTGCATGGAGCACTGGGTGTGATGCCAAAACAATGAACACTGTTATGCTGTAAATAAACAAATAATAAAAAAAGAACAACACTAATACCACTAGTAATAAACATTTATTAAGGAGCTATTAGGTGCCAGGCAAGCCACAAAAGGAAGGTAAAATTTAGGCAAGCCACAAAAAAGAGTGATGAAGTTAAAGTGTTTATACTTAACAATGAGAGTCCCAGTCTCCTCCCCACACCCCCACCCATGACTCCTAGAAGAGTGACAACCAGGATTATGACTCCCAAGAGTCCATGAAGAGAGTGTAGCCCAAGAGGCAAGATCTACAGATACTGACATAAAACTTCAGCGGGCTAGCCAATTTCTCCACTGGTTAACAAACACACCATGTACATACACCTTCAAATCTGTCTATTAGAGCTTCACTCTTTTCATTCAGGATCACCAGAGAATTAAGGAAATTAAGAATTAAGGAAACTTCCAACATGAAATAGAAAGACCAAAACAAAGTAGCATGAAAAATTAGAAATGAAAAAAAAAAAAGAAAAGAAAAGAAAAAAGGAAATAAAAAAGAGAGGGAGCGTGAGACAGGAAAAAAAGGGAAGATAAAAGAGAAGGCTCAGGGGCGCCTGGGTGGCTCAGTGGATTAAGCCGCTGCCTTCGGCTCAGGTCATGATCTCAGGGTCCTGGGATCGAGCCCCGCATTGGGCTCTCTGCTCCGCGGGGAGACTGCTTCCTCCTCTCTCTCTCTGCCTGCCTCCCTGCCTACTTGTGATCTCTCTCTCTGTGAAATAATAAATAAATAAAATCTTTAAAAAAAAAAAAAAGAGAAGGCTCAGCCCAAATGGGTCCCAAGGTAAGATTTATGAAGATTTATGAAGTATACACACAAAAACAGACAAACAAAAAGACTGGTAAAAGTATATGACAAGCGAACAACAATAACTATACATACATATATATATATATATACATATACATATGTATATATATACATATACATATGTATATATATATACATATACATATATATATATGTACATATACATATGTACATACATATGTATGTATATGTATATATAAGGAAAAAAAGCGAAGAACCTCATCAGAAAGAACCCCAAGTATAAGATTTGTATATTATGAGGACAAACACAAATTGACAGAAACACTGGCAGAAGGAAAAATTGGGAGAGTGGTTATAAATTCTCAGTGTGGATGATTAAGTTTATTTTGATTCTTCCTGGATGTATCTTGATGTTTTTTGTTAAGGGACTCAACTTTCCTAAGTTACAGGGAGATTAGAAACTGGTTTGCCTATAGGGGTAGCATTGATTGGGGAAAGGGGATTACCTTGAAGTTTAACTCTATATGTATATTAGAAAATAAAATTTAAAAAAATAATAAACTAGACTAAACTAAGTTAAAATTAAAAAATTAAAAAATAGAAAAGCAAAAGAAAAACACAGGTGTATGTATCAAAAAGTTCAGGTTAGAAGGTTATTAAGGAATTTGATGTACTGGACATCTCAGTACGATGGTAAATAGGTTAAAAAATTATCTGTATGTATTAAAAAAAAAAAGAACCAGAATCTTGGTAAGGAGTTAAAAATAAAAGTTGTATTTATGAAGTATTGGTGGTTGTTCTCTTGCAGTCTTCTTTTTTTTTTTTTTCTTCCTTCCTGGTTTGGTTTTCTGGGGGAGGGGCATGCCACGTGGGTTTTCAGACAATGATGTAACCTGAGTTAGGTCCTCCCGCTGCCCTCAAGGGGGTGGGCTCTCAGGAAACTGTTTTTTTTCAGACTTTTGTTCTCTGGGGGTTTTTATGTTCTTTCATCTGTTTTCTCTTGCCTTGACAGCTTTTGATGGTTTTCGGAGTTTTAGAGGAGAGCAAACAGCACCCCGACCACCCTCTCAGAGAGAAGACTCAGAATGATCTGCAGAGCAGTTGGCAGAGTTGGTTTTGAGTCCTGGTCCCTGGGGATGTAGGAGCTCTGCATTATACCCAATACCAGGGCAGCAGTGGCTGTCTAGGCAGCTCCAGACTGCCAGAGAGGTTCCAAGCAGAGATCTCACACTGAGATTTTCCCATAGTCCCGGGCTGGGAATGTCTGGTTTTTCCAGATGCCAGAGCTCCAGGCTAGCACCTATGAGCACCTGTCCCAAGGGAGGGTGTGGGAGGCGTGCATTTCAGGATTGCCATCTGGCCAGGCTCCCAGCCCCTCATGGGAGCCAGACCCCCTCATTCTCAGGCGCGCTGGCGGCTCAGGGACCAAGACCTGATTTTTCCACCGCACTCTCTCTAGCTCAGCGCCAGGGGAGGCTGTCCTGGGTCCAGGGACTTAGGTCCCTGTCCCTAACCACCCTGATTCCCACTACTTCCCCCCGTGATTTTTGCTCTTTGTTTTTTGAGTGCTTTCAACCAGACTCCAAGTTAATGCTGGTCCCCAGATGCAGGGCACTTTCGTATTGGGGTATTACTTTCCAATTGGTCACCTCTGGTGGCTCCCTCCTCCTTTTGTTTTTCTTCTGATATCAGTCAGATGTTCCCACTCTGCTTTACCTGCCCAATGGGGTGTTCTGCTCCTGGAGAGATCCAGACGTGTATAATTCTGATCTCAGGCTGATTTCATGGGTGATCAGAGTTCATGGGCCCACACTACGGATATCTTAGACAAAGAGTCAGAATTTTTATAACTGGAAAGACTCTTTGAGACCTACTAGTTCCTTTCATTCCCCTCATTATTTTACAGATGAGAAAACAAAGCCTTGGAGAGGGTATCATCTCAGTCTCCTCCTTTTCTTTTACATGGCAGGATCTTTGCCATTGAACATGACTGAAATAGAAAGCAGAAATACTGAATTCAAACAACAGCATCTTAAATAAATAGATTGAGTGCTTTGTGAACAGGGATTTGTGGATGCATCTGTTCTACATGATGATTTTGCTAAATAGCTTTATTATCTCAAAATTACATTCATTAAAATGGGATTTTACCTGCAAGGTGTCGTCAGGCAAGGATTAGTGGACAGAAACCTTAAATCCTCGACAAGGCCTGGGCCAATGGGTGATCACTGAATAATACTAATTTGTTAGTTTCCATCCTGATTGTTAACAGTCAGCCACTCCATAGTCAAAACAAGAATCAGGAGATACATCTTGCTGAGATCCCAGCTCACCATGTTATGATACTAGCACTTTCTCTCTGCTTTCTGAGCCGCACTCAAAACATCAGCAAGGAGGTCCTCATACTGTGGTACCCACTAGAGCAGGCTCTCCAGGACGTTCTCTTTCGCCCACAACACGAGCAGCAAGAGACATCATGAAACTCCAGGAGAAGTTCATTACTAAGTCGCTCTACTCCTACTTGTCATCTTCCATTGAAATATTCTGTCTGATAGTTCCTTCAGATGGAGGAACTGTGTTTCTCAGAAGGCAAAGTTCACTTTTTATTTTTTATTTTTTGCAGATTACTGGCTATAGAGCCCTTAGTGGAGGAAAACGGGCCCTGTCTCACACTTAAGTCCTCAGTCCTTAGGAGTTGTATTCATACGGTGAGCCCACAGTATTGCTCCCAAGCCCAGAAAGCATCCCCCTCGGCATTCTAGTGTCCTTTATCTTCATTTTAACTGTTCTGCAACATCCCTTTTCACTGATATATATATCAGTATATATATATGATGAGGTGGGATTCATCCCTGGGTTACAAGAATGGTTCAACATTCGCAAATCAATCAATGTGATAGAAGAAATCAATAAGAGAAGAGAGAAGAACCACATGGTCCTCTCAATGGATGCAGAAAAATCATTTGACAACATCCAGCATCCGTTCCTGATGAAAACGCTTCAAAGTATAGGGATAGAGGGAACATTCCTGAACTTCATAAAATCTGTGTATGAAAGACCCACAGGCAATATCATCCTCAATGGGAAAAAGCTTGCAGCCTTCCCGTTGAGATCAGGAACACGACAAGGATGCCCACTCTCACCACTCTTGTTCAACATAGTATTAGAAGTCCTAGCAACGGCAATCAGACAACAAAGAGAAAGAAAAGGTATCCAAATTGGCAAGAAAGAAGTCAAACTCTCTCTCTTCACAGAGGACATGATTCTTTACATGGAAAACCCCAAAGACTTCACCCCCAAACTACTAGAACTCATACAGCAATTCAGTAACGTGGCAGGATACAAAGTCAATGTACAGAAATCAGTGGCTTTCTTATGAATCAACCATGAAAATACAGAAAGGGAAATTAGAGAATTGATTCCATTTACTATAGCACCAAGAACCGTAAGATACCTGGGAATAAACCTAACCAAAGAGGTAAAGGATCTGTACTTGAGGAACTACAGAACACTCCTGAAAGAAATTGAAGAAGACACAAAAAGATGGAAGACCATTCCATGCACCTGGATCAGAAGAATAAACGTTGTTAAAATGTCTATACTGCCTAGAGCAATCTATACTTTTAATGCCATTCCGATCAAAATTCCACGGGTATTTTTCAAAGAGCTGAGCAAATAATCCTAAAATTTGTATGCAATCAGAAGAGACCCTGAATTGCTAAGGAAATGTTGAAAAACAAAAACAAAACAGGTGGCATCACATTACATGATTTCAAGCTTTACTACAAAGCTGTGATCACCAGGACAGCATGGTACTGGCATAAAAACAGACACATCGACCAGTGGAACAGAGTAGAGAGCCCAGATATGGACCCTCACATCTATGGTCAAATAATTTTCGACAAAACAGGAAAAAATATACAGTGGAAAAAAGACAGTCTCTTCAACAACTGGTGCTGGGAAAACTGGACAGCTATGTGTAGAAGAATGAAACTCAAACATTCTCTTACACCGTACACAAAGATAAACTCGAAATGGATAAAAGACCTCAACATGAGACAGGAATTGAAAATGACCATACAGACAAAAGATTGATATCCAGGATCTATAAAGAACTCCTCAAACTCTTACACTGTTGGTGGGAATGCAAGTTGGTGCAGCCGGTTTGGAGAACAGTGTGGAGATTCCTCAAGAAATTAAAAAGAGAGGTTCCCTATGACCCTGCAATTGCACTACTGGGTATTTACCCCAAAGATACAGATGTAGTGAAAATAAGGGCCATCTCTACCCCAATGTTTATAGCAGCAATGGCCACGGTCACCAACCTGTGGAAAGAACCAAGATGCCCTTCAGTGGACGAATGGATAAGGAAGATGTGGTCCATATACACAATGGAGTATTATGCCTCCATGAGAAAGGATGAATACCCACCTTTTGTAGCAACATGGACCAGACTGGAAGAGATTATGCTGAGTGAAATAAGTCAAGCAGAGAGAGTCAAGTATCATATGGTTTCACTTATTTGTGGAGCATAACAAAGAACATGGAGGACATGCGGAGATGGAGAGTAGAAGGGAGTTGAGGGAAATTGGAAGGGAAGATGAGCCATGAGAGACTATGGACTCTGAAAAACAACCTGAGGGTTTGGAAGGGGTGGAGGGTGGGAGGTCGGGGAACCAGGTGGTGGGTAATAGGGAGGGCATGTATTGCATGGAGCACTGGGTGTGGTGTAAAAAAATGAATACTGTTACCCTGAAAAGAAATTTTAAAAAGTGGGAAAAAAAGTTGAACATATCACCGATAATATTATTAGCATTTAGAGGTGAGTGTGAGCTAGTGCCATTCATGTTCTATAATGGCCATGGTAAGGGTGGGAACAGTTGTGCAACATCTATTGGAATATATGTTTGCAGGAGCAGGGCCATAAGTAGCAGAGGTGGTTCTGAGAATGTCCCCCATCCTCACCCTCTAGCCTTCTTATTCTTAGATACTAGTTTTTGAGTGCTATGCCCTTAGCCCATTATATGAATTGCTCCTTCAATCAACACTACCACTCTATGAAGTACATATTTATGATTTCCATTTCATAAGTGAGGTAGAGAGAGGTAAGCTAAAGGTATACAGCTAACAATGACTAGTGATATTAAGATATAAACCTGAATCTTCCAGTCCCAAAGCCTCTTCATTATGCTACCACCCATTTGCTAAATTTGTTCTTATTCCTGTGTAGCAGTAGGTTCTGTAGGCTGTAGACATATCTGCGTCATCCCTTTGCCGCATCCAGGGTCCTGACCATACCTCAGCCTTAGCTCAGTGCTTCAACATCATAATCATCTTAGAGGTGTAAGATAAAAGTCATTTACCAGTTGGTTATAACATATCTATTTATTTTTCCCGATCTGTGGTTTTTGGAATTCTATTTTACTAACGTATTACTGCCATAACCCTCCTGCTTTGTTGGTTTCAGTAATCATCATGTATGTGCATTCGGCCTTGATTGGGGGGGAGACTCAGAGGCATCTCTTGGAATGGGCTCATGATGTGAAAATGACTGATGGAACCTATGTCTTTGTTCCCTGTGACGCTCTGCTCTACAGTCTACTTTATAAGCATACCCCCTACCAGGTCCCGAGCAACAACCCAAAACTCCGGGAAGCCTATGATTCTGTGTTGACCGTTACAGTGGAATCCCAAGAAAAAACCTTCTATCAAGCCTATACTGAGGCAGCAGCTAGACATGAAATTCCTGGGAAGCTGGAGTCAGATCAGGTAAGTGCAGAGTTACAAGTTATCATAAGTGGAGACCCTCAAACACGAAGGTCAGTATTGTTCCTGTGAAAAGCCTCTATTTGCATAGGCAACCCAATCTAGAAGAGGCAACCACGCATAAATTAAAAACACCATTTGTTTGTAGGAAACATTTGTCAAACAAAGACACATTGTTGAAGCTTTTTCTTTTTTAATTGTCAAGCTGCCCACAATGACAACATGCAGCTGTGAAGAATAAGTAAAACCTATTTAAGAAGAGGGAAACAAAGATTTCATAATGTACTAGTGCTATTCCAGGGAGCTAGAGAAGTTTTATGTCTGACCCAAGTTCAGCTGGTTTGAATAGTTCTAAATCTATTCAAAATCAAAGAGAACTGGTGCATGAGACCGTATTAAATTTATTATTGATAAAACTGGTATTAGAGAATATGGCTTTTGTTTGTAAGCATTTGAGCTTCCCAGTACTGAATCTGAGGATTACCCAGACTTCCCTACCTAGTCAACAACATCGCAAGACCACCATATTCTAGCACCACAAGGGCGTGCCTTTTGTAAAATGTACAGCCTGGAGGAGCATAGTGGAGTGTGTGCTTCCTATAGGTAGGTGGCTCCTAAGAGAAAGAAGTTAGGAGGGTCTGGGCTGTATATCCTTAGTTCTCCTTCCAAATTAACCAGTCAGGTTAAATCACTCCTCCTCTGTGAGAAGGAATGAGTAAGGGGGTGAGGAGAGGTCAGAGGCTTTTTTTTTTTTCTAGTAGAGCTATCTCTGCATGAAAGGAATAGTTTGGAATGGGGAAGAATTCCTCCCTTCTAATATGTAAGATGTGATATTTACATGTGTATAAATGAATATATGTATAAACACATTTCAGATTCAAATCACAGACACTAAAGGGCCTGAGCAAGGTAAAGGAGTAGGGAGGGGAAGAAAGCAGAGAAAGGAATGGAGAGCAAAGACAAAAACAAAGAGGAAACATCCAAAAAAGACAAGGAATATGGGAAGAAGGTAGGGAGGCCAAGGATACCAGTTAGATTTGAAAAAAAATAAAGAGGTGGTTTTTGTAGTTTGGAGGCTAGATGTAGAAGGCAGTCCCTTTTAGAAGTATTTAGCATAACACATGAGTAGAATTAAAAGTTCTAGCATTTGCTAGCATAGTGTATCAGTTATAATGCTTCTGGCTGTAAGTAACAGACTATTCAAGACAAAATGGCCCAGGTGATTTTTCTTTTCAAAATTTGAAGGTATGGGAGCTCAAAGGTCCGTTATTCATCAGCTCAATGATGTTATCAATGAACCAGGCTCAACATATCTTTCCATTTTACAAACCATAGCATGCTATCTGGCCATCATTATTTGGTTGGTCTTATGGTCCCATGATGGCTGCCACAGTTCCAGACATTACATATTATAGGTGGAACTGCCTCCAGCTAAAAATGGGCAATGATCTTTTCTTGTGTCTCTCTTTAAGAGTGAGGAAATCTTTCCCAGAAACTCCTCAGGCAGACTTTTCTCCACACTTTCTTGATCACATTCATATCTCATATACATACCAAAATCAATCATTTAGGAAGAGGAACAAAACCATCATGGTTAACCCTATGGCTGCTGGAAAAATGTGAACAGATTTGAGATTCTGTTAGCAGGGAAGATGGCTGTCAGGGAGGCAGCTGATTGTGTCTAACACTCACATTCTCAATGATATTCTTTTTTATATCCACCATTTATTAATTTATCCCGTGGACTGCTTCTGCTTCTGCACAAATAATTCAGATAAAATGTAGGTTTACTTTAAGTATTGATTACAAAGATTTTGCTGATTCTTGTTCTAATGAAAAAAAAAAAAAGGTGACCAGCAGAAATATTAACAGGGCAGGTTTTGAACTTTATTGCTACTGAGATGTTTATAATAAATCTTTCTTTTAGGAGACACACAGATGTTTAAAAACAGGTGGTCAGTTTGGTCATGAATTGCAAGAATCCCTCAGATCCCTAAGAATGGTTGCTCAAACCAGTTGTTTGGTGTTATTTACAGGCAAGCGAAGAGATGGTGAATTTTTGTATTTTTTAGACAATGATACAACACCACATTGATACAGACTAAGTCTTTTTATTTTAATCATGAAATGAGGGAAGGAGAAATGTGCGTGTGTGTGTGTGTGTGTTTGTATGTGTGTATTGTACATACTTATGTATGAATAGATATTTTTATAAGAAATTCAGACCTACTACTTGTAATATTTGATCCAATCTTTTTGTGCTTGTGGAAAACATAAGGTAATTAAGGCAAGAAAAGAAAAGACACCACTATCTTCGTTGCTAGGCAACATGTACCCTGCTTTAGACAAGAAAATAGAGAGAGTTAAAGCAAAGGATCTAGATCTTATGAAACAGCTTGTTTGGATGCATTTCTTCCCCCTCTTTGCAGGTGCCTAGGGTATACCCCCCTAACCAAAGGCCAAGAGAAGGATGAGACAGTTATCTTTGGATTTCTGATAAACAAAACCTTCTTTTTCCTAAATTATTTAGCTAAATTTTTGAAGGCTGTTGGTATAGGAGAAAGAGCATATGATAAAGAGTGAGACACACTTGGGTTTAAGTACCAGGGTTCCACTCTTACTAGCTGTGTGTCCTTGGGCAAATTACTTCCACTTTTTTGAGTCTCAGGGTTCTCCTCTGTAAAATGGGTTAGTGATCTACATCTAGGATTATTGCAAAGATTAAACAAAGTCACACGTGTAAGGTAACTAGCAGAATGTCTGGCTCACGAGACCTTCTTTTCCACTTTTTCTGCCGTGGGGTCAGAATGACCTTACACTTACCATCTAAGCTTGAATCTGATTTGAGCTCCCTACTCTTGAAGTTTTCTGGTTTCTAGCAGAACATTGCTCAATAGTTTTAGCTTTCAAGATTATTTTGCTTTCAGAATCCCAAATGATATTTTCTTAGATCAAATGATGTAGTGCATCATCTGTTTGTCCCCAGAATCCTGCTGTTTTTGCCGTTAAGTCAAAAGATCAATAAATATCTGCTGAGAACCTGCCATGCACCATGCATTGTGTGGAACTCCAGATAGAACAGTTAACAAGACAAGATTTTTGTCAGTGGTGTGTTGGAACTTGTTTACTAAAGTTGATGGTGTGCACCTTTTCCCAATTCTGTGTCCAGTGGCATCATGTTGGTAGCTAGAAACCAGCCATCGGGAGTATTTACACCACAGAAATTGGTAAATGATACAAGTAAGAGCTGTTTTCCTCCTTATAGAATCAAATGTTTCCTTGCCCATCTCTTGTTCCTGATCATTTGGGGTGTAAATTCCTGTGAGAGGGACAGTAAGCGAATAAACAAACGCATGAAAAACATGGCCATTTTTCTCTCTTGCCCAGTAACTTCCAGTGGAGCTGAAATTTGCATAGAGAGGCTATATTGCCCAGAGCAGTATTTGCAATCTCTTTTAATTTATGTCCTTCTTTAAAAAGTAAAACCAGGGGCGCCTGGCTGGCTCAGTGGGTTAAAGCCTCTGCCTTCGGCTCAGGTCCTGATCCCAGGGTCCTGGGATCGAGCCCCACATCAGGCTCTCTGTTCTGCAGGGAGCCTGTTTCCTCCTCTCTTTCAGTCTGCCTCTCTGCCTGCTTGTGATCTCTGTCTGTCAGATAAATAAATAAAATCTTTAAAAAAAAGTAAAAGCAAAGACTGTCAAAGTGATATGCACACATAGTTTTAACGGTTAAGAAATGCTAAAAAGTTTGTGTCAACAACAAAGCAGTTCTTTGGCCTCCCTCCCACCTTTCATCAGAAGCAACCACTTTCTTGTCTCTTTTGCTTTTTATTCTGGTATTTACTTCTGGGTATGCAAATACCATACCACCGCTAGTCTCTCTCTCTCTCTCTCTCTCTCTCTCTCTCTCCCCTCGTCTCTCTCAGTTATCTCTTGATTAATCAATTTATTTATTATTCATTTATTTATGTATTATTGAGAGATGGGGAGAGAGAGAGAGGGAGGGAGGAGGGGTAGCGGGAGAAGGAGAGTCTTTTGTGTATTTTTAAAGATTATTTATTTGAGAGTGAAAGAAAGAGAGAGCAAGAGCCTGGGGGGAGGGGCAGAAGGAGAGAGAATGTTAAGCAGACTCTGTGCTGAGCACCAAGCCTGATGCAGGGCTTAATCTCATGAGTCTGAGTTCAGGGCCTGAGCTGAAACCAGGAGTTGGATGCTTAACAAGATGTGCCACCCAGACGCCCCATGGAGAAAGAGAATCTTAAGCAGACTCCACTCCCAGGGTGGAGCTTGACACAGGGCTCCATCCCACAACTGTGAGATCATTCACACATGACCTGAGCCAAATTCAAGAGTTGGATGCTTAAGGGACTGAGCCACGCTGGCACCCCTTGATTAATCAATTTTAGACAATATTTGCTGGCTTTCTATTACAGTTGAGGACTTTTAGCTCTTATATACTTCCTTATGCTCCTTCAAACCTTCAATATAGGTATGCCACAATTTTTAGTTAAACTCGTATTTGGTATTTTTTGTATTATACCTATCTAACTATCATTGATTGCTGATCCATATGGTATATTATGGTAACAGTTCATTCTGCGTGTAACTTTTGATTTTTACTGGGGTTAACAATTGTCTCATTTTAAAATTTGTTTACCTTAACTTGAATTGTGAAGTCTTTCCACACTGTCTGATAAAGCTGTAGAATTTTCACAGAACAGTTTTATACATGGCAAAAATCCTTTATCAGTTTCATTTGTTTTTCCCGAAGCTCTCTGTCCTCCTGTTCCAATCTAAACTTATTGCTTTCTAAAGCTTCTGCACAACTGTTATGCTAAGATCTCCTTTTCCACTACCCTGGAAGGTCCCTTTCTCCTTTTTTTTTCTCTGCTGAATCCACTCTTGCATGAATCTTGTGGCTCCCATTTTTCACCCCCAGTTTACTCTTGTTTTGGTGGAGCACACTCTCTAGTGAGAAAGGTACAGGGATGGTAAATTTTTGAAATTTTGCATATCTGAAAGTCATTCTTCTATCTTCACGATTGGTTGATAGTTTGAGTATAAAAATCTAGGTTACAAAATCATTTTCCCTAAGGTGCCCGGCTGGCTGCTGGAAGAGCATGTGACTTTTTTGATCTCGGGTTTTTAAGTTTGAGCCCTGCGTTGGGTGTAGAGATTACTTAAAATCAACCGTCAAATAAAATAAAATCATTTTCCTTTAGCGCTCTGCAACATGGCATGCTGTCTTCCTATTTCCGTTATTGGCATTGACAATTCCAATGCCATTGTTATTCCTGAGTCTTTAATAAAACCTCTTTTCATTCCTTCCCATCTCTTCTAGAGGCTTTTAAGATTATCTTTATTCTTGATGTTAGGAAATTTCATGATGATGTCTGGGTCCTTGACATATATTATGCAGTATCTATTGTGGGGCCTTTCAATCCCATTCTACCTGGGAAATGTTTGTGTATCATTTATTTGATAATTTCTTTAACAACATTGTCTTTGTTCTCTCTGAAAATACTCTTCCTTGTTTATAAGATTGCCTGGGTTGATTTTTTAATTGTCTAATTGGTTCTCTTGTACCATCCAGATTTTTGTTATAAATTACTCTTCCTAACAGAGCCTCCCAATTTTGCATCTTCTTTTATTGATTTTTAATTTTTTCCCCTATAATACTGTTAATTTCCAAGAGGTGGTTCTTGCTGTTTGATTATTCTATTTTGATGGGATCCCAGTTTTGTTTTGTAACTATGGTATTTTATCTTATTTCTTAGAAAATATTAATCGTACTTTCTTTGAATTCTTTTCTGCTGCCTGTGTTTTTCTCCCTTTCTAATTTTTCATGCTACTTTGTTTTGGTCTTTCTATTTCATGTTGGAAGTTTCCTTAATTCTTAATTTCCTTAATTCTCTGGTGATCCTGAATGAAAAGAATGAAGCTCGAAGAGACAGATTTGAAGGTGTATGTACATGGTGTGTTTGTTAACCAGTGGAGAAATTGACTAGCCCGCTGAAGTTTTATGTCAGTATCTGTAGATCTTGCCTCTTGGGCCACACTCTTTTCATGGACTCTTGGGAGTCATAATCCTGGTTGTCACTATTCTAGGAGTCATGGGTGGGGGGTTTGGGAGGAGACTGGGACTCTCATTGTTAAGTATAAACACTTTAACTTCATCACTCTTTTTTGTGGCTTGCCTAACTTTTACCTTCCTTTGGATTACGTGTCCCAGCTCCAGAGCTGCTCTGAATCAATTTAACCTGTTTCCAGCAGGGTCTGGCTTTCCTTAATAGAGGTGGGGATGGCGGATGTCTAATCACTCCTTACAAGGCCATTCAAAGGGCTGTCATTCCTTTAAAGTCCTGCCTTACTCGGACTTCTATAGTACTTGGTGCCTCTAATTCCTATGCCTTTGTAGGATTCTCAGGGGGGAAATCTGCTTGTTGCTTACCAGCATTCCCCCTTGGGCGAATGGTGTGGAAGGTTGGTGTGTCTGCTCCTTGTTCTCCTCGCTGGAGAGAGATATTTGAGAGGAAGAGGAGACTGAGGAAAAAAATCTTGATCTCACCATCTTCAATCAGGAAGTCGTGAAGGAAAAAAGAAGTTACAAAAAAGTTATTGGTGGATCTAGCAGATAGTTGAATTAGCAAATATTTATTAATCTCAGGTATAACATGGTTAAGAGCATGGGCTTTGACGGCAGAGTGATGTACATTTACTTAAGCTCTCTGTATCTTCTTTTCATTTTATGAAGTTGGGAGTAATAATAGTGCCTACCTCATATAGTTATTGTGAGGATTAAATGAGTTAATACACATAAAGAGCTTGCCTGGCACCTAATAGCTCCTTAATAAATGTTTATTATAAACGGTATTAGTGTTGTTCTTTTTATTATTACTGTGGGCTCAGCACTTTGCAGGTGATACCAAGGAGAACAAAGTAGAAATAAGGCCTTTTCCCCAATGAAGGGGAACGGTTTTACCATTTTAGGGTGCTAAGAACACTGGTTCTTAATTGGATCTTTTAGGGGCACCAAGATGGCTCAGCTAGCAGAGTGTGCAATTCTTGATTTCGGGGTTGTGAGTTCCGGCCCCATATTGGGTGTCGAGATTACTTATAAATAAAAAAAAAAAACTTAAGATAGAATAAAATAAAATTGGGATTTTTGCTTATTGGTCACAAATTCAAGACTGGGATAAGGTACTTGACCACTATGCTTCCAGGATGGTATTATTAGAGTTCTGTGTTCCTCTTCTGAAGTGCAAATAATAGAAGCTCTCATGTATCCAGTGCTTCCTCTGTGCCTGGTAGTTAACACAAATGTTCTCATCAGATCTGTAGATCAAGCCTACAAATTAGGTATTATTATCTCTACTTTATGGGTGATGAAACTGAGGCTCAAGGTCACTTTTCCAAGGTCAAACAGCTGCTGGCAAGTGATAGAGCTCAGGATTCCAATACTGATCTGCTAACAGAACCTGACCATTTAACTACATAATAAATTACACTGTATCCCCTGTCCAATGCTTTATTCAATGTAATATTGCTAAGTGACTAACACTTTGATTTGAATGGGGTTTTCAGATTGCTTTCCTCTAACCTAGGAGGTACTAGGACTTTATGAGAACCCCTGAAAGGAGAACAGTAAATCAGGGGTGCCTGGGTGGCTCAGTCAGTTGGGAGTTTGCCTTTAGCTCAGGCCATGATCTCCAGGTCCTAGGATCTACCTCCCTGCTCAGCAGGGAGTCTGCTCCTCCTTTTCCCTCTGCCTCTCTCCCCAACTCATGCCTGCTCTCTTTCTCTCTATCTCAAATAAGTCAACAAAATCTTTTTTAAAAAAAAGGGAGAGAGAACAATGAATCAAAATGGATGGACTGAGGGGTCTGAAGCCAGGGACAAACTTCCTAATTTAGTCTCAGGATGATTGGGCAAGGATTATCACTTTGTACCTTTAAAATTTGACTTCTGAAGTAAGGTTTTAGTAGCTACATCCTTTACTTTTGCTGCCTTCCTTATGCTTGTTTTCAGGAAAATGCTACTGGCTACAAATGCATATTGCTAGAACACACATTTGGGATAATTTTTCCAAATG
Source organism: Meles meles (assembly GCF_922984935.1). Taxonomy (NCBI): domain Eukaryota; kingdom Metazoa; phylum Chordata; class Mammalia; order Carnivora; family Mustelidae; genus Meles; species Meles meles. The sequence continues at coordinate 92,146,179 of NC_060087.1, read as the reverse complement.
CAGCCTTATTTGCCTAAGCAAAGGAAATCCTCTGGATTTCTCAGCAAGCCCAGGGGGCCCTGAAGCTCCCGGAACCCTCTGGTTTCTATTAGCTTAAGTATATGTGCCTGTCAGGGGACATTGTTAGGGTTGAAGCATTCCAGGATGGGGCCCACCAGACACTCGTCAGGAAAGGTTGCCTGCTGCCTACAGTGGCTACACTTATTTTTGTACATCATTCTATAAAAAAATAAGGGGATAATTCTATAAAAATAAAAGTATTGTATTCCTGAGTGTCATATCAAGTAGATTGGGTTATTAGCCATCTCTTGGCTATGTCCAAGGGTTGAGATCAGGCATTGTTGGAGGTAGCACCTTGAACAAGAGGAATTTGATTACCATCTGGTTTCTTGATCTCCGCACATGCCTGGCTTTTTGTTGAAAATTGATGTTGCCATTTTGTCCTTCAAATGATGCTTTCTGACCCCGGTATGTTTCAATGTATGTTTCTGAGGACAAAATGCTTTGGAAGCCAGTTTTGTGTCTGTGAGCACAGTAAATCAGAACTGATGATGCTCCACTTAACAACAGCATGAACCATTAAACTAAACAAAATAAAAAATCACGGGGCACCTGGGTGGCTCAGTGGGTTAAAGCCTCTGCCTTCGGCTCAGGTCATGATCCCAGGGTCCTGGGGTCGAGCCCCGCATTGGGCTCTTTGCTCTGCGGGGAGCTTGCTTCCTCCTCTCTCTCTGCCTGCCTCTCTTCCTAGTTGTGATTTCTCTCTGTCAAATAAACAAAATATTTAAAAAAAAATAAAAAAAATAAAAAATCACTGCTCCTCACCCAGACCCTGGTTTCTTTCCAAGAAGCCTGGGGTAGAATTAGCCAAATTTGCTGAATATCAAACCATCAATTGTCATTCATTTATTCATAATTCATTCAATTAGGTTCAGTTGTATGCAGCAGGCAAAACTAATAGATTGAGTCATGAGTCATGATTAATGTTTACAGTACTCTGCAGTTTATATAGATATATATATATACACATGTGTATAAACATATATATATGTGTGTGTGTGTATATATATATATAAATGTAATATGACCTCATTTTTTTCTTTTTCTTTGTTTTAAATTTATTTATTTATTTTCAGCATAACAGTACTCATTGTTTTTGCACCACACCCAGGGCTCCATGCAAAACGTGCCCTCTCTATTACCCTCCACCTGGTTCCCCAACCTCCCACCCCCCGCCCCTTCAAAACCCTCAGGTTGGGGGTGCCTGGGTGGCTCAGTGGGTTAAGCCGCTGCCTTCGGCTCAGGTCATGATCTCAGGGTCCTGGGATCGAGCCCCGCATCGGGCTCTCTGCTCGGCAGGGAGCCTGCTTCCCTCTCTCTCTCTCTCTCTGCCTGCCTCTCTGCCTACTTGTGATCTCTCTCTGTCAAATAAATAAATAAAATATTAAAAAAAAAAACCCTCAGGTTGTTTTCAGGGTCCATAATCTGTCATGGTTCATCTCCCCTTCCAATTTCCCACACCTCCCTTCTCCTCTCCATCTCCCCATGTTCTCCATGTTCTTTGTTATGCTCCACAAATAAGTGAAACCATATGGTACTTGACTCTCTCTGCTTGACTAATTTTGCTCAGCATAATCTCTTCCAGTCTGGTCCATGTTGCTACAAAAGTTGGGTATTCATCCTTTCTCATGGAGGCATAATACTCCATCGTGTAAATGGACCACATCTTCCTTATCCATTCATCTGTTGAAGGGCATCTTGGTTCTTTCCACAGTTTGGCGACCGTGGCCGTTGCTGCTATAAACATTGGGGTACAGATGGCTCTTCTTTTCAATACATATGTATTTTTGGGGTTAATACCCAGCAGTGCAGCTGCAGGGAATATGACCTCTTTTTTTAAAGAAGAACTGATTTCTTTACTTGAGAGAGAAATAGAGAGAGAAAGCATGAGTGGGGGACAGAGACAGAGGGAGAAGGAGAAGCAGACTCCCCGCTGAGCAGGGAGCCTGACACGAGGCTCAATACTGGGGCCCCGAGAGTATGACTTGACCCTAAAGCAGTCACTTAACAGACTGACCCCCCCCAGGAGGCCCAACAAATGCCCTCCTTCATAGCTGTCACCCTTTTAGCCCATCCCTCTGCCCACCAACTCTCTGATCATCATCAGTGCCTTCTCTGTAGCTACCAGTCAGTTTCCTGGTTTGCCTCTCTCAATTTCCCCCCATGTTCCTTTCTTTTGTATCTTAAATACCATATATGAGAGAAAGCAAATAGTATTCGTCTTGCGTTGACTAATTTTGCATCCCAAAGTCCTCTACAGCTGAATCCATGTTGTTCCAAATGGCAACATTTCTTTCTTTTGGAGGGCTGAGTAATATTCCATTACACACAACACACACACACGGACACACACACACGCACACACACACACAAAAACCCACAACTTCTTATTTCTTGAGGCATCAGTAAATGGACAATTGAGTTATTTCTAGCTTTACGGCCTTGTTGATAATGCTGTAAACATTGGGCTGCACATTTCCCTTCCAATTAGTATTTTGGTATCCCTTGGGTCAGTCCTTCGTAGTGTAATGGCTGGAGAGCAGGGGAATTCGGTTTTTAGCTTTTTGTGGAACATCTGTACTATCAGAAACAACATTTCCATCTTACTTCCAAATTCTAGCAAAAGATATGTTTAAAGTAGGATATGAGTATGGGTTTGAGTCTTTCTGGTAAGGAGAGGGGGACCGCCACCCAATGCAGGCACGCTTAGTATTCAGCATGGTCTTAAATTATTCTGAATGTGTGTCGAGCACCTACATTGTGCCAGACAATAGGCACCATCTTCTTCATGTTTCAGTAAGTCATTTCTGCACCCTGCTTGGGGTTCAAACGCACATTTCTTCCCATGCAGTTTTCCTCTGGATCCCTGTGATCCTCTGCACTATTCCTTATATTCCATACCGGAAAGAGGACTACCTAAAGAGGATATGGTACCTATACTCACTGGAATCTGATTCAGACATCAGAAGCGATGAATACCTCCCATTTTCCTCGATGTGGGTGGAACTGCAGGGGATTCTGCTAAGGGAAATCAGACAGTCAGAGATAGACCATTATCACAGGTTTTCACTCATAATTGAAAAAATATATTTCTAAAAATGAAAACAAAAAAAGAATGCCCTCCACGTCTTCCACATATTATGCGAAAAAAAAAAAAACTTCACTGTGATTACAGTGAGTACCAGTTGAGAAGAGTCATTGGTAATTATGACATTGCCTTCTACCCCAAACCGTCCTTGTGAAACTTTATATACATAGCATATATATATATGCTACATATATATATGTAGATTCTATGTAGATTCCTAAAAAATATGTATAGATATATATTTGGCAATGCTTACGGCACTCAGAATTTTACATATATATATATATATATATATATACACACACACATATATGCAGATATATATAATCCTATATATATATTTAATATATATGCCCTGTTTTTTAAGAAGAACTGATTTATTAGAGAGAGAGACACAGAGAAAGCATGAGTGGGGGGCAGAGGGAGAGGGATAAGGAAAAGCAGAGTCCCCGCTGAGCAGGGAGACAGATTCGAGGTTCAATCCTAGACTGCGAGATTATAAGTTGTGCCTAAAGCAGACACATAACTGACTGAACACCCCCAGGAGCCCCAACAAATGCCATCCTTCAGACCAATCACCAGTTTAGCACATCCCCCTGCCCACTCCCTCTCTGATAATCACCAGTGCCTTCTCTATAGCTACCAGTCTGTTTCTTGGTTTGCCTTTTTCAATTTCACCCCATGTTCATTTGTTTTGTTTTCTCGAATGCCACATATGAGAGAAACCAAATAGAATTCGTCTTTCTTTGACTCACTTTGCTTCACATACTTTTCTCCAGCTGAATCCATGTCGTTCCAAATGGCAACCTTCAACATTTATTTCTTTTGGATGGCTGTGTAATATTCCATTACACACACACACACACACACAGGCACACACACACACACACACACACTGTGTTATTTATTGAGTCATCTGTTGACGGACATTTGAGTTATTTCCATCATTTCAGCATTGTTGATAATGCTATAAGCATTGGGCTGCACATGTCCCTTCCAATCAGAATTTTGGTATCCCTTGGGTCAGTCCTTCATAGTGTTATGGCTAGAGAGCAGGGGAATTCGGTTTTTAGTTTTTTGTAGAACATCCGTACTATCAAAAACAACATTTCCTTACTTCCAAATTCTAGCAAAAGATATGTTTAAAGTAGGATATGAGTATGGGTTTGAGTCTTTATGGTGAGGTGAGGGGGATTGTCACCCAAAACATGCATGCTGAGGATTCAGCATGGTCTAGAGTCTTCTGAATGTGTGTTGAGCATCTACTATGTGCCAGATAATATGCACCAACTTCTTCATGTTTCTTTAAGTCAATTGAACAACTTGCTTGTGATTCAAACTCGCAACCGAAAAGAGCTAGAGCTGTATGCTCCCACCCACTGAGACAGCCGGGTGCTGCTGCACCATTGTCTTGAATCCCCACAACAGCTGGGAAGAGTAGAGCTGGAGTTTGAAGGCAGGTGGCTGTGACTCCGGATCCTCAGCCTTTCCTGAGAACTGACGTATGCCAAAGCATCAAACCTTTACCCAGGAGAAGAAGAGCTTACAGAATGGTTGACATGTTTTCCTTATACTTTAGGAAACAGTCCACTGTTCCTTGAAAAGAAAATAGAAAAAGGAGATGAAATAGTTGCTTTTTTTCCGTACCGTTCTGCATCTTCAACAATACTTGTGAAAACGGTCATGCAGCACATTGATTTTGAAAACCTGGGAGTCTGAGGAATTCTTGTATAATACTGACATTGCATGGCTAAGAGGGATCATGACCAAAGTCCTCAAGAAATCCCTTTCACGTCAGTTTGCGAGCTGGCAACTAGAGGGCGGCACTGATCTGCTTTCTGTCATTTTGACAGGGTTGAAGGTGGCAGAAAATTGGGTCCTGATTCCACGTGTCCTCTCCAAACTGCCACAAAGAAATGGATAAATCCATGATCCATACATATAGCCTAAATAGCCTCAAACAGCCTCTTTGCATCCTGTAGCAATGCGGCAAAATGACTTAGCTCTGAGCCCTGGAGCCATGCTGCTTCCTTTCGCCCCGGGACACCACCATTTCCCTGCTGCGTGAACTTGGTCACATCACAGAATCTCTCCAGACTTGATGGTTTTGTCCACCTCTGACGTGAGAATTAAAATTGTCCTCCCCTTGGAGTGGCAGGCTGCCTAAGTCTGTAGAGCATTTGACTCTGGACCACAGGGTCAGGGCTGGAAACCCCACCCTGGGCGTGGGTCCCACTTCAGAAAGTAAAAGAGGGGCTCCTGGGTGGCCCAGTTGGTGAGGCATTGGCCTTGCGCTTGGGTCATGATCCCAGGGCCCTGGCATTGAACCCCACCTCGTCGGGCTCCCTGCTTAGCAAGAAGCCTGCTTCTCCCTCTCCTTCTGCCTGCCACTAGGCCTGCTTTTGCTCCCTCTCTCTCTGCCAAAGGAATGAATGGAATGTTTCTTTATTGAAATTCCATGCGCCAGCATACAATATATCTTTAGCTTTGGATGCAACGTTCAATCATTAGTTGCGTATACCTCCCTGAGCTCATCCTATCATGTGCCATCCTTAATGCACAGCACCTTGTGACCCCATCTCCCCACCCACCTCCCTTTCTGCCAACTTCACTTTGCTTCCAGGAGTCAGGAGTGCTTTGTGCTTTGTCTCTCTTTCTGATTACTTCCTGTTCAGTTTTCCTCTCGATCCCTGTGATCCTCTGCACTATTCCATATATTCCATACAGGAAAGAGGACTACCTCAAGACGATGTGGATCCTAGACTCACTGGAATCTGACTCAAGCATCAGAAGGGACGAATACCTCCCATTTTCCTCGATGTGTTTGGAAATGCAAGGGATTCTGCTAAGTGAAATCAGTGAGCCAGAGAAAGATCATTATCACAGGGTTTCACTCCTATGGGAAAAATATATAATTCTAAGAAAGAAAATCAAATAACCTGATCTCCAAGTCGTCCAGGTGTTATGCTAAATAAATGAAAATCTGCACTGTGATTACAGTGAGTGCACGTATGATATTGCCTCCTACCCCAATGGTCCTTTGTGAAAGAATGTATACATCATATGATATATATATATTACTGTTTTTACATAGATACCTATATGTATATGTATAGATGTATATTTGGCAATGTTTATAGCACTCGGCGTTTTATATATATATATATACACATATATACATACATATGTAAGTAAACCTATATTTATATATATAATGTGTATAATATATATGCCCTGTTATCTAAAAAGAAGTGATTTCTTTATTTGAGAGAGAGAGAGACAGAGAGAGAGAAGGCATGTGTGGCAGGCAGAGACAGAGGGAGATGGACAAGCAGACTCCCCGCTTTGCAGGGATCCTGCATGGAGGCTCAATCCTGTGGCCCTGAGAGTATAACTTGAGCCTAAAGCAGACATTTAAACGACAGAAACCCCCAAGGAGCCCCAACATATGCCCTTCCTCAGAACCATCTCCCGTTTAGCCCATCCCCCTGACCACCTCCTCTCTGATCATCATCAGTGCATTCTCTAGAGCTATCAGTCTGTTTCCTGGTTTCCCTCTCTCAATTTCTTCCCATGTTCATTTGTTTTTTTTTTAAATACCATATATGAGAAAAACCACATAGAATTCATCTTTCTTTGACTCCTTTTGCTTCATATGTTCCTCTGAAGCTGTATCCATGGCGTTCAAAATGGCAACATACCTTTCATTTGGATGGCTGAGTAATATTCCATTTCACACACACACACACACACACAAACACACACACACGCACACACACACAAACACTCACACACATTCTTGTTTATTGAGTCATCTGTTGATAGACATTTGAGTTATTCACATCGTTTTGGCATTGGTGATAATGCTCTAAGCATGGGGCTGCACATTTCACTTCCAATTAGTTTTTTGGTATCTCTTGGGTCATTCTATCGTAGTGTAATTGCTGGAGAGCAGGGAAGTTTGGTTTTTAGATTTTTGAGGGACCTCCATAATATCAAAAACAACATTTCGGATTTACTTCCAAATTCTAGCAAAAGATACGTTTAAAGTAGGATATGAGCATGGATTCGAGTCTTTAGGGTAATGTGAGGAGGATTGCCACCCAAAGCATGCATGCTGAGGATTCAGCATGGTCTTAGAGTATTCTGAATGTGTGTCAAGGACCTATCATGGGCCAGAAAATATGCACCATCTTCTTCATGTTTCTTTAACTATTTTCTACCCACTGCTTTGGATTCAAAGTCACAACCCCAAAAGGGAGAGCTGTATGATCCCACCCACTGAGACTGCCGGTGCTGCTGCACCATTGTCTTGAATCCCCACAACAGCTGGGAAGAGTAGAGCTGGAGTTTGAAGGCAGGTGGCTGTGACTCCGGATCCTCAGCTTTTCCTGAGAACTGACATATGCCAGAGCATCAAACCTTTACCCAGAAGAAAAAGAGCTTACGGAATGGTTGACATGTTTTCCTTATACTTTAAGAAACAGTCCACTGTTCCTTGAAAATCGCAAAAGGAGATGAAAGAGTTGTTTTTTTCCTTACCGTTCTGCATCTTCAACAATACTTCTGAAATCGGTCATGCAGCACATTGATTTTGAAAAGCTGGGAGTCTGAGGAATTCTTGTATAATACTGACATGCGTGGCTAAGAGGATTCATGACCAAAGTCCTCAAGAAATCGCTTTCATGTCACTTTGGGAGCTGGCTTCTAAGAGGGCAGCACTCATCTGCTTTCTGTCAAGTTGACAGGGTTGAAGGTGGCAGAAAGTTCGGTCATGATTCCATGTGTCCTCTCCAAACTGCCAGAAAGAAATGGATAAATCAGTAGATCGATACATATAGCCTAAAGAGCCTCAAGCATCCTCTTTGCATCCTGTAGCAATGCAGCAAAATGACTTAGCTCTGAGCCCTGGAGCCATGCTGCTTCCTTTCACGCCGAGACACCACCATTTCCCTGCTTCGTGAACTTGGCCATTTCACAGAATCTCTCCAGACTTGATAGTTTTGTCCACCTCTGACGTGAGAATTAAAATTGTCCTCCCCTTGGGGTGGCAGGCTGGCTAAGTTTGTGGAGCATTTGACTCTGGACCTTAGGGTCAGGGGTCAAAACCTCACCCTGGGCATGGGGCTCACTTCAGAAAGTAAAAGAGGGGCTCTGAGTGGCCCAGTTGGTGAAGCATCGGCCTTGTGCTTGGTCATGATCCCAGGGCCCTGGCATCGAACCCCACCTCGTCGGGCTCCCTGCTTAGTAAGAAGCCTGCGTCTCCCTCTCCTTCTGCCTGCCACTTGGCCTGCTTTTGCTCCCTCTCTCTTGGCCAAAGGAATGAATGGAATGTTTCTTTATTGAAATTCCATGTGCCAGCATACAATATATCTTTAGCTTTGGATGGAACGTTCAATCATTAGTTGCGTATACCTCCCTGAGCTCATCCTATCATGTGCCCTCCTTAATGGACAGCACCGGGTGATCCCATCCCCCCACCCACCTCCCTTTCTGCCAACTTCACTTTGCTTCCAGGAGTCAGGAGTGTTTTGTGGTTTGTATCTCTTTCTGATTACTTCCCGTTCAGTTTTCCTCTCGATCCCTGTGATCCTCTGCACTATTCCTTATATACCATCCAGGAAAGAGGACTACCTAAAGACGATGTAGATCCTAGACTCACTGGAATCTGACTCAGGCATCAGAAGGGGAGAATCCCTCCCATTTTCCTCAATGTGGGTTGAAATGCAAGGGATTCTGCTAAGTGAAATCAGTGGGTCGGAGAAAGATCATTATCACAGGGTTTCACTCCTATGGGAAAAAATATATTTCTAAAAAAGAAAATCAAATAGCCTGATCTCCAAGTCTTCCAGGTGTTATGCTAAATAAATGAAATCTGCACTGTGAGAACAGTGAGTGCCCGTTGAGATGTGGTCATTGAAAATTATGATATTGCCTCCTATCCCAAATTGTCCTTTGTGAAAGAATGTATACATAGTATAAATATATATATTACTGTTTTTACGTAGATACCTCTATGTATATGTATAGATGTATATTTGGCAATGCTTACAGCACTCAGCGTTTTATATATAATATATATATATATATGTATGTAAACCTATATGTATATATATAATATATATATAATATATATGCCCTGTTTTTGACACAGAAGTGATTTCTTTATTTGAGAGAGAGAGAGAGAGAGAGAGAGAGACAAAGCATGAGTGGCGGGCAGAGTCAGAGGGAGATGTAGAAGCAGAGACCTCGCTGAGCAGGGATCCTGCATGGAGTCTCAATCCTCTGGCCCTGAGAGTATGACTTGAGCCTAAAGCAGACACTTAACTGAAAGAAACCCCCAAGGAGTCCCAACATATGCCCTTCCTCAGACCCATCTCCCGTTTAGCCCATCCCCCTGCCTACCTCCTCTCTGATCATCATCAATGCATTCTCTATAGCTACCAGTCTGTTTCCTGGTTTGCCTCTCTCAATTTCTCCCCCTGTTCATTTGTTTTTTTTAAAATACCATATATGAGAGAAACCACATAGAATTCATCTTTCTTTGACTCATTTTGCTTCATATGGTCCACTGAAGCTGTATCCATGTCTTTCAAAATGGCAACATTTCTTTCATTTGGATGGCTGAGTAATATTCCATTACACACACACACACACACACACACACACACGTGTGCACACACACACGTACACACACAGAAACACTCCCACACATTCTTATTTATTGAGTCATCTGTTGCTGGACATTTGAGTTATTTCCATCGTTTTGGCATTGGTGATAATGCTCTAAGCATTGGGCTGCACATTTCCCTTCCAATTAGTTTTTTGGTATCTCTAGGGTCATTCCATCGTAGTGTAATGGCTGAAGAGCAGGGGAGATCGGTTTTTAGATTTTTGAGGGACCTCCATACTATCAAAAAGAACATTTCCGGTTTACTTCCAAATTCTAGCAAAAGATATGTTTAAAGTAGGATATGAGTATGGGTTCGAGTCTTTATGGTGAGGTGAGGGGAATTGCCACCCAAAGCATGCATGCTGAGGATTCAGCATGGTCTTAGAGTCTTCTGAATGTGTGTCGAGCACCTACCATGGGCCAGAAAATATGCACCATCTTCTTCATGTTTCTTTAACTCTTTTCTACCTACTGCTTGGGGTTCAAAGGCACAACCCCAAAAGGAAGAGTTGTATGCTCCCACCCACTGAAACAGCCTGGTGCTGCTGCACCATTGTCTTGAATCCCCACAACAGCTGGGAAGAGTAGAGCTGGAGTTTGAAGGCAGGTGGCTGTGACTCCGAATCCTCAGCCTTTCCTGAGAACTGACATATGCCAGATCATCAAACCTTTACCCAGAAGAAAAAGAGCTTACGAAATGGTTGACATGTTTTCCTTATACTTTAAGAAACTGTCCAGTGTTCCTTGAAAAGAAAATAGTAAAAGGAGATGAAATAGTTGTTTTTTTATCCTTACCATTCTGCATCTTCAACAATACTTGTGAAAAATGGTCATGCAGCACATTGATTTTGAAAACCTGGGAGTCTGAGGAATTCTTGTATAATACTGACATGGCGTACCTAAGAGGGATCATGACCAAAGTCCTCAAGAAATCCCTTTCATACACATAGACCAGTGGAACAGAGTGGAGAGCCCAGATATGGACCCTCAACTCTATGGTCAAATAATCTTCGACAAAACAGGAAAAAATATTCAATGGAAAAAAGACAGTCTCTTCAATAAATGGTGCTCGGAAAACTGGACAGCGATATGTAGAAGAATGAAACTCGACCATTCTCTTACACCGTACACAAAGATAAACTCGAAATGGATAAAAGACCTCAACGTGAGACAGGAATCTATCAGAATCCTAGAGGAGAACATAGGCAGTAACCTCTTCGATATCAGCCACAGCAACTTTTTTCAAGATATGTCTCCAAAGGCCAAGGAAACAAAAGCAAAAATGAACTTTTGGGACTTCATCAAGATCAAAAGCTTCTGCACAGCAAAGGAAATAGTCAACAAAACAAAGAGGCAACCCACGGAATGGGAGAAGATATTTGCAAATGACAGTACAGACAAAAGGTTGATATCCAGGATCTATAAAGAACTTCTCAAACTCAACACACACAAAACAGATAATCATATCAAAAAATGGGCAGAAGATATGAACAGAAACTTCTCCAACGAAGACATACAAATGGCTATCAGACACATGAAAAAATGTTCATCATCACTAGCCATCAGGGAGATTCAAATTAAAACCACATTGAGATACCACCTAACACCAGTTAGAATGGCCAAAATTAGCAAGACAGGAACAATGTGTGTTGGAGAGGATGTGGAGAAAGGGGAACCCTCTTACACTGTTGGTGGGAATGCAAGTTAGTGCAGCCACTTTGGAGAACAGTGTCTAGGTTCCTGAAGAAATTAAAAATAGAGCTTCCCTATGACCCTGCAATTGCACTGCTGGGTATTTACCCCAAAGATACAGATGTAGTGAAAGGAAGGGCCATTTGTACCCCAATGTTTATTGCAGCAATGGCTACGGTCGCCAAACTGTGGAAAGAACCAAGATGCCGTTCAACGGATGAATGGATAAGGAAGATGTGGTCCATAAACACAATGGAGTATTATGCCTCCATCAGAAAGGACGAATACCCAACTTTTGTAGCAACATGGACGGGACTGGAAGAAATTATGCTGAGTGAAATAAGTCAAGCAGAGAGAGTCAAGTATCATATGGTCTCACTTATGTGTGGAGCATAACAAATAACATGGAGGACATGGGGAGATGGAGAGGAGAGGGAGTTGAGGGAAACTGGAAGGGGAGATGAACCATGAGACACTATGGACTCTGAAAAACAACTAGAGGGTTATGAAGGGGCGGCGAGGGGGTGGGGGGGGTTAGGAGGTTGAGGAAGCAGGTGGTGGGTAATAGGGAGGGCACGTACTGCATGGAGCACTGGGTGTGATGCCAAAACAATGAACACTGTTATGCTGTAAATAAACAAATAAAAATAAATAAATTAAAAAAAAAAAGAAATCCCTTTCATGTCACTTTGGGAGCTGGCTACTCGAGGGCAGCACTGATCTGCTTTCTGTCAAGTTGACAGGGTTGAAGGTGGCAGAAAGTTGGGTCATGATTCCACGTATCCTCTCCAAACTGCCACAAAGAAATGCATAATTCCGTAGATCAATACATATAGCCCAAATACCCTCAAGCAGCCTCTTTGCATCCTGTAGCAATGCGGCAAAGTGACTTAGCTCTGAGCCCTGGAGCCATGCTGCTTCCGTTTGCCTCGGGACACGGCCATTTACCTGCTGTGTGAACTTGTCCACATCTCAGAATCTCTCCAGACTTGATGGTTTTGTCCACCTCTGAGGTGAGAATTAAAATTTTCCTCCCCTTGGGGTGGCAGGCTGGCTAAGTCTGTAGAGCATTTGACTCTGGACCTCAGGGTCAGGGGTGGAAACCCCACCCTCGGCACGGGGCTCACTTCAGAAAGTAAAAGAGGGGCTCCTGGGTGGCCCAGTTGGTGAAGCATCAGCCTTGCCCATGGATCATGATCCCAGGGCCCTGGCATCCAGTCCCAGGTTGTCGGGCTCTCTGCTTACCAAGAAGCCTGCTTCTCCCTCTCCTTTTGCTTACCACTAGGCCTGTGTTTGCTCCCTCTCTCTTGGCCAAAGGAATGAATGGAATGCTTCTTTATTGAAATTCCATGGGCGAACATACAATACATCATTAGCTTTGGATGCAACATTCAATCATTATTTGCCTATACCTCCCTGAGCTCATCATATCATGTGCCCTCCTTCATGCACAGCACCGAGTGACCCCATCCCCCCACCCACCTCCCTTTCTGCGAACTTCACTTTGCTTCCAGGAGTCAGGAGTGTTTTGTGGTTTGTCTCTCTTTCTGATTTCTTCCCATACAGTTTTCCTCTCGATCCCTGTGATCCTCTGCACCATTCCTTATATTCCATCCAGGAAAGAGGACTACCTAAAGACGATGTGGATCCTAGACTCACTGGAATCTAACTCAGGCATCAGAAGGGAAGAATAACTCCCATTTTCCTCAATGCGGGTGGAAATGCAAGGGATTCTGCGAAGTGAAATCAGTCAGTTAGAGAAAGATCATTATCACAGGGTTTCACTCATATTGGAAAAAATATATTTCTAAAAAAGAAAAAAAATATCCTGATCTCCAAGTCGTCCAGGTGTTATGCTAAATAAATGAAAATCTGAACTGTGAGTACAGTGAGTGCCCGTTGAGAAGTGGTCATTGATAATTATGGTATTCCCTCTTACTCCAAACGTTCCTTTGTGAAAGAATGTATACATAGTATATATATATATATATATTATTTATTTCTGTAGATACCTATAAGTATACGTATAGATGTATATTTGGCAATGCTTACAGCACTCGGCATTATATATATATATATATAGAGAGAGAGAGAGAGAGAGATGTAGATATAAAGATATATATGTACATAAAGCTATATGAATATATATAATATATATATAATATATATGCCCTGTTTATTAAAAAGAAGTGATTTCTTTATTTGAGCGAGAGAGAGAGAGAGAGAAAGCATGAGTGGAGGGCAGAGTCAGAGGGAGTTGGAGAAGCAGAGTCCTCGCTGAGCAGGGATCCTGCATGGAAGCTCAATCCTGTGGCCCTGAGAGTATGACTTGAGCCTAAAGCAGACACTTAACCGACAGAACAAACCAAGAGCCCCAACATATGCTCTTCCTCAGACCCATCTCCCGTTTAGCCCATCCCCCTGTCCACCTCCTCTCTGATCATCATCAGTGCTTTCTCTAGAGCTACCTGTCTGTTTTCTGGTTTCCCTCTTTCCATTTCTCCCCATGTTCATTTGGGTTTTTTAAAATAACATATATGAGAGAAACCACATAGAATTCATCTTTCTTTGACTCCTTTTGCTTCATAGGGTCCTCTGCAGCTGTATCCATCTCGTTCAAAATGGCAACATTTCTTTCATTTGGATGGCTGAGTAATATTCCATTCCACACACACACACACACATTCGCACACACACACAAACACTCACACACATTCTTATTTATTGAGTCATCTGTTGATGGACATTTGAGTTATTTCCATCGTTTTGGCATTGGTGATAATGCTCTAAGCATTGGGTTGCACATTTCCTTTCCAATTAGTTTTTTGGTATCTCTAGGGTCATTACATCCTAGTGTAATGGCTGGAGAGCAGGGGAGTTCGGTTTTTTGATTTCTGAGGGACCTCCATACTATCAAATAGAACATTTTGGATTTACTTCCAAATTCTAGCAAAAGATATGTTTAAAGTAGGATATGAGTATGGGATCGAGTCTTTATGGTGAGGTGAGGGGGATTGACACCCAAAGCATGCATGCTGAGGATTCAGCATGGTCTTAGAGTATTCTGAATGTGTGTCGAGCACCTACCATGGGCCAGAAAATATGCACCATCTTCTTCATGTTTCTTTAACTCTTTTCTACCCACTGCTTGGGGTTCAAACACACAACCCCAAAAGGGAGAGCTGTATGCTCCCACCCACTGAGACAGCCAGGTGCTGCTGCACCATTGTCTTGAATCCCCACAACAGCTGGGAAGAGTAGAGCTGGAATTTGAAGGCAGGTGGCTGTGACTCCGGATCCTCAGCCTTTCCTGAGAAATGACGTATGCCAGAGCATCAAACCTTTACCCAGAAGAAAAAGAGCTTACGGATTGGTTGACATGTTTTCCTTGTACTTTAAGATACAGTCCACTGTTCTCTGAAAATAAAATAGTACAATGAGATGAAATATATGTATTCATACTTACCGTTCTGCACCTTCAACAATACTTGTGAAAACGGTCATGCAGCACATTGATTTTGAAAACCTGGGAATCTGCGGATTTCTTGTATAATACTGATAATGCGTGGCTACAAGGATCTTGACCAAAGTCCTCAAGAAATTCCTTTCATGTCATTACGGGAGCTGGATTTTAAAGTCCACACTGTGCTGCTTTCTGTCATGTTCTCTAGGGTTTAAGGGGGCAGCAGGTTGTGTCATATTTCCACCAGTCCTCTCCAAACTGCCACACAGAAATCGATAAATCAGTAGATCAATACATGTAGCCGAAATACCCTCAAGCAGCCTCTTTGCATCCAGTAGCAACTCAGCAAAGTTACTTAGCTCTGAGCCCATGAACCATTCTGCATCCGTTTGCTCCGGGACTCCACCATTTACCTCCTGCGTGAACTTGGCCACATCACAGAACCTCTCCGGATTTGATGGTTTTGTCCACCTCTGACGTGAGAATTAAAATTGTGCACCCCTGGGGGTGGCTGTCTGGCTAAGTCTGGAGAGCATTTGACTCTGGACCTCAGGGTCTGGGGTAGAAACCCTGCCCTGGATGTGGGGCTCACTTCAGAAAGTAAAAGAGGGGCTCCTGGTTGGCCCAATTGGTGAAGCATCGGCCTTGCGCTTGGGTCATGATCCCAAGGCCCTATGATCGAGCCCGACCTCGTCTGGCTCCTTGCTTATCAAGGAGCCTGCTTCTCCTTCTCCTTCTGCCTGCCACTCGGCCTGTTGTGCTCTCTCTCTCTCAGCCAAAGGAATAAATGAAATGTTTCTTTATTGAAATTCCATGGGCCAACATAGAATACATCTTTAGCGTTGGATGCAATCTTCAATGATTAGTTGGGGTTACCCCCCTGGGCTTGTCATATCATGTGCAATCCTTAATGGGCACCACCAGGTGACCCCATCCCTCCACCCACCTCCCTTTCTGCGAACTTCACTTTGCTTCCAGGAGTCAGGAGTGTTTTGTGGTTTGTCTCTCGTTCTGATTTCTTCCCATTCAATTTCCCTCTCGATCCCTGTGATCCTCTGCGCTATCAATTTTCCTCTCGATCCCTGTGATCCTCTGCGCTATTCCTTATATTCCATACCGGAAAGTGGACTACCTAAAGAGTATGTGGTTCCTAGACTCACTGGAATCTGACTCTGGCATCAATGGACGAATCCCTCCCGTTTACCTCGACGTGGGTGGAACTGCAGGGGATTCTGCTACGTGAAATAAGTCAGTTGGAGAAAGTCTATAATCAAAGGTTTCACTCATATTTGAAAAAATATAGTTCTAAAAAAGAAAACAAATAAGGCATGGTATCCACTTCTTCCAGGTGTTATGAGAAATAATTGAAAAACTGTACTGTGTGTACCAAGCGTGCCTGTTGAGAAAAGAGATCATTAGTAATGATGACATTGCCTCCTTCCACAAACTTCCTTTAAAAAATATGTATTATATATATATATATATATATATATATATATATTTCTCTTCTTATGGCACTTAGCACATTATATATAAATATATATATAAATATGTAAATATATATATATATTTTTATATATATTAAGGGGCATATATATATATATGTCCCCTATTTTATTAGAATATTTTTATTGATTTGAGAGAGTGCTAGAATGAGAGAAGGTTATATATCCATAAATTTATACCATATAATTATATATATATACACACACGCACACACACACACACACACATATATATATAAAAAACTTGTGGAATGTCATAATCAGTGAGGAGATTTTGTTATTACTGCTGAATTCACAACGAATTTTCAGTGGATTAAGGTATATGTGAAGCATTTATTTTTTTTTGTTTTTTGTTTTCTTTTAAGATTTTTTATTTATTTGTCAGAGAGAGAGGAGCGAGAGTGAGCACAAGCAGACAGAGTGGCAGGCAGAGGCAGAGGGAGAAGCAGGCTCCCCACCAAGCGAGGAGCCCGATATGGGACTCGATCCCAGGACGCTGGGATCATGACCTGAGCCGAAGGCAGCTGCTTAACCAACTGAGCCACCCAGGTGTCCCTATGTGAAGCATTTAAGAAGAGGTTCAGAATTGGAATCTGAGCCCAGACTGGAATCAGGCAGATCCCGCTTTGAGTCTGGCCTGGCCAGGTTCCCTGCTCTGCCTCACCCTCATTTACCTAATGCAGAGAAAGTAATATGACAGGCAGCACAGAGTTTTTGTGACCATAGTAATGAGATAGTGCCTTTCAATGCTCCTAGGCGGTGATTGGCTGGTAGGGCTGAAAGCTCTGTTTCCCTCCTCACCCTCAGCGGGGTTAGACGTTACTCGGCAGCCCTTGTGGCCAAATGCAGACATTTG
Organism: Meles meles; assembly: GCF_922984935.1. Classification (NCBI taxonomy): domain Eukaryota; kingdom Metazoa; phylum Chordata; class Mammalia; order Carnivora; family Mustelidae; genus Meles; species Meles meles. Next base: position 92,128,842 of record NC_060087.1, on the reverse strand, counting down.
TCTAACATCCTTTCTTGGAGTTTTCCTCTCCTACTCTCATTCATCTTCCCCCCACCTCCCTTGCTCCCCAGGTTCTCGTGTGACTTCCTGACTGCAAGGAGCTACTTGTCCAAGCCTCGTTCTGGATGATTAACTAAGAACACATCTTTCTGGACCTATTTTTATAGTCCATGCCCCAGCCCTGCAGAATTAGCTATTCATTCTGTGTCTTGGTCTCAAAAGGAATACATAGATCCCGGGCTAATGCCATGGAAAGAAAGCCTTTGCTACTTTCCCATGATGTATATAATTGGGGGTTCCCGTAGTGTCTAGCAGTATAAAAATGAAATGTGAAGGGACTGTATTTTTGTCTCTGTAACGAAACTTAAGAAGGAAGCTAAAGAGATATGTCTGCCCTTGCAATCAGTCTTGTGGGGTGAAAAGGTCATTCTGGATGCTTTCATTCCCCGTCTTTTTAGGAAGCAAAGATCATTCAGAGGTAACTGAATTCTGTGAATTGTTAGTCTTTGATATTGGGAATGTAGAACGGGAACTGGTATGTTTCAGTAAAATCCTGTAGGATCCCACTAATGTTCCAGTGTGATAACATTTAACCAGATAGTGTGGCTGAGATTTCTGACCCAGTGGTTCTAAAACGTCTGTAGGCATGATCCCTGATTATACTCATGGATGTGAAGTTTTTGAATTTTGTTTGACTCATGAGGAGCCCACATAGTTGTTCTAAAATGATCATTAATTATATTGTCACCGAAGTCTGGAGATCCAATGGGTATTTTTGAGTCTATGGATAAATCCAATGGGCTCACCCTGTGATTTCTTTTAAGGGGCAGTGGTGAAGAGTTTTGACTCTGAATCTAGACCACTTATTTTCTTCACAGTCTGCCTCTACCACCTACTATCTGTGTGTCCTTGGGCAAAGTACTTGAATCCTCTGTGCCTCCGTTTCCCCATCTATAAAATATGGATGCTAATAATACCAACCCTATAGGACTGTTTCAAAGATTCAGTTATTTAGTTGATGTAAAGCCCATACAACATCGCCAGCACATAGGGAACCCTCAGTAACTGTTAACTATTAATATTTCCAGAGAGGGGTGCCTGGGTGGCTCAGCCGCTTAAGCATCTGACTCTTGGTTTCAACTCAGGTCATGATCTCATGGTCCAGGGCTCCAGTCTCATGCAGGGTTCTACGCTCAGTGGGGAGTCTGCCTGAGGATACTCTCCCTCCAACTCTGCTTCTGCCCCTGCTAAAATAAATAAAAGAATCTTTAAAAAGTATTTGCAGAAAGATGCAAGGACTTATGGATCTCTTAATTTAAAAAAATTACTGTAGAAATTTTATTTATGTGCATGGACTTTGTTGGAGACCAGTTGCTTTGGGTTTGAACTCTGACTGCACCAGAATCAGACTGTCTGGGTTTAAACCCTGGCTATGTGTCTTTCCGTAAGTTTCTTTAAGCTCTCTGCACATCTGGAATTCAAAAAGTATCTACCTCATGGGATTGTTGTGCAGGTGAAAGGAGGCAGGGCTTCTAAGAACACCTGTCACATCATCAGCACTCAGTAAATAACACTGCCTTATTTATGTGTCTTGGCTTCCTCATTTACAAAATGAGAAGAATAATACCTATCTTCATGGTTGCTGTGAATCTAAAATGAGATGATGTACATGTGAAAATACCTACCATACAAAAAAGAAGACAGATGAGAGTGAGTGTTGGCAAGGACACAGAGAAACAAAACCCCTCATATATTGCTAGTGGGTGGGTAAAAGGCTATAGCATCTTTGGAAAACAGTCCAGTAGTTCCTCAAAAAGTTCAACATGGAGTTATCCTGTAACCCAAGAATTCCAGTTTTAGGCATATAGCTAGGTGTATCGAAAACTTATGTCCACACAAAAAAGTATACACAAAGTTCACAGAGGCATTATTTGTAATAGCCCCCAAATGGAAACCACTCCAATGTCCATCCATGGAGAAATGAATGAGCAGAAGCAGTAAAGCCAATAAAGTGGAATATTATTCAGCCATAAAGAAGGAACAGGGTAGTGGCATGTGCTACAACACACATCACCCTTGAAAATACGCTAAGTCGAAGAAGCCAGTGACGAATTACTGCATACTGTGTTTATACTTATACAAAATGTCCACGATGGGTACAGGATTTCTTTGGGAGGAGGAGAACAAATATGTTCTAGAATTAGAGATGGTTATGGTTGTTACCACCTTGTGAATATATTTGAAAAACACTGAATGGTACACTTTAGATGAGTGAATGTCTGCCACATAGTAGCCCTAATTTAACACAAGTAATTTGCAGCCACCAACACTCTGCGCTTACCTTAGGAAACTAGAACAGGGCCCTGAACGAATGGTGCCCATGACAGAAGGCCCACTCAGGGAAAAAAGGATAAATCTAGAGCATGGGAGGCTTGCCAAGGTGTGGGTTAATTTGGAGAGAAAGGCAGTGAAGGCATCTAAGGGGACTAAAAGGAGAGACAAACTACATGTACTTTGAATTTTGCAGGGATCCATCCTGTACCATCTTTCATGTCCTGGCCTGAAATCACAGCTGATGAGTGTTCTGGCATTTCAAGCTGTCCCAGAGAAGGGGCGATGTGTGGCTATTCGACAGAAAGGAAAAAGGAAGAAAACAGAGGCAAATCTGAGGCCATGTAAGTCTGATTTTGAAAGGCAGAAGAAGGCAGTAGTCCATGGAGTACACGTTTATCCAGAGGACTCTAATCGTTCCTTAAGGTCTGGGTCAATGCCTTTAGGTCAGCACTAACTCGGCTCCAAGTGGGATCACTTTAAAGGATTAGAAGTGTCTGTCTAAATCCTATACCCGGTCTTGGTCTGGGGATGCCAAAGAGTGGTTCACAGGAAGCTTTATTATCCCTCTCAGTTATTTATCTCATTAATGGAATTTATCAGCAGACTGGAGTCCTTGTTCAAGACGATGAGCGTCAGGAGGACTCCCTGAAAGGAATACACTGAGTAGCCATGCCAGAGATTTGCATGCACAGAAGGCAAATGGAAGACATTGAAACGTGAAATACATGGAGAGTAGCTGACAGCTCTTGTTTATTGAGAAAGATTGTAATATGGAAGAGCTCCACGTCACTCGGCATCAGGGAAATACAAATCAAAACCACAATGAGATATCACCGCACACCAGTCAGAATGGCTAAAATTAACAAGTCAGGAAATGACAGATGCTGGCGAGGATGTGGAGAAAGGGGAACCCTCCTCCACTGTTGGTGGGAATGCAAGCTGGTGTAACCACTCTGGAAAACAGCATGGAGGTTCCTCAAAATGTTGAAAATAGAACTACCCTATGACCCAGCAATTGCACTACTGGGTATTTACCCTAAAGATACAAACATAGTGATCCGAAGGGGCACGTGCACCCGAATGTTTATAGCAGCAATGTCTACAATAGCCAAAATATGGAAAGAACCTAGATGTCCATCAACAGATGAATGGATAAAGAAGATGTGGTATATATACACAATGGAATACTATGCAGCCATCAAATAAATGAAATCTTGCCATTTGCGACGACGTGGATGGAACTAGAGCGTATCATGCTTAGTGAAATAAGTCAATCGGAGAAAGACAACTATCATATGATCTCCCTTATATGAGGACATGGAGAAGCAACATGGGGGGTTAGGGGGATAGGAGAAGAATAAATGAAACAAGATGGGATTGGGAGGGAGACAAACCATAAATGACTCTTAATCTCACAAAACAAACTGGGGGTTGCTGGGGGGAGATGGGGTTGGGAGAGGGGGAGGGGGTTATGGACATTGGGGAGGGTATGTGCTATTGTGAGTGCTGTGAAGTGTGTAAACCTGGCGATTCACAGACCTGTACCCCTGGGGATAAAAATACATTATAAGTTTATAAAAAAAAAATTGGAAGGGGAGGCAAACCATAAGAGACTATGGACTCTGAAAAACAACCTGAGGGTTTTGAAGGGTCAGGGGTGGGAGGTTGGGGGAACAAGTGGTGGGTAATAGGGAGGGCACGTTTTGCATGGAGCACTGGGTGTTGTGCAAAAACAATGAATACAGTTACGCTGAAAAAAATAAATAAATTAAAACAGACTCCGGAAAAAAAAATATCAAGCAGTAGGGGGCAATTAAAAGCATACTAAACTTTCCTGTAAGGGATAAGGATCTTGATAGGGGAAAAAAATTAAAAAGCATTTGTTATATGTAAAAAAAAAAATGTAATGGGGAAGAAAGACAGCCCACATAGGGGCTGAGATTTTTGACTGAGAGGTAACAGTTTTACTGCAACATATAGTAAAAATAAATGGAGCCAAGGAAAGAATGAAAGAGAGATAGAAAGAAAGAAAGAAAGAAAGAAAGAAAGAAAGAAGGAAAGAAAGAAGGAAAGAAGAAAGAAAGAAAGAAAGAAAGGGAGAGGGGAAGAACTTTCAATACTTTAAATCAAGATTTGGGCTCAAAGGTTTTCACTTCGATTCACTCATGACTCTTTTTATTACTTCCTGATGCTGTCTTACACAAGCCGTTAACTGGATTCAGTCTGTAATGGCAAAGATCAATCAGCCACAGAAGTCCTTGACTTGACAACTAGGATGAGGAAGCATTTTCCTCAGAGCTATTTGACATAGTCCGTCTTTGTACATGTTTAAAGAATAGTTGTTTTCCCTGTGAAATCTGCCTTCCCACCAGATTGTGAAAACCACCTGAAATGAAACGATGCCTCCCTATGCTCTGGGTATTTTCTGTGGAAGCCCGATTCTATGCAGGTGTTCAAATCTGAGTTACCTAGGCAACAGCCCCAGAAGAGCTGTGGGTCAGTAGTATTCTATTTCCAAAATTTCATATCTTTAAACTTTGGATATGTCCACATTTCCCATAAACCCCAGGGGAAGCTTCAGTCAGCTCGTTTTGAAGACAGTGTATTTTTTTTTAAAAAGATTTTATTTATTTATTTGACAGAGAGAGAGAGAGAGAGAGAGAGAGAGAGAGATCACAAGTAGGCAGAGAGGCAGGCAGAGAGAGAGGAGGAAGCAGGCTCCCTGCAGAGCAGAGAGCCCTATGTGGGGCTCGATCCCAGGACCCTGAGATCATCACCTGAGCTGAAGTCAGAGGCTTAACCCACTGAGCCACCCAGGCGCCCCGAAGACAGTGTCTTTTATAAAGGGCTTTATAATACTGTCTTCAAGTCCAAACCAGCATGTGAAGTCATTGGGCATCTCCCTCCCTCCTTTCTTTCTTCCTCCCCCACTTCCTACTTTCCCTGTCTTCTTTCCTTATCTTCCTTTCTTATGGGTTTCCTACTTTAAAAACAAAAAGAATGAGTTTCCTTCTGCAAAATCTTGGGGTCAGGAACAAGACTAAATCCTAGAGTAATAAAGAACTTTCTGGTTCTACAGGGAGTCCTAGCAGAGTTAGAAATACCACCCAATGCATGAAATAGAGCTCAGAAAAAAATAGAGGGATGATCCACCAGCATGAGGGTTGTTTAACAAAGAGCCCTAACAACTGAGAACAAATAACAAGAGTTACTTTCTAACACATGCGCTGAGGAACAACCTGTGTTGTAAATATGTATACTTGGAAAATGCTATTTTGAAAAGGCAAAATTCTTAGTTAATTCTTTTTTTGTTGTTGTGATAAGAACACTCAACACGATATATACCCTCATCGAAATTTCAAGTGCACTATACAGTGTTGTTAACTATATGAACTATGTTGTGTGGCAGAGTTGTGTGGCACACAACTATGTTGTGTGAACCTATTCATCTCTCTTGACTGAAACCCTATACCCACTGGAGGCTGAGAATGGCCAGCAATCCCTGTAACAACCGATGAAAGATTACTCCAGACTTTTCTGTGAAAGAGAGGAGAAGGCAAGGGGGTCAACACTCACAGATGAAGACCCTTTGCTCTTCTTTGCTCCCACTCTTATTGGTCCTTCAGGATAATCACAGATCCTTATCATTGTTTCTCAAGCACGTGATGTGTGACAAGTGGTCTTACAGGAACTAGGAGGATCTGTTTACTGAAAGGTACGCTCTGCTAAGGAGTGTGTTCTATGAGTTCTGCTAAAGACAGCCCAAGGGACCATGCTTACAGCTCTTAGATCCCACGGTAGCTGGTTGGGCTAAGAAAGCTTCTTGGTTTGGGAAGGTAACTCCCCGAGGCATTCCAGTGCCAGGGTGGTCTGGCAGGCCTTGGCATTCCAAAGGGCTGTGGACGCCCTTCTCTGAAACCTTCCCCGCCTTCAGCAGCCTCTGTGTGACATTTTAGCAAGCCAGGTATTATGGCCGATTTCATCCCTACATTAACCCCAACAGTTGAACAACTCCCCATTTCCTTCTTTCCATAGCCCTCAGCAACCACTCTTCTCCTCTCTGCTTCTATGAGTTTGGCTCTTTTGGGTGTCGCATTGAAGTGGAATGTGCAGTATTTGTCCTTCTGTGACTGGCTTATTTCACTTAGCATAGTGTCTTCCAGGGTCATGTATGCTCTTGCATATGGCAGCGTTTCCTCCTTTTTAAGGCTTGATAATATTTTATTTCTAACATATTTATAGAAATAAATCATTTATTTATAATAATAAAGAATATATTTCTCTTATTTTAATTAATATTTTATTAAAATAATATTTAAGGCTTAATAATCTTTTAATAACATATTAAATAAATATTTAATATATTTATTATTAAGGCTTAATAATATTTAATAGTAAATAAAATGTATGTATGCATGTGTATATTTGAGAGCAAGTGGGGCGAGGGGCAGAGGAAGAGAGGGAATCTTATGCAGCCTCTACGTCCAGTGCAGAGCCCCATTCAGGGCTCCAACTCATGACCCTGAGGTCATGAACTGAGCCAAAATCAAGAGTCAGATTTTTAACCAACTGAGCCACCCAGGTGCCCCTTTTTAATGAATGAATGAGTGAATGAATGAAGGAATTTTTTTTTTTTTTGAGAGAGAGAAGGCTTAATATTCTCTTTGACATATGTACCACATTTTCTTTGTCCATTCATCCATGGACATTTAGGTGGTTCCCTATCTTGAGAATCGTGCTGCAATAAACACAAACGTGCACACAAACAAGCAAAAGGAAATAAACAGTGAGAGAGATTGAGAGAAAGAGTGAGAAATCAAGGAAAGGACTCTTAATTATAGAGAGCCAACTGATGGTTACCAGAGGGAAGGGGGATGAAATAGCTGATGGGTATTAAGGAGGCCCCTTGTGATGAGCACAGGATGTTGTATGGAAGTGTTGAATTACTGTATTGTACACTTGAAACTCGGGTTACGCTGTATGTTACCTAACTGGAATTAAAATAAAACCTTAAAAAACAGAAACATGCACATATCTCTTTGAGACCCCGATTGCAATTCTTCTGGATATATACTCAGAAGCTGGATTACTAGATAAGATGGTAATTATACTTATTAAAAGATTTTATGTATTTATTTGACAGAGAGGGAGAGATCACAAGTAGGCAGGGATGCAGGCAGAGAGAGAGGAGGAAGCAGGCTCCCCGCTGAGCAGAGAGCCCGATGCGGGGCTCCATCCCAGGACTCTGGGATCATGACCTGAGTCAAAGGCTGAGGCTTAACACACTTAGCCACCCAGGTGCCCCCGGTAATTATACTTTTCGTACTTTGAGGAATGTCCTCACTATTTTCCACAGCTACTGTACCATCCCCATTCCCACCAGCAGTGTGCAGAAGTTTCCAGTTTCTCTACCTCCTTGCCAACACTTGACTTCTTTTTGTTTTGAGAGGGGTGAGGCGGTAAGTCATTGTGGTTTTGAACTACATTTCCCTGATGATTACTGATGTTGAGTACCTTTTGTTTCTCCTCCTCCTCCGCCTGCTCCTTCTTTTGTAAAGATTTTATTTATTTATTTGACAGGCAGAGAGAAAGAGAGAGAGAATGAGGAGAGCACAAGCAGGGTGAGTGGGAGAGGGAGGAACAGGCTCCCTGCTGAGCAGGGTGCCCGATACCTATACCAGACTTGATCCCAGGATCCTGGAATCATGACCTGTGCCAAAAGGAAAGGGAGAAGCTTATCTGACTTAGCCACCCAGGTGCCCCATTGAGCCCCTTTTGGTATACCTACTGGACATTTTAAAAAATATATTTATTTATTTGAGAGAAAGAGAGAAAGAGAGAGAGAGCGAGCATGAGTAGGCAGAGGGGCAGAGGGAGAGTCAGAGAGAATTCTGAAGCAGACTCTCTGCTAAGCATGGATCCTGACGTGTGGCTCTATCCCTGGACCCTGAGATCATGACTTGAACCCAAATCAAGAGTCAGATGCTCAAACTATGGAGCCACCCAGACACCCCTTCCTGCTGATCATTAGTATGTCTTCCTCAGAGAAACATCTATTCGAGTCCTTTAACCATTTTTTAAATGGGTTATTTGTTTTATTTCTATTGAGTTGTAGAAGTTCCATATATATTTTAGACATTAACCCCTTATGTCATATAGGGTTTGCAAATATTTTCTCCCAGTCTGTAGGTTGCCTTTCACTCTGTTGATTGTTTCCTCTGCCTCACAGAGCTTTTTAGTTTGATGGAGTCCCATTTGTATCTTTTGCCTTCTGGATTGCATTTTTGGTGTCATATCCAAGAAATCACTGCCAAGACAATTTTCTGCTATTGCCTTCTAAGAGTTTTATAGTCTTAGCTCTTACACATTTAGATCTTTGATCCATTTTGAATTCATTTTTGTATACAGTGTAAGATAAAGGTCCAGTTTCATCCTTTTTCATGTTCATATCCAGTTTTCCCAGCACCATTTATTGAAGAGACTGTCTTTTCCCCTTTTTGTATTCCTAGTTCCATTTTTTTAAAAGATTATACTTATTTCTTTATTTGACAGAGAGACACAATGAGAGAGGGAACACAAACAGGGGAAGTGGGAGAGGGAGAAGCAGGCTTCCTGCTGAGCAGGGAGCCTGATGTGGGGCTCGATCCCAGGACCGTGGGATTATGACCTGAGCTAAAGCCAGATGCTTAATGACTGAGCCACCCAGGAGCTCTATTTTTGAAGGTCACTCGACTATAGGAATGTGTGTTTATTTTTATGTTCTCTATTCTGTTCCATTGAGCTATATGTCTGTTCTAATATCAGTACCATAGTATTTTTATTACTATAGTTTTGTAATGTATTTTGATAGCAGGAATTATGATTTGTCCAGCTTGTTCTTCTTTCTTACAATTGCTTTGTCTGATCAGGGTCTTCTGTGGTTCCTTATGAATTTTAGACATTTTTTCTATTTCTGTAATAAAACACCATTGGGATTTTGATGGCAATAATATCAAATCTGTAGATTGCTTTGGATAGTATGGATACTTTGGTAAGATTAAGTCTTCAAATCAATGAGCTGGGAATGTCTTTCCATTTACTTGGGTCTTCTTATTTTCTTTTTTGATATTTTGTGGCTTTCAGTGTACAAATTTTTCACCTCCTCAGTTAAATTTATTCTTAAGTACATTATTGTTGATGCTTTTGTAAACGGGATTTTCTCAATTTCATTTTGGATATTCCTTGGTAGTGTATAGAAATGCGACTGATTGTTGTATGCTGATTTTTTTCCTGAAACTTTATCAAGTTTGTTAATCAGTCCTAATGTGTGTGTGTGTGTGTGTGTGTGTGTGTGTGTGTGTGTGTGTTTGGGTCTGTGTGTCTGTGTGTCTGTGTGTAGGCTTTGGGGTTTTTCCACATATAAGATCATGCAATCTAGGACCCAACATATTTAACTTCTTTTTCAATTTTGATGCCTTTAATTTCTTTTCCTTGGCTAACCGTTCTGGCTAGGAGTTCCAGTCCTATGTTAGATAGGAGTGGTGAGGGTGGGCATCACTATCTTCTTCCTGACCTTAGATGAAAAGCTTTCAGTTTTTCACCGTTGAGTTTGTTGTTAGCTGTAGCTTGTCATCTATGGTCTTTGTTATATTTAGGTATAATCCTTCTATACCTAGTGTGTTGAGAGTTTTTCTTCATGAGAGGGTGTTGGATTTTGTCAAATGATTTTTCTGTACTGATTGAGATGATGATGTGACTTTTATCCTTCATTCTGTTAAAGTTGTGTGTCACGTTGATGGACTTAGGTATTTTGAACCATCCTTGCATCCCGGGGATAAATCTCCCTTGAGCATGTGTATGATCCTTTTAATGTTGAAAGCAAAGTTTTTAGAACTTGAGGCGTGTAGGCATTGTGCTTAGAAGGAATGACCTGGATTATAACATAAAATTGTTAGCTTTACATCTAGAATTGAGAGCTAATCACTTTGATCTGAGGAACACCAAAAGTCCCTTCATTTTTCTTTTTCTTTTTTTTTAAGATTTTATTTATTTATTTGACAGAGAGAAATCATAAGTAGGCAGAGAGGCAAACAGAGAGAGTGAGAGGGAAGCAGGCTCCCTGCTGAGCAGAGAGCCCAATGTGGGACTCGATCCCAGGACCCTGAGATCATGACCTGAGCTGAAGGCAGCAGCTTAAACCACTGAGCCACCCAGGTGCCCCTCCCTTCATTTTTCAACTCCAAAAGTGGTCTCTCCTCGTTTGCGTACCTGCCACTGATGTTTGAAATTGAAATTATACTATTGGAGATTTATTCCGTTGGCATAAACCTTTCTTGACACCCTATTACAAAAGAAACACCATTGGTTGGGATGGAATATGGGAAATTAGAGAAGAACCACATGGTCCTCTCAATTGATGCAGAAAAAGCATTTGACAAAATCCAGCATCCGTTCCTGATGAAAACGCTTCAAAGGATTGGGATAGAGGGAACATTCCTGAACTTCATAAAATCTATCTATGAAAGACCCACAGCAAATATCATCCTCAATGGGAAAAAGTTTGCAGCCTTCCCGTTGAGATCAGGAACACGACAAGGATGCCCACTCTCACCACTCTTGTTCAACATAGCATTAGAAGGCCTAGCAACGGCAATCAGACAACAAAGAGAAATAAGACATATCCAAATTGGCAAGGAAGAAGTCAAACTCTCTCTCTTCGCAGAAGACATGATTCTTTATATGGAAAACCCCAAAGACTCCACCCCGAAACTACTAGAACTCATACAGCAATTCAGTAACGTGGCACAATACAAAGTCAATGTACAGAAATCAGTGGCTTTCTTATACACTAACACTGAGAATACAAAAAAGCAGTGGTTCTTTTTTTTTTTAAAGATTTTATTTATTTATTTGACAGACAGAGATCACAAGTAGGCAGAGAGGCAAGCAGGGAGAGAAGAGGAAGCAGGCTCCCTGTAGAGCTGAGAGCCTGATGCGGGGCTCGATCCCCAGACCCTGAGATTATGACTGGAGCTGAAGGCAAACAACTAACCGACTGAGCCACCCAGGTGCCCCAAAAGCAGTGGTTCTTAACACTGGCTACATTTTACATGCACCTGGGAGGGTATTGAAAATACTTCTGCTGGGGCCTCATTGCAGACCACCAAAACCTCTGGATGTAGCGTTCTGGCACCAGAACTTGTTTGGAGAAGATGTCCAGGTAATTCTAGTGTGCAGAGTGAGATCCATCGACCTACAGGAATGAATCTCAAAGAGTAGGGCCATAATACGCACATTTGCTATCTCTCGGCCTCAAAGGACGTGTGGGTGGTGAACACTCAGTCCTAACTTCTCTCAGCCCAAAGAGGTTCAGGGCCTGGATTTATTTAAGATTTCATGGTAGAGGCCAAGTTGTCATTTCAAAGAGTATACTATTTAGAATGCGTAGGATGCGAAACTCTCATGGAATGTAAGCTTGCAGGAGACACTGGACTTCAATAAGATTTGTAACATGTTCTAAAGTCATACTAAATCTGTGAGCCTGCTTCTGGCATGACTCCTCCCTGGAAATGGTTTTATATCTTTCAAAATAGTTCTGTGTTCTGCTTTGAAAGTATCAAGCTCTATTATGAAGTAATCAAAGCCACACTGATTGCTTAACATTATAAGATCTTGTAGACTGGAGCTGGAAGAAGACAATGGTAGTTCCAGGAACTAAATTTCTTGCCCTCATCTTCCCATAATGATCATAACGAAGGTACAAATACTGGTGACACTTGAAACTTATAATGGGCTTCTGTTTATAGGCCAGGCTAACCCCGACCGTTCTCTAACAAACCCATTTTTACCTTAAGGAAATGACTGCGACCAGGACTAATCCTAGCAGTCATCAATTTGACAAGGAGTTTCTGAGCCCTCCATTCGTTCTCAAGCAGTGGAGTGGCCTGCAATAGCAAAATGAGCTGTGTTCTCACAAATCACTGACACTTTCCAGGAAAAAAATATCTAGCTTTAAAAAAACTGGAATAGAAAATATCGAAAGTAAGTGCCACAAGGGCCTGCAATAAAAGGAAGTAAGAGACACTGGACTCCTGAGGACCAGGAAGGGCTCTTCTTCCCCTAAACCACCTCAGCTAGGCCTGGTGATAGTAGTTTTGCTGGGGTCTGCCCTTTGCTTCAGGATTTGTCCATGGTCTCTGCAAGAATCACCTTCAACATCAACCTTCTCTTGGAAGGGGAAAGGTTAAAATCTGGGCTGACTCCTCATCTTAATATACATTTATTTATCAGTTAGGTCCCTGGGAATGGCACACAAAAAGATAACCCTGTTTGGTGGGGGCAAGGGAGGTGAGTGCAGAGGACAGAAGGGAAGTGTATATTGTGGAGTCCAGAGAAGACAGGTTCCAAGTGAAAGGTGATGAAGCAGGTGGCAAGAAAGGGCCCAAACGGAGCCACAGAAGCACCGCTCTTTGGCTGAGCTCAAACAATTGGGGTCCTACAGAGGTGGAAGGTGTGTGGCTCCCTTTGCTCTTGATGCTGAGAGTAGGCACTGGGATCCAATGGCATGTTTAACCACGGAGTTCTTTGTACCTTTATTTTGTTCATCAAACAGGCTCCCTTGAAGCTGAACAGTCTTGGAGCCTGAGTGTGAGTGCAAGAGGGCGGATGCCGGATGTGTTCTCCTAGGGCGCGAGGGTAGGAAACCTTTTGGAAATTGTCCTATTCCCTGCCACCACCCCACACCCCGCCACAGCCCAATCCGCCTTTTTTTTAAATTTGTTTATTTACAGCATAACAGTGTTCCTTGTTTTGGCATCACACCCAGTGCTCCATGCAGTACTTGCCCTCCCTATTACCCACCACCTGTTTTCTCAACGTCCCACCACCCCACCCCCGCCCCTTCAAAACCCTCTGGTGGTTTTTCAGAGTCCATAGTCTCTCATGGTTCATCTCCCCTTCCAGTTTCCCTCAACTCCCTCTCCTCTCCATCTCCCCATGTCCTCCATGTTATTTGTTATGCTCCACAAATAAGTGAGCCCATATGATACTTGACTCTCTCTGCTTGAACCGCCTTTAAATCTCAGCGGGGAGAAAGCCCTCACTGAGAATTCTGTCAGCCTGAGGAATCTGCAGGAGCTAGGTCCCAAGGCTGAGGCTGTCTTGTCCTGAGCTCAGGACGACCCCTACTGCTAGACCACGGCTCTGCAGAGCGCTTGGTACTCCATTGGAGGTGTGCACCCAAATGTATTCATCCAGGAAATGACTCTGGTGTGAGCCCACTGGAAGTACCTCATGACAGTTACCAGCACCCGGACAGGAGAAGGGAGTGTCCGAGAAAAGGTCAAGTGGCTGATTTTATTGTCTATTTCGTAATTCACACAAGCCCAAGAGAAAAGCCCTTTGTTCCAACTGTTTCCCAGGAGCGAAGCGGCCTCACAGTTGCCGGGGTTGACAGGGCCCAGGACATCTGGTGCTGAACAATGAAACTACAAAGGGCCCTGGTGGTCTGGCAGTCTTCATTGCGAATTCACATATTCAGAAGAGCAACCGGCCTCAAACGATGGGTCCCTGTTGATGCGCTGAATGTCTAAGCCAGCAGCAACCTCAGGCAGAGCCTTTGAGAACAACGGGTCGTAAGCCCAAGGTCCACTACCCCTATCTTCTAAAGGGGTGCCCACACCCACTGTGTGATGCAGGCAAGGGCCAAAAGGCACGAGCACCATAGGAGCTTGAAGGCGGCAAGACCATGGTGTTTTCGCTGTCTTCTGGGAGCCGCACACCAGAACATAAGGTGAGAAGAAGGCCATGGTCCCCAAAGCATAGCCTTCCTGCTTCCAGCAAGCTAGTGAGGAAATGTCGGAAGGTTAGTCTGCGTTCCTGAGATGGACTGCTGTGTTTCCAAATGCCCGTCAATCGGAGGGAGAAATTCATTACTTGCCTTATTCCTGAAGCTTCTGGAAAGATGGATTATAAAAGAATGGCATAGGAACGGCAGTTCCCAAACAACCCTGACAAAAACCGCCTCTCTTTCCCGCACTGTCTGTACTCCTTGTCCCAATAGATGGCACCTCTGCCCACCATTCGGCCCCTTGCTCCAGACAGAAACCTGCTAGTCAGCTGATGCTCTTCCTTCATCTCTGCTCCCACATTCAATCTATTACCGAGTCCTGTTGATTCAACGTTGGCAACAGCTCCCCACTTCACAACGTTGTGAGGATTGTGTGGATAAACGTACAGCAAGCACATGGTGTTAGCGTTATATTAGTGATATTATTTTCATTATCACTTCTATAGTTTAAAATGTGCTCATTTTTCTCCACCCTAATGCCTCTTGGAGAGAGACACAGATGTAAAGATATAATGGCAATGCGGAATTATAAAGATATAATGTCAATGCAAATGCGGAAAAATAGTGTGATTTTAGGTAGAGAGCAAAGGAGGATAGAGAGGATCACCCAAACTCTGATTTCAGGGGGAGGTGAGGAGAGAGAAGAGACTGTCTTTCCAACTTGAGTACTGAAAGAAAGTTTAGCCAGGTTAATGGGGTTATGAGGGCGATGGTGCTAAGCACCTTCCAGGCAGAAGGAACAGCATAGAGTAGGACACAAAGGTGTTTTTAAGAAAAGTTTTATTTTTTTAAAAGATTTTTATTTATTTATTTGAGAGAGAAACAGAGAGGACAGGAGTGGGGGCAAGGGCAGAGGGAGAAGGACAAGAATACACCCCAGTGAGCAGGGAGCTGGTCTCAGGGCTCGATCCCAGGTCCCTGAGATCATGACTTGAGCCAAAGTCAGACACAACCAACTGAGCCACCCAGACAAGGCACCCCTAAAAATTATTATTTTTTGTTTTTTTTATTTATTTGACAGAGAGAGAGGTCATAAGTAGGCAGAGAGGCAGGCAGAGAGAGAGGGAGAAACAGGCTCCTCACTGAGCAGAGAGCCTGATGCGGGGCTCAATCCCAGGACCTTGAGATCATGACCTGAGCCGAAGGCAGAGGCTTAAACCACTGAGCCACCCAAGCGCCCCCTTAAAAATTATTTTTAAAGAAGAGGATGTTAGATCCTCGGAATTCCAAGGCATGTGTTTTGTTCAAATCTATGATGGCAGCTAAGGCAGGGGCCAGGTGACCTAGAGTCTTATATGCCATTCACAGGTTTTTAGATTTAATACTATAGACAATCATTTTAGGTAGAGAAATGGCACAATCAGATTTCCTTTTTTAGAAGATTGTTCAAATAGCAGTGTGATGAACTGGCTGGAAAGGGGTTAAGACTGGGGACTTCCAGGTTCAAAGCTGTTGTAACAATTCCATATTGGAAACGATGACAGACCAAGAGAGCGGTCATGAAGATGTAGAAGAATGGAATAGAATTCCACCAAGATTAGAAAATAGCAAGGAGATTAAGAAAGTAGAAGTGAAAACAGCTTGGTGACTGACAGGATGGAGAAATAGGGAGAAAAAGGACCCCCATATGATTCTGAGCTTTTCAGACCTAGGCAACTGGTTGGAAGATGATACAAGTCTCTGAGATAGGGAACACTGGAAGAAGGTGGTGAAAATATAATGCATTCCATTAGATCTGGTGAACTCACAAAGCCTGAAGAACATACAAGGGGCAATACTCAGGACAATTTGACACACCGGATCGCATCATAGAAAGCTGAGCTAGAGAGAGAAATAGGAGTGTAATCAATTGACAGAGAATAAGTAAAGACATGTAGAAGATTGACATGGTGTTCTTCAGATCAAAGTGGTTAGCTCTCTATTCTAGATGTAAAGCTAACAATTTTATGTTATAATCCAGGTCATTCCTCCTAAGCACAATGCCTACACACCTCAAGTTCTAAAAACGTTGATTTCAACATTAAAAGGATCATACACATGATCAAGGGAGATTTATCCCCGGGATGCAAGGATGGTTCAAAATACCTAAGTCCATCAACGTGACACACAACTTTAACAGAATGAAGGATAAAAATCACATCATCATCTCAATCAGTACAGAAAAATCATTTGACAAAATTCAACACCCTCTCATGAAGAAAAACTCTCAACACACTAGGTATAGAAGGATTATACCTAAATATAACAAAGACCATAGATGACAAGCTACAGCTAACAACAGACTCAATGGTGAAAACCTGAAAGCTTTTCCTCTAAGGTCAGGAATAAGATAGTGATGCCCACCCTCACCACTCCTATCCAACATAGGACTGGAACTCCTAGCCAGAACGGTTAGCCAAGCAAAAGAAATTAAAGGCATTAAAATTGGAAAAGAAGTTAATTATGTTGGGTCCTAGATCGCATGATCTTATATGTGGAAAAACCCCAAAGCCTACACACACACACACACACACACACACACACACACACACACAGACACATTAGGACTGATTAACAAACTTGATAAAGTTTCAGGAAAAAAATCAGCATACAACAATCAGTCGCACTTCTATACACTAACAAGGTATATCCAAAATGAAATTGAGAAAATCCCATTTACAAAAGCATCAACAATAAAGTACTTAAGAATAAATTTAACTGAGGAGGTGAAAAATTTGTACACTGAAAGCCACAAAATATCAAAAAAGAAAATAAGAAGACCCAAGTAAATGGAAAGACATTCCCAGCTCATTGATTTGAAGACTTAATCTTACCAAAGTATCCATAATATCCAAAGCAATCTACACATTTGATATTATTGCCATCAAAATCCCAATGGTGTTTTTTTACAGAAATAGAAAAAATGTCTAAAATTCATAAGGAACCACAGAAGACCCCGATCAGACAAAGCGATCCTAAGAAAGAAGAACAAGCTGGACATATCATAATTCCTGCTATCAAAATATATTACAAAACTATAGTAATAAAAATACTATGGTACTGATATTAGAACAGACATATAGCTCAATGGAACAGAATAAAGAACATAAAAATAAACACACATGCCTATAGTCGAGTGATCTTCCAAAACAGAGCTAGGACTCCTGGGTGGCTCAGTCGTTAAGCATCTGGCTTAACTCAGGTCATAATCCCACGGTCCTGGGGTTGAGCCCCACATCAGGATCCTTGCTCAGACAGTCTCTTGAATAAATGGTGCTGGGAAAACTGGATATGAACATGAAAAAGGATGAAACTGGACATTTATCTTACACTGTATACAAAAATGAATTCAAAATGGATCAAAGATCTAAATGTGTAAGAGCTAAGACTGTAAAACTCTTAGAAGGCAATAGCAGAAAATTGTCTTGGCAGTGATTTCTTGGATATGACACCAAAAATGCAATCCACAAGGCAAAAGAGACAAATGGGTCTCCATCAAACTAAAAAGCTCTGTGAGGCAAAGGAAACAATCAACAGAGTGAAAGGCAACCTACAGACTGGGAGAAAATATTTGCAAACCCTATATGACATAAGGGGTTAATGTCTAAAATATATATGGAACTTCTACAACTCAATAGAAATAAAACAAATAACCCATTTAAAAAATGGTTAAAGGACTCGAATAGATGTTTCTCTGAGGAAGACATACTAATGATCACCAGGAAGGGGTGTCTGGGTGGCTCCGTAGTTTGAGCATCTGACTCTTGATTTGGGTTCAAGTCATGATCTCAGGGTCCAGGGATTGAGCCACACGTCAGGATCCATGCTTAGCAGAGAGTCTGCTTCAGAATTCTCTCTCCCTCTCCCTCAGCCCCTCTGCCTATTCATGCTCTCTCTCTCTTTCTCTCAAATAAATAAATATTTTTAAAAATGTCCAGTAGGTATACCAAAAGGTGCTCAATGGGGCACCTGGGTGGCTAAGTCAGTTAAGCTTCTCCCTTTCCTTTTGGCACAGGTCATGATTCCAGGATCCTAAGATCAAGCTCGGTATCGGTATCGGGCTGATACCTGCTGAGCAGGGAGCCCGTTTCTCCCTCTCCCATTCACCGTGCTTGTGCTCTCCTCATTCTCTCTCTCTTTCTCTCTGCCTGTCAAATAAATAAATAAAATCTTTACAAAAGGAGGAGGAAGAGGAGAAACAAAAGGTGCTCAACATCAGTAATCATCAGGAAAATGTAGTTCTAAAGCACAACGAGGTACCACCTCACCCCTCTCAAAACAAAAGAAGTCAAGTGTTGGCAAGGATGTAGAGAAACAGGGAACTTCTGCACACTGCTGGTGGGAATGGGGAATGGTACAGTAGCTGTGGAAAATAGTGAGGACATTCCTCAAAGTATGAAAAGTATAATTACCGGGGGCACCTGGGTGGCTAAATGTGTTAAGCCTCAGCCTTTGATTCAAGTCATGATCCCAGAGTACTGGGATGGAGCCCCGCATCGGGCTCTCTGCTTCCTCCTCTCTCTCTGCCTGCCTCTCTGCCTACTTGTGATCTCTCCCTCTCTGTCAAATAAATACATAAAATCTTTTTTAAAAAGTATAATTACCATCTTATCTAGTAATCCAGCTTCTGAGTATATATCCAGAAGAATTGCAATCGGGGTCTCAAAGAGATATGTGCATGTTTCTGTTTTTTAAGGTTTTATTTTAATTCCAGTTAGGTAACATACAGCGTAACCCGAGTTTCAAGTGTACAATACAGTAATTCAGTACTTCCATACAACATCCCGTGCTCATCACAAGGGTCCTCCTTAATTTCCATCAGCTATTTCATCCCCCTTCCCTCTGGTAACCATCAGTTGGCTCTCTATAATTAAGAGTCCTTTTCTTGATTTCTCACTCTTTCTCTCTCAATCTCTCTCATTTTTTTTCCTTTTGCTTGTTTGTGTGCACGTTAGTGTTTATTGCAGCACCATTCACAAGATAGGGAACCACCTACATGTCCATGGATGAATGGACAAAGAAAATGTGGTACATATGTCAAAGAGAATATTAAGCCTTCTCTCTCTCAAAAAAAAAAAAATTCCTTCATTCATTCACTCATTCATTCATTAAAAAAGGGGCACCTGGGTGCCTCAGTTGGTTAAAAATCTGACTCTTGATTTTGGCTCAGTTCATGACCTCAGGGTCATGAGTTGGAGCCACAAATGGGGCTCTGCACTGGACGTGGAGGCTGCATAAGATTCCCTCTCTTCCTCTGCCCCTCTCCCCACTTGCACTCAAATATATACATGCATACATACATTTTATTTACTATTAAATATTATTAAGCCTTAATAATAAATATATTAAATATTTATTTAATATGTTATTAAAAGATTATTAAGCCTTAAATATTATTTTAATAAAATATTAATTAAAATAAGAGAAATATATTCTTTATTATTATAAAAATAACTTAATTCTATAAATATGTTACAAATAAAATATTATTAAGCCTTAAAAAGGAGGAAACGCTGCCATATGCAAGAGCATGCATGACCCTGGAAGACACTATGCTAAGTGAAATAAGCCAGTCACCGAAGGACAAATACTGCACATTCCACTTCAATGCGATACCCAAAAGAGCCAAACTCATAGAAGCAGAGAGGAGAAGAGTGGTTGCTGAGGGCTATGGAAAGAAGGAAATGGGGAGTTGTTCAACTGTTGGGGTTAATGTAGGGATGAAATCGGCCATAATACCTGGCTTGCTAAAATGTCACACAGAGGCTGCTGAAGGCGGGGAAGGTTTCAGAGAAGGGCGTCCACAGCCCTTTGGAATGCCAAGGCCTGCCAGACCACCCTGGCACTGGAATGCCTCGGGGAGTTGCCTTCCCAAACCAAGAAGCTTTCTTAGCCCAACCAGCTACCGTGGGATCTAAGAGCTGTAAGCATGGTCCCTTGGGCTGTCTTTAGCAGAACTCATAAAACACACTCCTTAGCATAGCGTACCTTTCAGTAAACAGATCCTCCTAGTTCCTGTAAGACCTCTTATCACACATCACGTGCTTGAGAAACAATGATAAGGATCTGTGATTATCCTGAAGGACCAATAAGAGTGGGAGCAAAGAAGAGCAAAGGGTCTTCATCTGTGAGTGTTGACCCCCTTGCCTTCTCCTCTCTTTCACAGAAAAGTCTGGAGTAATCTTTCATCGGTTGTTACAGGGATTGCTGGCCATTCTCAGCCTCCAGTGGGTATAGGGTTTCAGTCAAGCGAGATGAATAGGTTCTAGAGATCTGCCACACAACATAGTTCATATAGTTAACAACACTGTATAGTGCACTTGAAATTTTGATGAGGGTACATGTCGTGTTGAGTGTTCTTATCACAACAACAACAAAAAAGATTTAACTAAGAATTTTGCCTTTTGAAAATAGCACTTTCCAAGTATACACATTTACAACACAAGTTGTTCCTCAGCGCATGTGTTAGAAAGTAACTCCTGTTATTTGTTCTCAGTTGTTAGGGCTCTTTGTTAAACAACCCTCATGCTGGTGGATCATCCCTCTATTTTTTTCTGAGCTCTATTTCATGCATTGGGTGGTATTTCTCACTCTGCTAGAACTCCCTGTAGAACCAGAAAGTTCTTTATTACTCTAGGATTTAGTCTTGTTCCTGATCCCAAGATTTTGCGGAAGGAAACTCATTCTTTTTGTTTTTAAAGTAGGAAACCCATAAGAAAGGAAGATAAGGAAAGAAGACAGGGAAAGGAGGAAGTGGGGGAGGAAGAAAGGAAGGAGGGAGGGAGATGCCCAATGCCTTCACATGCTGGTTTGGACTTGAAGACAGTATTATAAAGCCCTTTATAAAAGACACTGTCTTCGGGGCGCCTGGGTGGCTCAGTGGGTTAAGCCTCTGACTTCAGCTCAGGTGATGACCTCAGGGCCCTCGGATCGAGGCCCACATCGGGCTCTCTGCTCAGCAGGGAGCCTGCTTCCCCCTTTCTCTCTGCCTGCCTCTCTGCCTAATTGTGATCTCTCTCTCACTCTTTTTCTCTCTCTCTGTCAAATAAATAAATAAAATCTTAAAAAAAAAAGATACTGTCTTCAAAACGAGCTGACTGGGGCGCCTGGGTGGCTCAGTGGATTAAGCCGCTGCCTTCGGCTCAGGTCATGATCTCAGGGTCCTGGGATCGAGCCCCGCATCGGGCTCTCTGCTCGGCAGGGAGCCTGCTTCCCTCTCTCTCTCTCTCTCTCTGCCTGCCTCTCTATTTACTTGTGATCTCTCTCTGTCAAATAAATAAAGAAAATATTAAAAAAAAACAACAACAACAAAAAAAAACGAGCTGACTGAAGCTTCCCCTGGGGTTTATGGGAAATGTGGACATAACCAAAGCTTAAAGATACGAAATTTTAGAAATAGAATACTACTGACCCACAGCTCTTCTGGGGCCGTTGCCTAGGTAACTCAGATTTGAACACCTGCATGGAATCGGGCTTCCGCAGAAAATACCCAGAGCATAGGAAGGCATCGTTTCATTTCAGGTGGCTTTCACAATCTGGTGGGAAGGCAGATTTCATAAAGAAAACAACTATTCTTTAAACATGTACAAAGACGGACTATGTCAAATAGCTCTGAGGAAAATGCTTCCTCATCCTAGTTGTCAAGCCAAGGACTTCTGTGGCTAATTGATCTTTGCCATTACAGACTGAATCCAGTTAACGGCTTGTGTAAGACAGAATCAGGAAGTAATAAAAAGAGTCATGAGTGAATCGAAGTGAAAACCTTTGAGCCCAGATCTTGATTTAAAGTATTGAAAGTTCTTCCCCCCTCCCTTTCTTTTTCTTTCTTTCTTTCTTTCTTTCTTTCTTTCTTTCTTTCTTTCTTTCTATCTCTCTTTCATTCTTTCCTTGGCTTCATTTATTTTTACTATATGTTGCAGTAAAACTGTTCCCTCTCAGTCAAAAATCTCAGCCCCTATGTGGACTGTCTTTCTTCCCCATTACAATCTTTCTTTTTTTTTTTTTTTTTGGGAGGAGAATTACATTTATTCATACAACCAAAACATCAGACTCAGAGCAGCAGTGGGGAGGCAGGGGGGCAGTGCTAAGTGTCCATTCACAGCCTGTAGGCCCTGCATCCTGGGGCTGGGGGTGCTGGTGGTGGGTGGGAGAATGGTCTCTTTACAGTGCCTCTGTCTTCTTACTGAGAAGGAGGGTGGGACAGTCTGTCAGGCCTTAATCTTGGGAGATTTGCCTTTTCTTGGGAGATAGGGAGGCCTGAGCCCTCAGATTCTTCCCCTTGGGGATGTCTCCACAACTCAGGACTTAGAACCACTCCCTGTGATCAGAGGAGGGGTGGGGTGTCCCTCAGTGACTGGGATTCCTTCACTGCTGCAAGCTCCCACACACTAGGGGAGGGAGTTAAATGACCATCCTACTTTGACTATGCTCAGGGTTTGAGGACTTTCACCCCCTCCATTCCCAGGAAAGGTGGATGAGGGTGATGAATATTGAGCTTTCTCCTGGGTCCTCCAGTCTCTGGTGCCCCTGCCACGCAGGAGTTGAGGGCTGGCCAGCTTTGAGCCCCAGAGTGCAGAGTGGCTGGTGGGGTGGCTCAAGTCTCAGCAGGTATGTGTTGGGGGTCGGGACCTTTGCTCCTCCATTCGACCCCCACCCTGAACTCTCAGCAGCAACTCCAGGAGCTCCTGTCCACCTGGGGGTAGGGGAGGCTCTGACCGCTGGGCTTCCATCCGCTGGCACTGGTGACTGAGGATAGTGCTGTAGAGTTGTTCTCTGTCCTCAAGAGGCCGGTGTGGGGCTGGGGCTCTGCTTGGGGGATTCTGGGGGATGTGGAAGGTGGCTCTCTGCTCCTCTAGGCAGCGGGACTGGGCCTCTGCCACCAAATCAAGAAGGAGCTCAGTCTGTAGGGAGAGCAGGGAGGCGGAGCGGGGCCCCAGGGCTGGTCATCTTCCTCTTCTTCCTGGGGTCTCTCAGCCTCCATCCCCTGAGGGGGAGAAACTGAGGGGGGAAGGGTAGCCGGGATTTGGGAGGAGGGCTGGAACCCTAGGTTCCTGAGGGGAGTGGGGGCTGGAAGGGGTGGGGGTGAGCCAGGGGCTGGATGCCTGGGTCTACAATCTTTCTTAATAAACAAGAGCTGTCAACTACTCTCCATGTAATTCACTGTTCAATGTCTTCCATTTGCCTTCCGTACATGCAAATCTCTGGCATGTCTACCCAGTGTATTCCTTTCAGGGAGTCCTCTGGACGCTCATCATCCTGAACAAGGACTCCAGTCTGCTGATAAATTCCATTAATGAGATAAATAACTGAGAGGGATAGTAAAGCTTACTGTGAACCAGTCTTTGGCATCCCCAGACCAAGACCGGGCATAGGATTTAGACAGACACTTCTAATCCTTTAAAGTGATCCCACTTGGAGCCGAGTTAGTGCTGACCTAAAGGCACTGACCCAGACGTTAAGGAAAAATTAGAGTCCTCTGGATAAACGTGTACTCCATGGACTACTGCCGTCTTCTGCCTTTCAAAATCAGACTTACATGCCCTCAGATTTGCCTCTGTTTTCTCCCTTTTTCCTTTCTGTTGAATAGCCACACATCGCCCCTTCTCTGGGACAGCTTGAAATGCCAGAACACTCATCAGCTGTGATTTCAGTCCAGGACATGAAAGATGGTTAAGGATGGATCCTTGCAAATTTCCAAAGTACATGTAGTTTGTCTCTCCTTTTGGTCCCCTTAAATGCCTTCACTGCCTTTCTCTCCAAATTAACCCACACCTTGGCAAGCCTCCCATGCTCTAGATCTATCCTTTTTTCCCTGAGTGGGCCTTCTGTCATGGGCACCATTCGTTCAGGTCCCTGTTCTAGTTTCCTAAGGTAAGAGCAGAGTGTTGGTGGCTGCAAATTACTTGTGTTAAATTAGGGCTATTATGTGGCAGGCCTTTTTAAAAAAAATAACCACTTTACTGAGACATAATTCACATACCACAAAATTCACTCATCTAAAGTGTATCATTCAGTGTTTTTCAAATATATTCACAAGGTTGGAACAAGCATAACCATCTCTAATTCTAGAACATTTTTGTTCCCCTCTTCCCAAAGAAATAAAGAAATCCTGTACCCATCATGGACATTTTGTATAAGTATAAACACAGTATGCAGTCATTCATCACTGGCTTCTTCGACTTAGCACATTTTCAAGGGTGATGTGTGTTGTAGCACATGTCACTACCCTGTTCCTTCTTTATGGCTGAATAATATTCCATTTTATTGGCTTACTGCTTCTGCTCATTCAGTTCTCCATGGATGGACATTAGGGTGGTTTCCATTTAGGGGCTATTACAAATAATGCCTCTGTGAACTTTGTGTATACTTTTTTGTGTGGACATATGTTTTCGATACTCCTAGCTATATGCCTAAAACTGGAATTCTTGGGGTACAGGATAACTCCATGTTGAACTTTTTGAGGAACTACCAGACTGTTTTCCAAAGATGCCGTAGCCTTTTACCCACCCACTAGCAATATATGAGGGGTTTTGTTTCTCTGTGTCCTTGCCAACACTCACTCTCATCTGTCTTCTTTTTTGTATGGTAGGCATTTTCACATGTACATCATCTCATTTTAGGTTCACAACAACCATGAAGATAGGTATTATTCTCCCCGTTTTGTAAATGAGGAAGCCAAGACACATAAATAAGGCAGTGTTCTTTACTGAGTGCTGATGATGTGACAGGTGTTCTTAGAAGCCCTGCCTCCTTTCACCTGCACAACAATCCCATGAGGTAGATACTTTTTGAATTCCAGATGTGCAGAGAGCTTAAAGAAACTTATGGAAAGACACATAGCCAGGGTTTAAACCCAGACAGTCTGATTCTGGTGCAGTCAGAGTTCAAACCCAAAGCAACTGGTCTCCAACAAAGTCCATGCACATAAATAAAATTTCTACAGTAATTTTTTTTTAAATTAAGAGATCCATAAGTCCTTGCATCTTTCTGCAAATACTTTTTAAAGATTCTTTTATTTATTTTAGCAGTGGCAGAGGAAGAGGAAGAGGGAGAGAATCCTCAGGCAGACTCCCCACTGAGCGTGGAACCCTGCATGGGACTGGAGCCCTGGACCATGAGATCATGACCTGAGTTGAAACCAAGAGTCAGATGCTTAAGCGGCTGAGCCACCCAGGCACCCCTCTCTGTAAATATTAATAGTTAACAGTTACTGAGGGTTCACCATGTGCTGACAATGTTTTATGGGCTTTACATAAACTAAATAACTGAATCTTTGCAACAGTCCTATAGGGTTGGTATTATTAGCATCCACATTTCTCTGTGTCCTTGCCAACACTCACTCTCATCTGTCTTCTTTTTCGTATGGTAGGCATTCTCATCCAGATGAGGATACTGAGGCACAGAGGATTCAAGTAATTTGCCCAAGGACACACAGATAGTAGGTGATAGAGGCAGATTGTGAAGAAAATAAGTGGTCTAGATTCAGAGTCAAAGCTCTTCACCACTGCCCCTTAAAAGAAATCACAGGGTGAGCCCATTGGATTTATCCATAGGCTCAAAAATACCCACTGGATCTCCAGACTTCAGTGACACTATAATTAATGATCATTTTAGAACAACTATTTGGGCTCCTCATGAGTCAAACAAAATTCAAAAACTTCACATCCATGAGTATAATCAGGGATCATGCCTACAGACATTTTAGAACCACTGGGTCAGAAAGCTCAGCCACACTATCTGGCTAAATGTTATCACACTGGAATGTTAGTGGGATCCTACAGGATTTTACTGAAACATACCAGTATGTTTTTCGTTCTACATTCCCAATATCGAAGACTAACAATTCACAGAATTCAGTTAGCTCTGAATGATCTTTGCTTCCTAAAAAGACGTGGAATGAAAGCATCCAAAATGACCTTTTCAACCCACAAGACTGATTGCAAGGGCAGACATATCTCTTTAGCTTCCTTCTTAAGTTGCGTTACAGAGTCAAAAATACAGTCCCTTCACATTTCATTTTTATACTGCTAGACACTACGGAAACCCCCAATTATATACATCACGGGAAAGTAGCAAAGGCTTTCTTTCCATGGCATTACCCCAGGATCTATGTATTCCTTTTGAGACCAAGACACAGAATGAATAGCTAATTCTGCAGGGCTGGGGCATGGACTATAAAAATAGGTCCAGAAAGATGTGTTCTTAGTTAATCATCCAGAACGAGGCTTGGACAAGTAGCTCCTTGCAGTCAGGAAGTCACGTGAGAACCTGGGGAGCAAGGGAGGTGGGGGGAAGATGAATGAGAGTAGGAGAGGAAAACTCCAAGAAAGGATGTTAGACAAATGTCTGCATTTGGCCACGAGGGCTGTGGAGTCACGTCTAATCCCGCTGAGGGTGAGGAGGGAAACAGAGCTTTCAGCCCTACCAGCCAATCACCGCCTAGGAGCATGAAAGGCCCTCTCTCATTTCTATGGTCACAAAAACTCTGTGCTGCCTGTCATATTACTTTCTCTGCATTAGGTAAATGAGGGTGAGGCAGAGCAGGGAACCTGGCCAGGACAGACTCAAAGCGGGATCTGCCTGATTCCAGTCTGGGCTCAGATTCCAATTCTGAACCTCTTTTTAAATGCTTCACATAAACCTTAATCCACTGAAAGTTCGTTGTGAATTCAGCAGTAATAACAAAATCTCCTCATTGATTATGACAATCCACAAGTTATATATATATGTGTGTGTGTGTGTGTGTGTGTGTGTGTGTGCGTCTGTGTGTATATATATAATTATATGGTATAAATTTATGTATATATAACCTTCTCTCATTCTAGCTCTATCTCAAATCAATAAAAATACTCTAATAAAATAGGGGACTTATATGTATATATATGCCCCTTAATATATATAAATATATATATTTGCATATTTATATATGTATTTATATATAACGTGCAAAGTGCCATAAGAAGAGAAAAAAAAATATATATATATATAAATATATATATACATAATACATATTTTTTAAAGGAAGTTTGTGGAAGGAGGCAATGTCATCATTACTAATGATCTCTTCTCAAAAGGCACGCTTGGTACACACAGCACAGTTTTTCAATTATTTCTCATAACACCTGGAAAAAGTGGATACCATGCTTTTTTTGTTTTCTTTTTTAGAACTATATTTTTTCAAATATGAGTGAAACCTTTGATTATAGACATTCTCCACTTGACTTATTTCACTTAGCAGAATCCCCTGCAGTTCCTCCCATATCGAGGTAAATGGGAGGTCTTCATACTTTCTGATGCCAGAGTCAGAACGAACGGAAGCGCATGGCTCCAAGGATCAGAGCTAAGTAATTTTGCCGTGTTGCAACAGGATGCAAAGAGGCTGCTTGAGGCTATTTAGGCAATATGTATTGATCTACTGATTTATCCATTTCTTTGTGGCAGTTTGGAGAGGACACGTGGAATCCTGACCCAACTTTCTGCCACCTTCAACCCTGTGAACTTGACAGAAAGCAGATCAGTGCTGCCCTAGAGTAGCCAGCTAATAAACTGACATAGAAAGGGATTTCTTGAGGACTTTGGTCATGATCCCTCTTAGCCATGCAATGTCAGTATTATACAAGAATTCCTCAGACTCGGGGCGCCTGGTTGGTTCAGTGGTTTAAGCTGCTGCCTTCACCTCAGGTAAAGATCTCAGGGTCCTGGGATCGAGTCCCGCATCGGGCTCTATGCTCGGCAGGGAGCCTGCTTCCCTCTCACTCTCTCTGCCTGCCTCTCTGCCTACTTGTGATCTCTCTCTGTCAAGTAAATAAATAAAAAATCTTTAAAAAAAAAAGAATTCTTCAGACTCCCATGTTTTCAAAATCAATGTGCTGCATGACCGTTTTCACAAGTATTGTTGAAGATGCAGAACGGTAAGGAAAAAAAAAAACAACTATTTCATCTCCATTTACTATTTTCTTTTCAAGGAACAGTGGACTGTTTCTTAAAGTATAAGGCAAACATGTCAACCATTCCGTCACCTCTTTTTCTTCGGGGTAAAGGTTTGATGCTCTGGCATACATCAGTTCTCAGGAAAGGCTGAGAATTCAGAGTCACAGCCACCTGCCTTCAAACTTCAGCTCTACTCTTCCCAGCTGTTATGGGGATTCAAGACAATGGTGCAGCAGCACCCGGCTGTCTCAGTGGGTGGGAGCATACAGCTCTGCCTTTTGGGGTTGTGCCTTTGAACCCCAAGCAGGGGGTAGAAAAGAGTTAAAGAAACACTAAGAAGATGGTGCATATTTTCTGGCCCATGGGAGGTGCTCGACACAGATTCAGAAGTCTCTAAGACCATGCTGAATCCTCAGCATGCATGCTTTGGGTGAAAATCCCCCTCACCTCACCATAAAGAAACTTACCCATACTCATATCCTACTTCAAACATATCTTTTGCTAGAATTTGGAAGTAAATCAGAAATGTTCTTTTTGATAGTATGGAGGCACCTCAGTCATCTAAAAAACGAACTCCACTACTCTCCAGCCATTACACTACGATGGAATGACCCTAGAGATACCAAAAAGCGAATTGGAAGGGAAATGTGCAGCCCAATGCTTATAGCATTATCACCAATGCCAAAACGATAGAAATAACACAAATGTCCATCAACAGAAGACTCAATAAACAAGAATGTGTGTGAGTGTTTGTGTGTGTGTGCATGTGTGTGTGTGTGTGTGAAATGGAATATTACTCAGCCATCCAAATGAAAGAAATGTTGCCATTTTGAACGACATGGATTCAGCTTCAGAGGACCATATGAAGCAAAAGGAGTCAAAGAAAGATGAATTCTATGTGGTTTCTCTCATATATGGTATTTAAAAAAAAAACAAATGAACATGGGGAGAAATTGAGAGAGGCAAGCCAGGAAACAGACTGGTAGCTCTAGAGAATGTACTGATGATGATCAGAGAGGAGGTGGGCACAGGGATGTGCTAAATGGGAGATGGGTCTGAGGAAAGGCATATATTGGGGCTCCTTGTGGGTTTCTGTCAGTTAAATGCCTGCTTTAGGCTCAAGTCATACTCTCAGGGCCACAGGATTGAGCCTCCATGCAGGATCCCTGCTCAGCGGTGAGTCTGCTTCTCCATCTCTCTCTGTCTCTGCCTGCCACTCATGCTTTCTCTCTCTCTCTCTCTCTCTCAAAATAAGAAATCACTTCTTTTTAAAAAACAGGGCATATACATTATATATATATATATATATATATATATATATATATAGCTTTACATATATATATCTACTTATCTATCTATATATCTGTCTATATATATATAATGCCAAGTGATGTAGCATTGCCAAATATACATCTATACATATACATATAGGTATCTACGTAAAAAAATAATATGTATGTATACGATGTATACATTCTTTTACAAAGGACCGTTTGGGGTAGGAGGCAATATGATAATTATCAATTACCACTTCTCAACGGGCACTCACTGTACTCACAGTGCAGATTTTCATTTATTTAGCATAACACCTGGACGACTTGGAGATCGGGCTATTTTATTTTCTTTTTTAGAAATATATTTTTTCCAATATGAGTGAAACCCTGTGATAATGATCTTTCTCTGACTCACTGATTTCACTTCGCAGAATCCCTTGTGGTGATGTGCATGAAGGAGGGCACATGATATGATGAGCTCAGGGAGGAATACGCAACTGATGATTGAACGTTGCATCCAAAGCTAATGATGTATTCTATGTTGGCCCATGGAATTTCAATAAGAAACATTCCATTCATTCCTTTGGCAGAGAGAGAGGGAGCAAAATCAGGCCAAGTGGCAGGCAGAAGGAGAGGGAGAAGCAGGCTTCTTACTAAGCAGGGAGCCCGACGTGTGGGGCTCGATGCCTGGGCACTGGGATCATGACCCAAGCGCAAGGCCGAAACTTCACCAACTGGGCCACTCAGAGCCCCTCTTTTACTTTCTTCCCATGCCCAGGGAGGGGTTTCCAGCCCTGACCCTGAGGTCCAGAGTCAAATGCTCTACAGACTTGGCCAGCCTGCCACCCCAAGGGGAGGACAATTTTAATTCTCACGTCAGAGGTGGACAAAACCATCAAGTCTGGAGAGATTCTGTGATGTGGCTGAGTTCACAAGGCAGGGAAATGGTGGTGTCCCGTGGCGAACGGAAGCAGCACTTCTCCATGGCTCAGAGCTATGTAATATTGCCGCATTGCTACAGGATTCAAAGAGGGTGCTTGAGGGTATTTAGGCTATATGCACTGATCTACTGATTTAACCATTTCTTTGTGGCAGTTTGGAGAGGACACGTGGAATCAGGACCCAACTTTCTGCCACCTTCAACCCTGTCAAAATGACAGAAAGCAGATCAGTGCTGCCCTCTAGTTGCCAGCTCCCAAAGCGACATGAAAGGGATTTCTTGAGGACTTTGGTCATGATCCCTCTTAGCCATGCAATGTCAGTATTATACAAGAATTCCTCAGACTCCCAGGTTTTCAAAATCAATGTGCTGAATGACCGATTTCAGAAGTATTGTTGAAGATGCAGAACGGTAAGGAAAAAAACAACTCTTTCATTTCCTTTTACTATTTTCAAGGAACAGTGGACAGTTTCTTAAAGTATAAGGAAAACATGTCAACCATTCCGTAAGCTCTTCTTCTTCTGGGTAAAGGTTTGATGCTCTGGCATACGTCAGTTCTCAGGAAAGGCTGAGGATCCGGAGTCACAGCCACCTGCCTTCAAACTCCAGCTCTACTCTTCCCAGCTGTTGTGGGGATTCAAGACAATGGTGCAGCAGCACCCGGCTGTCTCAGTGGGTGGGAGCACTCAGCTTTCCCTTTTGGGGTTGTGCGTTTAAACCCCAAGCAGGGGGTAGAAAAGAGTTAAAGAAACATGAAGAAGATGGTGCATATTTTCTGGCCCATGGTAGGTGCTCGACACACATTCAGAATACTCTAAGACCATGCTGAATCCTTAGCATGAATGCTTTGGGTGGCAATCTCCCTCACCTCACCATAAAGACTCGAACCCATACTCATATCCTACTTTAAACATATCTTTTGCTAGAATTTGGAAGTAAATCTGAAATGTTCTTTTTGATAGTATGGAGGTCCCTCAAAAATCGAAAAACCGAACACCCATGCTCTCCAGCTTTTACACCATGATGGAATGAACCTAGAGATACCAAAAAACTAATTGGAAGGGAAATGTGCAACCCAATGTGTATAATATTATCAGCAAGGCCAAAATGATGGAAATAACTCAAATGTCCATCAACAGATGACTCAATAAATAAGAATGTGTGTGTTTTTGTGTGTGTGCGTGTGTGTGTGTGTGTGTTTGCATAATGGAATATTACTCAGCCATCCAAATGAAAGAAATGTTGCCATTTTGAACGACATGGATTCAGCTTCAGAGGACCATATGAAGCAAAAGGAGTCAAAGAAAGATGAATTCTATGTGGTTTCTCTCATATATGGTATTTAAGAAGAAAAAAACAAATGAACATGGGGAGAAATGGAGAGAGGTAAACGAGGAAACCGACTGGTAGCTCTAGAGAATGCACTGATGATGATCAGAGAGGAGGTGGGCAGGAGGATGGGCTAAACGGGAGATGGGTCTGATGAAGGGCATATGTTGGGGCTCTTGGTTTGTTCTGTTGGTTAAGTGTCTGCTTTAGGCTCAAGTCATACTCAGGGCCACAGGATTGAGCCTCCATGCAGGAACCCTGCTCAGTGGGGAGTCTGCTTCTCCATCTCCCTCTGAGTCTGCCTGCCACTCATGCTTTCTCTCTCTCTCTCTCCCTCAAATAAATAAATCACTTCTTTTTAAAAAACAGGGCATATATATTATACATATATTATATATATATATATATATAACTTTACATACATATATATGTATATATATGTGCCGAGTGCTGTAAGAATTGCCAAAAATACACCTATACATATACATATAGGTATCTACGTAAAAAAATATTATATATGTATATAGTATGTATACATTATGTCACAAAGGACTGTTTGTGGTAGGAGGCAATATCATAATTATCAATGACCACTTCTCAACGGGCACTCACTGTACTCACAGTGCAGATTTTCATTTATTTAGCATAACACCTGGACGACTTGGAGATCAGGCTATTTTATTTTCTTTTTTAGAAATATATTTTTTCCAATATGAGTGAAACCCTGTGATAATGATCTTTCTCTGACTCACTGATTTCACTTCGCAGAATCCCTTGCATTTCCACCCACATCGAGGAAAATGGGAGGTATTCGTCCCTTCTGATGCCTGAGTCAGATTCCAGTGAGTCTAGGATCCACATCGTCTTGAGGTAGTCCTCTTTCCTGGATGGAATATAAGGAATAGTGCAGAGGATCACAGGGATCGAGAGGAAAACTGAACGGGAAGAAATCAGAAAGAGAGACAAACCACAAAACACTCCTGACTCCTGGAAGCAAAGTGAATTTGGCAGAAAGGGAGGTGGGTGGGGGGATGGGTTCACCCGGTGATGTGCATGAAGGACGGCACATGATATGATGAGCTCAGGGAGGAATACGCAACTGATGATTGAACGTTGCATCCAAAGCTAATGATGTATTGTATGTTGGCCCATGGAATTTCAATGAAGAAGTATTTCATTCATTCCCTTGGCCTAGAGAGAGGGAGCAAAAGGAGGCCGAGTGGCAGGCAGGAGGAGAGGAAGAAGCAGGCTTCTTGCTGAGCAGGGATCCCGACAAGTTGGGGCTTGATGCCAGGGCCCTGGGATCATGACCCTAGCGCAAGGCCAATGCTTCACCACCTGGGCCACCCAGGAGCCCCTCTTTTGCTTTCTGAAGTGAGCCCCATGCCCAGGGTGGGGTTTCCACCCCTGACCCTGAGGTCCAGAGTCAAATGCTCTACAGACTTAGCCAGCCTCACCAAGGGGAGGACAATTTTAATTCTCACATAAGAGGTGGACAAAACCATCAAGTCCGGAGAGATTCTGTGATGTGGCCAAGTTCACGCAGCAGGTTAATGTTGGTGTACCAGGGCGAACAGAAGCAGCACTTTTCCATGGCTCAGAGCTATGTAATATTGCCGCATTGCTACAGGATTCAAAGAGGGTGCTTGAGGGTATTTAGGCTATATGCACTGATCTACTGATTTAACCATTTCTTTGTGGCAGTTTGGAGAGGACGCGTGGAATCATGACCCAACTTTCTGCCACCTTCAACCCTGTCAAAATGACAGAAAGCAGATCAGTGCTGCCCTCTAGTAGCCAGCTCCCAAGCTGACATGAAGGGGATTTCTTGAGGACTTTGGTCATGATCCCTCTTAGCCATGGGATGTCAGTATTATACAAGAAATCCTCAGACTCCCAGGTTTTCAAAATCAGTGTGCTGCATGACCGTTTTCACCAATATTGTTGAAGATGCAGAACGGGAAGTAAGAAAAAATATATTTCATCTCATTTTACTATTTTCTTTTCAAGGAACAGTGGACTGTTTCTTAAAGTGTAATGAAAACATGTCAACCATTCTGTAAGCTCTTTTTATTCCGGGTAAAGGTTTGATGCTACGGCATACGTCAGTTCTCAGGAAAGGCTGAGGATCCGGAGTCACAGCCAGCTGCCTTCAAACTCCAGCTCTACTCTTCCCAGCTGTTGTGGGGATTCAAGATAATGGTGCAGCAGCACCTGGCTGTCTCAGTTGGTGGGAGCATATAGCTTTCGGTTTTGGGGATGTGAGTTTGAACCCCATGCAAGTTGTAGAAATAACTGAAAGAAACATGAAGAAGATGATTCATATTATCTGTCACATAGTAGGTGCTCCACACACATTCTGAATAATTTAAGACCGTGCTGAATACTAAGCATGCAGCTTACAGTGGCGGTCCCCCTCACCTCACCATAAAGATTCGAACCATTGTCATATCCTACTTTAAACATATCTTTCGCTAGAATTTGGAATTCAATCGGAAATGTACTTTTTGATAGTATGGAGGTCACTCAAAAATCTAAAACCCGAACTCCCCTTCTCACCAGCCATTACACTACGATGGAATGACCCTAGAGATACCAAAATACTAATTGGAAGGGAAATGTGCAGCCCAATGCGTATAAAATTATCAGCAAGGCCAAAAGGATGGAAATAACTCAAATGTCCATCAACAGATGACTCAATAATTAAGAATGATTGTTGTGTGTGTGTGGGTTGTGCGTGTGTGTGTGTGTGTGTGTGTGCGTGTGTTTGTATAATGGAATATTACTCAGCCCTCCAAAAGAACGAAATGTTGCCATTTGGAACAACATGGATTCAGCTGGAGAGGACTTTGGGAAGCAAATTAGTCAACGCAAAATGAATACTATTTGCTTTCTCTCATATATGGTATTTAAGAAGCAAAAGAAAGGAACATGGTGGGAAATTGAGAGAGGCAAACCAGGAAACAGACTGGTAGGTATAGAGAAGGCACTGATGATTATCAGACAGTAGTTGGGCAGGGGATGGGCTAAAAGAGTGACGGGTATGAAGGAGGGCATTTGTTGGCGTTCTGGGGCCGGGGGGGCTCCTTCTGTTAAGTGACTGCTTTAGGGTCAGGTCATACTTTCGGGGCCCCAGGATTGAGCCTCGAATCAGGCTCTCTGCTCAGCGGGGAGTCTGCTTCTCCTTCTCCCTCTGTCTCTGTCCCCCACTCATGCTTTCTCTCTCTCTTTCTCTCTCAAAGAAAGAAATCAGTTCTTCTTAAAAAAGAGGTCATATTCCCTGCAGTTGCACTGCTGGGTATTCACCCCAAAAATACAGATGTAGTGAAAACAAGAGCCATCTGTACCCCAATGTTTATAGCAGCAATGGCCACCGTCGCCAAACTGTGGAAAGAACCAGGATGCCCTTCAAAGGATGAATGGATAAGGAAGATGTTGTCCATATACACGATGGAGTATTATGCCTCCATGAGAAAGGATGAATACCCAACTTTGTAGCAACATGGACGGGACTGGAAGAGATTATGCTGAGTGAAATAAGTCAGGCAGAGGGAGTCAAGTATCATACGGTTTCACTTATTTGTGGAGCATAACAAAGAACATAGAGGACATGGGGAGATGGAGAGGAGAAGGGAGGTGTGGGAAATTGGAAGGGGAGATGAACCATGAGAGACTATGGACTCTGAAATCAACCTGAGTGTTTTGAAGGGGCAGGGTTGGAAGGTTGGGGAACCATGTGGAGAGTAATAGAGAAGGCACGTATTTCATGGAGCACTGGGTGTGGTGCAAAAACAATGAGTACTGTTACGCTGAAAATAAATAAATAAATTTTAAAAAAAGAAAAAGAAATAAAAAGAGGTCATATTATATATATATATATATATGTATATATATATATATATATATATATATATATATATATAAACTATAAATGAATGACAATTGATTGTTTGATATTCAGCAAATTTGGCCAGTTCTACCCCAGGCTTCTTGGAGTTGGTATCCAAGAAACCGGGGTCTGGGTGAGGAGCAGTGATTTTTGAATTTGTTTAATGGTTCATGCTGTTGTTAGGTGGAGCATCATCAGTTCTGATTTACTGTGCTCACAAGACACAAACCTGGCTTCCAAAGCATTTTGTCCTCAGAAACGTACATTGAAGTATACCTGGGTCAGAAAGCATCATTTGAAGGACAAAATGGCAACATCAATTTTCAACAAAAAGCCAGGCATGTGCGGAGATCAAGAAACCAGATGGTTATGAAATTCCTCTTGTTCAAGGTGATACCTCCAACAATGTCTCTCTTTCTGATTTCTGGTTTGTCTCTCTTTCTGATTTCTTCCCATTCAGTTTTCCTCTCGATCCCTGTGATCCTCAGCACCATTCCTTATATTCCATACAGGAAAGAGGACTATCTAAAGAGGATGTGGATCCTAGACTCACTGGAATCTGACTCAGGCATCAGAAGGGATGAATACCTCCCATTTTCCTCGACGTGGGTTGAGCAGCAGGGGATTCTGCTAAGTGAAATCAGTCAGTCAGAGAAAGACCATTATCACAGGGTTTCACTCATATTTGAAAAAACATATTTTTAAAAATGAAAACAAATTAAGAATGGCCTCCACGTCTTCTAGGCATTATGAAAAATAAATGAAAAACTACACTGTGAGTACAAAGAGTACCCGTTGAAAAGAGATCATTGGTAATGATGACATTGCCTACTACCACAAACTGTCCTTTAAAAAATATGTATTATGTATATATATATTTTTTTCTCGGCTTATGGCACTCTGCAAGTTATATATAAATACATATATAAATATGTAAATATATATATATTTGTATATATATAAAAAGGGGGCATATATATACATATATGTCCGCTTATTTATTAGAATTCTTTTATTGATATGAGAGAGAACTAGAAAGAGAGAAGGTTATATATACATAAATTTATACCATGTAATCATATATATATATACATATATACATATTTATATATGTATAAAACTTGTGGAATGTCATAATCAATGAGGAAATTTTGTTATTACTGCTGAATTCACAAAGAACTTTCAGTGGATTAAGGTTTATGTGAAGCATTTAAAAAGAGGTTCAGAACTGCAATTCTGAGCCCAGACTGGAATCAGGCAGATCCCGCTTTGAGTCTGGCCTGGGCAGTTTCCCTGCTCTGCCCCACCCTCATTTACCTAATGCAGAGAAAGTAACATGACAGGCAGCACAGAGTTTTTGTGACCATAGAAATGAGAGAGGGCCTTTCATGCTCCTAGGCGGTGATTGGCTGGTAGGGCTGAAAGCTCTGTTTCCCTCCACACCCTCAGCGGGATTAGAGGAGACTCAGCAGCCCTCGTGCCAAATGCACACATTTGTCTAACATCCTTTCTTGGAGTTTTCCTCTCCTACTCTCATTCACCTTCCCCCCACCTCCCTTGCTCCCCAGGTTCTCACGTGACTTCCTGACAGCAAGGAGCTACTTGTCCAAGCCTCGTTCTGGATGATTAACTAAGAACACATCTTTCTGGACCTATTTTTATAGTCCATGCCCCAGCCCTGCAGAATTAGCTATTCATTCTGTGTCTTGGTCTCAAAAGGAATACATAGATCCCGGGCTAATGCCATGGAAAGAAAGCCTTTGCTACTTTCCCGTGATGTATATAATTGGGGGTTCCTGTAGTGTCTAGCAGTATAAAAATGAAATGTGAAGGGACTGTATTTTTGACTCTGTAACGAAACTTAAGAAGGAAGCTAAAGATATGTCTGCCCTTGCAATCAGTCTTGTGCGGTGAAAAGGTCATTTTGGATCCTTTCATTCCACATCTTTTTAGGAAGCAAAGATCATTCAGAGGTAATTGAATTCTGTGAATTGTTAGTCTTCGATATTGGGAATGTAGAATGAAAAACATACTGGTATGTCTCAGTAAAATCCTGCAGGATCTCACTAACGTTCCAGTGTGATAACATTTAACCAGATAGTGTGGCTGAGCTTTCTGACCCAGTGGTTCTAAAATGTCTGTAGGCATGATCCCTGATTATACTCATGGATGTGAAGTTTTTGAATTTTGTTTGACTCATGAGGAGCCCAAATAGTTGTTCTAAAATGATCATTAATGATATTGTCACTGAAGTCTGGAGATCCAATGGGTATATTTGAGCCTATGGATAAATCCAATGGGCTCACCCTGTGATTTCTTTTAAGGGGCAGTGGTTAAGAGCTTTGACTCTGAATCTAGACCACTTATTTTCTTCACAATCTGCCTCTATCACCTACTATCGGTGTGTCCTTGGGCAAATTACTTGAATCCTCTGTGCCTCAGTATCCTCATCTGGATGAAAATGCCTATCATACAAAAAAGAAGACAGATGAGATTGAGTGTTGGGAAGGACACAGAGAAATGTGGATGCTAATAATACCAACCCTATAGGACTGTTGCAAAGATTCAGTTATTTAGTTTTTGTAAAGCCCATACAATATTGCCAGCACATAGTGAACGCTCAGTATCTGTTAACTATTAATACTTACAGAGAGGGGTGCCTGGATGGCTCAGCCACTTAAGCATCTGACTCTTGGTTTCAAGTCAGGTCATGATCTCATGGTCCAGGGCTCCAGTCCCATGCAGGGTTCCACGCTCGGTGGGTAGTCTGCCTGAGGATTCTCTCCCTCTTCCTCTGCCTCTGCCCCTGCTAAAATAAATAAAAGAATCTTTAAAAAGTATTTGCAGAAAGATGCAAGGACTAATGGATCTCTTAATTTAAAAAAATTACTGTAGAAATTTTATTTATGTGCATGGACTTTGTTGAAGACCAGTTGCTTTGGGTTTGAACACTGACTGCACCAGAATCAGACTGTCTGGGTTTAAACCCTGGCTATGTGTCTTTCCGTAAGTTTCTTTAACCTCTCTGCACATCTGGAATTCAAAAAGTATCTACCTCATGGGATTGTTGTGCAGGTGAAAGGAGGCAGGGCTTCTAAGAACACCTGTCACATCATCAGCACTCAGTAAATAACACTGCCTTATTTATGTGTCTTGGCTTCCTCATTTACAAAATGGGGAGAATAATACCTATCTTCATGGTTGTTGTGAATCTAAAATGAGATCATGTACATGTGAAAATGCCTACCATACAAAAAAGAAGACAGATGAGAGTGAGTGTTGGTAAGGACACAGAGAAACAAAACCCCTCATATATTGCTAGTGGGTGGGTAAAAGGCTACAGCATCTTTGGAAAACAGTCTGGTAGTTCCTCAAAAAGTTCACCATGAAGTTATCCTGTAACCCAAGAATTCCAGTTTTAGGCATATAGCTTGGAGTATCGAAAACTTATGTCCACACAAAAAAGTATACACAAAGATCACAGAGGCATTATTTGTAATACCCCCCAAATGGAAACCACTCTAATGTCCATCCATGGATAGCTGAATGAGCAGAAGTAGTAAAGCCAATAAAATGGAATATTATTCAGCCATAAAGAAGGAACAGGGAAGTGACATGTGCTACAACACACATCACCCTTGAAAATGTGCTAAGTCAAAGAAGCCAGTGATGAATGACTGCATACTGTGTTTATACTTATACAAAATGTCCACGATGGGTACAGGATTTCTTTGGGAGGAGGAGAACAAAAATGTTCTAGAATTAGAGATGGTTATGGTTGTTCCAACCTTGTGAATATATTTGAAAAAACACTGAATGGTACACTTTAGATGAATGAATTTTGTGGTATGTGAATTATGTCTCAGTAAAGTGGTTATTTTTTTAAAAATGTCTGCCACATAGTAGCCCTAATTTAACACAAGTAATTTGCAGCCACCAACACTCTGCTCTTGCCTTAGGCAACTAGAACAGGGCCCTGAACGAATGCTGCCCATGACAGAAGGCCCACTCGGGAAAAAAGGATATATCTAGATCATTGGAGGTTTGCCAAGGTATGGGTTAATTTGGAGCGAAAGGCAGTGAAGGCATTTAAGGGGACTAAAAGGAGAGACAAACTACATGTACTTTGAATTTTGCAGGGATCCATCATCTTTCATGTCCTGGACTGAAATAACAGCTGATGAATGTTCTGGGATTTCAAGCTGTCCCAGAGAAGGGGCGATGTGTGGCTATTCGACAGAAAGGAAAAAGGTAGAAAACAGAGGCAAATCTGAGGGCATGTAAGTCTGATTTTGAGAGGCAGAAGAAGGCAGTAGTCCATGGAGGACACGTTTATCCAGAGGACTCTAATTGTTCCTTAAGGTCTGGGTCAATGCCTTTAGGTCAGCACTAACTCTGCTCCAAGTGGGATCACTTTAAAGGATTAGAAGTGGGGAGTGGAAGATGGCGGGGAAGTAGGAGGAGGCACCATTTCAACCTGTACCCTAAAGTGAGCTGATTACCTACCAAAGAACTCCGACCACCTATGAAATCAGCCTGAGATCAGAATTATACACGTCTGGATCTCTACTAGAGCAGAAGACGCCAGTGGCAGGTAAAGCAGACTGGGAGCCTCGGACTGATATCGGAAGATAAACAAAAGGGGGAGGGAGCCACCAGAGGTGACCGATTGGAAAGTAACACCCCAACACGAGAGTGCTCTGTGTCTGGGGACCAGCATTAACTTGGAGTCTGGTTGAAAGCACTCAAAAAACAAACAGCAAAGGATCGTGGGGGGTAATAGTGGGAACCTGGGCGGTTAGGGTCAGGGACCTAAGTCTCCGGACCCAGGACAGCCTCCCCTGGTGCGGAGCCAGAGAGAGTGCGGCAGAGAAATCAGGTCTCCATCCCTGAGCCGCCAGTGCACCTGAATGCCAGCGCGCCTGAGAACGAGTGGGGTTTGGCTCCCCTGAGGCGCTGGGAGCCTGGCCAGATAGCAATCCTGAAATGCGCGCCTCCCACACCCTCCCTTGGGAGAGGTGCTCACAGGTGCTAGCCTGGAGCTCTGGCATCTGGAAAAACCAGATATTCCCAGCCCAGGACTAGGGGAAAATCTCAGTGTGAGATATCTGCTTGGAACCTCTCTGGTGGTCTGGAGCTGCCTAGACAGCCGCTGCTGCCCTGGTATTGGGTATAAGGAGGAGCTCCTGCAACCCCAGGGACCATGACTCAGAACCAACTCTGCCAACTGCTCTGCAGAGTATTCTGAGTCTTCTCTCTGAGAGGGTGGTCGGGGTGCTGTTTGCTCTCCTCTAAAACTCCAAAAACCATCAAAAGTTGTCAAGGCAAGAGAAAACAGAGGAAAGA
Source organism: Meles meles (assembly GCF_922984935.1). Taxonomy (NCBI): domain Eukaryota; kingdom Metazoa; phylum Chordata; class Mammalia; order Carnivora; family Mustelidae; genus Meles; species Meles meles. Next base: position 92,087,995 of record NC_060087.1, on the reverse strand, counting down.
ACATAAAACCCCCAGAGAACAAAAGTCTGAAAAAAACAGTTTCCTGAGAGCTCACCCCCTTGAGGGCTGCGGGAGGACCTAACTCAGGTTACATCATTGTCTGAAAACCCACATGGCAGGCCCCTCCCCCAGAAAACCAAACCAGGAAGGAAGAAAAAAAAAAAAGACTACAAGAGAACAACCACCACTACTCCATAAATACAACTTTTGTTTTTAACTCTTACCAATATTCTGGTTCTTTTTTTTTAATACATACAGATAATTTTTTTAACCTATTTACCATCGTACTGAGATGTCCACACATCAAATTCCTTAATAACCTTCTAACCTGAACTTTTTGATATATAGACCCTTGTTTTTCTTTTGCTTTTCTATTTTTAAATTCTTTTAAATTTTAACTTAGTTTAGTCTAGTTTATTCTTTTTTTAATTTTTATTTTCTAATATACATATAGAGTTAAACTTCAAGGTAATCCCCTTTCCCCAATCAATGCTACCCCTATAGGCAAACCAGTTTCTAATCCCCCTGTAACTTAGGAAAGTTGAGTCCCTTAACAAAAACATCAAGATACATCCAGGAAGAATCAAAATAAACTTCCTCGACCACACTGAGAATTTATAAACACTCTCCCAATTTTTCCTTCTGCCAGTGTTTCTGTGAATTTGTGTTTGTCTGGATAATATATAAATCTTATTCTTGGGGTTCTTTCTGATGAGGTTCTTCGCTTTTTTTGCTTATATATATTTTTTTTTTTCTCTTGTCATATATTTTACCAGACCTTTTTTTTTGTCTGTTTTTGTTTGTATACTTCATAAATCTTACCTTGGGGCCCATCTGGGCTGAGCCTTCTCTTTTATCTTCCCTTTTTTTGCCTGTCTTTCTCTCCCTCTCTTTTTTATTTTCCTTTTTTCCTTTCCTTTTCTTTTTTTTTCCATTTCTAATTTTTCATGCTACTTTGTTTTGGTCTTTCTATTTCATGTTGGAAGTTTCCTTAATTCTTAATTTCCTTAGTTCTCTGGTGATCCTGAATGAAAAGAATGAAGCTCTAAGAGACAGATTTGAAGGTGTTATGTACATGGTGTGTTTGTTAACCAGTGGAGAAATTGGCTCGGCCGCTGAAGTTTTATGTCAGTATCTGTAGATCTTGCCTCTTGGGCTACACTCTCTTCGTGGAGTCTTGGGAGTCATAATCCTGGTTGTCAGTATTCTAGGAGTCATGGGTGGGGGGGGTGGGGAGGAGACTGGGACTCTCATTGTTAAGTATAAACACTTTAACTTCATCACTCTTTTTTGTGGCTTGCCTAACTTTTACCTTCCTTTGGATTACGTGTCCCAGCGCCAGAGCTGCTCTGAATCAATTTAACCTGTTTCCAGCAGGGTTTGGCTTTCCTTAATAGAGGTGGGGATGGCGGATGTCTAATCACTCCTTACAAGGCCATTCAAAGGGCTGTCCTTCCTTTAAAATCCTGCCTCACTTGGACTTCTATAGTACTTGGTGCTTCTAATTCCTATGCCTTTGTAGGATTCTCAGGGGGGAAATCTGCTTGTTGCTTACCAGCATTCCCCCTTGGGGGAATGGTGTGGAAGGTTGGTGTGTCTGTTCCTTGTTCCCCTTGTTGGAGAGAGAAATTTGAGAGAAAGAGGAGACTGAGGAAAAAAAATCTTGATCTCACCATCTTCAATCAGGAAGTCGTGAAGGAAAAAAGAAGTTACAAAAAAGTTATTGGTGGATCTAGCAGATACTTGATTTAGCAAATATTTATTAAGCTCAGATATAACATGGTTAAGAGCATGGGCTTTGAAGGCAGGGTGCTGTACATTTACTTAAGCTCTCTGTATCTTCTTTTCATTTTATGAAGTTGGGAGTAATAATAGTGCCTACCTCATATAGTTGTTGTGAGGATTAAATGAGTTAATACACATAAAGAGCTTGCCTGGCACCTTATACCTCCTTAATAAATGTTTATTATTAGTGGTATTAGTGTTGTTCTTTTTATTATTACTGTAGGCTCAGCACTTTGCAGGTGATACCAAGGAGAACAAAATAGAAATAAGGCATTTTCCCCAATGAAGGGGAACGGTTTTACCATTTTTGGGTGCTAAGAACACTGGTTCTTAAATTGGATCTTTTAGGGGCACCAAGTGGCTCAGCTAGCAGAGTGTGCCATTTTTGATCTCGGGGTTGTGAGTTCAGGCCCCATATTGGGTGTAGAGATTACTTACAAATGAAAAAAATCTTAAGATAGAATAAAATAAAATTGGGATTTTTACTTATTGGTCACAAATTCAAATTCAAGACTGGGATAAGGTACTTGACCACTATGCTTCCAGGATGGTATTATTAGAGTTCTGTGTTCCTCTTCTGAAGTGCAAATAATAGAAGCTCTCATGTATCCAGTGCTTCCTCTGTGCCTGGTAGTTAACACAAATGTTCTCATCAGATCTGTACATCAAGCCTACAAATTAGGTATTATTATCTCTACATTATGGGTGATGATACTGAGGCTCAAGGTCCCTTTTCCAAGGTCATACCGCTGCTGGCAAGTGGCAGAGCTGGGATTCCAATACTGATCTGCTAACAGAACCTGACCATTTAACTACATAATAAATTACACTGTATCCCCTGTCCAATGCTTTATTCAATGTAATATTGCTAAGTGACTAACACTTTGATTTGAATGGGGTTTTCAGACTGCTTTCCTCTAACCTAGGAGGTACTAGGACTTTATGAGGACCCCTGAAAGGAGAACAGTAAATCAGGGGTGCCTGGGTGGCTCAGTCAGTTGGGAGTTTGCCTTTAGCCCAGGCCAAGATCTCCAGGTCCTAGGATCTACCTCCCTGCTCAGCAGGGAGGAGTCTGCTCCTCCTTTTCCCTCTGCCTCTCTCCCCAACTCATGCCTGCTCTCTTCCTCTCTGTCTCAAATAAGTCAATAAAATCTTTTTTTTTTAAAAAGGGAGAGAGGACAATGAATCAAAATGGAGGGACTGAAGGGTAGGAAGCCAGTGACAAACTTCCTAATTTAGTCTCAGGATGATTGGGCAAGGATTATCACTTTGTACCTTTAAAATTTGACTTCTGAAGTAAGGTTTTAGTACCTACGTCCTTTACTTTTGCTGCCTTCCTAATGCTTGTTTTCAGGAAAATGCTACTGGCTACAAATGCATATTGCTAGAACACACATTTGGGATAATTTTTCCAACTGCAGCCTTATTTGCCTAAGCAAAGGAAATCCTCTGGATTTCTCAGCAAGCCCAGGGGGCCCTGAAGCTCCTGGAACCCACTGGTTTCTATTAGCCAAAGTATATGTGCCTGTGAGGGGACGTGGTTAGGGCTGAAGCATTCCAGGATGGGGACCACCAGACACTTGTCAGGAAAGGTTGCCGGCTGCTTACAGTGGCTACACTTATCTTTGTACATCATTCTATAAAAAAAAAATAAGGGGATCATTCTATAAAAATAAACGTATTGTATTCCTGAGTGTCATATCAAATAGATTGGGTTATTAGCCATCTCTTGGCTATGTCCAAGGTTGAGATCAGGCATTGTTGGAGGTACCACCTTGAACAAGAGGAATTTGATTTCCATCTGGTTTCTTGATCTCCGCACATGTCTGGCTTTTTGTTGAAAATTGATGTTGCCATTTTGTCCTTCAAATGATGCTTTCTGACCCAGGTATGTTTCAATGTACGTTTCTGAGGACAAAATGCTTTGGAAGCCAGTTTTGTGTCTTGTGAGCACAGTAAATCAGAACTGATGATGCTCCACTTAACAACAGCATGAACCATTAAACTAAACAAATTCAAAAATCACTGCTCCTCACCCAGACCCCGGTTTCTTGGATACCAAACTCCAAGAAGCCTGGGGTATAACTGGCCAAATTTGCTGAATATCAAACAATCAATTGTCATTCACTTATTCATAATTCATTCAATCAGGTTCAGGTCTATGCAGCAGGCAAAACTAATAGATTGAGTCATGAGCCATGAGTAATGCTAACAGCACTCCGCAGTTTATATATATATATATATATATATAATATATATATATTATATATATACATACATATATATTGTATATATATACACATATACATATACATATATATGTATATATGTGTGTATATATATATATATAATATGACCTCTTTTTATTTCTTTTCTTTTTTAAAAATTTATTTATTTATTTTCAGCGTTACAGTACTCATTGTTTTTGCACCACACCCAGTGCTCCATGCAATACGTGCCCTCTCTATTACTCTCCACCTGGTTCCCCAACCTCCCACCCCCTGCCCCTTCAAAACCCTCAGGTTGTTTTTCAGAGTCCATAGTCTCTCATGGTTCATCTCCCCTTCCAATTTCCCACACCTCCCTTCTCCTCTCCATCTCCCCATGTCCTCTATGTTCTTTGTTATGCTCCACAAATAAGTGAAACCGTATGATACTTGACTCCCTCTGCTTGACTTATTTCGCTCAGCATAATCTCTTCCAGTCCCATCCATGTCGCTACAAAAGTTGGGTGTTCATCCTTTCTCATGGAGGCTTAATATTCCGTCGTGTATATGGACCACATCTTCCTTATCCATTTGTCCATTGAAGGGCATCTTGGTTCTTTCCACAGTTTGGCGACGGTGGCCATTGCTGCTATAAACATTGGGTTACGCATGGCTCTTTTTTTCACTACATCTGTATATTTGGGGTAAATACCCAGCAGTGCAACTGCAGGGAATATAACTTCTTTTTTAGAAGAACTGATTTCTTTCTTTGAGAGAGAAAGAGATAGAGAAAGCATGAGTGGGGGACAGAGACAGAGGGAGAAGGAGAAGCATACTCTCTGCTGAGCAGGGAGCCTGATTCGAGGCTCAATCCTGGGGCCCCAAAAGTATGACCTGACCCTCAAGCAGTCACTTAACAGAATGAGCTCCCCCGCCCCCGGAGGGCCTACAAATGCCCTCCATCATACCCGTCACTCTTTTAGCCCATCCCCTGCCCAACTACTGTCTGGTAGTCATCAGTGCCTTCTCTGTACCTACCAGTCTGTTTCCTGGTTTGACTCTCTCAATTTCCCCCCATGTTCCTTTCTTTTGTTTCTTAAATACCATATATGAGAGAAGGCAAATAGTATTCGTTTTGCGTTGACTAATTTTGCTTCCCAAAGCCCTCTCCAGCTGAATCCATGTTGTTCCAAATGGCAACATTTCGTTCTTTTGGAGTGCTGAGTAATGTTCCATTACACACACACGCACACACACACACACGCACACCGCACACACACACACACAACAATCATTCTTATTTATTGAGTCATCTGTTGATGGACATTAGAGGTTTTTCAATCATTTTGACACTGTTGATAATGCTCTAAGCATTGGGCTGCACATTTCCCTTCCAATTGGTATCTTGGTATCTCTAGGGTCACTCCATCGTAGTGTAATGGCTGGAGAGCAGGGGAGTTCAGTTTTTAGATTTTTGAGGGACCTCCATACTATCAAAAAGAACATTTCCGATATACTTCCAAATTCTAGCAAAACATATGTTTAAAGTAGTATATGACAATGGGTTCGAGTCTTTACGGTGAGGTGAGGGGGACAGCCACTGGTAGCGGCATGCTTAGTATTCAGCAAGGTCTTAAAGTATTCAGAATGTGTGTGGAGCACCTACTATGTGCCAGATAATATGCACCATCTTCTTCATGTTTCTTTAAGTTATTTCTACACCTTGCATGGGGATCAAACTCACATCCCGAAAACCGAGATCTGTATGCTCCCAGCAACTGAGACAGCCAGGTGCTGCTGCACCATTGTCTTGAATTCCCACAACAGCTGGGAATAGTAGAGCTGGAGTTTGAAGGCAGGTGGCTGTGACTCCGAATCCTCAGCCTTTCCTGAGAACTGACATATGCCAGAGCATCAAACCTTTACCCAGAAGAAAAAGAGCTGACGGAATGGTTGACATGTTTTCCTTATACTTTAAGAAACAGTCCACTATTCATTGAAAATAAAATAGTAAAACGAGATGAAATATATTTTTTCTTACTTGCAATTCTGCATCTTCAACAATATTTGTGAAAATGGTCATGCAGCACACTGATTTTGAAAACCTGGGAGTCTGAGGATTTCTTGTATAATACTGACATCCCGTGGCTAAGAGGGATCATGACCAAAGTCCTCAAGAAATCCCTTTCATGTCAGTTTGGGAGCTGGCTACTAGAGGGCGGCACTGATCTGCTTTCTGTCAAGCTGACAGGGTTGAAGGTGGCAGAAAGTTGGGTCAGGATTCCACGTGTCCTCTCCAAACTGCCACAAAGAAATGGATAAATCAGTAGATCGATACGTATAGCCTAAATACCCTCAAGCAGTCTCATTGCATCCAGTAGCAATGTGGCAAAATTATTTAGCTCTGAGCCCTGGAACCATGCCTCTTCCATTTGCCCTAGGACTCCACCATTTCCCTGCTGCGTGAACTTGGCCACATCACAGAACCTCTCATGAATGATGGTTTTGTCCACCTCTGATGTGAGAATTAAAATCGTCGTCCCCGTGGGGTGGCTGGCTGACTAAGTCTGTATAGCATTTGATTCTTGACTTCAGGGTGCCTGGTTGAAACCCTGCACTGGGCGTGGGGCTCACTTCAGGAAGTAAAAGAGGAGCTCCTGGGTGGCCCAGTTGGTGAAGCATCGGCCTTGCGCTTAGGTCATGATCCCAGGGCCCTGGGATCGAGCCCCTCCTCGTCGGGCAAACTGCTTAGAAAGGAGCCTGCTTCTCCTTCTCTTTCTGCCTGCCACTTGGCCTGCTTGTGCTCTCTCTCTTGGCCAAAGGAATAAATGAAATGATTCTTTATTGAAATTCCATGGGCCAACATAGAATACATCTTTAGCTTTGGATGCAATCTTCAATCATTGCTTGGGTATACCTCCCAGGGCTCATCATATCTTGTGCCCTCCTTAAGGCACCTCACTGGGTGACCCCATCTCCCCATGAAACTCCCTTTCTGCCAACTTCACTTTGCTTCCAGTAGTCAGGAGTGTTTAGTGGTTTGTCTCTCTTTCTGATTACTTCCCGTTCGGTTTTCCTATTATGATATTGCCTCCTACCCCAAACCGTCGTTTGTGAAAGAATGTATACATAGTGTGTGTATATATATATATACATATATATATACACATATATACATATGTATATATATATATATTTATGTAGATACCTATATGTATATGTAAAGATGTATATTTGGCAATGCTTACAGCACTCGGCTTTATACTTATACATATATATAGATATATATATATATATATATGGTTAGATAGATGTATGTAAACATAAATGTATATATATAATATATATAATATATATGCCCTGTTTTTTAAAAAGAAGTGATTTCTTTACTTGAGAGAGAGAGAGAAAGCATGAGTGGCAGGCAGAGTCAGAGGGAGAAGGAGACGCAGAGTCCACGCTGAGCAGGGATCCTGCATGGAGGCTCATTCCTGTGACCATGAGAATATGACTTGATCCTAAAGCAGACACTTAACCGACAGAACCCCCCAGGAGCCCCAAAATATGCCGTTCCTCAGACCCATATCCCGTTTAGCCCATTCCCCTTCCCACCTCCCCTCTGATCATCATCAGTGTTTTCTCTAGTGTTACCAGTCTGTTTCCTGGTTTGCTTCTCTCAATTTCTCCCCATGTTCATTTGTTTTTTTTTAAAATACCATATATGAGAGAAACCACATAGAATTCATCTTTCTTTGAATCATTTTGCTTCATATGGTCCTCTGCAGCTGTATCCATGTCGTTCAAAATGGCAACATTTCTTTCATTTGGATGGCTGCGTATTTTTCCATTACACACACACACACACATGCACACACACACAAAAACACTCACACACATTCTTATTTATTGAGTCATCTGTTGATGGACATTTGAGTTTTTTCCATCATTCTGGCATTGGTGATAATGCTATAAGCATTGGGCTGCACATTTCCCTTCCAATTAGTTTTTTGGTATCTCTAGGATCATTCCATCATAGTGTAATGCCTGGAGAGCAGGGAAGTTTGGATTTTCGATTTTTGAGGGACCTCCATACTATCAAAACGATCATTTCCGATTTACTTCCAAATTCTAGCAAAAGATATGTTGGAAGTAGGATAGGAGTATGGTTTCGAGTCTTTATGGTGAGGTGAGGGGCATTGCCACCCAAAGCATGCATGCTGAGGATTCTGCATGGTCTTAGAGTATTCTGAATGTGTGTCAAGCACGTACCATGTGCCGGATATATGCACCATCTTCTTTTTTTCTTTAACTGTTTCTACCCCCGTCTTGGGGCTCAAACGCACAACCCCAAGAGTGAGATCCGTATGCTCCCACCAACTGAGACAGCCGGGTGCTGCTGCACCATTGTCTGGAATCCCCACAACAGCTGGGAAGAGTAGAGCTGGAGTTTGAAGGCAGGTGGCTGTGACTCTGAATCCTCAGCCTTTCCTGAGAACTGACGTATGCCGTAGCATCAAACCCTTACCCGGAATAAAAAGAGTTTACAGAATGGTTGACATGTTTTCCTTATACGTTAAGAAACAGTCCACTGTTCATGGAAAATAAAATAGTACAATGAGATGAAATATATTTTTTCTTACTTACCATTCTGCATCTTATAAAATATTTGTTACAAATATTTGTATTTGTAACTTTCCATTGCAATTGAGAAGCTTTTGAAAGCTTTTGAAACATGGGAGTTTGAGGTATTCTTGTATAATACTGACATCACGTGGCGACAAGGGATCATGACCAAAGTCCTCAAGAAATTCCTTTCATGTCAGTTTGGGATCTGGCTACTAGAGGGCAGCACTGAGCTGCTTTGTGTCAAGTTCTGGTGTTGAAGGTGGCAGAAGGTTGCGTCAAGATTCCACGTGTCCTCTCCAAACTGCCACAAAGAAATGGATAAATCTGTAGATTGATACATAACCTAAATAGCCTCAAGCAGCCTCTTAGCATCCAGTAGCAACGCGGCAAAACCATTTAGCTCTTAGCCCTGGAAACATGCTCCCTCTGTTGGACCCAGGACTCCACCATTTACCACGTGCATGAACTTGGCCACATCACATAACTTCTGGGGATTTTATTGTTTTCTCGACCTCTGACGTGAGAATAAAAATTGTCCTCCCCTTGCGGTGGCTGGGTGGCGCAGTCTATAGAGCATTTAACTCTTGACCACAGAGTCAGGGGTTTAAAACCCACAGCAGGCGTAGGGTTTACTTAAACAAGTAAAATAGGGACCCCTCGGTGGCCCAGTTGGTGAAGCATATGCCTTGCGCTTCGGTGATGATCCCAGGGCCCTGGGATGGAGCCCCACCTCATCGGGCAACCTGCTTAGCAAGGAGCCTGCACTCCCTCTCCTTCTGCCTGCCACTCGGCCTGCTTGTGCTCTCTCTTTATCGGCCAAAGGAATGAATGAAATGTTTCTTTATTGAAATTCCATGGGCCAACATAGAATACATCATTAGCTTTGGATGCAATCTTCAATGATAAGTTGGGGATACCTCCCAGGGCTCGTCATACCATGTGCCCTCCTTAATGCGCATCACCGGGTGACCCCATCCCCCCATCCACCTCCCTTTCTGCCAACTTCACTTTGGTTCCAGGCTTCAGGAGTGTTTTGTGGTTTGTCTCTCTTTCTGATTTCTTCCCATGCAGTTTTCCTCTCAATCCCTGTGATCCTCTCTGCTATTCCTTATATTCCATACAGGAAAGTGGACTACCTAAAGAGGATGTGGTTCCTAGACTCATTAGAATCCTACTCAGGCATCAGAAGGGATGAATACCTCCCATTTTCCTCGACATGGGTGGAACTGGAGGGGATTCTGCTAAGTGAAATCAGTCAGTCAGAGAAAAACCATTATCTCAGGCTTTCTCTCATATTTGAAAAAATATATTTCTAAAAATTTAAACAAAATAAGAATGGCCTCCATGTCTTCCAGGTGTTATGAGAAATAAATGAAAAACTGTACTGTGTGTACGAAGAGTGCCAGTTGAGAAGAGATCATTGGTAATGATGGCATTGCCTCCTACCACAAACTGTCCTTTGTGGAAGAATATGTACCTAGTATATATCTCTATCTCTATCTCTATCTATATCTTCTATATAGATACATAAATATATATGTATGAATATATATAGCAATGCTTACAGCACACTGCTTATATATATATACAGACATATATGTACATATATATAAACATACATATATGTATATATATATGATATATGCCCTCTTTTGTAAGAAGGACTGATTTATTTATTTGAGAGAGAGAGAGAAAGCATGAGTGGCGGGCAGAGTCAGAGGGAGAAGGAGAAGCATACTCGCCGCTGAGCAGGAACCCTCCATCCAGGCTTAATCCTGGGGCCCCAAGAGTATGACTTGAGCCTAAAACAGACACTTAACCGATGGAATCCCCCCAGGAACCCCAACAAAAGCCCTCCTTCATACCCGACACCCATTTAGCCCATCCCCCTGCCCACCTCCTCTCTGATCATCATCAATGCATTCACTATAGCTACCAGTCTGTTTCCTGGTTTGCCTCTCTCAATTTCACCCCATATTCATTTGTTTACTATTTTTAAATACCATATATGAGAGAAACCACATAGACTTCATCTTTCTTTGACTCATTTTGCTTCGCATAGTCCTCTCCAGCTGAATCCATGTCATTCCAAATGCCAACAATACTTTCATTTGGATGGCTGAGTAATATTCCATTATACACACACACACACACACACACACACACGCACGCACACACAAACACACTTTGTTATTTATTGAGTCATCTATTGATGGACATTTGAGTTATTTCCATCATTATGGCATTGTTGATAATGCTATAAGGATTGGGCTGCACATGTCCCTTCCAATCAGTATTTTGGTATCCCTTGGGTCAGTCCTTCGTAGTGTAATGGCTGGAGAGCAGGGGAGTTCAGTTTTTAGCTTTTTGTGGAACATCCATACTATCAAAAACAACATTTCCAATTTACTTCCAAATTCTAGCAAAAGATATGTTTAAAGCAGGATATGAGTATGGGTTCGAGTCTTTATGGTGAGGTGAGGGGGACCACCACCGAATGCAGGCATGCTTAGTATTCAGCATGGTCTTAAAGTATTCTGAATGTGTGTTGAGCACCTACATTGCGCCAGACAATATGCACCATCTTATTCATGTTTCTTTAAGTCATTTCTACTGCCTGATTGGTGTTCAAACTCAGAACCCCAAGAGCGAGAGCTGTATGCTCCCACCCACTGACACAGCTGGGTGCTGCTGCACCATTGTCTTGAATCCCCACAACAGCTGGGAAGAGTAGAGCTGGAGTTTGAAGGCAGGTGGCTGTGACTCCGAATCCTCGGCCTTTCCTGAGAACTGCCAGAGCATCAAACTTTGGCCCAGAAGAAAAAGAGCTTATGGAATGGTTGACATGTTTCCATATACTTTAAGAAAGAGTCCATTGTTCATTGAAAATAAAATAGTAAAATGAGGTGAAATACATGTATTCTTACTTATTATTCTGCATCTTCTAAAATATTTGTTACAATGGTCGTGCGGCACATTGATTTTGAAAACCTGGGAGTCTGAGGAATTCCTGTATAATACTGACATCGCGTGGCTACAAGGGATCATGACCAAAGTCCTCAAGAAATTCCTTTCATGGGGCACCTGGGTGACTCAGTGGGTTAAAACCTCTGCCTTCGGCTCAGGTCATGATCCCAGCGTCCTGGGATCGAGCCCCGCATCGGGCTCTCTGCTCAGTGGAGAGCCTGCTTCCCTTCCTCTATCTCTCTGCCTGCCTCTCTGCCTACTTGTGATCTCTGTCTGTCAAATAAATTTAAAAAATCTTAAAAAAAAAAAAGAAATTCCTTTCATGTCGGTTTGGGAGTTGGCTACTAGAAGGCAGCAGTGATCTTCTTTCTCTCATGTTCACTGAGGTTGAAGGTGGCAGAAAGTTGGGTCACCAGTCTTCTCCAAACTGCCACAAAGAAATGTATAAATCAGTAGATTAATACTTATAGCCTAAATACCCTCAACCAGCCTCTTTGCATCCAGTAGCAACGTGGCAAAATTATATAGCTCTGAGCCCTGGAGCCATGCTGCTTCCGTTCGCCCTGGGATACCACCATTTACCTGCTGCATGAACTTGGTCACATCACAGAACCGCTCCGGACTTGATGGTTTTATCCATCTCTGACGTGAGAATTAAAATCGTCCTCCCCTAGGGGTGGCTGGCTGGCTAAGTCTGTAGAGCATTTGACTCTGGACCTCAGGGTCAGGTGTTGAAACCCCGCCCTGGGCATGAGGCTCACTTCAGAAAGTAAAAGAGGGGCTACTGGGTGGCCTAGTTGGTGAAGCATCAGCCTTGCGCTAGGGTCATGATCCCAGGGCCCTGGCATCAAGCCCACCTCGTGGGTCTCCCTGCTTAGCAAGGAGCCTTCTTCTCCCTCTCCTTCTGCCTGCCACTAGGCCTGCTTTTGCTCCCTCTCTCTCTGCCAAAGGAATAAATGAAATGTTTTTTTTTTTCCTGAAATTCCATGGGCCAACATAGAATACATCATTAGTTTTGGATGCAACGTTCAATCATTAGCTGCATATACCTCCCTGAGCTCATCATATCATGTGCCCTCCTTAATGCGCATCCCCGGGTGACCCCATCTACCCACCCTCTTCCCTTTCTGCCAACTTCACTTTGGTTCCAGGTGTCAGGAGTGTTTTGTGGTTTGTCTCTCTTTCTGATTTCTTCCCGTTCAGTTTTCCTCTCGATACCTGTGATCCTCTGCACCATTCCTTATATTCCATACAGGAAAGAGGACTATCTAAAGAGGATGTGGATCCTAGACTCACTGGAATCTGACTCAGGCATCAGAAGGGATGAATACCTCCCATTTTCCTCGACGTGGTTTGAGCAGCAGGGGATTCTGCTAAGTGAAATCAGTCAGTCAGAGAAAGACCATTATCACAGGGTTTCACTCATATTTGAAAAAATATATTTCTAAAAATGAAAACAAATTAAGAATGGCCTCCACGTCTTCTAGGCGTTATGAAAAATAAATGAAAAAATACACTGTGAGTACAAAGATTGCCCGTTGAAAAGAGATCATTGGTAATGATGACATTGCCTCCTACCACAAACTGTCCTTTAAAAAATATGTATTATGTATATATATTTTTTTCTCGGCTTATGGCCCTCTGCTAGTTATATATAAATACATATATGAATGTGTAAATATATATATATTTGTATATATATAAAAAGGGGGCATATATATACATATATGTCCGCTTTTTTATTAGAATTCTTTTATTGATATGAGAGAGAACTAGAAAGAGAAAAGGTTATATATACATAAATTTATACCATGTAATTATATATATATACATATATACATATTTATATATGTATAAAACTTGTGGAATGTCATAAGCAATGAGGAAATTTTGTTATTACTGCTGAATTCACAAAGAACTTTCAGTGGATTAAGGTTTATGTGAAGCATTTAAAAAGATGTTCAGAACTGCAATTCTGAGCCCAGACTGGAATCAAGCAGATCCCGCTTTGAGTCTGGCCTGGGCAGGTTCCCTGCTCTGCCCCACCCTCATTTACCTAATGCAGAGAAAGTAATATGAAAGGCAGTACAGAGTTTTTGTGACCATAGAAATGAGAGAGGGCCTTTCATGCTCCTAGGCGGTGATTGGCTGGTAGGGCTCAAAGCTCTGTTTCCCTCCACACCCTCAGCGGGATTAGAGGAGACTCTGCAGCCCTCCTTGCCAAATGCACACATTTGTCTAACATCCTTTCTTTGAGTTTTCCTCTCCTACTCTCATTCACCTTCCCCCCACCTCCCTTGCTCCCCAGGTTCTCATGTGATTTCCTGACTGCAAGGAGCTACTTGTCCAAGCCTCGTTCTGGATGATTAACTAAGAACACATCTTTCTCGACCTATTTTCATAGTCCATGCCCCAGCCCTGCAGAATTAGCTATTCATTCTGTGTCTTGGTCTCAAAAGGAATACATAGATCCCGGGCAATTGCCATGGAAAGAAAGCCTTTGCTACTTTCCCATGATGTATATAATTGGGGGTTCCTGTAGTGTCTAGCAGTATAAAAATGAAATGTGTAGGGACTGTATTTTTGTCTCTGTAATGAAACTTAAGAAGGAAGCTAAAGATATGTCTGCCCTTGCAATCAGTCTTGTGGGGTGAAAAGGTCATTTTGGATGCTTTCATTTCACGTCTTTTTAGGAAGGAAAGATCATTCAGAGGTAACTGAATTCTGTGAATTGTTAGTCTTTGATATTGGGAATGTAGAATGAAAAACATACTGGAATGTTTCAGTAAAATCCTGTAGGATCCCACTAACGTTCCTGTGTGATAACATTTAACCAGATAGTGTGGCTGAGCTTTCTGACCCAGTGGTTCTAAAACGTCTGTAGGCATAATCCCTGATTATACTCATGGATGTGAAGTTTTTGAATTTTGTTTGACTCATGAGGAGCCCAAATAGTTGTTCTAAAATGATCATTAATTATATTGTCACTGAAGTCAGGAGATCCAATGGGTATTTTTGAGCCTATGGATAAATCCAATGGGCTCTCCCTGTGATTTCTTTTAAGAGGCAGTGGTTAAGAGCTTTGACTCTGAATCTAGACCACTTATTTTCTTCACAATCTGCCTCTATCACCTATTATCTGTGTGTCCTTGGGCAAATTATTTGAATCCTCTGTGCCTGAGTATCCTCATCTGGATGAAAATGCCTACCATACAAAAAAGAAGATAGATGAGAGTGAGTGTTGGCAAGGACACAGAGAAATGTGGATGCTAATAATACCAACCCTATAGGACTGTTGCAACGATTCAGTTATTTAGTTTATGTAAAGCCCATACAACATTGCCAGCACATAGTGAACGCTCAGTATCTGTTAACTATTAATATTTACAGAGAGGGGTGCCTGGGTGGCTCAGCCGGTTAAGCATCTGACTCTTGGTTTCAACTCAGGTCATGATCTCATGGTCCAGGGCTCCAGTCCCATGCAGGGTTCCACGCTCAAGTGTGGAGTCTGCCTGAGGAGTCTCTCCCTCTTCCTCTGCCTCTGCCACTGCTAAAGTAAATAAAAGAATCTTTAAAAAGTATTTGCAGAAAGATGCAAGGACTTATGGATCTCTTAATTTAAAAAAATTACTGTAGAAATTTTATTTATGTGCATGGACTTTGTTGGAGACCAGTTGCTTTGGGTTTGAACTCTGACTGCACCAGAATCAGACTGTCTGGGTTTAAACCCTGGCTATGCGTCTTTCCGTAAGTTTCTTTAAGCTCTCTGCACATCTGGAATTCAAAAAGTATCTACCTCATGGGCTTGTTGTGCAGGTGAAAGGAGGCAGGGCTTCTAAGAACACCTGTCACATCATCAGCACTCAGTAAATAACACTGCCTTATTTATCGTCTTGGCTTCCTCATTTACAAACGGGGAGAATAATACCTATCTTCATGGTTGTTGTGAATCTAAAATGAGATGATGCACATGTGAAAATACCTACCATACAAAAAAGAAGACAGATGAGAGTGAGTGTTGGCAAGGACACGGAGAAACACAACCCCTCATATATTGCTAGTGGATGGGTAAAAGGCTACAGCATCTTTGGAAAACAGTCTGGTAGTTCCTTAAAAAGTTCAACATGGAGTTATCCTGTAACCCAAGAATTCCAGTTTTAGGCATATAGCTAGGAGTATTGAAATCTTATGTCCACCCAAAAAAGTATACACAGAGTTCACAGAGGCATTATTTGTAATAGCCCCCAAATAGCTACTTCTTTGAGTAGCAAAGAAGGTATAATAATGGTCTCTGTAACTTGACAGATTAGGGGCAGTCAACCATCAATCTGTTTTACTCCTTAATCAACTGGGGTACAATTCCACATTCTACCACAGTGTGCCCTCAGGTAAGTTCCGTGTCCTTTCTGAGCCTCTGTTTCATCATCTGGAAGTGTAGGTGACAATAATACCTGCCTCAAAGACTATGGTGAATTTGTTCCTTCTGACTGAGTTTTGACACTAAGAGAACACATGAGTTTATCCCAGTGTTTGAATCATAGCAGGAACTCAATAAATATTAGTCTTTGTTAACCAAATGCTAGTTTCTGGCTTAAATGTACTACTTATGGCAGAGAACTCACAAAACTGGGTGTGTTTGTGGGAGAAGAAGCAGCGGGTTGGCCACTTTTGCCTGTTGCTTGTGGACAGGACTCTTCCCCATATAGAGCTACCCTCTCTATTGTCTACTCCTAGTGGTTGAAAGAGCGAGGTCCTCTAAGGACAGAGATATCATCTAGTTCAATAACCTCATCACAATACAGACCAGATATAGGAACCTCTTCCATGATACTCAGAGAGTACCCTGGCTCCCAGGTTTTGCCATGACAGATAAAAAAGACTGGGGCTGGGGAAGAGTGGGAAGAGAAGCATGTGAGCTCCTTACTGCTCAGCTTGTAGTGTTGGGCTGGGAGCTCTTCAAAGGCGAAGTCTACATCTCATACCTCATCCACTGTGAATCTCACCGTCATGCCTTCAACACAGTCAGCAGACAGAATAAATCTATTTGGGGGAATGGAGATTGGGGCTACATTACTCTGAAGGTCCGCAAATAGATTTGAGGAACTTTTGGACATAATCAGCCCAGAACCACCTTTTTACTTCCCCAAAAGTAAAGTTGGAAGTTTTCCTTCTCCATCATACACACCCTTCAGCTTCTGGCTCATGCTCTTTTGAAACATCTCCTCCCTATGTCTTTCTTGACCCTCATTTTAACCCACTTTTGCCTGTTTACAAATCTTGAGGTATACTATTTGGGTAGGTCTTCAAGATCCTGAATGTGTGCCCCTGACTGGTCTCTTGAGGATTCTGACTTTCCCATAAAATTAGGAATGAGACTCAAGATAATAACCAAAAAGACAGGCACCAACAGAATTGTTTCCGGTAATGAACAACCAGTTGAGCATGACTGGAACACCCCAGCACTAATTATCAGCCCTGAAGAGAGCCATGCCATTATTTTGAACTTTGGATGGAATGAAAATTTCACTAAGGATTTCCCTCATTAAAACCTCCCCCCCGCCAACCAAGCAATTCATTCTACTTATGCCTGGTGAGGTTATTACTGATCTTGGATCAACCTTAATGTTTTATGAATGTATTTCACAAACATTTATTTGATAGCTACTACGTGGGGACCTTGACTAGACATGAGGACCATGAAGAAGACCTCTAGAAGTTCCCAGTCCAGTGGGCTCTGTTCCCCATAGGGAGTTGCCTTCGTTATTGCTCATCATTTGTGGTTGAAAGTATGAGGTCCCATAAATATAGAGATGTCCAGTGGTATCCATGTCAAAATGTAGACCAGAAGTAGGGGTGATTTATAAATCACAGTGACATCTTCCGTAATGGGTATAAGTATGAGGCACAGATGGAAAAAACAATGAACTCAATCTGAGGGTGTTAACTAGGACTGCACAGAGGAGGGAACACTTCAAGTGAATCTTGAAGGTAAAGTTCATCAGAACCCAGGAGTAGAATGAGAGGCGGGAAGGGAGGGGAATTTCAGGCATATGGAATGGCATTTTACAAATCAGATCTCAGGAGTAGAATGAGAGGCGGGAAGGGAGGGGAATTTCAGGCATAAGGAATGGCATTTTACAAATCCTATGCCCAACAGGCTAGGTGATAAATGTCTGCAAGAAATTTACTGCAACATCAAGTGAAATCAGTGGGAGATGAGAGGATTAAGGCAAGGGCTAGATGGAGAAACCCTTTGCATGTATCACCTTGAAAGGGTTCTCTACATTTGCTGACTCCACTTCACTACTTCAGATTCATTTCTGACTCACTGTGGTCCCCTTAACTGGGAGCCTTACTCTGAATCCAAATCCAATGGTCAGCTCCTTTTCTATCTTTAGTTTACTTGACTTCTCCAGGGAGTGTGAGACGGGATAAACGTTTTTCATCCCCCAAGCTTCAGCTCCCTTGGATTGTGAGATACCACCCTGTCTCTTGGATTTTGCTGATTCCCTGGACTTGCCATTTAAGTTTTCATTATGACCTCTTTCCTCTCTGCCTGACCTTTAAGTGACATGAATTCTCAGGGGTTTATCCTGTTCTTTACCTCACAACCCTCTTTTTTCAATCTTCTACATGTCTTTACTTATTCTCTATCAATTGATTACACTCCTATTTCTCTCTCTAGCTCAGCTTTCTATGATGCGATCCAGTGTGTCAAATTGTCCTGAGAACATACAAATTGCCACTTGTATGTTCTTCAGGCTTAATGAGTTCACCAGATCTAATGGAATGCATTATATTTTCACCACCTTCCTCCAGTGTTCCCTATCTCAGAGACTTGTATCATTTTCCAACCAGTTGCCTAGGTCTGAAAAGCTCAGAATCATCTGGGGGTCATTTTTCTCCCTACTTCTCCATCCTGTCAGTAACCAAGCTGTTTTCAGTTCTACTTTCTTAATCTCCTTGCTATTTTCTAATCTTGGTGGAATTCCTCTCCATTCTTCTACATCTTCATGACCGCTCTCTTGGTCTGTCATCAATTCCAATACGGAATTAGTCTTAACCTCTTTCCACCCAGTTCATCACACTGCTATTTGAACAATCTTCTAAAAATGGAAATCTGATTATGACATTTCTCTACCTAAAATGATTGTCTATAGTATTAAATCTAAAAACCTGTGAATGGCATATAAGACTCTAGGTCACCTGGCCCTTGCTTTAGCTGCCATCATAGATTTGAACTAAACACATGCCTTGGAATTCTGAGTATCTAACATCCTCTTCTTTAAAAATAATTTTTAGGGTGCCTGGTCTGGGTGGCTCAGTTGGTTGTGTCTGACTTTGTCTCAAGTCATGATCTCAGGGTCCTGGGATCAAGCCCTGAGACCAGCTCCCTGCTCACTGGGGTATACGCTAGTCCTTCTCCCTATGCCCTTGCCCCCATTCATGTCGTCTCTGTTTCTCTCTCAAATAAATAAAAATCTTTTAAGAAAATAAGCAGGTGGCTGTTACTCTGAATCCTCAGCCTTTCCTGAGAACTGATGTATGCCAGAGCATCAAACTTTTACCCAGAAGGAAAAGAGCTGACGGAATGGTTGTCATATTTTCCTTATACTTTAGGAAACAGTCCACTGTTCCTTGAAAATAGTAAAAGGAGATGAAAGAGTTGTTTTTTTTTTTTTTCCTTACTGTTCTGCATCTTCAACAATACTTGTGAAAGCGGTCATGCAGCACATTGATTTTGAAAACCTGGGAGTCGGAGGAATTCTTCTGTAATACTGACGTTGCGTGGCTAAGAAGGATCATGACCAAAGTCCTCAAGAAATCCCTTTCATGTCACTTAGGGAGCTGGCTACTAGAGGGCAGCTCTGATCTGCTTTCTGTCAAGTTGACAGGGTTGAAGGTGGCAGAAAGTTGGGTCATGATTCCATGTGTCCTCTCCAAACTGCCACAAAGAAATGGATAAATCAGTAGATCAATACATATAGCCTAAACACCCTCAAGCAGCCTCTTTGCATCCTGTAGCAATGCGCCAAAATGACTTAGTTCTGAACCCTGGAGTCATGTTGCTTCCTTTCGCCCCGGGACACCACCATTTCCC
Source organism: Meles meles (assembly GCF_922984935.1). Classification (NCBI taxonomy): domain Eukaryota; kingdom Metazoa; phylum Chordata; class Mammalia; order Carnivora; family Mustelidae; genus Meles; species Meles meles. The sequence goes on along the minus strand of NC_060087.1, from coordinate 92,068,312 downwards.
TGCTGCGTGAACTTGGCCACTTCACAAATCTCTCCAGACTTGATGGCTTTGTCCAACTCTGACATGAGAAATAAAGTTGTCCTCCCCTTGGGGTGGCAGGCTGGCTAAGTCTGTAGAGCATTTGACTCTGGACCTCAGGGTCAGGAGTGGAAACCCCACCCTAGGAATGGGGCTCACTTCAGAAAGTAAAAGAGGTGCTCCTGGGTGGCACAGTTGGTGAAGCATCGGCCTTGCGCTTGGGTCATGATCCCAGGGCCCTGGCATCGAGCCCCAACTCGTCGGGCTCTCTGCTTAGCAAGAAGCCTGCTTCTCCCTCTCCTTCTGCTTGCCACTCGGCCTGCTTTTGCTCCCTCTCACTCTGCCAAGGAATGAATGGAATGTATCTTTATTGAAATTCCATGGGCCATCATACGATACATCATTAGCTTTGGATGCAACGTTCAATCATTAGTTGCCTATACCTCCCTGAGCTCTTCCTATCATGTGCCCTCCTTAATGCACTTCATGGGCTGACCCCATCCTCCCACCCACCTCCCTTTCTGCCAACGTCACTTTGCCTCCAGAAGTCAGGAGTGTTTTGTGGTTTGTCTCTCTCTCTGATTTCTTCCCGTTCAGTTTTCCTCTCGATCCCTGTGATCCTCTGCCCTATTCCTTATATTCCATACAGGAAAGAGGACCACCTCAAGATGATGTGGATCCTAGACTCACTGGAATCTGACTCAGGCATCAGAAGGGACGAATACCTCCCATTTTCCTCGATGTGGGTGGAAATGCAAGGGATTCTGCTATGTGAATCAGTGAGTCAGAGAAAGATCATTATCACAGAGTTTCACTCATATTGGAATAAATCTATTTCTAAAAAAGAAAATCAAATAGCCTGATCTCCAAGTCGTCCAGGTGTTATGCAAAATAAATGAAAATCTGCACGGTGAGTACAGTGAGTGCCCGTTGAGAAGTGGTCATTGATAATTATGATATTGCATCCTACCCCAAACGGTCCTTTGTGAAAGAATGTATACATAGTGTATATATATATATTATATATATATATATATATATATACTGATTTAATGTAGAAACCTATATGTATATTTATAGATATATATTTGGCAATGCTTACAGCACCTGGCATTTTATATATATATATATATATATATATATATATATATATATCTCGATAGATAGATAGCTACACAGATAGATATATGTACGTAAAGCCATATGTACATATATAATATATATATAATATATATGCCCTGTTTTTTAAAAAGAAGTGATTTCTTAATTTGAGAGAGAGAGAGAGAGAGAAAGCATGAGTGGCGGGCAGAGACAGAGGGAGATGGAGAATCAGACTCCCCGCTGAGCAGGGTTCCTGCAGGGAAGCTCAATCCTATGGCCCTGAGAGTATGACTTGAGCCTAAAGCAGACATTTAACTGACAGAAACCCCCAAGGAGCCCCATCATATGTCCTTTTCAGACCCATTTCCCGTTTAGCCCAACCCCCTGCCCACCTCCTCTCTGAACATCATCAGTGCATTCTCTAGAGCTTCCAGTCTATTTCCTAGTTTGCCTCTCTCCATTTCTCCCCATGTTCATTTGTTTTTCATTTAAATACCATATATGAGAGAAACCACATAAAAGTCATCTTTCTTTGACTCCTTTTGCTTCATATGGTCCTCTGAAGCTGTATCCATGTCATTCAAAATGGCAACATAACTTTCCTTTGGGTGGCTGAGTAATATTCCATTTCAGACACACACACACACATACACAAACACACACACACACACACACACAAACTCTCACACACATTCTTATTTATTGAGTCATCTCTTGATGGACATTTGAGTTATTTCCATCGCTTTGGCATTGGTGATAATGCTCTAAGCATTGGGCTGCACATTTCCCTTCCAATTTGTTTTTTGTTATCTGTACGGTCATTCCACCAGAGTGTAATTGCTGGAGAGCAGGGGAGTTCGATTTTTAGATTTTTGAGGGACCTCCATACTATCAAAAAGAACATTTCAGATTTATGTCCAAATTCTAGCAAAAGATATGTTTAAAGTAGGATATGAGTATGGGTTCGAGTCTTTATGGTGAGGTGAGAGGGACTGCCACCCAAAGCATGCATGCTGAGGAATCAGCATGGTCTTAGAACCTTCTGAATGTGTGTCGAGCCCCTACCATGGGCCAAAAAAATATGCACCATCTTCTTCATATTTCTTTAACTCTTTTCTACCCACTCTTAGTGGTTCAACCGCACAACCCCAAAAGGGAGAGCTGTATGTTCACACCCACTGAGACTGCCGAGTGCTGCTGCACCATTGTCTTGAATCCCCACAACAGCTGGGAAGAGTAGAGCTGGAGTTTGAAGGCAGGTGGCTCTGACTAAGGATCCTCAGCCTTTCCTGAGAACTGACGTATGCCAGAGCATCAAACATTTACCCAGAAGAAAAAGAGCTTACGGAATGGTTGACATATTTTCCTTATCCTTTAAGAAACAGTCCACTGTTCCTTGAAAATAGTAAAAGGAGGTGAAAGAGGTGCCTTTTTCCTTACCGTTCTGCATTTTCAACAATACTTGTGAAATCAGTCATGCAGCACATTGATTTTGAAAACCTGGGAGTCTGAGGAATTCTTGTATAATACTGACATTGTGTAGCTAAGAGGATTCATGACCAAAGTCCTCAAGAAATCCCTTTCATGTCAGTTTGGGAGCTGGCTACAAGAGGGCAGCACTGATCTGCTTTCTGTCAAGTTGACAGGGTTGAAGGTGGCAGAAAGTTGGGTCAGGATTCCACGTGTCCTCTCCAAACTGCCACAAAGAATGGATAAATCAGTAGATCGATACATATAGCCTAAATAGCCTCAAGCAGCCTCTTTGCATCCTGTAGCAATGCAGCAAAATGACTTAGCTCTGAGCCCTTGAGTCATGCTGCTTCCGTTCAGACCAGGACACCACCATTTCCCTGCTCCGTAAACTTGGCCACTTCACAGAATCTCTCCAGACTTGATGGTTTTGTCCACCTCTGACATGAGAATTAAAGTTGTCCTCCCCTTGGGGTGGCAGGCTGGCTAAGTCTGTAGAGCATTTGACTCTGGACCTCATGGTCAGGGGTGGAAACCCCACTCTGGGCATGGGGCTCACTTCAGAATGTAAAAGAGGGGCTCCTGGGTGGCCAGGTTGGCTAAGCATCGGCCTTGCGCTTGGGTCATGATCCCAGGGCCCTGGCATCGAGCCCCACCTCGTCGGGCTCCCTGCTTAGTAAGAAGCCTGCTTCTCCCTCTCCTTCTGCCTGCCACTCGGCCTGCTTTTGCTAGAGCAATTGACTCTGGACCTCAGGGTCACAGGTGGAAACCCCACCCTGGGCATGGGGCTCACTTCAGAAAGTAAAAGAGGGGCTCCTGTGTGGCCCAGTTGGTGAAGCAGCGGCCTTGCACTTGGGTCATGATCTCAGGGCCCTGGCATCGAGCCCCATCTCGTCGGGCTCCCTGCTTAGCAAGAAGCCTGCTTCTCCCTCTCCTTCTCCCTGCCACCCGGCCTGCTTTTGCTCCCTCTCTCTGGGCCGAAGGAATGAATGGAATGTATCTTTATTGAAATTCCATGGGCCATCATACGATACATCATTAGCTTTGGATGCAACGTTCAATCATTAGTTGCCTATACCTCCCTGAGCTCTTCCTATCATGTGCCCTCCTTAATGCACATCACCAGCTGACCCCATCCCCCCAACCACCTCCCTTTCTATCAACTTCACTTTGCTTCCAGGAATCAGGAGTGTTTTGTGGTTTGTCTCTCTTTCTGATTTCTTCCCGTTCAGTTTTCCTCTCGATCCCTGTGTTCCTCTTCCCTATTCCTTTTATTCCATACAGGAAAGAGGACTACCTAAAGAGGATGTGGATCCTAGATTCACTGGAATCTGACTCAGGCATCAGAAGGGACGAATACCTCCCATTTTCCTCGATGTGGGTGGAAATGCAAGGGATTCTGCTAAGTGAAGTCAGTGAGTCAGAGAAAGATCATTATCACCGGGTTTCACTCATATTGGAATAAATCTATTTCTAAAAAAGAAAATCAAATAGCCTGATCTCCAAGTCGTCCAGGTGTTATGCTAAATAAATGAAAATCTGCACTCTGAGTATAGTGAGTGTCCGTTGAGAAGTGGTCATTGATAATTACGATATTGCGTCCTACCCGAAACGGTCCTTTGTGAAAGAATGTATACATAGTATATATATATATATATATATATATATATATATATATATATATATACTGTTTTAACGTAGAAACCTATATGTATATGTATAGATGTATATTTGGCAATGCTTACAGCACGTGTAGTTTTATATATATATATATATATATAGATCGATAGATAGATAGCTACATAGATAGATATATGTATGTAAAGCTATATGTGTATATATAATATATATATATAATATATATGCCTTGTTTTTTAAAAAGAAGTGATTTCTTAATTTGAGAATGAGAGAGAGAGAGAAAGCATGAGTGGCGGCCAGAGACGGAGGGAGATGGAGAAGCAGACTCCCCGCTGAGGAGGGATCCTGCAGGGAGGCTCAATCCTGTGGCCCCGAGAGTATGATTTGAGCCTAAAGCAGACATTTAACCGATAGAAACCCCTAAGGAGCCCCAACATATGTCCTTCCTCAGACCCATCTCCCGTTTAGCCATCCCCCTGCCCACCTCCTCTCTGATCATCATCAGTGCATTCTGTAGAGTTACCAGACAGTTTCCTGGTTTGCCTCTCTCAATTTCTCCATTGCTCATTTGTTTTTTTTTAAATACCATATATGAGAGAAACCACATAGAATTCATCTTTCTTTGACTCATTTTGCTTCATATGGTACTCTTAAGCTGTATCCATGTCGTTCAAAAGGGCAACATTTCTTTCATTTGGATGGCTGAGTAATATTCCATTCCACACACACACACACACACACACACACACAAACACTCACAAACATTCTTATTTATTAAGTCATCTGTTGATGGACATTTGAGTTATTTCCATCATTTTGGCATTGGTGATAATGTTATAGGCATTGGGCTGCACATTTCCGTTCCAGTTAGTTTTTTGGTATCTCTAGGGTCATTCCATCGTAGTGTAATGGCTGGAGAGCAGGGGAGTTCGGTTTTTAGATTTTTGAGGGACCTCCATACTATCAAAAAGAACATTTCTGATTTACTTCCAAATTCAAGCAAAGATATGTTTAAAGTTGGATATGAATATGGGTTCGAGTCTTTATGGTGAGTTGAGGGGGATTTCCACCCAAAGCATACATGCTGAGGATTCAGCATGGTCTTAGAAACTTCTGAATGTGTGTCGTGCACCTACCATGGGCCAGAAAATATGCACCATCTTCTTCAGGTTTCTTTAACTCTTTTCTACCTACTGCTTGGGGTTCAAAGGCACAACCCCAAAAGGGAGAGCTGTATGCTCCCAACCACTGAGACAGCCGGGTGCTGCTGCACCATTGTCTTGAATCCCCACAACAGCTGGGAAGAGTAGAGCTGGAGTTTGAAGGCAGGTGGCTGTGACTCCGGATCCTCAGCGTTTCCTGAGAACTGACGTATGCCAGAGCATCAAATCTTTACCCAGAAGAAAAAAAGCTTAAGGAATGGTTGACATGTTTTCCTTATACTTTAAGAAATAGTCCACTTTTCCTTGAAAATAGTAAAAGGAGATGAAAGAGTTGTTTTTTTTTTTTTTTCCTTACCGTTCTGCATTTTCAACAATACTTGTGAAAGCGATCATGCAGCACACTGATTTTGAAAACCTGGGTGTCTGTGGAATTCTTGTATAATACTGACATTGTGTGGCTAAGAGGGATCATGACCAAAGTCCTCAAGAAATCCCTTTCATGTCACTTTGGGAGTTGGCTACTCGAGGGCAGCACTGATCTGCTTTCTGTCAAGTTGACAGGGTTGAAGGTGGCAGAAAGTTGGGTCATGATTCCACGTGTCCTCTCCAAACTGCCACAAAGAAATGGATAAATCAGTAGATCGATACATATAGCCTAAATACCCTCAAGCAGCCTCTTTGCATCCTGTAGCAATGCAGCAAAATGACTTAGCTCTGAGCCCTGGGGCCACGCTGCTTCCTTTCGCCCCGGGACACCTCCATTTCCCTGCTGCGTGAACTTGGCCACATCACAGAATCTCTGTAGACTTGATGGTTTTGTCCACCTCTGACGTGAGAATTAAAATCGTCCTCCCTTTGGGGTGGCAGGCTGGCTAAGTCTGTAGAGCATTTGACTCTGGACGTCAGGGTCAGGGGTGAAAATCCCACCCTGTGCATGGGGCTCACTTCAGAATGTAAAAGAGGGGCTCCTCGGTGGCCCAGTTGGTGAAGCATCGGCCTTACACTTGGGTCATGAGCCCAGGGCCCTGGCATCGAGCCCCAGCTCTTTGGGCTCTCTGCTTAGCAAGAAGCCTGCGTCTCCCTCTCCTTCTGCCTGCCACTCGGCCTGCTTTTGCTCCCACTCTCTGGGCCAAATGAATGAATGCAATGTTTCTTTATTGAAATTCCATGGGCCAACATATAATACATCATTAGCTTTGGATGCAACGTTCAATCATTATTTGCGTATACCTTCCTGAGCTCATCATATCATGTACCCTCCTTAATGCACATCACCGGGTGACCCCTTCCCCCCACCCACCTCCCTTTCTGCCAACTTCACTTTGCTTCCAGTTGTCAGGAGTGTTTTGTGGTTTGTGTCTCTTTCTGATTACTTCATGTTCAGTTTTCCTCTCGATCCCTGTGATCCTCTGCAATATTCCTTATATTCCATACAGGAATGAGAACTACCTCAAGATGATGTTGATCCTAGACTCACTGGAATCTGACTCAGGCATCAGAAGGGATGAATCCCTCCCATTTTCCTCGATGTAGGTGGAAATGCAAGGGATTCTGCTAAGTGAAGTCAATGAGTCAGAAGATCATTATCACAGGGTTTCACTCATATTGGATTAAATATATTTCTAAAAAAGAAAATCAAATAGCCAGATCTCCAAGTCGTCCAAGTGTTATGCTAAATAAATGAAAATCTGCACGGTGAGTACAGTGAGTGCCCTTTGAGAAGTGGTCATTGATAATTATGATATTGCATCCTACCCCAAACGGTCCTTTGTGAAAGAATGTATACATAGAATATATGTATATATGTATATATATATATGTATATATATATGTATATATATATATGTATATATATATATATATATATATATATATACTGTTTTTACGTACAAAATGGCAACGTTTCTTTCATTTGGATGGCTGAGTAATATTCCATTACCCACACACACGCACATGCACACAAACACAAACACTCTCACACATTCTTATTTATTGAGTCATCTGTTTTTGGACATTTGAGTTATTTCCATTGTTTTGGCATTGGCGTTAATGCTCTAAGCATTGGGTTGCACATTTCCTTTCCAATTAGTTTTTTGGTATCTCTAGGGTCATTCCATCATAGTGTAATGGCTGGAGAGCAGGGGAGTTCGGATTTTTAGGTTTTTGAGGACCTCCATACTATCAAAAAGAACATTTCAGATTTACGTCCAAATTCTAGCAAAAGATATGTTTAAAGTAGGATATGAGTATGGGTTCAAGTCTTTATGGTGAGGTGGGGGGGATTCCAACCAAAGCATGCATGCTGAGGATTCAGCATGGTTTTAGAGACTTCTGAATGTGTCGAGCACCTACCATGGGCCAGAAAATATGCACCATCTTCCTCATGTTTCTTTACCTCTTTTCTACCCATTCTTTGGGGTACAAACGCACAACCCAAAAAGGGAGAGCTGTATGCTCCCACGCACTGAGACAGCCGGGTGCTGCTGCACCATTGCCTTGAATCCCCACAACAGCTCGGAAGAGTAGAGCTGGAGTTTGAAGGCAGGTGCCTGAGATTCCGGATCCTCAGCCTTTCCTGAGAACTGACATATGCCAGAGCATCAAACCTTTACCCAGAAGAAAAAGAGCTGACGGATAGGTTGACATGTTTTCCTTATACTTTAAGAAACAGTCCACTGTTCCTTGAAAATAGTAAAAGGAGATGAAATAGTTCTTTTTTTTTTTCCTTACCGTTCTGCATCTTCAACAATACTTGTGAAAACGGTCATGCAGCACATTGATTTTGAAAACCTGGGAGTCATAGGAATTCTTGTATAATACTGACATTGCATAGCTAAGACGGATCATGACCAAAGTCCTCAAGAAATCCCTTTCATGTCACTTTGGGAGCTGGCTACTCGAGGGCAGCACTCATCTGCTTTCTGTCAAGTTGACTGGGTTGAAGGTGGCAGAATGTTGGGTCAGGATTCCACCTGTCCTCTCTAAACTGCCACAAAGAAATGGATAAATCAGGAGATGGATACATATAGCCTAAATAGCCTCAAGCAGCCTCTTTGCATCCTGTAGCAATGAGGCAAAATGACTTAGCTCTGAGCCCTTGAGTCATGCTGCTTCCGTTCGCCCCTGGACACCACCATTTCCCTGCTGCGTGAACTTGGCCACTTCACAGAATCTCTCCAGAATTGATGGTTTTGTCCACCTCTGACGTGAGAATTGAAATTGTCCTCCGCTTGGGGTGGCAGGCTGGCTAAGTCTGTAGAGCATTTGACTCTGGACCTCAGGGTCAGGGGTGGAAACCCCACCCTGGGCATGGGGCTCACTTCAGAAAGTAAAAGAGGGGCTCCTGGCTGGCCCAGTTGATGAAGCATCGGCCTTGCCCTTAGGTCATGATCCCAGGGCCCAGGCTCGAGCACTAGTTCGTCAGGCTCCCTGCTTAGCAAGAAGCCTGCTTCTCCCTCTCCTTCTGCCTGCCACTTGGCCTGCTTTTGCTCCCTCTCTTGGCCAAAGGAATGAATGGAATGTTTCTTTACTGAAATTCCATGGGCCAACAAAAAATGCATCATTACCTTTGGATGCAATGTTCAGTCATTAGTTGCATATACCTCTCTGAGCTCATCATATCATGTGCCCTCCTTAATGCACATCACCGGGTGACCCCATCCCCCCACCCACCTCCCTTTCTACCAACTTCACTTTGCTTCCAGGAGTCAGGAGTGTTTAGTGGTTTGTCTCTCTTTCTGATTCTTTCCCGTTCAGTTTTCCTCTCGATCCCTGTGATCCTCTGCAGTATTCCTTATATTCCATCCAGGAAAGAGTTCTACCTAAAGACGATGTGGATCCTAGACTCACTGGAATCTGACTCATGCATCAGAAGGGACGAATACCTCCCATTTTCCTCGATGTGGGTGGAAATGCAAGGGATTCTGCTAAGTGAAATCAGTCAGTCAGAGAAAGATCATTATCACAGGGTTTCACTCATAAAGGAAAAATATATTTCAAAAAAAAATAATAAAATAGCCTGATGTCCAAGTCGTCCAGGTGTTATGCTAAATAAATGAAAATCTGCACTGTGAGTACAGTGAGTGCCCGTTGTGATGTGGCCATTGATAATTATGATATTGCCTCCTACCCCAAACGGTCCTTTGTAAAATAATGTATACATAGTATATATATATATATATATATATATATATATTACTTTTTTTACGTAGATACCTATATGTATATGTATAGATGTATAATTGGCAATGCTTACAGCACTTGGCGTTTTATATATATAGTTATAGATATAGATATAGATATAGATAGATAGATAGATATACGTATGTAAAGCTATATGTATGCATAATATATATGTATTATATATATGCCCTGGTTTTTAAAATGAAGTGATTTCTTTATTTGAGAGAGAAAGAGAGAGAAAGCATGAGTGGCAGGCAGAGACAGAGGGAGATGGAGAAGCAGACTCCCCGCTGAGCAGGGATCCTGCATGGAGGCTCAATCCTGGGCCCTGAGAGTATGACTTGATCCTAAATCGGATATTTAACCAACAGAAACCCCCAAGGAGCCCCAACATATGCCCTTCCTCAGACCCATCTCCAGTTTAGTCCATCCCCTTGCCCACGTCCTCTCTGATCATCATCAATGCATTCTCCATAGCTACCAGTCTGTTTCCTGCTTTGCGTCTCTCAATTTCTCCCCATGTTCATTTGTTTTTTTTAATACCATATATGAGAGAAACCACATAGAATTCATCTTTCTTTTACTCATTTTGCTTCATATAGTCCTCTGAAGCTGTATCCATGTCGTTCAAAATGGCAACATTTCTTTCATTTGGATGGCTGAGTAATATTCCATTACATACACACACCCACACACACACACACATACACGCGCACACACACACAAACTCTCACACACATTCTTATTTATTGAGTCATCTGTTGATGGACATTTGAGTTATTTCCATCATTTTGACATTGGTGATTATGCTATAAGCATTGGGCTGCACAATTCCCTTCCAATTAGTTTTTTGGTATCTCTATGGTCATTCCATCATAGTGTAATGGCTGGAGAGCAGGGGAGTTCGGTTTTTAGATTTTTGAGGAACCTCCATACTATCAAAAAGAACATTTCAGATTTACGTCCAATTCTAGCAAAAGATATGTTTAAAGTAGGATATGAGTATGGTTTCGAGTCTTTATGGTGAGTTGAGGGGGATTGCCACCCAAAGCATGCATGCTGAGGATTCAGCATGGTCTTAGAGTATTCTGAATGTGTGTCGAGCACCTACCATGGGCCAGAGAATATGGACCATCTCTTTCATGTTTCTTTAACTCTTTTCTACCCACTGCTTGGATTTCAAAGGCACAACCCCAAAAGGGAGAGCTGTATGCTCCCACCCACTGAGACAGCCAGGTGCTGCTGCACCATTGTCTTGAATCCCCACAACAGCTGGGAAGAGTAGAGTTGGAGTTTGAAGGCAGGTGGCTGTGACTCCGGATCCTCAGCATTTCCTGAGAATTGACGTATGCCGGAGCATCAAACATTTACCCAGAAGAAAAAGAGCTGAAGGAATGGTTGACATGTTTTCCTTATACTTTAAGATACAGTTCACTGTTCTCTGAAAATAAAATAGTACAATGAGATAAAATATATGTATTTGTACTTACCGTTCTGCATCTTCAACAATACTTGTGAAAACGGGCATGCAGCACATTGATTTTGAAAACCTGGAGTCTGAGGAATTTTGTATAATACTGATACCGTGTGGCTACAAGGATCTTGACCAAAGTCCTCAAGAAATTCCTTTCATGTCATTACGAGAGCTGGCTTTTAAAGTGCACACTGTGCTGCTTTCTGTCATGTTCTCTAGGTTTTAAGGGGGCAGCAGGTTGGGTCCTGTCCTGTCCTGTCTACCAGTCCTCTACAAACTGCCACACAGAAATAGATAAATCAGTAGATCAATACATGTAGCCGAAATACCCTCAAGCAGCCTCTTTGCATCCAGTAGCAACGCAGCAAAATTACTTAGCTCTGAGCCCATGAACCATTCTGCATCCGTTTACGTGCTGGGACTCCACCATTTACGTGCTGTGTGAACTTGACCACATCACAGAACCTCTCCGGACTTGATGGTTTTGTCCACCTCTGACGTGAGAGTTAAAATTGTGCACCTCTGGGGGTGGCTCTCTGGCTAAGTCTGTAGAGCATTTGATTCTGGACCTCAGGGTCAGGGTTTGAAACCCTGCCCTGGACATGGGGCTCACTTCAGAAAGTAAAAGAGGGGCTCCTGGGTGGCCCTGGTGGTGAAGCATCGGCCTTGCACTTGGGTCATGATCCCAGGGCCCTATGATCGAGCCCCACCTCGTCTGCCTCCTTGCTTACAAGGAGCCTGCTTCTCCTTCTCCTTCTGCCTGCCACTCGGCCTGCTTGTGCTCTCTCTCTCTCAGCCAAAGGAATAAATGAAATGTTTCTTTATTGATATTCCATGGGCCAACATAGAATACATCTTTAGCTTTGGATGCAATCTTCAATGATTACTTGGGGTTACCTCCGAGGGCTCATCATATCATGTGCCCTCCTTAATGCGCATCACGGGGTGAACCCATCCCCCCACCCACTTCCTTTTCTGCCAACTTCACTTTGCTTCCAGGAGTCAGGAGTGTTTTGTGGTTTGTCTCTCTTTCTGATTTCTTCCCATTCAATTTTCCTCTCGATCCCTGTGATCCTCTGCGCTATTCCTTATATTCCATACCAGAAAGTGGACTACCTAAAGAGGATGTGGTTCCTAGACTCACTGGAATCTGACTCTGGCATCAGAAAGGACGAATCCCTCCCATTTACCTCGACGTGGGTGGAACTGCAGGGGATTCTGCTACGTGAAATAAGTCAGATGGAGAAAGTCTATAATCAAAGGTTTCACTCATATTTGAAAAAATATAGTTTTAAAAAAGAAAACAAATAAAGCATGGTATCCACTTCTTCCATGTATTATGAGAAATAATTGAAAAACTGTACTGTGTGTACCAAGTGAGCCTGTTGAGAAGAGATCATTAGTAATGATGACATTGCCTCCTTCCACAAACTTCCATTAAAAAATATGTATTATGTATATATATATATTTTTTCTCTTCTTATGGCACTTAGCACGTTATATATAAATATATATAAATATGTAAATATATATATGTTTTTATATATATTAAGGGGCATATATATATATATGTTCCGTATTTTATTAGAATATTTTTATTGATTTGAGAGAGAGCTAGAATGAGAGAAGGTTATATATCCATACATTTATACCATTTAATTATATATATATATATATATATACACACACGCACACACACACACACACACATATATAAAACTTATGGAATATCAAAATCAATGAGGAGATTTTGTTATTACTGCTGAATTCACAACGAACTTTCAGTGGATTAAGGTTTATGTGAAGCATTTTTTTGTTCTTTGTTTTTTTTAAGATTTTTTATTTATTTGTCAGAGAGAGAGGAGTGAGAGTGAGCACAAGCAGACAGAGTCGCAGGCAGAGGCAGAGGGAGAAGCAGGCTCCCCGCTGAGCAAGGAGGCCAATGTGAGACTCGATCCCAGGACACTGGGATCATGACCTGAGCCTAAGGCAGCTGCTTAACCAACTGAGCCACCCAGGTGTCCCTATGTGAAGCATTTAAAAAGAGGTTCAGAATTGGAATCTGAGCCCAGACTGGAATCAGGCAGATCCCGCTTTGAGTCTGGCCTGGCCAGGTTCCCTGCTCTGCCTCACCCTCATTTACCTAATGCAGAGAAAGTAATATGACAGGCAGCACAGAGCTTTTGTGACCATAGAAATGAGAGAGGGCCTTTCATGCTCCTAGGCGGTGATTGGCTGCTGGGGCTGAAAGCTCTGTTTCCCTCCCCACCCTTAGCGGGGTTAGACGTCACTTGGCAGCCCTCCTGGCCAAATGCAGACATTTGTCTAACATCCTTTCTTGGAGTTTTCCTCTCCTACTCTCATTCATCTTCCCCCCACCTCCCTTGCTCCCCAGGTTCTCATGTGACTTCCTGACTGCAAGGAGCTACTTGTCCAAGCCTCGTTCTGGATGATTAACTAAGAACACATCTTTCTGGACCTATTTTTATAGTCCATGCCCCAGCCCTGCAGAATTAGCTATTCATTCTGTGTCTTGGTCTCAAAAGGAATATATAGATCCCGGGCTAATGCCATGGAAAGAAAGCCTTTGCTACTTTCCCGTGATGTATATAATTGGGGGTTCCTGTAGTGTCTAGCAGTATAAAAATGAAATGTGAAGAGACTGTATTTATGTCTCTGTAATGAAACTTAAGAAGAAATCTAAAGAGATATGTCTGCCCTTGCAATCAGTCTTGTGGGGTGAAAAGGTTATTTTGGATGCTTTCATTCCACGTCTTTTTAGGAAGCAAAGATCATTCAGAGGTAACTGAATTCTGTGAATTGTTAGTCTTCGATATTGGGAATGTAGAATGGGAACTGGTATGTTTTAGTAAAATCCTGTAGGATCCCACCAACGTTCCAGTGTGATAACATTTAACCAGATAGTGTGGCTGAGCTTTCTGACCCAGTGGTTCTAAAACGTCTGTAAGCATGATCCCTGATTATACTCATGGATGTGAAGTTTTTGAATTTTGTTTGACTCATGAGGAGCCCAAATAGTTGTTCTAAAATGATCATTAATTATATTGTCACCAAAGTCTGGAGATCCAATGGGTATTTTTGAGTCTATGGATAAATCCAATGGGCTCACCCTGTGATTTCTTTTAAGGGGCAGTGGTTAAGAGCTTTGGCTCTGAATCTAGACCACTTATTTTCTTCACAGTCTGCCTCTACCACCTACTCTCTGTGTGACCTTGGGCAAATTACTTGAATTATCTGTGCCTCCGTTTCCTCATCTATAAAATATGGATGTTAATAATACCAACCCTATAGGACTGTTGCAAAGATTCAGTTATTTAGTTTATGTAAAGCCCATACAACATCTCCAGCACAGAGTGAACCCTCTGTAACTGTTAACTATTAATATTTACAGAGAGGGGTGCTTGGGTGGCTCAGCCAGTTAAGCATCTGACTCTTGGTTTCAACTCAGGTCATGATCTCATGGTCCAGGGTTCCAGTCCCATGCAGGGTTCCACGCTCTGTGTGGAGTCTGCCTGAGGAGTCTCTCCCTCTTCCTCTGCCTCTGCCCCTGCTAAAATAAATAAAAGAATCTTTAAAAAGTATTTGCAGAAAGATGCAAGGACTTATGGATCTCTTAATTTAAAAAAAATTACTGTAGAAATTTTATTTATATGCATGGACTTTGTTGGAGACCAGTTGCTTTGGGTTTGAACTCTGACTGCACCAGAATCAGACTGTCTGGGTTTAAACCCTGGCTATGTGTCTTTCCGTAAGTTTCTTTAAGCTCTCTGCACATCTGGAATTCAAAAAGTATCTACCTCATGGGATTGTTGTGCAGGTGAAAGGAGGCAGGGCTTCTAAGAACACCTGTCACATCATCAGCACTCAGTAAATAACACTGCCTTATTTATGTGTCTTGGCTTCCTCATTTACAAAACGGGGAGAATAATACTTATCTTCATGGTTGTTGTGAATCTAAAATGAGATCATGTACATGTGAAAATGCCTACCATACATAAAAGAAGAAAGATGAGAGTGAGTGTTGGCAAGGACACAGAGAAACACAACCCCTCATATATTGCTAGTGGGTGGGTAAAAGGCTACAGCATCTTTGGAAAACAGTCTGGTAGTTCCTCAAAAAGTTCAACATGGAGTTATCCCGTAACCCAAGAATTCCAGTTTTAGGCATATAGCTAGGAGTATCGAAAACTTATGTCCACACAAAAAAGTATACACAAAGTTCACAGAGGCATTATTTGTAATAGCTGCCAAATGGAAATCGCCCCAATGTCCATCCATGGAGAAATGAATGAGAAGAAGCAGTAAGCCAATAAAATGGAATATTATTCAGCCATAAAGAAGGAACAGGGTAGTGACATGTGCTCCAACACACATCACCCTTGAAAATACGCTAAGTCAAAGAAGCTAGTGACGAATGACTGCATACTGTGTTTATACTTATACAAAATGTCCACGATGGGTACAGGATTTCTTTGGGAAGAGGAGAACAAAAATGTTCTAGAATTAGAGATGGTTATGGTTGTTACCACCTTGTGAATATATTTGAAAAACACTGAATGGTACACTTTAGATGAGTGAATTTTGTGGTATGTGAATTATGTCTCAATAAAGTGGTTATTTTTTAAAAAAGTTCGGCCACATAGTAGCCCTAATTTAACACAAGTCATTTGCAGCCACCAACACTCTGCTCTTACCTTAGGAAAATAGAACAGGGCCCTGAATGAATGGTGCCCATGACAGAAGGCCCACTCAGGGAAAGAAGGATAGATCTAGAGCATTGGAGGTTTGCCAAGGTGTGGGTTAATTTGGAGGGAAAGGCAGTGAAGGCATTTAAGGGGACCAAAAGGAGAGACAAAGTACATGTACTTTGAATTTTGCAGGGATCCATCATCTTTCATGTCCTGGACTGAAATCACAGCTGATAAATGTTCTGGGATTTCAAGCTGTCCCAGAGAAGGGGCGATGTGTGGCTATTCGACAGAAAGGAAAACGGAAGAAAACAGAGACGAATCTGAGGGCATGTAAGTCTGATTTTGAAAGGCAGAAGAAGGCAGTAGTCCATGGAGGACACGTTTATCCAGAGGACTCTAATTGTTCCTTAAGGTCTGGGTCAATGCCTTTAGGTCAGCACTAACTCTGCTCCAAGTGGGATCACTTTAAAGGATTAGAAGTGTCTGTCTAAATCCTATGCCCGGTATTGGTCTGGGGATGCCAAAGAGTGGTTCACATGAAGCTTTACTATTCCTCTCAGTTATTTATCTCATTAATGGAATTTATCAGCAGCCTGGAGTCCTTTTTCAGGATGATGAGCATCCAGAGGACTCCCTGAAAGGAATACACTGGGTAGCCATGCCAGAGATTTGCATGCACAGAAGGCAAATGGAAGACATTAAACAGTGAATTACATGGAGAGTAGCTGACAGCTCTTGTTTATTAAGAAAGATTGTAATGGGGAAGAAAGACAGCCCACATAGGGGCTGAGATTTTTGACTGAGAGGTAACAGTTTTACTGCAACATATAGTAAAAATAAATGAAGAAAAGGAAAGAATGAAAGAGAGATAAGAGAGAATGAAAGAAAGAAAGAAAGAAAGAAAGAAAGAAAGAAAGAAAGAAAGAAAGGGAGAGGGGAAGAACTTTCAATACTTTAAATTAAGATTTGGTCTCAAAGGTTTTCACTTCGATTCACTCATGACTCTTTATTACTTCCTGATGCTGTCTTACACAAGCCCTTAACTGGATTCAGTCTGTAAGGGCAAAGATCAATCAGCCACAGAAGTCCTTGGCTTGACAACTAGGATGAGGAAGCATTTTCCTCAGAGCTATTTGACATAGTCCGTCATTGTACATGTTTAAAGTATAGTTGTTTTCCCTGTGAAATCTGCCTTCCTACCAGATTGTAAAAGCCACCTGAAATGAAACGATGCCTCCCTATGCTCTGGGTATTTTCTGCGGAAGCCCGATTCCATGCAGGTGTTCAAATCTGAGTTACCTAGGCAACGGCCCCAGAAGAGCTGTGGGTCAGTAGTATTCTATTTCCAAAATTTTGTATCTTTAAGCTTTGGTTATGTCCACATTTCCCATAAACCCCAGGGGAAGCTTCAGTCAGCTCGTTTTGAAGACAGTGTCTTTTTTTAAAAAAGGTTTTATTTATTTATTTGACAGAGAGAGAGAGAGAGAGAGAGAGAGAGATCACAATTAGGCAGAGAGACAGGCAGAGAGAGAGTGGGAAGCAGGCTCCCTGCTGAGCAGAGAGCCTGATGTGAGGCTCGATCCCAGGACCCTGAGATCATCACCTGAGCTGAAGGCAGAGGCTTAACCCACTGAGCCACCCAGGCGCCCCAAAGACAGTGTCTATTATAAAGGGCTTTATAATACTGTCTTCAAGTCCAAACCAGCATGTGAAGTCATTGGGCATCTCCCTCCCTCCTTCCTTCCTTTCTTCCTCCCCCACTTCCTCCTTTCCCTGTCTTCTTTCCTTATCTTCCTTTCTTATGGGTTTCCTACTTTAAAAACAAAAAGAATGAGTTTCCTTCTGCAAAATCTTGGGGTCAGGAACAAGACTAAATCCTAGAGTAATAAAGAACTTTCTGGTTCTGCAGGGAGTCCTAGCAGAGTTAGAAATACCACCCAATGCATGAAATGGAGCTCAGAAAAAAATAGAGGGATGATCCACCAGCATGAGGGTTGTTTAACAAAGAGCCCTAACAACTGAGAAGAAATAACAGGAGTTACTTTCTAACACATGCGCTGGGGAACAACCTGTGCTGTAAATGTGTATACTTGGAAAATGCTGGGTTTTTTTCCCCATTTTATTTATTTTTTCAGCGTAACAGTATTCATTCTTTTTGCACAACACCCAGTGCTCCATGCAAAACGTGCCCTCCCCATTACCCACCACCTGTTCCCCCAACCTCCCACCCCTGACCCTTCAAAACCCTCAGGTTGTTTTTCAGAGTCCATAGTCTCTTATGGTTCGCCTCCCCTTCCAAATTTTTTTTTAATAAACATATAATGTATTTTTATCCCCAGAGGTACAGGTCTGTGAATTGCCAGGTTTACACACTTCACAGCACTCACGATAGCACTTACCCTCCCCAATGTCCATAGCCCCCTCCCCCTCTCCCAATCCCATGTCCCCCCAGCAACCCCCAGTTTGTTTTGTGAGATTAGGAGTCATTTATGGTTTGTCTCCCTCCCAATCCCATCTTGTTTCATTTATTCTTCTCCTATCCCCCTACCCCCCCATGTTGCTTCTCCATGTCCTCATATCAGGGAGATCATATGATAGTTGTCTTTCTCCGATTGACTTATTTCACTAAGCATGATACGCTCTAGTTCCATCCACGTTGTCGCTGTTTTGAAAAGGCAAAATTCTTAGTTAATTCTTTTTTGTTGTTGTGATAAGAACACTCATCACGACATGCACCCTCATCAAATTTTCAAGTGCACTATACAGTGTTGTTAACTATATGAAATATGTTGTGTGGCAGATCTCTAGAACCTATTCATCTCGTTTGACTGAAACCCTATACCCACTGGAGGCTGAGAATGGCCAGCAATCCCTGTAACAACCGATGAAAGATTACTCCAGACTTTTCTGTGAAAGAGAGAAGAAGGCAAGGGGGTCAACACTCACAGATGAAGACCCTTTGCTCTTCTTTGCTCCCACTCTTATTGGTCCTTCAGGATAATCACAGATCCTTATCATTGTTTCTCAAGCACGTGATGTGTGACAAGTGGTCTTACAGGAACTAGGAGGATCTGTTTACTGAAAGGTACGCCCTGCTAAGGAGTGTGTTCTATGAGTTCTGCTAAAGACAGCCCAAGGGACCATGCTTACAGCTCTTAGATCCCATGGTAGCTGGTTGGGCTAAGAAAGCTTCTTGGTTTGGGAAGGCAACTCCCTGAGGCATTCCAGTGCCAGGGTGGTCTGGCAGGCCTTGGCATTCCAAACGGCTGCGGACGCCCTTCTCTGAAACCTTCCCCGCCTTTAGCAGCCTCTGTGTGGCATTTTAGCAAACCAGGTATTATGGCCGATTTCATCCCTACATTAACCCCAATAGTTGAACAACTCCCCATTTCCTTCTTTCCATAGCCCTCAGCAACCACTCTTCACCTCTCTGCTTCTACGAGTTTGGCTCTTTTGGGTATCGCATTGAAGTGGATGTGCAGTATTTGTCCTTCTGTGACTGGCTTATTTCACTTAGCATAGTGTCTTCCAGGGTCATGCATGCTCTTGCATTTGGCAGCATTTCCTTCTTTTTAAGGCTTAATAATATTTTATTTGTAACATATTTATAAAAATAAATTATTTACTTATAATAATAAATATTTATCTTATTTTAAATAATATTTTATTAAAATAATATTTAAGGCTTACTAATCTTTTAATAACATATCAAATAGCTATTTAATATATTTATTATTAAGGCTTAATAATATTTAATAATAAATAAAATGTATGCATGTATATATTTGAGAGCAAGTGGGGAGAGGGGCAGAGGAAGAGAGGGAATCTTAAGCAGCCTCCACGTCCAGTGCAGAGCCCCATTCAGGACTCCAACTCATGACCCTGAGGTCATGAACTGAGCCAAAATCAAGAGTCAGATTTTTAACCAACTGAGCCACCCAGGTGCCCCTTTTTAATGAATGAATGAGTGAATGAATGAATGAATGATTTTTTTTTTGAGAGAGAGAAGGCTTAATATTCTCTTTGACATATGTACCACATTTTCTTTGTCCATTCATCCATGGACATTTAGGTGGTTCCCTATCTTGAGAATCGTGCTGCGATAAACACAAACGTGCACACAAACAAGCAAAAGGAAAAAAACAATGAGAGAGATTGAGAGAGAGAAAGAGTGAGAAATCAAGAAAAAGACTCTTAATTATAGAGAGCCAACTGATGGTTACCAGAGGGAAGGGGGATGAAATAGCTGATGGGGATTAAGGAGGCCCCTTGTGATGAGCACAGGATGTTGTATGGAAGTGTTGAATTACTGTATTGTACACTTGAAACTCAGGTTACGCTGTATGTTAACTAACTGGAATTAAAACAAAACCTTAAAAAACAGAAACATGCACATATCGCTTTGAGACCCCGATTGCAATTCTTCTGGATATATACTCAGAAGCTGGATTACTAGATAAGATGGTAATTATACTTTTTTTAAAGATTTTATGTATTTATTTGACAGAGAGAGAGAGAGATCAAAAGTAGGCAGAGATGCAGGCAGAGAGAGAGGATGAAGCAGGCTTCCCGCTGAGCAGAGAGCCCGATGCGGGGCTCCATCCCAGGACTCTGGGATCATGACCTGAGTCAAAGGCAGAGGCTTAATGCCCTGAGCCACCCAGGTGCCCCCGGTAATTATACTTTTCATACTTTGAGGAATGTCCTCACTATTTTCCACAGCTTCTGTACCATTCCCCATTCCCACGAGCAGTGTGCAGAAGTTTCGTGTTTCTCTACATCCTGGCCAACACTTGACTTCTTTTTGTTTTGAGAGGGGTGAGGTGGTACCTCATTGTGGTTTTGAACTACATTTCCCTGATGATTACTGATGTTGACCACCTTTCGTTTCTCCTCCTGCTCCTCCTTCTCCTCCTCCTCCTCCTTCTTTTGTAAAGATTTTATTTATTTATTTGACAGGCAGAGAGAAAGAGAGAGAGAATGAAGAGAGCACAAGAAGGGTGACTGGGAGAGGGAGAAACAGGTTCCGCCCGATTCTGATACCGGGCTTGATCCCAGGATCCTGGAATCATGACCTGTGCCAAAAGGAAAGGGAGAAGCTTATCTGACTTAACCACCCAGGTGCCCCATTGAGCACCTTTTGGTATACCTACTGGACATTTTTTAAAATATTTATTTATTTGAGAGAAAGAGAGAGAGAGAGAGCATGAATAGGCAGAGGGGAAGCGGGAGAGGGAGAGAGAATTCTGAAGCAGACTCTCTGCTAAGCATGGATCCTGACGTGTGGCTCAATCCCTGGACCCTGAGATCATGACTTGATCCCAAATCAAGAGTCAGATGCTCAAACTACTGAGCCACCCAGACACTGCTTCCTAGTGATCATTAGTATGTCTTCCTCAGAGAAACATCTATTCGAGTCCTTTAACCATTTTTTAAATGGGTTATTTGTTTTATTTCTATTGAGTTGTAGAAGTTCCATATATATTTTAGACATTAAGCCCTTATGTCATAAAGGGTTTGCAAATATTTTCTCCCAGTCTGTAGGTCGCCTTTTCACTCTGTTGATTGCTTCCATTGCCTCACAGAGCTTTTTAGTTTGATGGAGTCCCATTTGTCTCTTTTGCCTTGTGGATTGCATTTTTGGTGTCATATCCAAGAAATCACTGCCAAGACAATTTTCTGCTGTTGCCTTCTAGGAGTTTTCTAGTCTTAGCTCTTACACATTTAGATCTTTGATCCATTTTGAATGAATTTTTGTATACAGTGTAAGATAAATTTCCAGTTTCATCCTTTTTCATGTTCATATCCAGTTTTCCCAGCACCATTTATTAAAGAGACTGTCGTTTCCCCTTTTTGTATTCCTAGTTCCATTTTTTTGTGTTTTTTAAAAGATTATACTTATTTCTTTATTTGACAGAGAGACACAATGAGAGAGGGAACACAAACAGGGGAAGTGGGAGAGGGAGAAGCAGGCTTCCTGCTGAGCAGGGAGCCTGATGTGGGGCTCGATCCCAGGACCGTGGGATTATGACCTGAGCTAAAGCCAGATGCTTAATGACTGAGCCACCCAGGAGCTCTATTTTTGAAGGTCACTCGACTATAGGCATGTGTGTTTATTTTTATGTTCTCTATTCTGTTCCATTGAGCTATATGTCTGTTCTAATATCAGTACCATAGTATTTTTTATTACTATAGTTTTGTAATATATTTTGATAGCAGGAATTATGATATGTCCAGCTTGTTCTTCTTTCTTAGGATCGCTTTGTCTGTTCGGGGTCTTCTGTGGTTCCTTTTGAATTTTAGGCATTTTTTCTATTTCTGTATAAAAACACCATTGGGATTTTGATGTCAATAATATCAAATCTATAGTTTACTTTGGATAGTATGGATACTTTGGTAAGATTAAGTCTTCAAATCAATGAGCTGGAAATGTCTTTCCATTTACTTGGGTCTTCTTATTTTCTTTCATTGATATTTTGTGGCTTTCAGTGTACAAATCTTTCACCTCCTCGGTTAAATTTACTCTTAAGTGCTTTATTGTTGATGCTTTTGTAAATGGGATTTTCTTAATTTCATTTTGGATATTCCTTGTTAGTGTATAGAAATGCGACTGATTGTTGTACGCTGATTTTTTTTTTCCTGAAACTTTATCAAGTTTGTTTATTAGTTCTAAAGTGTGTGTGTGTGTGTGTGTGTGTAGGCTTTGGGGTTTTTCCACATATACGATCATGCAATCTAGGACCCAACATAATTAACCTCTTTTCCAATTTTGATGCCTTTAATTTCTTTTCCTTGGCTAACCGTTCTGGCTAGGAGTTCCAGTCCTATGTTGGATAGGAGTGGTGAGGGTGGGCATCACTATCTTATTCCTGACCTTAGAGGAAAAGCTTTCAGGTTTTCACCATTGAGTCTGTTGTTAGCTGTAGCTTGTCATCTATGGTCTTTGTTATATTTAGGTATAATCCTTCTATACCTAGTGTGTTGAGAGTTTTTCTTCATGAGAGGGTGTTGAATTTTGTCAAATGATTTTTCTGTACTGATTGAGATGATGATGTGATTTTTATCCTTCATTCTGTTAAAGTTGTGTGTCACGTTGATGGACTTAGGTATTTTGAACCATCCTTGCATCCCGGGGATAAATCTCCCTTGATCATGTGTATGATCCTTTTAATGTTGAAAGCAACGTTTTTAGAACTTGAGGTGTGTAGGCATTGTGCTTAGGAGGAATGACCTGGATTATAACATAAAATTGTTAGCTTTACATCTAGAATAGAGAGCTAACCACTTTGATCTGAAGAACACCAAGTCCCTTCATTTTTCAACTCCAAAAGTGGGCTCTCCTCGTTTGCCTACCTGCAACTGATATTAGAAATTGAAATTATACTATTGGAGATTAATTCCTTTGGCATAGACTTTTCTTGACACCCTATTACAAAAGAAACACCATTGGTTGGGAAAGAATATGGGAAATTTTCAAATATTAATCTTTTCCAAGTCACTGGCAATTATGTGAAAATCTTCTTTTTTCTAGAGTTGGTTTTCTTTCCACCAATAGAGAGGGTGGAGAGAGTTAGACTAGAAGGTTGAAGACCACGGTGCCTGGGGGGCTCAGTCTTTAAGCGTCTGCCTTCAGCTCAGGTCATGATCCCAGGATTCTGGGATCTAGACCTGCATTGGGTTCTCTGCTCTGTGGGAAGTCTTCTTCTCCCTCTTCCACTCCCCCTACTTGTGTTCCCTCTCTCACTGTGTGCGTGTCTCTCTCTCTCAAATAAAATCTTTAAAAAAAAGAAGTTTGAAGACAAACGACATACGAGATGATTGTGATGAAGATATTTCCTGAACAAGGCCTAATATAGAGCCTACTCCAGAACATAGTAATATAAAACATTTCATTTGTGCTCCATTTCTCTTATTGACTCTTTATCCAGCAAGAATTTGTTGAGTACCTATTATGTGTCAGTCATTGTGCAGGGCACTGGACATAAAATGGTGAATAAAGCAAGCAGGGAAGGTACAAATTTTACCTTGCGTGTGAACCCTGTTGGTAGACATTATTGTCCTCTTACTTCTGGTGTACCTAGTTGCAATTCTTGGTGAAATTTCAGGCCTTCTATTTCCCCACTTGTGTAGTTTCAGGGCTAGCACAAACTAGGATCTCAAAGTATACATCTTAACAATGAAGATAAGATAATGAGTGGTTTTAGGAACGCAGACTTTTTCCACGTAGCATAACTCCAACATTTGACCTGCGTGTGTGTGGAGGGGATGGGGGTCACACTTTACACTGTAGGTGTTTGATAGAGGATTCTAGACCAATATTTTAAAAACAATCAGGAACTGGATCTGCCAGATAGAAGTAAGTACAAACCACTTGCCGAAATACAACACTAGTGAAAAACTAATTAGAGCAGCAAAGGCTAGAGAACGTTGAATGAATTCAGAAAGCAGTTTAACAGGTGCAGACGTTTAATAAGGTCACTGTCTGGAAGATGGACAGAATCCCAGGATCAATGCATATGAGAGAGGAAAGGGACTTGCAGATCCTCTAGCCCAGCTGAGGGTGAAAAACGAGGGGGTGGGGGATGAATGAAAACTTCAATGTCACATGGCAAGTCAGCAGTAGAACTGGGTTCAGGGCTCAGGCCTCCTGATTCCGCATGCGGTCCTCTTTTAAAAAGCAAGGAAGAACTAGTTTTTATTTAAAGAAAATTGTGTGCTCAGCGTTCTATCTTATTTCGTCCCTCACTTCAAAAGCATTAAATTAAATGAACCTCCAATTCACTGGTGAGGAAATTGAGAATCAGAACTAACATTCCCCATCTGTACTCCCAAAATTTCCATTCTCAAAGACTAGGATTAGCTCTGTATAGAATACAGTGTGACTGGTACCTCCCAAGCCCAGTAAAGAGAGCTGTCCCAAGACTGGGCTTCAACAGTAGAGGCAAATTCCTTCTGGTTGGATAATGAATGTGCTTGCTCCTCCCAGTTTACTCTTCCCCCAACCCCTTGTTGTCTAATTTGTTCTTTCATGGTGGGACTAAGGGAAATTAAAAAATAATATTTATTTATTTATTATTTTTTATAAACATATACTGTATTTTTATCCCTAGCTGTAAATCACCATGTTTACACACTTCACAGCACTCACCATAGCACACACCTTCCCCAATGTCCATAAGCCCACCCCCCTCTCCCAACACTCCTCCCCCCAGCAACCCTCAGTTTGTTTTGTGAGATTAAGAGTCACTTATGGTTTGTCTCCCTCCCGATCCCATTTGTTTCATTTATTCTTCTCCTACCCCCTTAACCCCCCATGTTGCATCTCCCATAGTTGTCTTTCTCCCATTGACTTATTTCACTAAGCATGATACCCTCTAGTTCCATCCAAGTCATCACAAATGGCAAGATTTCATTTCTTTGGATGGCTGCATAGTATTCCATCATGTATGTACACCACATCTTTATCCATTCATCTGTTGATGGACATCTTGGTTCTTTCCATAGTTTGGCTATTGTAGACATTGCTGCTATAAACATTCATGTGCACCTGCCCCTCGGACCACTACATTTGTAACTTTAGGGTAAATACCCAGTAGTGCAATTGCTGGGTCATAGGGTAGTTCTTTTTTCAACATTGTGAGGAACCTTCATGCTGTTTTCCAGAGTGGTTGCACCAGCTTGCATTCCCACCAACAGTGTAGGAGGGGTCCCGTTTCTCCACATCCTCGCCAGCATGTGTCATTTCCTGACTTGTTAATTTTAGCCATTCTGATTGGTGTGAGATGATATCTCATTGTGGTTTTGAATAGTAATTCCCTGATGCCGAGGGATGTGGAGCACTTTTTTCATGTGTCGGTTGGCCATCTGGAAGTCTTCTTTGCAGAAATGTCTGTTCATGTTTTCTGCCCATTTCTTGATTGGATTCTTTGTTCTTTGGGTGTTGAGTTTGCTAAGTTCTTTATGGATTTTGGACACTAGCCCTTTACCTGATTTGTCGTTTGCAAATATCTTCTCCCATTCTGCCAGTTGTCTTTTGGTTTAGGTAACTGTTTCCTTTGCTGTGCAAAAGCGTTTGATCTTGATGAAATCCCAATAGTTCATTTTTGTGGGACTAAGGGCATTTTTAAAACTGCAAGTGAATTAGTCAAACTTGATATGTGTAGCAACGAAGGTATAATAATGGTCTCTGTAACTTGACAGATTAGGGGCAGTCAACCGTCGATCTCTTTTACTGCTTAATCAACTGGGGTACAAATCCACATTCTACCACAGTGTGCCCTCAGGCAAGTTCCTTGTCCTTTCAGAGCCTCTGTTTCATCATCTGGAAGTGTAGGTGACACTAATACCTGCCTCAAAGATTATGGTGAATTTGTTCCTTCTGACTGAGTTTTGACACTAAGAGAACACATGAGTTTATCCCAGTGTTTGAATCATAGCAAGAACTCAATAAATATTAGTCTTTGTTAACCAAATGCTAGTTTCTGACTTAAATGTACTACTTATGGCAGAGAACTCACAAAACCGGGTGTGTTTGTGGGAGAAGAGGCAGCGGGTTGGCCACTTTTGCCTGTTGCTTGCAGACAGGACTCTTCCCCATATAGAGGTACCCTCTTTATTGTCTACTCCTAGTGGTTGAAAGAGCGAGGTCCTCTAAGGACAGAGATATCATCTAGTTCAATAACCTCATCACAATACAGCCCAGTTATAGGAACCTCTTCCATGCTACCCAGAGAGTACCCTGGCTCCCAGGTTTTGCCATGACAGATAAAAAAGACTGGGGCTGGGGAAGAGTGGGAAGAGAAGCATGTGAGGTCCTTACAGCTCAGCTTGTAGTGTTGGGCTGGGAGCTCTTCAAAGGCGAAGTCTACATCTCATACCTCATCCACTGTGAATCTCACCGTCATGCCTTCAACACACTCAGCAGACAGAATAAATCTATTTGTGGGAATGGAGATTGGGGCTAGATTACTCTGAAAGTCCGCAAATACATTTGAGGAACTTTTGGATATAATCAGCCCAGAACCACCTTTTTACTTCCCCCAAATTAAAGTTGGAAGTTTTCCTTCTCCATCATACACACCCTTCAGCTTCTGGCTCATGTTGTTTTGAAACATCTCCTCCCTAAGTCTTTCTTGACCCTCATTTTAACCCACTTTTGCCTGTTTACAAATCTTGAGGTATACTATTTTGGTAGGTCTTCAAGATCCTGAATGTGTGCCCCTGACTAGTCTCTTGAGGAGTCAGACTTTCCCATAAAATTAGGAATGAGACTCAAGATAATAACCAACAAGACAGGCACTGGCAG
This sequence comes from Meles meles, assembly GCF_922984935.1. Taxonomy (NCBI): domain Eukaryota; kingdom Metazoa; phylum Chordata; class Mammalia; order Carnivora; family Mustelidae; genus Meles; species Meles meles. The sequence continues at coordinate 92,041,249 of NC_060087.1, read as the reverse complement.
AATTGTTTCTGGTAATAACAACTGGTTGAGCTTGACTGGAACACTCCAGCACTAATTATCAGCCCTGAAGAGAGCCATGCCATTTTGTTGAACTTTGGATGGAATGAAAAATTCACTAAGGATTTCCCTCATTAAAACCTCCACCCCCAACCAAGCAATTCATTCTACTTATGCCTGGTGAGGTTATTACTGACCTTGGATCAACCTTAAAGTTTTATGAATGTATTTCACAAACTTTTATTTGATAGCTACTATGTTGGGACCTTGACTAGGCATGAGGACCATGAAGAAGACCTCTAGAAGTTCCCAGTCCAGTGGGCTCTGTTCCCCATAGGGAGTGGCCTTCGTTATTGCTCATCATTTGTGGTTGAAAGTATGAGGTCCCATAAATATAGAGATATCCAGTGGTATCGATGTCAAAATGTAGACCAGAAGTAGGGGCGATTTATAAATCACAGTGACATCTTCCGTAATGGGTATAAGTATGAGGCACAGATGGAAAAAACAATGAACTCAATCTGAGGGTGTTAACTAGGACTGCACAGAGGAGGGAACACTTCAAGTGGATCTTGAAGGTAAAGTTCATCAGAACCCAGGAGTAGAATGAGAGGCGGGAAGGGAGGGGAATTTCAGGCATATGGAATGGCAATTTACAAATCAGAATGCAGAAGTAGAATGAGAGGCGGGAAGGGAGGGGAATTTCAGGGATAAGGAATGGCATTTTACAAATCCTATGCCCAACAGGCTAAGTGATAAATGTCTGCAAGAAATTTACTGCAACATCAAGTGAAAACAGTGGGAGATGTGAGGATAAAGGCGAGGGCTAGATGGAGAAACCCTTTGCATGTATCACCTTGAAAGGGTTCTCTACATTTGCTGACTCCACTTCACTACTTCAGATTCATTTCTGACTCACTGTGGTCCCCTTAACTGGGAGCCTTACTCTGAATCCAAATCCAATGGGCAGCTCCTTTCCTATCTTTAGTTTACTTGACTTTTCCAGGGAATGTGAGATGGGATAAACTGTTTTCATCCCCCAAGCTTCAGCTCCCTTGGATTGTGAGATACCACCCTGTCTCTTGGATTTTGCTGATTCCCTGGACTTGCCATTTAAGTTTTCATTATGACCTCTTTCCTCTCTGCCTGACCTTTAAGTGACATGAATTCTCAGGGGTTTATCCTGTTCTTTACCTCACAACTCTCTGTTGTCAATCTTCTACATGTCTTTACTTATTCTCTATCAATTGATTACACTCCTATTTTTCTCTCTCTAGCTCAGCTTTCTATGATGCGATCCGGTGTGTCAAATTGTCCTGAGTATTGCCACTTGTATGTTCTTCAGGCTTTATGAGTTCACCAGATCTAATGGAATGCATTATATTTTCACCACCTTCCTCCAGTGTTCCCTATCTCAGAGACTTGTATCATTTTCCAACCAGTTGCCTAGGTCTGAAAAGCTCAGAATCGTCTGGGGGTCCTTTTTCTCCCTACCTTCTCCATCCTGTCAGTCACCAAGCTGTTGTCGGTTCTACTTTCTTAATCTCCTTGCTATTTTCTAATCTTGGTGGAATTCCTCTCCATTCTTCTACATCTTCATGACCGCTCTCTTGGTCTGCCATCATTTCCAATATGGAATTGTTACAACAGCTTTGAACCTGGAAGACCCCAGTCTTAACCTCTTTCCAGCCAGTTCATCACACTGCTATTTGAACAATCTTCTAAAAATGGAAATCTGGTTATGCCATTTCTCTACCTAAAATGATTGTCTATAGTATTAAATCTAAAAACCTGTGAATGGCATATAAGACTCTTGGTAACCTGTCCATTGCCTTAGCTGCCATCATAGATTTGAACAAAATACATGCCTTGTCATTTTGAGTATCTAACATCCTCTTCTTTAAAAATAAAATTTAGGGGTGCCTGGTCTGGGTGGCTCAGTTGGTTGTGTCTGACTTTGGCTCAAGTCATGATCTCAGGTCCCTGGGATCGAGCCCTGAGCCCAGCTCCCTGCTCACTGGGATATCTGCTTGTCCTTTTCCTTCTGCCCTTGCCCCTACTCATGTCCTCCTGTTTCTCTCTCAAATAAATAAATAAAAATCTTTTAAAAAAATAAAAACTTTTCTTAAAAAAACTCCTTTTTCCTACTCTATGCTGTTCCTTCAGCTCAGGTTATGATCTCAGGGTCCTGGGATCCAGCCCTGCATCGGCTCTCTGCTTGGCAGGGAGCCTGCCTCCCTCCTCTCTCTGTGCTTGCCTCTCTGCCTACTTGTGATTTCTGTCTGTCAAATAAATAAAATCTTTAAAACAAAAAGATTTCAGAGGCCAAAAGAGGTGAAATAACTTGCCAAATGTCACACAGCTTGTGAATGGGAAAGCCAGGCTGTGTACTCACGTTGGTCTAAAACAGTACCTCTCAAACCTTGGTGTTTACCAGGATCCCCTGGAGGGCTTGTGAAAACACAGATTTTGGGGTTCCCTCTCCAGAGTTTCTGGTTCAGGAAGAGAAAGAAGGGCTGGGGAAGGGCCTCAGAATTTGCATTTTTAACCAGTTCATAGTGGTGCCCATGTTGCTGGTCCAGGGATCACTCTTTGAGAACCACTGGTCTGATGAAAGACTTGCACTCTGCTGCCTCCTGTCTACCTGAGGTATGTTCCCAAAACATACTCACTTGAGACCACGTGTGCCACGTAGGTTGTATAATTCAATTCTTCCATTTTTCTTTCTTAAGTGTTGGGCCCACTGATGAAATTCTTTTAAGTGCCTCAAGGTAACCAGCGTTGGCCTTATTTTCCTATAGTCATAACAACAGTGATATTGATAATACCGTGGCTAAGAGTCTTCGTGTTGATAGGGCATTTTGTATACGATTTGGTATGGATAAGCCTAAGTAAAGGTAAATGGTGAAAGACAACCTGCTGTCATGAATGGGTCTGATATCAGCAATGATAAAATTCATAGAGACCCAGCACCCAAGGAAGTTTCTATAGAATTATCCAGCATCTAAGCTTTCAACAGTTAGGAGGCCTTACCTGGATAGCAGTTTTTAAAAAGTTGAAGAAAACATATGTTGCAAAGTGTGGAGAAATATTAAAGAGTTCTCTCAAGCTGGGCCGCGATGTGAAAGCAATAAATGCACTTGGAATACCAGGTATATTGGGTATAAGAAAACATGACCTGGTGTAGTTGGAATGGCCATGAAATGGAATGTGTGTCTGACATTATGCTGAGCTACTTGTATGGGTTCAACATGGGTGGCAGGTAAGTAAGTGGTGGTCTCTAGACTTAAAACCAAAAATGTGTGTGTCCAGGGTGGTGGGAAGAGGGGCTGTCCTTAGCTGATAGAAACAGTCACACGTTGTCCAGTGCCCTGTTCTTTAACCCACTGAGCAAAACAGGCTCCAAACCCCACCCCTTTTTTTTAAAAATATTTTACTTATTTATTTGACAGAGAGAGAGATCACAAGTAGTCAGACAGGCACACAGAGCCAAGTGCCCTGTTCTTAAATTGTGCTCTGAAGGCCGCCTGCACGCAATCACAGTGGTGGGTATATCTGGGAAGCACGCTGATTCCAGAGCCACCCACCTTCTTATTATGCATCCATTTTATAGACTGCATGGAAGAAAGCTGAAAGGAAGAGGGTCCAGAGGTACTTCATTCACAGTGTGGTCAGATGGTTGAACCGTGGGGGAATGTGAGACTTGGGATAAATCACAGAGGATTCCCCCTGTCCTCTGGCTTGTCTACTCCTCCCTCAACATTTGTTAACATGAAATAGATTAAAATATATAGTGATGTTATATACATATACATACATATATATATATATGTATATATGTATATATACATATACATATGTATATATGTATATATATGTATATATGTATATATATATATATGTATGTATATGTATCAGTCATAGGGGATTTTGCTGTAGAACAGTTAAAATGAAGAACACTAGAATGCCGAGGGTGTTGCTTTCTGGGCTTGGGAGCAATACTGTGGGCTCACCGTATGAATACAACTCCTAAGGACTGAGGACTTAAGTTTGAGACAGGGCCCGTTTTCCTCCACTAAGGACTCTATAGCCAGTAATCTGTAAAAAATAAAAAAGTGAACTTTGCCTTCTGAGAAACACAGTTCCTCCATCTGAAGGAACTATCAGACAGAATATTTCAATGGAAGATGAAAAGCAGGAGTAGAGTGACTTAGTAATGAACTTCTCCTGGAGTTTCATGATGTTTCTTGCTGCTCGTGTTGAGGGCGAAAGAGAAGGTCCTGGAGAGCCTGCCCTAGTGGGTACCACGGTGTGAGGACCTAGTTTCTGATGTTTTGAGTGCGGCTCAGGAAGCACAGAGAAAGTGCTAGTATCATATCATGGTGAGCTGGGATCTCAGCAAGATCTCTCTCCTGATCCTTGTTTTGGCTATGGAGTGGCTGACTGTTAACAATCAGGATGGAAACTTACAAATTAGTATTATTCAGTGATCACCCATTGGCCCAGGCCTTGTCAAGGATTTAAGGTTTCTGTCCACTAATCCTTGCCTGACAACACCTTGCAGGTAAAATCCCCTTTTAATGAATGTAATTTTGAGATAATAAAGCTATTTAGCAAAATCACCATGTAGAACAGATGCATCCACAAATCCCTGTTCACAAAGCACTCAATCTATTTAATTAAGATGCTGTTGTTTGAATTCAGTATTTATGCTTTCTATTTCAGTCATGTTCAATGGCAAGATCTTGCCATGTAAAAAAGTGGAGGAGACTGAGATCATACCCTCTCCAAGGCTTTGCGTTCTCATCTGTAAAATAATGAGGGGAATGAAAGGAACTAGTAGGTCTCAAAGAGTCTTTCCAGTTATAAAAATTCTGACTCTTTGTCTAAGATATCCTTAGTGTGGGCCCATGAAAGAAAAAGTACAAGGAGAGATTAAGGTTGAGAGGAAGGTCTTGAGCATAATCCATGACCCTAAGCATCAAGGACAAGTATGGTAGAATGTACCTGCCCAGTAAATATCACTTCAACTTGTTCCTCCATACTAACAATCCAGATATGCCCATGCCTTAGCCCTCAAGGAACCCGCAAAATATACCCAAGTGTACAACCTCTGATTTCTCAGGCATTCGTTTCAACAATGTTCATTGGGTGCATAAGATGTACCCGGATACAGAGATAAATAAGACACAGTCCTTGACCAGTCATTGAGTACATGCTGATGCTGAGAAAGGGGTACAATGTGATAATGATTGTTGAATAGCCAGCTTGTCAGGGGGAAGATTGCCCTGGTTTATAATGTTTGCAGATTTTCATAGAGTGATTTCCATAATCACTCGCACCATGCCCACTTTAAAGCTACCAGTCTGGGGCGCCTGGGTGGCTCAGTGGGTTAAAGCCTCTGCCTTTGGCTCAGGTCATGATCCTAGGGTCCTGGGATCCAGCCCCACATCTGGCTCACTGCTCCGCGGGGAGCCTGCTTCCTCCTCTCTCTCTGCCTGCCTCTCTGCCTAGTTGTGATTTCTCTCTGTCAAATAAATAAAATATTTTTTAAAAAATAAAGCTACCAGTCGGACACTGACTGGTGCACAGAATCCCTGAAAATTTAACCACAGGCTCTTCTGAAAGAGTACCAGCCAGCTCCAACACACTTCTGAGAGATGAGACCTTGGCGGGGGGGGGGGGGCTCTCCTCAGCTGAGGGCAATTCTCTGAGAGGTTATTAGCTATCATCTCCTGACACCTCCCCACCCCCCGGCAGCTAGGAGAACGAGTGTGTCAGTTGTGAAGGCTGCATATGGGTGGTACACCACAGCACCCACTACACAGAGTGGATGTTAAATTATTTGCTGTATTTCAACCAACACCATTCCATTTAACGTTCCATCTAGTGAAGTAATTTTAATATCCCTTGAAATACAGTAAATAAAATTGTATCTCTGTTGGGTCATCTTGGTCAAATCACCTAATCTCTGATTTTGTTGAAGAAACATGGCAATACTGACTTTCTTGCTAAGGATCCTGGTGGACAAACTGGCCAACTACCTGAAACAGCTGACTTACCTCATTTCCCCCCCCCCCCAGTGGACCTGTTACTGGACTAGTTGGACCAACTGATTCTTGTTTAATGGTGCAACCAAATATAGAGAGTTAGACGTCTTTGATTCTAGTTTTTCCTTCTAAATCCAGCTTTTGCCTTGTCAAACCTCTCTGGCACTCCATTTTCCCATTATGCAATGTGTAATTATGAACAAAGGAGTCTGAATTCCTTGAGAGGCTCAGGAACTAGCTCCAAAGATATCCCAGAGTATTTGAAGGAAGATTTAAGGATAAGAATACACGTAGAACCTTTTAGGGCAATTATATTGAAGGAACTAATGGTCATTTGAAAAGTTACACTGTGTGTGCGTGTGTGATTTAAACCATCATCATAACTTGCTAGTTACACCTTAAAAAACGGAAACTATCAGCTCTAGGTCAAAGGGGAAAGTTTCTGGGGGGGGGTATTTAAGGAGTGTAAAAAAAAGTTTTTGGAACTAGATGAAGAAATATGTAAATGCCAAATACCATTCATTGATCCTAGTTAAGTGTACTCATTTCCTGAGATTAAAGGTTCCCTGAAAGCACGTATTTACCAATATCAATAGGACCTTTGCCTTTCTTCAAGGAGCTAGAATACTTGCCAGGCATTATCTAATTAAACTACTCACTGTACCTGTGAAATGCTTTGGAATCTGCATTTTAAAGATGTGGGCACTGAAGCACAAGTGGGCTTAAACTAAACTCATTTAGCATGTCAAGGGCGAAATTGGATAGAAGACTTTCAGTCTCATGATCTTTCTGCCATTTTTCAACCATGGCCTCCTCTAATCCACTCTGTTCTAGCATAGCCTTGCCAAACAACATAGTTTCGTAAGTCTAGGAGGAATTAAATAAAGTGCAAAGTAATTCCAATTACAGGGAAGTTAGATTTTTAAAAGCTGAACATATCGATCTGGGAGAGTCAAGATGGCGGAGAAGTCTGAGGAGGCACTGTTTCAACCTGTACCCTAACGTGAGCTGATTACCTACCAAAGAACTCTGATAACCAATGAAATCAGCCTGAGATCAGAATTATACACGTCTGGATCTCTCCAGGAGCAGAAGACGCCAGTGGGCAGGTAAAGCGGAGTGGGAACATCTGACTGATACCGGAAGAAAAAAAAAAAGGGGGGAGGGAGCCACCAGAGGTGACCGAGTGGAAAGTAATACCCCAATAGGAAAGTGCCCTGCATCTGGGGACCAGCATTAACTTGGAGTCTGGTTGAAAGCACTCAAAAAACAAAGAGCAAAGATCGCGGGGGAAATAGTGGGAATCAGGGCGGTTAGGGACAGGGACCTAAGTCCCGGACCCAGGACAGTCTCCCCTGGCGCTGAGCCAGAGAGAGTGTGGCGGAAAAATCAGGTCTGGGTCCCTGAGCCGCCAGCGCGCCCGAAAACGAGTGGGGTTTGGCTCCCGTGAGGAGCTGGGAGCCTGGCCAGATGGCAATCCTGAAATGCGCGCCTCCCACACACTCCCTTGGGAGAGGAGCTCTGGCATCTGGAAAAACCAGACATTCCCAGCCCGGGACTATGGGAAAATCTCAGTGTGTGATCTCTGCTTGGAACCTCTCTGGCGGTCTGGAGCTGCCTAGACAGCCGCTGCTGCCCTGGTATTGGGTATAAGGAGGAGCTCCTGCAACCCCAGGGACCCTGACTCAGAACCGACTCTGCCAACTGCTCTACAGAGTATTCTGAGTCTTCTCTCCGAGAGGGTGGTCGGGGTGCTGTTTGCTCTCCTCTAAAACTCCGAAAACCATCAAAAGCTGTCAAGGCAAGAGAAAACAGATGTAAGAACATAAAACCCCCAGAGAACAAAAGTCTGAAAAAAACAGTTTCCTGAGAGCCCACCCCCTTGAGGGCAGTGGGAGGACCTAACTCAGGTTACATCATTGTCTGAAAACCCACGTGGCAGGCCCCTCCCCCAGAAAACCAAACAAGGAAGGAAGGAAAAAAAAAGACTACAAGAGAACAACCACCACTACTCCATAAATACAACTTTTATTTTTAACTCTTTACCAATATTCTGGTTCTTTTTTTTAATTCATACAGATAATTTTTTAACCTATTTACCATCGTACTGAGATGTCCAGTACATCAAATCCCTTAATAACATTCTAACCTGAACTTTTTGATATATACACCCATGTTTTTCTTTTGCTTTTCTATTTTTAATTTTTTTTAAATTTTAACTTAGTTTAGTCTAGTTTATTCTTTTTTTAATTTTTATTTTCTAATATACATATATAGTTAAACTTCAAGGTAATCCCCTTTCCCCAATCAATGCTACCCCTATAGGCAAACCAGTTTCTAATCCCCCTGTAACTTAGGAAAGTTGAGTCCCTTAACAAAAACATCAAGATACATCCAGGAAGAATCAAAATAACCTTCCTCGACAACACTGAGAATTTATAACCACTCTCCCAATTTTTCCTTCTGCCAGTGTTTCTGTGAATTTGTGTTTGTCCTGATAATATATAAATCTTATACTTGGGGTTCTTTCTGATGAGGTTCTTCGATTTTTTTTTGCTTATATATATATATATTTTTCTCTTGTCATATACTTTTACCAGTGTTTTTTTTTTTGTCTGTTTTTGTTTGTATACTTCATAAATCTTACCTTGGGGCCCATTTGGGCTGAGCCTTCTCTTTTATCTTCCCTTTTTTTCCTGTCTTTCTCTCCCTCTCTTTTTTATTTTCCTTTTTTCTTTTCCTTTTCTTTCTTGTCCATTTCTAATTTTTCATGCTACTTTGTTTTGGTCTTTCTATTTCATGTTGGAAGTTTCCTTAATTCTTAATTTCCTTAATTCTCTGGTGATCCTGAATGAAAAGAATGAAGCTCTAAGAGACAGATTTGAAGGTGTATGTACATGGTGTGTTTGTTAACCAGTGGAGAAATTGGCTAGCCCGCTGAAGTTTTATGTCAGTATCTGTAGATCTTGCCTCTTGGGCTACACTCTCTTCATGGACTCTTGGGAGCCATAATTCTGGTTGTCAGTATTCTAGGAGTCATGGGTGGGGGGGGGGGGAGGAGCCTGGGACTCTCATTGTTAAGTATAAACACTTTAACTTCATCACTCTTTTTTGTGGCTTGCCTAACTTTTACCTTCCTTTGTATTACGTGTCCCAGCTCCAGAGCTGCTCTGAATCAATTTAACCTGTTTCCAGCAGGGTTTGGCTTTCCTTAATAGAGGTGGGGATGGCGGATGTCTAATCACTCCTTACAAGGCCATTCAAAGGGCTGTCCTTCCTTTAAAGTCCTGCCTCACTGGGACTTCTATAGTACTTGGTGCCTCTAATTCCTATGCCTTTGTAGGATTCTCAGGGGGGAAATCTGCTTGTTGCTTACCAGCATTCCCCCTTGGGGGAATGGTGTGGAAGGTTGGTGTGTCTGTTCCTTGTTCTCCTTGTTGGAGAGAGAGATTTGAGAGGAAGAGGAGACTGAGGAAAAAAAATCTTGATCTCACCATCTTCAATCAGAAAGTCGTGAAGGAAAAAAGAAGTTACAAAAAAGTTATTGGTGGATCTAGCAGATACTTGATTTAGCAAATATTTATTAAGCTCAGATATAACATGGTTAAGAACATGGGCTTTGAAGGCAGGGTGCTGTACATTTACTTAAGCTCTCTGTATCTTCTTTTCATTTTATGAAGTTGGGAGTAATAATAGTGCCTACCTCATATAGTTGTTGTGAGGATTAAATGAGTTAATACACATAAAGAGCTTGCCTGGCACCTAATAGCTCCTTAATAAATGTTTATTATTAGTGGCATTAGTGTTGTTCTTTTTATTATTACTGTAGGCTCAGCACTTTGAAGGTGATACCAAGGAGAACAAAGTAGAAATAAGGCATTTTCCCCAATGAAGGGGAACGGTTTTACCATTTTACGGTGCTAAGAACACTGGGTCTTAAATTGGATTTTTTAGGGGCACCAAGGTGGCTCAGCTAGCAGAGTGTGCAATTTCTGATCTTGGGGTTGTGAGTTCGGGCCCCATATTGGGTGTAGAGATTACTTACAAATGAAAAAAATCTTAAGATAGAATAAAATAAAATTGGGATTTTTACTTATTGGTCACAAATACAAGACTGGGATAAGGTACTTGACCACTATGCTTCCAGGATGGTACTATTAGAGTTCTGTGTTCCTCTTCTGAAGTGCAAATAATAGAAGCTCTCATGTATCCAGTGCTTCCTCTGTGCCTGGTAGTTAACACAAATGTTCTCGTCAGATCTGTAGATCAAGCCTACAAATTAGGTATTATTATCTCTACATTATGGGTGATGATACTGAGGCTCAAGCTCACTTTTCCAAGGTCATACCGCTGCTGGCAAGTGGCAGAGCTGGGATTCCAATACTGATCTGCTAACAGAACCTGACCATTTAACTACATAATAAATTACACTGTATCCCCTGTCCAATGCTTTATTCAATGTAGTATTGCTAAGTGACTAACACTTTGATTTGAATGGGGTTTTCAGACTGCTTTCCTCTAACCTAGGAGGTACTAGGACTTTATGAGGACCCCTGAAAGGAGAACAGTAAATCAGGGGTGCCTGGGTGGCTCAGTCAGTTGGGAGTTTGCCTTTAGCCCAGGCCAAGATCTCCAGGTCCTAGGATCTACCTCCCTGCTCAGCAGGGAGTCTGCTCCTCCTTTTCCCTCTGCCTCTCTCCCCAACTCATGCCTGCTCTCTTCCTCTCTGTCTCAAATAAGTCAATAAAATCTTTTTTTAAAAAAGGGAGAGAGGACAATGAATCAAAATGGAGGGACTGAAGGGTAGGAAGCCAGTGACAAACTTCCTAATTTAGTCTCAGGATGATTGGGCAAGGATTATCACTTTGTACCTTTAAAATTTGACTTCTGAAGTAAGGTTTTAGTAGCTACATCCTTTACTTTTGCTGCCTTCCTAATGCTTGTTTTCAGGAAAATGCTACTGGCTACAAATGCATATTGCTAGAACACACATTTGGGATAATTTTTCCAACTGCGGCCTTATTTGCCTAAGCAAAGGAAATCCTCTGGATTTCTCAGCAAGCCCAGGGGGCCCTGAAGCTCCTGGAACCCACTGGTTTCTATTAGCTTAAGTATATGTGCCTGTCAGGGGACGTGGTTAGGGCTGAAGCATTCCAGGATGGGGCCCACCAGACACTTGTCAGGAAAGGTTGCCGGCTGCTTACAGTGGCTACACTTATCTTTGTACATTATTCTATAAAAAAAAATAAGGGGATCATTCTATAAAAATAAAAGTATTGTATTCCTGAGTGTCATATCAAATAGATTGGGTTATTAGCCATCTCTTGGCTATGTCCAAGGGTTGAGATCAGGCATTGTTGGAGGTACCACCTTGAACAAGAGGAATTTGATTACCATCTGGTTTCTTGATCTCCGCACATGCCTGGCTTTTTGTTGAAAATTGATGTTGCCATTTTATCCTTCAAATGATGCTTTCTGACCCAGCTATGTTTCAATGTACGTTTCTGAGGACAAAATGCTTTGGAAGCCAGTTTTGTGTCTTGTGAGCACAGTAAATCAGAACTGATGATGCTCCACTTAACAACAGCATGAACCATTAAACTAAACAAATTCAAAAATCACTGCTCCTCACCCAGACCCCGGTTTCTTGGATACCAAACTTCAAGAAGCCTGGGGTAGAACTAGCCAAATTTGCTGAATATCAAACAATCAATTGTCATTCATTTATTCATAATTCATTCAATCAGGTTCAGGTCTATGCAGCAGGCAAAATTAATAGATTGAGTCGTGAGTCATGAGTAATGCTAACAGCACTCCGCAGTTTATATATATATACACATATATATGTATATATATATATACACGTATACATATATATAATATGACCTCTTTTTATTTCTTTTCTTTTTTTAAAATTTATTTATTTATTTTCAGCGTAACAGTACTCATTGTTTTTGCACCACACCCAGTGCTCCATGAAATATGTGCATCTCTATTACTCTCCACCTGGTTCCCCAATCTCCCACCCCCCGCCCCTTCAAAACCCTCAGGTTGTTTTTCAGAATCCATAGTCTCTCATGGTTCATCTCCCCTTCCAATTTCCCACACCTCCCTTCTCCTCTCCATCTCCCCATGTCCTCCATGTTCTTTGTTATGCTCCACAAATAAGTGAAACCATATGATATTGACTCCCTCTGCTTGACTTATTTCACTCAGCATAATCTCTTCCAGTCTGGTCCATGTCGCTACAAAAGTTGGGTATTCATCCTTTCTCATGGAGGCATAATACTCCGTCGTTTATATGGACCACATCTTCCTTATCCATTTGTCCATTGAAGGGCATGTTGGTTCTTTCCACAGTTTGGCGACAGTGGCCATTGCTGCTATAAACATTTGGGTACAGATGGCTCTTGTTTTCACTACATCTGTATATTTGGGGTAAATACCCAGCAGTGCAACTGCAGGGAATATAACTTCTTTTTTAGAAGAACTGATTTCTTTCTTTGAGAGAGAAAGAGAGAGAGAAAGCATGAGTGGGGGACAGAGACAGAGGGAGAAGGAGAAGCATACTCTCTGCTGAGCAGGGAGCCTGATTCGAGGCCCAATCCTGGGGCCCCGAAAGTATGACCTGACCCTAAAGCAGTCACTTAATAGAATGAGATCCCCCGCCCCCGGAGCACCAACAAATGCCCTCCTTCATACCCGTCACTCTTTTAGCCCATCCCCTGCCCAACTACTGTCTGGTAATCATCAGTGCCTTCTCTATACCTACCAGTCTGTTTCCTGGTTTGCCTCTCTCAATTTCCCCCCATGTTCCTTTCTTTTGTTTCTTAAATACCATATATGAGAGAAGGCAAATAGTATTCGTTTTGCGTTGACTAATTTTGCTTCCCAAAGTCCTCTCCAGCTGAATCCATGTTGTTCCAAATGGCAACATTTCATTCTTTTGGAGGGCTGAGTAATATTCCATTACACACACATGCACACACACACACACGCACACCGCACACACACACACACACACACAGCAATCATTCTTATTTATTGAGTCATCTGTTGATGGACATTTGAGGTTTTTCAATCATTTCAGCATTGGTGATAATGCTCTAAGCATTGGGCTGCACATTTCCCTTCCAATTGGTATCTTGGTATCTCTAGGGTCATTCCATTGTAGTGTAATGGCTGGAGAGCAGGGGAGTTCGGTTTTTAGATTTTTGAGGGACCTCCATACTATCAAAAAGAACATTTCCGATTTACTTCCAAATTCTAGCAAAAGATATGTTTAAAGTAGTACATGACAATGGGTTCGAGTCTTTATGGTGAGGTGAGGGGGACCGCCAATGGAAGCGGCATGCTTAGTATTCAGCAAGGTCTTAAAGTATTCAGAATGTGTGTGGAGCACCTACTATGTGCCAGATAATATGCACCATCTTCTTCATGTTTATTTAAGTTATTTCTACACATTGCATGGGGTTCAAACTCACATCTCGAAAACCAAGAGCTATATGCTCCCAGCCACTGAGACAGCTGAGTGCTGCTGCACCATTGTCTTGAATCCCCACAACAGCTGGGAAGAGTAGAGCTGGAGTTTGAAGGCACGTGGCTGTGACTCCGAATCCTCGGCCTTTCCTGAGAACTGACATATGCCAGAGCATCAAACCTTTACCCAGAAGAAAAAGAGCTGACGGAATGGTTGACATGTTTTCCTTATACTTTAAGAAACAGTCCACTATCCATTGAAAATAAAATAGTAAAACGAGATGAAATATATTTTTTCTTACTTGTAATTCTGCATCTTCAACAATATTTGTGAAAACGGTCATGCAGCACACTGATTTTGAAAACCTGGGAGTCTGAGGATTTCTTGTATAATACTGACATCCCGTGGCTAAGAGGGATCATGACCAAAGTCCTCAAGAAATCCCTTTCATGTCACTTTGGGAGCTGGCTACTAGAGGGCGGCACTGATCTGCTTTCTGTCAAGTTGCCAGGGTTGAAGGTGGCAGAAAGTTGGGTCAGGATACCATGTGTCCTCTCCAAACTGCCACAAAGAAATGGATAAATCAGTAGATCGATACATATAGCCTAAATACCCTCAAGCAGTCTCATTGCATCCAGTAGCAATGTGGCAAAATTATTTAGCTCTGAGCCCTGGAACCATGCCTCTTCCATTTGCCCTAGGACTCCACCATTTCCCTGCTGCGTGAACTTGGCCCCATCACAGAACCTCTCATGAATGATGGTTTTGTCCACCTCTGATGTGAGAATTAAAATCGTCGTCCCCGTGGGGTGGCTGGCTGACTAAATCTGTATAGCATTTGATTCTTGACTTCAGGGTGCCGGGTTGAAACCCTGCACTGGGCGTGGGTCTAACTTCAGAAAGTAAAAGAGGGGCTCCTGGGTGGCCCAGTTGGTGAAGCATCAGCCTTGCGCTTAGGTCATGATCCCAGGGCCCTGGGTTCGAGCCCCTCCTCGTCGGGCAAACTGCTTAGCAAGGAGCCTGCTTCTCCTTCTCCTTCGGCCTGCCACTTGGGCTGCTTGTGCTCTCTCTTGGCCAAAGGAATAAATGAAATGTTTCTTTATTGAAATTCCATGGGCCAACATAGAATACATCTTTAGCTTTGGATGCAATCTTCAATCATTGCTTGGGTATACCTCCCAGGGCTCATCATATCATGTGCCCTCCTTAAGGCGCCTCACTGGGTGACCCCATTCCCCTATGAAACTCCCTTTCTGCCAACTTCACTTTGCTTCCAGGAGTCAGGAGTGTTTCGTGGTTTGTCTCTCTTTCTGATTACTTCCCGTTCGGTTTTCCTCTCGATCCCTGTGATCCTCTGCACTATTCCTTATATTCCATCCAGGAAAGAGGACAACCTAAAGAGGATGTGCACCCTAGACTCACTGGAATCTGACTCAGGCATCAGAAGGGACGAATACCTCCCATTTTCCTCGATGTGGGTGGAAACGCAAGGGATTCTGCTAAGTGAAATCAGTCAGGCAGTGAAAGATCATTATCACAGGGTTTCACTCATATTGGAAAAAGTATACTTCTAAAAAAGAAAAAAAAAAAGCCTGGTCTCCAAGTCGTCCAGGTGTTATGCTAAATAAATGAAAATCTGCACTGTGAGTACAGTGAGTGCCCGTTGATAAGTGGTCATTGACAATTATCCTGCCCCAAACCGTCGTTTGTGAAAGAATGTATACATAGTGTGTGTATATATATATATATATATACACACACTATGTATATATATATATATACACACACACATATATATATATACACACACATATATACATATGTATATATATATATTTATGTAGATACCTATATGTATATGTAAAGATGTATATTTGGCAATGCTTACAGCACTTGGCTTTATACATATACATATACATATATATATATGGTTAGATAGATGTATGTAAACATAAATGTATATATATAATATATATAATATATATGCCCTGTTTTTTAAAAAGAAGTGATTTCTTTACTTGAGAGAGAGAGAGAAAGCATGAGTGGCGGACAGGGTCAGAGGGAGTAGGAGAAGCAGACTCCACGCTGAGCAGGGATCCTGCATGGAGGCTCATTCCTGTGACCATGAGAATATGACTTGAGCCTAAAGCAGACACTTAACCGACAGAACCCCCCAGGAGCCCCAAAATATGCCTTTCCTCAGACCCATATCCCGTTTAGCCCATTCCCCTGCCCACCTCCCCTCTGATCATCATCAGTGTTTTCTCTGGTGTTACCAGTCTGTTTCCTGGTTTGCCTCTCTCAATTTCTCCCCATGTTCATTTTTTTTTAATACCACATATGAGAGAAACCACATAGAATTCATCTTTCTTTGACTCATTTTGCTTCATATGGTCCTCTGCAGCTGTATCCATGTCGTTCAAAATGGCAACATTTCTTTCATTTGGATGGCTGCGTATTTTTCCATCACACACACACACACACACACACACACACACACACACACACATGCACACACACACAAAAACCCTCACACACTTTCTTATTTATTGAGTCATCTGTTGATGGACATTTGAGTTTTTTCCATCATTCTGGCATTGGTGATAATGCTATAAGCATTGGGCTGCACATTTCCCTTCCAATTAGTTTTTTGGTATCTCTAGGATCATTCCATCATAGTGTAATGCCTGGAGAGCAGGGGAGTTTGGTTTTTCGATTTTTGAGGGACCTCCATACTATCAAAATGATCATTTCCGATTTACTTCCAAATTCTAGCAAAAGATATGTTGGAAGTAGGATATGAGTATGGGTTCGAGTCTTTATGGTGAGGTGAGGGGGATTGCCACCCAAAGCATGCATGCTGAGGATTCAGCATGGTCTTAGAGTGTTCTGAATGTGTGTCGAGCACGTAACATGTGCCGGAATATATGCACCATCTTCTTTATGTTTCTTTAACTGTTTTCTACCCCCTGCTTGCGGCTCAAACGCCCAACCCCAAGAGCGAGATCTGTATGGTCCCACCAACTGAGACAGCCGGGTGCTGCTGCACCATTGTCTGGAATCCCCACAGCAGCTGAGAAGAGTAGAGCTGGAGTTTGAAGGCAGGTGGCTGTGACTCCGATTCCTCGGCCTTTCCTGAGAACTGATGTATGCCATAGCATCAAACTTTTACCCGGAATAAAAAGAGTTTACAGAATGGTTGACATGTTTTCCTTATACGTTAAGAAACAGTCCACTGTTCATGGAAAATAAAATAGTACAATGAGATGAAATATATTTTTCTTACTTACCATTCTGCATCTTATAAAATATTTGTTACAAATATTTGTATTTGTAACTTTCCATTGCAATTGAGAAGCTTTTGAAAGCTTTTGAAACATGGGAGTTTGAGGTATTCTTGTATAATACTGACATCACGTGGCGACAAGGGATCATGACCAAAGTCCTCAAGAAATTCCTTTCATGTCAGTTTGGGATCTGGCTACTAGAGGGCAGCACTGATCTGCTTTGTGTCAAGTTTTGGTGTTGAAGGAGGCAGAAGGTTGCGTCAAGATTCCACGTGTCCTCTCCAAACTGCCACAAAGAAATGGATAAATCTGTAGATTGATACATAACCTAAATAGCCTCAAGCAGCCTCTTAGCATCCAGTAGCAACGCGGCAAAACCATTTAGCTCTTAGCCCTGGAAAAATGCTCCCTCTGTTGGACCCAGGACTCCACCATTTACCACGTGCATGAACTTGGCCACATCACATAACTTCTGGGGATTTTATTGTTTTCTCGACCTCTGACGTGAGAATAAAAATTGTCCTCCCCTTGCGGTGGCTGGGTGGCGCAGTCTATAGAGCATTTGACTCTTGACCACAGAGTCAGGGGTTTAAAACCCACAGCAGGCGTAGGGTTTACTTAAAGATGTAAAATAGGGACTCCTCGGTGGCCCAGTTGGTGAAGCATATGCCTTTCGCTTCGGTCATGATCCCAGGGCCCTGGGATGGAGCCCCACCTCATCGGGCAACCTGCTTAGCAAGGAGCCTGCACTCCCTCTCCTTCTGCCTGCCACTCGGCCTGCTTGTGCTCTCTCTTTATCGGCCATAGGAATGAATGAAATGTTTCTTTATTGAAATTCCATGGGCCAACATAGAATACATCATTAGCTTTGGATGCAATCTTCAATGATTAGTTGGGGATACCTCCCAGGGCTCGTCATACCATGTGCCCTCCTTAATGCGCATCACCGGGTGACCCCATCCCCCCATCCACCTCCCTTTCTGCCAATTTCACTTTGGTTCCAGGCTTCAGGAGTGTTTTCTGGTTTGTCTCTCTTTCTGATTTCTTCCTATGCAGTTTTCCTCTCAATCCCTGTGATCCTCTCTGCTATTCCTTATATTCCATACAGGAAAGTGGACTACCTAAAGAGGATATGGTTCCTAGACTCACTAGAATCCTACTCAGGCATCAGAAGGGATGAATACCTCCCATTTTCCTCGACATGGGTGGAACTGGAGGGGATTCTGCTAAGTGAAATCAGTCAGTCTGAGAAACCCATTATCCCAGGTTTCTCTCATATTTGAAAAAATATATTTCTAAAAATTTAAACAAAATAAGAATGGCCTCCACGTCTTCCAGGTGTTATGAGAAATAAATGAAAAACTGTACTGTGTGTACGAAGAGTGCCAGTTGAGAAGAGATCATTGGTAATGATGGCATTGCCTCCTACCACAAACTGTCCTTTGTGGAAGAATATGTACCTAGTATATATCTCTATCTCTATCTCTATCTATATCTTCTATGTAGATACATAAATATATATGTATGAATATATATATAGCAGTGCTTACAGCACACTGCTTATATATATATACAGACATATATGTACATATATATAAACATACATATATGTATATATATATGATATATGCCCTCTTTTGTAAGAAGGACTGATTTATTTATTTGAGAGAGAGAGAGAAAGCATGAATGGCGGGCAGAGTCAGAGGGAGAAGGAGAAGCACACTCGCCGCTGAGCAGGAACCCTCCATCCAGGCTTAATCCTGGGGCCCCAAGAGTATGACTTGAGCCTAAAACAGACACTTAACCGATGGAATCCCCCCAGGAACCCCAACAAAAGCCCTCCTTCATACCCGACACCCATTTAGCCCATCCCCCTGCCCACCTCCTCTCTGATCATCATCAATGCATTCTCTATAGCTACCAGTCTGTTTCCTGGTTTGCCTCTCTCAATTTCACCCCATATTCATTTGTTTACTATTTTTAAATACCATATATGAGAGAAACCACATAAACTTCATCTTTCTTTGACTCATTTTGCTTCGCATAGTCCTCTCCAGCTGAATCCATGTCATTCCAAATGCCAACAATACTTTCATTTGGATGGCTGAGTAATATTCCATTACACACACACACACACACACACACACACACACACACACACACAAACACACTTTGTTATTTATTGAGTCATCTATTGATGGACATTTGAGTTATTTCCATCATTACGGCATTGTTGATAATGCTATAAGCATTGGGCTGCACATGTCCCTTCCAATCAGTATTTTGGTATCCCTTGGGTCAGTCCTTCGTAGTGTAATGGCTGGAGAGCAGGGGAGTTCAGTTTTTAGCTTTTTGTGGAACATCCGTACTATCAAAAACAACATTTCCAATTTACTTCCAAATTCTAGCAAAAGATATGTTTAAAGCAGGATATGAGTATGGGTTCGAGTCTTTATGGTGAGGTGAGGGGGACCACCACCGAATGCAGGCATGCTTAGTATTCAGCATGGTCTTAAAGTATTCTGAATGTGTGTTGAGCACCTACATTGTGCCAGACAATATGCACCATCTTATTCATGTTTCTTTAAGTCATTTCTACTGCCTGATTGGTGTTCAAACTCAGAACCCCAAGAGCGAGAGCTGTATGCTCCCACCCACTGACACAGCCGGGTGCTGCTGCACCATTGTCTTGAATCCCCACAACAGTTGGGAAGAGTAGAGCTGGAGTTTGAAGGCAGGTGGCTGTAACTCCTAATCCTCGGCCTTTCCTGAGAACTGACTTATGCCAGAGCATCAAACTTTGACCCAGAAGAAAAAGAGCTTACGGAATGGTTGACATGTTTCCATATACTTTAAGAAGGAGTCCATTGTTCATTGAAAATAAAATAGTAAAATGAGGTGAAATAGATGTATTCTTACTTATTATTTTGCATCTTCTAAAATATTTGTTACAATGGTCGTGCGGCACATTGATTTTGAAAACCTGGGAGTCTGAGGAATTCCTGTATAATACTGACATCGCGTGGCTACAAGGGATCATGACCAAAGTCCTCAAGAAATTCCTTTCATGGGGTACCTGGGTGACTCAGTGGGTTAAAGCCTCTGCCTTCGGCTCAGGTCATGATCCCAGCGTCCTGGGATCGAGCCCCGCATCGGGCTCTCTGCTCAGTGGAGAGCCTGCTTCCCTTCCTCTATCTCTCTGCCTGCCTCTCTGCCTACTTGTGATCTCTGTCTGTCAAATAAATTTAAAAAATCTTAAAAAAAAAAAAAGAAATTCCTTTCATGTCAGTTTGGGAGTTGGCTACTAGAGGGCAGCAGTGATCTGCTTTCTCTCACATTCACTGGGGTTGAAGGTGGCAGAAAGTTGGGTCACCTGTCTTCTCCAAACTGCCACAAAGAAATGTATAAATCAGTAGATTAATACTTATAGCCTAAATACCCTCAACCAGCCTCTTTGCATCCAGTAGCAACGTGGCAAAATTATATAGCTCTGAGCCCTGGAGCCATGCTGCTTCCGTTCGCCCCGGGACACCACCATTTACCTGCTGCATGAACTTGGTCACATCACAGAACCTCTCCGGACTTGATGGTTTTATCCATCTCTGACGTGAGAATTAAAATCGTCCTCCCCTAGGGGTGGCTGGCTGGCTAAGTCTGTAGAGCATTTGACTCTAGACCTCAGGGTCATGGGTGGAAACCCCACCCTGGGCATGGGGCTCACTTCAGAAAGTAAAAGAGGGGCTCCTGGGTGGCCTAGTTGGTGAAGCATCAGCCTTGCGCTTGGGTCATGATCCCAGGGCCCTGGCATCAAGCCCACCTCGTGGGTCTCCCTGCTTAGCAAAGAACCTTCTTCTCCCTCTCCTTCTGTCTGCCACTAGGCCTGCTTTTGCTCCCTCTCTCTCTGCCAAAGTAATAAATGAAATTTTTTTTTTACTGAAATTCCATGGGCCAACATAGAATACATCATTAGCTTTGGATGCAACGTTCAATCATTAGTTGCATATACCTCCCTGAGCTCATCATATCATGTGCCCTCCTTAATGTGCATCCCCGGGTGACCCCATCTACCCACCCTCTTCCCTTTCTGCCAACTTCACTTTGGTTCCAGGTGTCAGGAGTGTTTTGTGGTTTGTCTCTCTTTCTGATTTCTTCCCGTTCAGTTTTCCTCTCGATCCCTGTGATCCTCAGCACCATTCCTTATATTCCATAGAGGAAAGAGGGCTATCTAAAGAGGATGTGGATCCTAGACTCACTGGAATCTGACTCAGGCATCAGAAGGGATGAATACCTCCCATTTTCCTCGACGTGGGTTGAGCAGCAGGGGATTCTGCTAAGTGAAATCAGTCAGTCAGAGAAAGACCATTATCACAGGGTTTCACTCATATTTGAAAAAACATATTTTTAAAAATGAAAACAAATTAAGAATGGCCTCCACGTCTTCTAGGCATTATGAAAAATAAATGAAAAACTACACTGTGAGTACAAAGAGTACCCGTTGAAAAGAGATCATTGGTAATGATGACATTGCCTACTACCACAAACTGTCCTTTAAAAAATATGTATTATGTATATATATATATTTTTCTCGGCTTATGGCACTCTGCAAGTTATATATAAATACATATATAAATATGTAAATATATATATATATTTGTATATATATAAAAAGGGGGCATATATATACATATATGTCCGCTTTTTTATTAGAATTCTTTTATTGATATGAGAGAGAACTAGAAAGAGAGAAGGTTATATATACATAAATTTATACCATGTAATTATATATATATACATATATACATATTTATATATGTATAAAACTTGTGGAATGTCATAAGCAATGAGGAAATTTTGTTATTACTGCTGAATTCACAAAGAACTTTCAGTGGATTAAGGTTTATGTGAAGCATTTAAAAAGAGGTTCAGAACTGCAATTCTGAGCCCAGACTGGAATCAAGCAGATCCCGCTTTGAGTCTGGCCTGGGCAGTTTCCCTGCTCTGCCCCACCCTCATTTACCTAATGCAGAGAAAGTAATATGAAAGGCAGTACAGAGTTTTTGTGACCATAGAAATGAGAGAGGGCCTTTCATGCTCCTAGGCGGTGATTGGCTGGTAGGGCTCAAAGCTCTGTTTCCCTCCACACCCTCAGCGGGATTAGAGGAGACTCTGCAGCCCTCCTTGCCAAATGCACACATTTGTCTAACATCCTTTCTTGGAGTTTTCCTCTCCTACTCTCATTCACCTTCCCCCCACCTCCCTTACTCCCCAGGTTCTCACGTGATTTCCTGACTGCAAGGAGCTACATGTCCAAGCCTCGTTCTGGATGATTAACTAAGAACACATCTTTCTGGACCTATTTTTATAGTCCATGCCCCAGTCCTGCAGAATTAGCTATTCATTCTGTGTCTTGGTCTCAAAAGGAATACATAGATCCCGGGCAAATGCCATGGAAAGAAAGCCTTTGCTACTTTCCCGTGATGTATATAATTGGGGGTTCCTGTAGTGTCTAGCAGTATAAAAATGAAATATGTAGGGACTGTATTTTTGTCTCTGTAACGAAACTTAAGAAGGAAGCTAAAGTTATGTCTGCCCTTGCAATCAGTCTTGTGGGGTGAAAAGGTCATTTTGGATGCTTTCATTCCACGTCTTTTTAGGAAGCAAAGATCATTCAGAGGTAACTGAATTCTGTGAATTGTTAGTGTTCGATATTGGGAATGTAGAACGAAAAACATACTGGAATGTTTCAGTAAAATCCTGTAGGATCCCACTAACGTTCCTGTGTGACAACATTTAACCAGATAGTGTGGCTGAGCTTTCTGACCCAGTGGTTCTAAAACGTCTGTAGGCATAATCCCTGATTATACTCATGGATGTGAAGTTTTTGAATTTTGTTTGACTAATGAGGAGCCCAAATAGTTGTTCTAAAATGATCATTAATTATATTGTCACTGAAGTCTGGAGATCCAATGGGTATTTTTGAGCCTATGGATAAATCCAATGGGCTCACCTTGTGATTTCTTTTAAGGGGCAGTTGTTAAGAGCTTTGACTCTGAATCTAGACCACTTATTTTCTTCACAATCTACCTCTATCACCTACTATCTGTGTGTTCTTGGGAAATTACTTGAATCCTCTGTGCCTGAGTATCCTCATCTGGATGAAAATGCCTACCATACAAAAAAGAAGACAGATGAGAGTGAGTGTTGGCAAGGACACAGAGAAATGTGGATGCTAATAATACCAACCCTATAGGACTGTTGCAAAGATTCAGTTACTTAGTTTATGTAAAGCCCATACAACATTGCCAGCACATAGTGAACCCTCAGTAACTGTTAACTATTAATATTTACAGAGAGAGGTGCCTGGGTGGCTCAGCCGCTTAAGCATCTGACTCTTGGTTTCAACTCAGGTCATGATCTCATGGTCCAGGGCTCCAGTCCCATGCAGGGTTCCACACCCAGTGGGGAGTCTGACTGAGGATTCTCTTCCTCTTCCTCTGCCTCTGCCCCTGCTAAAGTAAATAAAAGAATCCTTAAAAAGTATTTGCAGAAAGATGCAAGGACTTACGGATCTCTTAATTTAAAAAAATTACTGTAGAAATTTTATTTATGTGCATGGACTTTGTTGGAGACCAGTTGCTTGGGGTTTGAACTCTGACTGCATCAGAATCAGACTGTCTGGGTTTAAACCCTGGCTATGTGTCTTTCCGTAAGAGTTTTTAAGCTCACTGCACATCTGGAATTCAAAAAGTATCTACCTCATGGGATTGTTGTGCAGGTGAAAGGAGGCAGGGCTTCTAAGAACATCTGTCACATCATCAGCACTCAGTAAATAACACTGCCTAATTTATGTGTCTTGGCTTCCTCGTTTACAAACGGGGAGAATAATGCCTATCTTCATGGTTGTTGTGAATCTAAAATGAGATGATGCACATGTGAAAATACCTACCATACAAAAAAGAAGACAGATGAGAGTGAGTGTTGGCAAGGACACAGAGAAACAGAACCCCTCATATATTGCTAGTGGATGGGTAAAAGGCTACAGCATCTTTGGAAAACAGTCTGGTAGTTCCTCAAAAAGTTCAACATGGAGTTATCTTGTATCCCAAGAATTCCAGTTTTAGGCATATAGCTAGGAGTATCGAAAACTTATGTCCACACAAAAAAAGTATACACAAAGTTCACAGAGGCATTATTTGTTATAGCCCCCAAATGGAAACCACCCCAATGTCCATCCATGGAGAAATGAATGAGCAGAAGCAGTAAAGCCAATAAAATGGAATATTATTCAGCCATAAAGAAGGAACAGGGTAGTGACATGTGCTACAACACACATCACCCTTGAAAATACGCTAAGTCAAAGAAGCTAGTGACGAATGACTGCATACTGTGTTTATACTTATACAAAATGTCCACGATGGGTACAGGATTTCTTTGGGAGGAGGAGAACAAAAATGTTCTAGAATTAGAGATGGTTATGGTTGTTCCAACCTTGTGAATATATTTGAAAAAACACTGAATGGTACACTTTAGATGAATGAATTTTGTGGTATGTGAATTATGTCTCAATAAAGTGGTTATTTTTTTAAAAAGGTCTGCCACATAATAGCCATAATTTAACACAAGTAATTTGCAGCCACCAACACTCTGCTCTTACCTTAGGAAACTAGAAGAGGGCCCTGAATGAATGGTGCCCATGACAGAAGACCCACTCAGGGAAAAAAGGATAGATCTAGAGCATGGGAGGCTTGCCAAGGTGTGGGTTAATTTGGAGGGAAAGGCAGTGAAGGCATTTAAGGGGACCTAAAGGAGAGACAAACTACATGTACTTTGAATTTTGCAAGGATCCATCATCTTTCATGTCCTGGACTGAAATCACAGCTGATGAATGTTCTGGGATTTCAAGCTGTCCCAGAGAAGGGGCGATGTGTGACTACTCGACAGAAAGGAAAAAGGAAGAAAACAGAGATGAATCTGAGGGCATGAAAGTCTGATTATGAAAGGCAGAAGAAGGCAGTAGTCCATGGAGGACACGTTTATCCAGAGGACTCTAATTGTTCCTTAAGGTCTGGGTCAATGACTTTAGGTCAGCACTAACTCTGCTCCAAGTAGGATCACTTCAAAGGATTAGAAGTGTCTGTCTAAATCCTATGCCCGGTCTTGGTCTGGGGATGCCAAAGAGTGGTTCACAAGAAGGTTTACTATCCCTCTCAGTTATTTATCTCATTAATGGAATTTATCAGCAGGCTGGATTCCTTGTTCAGGATGATGAGCATCCAGAGGACTCCCTGAAAGGAATACACTGGGTAGCCATGCCAGAGTTTTGCATGCACCGAAGGCAAATGGAAGACATTTGAACAGTGAATTACATGGAGAGTAGTTGACAGCTCTTGTTTATTAAGAAAGATTGTAATGGGGAAGAAAGACAGCCCACATAGGGGCTGAGATTTTTGACTGAGAGGGAACAGTTTTACTGCAACATATAGTAAAAATAAATGAAGCCAAGGAAAGAATGAAAGAGAGAGAAAGAAAGAAAGAAAGGGAGGGTGGAAGAACTTTCAATACTTTAAATCAAGATTTGGGCTCAAATGTTTTCACTTCAATTCACTCATGGCTCTTTTTATTACTTCCTGATGCTGTCTTACACAAGCCGTTAACTGGATTCAGTCTGTAATGACAAAGATCAATCAGCCACAGAAGTCCTTGGCTTGACAACTAGGATGAGGAAGCACTTTCCTCAGAGCTATTTGACATAGTCTGTCTTTGTACATGTTTAAAGAATAGTTGTTTTCCTTGTGAAATCTGCCTTCCCACCAGATTGTGAAAACGACCTGAAATGAAACAATGCCTCCCTATGCTCTGGGTATTTTCTGCGGAAGCCCGATTCCATGCAGGTGTTCAAATCTGAGTTACCTAGGCAACGGCCCCAGAAGAGCTGTGGGTCAGTAGTATTCTATTTCCAAAATTTCATATCTTTAAGCTTTGGTTATGTCCACATTTCCCATAAACCCCAGGGGAAGCTTCAGTCAGGTCGTTTTGAAGACAGTGTCTTTTTTTAAAAAAGATTTTATTTATTTATTTGACACAGAGAGAGAGAGAGATCACAAGTAGGCAGAGAGGCAGGCAGAGAGAGAGGGGGAAGCATGCTCCCTGCTGAGCAGAGAGCCCGATGTGGGGCTCGATCCCAGGACCCTGACATCATCACCTGAGCTGAAGGCAGAGGCTTAACCCACTGAGCCACCCAGGCGCCCCGACGACAGTGTCTTTTATAAAGGGCTTTATAATACTGTCTTCAAGTCCAAACAAGCATGTGAAGTCATTGGGCATCTCCCTCCCTCCTTCCTTTCTTCCTCCCCCACTTCCTCCTTTCCCTGTCTTCTTTCCTTATCTTCCTTTCTTATGGGTTTCCTACTTTAAAAACAAAAAGAATGAGTTTCCTTCTGCAAAATCTTGGGATCAGGAACAAGACTAAGTCCTAGAGTAATAAAGAACTTTCTGGTTCTACAGGGAGTCCTAGCAGAGTTAGAAATACCACCCAATGCATGAAATAGAGCTCAGGAAAAAATAGAGGGTTGTTTAACAAAGAGCACTAACAACTGAGAACAAATAACAGGAGTTACTTTCTAACACATGCGCTGAGGAACAACCTGTGTTGTAAATGTGTATACTTGGAAAGTGCTATTTTGAAAAGGCAAAATTCTTAGTTAATTCTTTTTTGTTGTTGTTGTGATAAGAACACTCAACACGACATGTACCCTCATCAAATTTTCAAGTGCACTATACAGTGTTGTGAACTATATGAACTATGTTGTGTGCCAGATCTCTAGAACCTATTCATCTCGCTTGAGTGAAACCCTATACCCACTGGATGCTGAGAATGGCCAGCAATCCCTGTAACCAGGGATTAAACCGATGAAATATTACTCCAGACTTTTCTGTGAAAGAGAGGAGAAGGCAAGGTGGTCAACACTCACAGATGAAGACCCTTTGTTCTTCTTTGCTCCCACTCTTATTGGTCCTTCAGGATAATCACAGATCCTTATCATTGTTTTTCACTAACGTGATGTGTGACAAGTGGTCTTACAGGAACTAGGAGGATCTGTTTACTAAAAATACGCTGTGCTAAGGAGTGTGATCTATGTGTTCTGCTAAAGACAGCCTAAGGGACCAAGCTTACAGCTCTTAGATCCCACGGTAGCTGGTTGGGCTAAGAAAGCTTCTTGGTTTGGGAAGGCAACTCCTGAGGCATTCCAGTGCCAGGGTGGTCTGGCAGGCCTTGGCATTCCAAAGGGCTGTGGACGCCCTTCTCTGAAACCTTCCCCGCCTTCAGCAGCCTCTGTGTGGCATTTTAGCAAGCCAGGTATTATGGCCGATTTCCTCCCTACATTAACCCCAACAGTTGAACAACTCCCCATTTCCTTCTTTCCATAGCCCTCAGCAACCACTCTTCTCCTCTCTGCTTCTATGAGTTTGGCTCTTTTGGGTATCGCATTGAAGTGGAATGTGCAGTATTTGTCCTTCCGTGACTGGCTTATTTCACTTAGCATAGTGTCTTCCAGGGTCATGCATGCTCTTGCATATGGCAGCATTTCCTTCTTTTTAAGGCTTAATAATATTTTATTTGTAACATATTTATAAAAATAAATTATTTACTTATAATAATAAATATTTATCATATTTTAAATAATATTTTATTAAAATAACATTTCAGGCTTACTAATCTTTTAATAACATATGAAATAGCTATTTAATATATTTATTATTAAGGCTTAATAATATTTAATGGTAAATAAAATGTATGTATGCATGTATATATTTGAGAGCAAGTGGGAGAGGGGCAGAGGAAGAGAGGGAATCTTAAGCAGCCTCCACGTCCAGTGCAGAGCCCCATTCGGGACTCCAACTCATGACCCTGAGGTCATGAACTGAGCCAAAATCAAGAGTCAGATTTTTAAACAACTGAGCCACCAGCTGCCCCTTTTTAATGAATGAATGAGTGAATGAATGAATTTTTTTTTAGAGAGAGAAAAGGCTTAATATTCTCCTTGACATATGTACCACATTTTCTTTGTCCATTTTTCGATGGACATTTAGGTGGTTCCCTGTATTGGGAAGAGTGCTGCAATAAACACTAACGTGCACACAAACAAGCAAAAGGAAAAAAAATGAGAGAGATTGAGAGAGAGAAAGAGTGAGAAATCAAGAAAAGGACTCTTAATTATAGAGAGCCCACTGATGGTTACAAAAGGAAGGGGGATGAAATAGGTGATGGGGATTAAGGATGGCCCTTGTGATGAGCACAGGATGTTGTATGGAAGTGTTGAATTACTGTATTGTACACTTGAAACTCGTGTTACGCTGTATGTTAACAAACTGGAATTAAAATAAAACCTTAAAAAACAGAAACATGCACATATCACTTTGAGACCCCGATTGCAATTCTTCTGGATATATACTCAGAAGCTGGATTACTAGATAAGATGGTAATTACACTTTTTTAAAAAGATTTTATGTATTTATTTGACAGAGAGAGAGATCACAAGTAGGCAGGGATGCAGGCAGAGAGAGAGGAGGAAGCAGGCTCCCCGGTGAGTGGAGACCTGATGCTGTGCTCAATCCCAGGACTCTGGGATCATGACCTCAGTCCAAGGCAGAGGCTTAATGCACTGAACCACCCAGGTGCCCCTGGTTATTATACTTTTCATACTTTGAGGAATGTCCTCACTATTTTCCACAGCTTCTGTACCATTCCCCATTCCCACGAGCAGTGTGCAGAAGTTTCTTGTTTCTCTACATCCTTGCTAACACTTGACTTCTTTTTGTTTTGAGAGGGGTGAGGTGGTACCTCATTGTGGTTTTGAACTACATTTCCCTGATGATTACTGATGTTGAGCACCTTTCGTTTCTCCTCCTCCTCCTCCTTCTTTTGTAAAGATTTTATTTATTTATTTGACGGGCAGAGAGAAAAAGAAAGAGAATGAGGAGAGCACAAGCAGGGTGAGTGGGAGAGGGAGAAACAGGCTCCCTGCTGAGCAGGGAGCCCGATACCGTTATCGGGCTTGATCCCAGGATCCTGGAATCATGACCAGTGCCAAAAGGAAAGGGAGAAGCTTAACTGACTTAGCCACCAAGGTGCCCCATTGAGCACTTTTTGGTATACTTACTGGACATTTTAAAAAAATATTTATTTATTTGAGAGAAAGAGAGAGAGAGCGAGCATGAGTAGCCAGAGTTGCAGAGGGAGATGGAGAGAGAATTCTGAAGCAGACTCTCTGGTAAGCATGGATCCTGACATGTGGCTCAATCCCTGGACCCTGAGATCATGACTTGAACCCAAATCAAGAGTCAGATGCTCAAACTACTGAGCCACCCAGACACTGCTTCCTAGTGATCATTAGTATGTCTTCCTCAGAGAAACATCTATTCGAGTCCTTTAACCATTTTTTAAATGGGTTATTTGTTTTATTTCTATTGAGTTGTAGAAGTTCCATATATATTTTAGACATTAAGCCCTTATGTCATAAAGGGTTTGCAAATATTTTCTCCCAGTCTGTAGGTCGCCTTTTCACTCTGTTGATTGCTTCCATTGCCTCACAGAGCTTTTTAGTTTGATGGAGTCCCATTTGTCTCTTTTGCCTTGTGGATTGCATTTTTGGTGTCATATCCAAGAAATCACTGCCAAGACAATTTTCTGCTGTTGCCTTCTAGGAGTTTTCTAGTCTTAGCTCTTACACATTTAGATCTTTGATCCATTTTGAATGAATTTTTGTATACAGTGTAAGATAAATTTCCAGTTTCATCCTTTTTCATGTTCATATCCAGTTTTCCCAGCACCATTTATTAAAGAGACTGTCGTTTCCCCTTTTTGTATTCCTAGTTCCATTTTTTTGTGTTTTTTAAAAGATTATACTTATTTCTTTATTTGACAGAGAGACACAATGAGAGAGGGAACACAAACAGGGGAAGTGGGAGAGGGAGAAGCAGGCTTCCTGCTGAGCAGGGAGCCTGATGTGGGGCTCGATCCCAGGACCGTGGGATTATGACCTGAGCTAAAGCCAGATGCTTAATGACTGAGCCACCCAGGAGCTCTATTTTTGAAGATCACTCGACTATAGGCATGTGTGTTTATTTTTATGTTCTCTATTCTGTTCCATTGAGCTATATGTCTGTTCTAATATCAGTACCATAGTATTTTTTATTACTATAGTTTTGTAATATATTTTGATAGCAGGAATTATGATATGTCCAGCTTGTTCTTCTTTCTTAGGATCACTTTGTCTGATCGGGGTCTTCTGTGGTTCCTTATTAATTTTAGGCATTTTTTCTATTTCTGTAAAAAAAACGCCATTGGAATTTTGATGGCAATAATATCAAATCTATAGATTGCTTTGGATAGTATGGATACTTTGGTAAGATTAAGTCTTCAAATTAATGAGCTGGGAATGCCTTTTCATTTACTTGGGTCTTCTTATTTTCTTTCATTGATATTTTTTGGCTTTCAGTGTACAAATTTTTCACCTGCTCGGTTAAATTTATTCTTAAGTACTTTATTGTTGATGCTTTTGTAAACGGGATTTTCTCAATTTCCTTTTGGATATTCCTTGGTAGTGTATAGAAATGCGACTGATTGTTATATGCTGATTTTTTTTCCTGAAACTTTATCAAGTTTGTTAATCAGTCCTACTGTGTGTGTGTGTGTGTGTGTGTGTGTGTGTGTGTGTGTGTGTGTCTGTGTGTAGGCTTTGGGGTTTTTCCACATATAAGATCATGCAATCTAGGACCCAACATAATTAACTTCTTTTCCAATTTTGATGCCTTTAATTTCTTTTCCTTGGGTAACCATTCTGGCTAGGAGTTCCAGTCCCATATTGGATTGGAGTGGTGAGGGTGGGCATCACTATCTTTTCCTGACCTTAGACGAAAAGCTTTCAGGTTTTCACCATTGAGTCTGTTGTTAGCTGTAGCTTGTCATCTATGGTCTTTGTTATATTTAGGTATAATCCTTCTATACCTAGTGTGTTGAGAGTTTTTCTTCATGAGAGGGTGTTGAATTTTGTCAAATGATTTTTCTGTACTGATTGAGATGATGATGTGATTTTTATCCTTCATTCTGTTAAAGTTGTGTGTCACGTTGATGGACTTAGGTATTTTGAACCGTCCTTGCATCCCGGGGATAAATCTCCCTTGATCATGTGTATGATCCTTTTAATGTTGAAAGCAACGTTTTTAGAACTTGAGGTGTGTAGGCATTGTGCTTAGGAGGAATGACCTGGATTATAACATAAAATTGTTAGCTTTACATCTAGAATAGAGAGCTAACCACTTTGATCTGAGGAACACCAAGTCCCTTCATTTTTCAACTCCAAAAGTGGTCTCTCCTCCTTTGCCTACCGGCAACTGGTGTTCGAAATTGAAATTATACTATTGGAGATTAATTCCTTTGGCATAAACTTGTCTTGACACCCTATTACAAAAGAAACACCATTGGTTGGGAAAGAATATGGGAAATTTTCAAATATTAATCTTTTCCAAGTCACTGGCAATTATGTGAAAATCTTCTTTTTTCTAGACGTGGTTTTCTTTCCATTAATAGAGAGGGTGGAGAGAGTTAGACTAGAAGGTTGAAGACCACGGTGCCTGGGTGGCTCAGTCGTTAAGCGTCTGCCTTCAGCTCAGGTCATGATCCCAGGGTCCTGGGATCTAGCCCTGCATCGGGCTCTCTGCTCTGTGGGAAGTCTTCTTAACCTTCTCCCACTCCCCCTACTTGTATTCCCTCTCTCACTGTGTGTGTCTCTCTCTCTCTCAAATAAAATCTTTTAAAAAAAGAAGTTTGAAGACAAACTACATACGAGATGATTGTGATGAAGATAGTTCCTGAACAAGGCCTAAAATAGAGCCTACTCAGGAACATAGTAATATAAAACATTTCATTTGTGCTCCATTTCTCTTATTGACTATTTATCCAGCAAGAATTTGTTGAGTACCTATTATGTGTCAGTCATTGTGCAGGGCACTGGACATAAAATGGTGAATAAAGCAAGCAGGGAAGGTACAAATTTTACCTTGCATGTGAACCCTGTTGGTAGACATTATTGTCCTCTTACTTCTGGTGTACCTAGTTGGAATTCTTGGTGAAATTTCAGGCCTTCTATTTCCCCACTTGTGTAGTTTCAGGGCTAGCACAAACTAGGATCTCAAAGTATACATCTTAACAATGAAGATAAGATAATGAGTGGTTTTAGGAACCCAGACTTTTTCCACGTAGCATAACTCCAACATTTGACCTGCGTGTGTGTGGAGGGGGTGGGGGTCACACTTTACACTGTAGGTGTTTGATAGAGGATTCTAGACCAATATTTTAAAAACAATCAGGAACTGGATCTGCCAGATAGAAGTAAGTACAAACCACTTGCCGAAATACAACACTAGTGAAAAACTAATTAGAGCAGCAAAGGCTAGAGAACGTTGAATGAATTCAGAAAGCAGTTTAACAGGTGCAGACGTTTAATAAGGTCACTGTCTGGAAGATGGACAGAATCCCAGGATCAATGCATATGAGAGAGGAAAGGGACTTGCAGATCCTCTAGCCCAGCTGAGGGTGAAAAACGGGTGGGGGGGGATGAATGAAAACTTCAATGTCACATGGCAAGTCAGCAGTAGAACTGGGTTCAGGACTCAGGCCTCCTGATTCCACATGCGGTCCTCTTTTTAAAAAGCAAGGAAGAACTAGTATTTATTTAAAGAAAATTGTGTGCTCAGCGTTCTATTTTATTTCATCCATCACTTCAAAAGCATTAAATTAAATGTACCTCCAATTCACTGGTGAGGAAATTGAGAATCAGAACTAACATTCCACATCTGTACTCCCAAAATTTCCATTCCCAAAGACTAGGATTAGCTCTACATAGAAAACTGTGTGACTGATACCTCCCAAGCCCAGTAAAGAGAGCTGTCCCAAGACTGGGCTTCAACAGTAGAGGCAAATTCCTTCTGGTTGGATAATGAATGTGTTTGCTGGTCCCAGTTTACTCTTCCCCCAAACCGTTGTTATCTAATTCGTTCTTTCAGGGGGAGACTAAGGGAATTTTTAAAAAATTATTTATTTATTTTTTTATTTTTTTGTAAACATATAATGTATTTTTATCCCTAGCTGTGAATCACCATGTTTACACACTTCACAGCACTGACCATAGCACATACCCTCCCCAGTGTCTATAACGCCACCCCTGTATCCCGAGCCCACTCCCCCCAGCAACCCTCAGTTTGTTTTGTGAGATTAAGAGGCACTTATGGTTTGTCTCCCTCCCGATCCCATCTTGTTTCATTTATTTTTCCCCTACTCCCCTAACCCCCCATGTTGCATCTCCACGTCCTCATATCAGGGAGATCATATGATAGTTGTCTTTCTATGATTTACTTATTTCACTAAGCATGATACCCTCTACTTCCATCCACGTCATCACAAAGGGCAAGATTTCATTTCTTTTGATGGCTGCATAGTATTCCATCGTGTATGTACAGTACATCTTTATCCATTCATCTGTTGATGGACATCTAGGTTCTTACCATAGTTTGGCTATTGTAGACATTGCTGCTATAAACATTCGGGGCCACTACATTTGTATCTTTAGGGTAAATACCCAGTAGTGCAATTGCTGGGTCATAGGGTAGTTCTTTTTTCAACATTGTGAGGAACCTCCATGCTGTTTTCCAGAGTGGTTGCACCAGCTTGCATTCCCACCAACAGTGTAGGAGGGGTCCCCTTCTCCGCATCCTCACCAGCATCTGTCATTTCCTGACTTGTTAATTTTAGCCATTCTGACTGGTGTGAGGTGGTATCTCATTGTGGTTTTGATTTGTATTTCCCTGATGCCGAGGGATGTGGAGCACTTTTTTCATGTGTCAGTTGGCCATCTGGATGTCTTCTTTGCAGAAATGTCTGTTCATGTCTTCTGCCCATTTCTTGATTGGATTCTTTGTTCTTTGGGTGTTGAGTTTGCTAAGTTCTTTATAGATTTTTGACACTAGACCTTTACCTGATTTGTTGTTTGCAAATATCTTCTCCCATTCTGCCAGTTGTCTTTTGGTTTAGATGTTTCCTTTGCTGTGCAAAAGCATTTGATCTTGATGAAATCCCAATAGTTCATTTTTGCGGGACTAAGGGCATTTTTAAAACCGCAAGTGAATTAGTCAAACTTGATATGTGTAGCAAAGAAGGTATAATAATGGTCTCTGTAACTTGACAGATTAGGGGCAGTCAACCGTCAATCTCTTTTACTCCTTAATCAACTGGGGTACAATTCCCCATTCTACCACAGTGTGCCCTCAGGCAAGTTCCTTGTCCTTTCAGAGCCTCTGTTTCATCATCTGGAAGAGTAGGTGACACTAATACCTGCCTCAACGACTATGGTGAATTTTTTCCTTCTGACTGAGTTTTCACAATAAGAGAACACATGAGTTTATCCCAGTGTTTGAATCATAGCAAGAACTCAATAAATATTAGTCTTTGTTAACCAAATGCTAGTTTCTGGCTTAAATGTACTACTTATGGCAGAGAACTCACAAAACTGGGTGTGTTTGTGGGAGAAGAGGCAGCGGGTTGGCCACTTTTCCCTGTTGCTTGCGGACAGGACTCTTCCCCATATAGAGTTACCCTCTCTATTGTCTACTCCTAGTGGTTGAAATAGCGAGGTCCTCTAAGGACAGAGATATCTAGTTCAATAACCTCATCACAATACAGACCAGATATAGGAACCTCTTCCATGCTACCTAGAGAGTACCCTGGCTCCCAGGTTTTGCAATGACAGATAAAAAAGACTGGGGCTGGGGAAGAGTGGGAAGAGAACCATGTGAGCTCCTTACAGCTCAGCTTGTAGTGTTGGGCTGGGAGCTCTTCAAAGGCGAAGTCTACATCTCATACCTCATCCACCGTGAATCTCACCGTCATGCCTTCAACACAGTCAGCAGACAGAATAAATCTATTTGGGGGAATGGAGATTGGGGCTAGATTACTCTGAAAGTCCGCAAATACATTTGAGGAACTTTTGGATATAATCAGCCCAGAACCACCTTTTTACTTCCCCAAAAGTAAAGTTGGAAGTTTTCCTTCTCCATCATACACACCCTTCAGCTTCTGGCTCATGATCTTTTGAAACATCTCCTCCCTAAGTCTTTCTTGATCCTCATTTTAACCCACTTTTGCCTGTTTACAAATGTTGAGGTATACTATTTGGGTAGGTCGTCATGATCCTGAATATCTGCCCCTGACTGGTCTCATGAAGAGTCAGACATTCCCATAAAATTAGGAATGAGACTCAAGGTAATAACCAACAAGACAGGCACTGGCAGAATTATTTCCGGTAATGAACAACCAGTTGAGCTTGACTGGAACACCCCAGCACTTATTATCAACCCTTAAGAGAGCCATGCCATTATTTTGAACTTTGGATGGAATGAAAATTTCACTAAGGATTTCCCTCATTAAAACCTCCACCCCGCCAACCAAGCAATTCATTCTACTTATGCCTGGTGAGGTTATTACTGACCTTGGATCAACCTTAATGTTTTATGAATGTATTTCACAAACATTTATTTGATACCTACTATGTTGGGAACTTCACTAGGCATGAGGACCATGAAGAAGACCTCTACAAGTTCCCAGTCCAATGGGCTCTGTTCCCCATAGGGAGTTGCCTTCATTATTGCTCATCATTTGTGGTTGAAAGTATGAGGTCCCATAAATATAGAGATATCCAGTGGTATCCATGTCAAAATGTAGACCAGAAGTAGGGGCGATTTATAAATCACAGTGACATCTTCCATAATGGGTATAAGTATGAGGCACAGATGGAAAAAACAATGAACTCAATCTGAGGGTGTTAACTAGGACTGCACAGAGGAGGGAACACTTCAAGTGAATCTTGAAGGTAAAGTTCATCAGAATCCAGGAGTAGAATGAGAGGCGGGAAGGGAGGGGAATTTCAGGCATACGGAATGGCATTTTACAAATCAGAATGCAGAAGTAGAATGAGAGGCGGGAAGGGAGGGGAATTTCAGGCATAAGGAATGGCATTTTACAAATCCTATGCCCAACAGGCTAAGTGATAAATGTCTGCAAGAAATTTACTGCAACATCAAGTGAAAACAGTGGGAGATGAGGGGATAAAGGCAAGGGCTAGATGGAGAAACCCTTTGCATGTATCACCTTCAAAGGGTTCTCTACATTTGCTGACTCCACTTCACTAATTCCCATTCATTTCTGACTCACTGTGGTCCCCTTAACTGGCAGCCTCACTCTGAATCCAAATCCAATGGGCATCTCCTTTTCTATCTTTAGTTTACTTGACTTCTCCAGGGAGTGTGAGATGGGATAAACGTTTTTCATCCCCCAAGCTTCAGCTGCCTTGGATTGTGAGATACCACCCTATCTCTTGGATTTTGCTGATTCCCTGGACTTGCCATTTAAGTTTTCATTATGACCTCTTTCCTCTCTGCCTGACCTTTAAGTAACATGAATTCTCAGGGGTTTATCCTGTTCTTTACCTCACAACCCTCTTTTGTCAATCTTCTACATGTCTTTACTTATTCTCTATCAATTGATTACACTCCTATTTCTCTCTCTAGCTCAGCTTTCTATGATGCGAACCCGTGTGTCAAATTGTCCTGAGAACATACAAATTGCCACTTTTATGTTCTTCAGGCTTAATGAGTTCACCAGATCTAATGGAATGCATTAAATTTTCACCACCTTCCTCCATTGTTCCCTATCTCAGAGACTTGTGTCATTTTCCAACCAGTTGCCTAGGTCTGAAAAGCTCAGAATCATCTGGGGGTCCTTTTTCTCCCTACTTCTCCATCCTGTCAGTCACCAAGCTGTTTTCACTTCTACTTTCTTAATCTCCTTGCTATTTTCTAATCTTGGTGGAATTCCTCTCCATTCTTCTACATCTTCATGACCGCTCTCTTGGTCTGTCATCAATTCCAATATAGTACAACAGCTTTGAACCTGGAAGACCCCAGTCTTAACCTCTTTCCAGCCAGTTCATCACACTGTTATTTGAACAATCTTCTAAAAATGGAAATCTGATTATGCCATTTCTCTACCTAAAATGCTTGTCTATAGTATTAAATCTAAAAACCTGTGAATGGCATATAAGACTCTAAGTTACCTGGTCCTTGCCTTAGCTGCCATCATAGATATGAACAAATTACATGCCTTTGAATTCTGAGTACCTAACATCCTCTTCTTTAAAAATAATTTTTAGGGTGCCTGGTCTGGGTGGCTCAGTTGGTTGTGTCTGACTTTGTCTCAAGTCATGATCTCAGGGTCCTGGGATCAAGCCCTGAGACCAGCTCCCTGCTCATTGGGGTATATGCTTGTCCTTCTCCCTCTGCCGTTGCCCCCTCTCCTGTCCTCTCTGTTTCTCTCTCAAATAAATAAATAAAAATCCTTAAAAAAAATAAAAACTTTTCTTAAAAAACACCTTTGTGTCCTACTCTATGCTGTTCCTTCGGCCTAGAAGGTGCTTAGCACCATCGCCCTCCTAACCCCATTAACCTGGCTAACCTTTCTTTCAGTACTCAAGTTGGAGAGACAGTCTCTTCTCTCTCCTCACCTCCCCCTGAAATCAGAGTTTGGGTGATCCTCTCTATCCTCCTCTGCTGATCTACCTAAAATCACACTATTTTTATAATTCTGCATTGCCATTATGGGTTAACATCTGTGTCTCTCTCCAAGAGGCATTATGGTGGAGAAAAATGAGCACATTTTAAACTATAGAAGTGATAATGATAATAATATCACTAATATAATGCTAACACCATGTGCTTGCTGTACGTTTATCCACACAATCCTCACAACGTTGTGAAGTGGGGAGCTGTTGCCAACGTTGAATCAACAGGACTCGGTAATAGATTGAATGTGGGAGCAGAGATGAAGGAAGACCGTCAGCTGACAAGCAGGTTTCTGTCTGGAGCAAGGGGCCGAACGGTGCATGGAGGTGCCATCTATTGGGACAAGGAGTACAGACAGTGCGGGAGGAGAGACTTTTTGGTCAAGGTGGTTTGGGAACTGCCGTTCCTTTG
Organism: Meles meles; assembly: GCF_922984935.1. NCBI lineage: Eukaryota > Metazoa > Chordata > Mammalia > Carnivora > Mustelidae > Meles > Meles meles. The sequence goes on along the minus strand of NC_060087.1, from coordinate 92,003,354 downwards.
CCATTCTTTTATAATCCGTCTTTCCAGAAGCTTCAGGAATAAGGCAAGTAATGAATTTCTCCCTTCGACTGACGGGCATTTGGAAACACAGCAGTTTGTCTCAGGAACGCAGACTAACCTTCAGACATTTCCTCACTAGCTTGCTGGAAGCAGGAGGGCTATGCTTTGGGGACCATGGCCTTCTTCTCACCTTATGCTCTGGTGTGCGGCTCCCAGAAGACAGGGAAAGCACCATGGTCTTGCAGCCTTCAAGCTCCTATGGTGCTCGTGCCTCCTGGCCCTTGCCTGCATCCCACAGTGGGTGTGGGCGTCCCTTTACAAGATAGGGGTAGTGGGCCTTGGGCTTGCGACCCGTTGTTCTCAAATGCTCTGTCTGAGGTTGCTGCTGGCTTAGCCATTGAGTGCATAAACAGCGACCCATCGTTTGAGGCGGGTTGCTCTTTTGAATATGAGATTCTTTTTTTTTTTTCCATTTTATTTATTTTTTCAGCGTAACAGTATTCATTCTTTTTGCACAACACCCAGTGCTCCATGCAAAACGTGCCCTCCCCATTACCCACCACCTGTTCCCCCAACCTCCCACCCCTGACCCTTCAAAACCCTCAGGTTGTTTTTCAGAGTCCATAGTCTCTTATGGTTCGCCTCCCCTCCCCAATGTCCATAGCCCGCTCCCCCTCTCCCAATCCCACCTCCCTCCAGCAACCCCCAGTTTGTTTTGTGATATTAAGAGTCATTTATGGTTTGTCTCCCTCCCAATCCCATCTTGTTTCATTTATTCTTCTCCTATCCCCCTACCCCCCCCATGTTGCTTCTCCATGTCCTCATATCAGGGAGATCATATGATAGTTGTCTTTCTCCGATTGACTTATTTCACTAAGCATGATACACTCTAGTTCCATCCACGCCGTCGCAAATGGCAAGATTTCATTTCTTTTGATGGCTGTATAGTATTCCATTGTGTATATATACCACCTCTTCTTTGTCCATTCATCTGTTGATGGACATCTAGGTTCTTTCCATAGTCTGGCTATTGTAGACATTGCTGCTATAAACATTCGGGTACACGTGCCCCTTCGGATCACTATGTTTGTATCTTTAGGGTAAATACCCAGTAGTGCAATTGCTGGGTCATAGGGTAGTTCTATTTTCAACATTTTGAGGAACCTCCATGCTGTTTTCCAGAGTGGTTGCACCAGCTTGCATTCCCACCAACAGTGGAGGAGGGTTCCCCTTTCTCCACATCCTCGCCAGCATCTGTCATTTCCTGACTTGTTAATTTTAGCCATTCTGACTGGTGTGAGGTGATATCTCATTGTGGTTTTGATTTGTATTTCCCTGATGCCGAGTGACGTGGAGCACTTTTTCATGTGTCTGTTGGCCATCTGGATGTCTTCTTTGCAGAAATGTCTGTTCATGTCCTCTGCCCATTTCTTGATTGGATTGTTTGTTCTTTGGGTGTTGAGTTTGCTAAGTTCCTTATAGATTTTGGATACTAGCCCTTTATCTGATATGTCGTTTGCAAATATCTTCTCCCATTCTGTCAGTTGTCTTTTGGTTTTGTTAACTGTTTCCTTTGCTGTGCAAAAGCTTTTGATCTTGATGAAATCCCAATAGTTCATTTTTGCCCTTGCTTCCCTTGCCTTTGCTGTTGTTCCTAGGAAGATGTTGCTACAGCTGAGGTCGAAGAGGTTGCTGCCTGCATTCTCCTCAAGGATTTGGATGGATTCCTTTCTCACATTGAGGTCCTTCATCCATTTGGAGTCTATTTTCGTGTGTGGTGTAAGGAAGTTGTCCAATTTCATTTTTCTGCATGTGGCTGTCCAATTTTCCCAGCACCATTTATTGAAGAGGCTGTCTTTTTTCCATTGGACATTCTTTCCTGCTTTGTCGAAGATTAGTTGACCATAGAGTTGAGGGTCGATTTCTGGGCTCTCTATTCTGTTCCACTGATCTATGTGTCTGTTTTTGTGCCAGTACCATGCTGTCTTGATGATGACAGCTTTGTAATAGAGCTTGAAGTCCGGAATTGTGATGCCACCAACTTTGGCTTTGTTCTTCAATATTCCTTTGGCTATTCGAGGTCTTTTCTGGTTCCATATAAATTTGAGGATTATTTGTTCCATTTCTTTGAAAAAAATGGATGGTATTTTGATAGGGATTGCATTAAATGTGTAGATTGCTTTAGGTAGCATAGACATTTTCACAATATTTATTCTTCCAATCCAGGAGCATGGAACATTTTTCCATTTTTTTGTGTCTTCCTCAATTTCTTTCATGAGTACTTTATAATTTTCTGTGTATAGATTCTTAGTCTCTTTGGTTAGGTTTATTCCTAGGTATCTTATAGTTTTGGGTACAGTTGTAAATGGGATTGACTCCTTAATTTCTCTTTCTTCTGTCTTGTTGTTGGTGTACAGAAATGCAACTGATTTCTGTGCATTGATTTTATATCCTGACACTTTACTGAATTCCTGTACAAGTTCTAGCAGTTTTGGAGTGGAGTCTTTTGGGTTTTCCACATATAGTATCATATCATCTGCAAAGAGTGATAGTTTGACTTCTTCTTTACCAATTTGGATGCCTTTAATTTCTTTTTGTTGTCTGATTGCTGAGGCTAGGACTTCTAGTACTATGTTGAGTAGCAGTGGTGATAATGGACATCCCTGCCGTGTTCCTGACCTTAACGGGAAAGCTTTCAGTTTTTCTCCATTGAGAATGATATTTGCGGTGGGTTTTTCATAAATGGCTTTGATAATATTGAGGTATGTGCCCTCTATCCCCACACTTTGAAGAGTTTTGATCAGGAAGGGATGCTGTACTTTGTCAAATGCTTTTTCAGCATCTATTGAGAGTATCATATGGTTCTTGTTCTTTCTTTTATTAATGTGTTCTATCACATTGATTGATTTGCGGATGTTGAACCAACCCTGCAGCCCTGGAATAAATCCCACTTGATCGTGGTGAATAATCCTTTTAATGTACTGTTGAATCCTATTGGCTAGTATTTTGGCGAGAATTTTTGCGTCTGTGTTCATCAAGGATATTGGTCTGTAGTTCTCTTTTTTGGTGGGATCCTTGTCTGGTTTTGGGATCAAGGTGAGGCTGGCCTCATAAAATGAGTTTGGAAGTTTTCCTTCCATTTCTATTTTTTGGAACAGTTTCAGGAGAATAGGAATTAGTTCTTCTTTAAATGTTTGGTAGAATTCCCCTGGGAAGCCGTCTGGCCCTGGGCTTTTGTTTGTTTGGAGATTTTTGATGACTGTTTCAATCTCCTTACTGGTTATGGGCCTGTTCAGGTTTTCTATTTCTTCCTGGTTCAGTTGTGGTAGTTTATATGTCTCTAGGAATGCATCCATTTCTTCCAGATTGTCCAATTTGTTGGCGTAGAGTTGCTCATAGTATGTTCTTATAATTGTCTGTATTTCTTTGGTGTTATTTGTGATCTCTCCTCTTTCATTCATGATTTTATTGATTTGGGTCCTTTCTCTTTTCTTTTTGATGAGTCTGGCCAGGGGTTTATCAATCTTATTGATTCTTTCAAGGAACCAGCTCCTAGTTTCATTGATTTTTTCTATTGTTTTTTTGGTTTCTATTTCATTGATTTCTGCTCTGATCTTTATGATTTCTCTTCTCCTGCTGGGTTTAGGGTTTCTTTCTTGTTCTTTCTCCAGCTCCTTTACGTGTAGGGTTAGGTTGTGTACTTGAGACCTTTCTTGTTTCTTGAGAAAGGCTTGTACCGCTATATATTTTCCTCTCAGGACTCTCAGTTCCTCTCAGGACTGCCTTTGCACTCCCACAGATTTTGAACTGTTGTGTTTTCATTATCATTTGTTTCCATGAATTTTTTCAATTCTTCTTTAATTTCCTGGTTAACCCATTCATTCCTTAGAAGGATGCTGTTTAGTCTCCATGTATTTGGGTTCTTTCCAGCTTTCCTCTTGTGAATATGAGATTCTTAATGAAGACTGCCAGACCGCCAGGGCCCTTTGTAGTTTCATTGTTCAGCACCAGATGGCCTCGGGATTTATGGGCCCTGTCAACCCCGGAAACTGCGAGGCCGCCTCGCTCCTGGGAAACAGTTGGAACAAAGGCCTTTTCTCTTGGGCTTTTGTGAATTAGGAATTGGACAATAAAATCAGCCACCTGACCTTTTCTCAGACACTCCCTTCTCTGGTCCGGGTGCTGGTAACTGTCATGAGGTACTTCCAGTGGGCTCACACCGGAGTCATTTCCTAGATGAAGACATTTGGGTGCACACCACCAATCAAGTACTAAGTGCTCTGCAGAGCCGTGGTCTAGCGGTCGGGGTCGTCCTGAGCTCAGGACAAGACAGCCTCAGCCTTGGGACCTTGCTCCTGGGGATTCCTCAGGCTGACAGAATTCTCAGTGAAGGCTTTCTCCCCGCTGAGGTATAAATGCGGATTGGGGGGTGGAGGGGTGGGGTGGCGGCGGGGAATAGGACAATTTCCAAAAGGTTTCCTACCCTTGCGCCCTAGGAGAACACATCCGGCATCTGCCCTCTTGCACTCACACTCAGGCTCCAAGACTGTTCAGCTTCAAGGGAGCCTGTTTGATGAACGATATGAAGGTACAAAGAACTTCATGCTTAAACATGCCATTGGATCCCAGTGCCTACTCTCAGCATCAAGAGCAACGGGAGCCACACACCTTCCACCCCTGTAGGACCCCAGTTGTTTGAGATCAGCCAAAGAGGGGTGCTTTTGTGGCTCTGTTTGGGCCCGTTCCTGCCCCATGCTTCATCACCTTTCACTTGGAACCTGTCCTCTGGACTCCAAAATATGCACTTCCCTTCTGTCCTCTGCACTCACCTCCCTTGCCCCCGCCAAACAGGGCTTATCTTTTTGTGTGCCATTCCCAGGGACCTAACTGAGAAATAAAAGTAAATTAAGATGAGGAGTCAGCCCAGATTTTAACCTTTCCCCTTCCAAGAGAAGGTTGATGTTGAAGGTGATTCTTGCAGAGACTATGGACAAATCCTGAAGCAAAGGGCAGACCCCAGCAAAGCTACTATCGCCAGGCCTAGCTGAGGTGGTTTGGGGGAAGAAGAGTCCTTCCTGGTCCTCTGGAGTCCAGTGTCTCTTACTTCCCTTTATTGCAGGCCCTTGTGGCACTTACTTTCGATATTTTCTATTCTAGTTTTTTTAAAACTAGATATTTTATTCCTGGAAAGTGTCAGTGATTTGTGAGAACACAGCTCACTTTACTATTGCAGGCCACTCCACTGCTTGAGAATGAACGGAGGGCTCAGAAACTACTTGTCAAATTGATGACTGCTAGGATTAGTCCTGGTCCCAGTCATTTCCTTAAGGTAACAATGGGTTTCTTAGAGAATGGTCGGGGTTAGCCTGGCCTATGAACAGAAGCCCATTATAAGTTTCAAGTGTCACCAGTATTTGTACCTTCATTATGATCATTATGGGAAGATGAGGGCAAGAAGTTTTAGTTCCTGGAACTACAGTTGTCTGCTTCCAGCTCCAGTCTACAAGATCCTATGATGTTAAGCAATCAGTGTGGCTTTGATTACTTCATAATAGAGCTTGATACTTTCAAAGCAGAGCACAGAATGATTTTGAAAGATATAAAACCATTTCCAGGGAGGAGTCATGCCAGAAGCAGGCTCACAGATTTAGTATGACTTTAGAACATGTTACAAATCTTCACGAAGTCCAGTGTCTCCAGCAAGCTTACATTCCATGAGAGTTTCACATCCTACGCATTCTAAATAGTATACTCTTTGAAATGACAACTTGGCCTCTACCATGAAATCTTAAATAAATGCAGGCCCTGAAACTCTTTGGGCTGAGAGAAGTTAGGACTGAGTGCTCATCACTCACACATCCTTTGAGGCAGAGAGAGCAAATGTACGTATTATGGCCCTACCCTTTGTGATTCATTCCTGTAGGTCGATTGTTCTCACTCTGCACACTAGAATTACCTGGATATCTTCTCCAAACAAGTTGTGGTGCCAGAAAGCTACATCCAGAGGTTTTGGTGGTCTGCACTGAGGCCCCAGCAGAAGTATTTTCAATACCCTCCCAGGTGCGTGTAAAATGTAGCCAGCGTCAAGAACCACTGCTTTTGGGGCACCTGGGTGGCTCAGTCAGTTAGGTGTTTGCCTTCGGTTCCGGTCATAATCTCAGGGTCCGGGGGTCAAGCCCCACATCTGGCACTCTGCTTAGCCTTGAGTCCACAGCCTCTCCCTCTGTGAGCTCTCTTGCTTCCCTCTCTCTCAAATGAATAAATAAAATCTAAAAAAAAAAAAAAAAAAAAAAGATCCACGGCTTTTAGTGAATGAAAATGCAAATAAATGTTCCTTACTTTAGGTTGCCTTTAATATAATGTTGTTTAATATTACATTACTTTAATATAATGTCATTTAATCAGACTGTTTTCTTCATAACAGCATGCAGCAGCCTGTTCCAGTAATGGAAGTTTTAAGACTCTGCAGGAGGAAGCCTAGAGAGGAAGTTCTGTGGTTATGGAGCAGAGGCTGACCCTGGGCAGGGAGGACAGCAACGGGAAGTGAAGTAGGGACTCAGAAAGGGAGAGAAAAGGCAGCAAAGACAAAGCTCGGCCCTGCAAGAGTTTGCTTCTTGCTTCGGACAAAACACAGACAGACTCATATGGGGCAGTTCCAGAAGACTGTGAAAGGAGTCAGAATGTGGGAGGGGAGGTGGGGAGCAGGGAAACTGAACTCTCAGTTGGGCTATGGCCTGAGTATGACCTCTGACAGTATGGAGTATCCAAAGATGTGTAGTACTCACATTTGGTACAGCCATTTGGTGGCATCTGAGGGCGCGACAAAGCGGTGAGTAGGGTGTGAGGCTAGGAATCGCTGAAGGGGAGTGACTCAAAGATAAGATAGGCATGCTGTGGGGTGAGAGCTGTGCCCCAGCCAGTAGAAGCATGAGAAGCAGGATCTGGAGTATGAACATAAATAGACCTCGAGGACTTGAACCAAGCAGCCTGGGGTACAGGGCCCCTTTCTGGTCCCATCAGAAAGTGAAAGATCCGGTGAGAAACTAAGCCAGAGGCCAATGAGTATGGACTGGGGCAACAGGGCCATGAGGAAGGTTACAACAAAAAAAGCACAGCATATACCCGATCAAATCTCTGGCTGATTTTTCTATTCCTTTTTACCTGGTGGGACCGAAACTGCTGAAGTATTCCTAGCTATTATCTATCTTGATGGAAAAGGCACCAAGCTTTTGGTGGGCGCTCCTCTGAACCTTGCCTTCCCTATTCCTCTGGATATGAAGCTCTTTCTTACACAGTGGGTTCCCACCCGAACCCTCACAGAAGGACATTTTGTGGTGTACAAAATACGGTGGAAGTGAATCCTGTCCTTTGGAGAGGCCCAGCAATATCAGACAGTGATAAAAATGGGCAAAAGATGGGTTTGGTCCAATCTGCTCACAATAACAGTGATTCCAGCCCCATGTGGTGGTGATAGTGAGGAACAGTTGCAGGGAGGCAGGGAAGAGAAAGGGAGTCTACTGCGGACTGGTGTGTGGCTTCTCATTTCTGTAAATTTAGGTTTCCAATTAAGAAGTATCACCGTCACCTCGCTGGAGTCAGGAGAACCATCTTTCTCAGAAAGGGGTCTAAATGGTGCTTACACAATACTGAGATAGTGCTAACATTTAACAGTAAAGATGCTAAGAACAATAATAATGGTCATGGGCTCTTTGGAGGGGAAACAGCAGGGGGGTTATTAGATGCTGCCTTTAGAGACAATGATTACAACCATAATACCACTTTATATGTGAACCTTTCCTCTACAGTTTACAGTTTACAAGGTATTTGCATATATTTAATCTCATTTAACCCTCAGGATTACCCAGAAGATAGGTATTTCAAGTTTTACAACACCTCTGAGTCTCACAAGTAGGTAGGTATAGGTCTTATTCACAACAAACCATGTGGTGAATGAAATCCCAGAGAAGCGGGGATTCGGCCTCTCCCAGATGTTCGGCTCATTTCCTTGAAAATTCAGAAGCAATTACCAATAATCTTTGTTTCTGACCAAGTCAGATAGGGAAGATAGGAATAGAAGACAAAGGGCCGCAATTTACAGCGAGGGCTGCTGTGCCTGTTTATGGGAGGTTGTGTCCTGCATCAGGGGAGCTATCTGAGTGGGCAGGAAGGCTGAAATCCAGTTCATTCTCTACTTAAACCATGAGCCCTGGTGGAAGTTTTGATCCCATGGCATAAAAGAACATCCTTTCACCAGGCAGAACACCTGTTGGACTGCAATTACCCAGAAGAGGGTTTTGTTGGTTTTTGTTTTGTTTTGTTTTGTTTGTTCTGTTTTGTTTTTTTGCCAATTCTCACAAAGCCTAGCAGGAGGTCCCACTGAAAAGCTCTTTGGAGAACTTTTCAAATGGCTATATCAAACCCTCCTCTCCTCACCTTTTTCCTATCAGTGCTTGGCTGACTGTGAAATCCTTTCCATTGGGACTAATCAGGTTTTGAACCATTGGGGATGCCTTTAAATTCTTTCAAATCGGAACTTCTTCATTACAATAGCATATTTAGAAAATAGGACACAGAATGGTCTTCTCTTGTTTGTCCAAAATTGAAAACCTTATTATTATATTATTGCCACCTAACCTCTTCCTATCTATTGAAAATTACTGTACATTAAAAAAAAAACAAAGAAATAATAGCAACTTTGGTAATAGCTAATATTTCTTGAGGGTTTATTGTGTGTTAGTCATTTCATTTTTCAAGGTTTTTTTTAAGATTTACTTATTTATTTGACAGAGATCTCATGTAGGCAGAGAGGCAAGCAGAGAGAGAGGAGGAAGCAGGCTCTCTGCTGAGTAGAGAGCCCAGTGCAGGGCTCGAACCCAGCACCCCGCAATCATGACCTGAGCCGAAGGTAGAGGCTTTAACCCACAGAGCCACCCAGGGGTCCCTTGCAAGGGTTTTGCACAGACCATATCATTCGGTTCTTGCAACATCCCCCAGTAATAAGGTTAATTATTATTTAACATACTTTATGGATAAGATTTCAGAGGCCAAAAGAGGTTAAATAACTTGCCAAATGTCACAAAGCCTGTGAATGGGAAAGCCAGGCTGTGTACTCAGGTTGGTCTAAAACAGTACCTCTCAAACCTTGGTGTTTACCAGGATCCCCTGAAGGGCGTGTTAAAACACAGATTTCAGAGTTCCCTCTCCAGAGTTTCTGGTTCAGAAAGAGAAAAAAGGCCTGGGGAAGGGCCTCAGAATTTGCATTTTTTAACCAGTTCATCATGGTGCCCATGTTGCTGGTTCAGGGATCACTCTTTGAGAACCACTGCTCTGATGAAAGACTTGCACTCTGCTCCCTCTTGTCTACCTGAGGTATGTTCCCAAAACATACTCACTTGAGACCACGTGTGCCACGTAGGTTGTATAATTCAATTCTTCCATTTTTCTTTCTTAAGTGTTGGGCCCACCGATGAAATTCTTTTAAGTGCCTCAAGGTAACCAGCGTTGGCCTTATTTTCCTATAGTCATAACAACAGTGATATTGATAATACCGTGGCTAAGAGTCTTCGTGTTGATAGGGCATTTTGTATACGATTTGGTATGGATAAGCCTAAGTAAAGGTAAATGGTGAAAGACAACCTGCTGTCATGAATGGGTCTGATATCAGCAATGATAAAATTCATAGAGACCCAGCACCCAAGGAAGTTTCTATAGAATTATCCAGCATCTAAGCTTTCAACAGTTAGGAGGCCTTACCTGGATAGCAGTTTTTAAAAAGTTGAAGAAAACATATGTTGCAAAGTGTGGAGAAATATTAAAGAGTTCTCTCAAGCTGGGCCGCGATGTGAAAGCAATAAATGCACTTGGAATACCAGGTATATTGGGTATAAGAAAACATGACCTGGTGTAGTTGGAATGGCCATGAAATGGAATGTGTGTCTGACATTATGCTGAGCTACTTGTATGGGTTCAACATGGGTGGCAGGTAAGTAAGTGGTGGTTTCTGGACTTAGAGCCAAAGATGTGTGTGTCCAGGGTGGTGGGAGAGAGGGGCTGTCCTTAGCTGATAGAAACAGTCACATGTTGCCCAGTGCCCTGTTCTTTAACCCACTGAGCCAACCAGGCTCCAAACTCCACCCTTTTTTTTTTAAATATTTTACTTATTTATTTGAGAGAGAGAGAGATCACAAGTAGTCAGACAGGCACACAGAGCCCAGTGCCCTGTTCTTAAATTGTGCTCTGAAGGCCACCTGCACCCAATCACAGTGTTGGGTAGATCTGGGAAGCACGCTGATTCCAGAGCCACCCACCTTCTCCTTATGCATCCATTTTATAGACTGCATGGAAGAAAGCTGACAGGAAGAAGGTCCAGGGGTACTTCATTCACAGTGTGGTCAGATGGTTGAACCATGGGGGAATGTGAGACATGGGATAAATCACAGAGGATTCCCCCCATCTTCTGGCTTGTCTACTCCTCCCTCAACATTTGTTAAAATGAAATAGATTAAAATATATAGTGATATTATATACATACATATATATATATATATGTATATGTATCAGTGATAGGGGACGTTGCTGCAGAACAGTTAAAAGGAAGAACACTGGAATGCCGTGGGTGTTGCTTTCTGGGTTTTGGTCTTTCTATTGGAAGTTTCCTTAATTCTTAATTTCCTTAATTCTCTGGTGATCCTGAATGAAAAGAATGAAGCTCTAAGAGACAGATTTGAAGGTGTATGTACATGGTGTGTTTGTTAACCAATGGAGAAATTGGCTAGCCCGCTGAAGTTTTATGTCAGTATCTGTAGATCTTGCCTCTTGGGCTACACTCTCTTCATGGACTCTTGGGAGTCATAATCCTGGTTGTCACTATTCTAGGAGTCATGGGTGGGGGGGTGGGGAGGAGACTGGGACTCTCATTGTTAAGTATAAACACTTTAACTTCATCACTCTTTTTTGTGGCTTGCCTAACTTTTACCTTCCTTTGGATTACGTGTCCCAGCTCCAGAGCTGCTCTGAATCAATTTAACCTGTTTCCAGCAGGGTTTGGCTTTCCTTAATACAGGTGGGGATGGCGGATGTCTAATCACTCCTTACAAGGCCATTCAAAGGGCTGTCCTTTTTTTAAAGTCCTGCCTCACTCTGACTTCTATAGTACTTGGAGCCTCTAATTCCTATGCCATTGTAGGATTCTCAGGGGGGGAAATCTGCTTGTTGCTTACCAGCATTCCCCCTTGGGGGAATGGTGTGGAAGGTTGGTGTGTCTGTTCCTTGTTCTCCTTGTTGGAGAGAGAGATTTGAGAGGAAGAGGAGACTGAGGAAAAAAAATCTTGATCTCACCATCTTCAATCAGAAAGTCGTGAAGGAAAAAAGAAGTTACAAAAAAGTTATTGGTGGATCTAGCAGATACTTGATTTAGCAAATATTTATTAAGCTCAGATATAACATGGTTAAGAGCATGGGCTTTGAAGGCAGAGTGCTGTACATTTACTTAAGCTCTCTGTACCTTCTCATTTTTTGAAGTTGGGAGTAATAATTGTACCTACCTCATATAGTTGTTGTGAGGATTAAATGAGTTAATACACATAAAGAGCTTGCCTGGAACCTAATAGCTCCTTAATAAATGTTTATTATTAGTGGCATTAGTGTTGTTCTTTTTATTATTACTGTAGGCTCAGCACTTTGCAGGTGATACCAAGGAGAACAAAATAGAAATAAGGCCTTTTCCCCAATGAAGGGGAACGGTTTTACCATTTTAGGGTGCTAAGAACACTGGTTCTTAAATTGGATCTTTTAGGGGCACCAAGGTGGCTCAGCTAGCAGAGTGTGCAATTTCTGATCTCGGGGTTGTGAGTTCGGGCCCCATATTGGGTGTAGAGATTACTTACAAATGAAAAAAATCTTAAGATAGAATAAAATAAAATTGGGATTTTTACTTATTGGTCACAAATTCAAGACTGGGATAAGGTACTTGACCACTATGCTTCCAGGATTGTATTAGAGTTCTGTGTTCCACTTCTGTAGTGCAAATAATAGAAGCTCTCATGTATCCAGTGCTTCCTCTGTGCCTGGTAGTTAACACAAATGTTCTCATCAGATCTGTAGATCAAGCCTACAAATTAGGTATTATTATCTCTACATTATGGGTGATGATACTGAGGCTCAAGCTCACTTTTCCAAGGTCATACCGCTGCTGGCAAGTGGCAGAGCTGGGATTCCAATACTGATCTGCTAACAGAACCTGACCATTTAACTACATAATAAATTACACTGTATCCCCTGTCCAATGCTTTATTCAATGTAATATTGCTAAGTGACTAACACTTTGATTTGAATGGGGTTTTCAGACTGCTTTCCTCTAACCTAGGAGGTACTAGGACTTTATGAAGACCCCTGAAAGGAGAACAGTAAATCAGCGGTGCCTGGGTGGCTCAGTCAGTTGGGAGTTTGCCTTTAGCCCAGGCCACGATCTCTAAGTCCTAGGATCTACCTCCCTGCTCAGCAGGGAGTCTGCTCCTCCTTTTCCCTCTGCCTCTCTCCCCAACTCATGCCTGCTCTCTTCCTCTCTGTCTCAAATAAGTCAATAAAATCTTTTTTTAAAAAAGGGAGAGAGGACAATGAATCAAAATGGAGGGACTGAAGGGTAGGAAGCCAGTGACAAACTTCCTAATTTAGTCTCAGGATGATTGGGCAAGGATTATCACTTTGTACCTTTAAAATTTGACTTCTGAAGTAAGGTTTTAGTAGCTACATCCTTTACTTTTGCTGCCTCCCTAATGCTTGTTTTCAGGAAAATGCTACTGGCTACAAATGCATATTGCTAGAACATACATTTGGGATAATTTTTCCAACTGCGGCCTTATTTGCCTAAGCAAAGGAAATCCTCTGGATTTCTCAGCAAGCCCAGGGGGCCCTGAAGCTCCCGGAACCCACTGGTTTCTATTAGCTTAAATATATGTGCCTGTCAGGGGACGTGGTTAGGGCTGAAGCATTCCAGGATGGGGCCCACCAGACACTTGTCAGGAAAGGTTGCCGGCTGCTTACAATGGCTACACTTATCTTTGTACATCATTCTATAATAAAAAAAAATAAGGGGATCATTCTATAAAAATAAAAGTATTGTATTCCTGAGTGTCATATCAAATAGATTGGTTTATTAGCCGTCTCTTGGCTATGTCCAAGAGTTGAGATCAGGCATTGTCGGAGGAACCACCTTGAACAAGAGGAATTTGATTACCATCTGGTTTCTTGATCTCCGCACATGCCTGGCTTCTTGTTGAAAATTGATGTTGCCATTTTGTCCTTCAAATGATGCTTTCTGACCCAGCTATGTTTCAATGTACGTTTCTGAGGACAAAATGCTTTGGAAGCCAGTTTTGTGTCTTGTGAGCACAGTAAATCAGAACTGATGATGCTCCACTTAACAACAGCATGAACCATTAAACTAAACAAATTCAAAAATCACTGCTCCTCACCCAGACCCCGGTTTCTTGGATACCAAACTCCAAGAAGCCTGGGGTAGAACTGGCCAAATTTGCTGAATATCAAACAATCAATTGTCATTCATTTATTCATAATTCATTCAATCAGGTTCAGGTCTATGCAGCAGGCAAAACTAAGAGATTGAGTCGTGAGTCATGAGTAATGCTAACAGCACTCTGCAGTTTATATATATATATATATATATATATATACACATATATATGTGTATACACATATATATATACACACACACATATATATATATATATACACATATATATACATATATATGTGTGTATATATATATAATATGACCTCTTTTTATTTCTTTTCTTTTTTTAAAATTTATTTATTTATTTTCTGCGTAACAGTACTCATTGTTTTTGCACCACACCCAGTGCTCCATGCAATACGTGCCCTCTCTATTACTCTCCCCCTGGTTCCCCAACCTCCCACCCCCCGCCCCTTCAAAACCCTCAGGTTGTTTTTCAGAGTCCATAGTCTCTCATGGTTCATCTCCCCTTCCAGTTTCCCACACCTCCCTTCTCCTCTCCATCTCACCATGTCCTCCATGTTCTTTGTTATGCTCCACAAATAAGTGAAACCATATGATACTTGACTCCCTCTGCTTGACATATTTCGCTCAGCATAATCTCTTCCAGTCCCATCCATGTCGCTACAAAAGTTGGGTATTCATCCTTTCTCATGGAGGCATAATACTCCATCGTGTATATGGACCACATCTTCGTTATCCATTTGTCCATTGAAGGGCATCTTGGTTCTTTCCACAGTTTGGCCACGGTGGCCATTGCTGCTATAAACATTTGGGTACAGATGGCTCTTGTTTTCACTACATCTGTATATTTGGGGTAAATACCCAGCAGTGCAACTGCAGGGAATATAACTTCTTTTTTAGAAGAACTGATTTCTTTCTTTGAGAGAGAAAGAGAGAGAGAAAGCATGAGTGGGGGACAGAGACAGAGGGAGAAGGAGAAGCATACCCTCTGCTGAGCAGGGAGCCTGATTCGAGGCTCAATCCTGGGTCCCCGAAAGTATGACCTGACCCTAAAGCAGTCTCTAAACAGAATGATCTCCCCCGCCCCAGGAGCGCCAACAAATGCCCTCCTTCATACCCGTCACTCTTTTAGCCCATCCCCTGCCCAACTAATGTCTGGTAGTCATCAGTGCGTTCTCTATACCTACCAGTCTGTTTCCTGGTTTGACTCTCTCAATTTCCCCCCATGTTCCTTTCTTTTGTTTCTTAAATACCATATATGAGAGAAAGCAAATAGTATTCGTTTTGCGTTGACTAATTTTGCTTCCCAAAGTCCTCTCCAGCTGAATCCATGTTGTTCCAAATGGCAACATTTCGTTCTTTTGGAGGGCTGAGTAATATTCCACTACACACACACGCACACACACACACACACGCACACCACACACACACACACACAACAATCATTCTTATTTATTGAGTCATCTGTTGATGACCATTTGAGGTTTTTCAATCATTTCAGCATTGTTGATAATGCTCTAAGCATTGGGCTGCACATTTCCCTTCCAGTTGGTATCTTGGTATCTCTAGGGTCATTCCATCGTAGTGTAATGGCTGGAGAGCAGGGGAGTTCGGTTTTTCGATTTTTGAGGGCCCTCCATACTATCAAAAAGAACATTTCTGATTTACTTCCAAATTCTAGCAAAAGATATGTTTAAAGTAGTATATGACAATGGGTTCGAGTCTTTACGGTGAGGTGAGAGGGACCGCCACTGGAAGCAGCATGCTTAGTATTCAGCAAGGTCTTAAAGAATTCAGAATGTGTGTGGAGCACACACTATGTGCCAGATAATATGCACCATCTTCTTCATGTTTCTTTAAGTCATTTCTACACATTGCATGGGGTTCAAACTCACATCCCGAAAACCGAGAGCTGTATGCTCCCAGCAACTGAGACAGCTGGGTGCTGCTGCACCATTGTCTTGAATCCCCACAACAGCTGGGAAGAGTAGAGCTGGAGTTTGAAGGCACGTGGCTGTGACTCCGAATCCTCAGCCTTTCCTGAGAACTGACATATGCCAGAGCATCAAACCTTTACCCAGAAGAAAAAGAGCTGACGGAATGGTTGACATGTTTTCCTTATACTTTAAGAAACAGTCCACTATTCATTGAAAATAAAATAGTAAAATGAGATGAAATATATTTTTTCTTACTTGCAATTCTGCATCTTCAACAATATTTGTGAAAATGGTCATGCAGCACACTGATTTTGAAAACCTGGGAGTCTGAGGATTTCTTGTATAATGCTGACATCCCGTGGCTAAGAGGGATCATGACCAAAGTCCTCAAGAAATCCCTTTCATGTCAGTTTGGGAGCTGGCTACTAGAGGGCGGCACTGATCTGCTTTCTGTCAAGTTGCCAGGGTTGAAGGTGGCAGAAAGTTGGGTCATGATTCCACGTGTCCTCTCCAAACTGCCATAAAGAAATGGATAAATCAGTAGATCGATACATATAGCCTAAATACCCTCAAGCAGTCTCATTGCATCCAGTAGCAATGTGGGAAAATTATTTAGCTCTGAGCCCTGGAACCATGCCTTTTCCATTTGCCCTTGGACTCCACCATTTCCCTGCTGCGTGAACTTGGCCACATCACAGAACCTCCCATGAATGATGGTTTTGTCCACCTCTGATGTGAGAATTAAAATTGTCGTCCCCGTGGGGTGGCTGGCTGGTTAGGTCTGTATAGCATTCGACTCTTGACTTCAGGGTGCCGGGTTGAAACCCTGCACTGGGCGTGGGGCTCACTTCAAAAAGTAATTGAGGGGCTCCTGGGCGGCCCAGTTGGTGAAGCATCGGCATTGCCCTTAGGTCATGATCCCAGGGCCCTGGTATCGAGCCCACCTCGTCGGGCTCCCTGCATTCCAAAGAACATACTTCTCCCTCTCTTTATGCCTGCGCCTCGGCCTGCTTTTGCTCCCTCTCTCTCGGCCAAAGGAATAAATGAAATGTTTCTTTATTGAAATTCCATGGGCCAACATAGAAGGCATTTTTGATTTGGATACAATCTTCATTTATTAGTTAGGTATACCTCTCCGGGTTCATCATATCATGTCCCCTCCTTAATGCGCATCAAAGGGTGACCCCATCCCACCACCCACATCCCTATCTGCCAACATCACTTTTCTTCCAGGAGTCAGGAGTGTTTCATGGTTTGTCTCTCTTTCTGATTTCTTCCCGTTCAGTTTTCGTCTCGATCCCTGTGGTCTTCTGCACTATTACTTATATTCCATCCAGGAAAGAGGACTACCTAAAGAGGATGTGGATCCAAGACTCACTGGAATCTGACTCAGGCATCAGAAGGGACAAATACCTCCCAATTTCCTCGATGTGGGTGGAAATGCAAGGGATTCTGCGAAGTGAAATCAGTGAGTCAGAGAAAGATCATTATCACAGGGCTTCACTCATATAGGAAAAAATATATTTCCAAAAAAGAAAAAAAAAAAAGCCTGGTCTCCAAGTTGTCCAGGTGTTATGCCAAATAAATGAAAATCTACACTGTGAGTACAGTGAGTGCCCGTTGAGAAGTGGTCATTGATAATTATGATATTGCCTCCTACCACAAACGGTCCTTTGTGAAAGAATGTATATATAGTATATATATATATAATACTTTTTTTACGTAGATACCTATATGTATATGTATAGATGTATAGTTGGCAATGCTTACAGCACTCAGGTTTTTATATATATATGTATCTATATATATATATATGTATGTAAAGCTATATGAATATATATAATATATATGTCCTGTTTTTTTCTTTTTTTTTTAATTTATTTGACAGAGAGAGATCACAAGTAGGCGGAGAGGCAGACAGAGAGAGAGGAAGGGAAGCAGGCTCCCTGCTGATCAGAGAGACCAATTTGGGACTCGATCCCAGGACCCTGGGATCCTGACCTGAGCCAAAGGCAGAGGCTTTAACCCACTAAGCCACTCAGGTGCCCCTATATGTCCTGTTTTTTAAAAAGAAGTGATTTCTTTATTTGAGAGAGAGAAAGCATGAGTGGCGGGCAGAGTCAGAGGGAGATAGAGAAGCAGACTCCCCACTGAGCAGGGATGCTGCATGGAGGCTCAATCCTGTGGCCCTGAGAATATGACTTGAGCCTAAATCAGACACTGAACCTACAAACCCCCCCCAGGAGACCCAACATATGCCCTTTCAGACCCATCTCCCCTTTAGCCCATCCCCCTGCCACCTCCTCTCTGATCATCATCAGTGCATTCACTAGAGCTACCAGTCTGTTTCCGGGTTTGCCTTTCTCAATTTCTACCCATGTTCATTTGTTTTTTTTAAAACAACATATATGAGAGAAAACATATAGAATTCATCTTTCTTTGACGCCTTTTGCTTCATGTGGTCCTCTGAAGCTGTATCCATGCTATTCAAAATGGCAACATTTCTTTCATTTGGATGGCTGAGTAATATTCCATTACACACACAGACACACACGCACACACACACAAACACTCACACACATTCTTATTTATTGAGTCATCTGTTGATGGACATTTGAGTTATTTCCAACGTTTTAGCATTGGTGACAATGCTATAAGCAATGGGCTGCACATTTCCCTTCCAATTAGTTTTTTGGTATCTCTAGGGTCATTCCATCGTAGTGTAATGTCTGGAGAGCAGGGGAGTTCAGTTTTTAGATTTTTGAAGGACCTCCATACTATCAAAAAGAACATTTCCGATTTACTTCCAAATTCTAGAAAAGATATGTTTAAAGTAGGATATGAGTATGGGTTTGAGTCTTTATGGTGAGGTGAGGGGGATTGCCACCCAAAGCATGCATGCTGAGGATTCAGCATGGTCTTAGAGTCTTCTGAATGTGTGTCGAGCACCTACCATGGGCCAGAAAATATGCACCATCTTCTTCATGTTTCTTTAACTCTTTTCTACCCACTTCTTGGGGTTCAAAGGCACAACCCCAAAAGGGAGAGCTCTATGCTCCCACCCACTGAGACAGCCAGGTGCTGCTGCACCATTGTCTTGAATCCCCACAACAGCTGGGAAGAGTAGAGCTGGAGTTGGAAGGCAGGTGGCTGAGACTCCGGATCCTCAGCCTTTCCTGAGAACTGACGTATGCCAGAACTTCAAACATTTACCCAGAAGAAAAAGAGCTTATGGAATAGTTGACATGGTTTGCTTCTACTTTAAGAAACAGTCCACTGTTCCTTGAAAATAGTAAAAGGAGATGAAATAGTTGTTTTTTTTCCTTACCGTTCTGCATCTTCAACAATACTTGTGAAAACGCTCATGCAGCACATTGATTTTGAAAACCTGGGAGTCTGAGGAATTCTTCTATAATACTGACATTGTGTGGCTAAGAGGATCATGACCAACGTCCTCAAGAAATCCCTTTGTATGTCAGTTTGGGAGCTGGCTACTCCAGGGAAGCACTGAACTACTTTCTGTCAAGTTCGCAGGGTTCAAGGTGGCAGAAAGTTGGGTCATGATTCCACGTGTCTTCTCCAAACTGCCACAAAGAAATGGATAAATCCATAGATCGATACATATAGACTAAATAGCCTCAAGCAGCCTCTTTGCATACTGGAACAATGCAGCAAAATGACTTAGCTCTGAGTCCTGGAGCCATGCTGCTTCCTTTCGCCCCGGGTTACCACCATTTCCCTGCTGCGTGAACTTGGCCACATCACAGATCTCTGCAGACTTGATGGTTTTGTCCACCTCTGACGTGAGAATTAAAATTGTCCTCCCCTTGGGGTGGCAGGCTGGCTAAGACTGTAGAGCATTTGACTCTGGACCTCAGGGTCAGGGCTGGAAACCCCACCCTGGTCATGGGGCTCACTTCAGAAAGTAAAAGAGGGGCTCCTGGCTGGCCCAGTTGGTGAAGCATCGGCTTTGCGCTTGGGTCATGATCCCAGGGCCCTGGCATGGAGCCCCACCTCGTCGGGCTCCCTGCTTAGTAAGAAGCCTGCTGCTCCCTCTCCTGCCTGCCGCTCAGCCTGCTTTTGCTCCCTCTCTCTCTGCCAAAGGAATGAATGGAATGTTTCTTTATTGAAATTCCATTGGCCAGCATACAATATCACTTTACCTTTGGATGCAGCGTTCAATCATTAGTTTCGTATACCACCGTGAGCTCATCATATTATGTGCCCTCCTTAAGGCACATCACCGGCTGACCCCATCCCCCCACGCACCTCCCTTTCTGCCAACTTCACTTGGCTTCCAAGCCAGGAGTGTTTTTTGGTTTGTCTCTCGTTCTGATTTCTTCCCGTTCAGATTTCCTCTCGATCCCTGTGATCCTCTGCACCATTC
This sequence comes from Meles meles, assembly GCF_922984935.1. Lineage (NCBI taxonomy): Eukaryota > Metazoa > Chordata > Mammalia > Carnivora > Mustelidae > Meles > Meles meles. Next base: position 91,983,535 of record NC_060087.1, on the reverse strand, counting down.
CTTATATTCCATCCAGGAAAGAGGACTATCTAAAGACGATGAGGATCCTAGACTCACTGGAATCTGACTCAGGCATCAGAAGGGAAGAATACCTCCCATTTTCCTCGATGTGGGTGGAAATGGAAGGGCTTCTGCGAAGTGAAATCAGTGAGTCAGAGAAAGATCATTATAACAGGGATTCACTCATATAGGAAAAAATATATTTCTAAAAAAGAAAATAAAATAGCCTGATCTCCAAGTCGTCCAGGTGTTATGCTAAGTAAATGAAAATCTGCACTGTGAGTACAGTGAGTGCCCGGTGAGAAGTGGTCATTGATAATTTTGATATTGCCTCCTACCCCAAACAGTCCTTTGTGAAAGATTATATACATAGTATATATATATATATATATATATATATATATATATATATATATATACTCTTTTTACATAGAGACCTATATGTATATGTATAGATGTATATTTGGCAATGCTTACAGCACTTGGCGTTTTATATAGATAGATAGATAGCTACATAGATAGATATATGTATGTAAAGCTATATGTATATATATAATATATATAAAATATATATGCCCTGTTTTTTAACAAGAAGTGATTTCTTTATTTGAGAGAGAGAGAGAGAAAGAAAGCATGAGTGGTGGGCAGAGACAGAGGGAGATGGAGAAGCAGACTCCCCGCTGAGCAGGGATCCTGCATGGAGGCTCAATCCTGTGGCCCTGAGAGTATGACTTGAGCCTAAAGCAGACACTTAACAGACGGAAATCCCAAGGAGTCCCAACATATGCCCTTCCTCAGAACCATCTGCCGTTTAGTCCACCCCCAGCCCACCTCCTCTCTGATCATCATCAATGCATTCTCTATAGCTACCAGTCTGTTTCCTGGTTTGCCTCTCTCCATTTCTCCCCATGTTCATTTGTTTTTCTTTTAAATACCATATATGAGAGAAACCACATAGAATTCATCTTTCTTTGACTCCTTTTGCTTCATATGGTCCTCTGAAGCTGTATCCATGTCGTTCAAAATGGCAACATTTCTTTCATTTGGATGGCTGAGTAATATTCCATTATACACACACACACACACACACACACACACAGACACACACGAACACACACACAAACACTCACACACATTCTTATTTATTGAGTCATCTGTTGATGGACATTTTAATTATTTCCATCGTTTTGGCACTGGTGATCATGCTATAAGCATTGGGCTGCACATTTCCCTTCCAATTAGTGTTTTGGTATCTCTAGGGTCCTTCCTAGTAGTGTAATGGCTGGAGAGCAGGGGAGTTCGGTTTTTCGATTTTTGAGGGACCTCCATACTATCAAAAAGAATATTTCGATTTACTTCCAACGTCTAGCAAAAGATACGTTTAAAGTAGGATATGAGTATGGGTTGGAGTCTTTATGGTGAGTTGAGGGGAATTGCTACCCAAAGCATGCATGCTGAGGATTCAGCATGGTCTTAGAGCCTTCTGAATGTGTGTCGAGCACCTAACATGGGCCAGAAAATATGCACCATATTCTTCATGTTTCTTTATCTCTTTTCTACCGAATGCTTGGGGTTCAAAGTCAGAACGCAAAAGGGAGAGCTGTATGCTCCCACCAACTGAGACAGCCGGGTGCTTCTGCACCATTGTCTTGAATCCCCACAACAGCTTGGAAGAGTAGAGCTGGAGTTTGAAAGCAGGTGGCTGTGACTCCAGATCCTCAGCCGTTCCTGAGAACTGATGTATGCCAGAGCATCAAACTTTTACCCAGAAGAAAAAGAGCTGACGGAATGGTTGACATGTTTTCCTTATACTTTAAGAAACAGTCCACTGTTCCTTGAAAATAGTAAAAGGAGATGAAATAGTTTGTTTTTTTTTTTTTTCTTACCGTTCTGCATCTTCAACAACACTTGTGAAATGGGTCAGGCAGCACATTGATTTTGAAAACCTGGGAGTCTGAGGAATTCTTGTATAATACTGATATTGTGTGGCTAAGAGGATCATGACCAAAGTTCTCAAGAAATCCCTTTCTATGTCAGTTTGGGAGCTGGCTACTCGAGGGAAGCACTGATCTGCTTTCTGTCAAGTTCACAGGGTTGAAGGTGGCAGAAATTTGGGTCATGATTCCCCGTGTCCTCTCCAAATGGCCACAAAGAAATGGATAAATCAGTAGATCAATACATATAGCCTAAATCGCCTCAAGCAGCCTCTTTGCATCCTGTAGCAATGTGGCAAAATGACATAGCTCTGAGCCCTGGAGCCATGCTGCTTCCGTTTGCCCCGGGACACCACCATTTCCCTGCTGCGTGAACTTGGCCACATCACAGAATCTCTCCAGACTTGATGGTTTTGTCCACCTCTGACGTGAGAATTAAAATTGTCCTCCCCAGGGGCGCCTGGGTGGTTCAGTGGGTTAAAGCCTCTGCCTTCGGCTCAGGTCAGGATCTCAGGATCCTGGGATTTAGACCCGCATCGGGCTCTCTGCTCCGCAGGGAGCCTGCTTCCCCTCTCTCTCTCTGCCTGACTCTCTGCCTACTTGTGATCTCTCTCTCTGTCAAGTAAATAAATGATTAAAAAAAAATCTTAAAAAAAATTTTTTCCTCCCCTTGGGGTGGCAGGCTGGCTAAGTCTGTAGAGCATTTGACTCTGGACCTCAGGGTCAGGGGTGGAAACCCAACCCTGGCCATCGGGCTCACTTCAGAAAGTAAAAGAGGGGCTCCTGGGTGGCCCAGTTGGTGAAGCATCGGCCTTGCGCTTGGGTCATGATCCCAGGGCCCTGGCATCGAGCCCCACCTCCTCGGGCTCCCTGCTTAGTAAGAAGCCTGCTTCTCCCTCTCCTTCTGCCTGCCACTGGGCCTGAATTTGCTCCCTCTCTCTCTGCCAAAGGAATGAATGGAATGTTTCTTTATTGAAATTCCATGGGCCAGCATACAATATATCTTTAGCTTTGGATGCAATGTTCAATCATTAGTTGCATATTCCTCCCTGAGCTCATCCTATCATGTGCCCTCCTTAATGCACATCACCGGGTGACCCCATTCCCCCACCCACCTCCCTTTCTGCCAATTCACTTAGCTTCCAAGCCAAGAGTGTTTTGTGGTTTGTCTCTCGTTCTGATTTCTTCCCGTTCAGGTTTCCTTCCATCCCTGTGATCCTCTGCCCTATTCCTGATATTCCCTCCAGGAAAGAGGACTACCTAAAGAGGATGTGGATCCTAGATTCACTGGAATCTGACTCAGGCATCAGAAGGGACGAATACCTCCCATTTTCCTCGATGTGGGTGGAAATGCAAGGGATTCTGCGAAGTGAAATCAGTGAGTCAGAGAAAGATCATTATCACAGGGTTTCACTCATAGTGGAAAAAATATATTTCTAAAAAAGAAAATAAAATAGCCTGATCTCCAAGTCATCCAGGTGTTATGCTAAGTAAATGAAAATCTGCACTGTGAGTACAGTGAGTGCCCGTTGAGAAGTGGTCATTGATAATTATGAAATTGCCTCCTACACCAAACGGTCCTTTGTGAAATAATGTATATATATTACTTTTTTTACGTAGATACCTATATGTATATGTATAGATATATAGTTGGCAATGCTTACAGCACTCAGGTTTTTATATATATATATATGTATATCTTTATATATATATGTATGTAAAACTATATGAATATATATAATATATATGTCCTCTTTTTTCTTTTTCTCTTTTTTTTTAATTTATTTGAAAGAGAGAGATAACAAGTAGGCGGAGAGGCAGGCAGAGAGAGAGGAAGGGAAGCAGGCTCCCTGCTGATCAGAGAGACCAATGTGGGACTCAATCCCAGAACCCTAGGATCCTGACCTGAGCCAAAGGCAGAGGCTTTAACCCACTAAGCCACTCAGGCGCTCCTATATGTCCTGTTTTTTAAAAAGAAGTGATTTCTTTATTTGAGAGAGAGAGAGAGAGAGAGAGAAAGCATGAGTGGTGGGCAGAGTCAGAGGGAGATGGAGAAGCCGACTCCCCGCTGAGCAGGGATGCTGCTTGGAGGCTCAATCCTGTGACCCTGAGAGTATGACTTGAGCTTAAAGCAGACATTTAACAGACCGTACCCCCAAGGAGCCCCAACATATGCCCTTCCTCAGACCCATCTCCCGTTTAGCCCATCCCCCTGCCCACCTCCTCTCTGATCATCATCAGTGCATTCTCTAGAGCTACCAGTCTGTTTCCTGGTTTGCCTTTCTCAATTTCTACCCATGTTCATTTGTTTTTTTTTTAAATACGATATATGAGAGAAGCCATATAGAATTCATCTTTCCTTGACTCATTTTGCTTCATGTGGTCCTCTGAAGCTGTATCCATGCCATTCAAAATGGCAACATTTCTTTCATTTGGATGGCTGAGTAATATTCCATTTCACATACACACACACATGCAAACACACACAAACACTCACACATATTCTTATTTATTGAGTCATCTGTTGATGGACATTTGAGTTATTTCCGTCGTTTTGGCATTGGTGACAATGCTATAAGCATTGGGCTGCACATTTCCTTCCAATTAGTTTTTTGGTATCTCTCGGGTCATTCCATCGTAGTGTAATGGCTGGAGATCAGGGGAGTTCAGTTTTTAGATTTTTGAGGGACCTCATTACTATCAAAAAGAACATTTCAGATTTACTTCCAAATTCTAGGAAAAGATATGTTTAAAGTAGGATATGAGTATGGTTCGAGTCTTTATGGTGAGGTGAGGGGGATTGACACCCAAAGCATGCATGCTGAGGATTCAGCATGGTCTTAGAGTCTTCTGAATGTGTGTCGAGCACAGACAATGGCCCAGAAAATACACACTATCTTCTTCATGTTTCTTTAACTGTTTTCTACCCACTGCTTGCGGTTCAAACGCACAACCCCAAAAGGGAGAGCTGTATGCTCCCAACCACTGAGACAGCCGGGTGCTGCTGCACCATTGTCTTGAATCCCCACAACAGCTGGGAAGAGTAGAGCTGGAGTTTGAAGGCAGGTGGCTGTGACTCCCGATCCTCAGCCTTTCCTGAGAACTGACATATGCCAGAGCATCAAACCTTTACCCAGAAGAGAAAGAGCTTATGGAATGGTTGACATGTTTTCCATATACTTTAAGAAACAGTCCACTGTTCCTGTAAAATACTAAAAGGAGGTGAAAGAGTTGCCTTTTTCCTTACCGTTCTGCATCTTCAACAGTACTTCTGAAATCGGTCATGCAGCACATTGATTTTGAAAACCTAGGAGTTGGAGGAATTCTTGTATAATACTGACATTGCGTAGCTAAGAGGGATCATGACCAAAGTCTTCAAGAAATCCCTTTCATGTCACTTTGGGAGCTGGCTACTCGAGGGCAGCACTGATCTGCTTTCTGTCAAGTTGACAGGGTTGAAGGTGGCAGAAAGTTGGGTCAGGATTCCACATGTCCTCTCCAAACTGCCACAAAGAAATGAATAAATCAGTAGATCGATACATATAGCCTAAATACCCTCAAGCAGCCTCTTTGCATCCTGTAGCAATGCAGCAAAATGACTTCGCTCTGAGCCCTGGTGCCACGCTGCTTCCTTTCATCCCGGGAAACTAGCATTTCCCTGCTGTGTGAACTTGGCCACATCACAGCATCTCTGCAGACTTGATGGTTTTGTCCACCTCTGACGTGAGAATTGAAATTGTCCTCCACTTGGGGTGGCAGTCTGGCTAAGTCTGTAGAGCATTTGACTCTGGACCTCAGGGTCAGGGGTGGAAACCCCACCCTGGCCATCGGGCTCTCTTCAGAAAGTAAAAGAGGGGCTCCTGGGTGGCCCAGTTGGTGAAGCATCGGCCTTGCCCTTGGGTCATGAGCCCAGGGCCCTGACATCGAGCCCCAGCTCGTCGGGCTCCCTGCTTAGCAAGAAGCCTGCTTCTCCCTCTCCTTCTGCCTGCCACTGGGCCTGCTTTTGCTCCCTCTCTCTTGGCGAAAGGAATGAATGGAATGTTTCTTTATTGAGATTCCATGGGCCAACATAGAATACATCATTAGCTTTGGATGCAAAGTTCAATCATTAGTTGCCTATACCTCCCTGAGCTCATCATATCATGTGCCTTCCTTAATGCACATCACCGGGTGACCCCATCCCCCCACCCGCCTCCCTTTCTGCCAACTTCACTTTGCTTCCAGGAGTCAGGAGAGTTTTCTGGATTGTGTCTCTTTCTGATTACTTCCCGTTCAGTTTTCCTCTCGATCCCTGTGATCCTCTGCAATATTCCTTATATTCCATACAGGAAAGAGGACTACCTCAAGACGATGTGGATCCTAGACTCACTGGAATCTGACTCAGGCATCAGAAGGGATGAATCCCTCCCATTTTCCTCGATGTAGGTGGAAATGCAAGGGATTCTGCTAAGTGAAGTCAGTGAGTCAGAGAAAGATCATTATGACAGGGTTTCACTCCTATGGGAAAAATATATATTTCTAAAAAAGAAAATCAAATAGCCTAATCTCAAATTCGTCCAGGTGTTATGCTAAATAAATGAAAATCTGCACTGAGAGTACAGTGAGTGCCCCGTGAGAAGTGGTCATTGATAATTATGATATTGACTCCTACACCAAACGGTCCTATGTGAAAAAAGTATATATATATTTATATATATATATTTATATATAAATATACTTTTTTATGTAGAGACCAATATTTATATGAATAGATGTATATTTGGCAATGCTTACAGCACTTCGCTTTTTATATATATTTAGAGATAGATAGATCGATAGCTGCATAGATAGATATATGTATGTAAAGCTGTATGTATATATATAATATATACATATTATATATGCCCTGTTTTTAAAAAAGAAGTGATTTCTTCATTTGCGAGAGAGAGATAGACAGAGAGAGAGAGAGAGAGAGAGAGAAAGCATGAGTGGCGGGCAGAGACAGAGGGAGATGGAGAAGCAGACTCCCCGCTGAGCAGGGATCCTGCATGGGGGCTCAATCCTGTGGCCCTGAGAGTATGACTTGAGCCTAAAGGAGACATTTAAGCGACAGAAACCCCCAAGGAGCCCCATCATATGCCTTTCCTCAGACCCATCTCCTGTTTAGCCCATCCCCCTGCCCACCTCCTCTCTGATCATCATCAGTGCATTCCCTAGAGTTACCAATCTGTTTCCTGGTTTGCCTCTCTAAATTTCTCCCCATGTTCATTTGTTTTTTTTTTAAATACCATATATGAGAGAAACCACATAGAATGCATCTTTCTTTGACTCATTTTGCTTCATATGGTCCTCTGCAGCTGTATCCATGTCGTTCCGAATGGAAACATTTCTTTCATTTGGATGGCTGAGTAATATTCCATTCCACACACACACACACACACACACAGACACACACACACTCACACACAAACACTCACACACATTCTTATTTATTGAGTCATCTGTTGATGGACATTTGAGTTATTTCCATCATTTTGGCATTGGTGATAATGCTCTAAGCATTGGGCTGCACATTTCCCTTCCAATTAGTATTATGGTACCTCTCGGGTCATTCCATCGTAGTGTAATGGCTGGAGAGCAGGGGAGTTCGGGTTGTAGATTTTTGAGGGACCTCCATACTATCAAAAAGAACATTTCAGATTTACTTCCAAATTCTAGCCAAAGATATGTTTAAAGTAGGATATGAGTATGGGTTGGAGTCTTTATGGTGAGGTGAAGGGGACTGACACCCAAAGCATGCATGCTGAGGATTCAGCATGGACTTAGAGACTTCTGAATGTGTGTCGAGCCCCTACCATGGGCCAGAAAATATGCACCATCTTCTTCAGGTTTCTTTAACTCTTTTCTACCCACTGTTTGGGGTTCAAAGGCACAACCCCAAAAGGGAGAGCTGTATGCTCCCAACCACTGAGACAGCCGGGTGCTGCTGCACCATTGTCTTGAATCCCCACAACAGCTGGGAAGAATAGTGCTGGAGTTTGAAGGCAGGTGGCTGTGACTCCCGATCCTCAGCCTTTCCTGAGAACTGACATATGCCAGAGCATCAAACCTTTACCCAGAAGAAAAAGAGCTTACGGAATGGTTGACATGTTTTCCTTATACTTTAAGAAACAGTCCACTGTTCCTTGAAAATAGTAAAAGGAGATGAAATACTTGTGTTTTTTTTTTTTTCCTTACCGTACTGCATCTTCAACAATACTTGTGCAACCGGTCATGCAGCACATTGATTTTGAAAACCTGGGAGTCGGAGGAATTCTTGTATAATACTGACATTGCGTAGCTAAGAGGGATCATGACCAAAGTCTTCAAGAAATCCCTTTCATGTCACTTTGGGAGCTGGCTACTCGAGGGCAGCACTGATCTGCTTTCTGTCAAGTTGACAGGGTTGAAGGTGGCAGAAAGTTGGGTCAGGATTCCACGTGTCCTCTCCAAACTGCCACAAAGAAATGAATAAATCAGTAGATCTATACATATAGCCTAAATACCCTCAAGCAGCCTCTTTGCATCCTGTAGCAATGCTGCAAAATGACTTAGCTCTGAGCCCTGGTGCCACGCTGCTTCCTTTCGCCCCCGGAAACTAGCATTTCCCTGCTGTGTGAACTTGGCCACATCACAGAATCTCTGCAGACTTGATGGTTTTGTCCACCTCTGACGTGAGAATTGAAATTGTCCTCCCCTTGGGGTGGCAGTCTGGCAAAGTTTGTAGAGCATTTGACTCTGGACCTCAGGGTCAGGGGTGGAAACCCCACCCTGGCCATCGGGCTCTCTTCAGAAAGTAAAAGAGGGGCTCCTGGGTGGCCCAGTTGGTGAAGCATCGGCCTTGCGCATGGGTCATGAGCCCAGGGCCCTGGCATCGAGCCCCAGCTCGTCGGGCTCCCTGCTTAGCAAGAAGCCTGCTTCTCCCTCTCGTTCTGCCTGCCACTCGGCCTGCTTTTGCTCCCTCTCTCTAGGCCAAAGGTCCTATGTGAAAGAATGAAGAATGTATATATTGTATATATATATTTATATATATACTTTTTTTACATAGAGACCTATATATTTATATAAATAGATGTATATTTGGCAATGCTTACAGCACTTGCCGTTTTATATATATATATATAGATATAGATCGATAGATAGATTGCTGCATAGATAGATATATGTATGTAAAGCTATATGTATATATATAATATATACATATTATATATGCCCTGTTTTTTAAAAAGAAGTGATTTCTTAATTTGTGAGAGAGAGAGAGAGAGAGAGAGAGAAAGCATGAGTGGCGGGCAGAGACAGAGGGAGATGGAGAAGCAGACTCCCCGCTGAGCAGGGATCCTGCATGGAGGCTCAATCCTGTGGCCCTGAGAGTATGACTTGAGCCTAAAGGAGACATTTAACCGACAGAAACCCCCAAGGAGCCCCATCATATGCCCTTCCTCAGACCTATCTCCTGTTTAGCCCATCCCCCTGCCCACCTCCTCTCTGATCATAATCAGTGCATTCCCTAGAGTTACCAATCTGTTTCCTGGTTTGCCTCTCTAAATTTCTCCCCATGTTCATTTGTTTTTTTTTAAATACCATATATGAGAGAAACCACATAGAATTCATCTTTCTTTGACTCATTTTGCTTCATATGGTCCTCTGCAGCTGTATCCATGTCGTTTTGAATGGAAACATTTCTTTCATTTGAATGGCTGAGTAATATTCCATTCCACACACACACACACACACACACACACACACTCACACACAAACACTCACACACATTCTTACTTATTGAGTCATCTGTTGATGAACATTTGAGTTATTTCCATCGTTTTGGCATTGGTGATAATGCTCTAAGCATTGGGCTGCACATTTCCCTTCCAATTAGTATTTTGGTATCTCTAGGGTCATTCCTTCATACTGTAATGGCTGGAGAGCAGGGGAGTTCGGGTTTTAGATTTTTGAGGGACCTCCATACTATCAAAAAGAACATTTCAGATTTACTTCCAAATTCTAGCAAAAGATATGTTTAAAGTACGATATGAGTATGGGTTGGAGTCTTTATGGTGAGGTGAGGGGGATTGACACCCAAAGCAATCATGCTGAGGATTCAGCATGGTCTTAGAGTCTTCTGAATGTGTGTCGAGCACCTACCATGGGCCAGAAAATATGCACCATCTTCTTCATGTTTCTTTAACTCTTTTCTACCCACTGCTTGGGGTCAAACGCACAACCACAAAAGGGAGAGCTGTATGCTCCCAACCACTGAGACAGCCGGGTGCTGCTGCACCATTGTCTTGAATCCCCACAACAGCTGGGAAGAGTAGAGCTGGAGTTGGAAGGCAGGTGGCTGTGACTCCGGATCCTCAGCCTTTCCTGAGAACTGACGTATGCCAGAGTATCAAACCTTTACCCAGAAGAAAAAGAGCTTTTGGAATGGTTGACATGTTTTCCTTATACTTTTAAGAAACAGTCCACTGTTCCTTGAAAATAGTAAAAGGAGGTGAAAGAGTTGCCTTTTTCCTTACCGTTCTGCATCTTCAACAGTACTTCTGAAATCGGTCATGCAGCACATTGATTTTGAAAACCTGGGAGCCTGCGGAATTCTTGTATAATACTGACATGCGTGGCTAAGAGGATTCATGACCAAAGTCCTCAAGAAATCCCTTTCATGGGTTGCCTGGGTGGCTCAGTGGATTAAGCCACTGCCTGCAGCTTGGGTCATGATCTCAGGGTCCTGTGATCGAGCCCCGTGTCGGGCTCTCTGCTCCGCAGGGAGCCTGCTTCCTCCTCTCTCTCTGCCTGCCTCTCTGCCTACTTGTGATCTCTCTCTCTTTCAAATAAATACATAAAATCTTTAAAAAAAAAAGAAAAAAAAAGAAATCCCTTTCATGTCACTCAGGGAGGTGGCTCACCTTGCGCTTGGGTCATGATCCCAGGGCCCTGGCATCGAGCCCCACCTCGTCGGGCTCCCTGCTTAGTAAGAAGCCTGCATCTCCCTCTCCTTCTGCCTGCCACTCGGCCTGCTTTTGCTAGAGCAATTGACTCTGGACCTCAGGGTTACGGGGGGAAACCCCACCCTGGGCATGGGGTTCACTTCAGAAAGTAAAAGAGGGGATCCTGGGTGGCCCAGTTGGTGAAGCATCGGCCTTGCGCTTGGGTCATGATCCCAGGACACTGGCATCGAGCCCCAGCTCTTCAGGCTCCCTGCTTAGCATGAAGCCTGCTTCTCCCTCTCCTTTCGCCTGCCACTGGGCCTGCTTTTGCTCCCTCTCTCTAGGCCAAAGGAATGAATGGAATGTATCTTTATTGAAATTCCATGGCTCATCATACGATACATCATTAGCTTTGGATGCAACGTTCAATCATTAGTTGCCTATGCCTCCCTGAGCTCATCATATCATGTGCCCTCCTTCATGCACATCACGGGCTGACCCCATCCCCCCACCCACCTCCTTTTCTGCCAACTTCTCTTTGCCTCCAGGAGTCAGGAGTGTTTTGTGGTTGGTCTCTCTTTCTGATTTCTTCCCGTTCAGGTTTCCTCTCAATCCCTGTGATCCCCTGCCCTATTCCTTATATTCCATACAGGAAAGAGGACCACCTCAAGACGACGTGGATCCTAGACTCACTGGAATCTGACTCAGGCATCAGAAGGGACGAATACCTCCCATTTTCCTCGATGTGGGTGGAAATGCAAGGGATTCTGCTAAGTGAAGTCAGTGAGTCAGACAAAGATCAATATCACAGGGTTTCAATCATATTGGAATAAATATATTTCTAAAAAAGAAAATCAAATAGCCTGATCTCCAAGTCGTCCAGGTGTTGTGCAAAATAAATGAAAATCTGCACTGTGAGTACAGTGAGTGCCCGTTGAGAAGTGGTCATTGATAATTATGATATTGCCTCCTTCCCCAAACGGTCCTTTGTGAAAGAATGTATACATAGTGTGTGTGTGTGTGTATATATATATATATATATATATATATATATATATATATTCTGTTTTAACGTAGAAACCTATATGTATATGTATAGATGTATATTTGGCAATGCTTATAGCACTTGGCGTTTTATATATATATATATAGATAGATCAATAGATAGATAGCTACATAGATATATGTATGTAAAGCTATATGTATATATATAATATATATATAATATATATGCCCTGTTTTTTAAAAAGAAGTGATTTCTTAATTTGAGAGAGAGAGAGCAAGCATGAGTGGCAGGCAGAGACAGAGATAGATGGAGCAGCAGAGTCCCCGCTGAGCAGGGATCCTGCATGGAGGCTCAATCCTGTGGCCCTGTGAGTATGACTTGAGCCTAAAGCAGACATTTAACTGACAGAAACCCACAAGGAGCCCCATCATATGCCCTTAGTCAGACCCATTTCCCGTTTAGCCCATCCCCCTGCCCACCTCCTCTCTGAACATCATCAGTGCATTCTCTAGAGTTACCAATCTGTTTCCTGGTTTGCCTCTCTAAATTTCTCCCCATGTTCATTTGTTTTATTTTTAAATACCATACATGAGAGAAACCACATAGAATTCATCTTTCTTTGACTCATTTTGCTTCATATGGTCCTCTGCAGCTGTATCCATGTCGTTCTGAATGGAAACATTTCTTTCATTTGGATGGCTGAGTAATATTCCATTCCACACACACACACACACACACACACACGCACACACACACACTCATTCACAAACACTCACACACATTCTTACTTATTGAGTCATCTTTTGATGGACATTTGAGTTATTTCCATCGTTTTGGCATTGGTGATAATGCTCTAAGCATTGGGCTGCACATTTCCCTTCCAATTAGTTTTTTGGTATCTCTAGGGTCATTCCTTCATACTGTAATGGCTGGAGAGCAGGGGAGTTCGGGTTTTAGATTTTTGAGGGACCTCCATACTATCAAAAAGAACATTTCAGATTTACTTCCAAATTCTAGCAAAAGATATGTTTAAAGTACGATATGAGTATGGGTTGGAGTCTTTATGGTGAGGTGAGGGGGATTGACACCCAAAGCAATCATGCTGAGGATTCAGCATGGTCTTAGAGTCTTCTGAATGTGTGTCGAGCACCTACCATGGGCCAGAAAATATGCACCATCTTCTTCATGTTTCTTTAACTCTTTTCTACCCACTGCTTGGGGTCAAACGCACAACCACAAAAGGGAGAGCTGTATGCTCCCAACCACTGAGACAGCCGGGTGCTGCTGCACCATTGTCTTGAATCCCCACAACAGCTGGGAAGAGTAGAGCTGGAGTTGGAAGGCAGGTGGCTGTGACTCCGGATCCTCAGCCTTTCCTGAGAACTGACGTATGCCAGAGTATCAAACCTTTACCCAGAAGAAAAAGAGCTTTTGGAATGGTTGACATGTTTTCCTTATACTTTTAAGAAACAGTCCACTGTTCCTTGAAAATAGTAAAAGGAGGTGAAAGAGTTGCCTTTTTCCTTACCGTTCTGCATCTTCAACAGTACTTCTGAAATCGGTCATGCAGCACATTGATTTTGAAAACCTGGGAGCCTGCGGAATTCTTGTATAATACTGACATGCGTGGCTAAGAGGATTCATGACCAAAGTCCTCAAGAAATCCCTTTCATGGGTTGCCTGGGTGGCTCAGTGGATTAAGCCACTGCCTGCAGCTTGGGTCATGATCTCAGGGTCCTGTGATCGAGCCCCGTGTCGGGCTCTCTGCTCCGCAGGGAGCCTGCTTCCTCCTCTCTCTCTGCCTGCCTCTCTGCCTACTTGTGATCTCTCTCTCTTTCAAATAAATACATAAAATCTTTAAAAAAAAAAGAAAAAAAAAGAAATCCCTTTCATGTCACTCAGGGAGGTGGCTCACCTTGCGCTTGGGTCATGATCCCAGGGCCCTGGCATCGAGCCCCACCTCGTCGGGCTCCCTGCTTAGTAAGAAGCCTGCATCTCCCTCTCCTTCTGCCTGCCACTCGGCCTGCTTTTGCTAGAGCAATTGACTCTGGACCTCAGGGTTACGGGGGGAAACCCCACCCTGGGCATGGGGTTCACTTCAGAAAGTAAAAGAGGGGATCCTGGGTGGCCCAGTTGGTGAAGCATCGGCCTTGCGCTTGGGTCATGATCCCAGGACACTGGCATCGAGCCCCAGCTCTTCAGGCTCCCTGCTTAGCATGAAGCCTGCTTCTCCCTCTCCTTTCGCCTGCCACTGGGCCTGCTTTTGCTCCCTCTCTCTAGGCCAAAGGAATGAATGGAATGTATCTTTATTGAAATTCCATGGCTCATCATACGATACATCATTAGCTTTGGATGCAACGTTCAATCATTAGTTGCCTATGCCTCCCTGAGCTCATCATATCATGTGCCCTCCTTCATGCACATCACGGGCTGACCCCATCCCCCCACCCACCTCCTTTTCTGCCAACTTCTCTTTGCCTCCAGGAGTCAGGAGTGTTTTGTGGTTGGTCTCTCTTTCTGATTTCTTCCCGTTCAGGTTTCCTCTCAATCCCTGTGATCCCCTGCCCTATTCCTTATATTCCATACAGGAAAGAGGACCACCTCAAGACGACGTGGATCCTAGACTCACTGGAATCTGACTCAGGCATCAGAAGGGACGAATACCTCCCATTTTCCTCGATGTGGGTGGAAATGCAAGGGATTCTGCTAAGTGAAGTCAGTGAGTCAGACAAAGATCAATATCACAGGGTTTCAATCATATTGGAATAAATATATTTCTAAAAAAGAAAATCAAATAGCCTGATCTCCAAGTCGTCCAGGTGTTGTGCAAAATAAATGAAAATCTGCACTGTGAGTACAGTGAGTGCCCGTTGAGAAGTGGTCATTGATAATTATGATATTGCCTCCTTCCCCAAACGGTCCTTTGTGAAAGAATGTATACATAGTGTGTGTGTGTGTGTATATATATATATATATATATATATATATATATATATATTCTGTTTTAACGTAGAAACCTATATGTATATGTATAGATGTATATTTGGCAATGCTTATAGCACTTGGCGTTTTATATATATATATATAGATAGATCAATAGATAGATAGCTACATAGATATATGTATGTAAAGCTATATGTATATATATAATATATATATAATATATATGCCCTGTTTTTTAAAAAGAAGTGATTTCTTAATTTGAGAGAGAGAGAGCAAGCATGAGTGGCAGGCAGAGACAGAGATAGATGGAGCAGCAGAGTCCCCGCTGAGCAGGGATCCTGCATGGAGGCTCAATCCTGTGGCCCTGTGAGTATGACTTGAGCCTAAAGCAGACATTTAACTGACAGAAACCCACAAGGAGCCCCATCATATGCCCTTAGTCAGACCCATTTCCCGTTTAGCCCATCCCCCTGCCCACCTCCTCTCTGAACATCATCAGTGCATTCTCTAGAGTTACCAATCTGTTTCCTGGTTTGCCTCTCTAAATTTCTCCCCATGTTCATTTGTTTTATTTTTAAATACCATACATGAGAGAAACCACATAGAATTCATCTTTCTTTGACTCATTTTGCTTCATATGGTCCTCTGCAGCTGTATCCATGTCGTTCTGAATGGAAACATTTCTTTCATTTGGATGGCTGAGTAATATTCCATTCCACACACACACACACACACACACACACGCACACACACACACTCATTCACAAACACTCACACACATTCTTACTTATTGAGTCATCTTTTGATGGACATTTGAGTTATTTCCATCGTTTTGGCATTGGTGATAATGCTCTAAGCATTGGGCTGCACATTTCCCTTCCAATTAGTTTTTTGGTATCTCTAGGGTCATTCCTTCATACTGTAATGGCTGGAGAGCAGGGGAGTTCGGGTTTTAGATTTTTGAGGGACCTCCATACTATCAAAAAGAACATTTCAGATTTACTTCCAAATTCTAGCAAAAGATATGTTTAAAGTACGATATGAGTATGGGTTGGAGTCTTTATGGTGAGGTGAGGGGGATTGACACCCAAAGCAATCATGCTGAGGATTCAGCATGGTCTTAGAGTCTTCTGAATGTGTGTCGAGCACCTACCATGGGCCAGAAAATATGCACCATCTTCTTCATGTTTCTTTAACTCTTTTCTACCCACTGCTTGGGGTCAAACGCACAACCACAAAAGGGAGAGCTGTATGCTCCCAACCACTGAGACAGCCGGGTGCTGCTGCACCATTGTCTTGAATCCCCACAACAGCTGGGAAGAGTAGAGCTGGAGTTGGAAGGCAGGTGGCTGTGACTCCGGATCCTCAGCCTTTCCTGAGAACTGACGTATGCCAGAGTATCAAACCTTTACCCAGAAGAAAAAGAGCTTTTGGAATGGTTGACATGTTTTCCTTATACTTTAAGAAACAGTCCACTGTTCCTTGAAAATAGTAAAAGGAGGTGAAAGAGTTGCCTTTTTCCTTACCGTTCTGCATCTTCAACAGTACTTCTGAAATCGGTCATGCAGCACATTGATTTTGAAAACCTGGGAGCCTGCGGAATTCTTGTATAATACTGACATGCGTGGCTAAGAGGATTCATGACCAAATTCCTCAAGAAATCCCTTTCATGGGTTTCCTGGGTGGCTCAGTGGATTAAGCCGCTGCCTGCGGCTTGGGTCATGATCTCAGGGTCCTGTGATCGAGCCCCGTATCGGGCTCTCTCCTCCGCAGGGAGCCTGCTTCCTCCTCTCTCTCTGCCTGCCTCTCTGCCTACTTGTGATCTCTCTCTCTTTCAAATAAATAAATAAAATCTTTAAAAAAAAGAAAAAAAAAGAAATCCCTTTCATGTCACTCAGGGAGGTGGCTCACCTTGCGCTTGGGTCATGATCCCAGGGCCCTGGCATCGAGCCCCACCTCGTCGGGCTCCCTGCTTAGTAAGAAGCCTGCATCTCCCTCTCCTTCTGCCTGCCACTCGGCCTGCTTTTGCTAGAGCAATTGACTCTGGACCTCAGGGTTACGGGGGGAAACCCCACCCTTGGCATGGGGTTCACTTCAGAAAGTAAAAGAGGGGATCCTGGGTGGCCCAGTTGGTGAAGCATCGGCCTTGCGCTTGGGTCATGATCCCAGGACACTGGCATCGAGCCCCAGCTCTTCAGGCTCCCTGCTTAGCATGAAGCCTGCTTCTCCCTCTCCTTTCGCCTGCCACTCGGCCTGCTTTTGCTCCCTCTCTCTAGGCCAAAGGAATGAATGGAATGTATCTTTATTGAAATTCCATGGCTCATCATACGATACATCATTAGCTTTGGATGCAACGTTCAATCATTAGTTGCCTATGCCTCCCTGAGTTCATCATATCATGTGCCCTCCTTCATGCACATCACGGGCTGACCCCATCCCCCCACCCACCTCCTTTTCTGCCAACTTCTCTTTGCCTCCAGGAGTCAGGAGTGTTTTGTGGTTGGTCTCTCTTTCTGATTTCTTCCCGTTCAGGTTTCCTCTCAATCCCTGTGATCCCCTGCCCTATTCCTTATATTCCATACAGGAAAGAGGACCACCTCAAGACGACATGGATCCTAGACTCACTGGAATCTGACTCAGGCATCAGAAGGGACGAATACCTCCCATTTTCCTCGATGTGGGTGGAAATGCAAGGGATTCTGCTAAGTGAAGTCAGTGAGTCAGACAAAGATCAATATCACAGGGTTTCAATCATATTGGAATAAATATATTTCTAAAAAAGAAAATCAAATAGCCTGATCTCCAAGTCGTCCAGGTGTTGTGCAAAATAAATGAAAATCTGCACTGTGAGTACAGTGAGTGCCCGTTGAGAAGTGGTCATTGATAATTATGATATTGCCTCCTTCCCCAAACGGTCTTTTGTGAAAGAATGTATACATAGTGTGTGTGTGTGTATATATATATATATATATATATATATATATATACATTCTGTTTTAACGTAGAAACCTATATATATATGTATAGATGTATATTTGGCAATGCTTACAGCACTTGGCGTTTTATATATATATATATATATAGATAGATAGATAGATCAATGGATAGATAGCTACATAGATATATGTATGTAAAGCTATATGTATATATATAATTAATATATATATATAATATATATGCCCTGTTTTTTAAAAAGAAGTGATTTCTTAATTTGAGAGAGAGAGAGAGAGAGAGAGAGAGAGCAAGCATGAGTGGCAGGCAGAGACAGAGATAGATGGAGCAGCAGAGTCCCCGCTGAGCAGGGATCCTGCATGGAGGCTCAATCCTGTGGCCCTGTGAGTATGACTTGAGCCTAAAGGAGACATTTAACTGACAGAAACCCGCAAAGAGCCCCATCATATGCCCTTAGTCAGACCCATTTCCCGTTTAGCCCATCCCCCTGCCCACCTCCTCTCTGAACATCATCAGTGCATTCTCTAGAGCTTCCAGTCTATTTCCTGGTTTGCCTTTCTCCATTTCTCCCCATGTTCATTTGTTTTTCTTTCAAATACCATATATGAGAGAAACCACACTGAATTCATCTTTCTTTGACTCCTTTTGCTTCATATGGTCCTCTGAAGCTGTATCCATGTCATTCAAAATGGCAACATAGTTTCATTTGGATGGCTGAGTAATATTCCATTTCACACACACACACACACACACACAAACACTCACACACATTCTTATTTATTGAGTCATCTGTTGATGGACATTTGAGTTATTTCCATCGTTTTGGCATTGGTGATCATGCTATAAGCATTGGGTTGCACATTTCCCTTCCAATTAGTTTTTTGGTATCTCTAGGGTCATTCCATCGTAGTGTAATGGCTGGAGAGCCGGGGAGTTCGGGGTTTAGATTTTTGAGGGACCTCCATAATATCAAAAAGAACATTTCAGATTTACTTCCAAATTCTAGCAAAAGATATGTTTAAAGTAGGAGTATGGGTTCGAGTCTTTATGGTGAGGTGAGGCGGATTGCCACCCAAAGCATGCATGCTGAGGATTCAGCATGGTCTTAGAGCCTTCTGAATGTGTGTCGAGCACCTACCATGGGCCAGAAAATATGCACCATCTTCTTCATGATTCTTTAACTCTTTTCTACCCACTGCTTGGGGTTCAACGGCACAACCCCAAAAGGGAGAGCTGTATGCTCCCACCCACTGAGACTGCCGAGTGCTGCTGCACCATTGTCTTGAATCCCCACAACAGCTGGGAAGAGTAGAGCTGGAGTTGGAAGGCAGGTGGCTGTGACTCCGGATCCTCAGCCTTTCCTGAGAACTGACGTATGCCAGAGTATCAAACCTTTACCCAGAAGAAAAAGAGCTTTTGGAATGGTTGACATGTTTTCCTTATACTTTTAAGAAACAGTCCACTGTTCCTTGAAAATAGTAAAAGGAGGTGAAAGAGTTGCCTTTTTCCTTACCGTTCTGCATCTTCAACAGTACTTCTGAAATCGGTCATGCAGCACATTGATTTTGAAAACCTGGGAGCCTGCGGAATTCTTGTATAATACTGACATGCGTGGCTAAGAGGATTCATGACCAAATTCCTCAAGAAATCCCTTTCATGGGTTGCCTGGGTGGCTCAGTGGATTAAGCCGCTGCCTTCGGCTTGGGTCATGATCTCAGGGTCCTGTGATCGAGCCCCGTATCGGGCTCTCTGCTCCGCAGGGAGCCTGCTTCCTCCTCTCTCTCTGCCTGCCTCTCTGCCTACTTGTGATCTCTCTCTCTTTCAAATAAATACATAAAATCTTTAAAAAAAAAAGAAAAAAAAAGAAATCCCTTTCATGTCACTCAGGGAGGTGGCTCACCTTGCGCTTGGGTCATGATCCCAGGGCCCTGGCATCGAGCCCCACCTCGTCGGGCTCCCTGCTTAGTAAGAAGCCTGCATCTCCCTCTCCTTCTGCCTGCCACTCGGCCTGCTTTTGCTAGAGCAATTGACTCTGGACCTCAGGGTTACGGGGGGAAACCCCACCCTGGGCATGGGGTTCACTTCAGAAAGTAAAAGAGGGGATCCTGGGTGGCCCAGTTGGTGAAGCATTGGCCTTGCGCTTGGGTCATGATCCCAGGACACTGGCATCGAGCCCCAGCTCTTCAGGCTCCCTGCTTAGCATGAAGCCTGCTTCTCCCTCTCCTTTCGCCTGCCACTCGGCCTGCTTTTGCTCCCTCTCTCTAGGCCAAAGGAATGAATGGAATGTATCTTTATTGAAATTCCATGGCTCATCATACGATACATCATTAGCTTTGGATGCAACGTTCAATCATTAGTTGCCTATGCCTCCCTGAGCTCATCATATCATGTGCCCTCCTTCATGCACATCACGGGCTGACCCCATCCCCCCACCCACCTCCTTTTCTGCCAACTTCTCTTTGCCTCCAGGAGTCAGGAGTGTTTTGTGGTTGGTCTCTCTTTCTGATTTCTTCCCGTTCAGGTTTCCTCTCAATCCCTGTGATCCCCTGCCCTATTCCTTATATTCCATACAGGAAAGAGGACCACCTCAAGACGACGTGGATCCTAGACTCACTGGAATCTGACTCAGGCATCAGAAGGGACGAATACCTCCCATTTTCCTCGATGTGGGTGGAAATGCAAGGGATTCTGCTAAGTGAAGTCAGTGAGTCAGACAAAGATCAATATCACAGGGTTTCAATCATATTGGAATAAATATATTTCTAAAAAAGAAAATCAAATAGCCTGATCTCCAAGTCGTCCAGGTGTTGTGCAAAATAAATGAAAATCTGCACTGTGAGTACAGTGAGTGCCCGTTGAGAAGTGGTCATTGATAATTATGATATTGCCTCCTTCCCCAAACGGTCCTTTGTGAAAGAATGTATACATAGTGTGTGTGTGTGTGTATATATATATATATATATATATATATATATATATATTCTGTTTTAACGTAGAAACCTATATGTATATGTATAGATGTATATTTGGCAATGCTTATAGCACTTGGCGTTTTATATATATATATATAGATAGATCAATAGATAGATAGCTACATAGATATATGTATGTAAAGCTATATGTATATATATAATATATATATATAATATATATGCCCTGTTTTTTAAAAAGAAGTGATTTCTTAATTTGAGAGAGAGAGAGCAAGCATGAGTGGCAGGCAGAGACAGAGATAGATGGAGCAGCAGAGTCCCCGCTGAGCAGGGATCCTGCATGGAGGCTCAATCCTGTGGCCCTGTGAGTATGACTTGAGCCTAAAGCAGACATTTAACTGACAGAAACCCACAAGGAGCCCCATCATATGCCCTTAGTCAGACCCATTTCCCGTTTAGCCCATCCCCCTGCCCACCTCCTCTCTGAACATCATCAGTGCATTCTCTAGAGTTACCAATCTGTTTCCTGGTTTGCCTCTCTAAATTTCTCCCCATGTTCATTTGTTTTATTTTTAAATACCATACATGAGAGAAACCACATAGAATTCATCTTTCTTTGACTCATTTTGCTTCATATGGTCCTCTGCAGCTGTATCCATGTCGTTCTGAATGGAAACATTTCTTTCATTTGGATGGCTGAGTAATATTCCATTCCACACACACACACACACACACACACACGCACACACACACACTCATTCACAAACACTCACACACATTCTTACTTATTGAGTCATCTTTTGATGGACATTTGAGTTATTTCCATCGTTTTGGCATTGGTGATAATGCTCTAAGCATTGGGCTGCACATTTCCCTTCCAATTAGTTTTTTGGTATCTCTAGGGTCATTCCTTCATACTGTAATGGCTGGAGAGCAGGGGAGTTCGGGTTTTAGATTTTTGAGGGACCTCCATACTATCAAAAAGAACATTTCAGATTTACTTCCAAATTCTAGCAAAAGATATGTTTAAAGTACGATATGAGTATGGGTTGGAGTCTTTATGGTGAGGTGAGGGGGATTGACACCCAAAGCAATCATGCTGAGGATTCAGCATGGTCTTAGAGTCTTCTGAATGTGTGTCGAGCACCTACCATGGGCCAGAAAATATGCACCATCTTCTTCATGTTTCTTTAACTCTTTTCTACCCACTGCTTGGGGTCAAACGCACAACCACAAAAGGGAGAGCTGTATGCTCCCAACCACTGAGACAGCCGGGTGCTGCTGCACCATTGTCTTGAATCCCCACAACAGCTGGGAAGAGTAGAGCTGGAGTTGGAAGGCAGGTGGCTGTGACTCCGGATCCTCAGCCTTTCCTGAGAACTGACGTATGCCAGAGTATCAAACCTTTACCCAGAAGAAAAAGAGCTTTTGGAATGGTTGACATGTTTTCCTTATACTTTAAGAAACAGTCCACTGTTCCTTGAAAATAGTAAAAGGAGGTGAAAGAGTTGCCTTTTTCCTTACCGTTCTGCATCTTCAACAGTACTTCTGAAATCGGTCATGCAGCACATTGATTTTGAAAACCTGGGAGCCTGCGGAATTCTTGTATAATACTGACATGCGTGGCTAAGAGGATTCATGACCAAATTCCTCAAGAAATCCCTTTCATGGGTTTCCTGGGTGGCTCAGTGGATTAAGCCGCTGCCTGCGGCTTGGGTCATGATCTCAGGGTCCTGTGATCGAGCCCCGTATCGGGCTCTCTCCTCCGCAGGGAGCCTGCTTCCTCCTCTCTCTCTGCCTGCCTCTCTGCCTACTTGTGATCTCTCTCTCTTTCAAATAAATAAATAAAATCTTTAAAAAAAAAGAAAAAAAAAGAAATCCCTTTCATGTCACTCAGGGAGGTGGCTCACCTTGCGCTTGGGTCATGATCCCAGGGCCCTGGCATCGAGCCCCACCTCGTCGGGCTCCCTGCTTAGTAAGAAGCCTGCATCTCCCTCTCCTTCTGCCTGCCACTCGGCCTGCTTTTGCTAGAGCAATTGACTCTGGACCTCAGGGTTACGGGGGGAAACCCCACCCTGGGCATGGGGTTCACTTCAGAAAGTAAAAGAGGGGATCCTGGGTGGCCCAGTTGGTGAAGCATCGGCCTTGCGCTTGGGTCATGATCCCAGGACACTGGCATCGAGCCCCAGCTCTTCAGGCTCCCTGCTTAGCATGAAGCCTGCTTCTCCCTCTCCTTTCGCCTGCCACTCGGCCTGCTTTTGCTCCCTCTCTCTAGGCCAAAGGAATGAATGGAATGTATCTTTATTGA
The DNA here is from genome assembly GCF_922984935.1 of Meles meles. NCBI lineage: Eukaryota > Metazoa > Chordata > Mammalia > Carnivora > Mustelidae > Meles > Meles meles. The sequence goes on along the minus strand of NC_060087.1, from coordinate 91,960,520 downwards.
AATTCCATGGCTCATCATACAATACATCATTAGCTTTGGATGCAACGTTCAATCATTAGTTGCCTATGCCTCCCTGAGTTCATCATATCATGTGCCCTCCTTCATGCACATCACGGGCTGACCCCATCCCCCCACCCACCTCCTTTTCTGCCAACTTCTCTTTGCCTCCAGGAGTCAGGAGTGTTTTGTGGTTGGTCTCTCTTTCTGATTTCTTCCCGTTCAGGTTTCCTCTCAATCCCTGTGATCCCCTGCCCTATTCCTTATATTCCATACAGGAAAGAGGACCACCTCAAGACGACATGGATCCTAGACTCACTGGAATCTGACTCAGGCATCAGAAGGGACGAATACCTCCCATTTTCCTCGATGTGGGTGGAAATGCAAGGGATTCTGCTAAGTGAAGTCAGTGAGTCAGACAAAGATCAATATCACAGGGTTTCAATCATATTGGAATAAATATATTTCTAAAAAAGAAAATCAAATAGCCTGATCTCCAAGTCGTCCAGGTGTTGTGCAAAATAAATGAAAATCTGCACTGTGAGTACAGTGAGTGCCCGTTGAGAAGTGGTCATTGATAATTATGATATTGCCTCCTTCCCCAAACGGTCTTTTGTGAAAGAATGTATACATAGTGTGTGTGTGTGTGTATATATATATATATATATATATATATATATATATATATATTCTGTTTTAACGTAGAAACCTATATATATATGTATAGATGTATATTTGGCAATGCTTACAGCACTTGGCGTTTTATATATATATATATATATAGATAGATAGATAGATCAATGGATAGATAGCTACATAGATATATGTATGTAAAGCTATATGTATATATATAATTAATATATATATATAATATATATGCCCTGTTTTTTAAAAAGAAGTGATTTCTTAATTTGAGAGAGAGAGAGAGAGAGAGAGAGAGAGCAAGCATGAGTGGCAGGCAGAGACAGAGATAGATGGAGCAGCAGAGTCCCCGCTGAGCAGGGATCCTGCATGGAGGCTCAATCCTGTGGCCCTGTGAGTATGACTTGAGCCTAAAGGAGACATTTAACTGACAGAAACCCGCAAAGAGCCCCATCATATGCCCTTAGTCAGACCCATTTCCCGTTTAGCCCATCCCCCTGCCCACCTCCTCTCTGAACATCATCAGTGCATTCTCTAGAGCTTCCAGTCTATTTCCTGGTTTGCCTTTCTCCATTTCTCCCCATGTTCATTTGTTTTTCTTTCAAATACCATATATGAGAGAAACCACACTGAATTCATCTTTCTTTGACTCCTTTTGCTTCATATGGTCCTCTGAAGCTGTATCCATGTCATTCAAAATGGCAACATAGTTTCATTTGGATGGCTGAGTAATATTCCATTTCACACACACACACACACACACACAAACACTCACACACATTCTTATTTATTGAGTCATCTGTTGATGGACATTTGAGTTATTTCCATCGTTTTGGCATTGGTGATCATGCTATAAGCATTGGGTTGCACATTTCCCTTCCAATTAGTTTTTTGGTATCTCTAGGGTCATTCCATCGTAGTGTAATGGCTGGAGAGCCGGGGAGTTCGGGGTTTAGATTTTTGAGGGACCTCCATAATATCAAAAAGAACATTTCAGATTTACTTCCAAATTCTAGCAAAAGATATGTTTAAAGTAGGAGTATGGGTTCGAGTCTTTATGGTGAGGTGAGGCGGATTGCCACCCAAAGCATGCATGCTGAGGATTCAGCATGGTCTTAGAGCCTTCTGAATGTGTGTCGAGCACCTACCATGGGCCAGAAAATATGCACCATCTTCTTCATGATTCTTTAACTCTTTTCTACCCACTGCTTGGGGTTCAACGGCACAACCCCAAAAGGGAGAGCTGTATGCTCCCACCCACTGAGACTGCCGAGTGCTGCTGCACCATTGTCTTGAATCCCCACAACAGCTGGGAAGAGTAGAGCTGGAGTTGGAAGGCAGGTGGCTGTGACTCCGGATCCTCAGCCTTTCCTGAGAACTGACGTATGCCAGAGTATCAAACCTTTACCCAGAAGAAAAAGAGCTTTTGGAATGGTTGACATGTTTTCCTTATACTTTTAAGAAACAGTCCACTGTTCCTTGAAAATAGTAAAAGGAGGTGAAAGAGTTGCCTTTTTCCTTACCGTTCTGCATCTTCAACAGTACTTCTGAAATCGGTCATGCAGCACATTGATTTTGAAAACCTGGGAGCCTGCGGAATTCTTGTATAATACTGACATGCGTGGCTAAGAGGATTCATGACCAAATTCCTCAAGAAATCCCTTTCATGGGTTGCCTGGGTGGCTCAGTGGATTAAGCCGCTGCCTTCGGCTTGGGTCATGATCTCAGGGTCCTGTGATCGAGCCCCGTATCGGGCTCTCTGCTCCGCAGGGAGCCTGCTTCCTCCTCTCTCTCTGCCTGCCTCTCTGCCTACTTGTGATCTCTCTCTCTTTCAAATAAATACATAAAATCTTTAAAAAAAAAAGAAAAAAAAAGAAATCCCTTTCATGTCACTCAGGGAGGTGGCTCACCTTGCGCTTGGGTCATGATCCCAGGGCCCTGGCATCGAGCCCCACCTCGTCGGGCTCCCTGCTTAGTAAGAAGCCTGCATCTCCCTCTCCTTCTGCCTGCCACTCGGCCTGCTTTTGCTAGAGCAATTGACTCTGGACCTCAGGGTTACGGGGGGAAACCCCACCCTGGGCATGGGGTTCACTTCAGAAAGTAAAAGAGGGGATCCTGGGTGGCCCAGTTGGTGAAGCATTGGCCTTGCGCTTGGGTCATGATCCCAGGACACTGGCATCGAGCCCCAGCTCTTCAGGCTCCCTGCTTAGCATGAAGCCTGCTTCTCCCTCTCCTTTCGCCTGCCACTGGGCCTGCTTTTGCTCCCTCTCTCTAGGCCAAAGGAATGAATGGAATGTATCTTTATTGAAATTCCATGGCTCATCATACGATACATCATTAGCTTTGGATGCAACGTTCAATCATTAGTTGCCTATGCCTCCCTGAGCTCATCATATCATGTGCCCTCCTTCATGCACATCACGGGCTGACCCCATCCCCCCACCCACCTCCTTTTCTGCCAACTTCTCTTTGCCTCCAGGAGTCAGGAGTGTTTTGTGGTTGGTCTCTCTTTCTGATTTCTTCCCGTTCAGGTTTCCTCTCAATCCCTGTGATCCCCTGCCCTATTCCTTATATTCCATACAGGAAAGAGGACCACCTCAAGACGACATGGATCCTAGACTCACTGGAATCTGACTCAGGCATCAGAAGGGACGAATACCTCCCATTTTCCTCGATGTGGGTGGAAATGCAAGGGATTCTGCTAAGTGAAGTCAGTGAGTCAGAGAAAGATCATTATTACAGGGTTTGACTCATGTTGGAATAAATATATTTCTAAAAAAGAAAATCAAATAGCCTGATCTCCAAGTCATCCAGGTGTTGTGCAAAATAAATGAAAATCTGCACTGTGAGTACAGTGAGTGCCCGTTGAGAAGTGGTCATTGATAATTATGATATTGCCTCCTTCCCCAAACGGTCTTTTGTGAAAGAATGTATACATAGTGTGTGTGTGTGTATGTATATATATATATATATATATATATATATTCTGTTTTAACGTAGAAACCTATATATATATGTATAGATGTATATTTGGCAATGCTTACAGCACTTGGCGTTTTATATATATATATATATATAGATAGATAGATAGATCAATGGATAGATAGCTACATAGATATATGTATGTAAAGTTATATGTATATATATAATTAATATATATATATAATATATATGCCCTGTTTTTTAAAAAGAAGTGATTTCTTAATTTGAGAGAGAGAGAGAGAGAGAGAGAGAGCAAGCATGAGTGGCAGGCAGAGACAGAGATAGATGGAGCAGCAGAGTCCCCGCTGAGCAGGGATCCTGCATGGAGGCTCAATCCTGTGGCCCTGTGAGTATGACTTGAGCCTAAAGGAGACATTTAACTGACAGAAACCCGCAAGGAGCCCCATCATATGCCCTTAGTCAGACCCATTTCCCGTTTAGCCCATCCCCCTGCCCACCTCCTCTCTGAACATCATCAGTGCATTCTCTAGAGCTTCCAGTCTATTTCCTGGTTTGCCTTTCTCCATTTCTCCCCATGTTCATTTGTTTTTCTTTCAAATACCATATATGAGAGAAACCACACTGAATTCATCTTTCTTTGACTCCTTTTGCTTCATATGGTCCTCTGAAGCTGTATCCATGTCATTCAAAATGGCAACATAGTTTCATTTGGATGGCTGAGTAATATTCCATTTCACACACACACACACACACACACAAACACTCACACACATTCTTATTTATTGAGTCATCTGTTGATGGACATTTGAGTTATTTCCATCGTTTTGGCATTGGTGATCATGCTATAAGCATTGGGTTGCACATTTCCCTTCCAATTAGTTTTTTGGTATCTCTAGGGTCATTCCATCGTAGTGTAATGGCTGGAGAGCCGGGGAGTTCGGGGTTTAGATTTTTGAGGGACCTCCATAATATCAAAAAGAACATTTCAGATTTACTTCCAAATTCTAGCAAAAGATATGTTTAAAGTAGGAGTATGGGTTCGAGTCTTTATGGTGAGGTGAGGCGGATTGCCACCCAAAGCATGCATGCTGAGGATTCAGCATGGTCTTAGAGCCTTCTGAATGTGTGTCGAGCACCTACCATGGGCCAGAAAATATGCACCATCTTCTTCATGATTCTTTAACTCTTTTCTACCCACTGCTTGGGGTTCAACGGCACAACCCCAAAAGGGAGAGCTGTATGCTCCCACCCACTGAGACTGCCGAGTGCTGCTGCACCATTGTCTTGAATCCCCACAACAGCTGGGAAGAGTAGAGCTGGAGTTGGAAGGCAGGTGGCTGTGACTCCGGATCCTCAGCCTTTCCTGAGAACTGACGTATGCCAGAGTATCAAACCTTTACCCAGAAGAAAAAGAGCTTTTGGAATGGTTGACATGTTTTCCTTATACTTTTAAGAAACAGTCCACTGTTCCTTGAAAATAGTAAAAGGAGGTGAAAGAGTTGCCTTTTTCCTTATCGTTCTGCATCTTCAACAGTACTTCTGAAATCGGTCATGCAGCACATTGATTTTGAAAACCTGGGAGCCTGCGGAATTCTTGTATAATACTGACATGCGTGGCTAAGAGGATTCATGACCAAATTCCTCAAGAAATCCCTTTCATGGGTTGCCTGGGTGGCTCAGTGGATTAAGCCGCTGCCTTCAGCTTGGGTCATGATCTCAGGGTCCTGTGATCGAGCCCCGTATCGGGCTCTCTGCTCCGCAGGGAGCCTGCTTCCTCCTCTCTCTCTGCCTGCCTCTCTGCCTACTTGTGATCTCTCTCTCTTTCAAATAAATACATAAAATCTTTAAAAAAAAAAGAAAAAAAAAGAAATCCCTTTCATGTCACTCAGGGAGGTGGCTCACCTTGCGCTTGGGTCATGATCCCAGGGCCCTGGCATCGAGCCCCACCTCGTCGGGCTCCCTGCTTAGTAAGAAGCCTGCATCTCCCTCTCCTTCTGCCTGCCACTCGGCCTGCTTTTGCTAGAGCAATTGACTCTGGACCTCAGGGTTACGGGGGGAAACCCCACCCTGGGCATGGGGTTCACTTCAGAAAGTAAAAGAGGGGATCCTGGGTGGCCCAGTTGGTGAAGCATTGGCCTTGCGCTTGGGTCATGATCCCAGGACACTGGCATCGAGCCCCAGCTCTTCAGGCTCCCTGCTTAGCATGAAGCCTGCTTCTCCCTCTCCTTTCGCCTGCCACTGGGCCTGCTTTTGCTCCCTCTCTCTAGGCCAAAGGAATGAATGGAATGTATCTTTATTGAAATTCCATGGCTCATCATATGATACATCATTAGCTTTGGATGCAACGTTCAATCATTAGTTGCCTATGCCTCCCTGAGCTCATCATATCATGTGCCCTCCTTCATGCACATCACGGGCTGACCCCATCCCCCCACCCACCTCCTTTTCTGCCAACTTCTCTTTGCCTCCAGGAGTCAGGAGTGTTTTGTGGTTGGTCTCTCTTTCTGATTTCTTCCCGTTCAGGTTTCCTCTCAATCCCTGTGATCCCCTGCCCTATTCCTTATATTCCATACAGGAAAGAGGACCACCTCAAGACGACGTGGATCCTAGACTCACTGGAATCTGACTCAGGCATCAGAAGGGACGAATACCTCCCATTTTCCTCGATGTGGGTGGAAATGCAAGGGATTCTGCTAAGTGAAGTCAGTGAGTCAGAGAAAGATCATTATTACAGGGTTTGACTCATGTTGGAATAAATATATTTCTAAAAAAGAAAATCAAATAGCCTGATCTCCAAGTCGTCCAGGTGTTGTGCAAAATAAATGAAAATCTGCACTGTGAGTACAGTGAGTGCCCGTTGAGAAGTGGTCATTGATAATTATGATATTGCCTCCTTCCCCAAACGGTCCTTTGTGAAAGAATGTATACATAGTGTGTGTGTGTGTATATATATATATATATATATATATATATATATATATATATTCTGTTTTAATGTAGAATCCTATATGTATATGTATAGATGTATATTTGGCAATGCTTACAGCACTTGGCGTTTTATATATATATGTATAGATAGATCAATGGATAGTTAGCTACATAGATATATGTATGTAAATCTATATGTATATATATAATATATATAATTAATATATATATATAATATATATGCCCTGTTTTTTAAAAAGAAGTGATTTCTTAATTTGAGAGAGAGAGAGAGAGAGAGAGAGAGCAAGCATGAGTGGCAGGCAGAGACAGAGATAGATGGAGCAGCAGAGTCCCCGCTGAGCAGGGATCCTGCATGGAGGCTCAATCCTGTGGCCCTGTGAGTATGACTTGAGCCTAAAGGAGACATTTAACTGACAGAAACCCGCAAAGAGCCCCATCATATGCCCTTAGTCAGACCCATTTCCCGTTTAGCCCATCCCCCTGCCCACCTCCTCTCTGAACATCATCAGTGCATTCTCTAGAGCTTCCAGTCTATTTCCTGGTTTGCCTTTCTCCATTTCTCCCCATGTTCATTTGTTTTTCTTTCAAATACCATATATGAGAGAAACCACACTGAATTCATCTTTCTTTGACTCCTTTTGCTTCATATGGTCCTCTGAAGCTGTATCCATGTCATTCAAAATGGCAACATAGTTTCATTTGGATGGCTGAGTAATATTCCATTTCACACACACACACACACACACACAAACACTCACACACATTCTTATTTATTGAGTCATCTGTTGATGGACATTTGAGTTATTTCCATCGTTTTGGCATTGGTGATCATGCTATAAGCATTGGGTTGCACATTTCCCTTCCAATTAGTTTTTTGGTATCTCTAGGGTCATTCCATCGTAGTGTAATGGCTGGAGAGCCGGGGAGTTCGGGGTTTAGATTTTTGAGGGACCTCCATAATATCAAAAAGAACATTTCAGATTTACTTCCAAATTCTAGCAAAAGATATGTTTAAAGTAGGAGTATGGGTTCGAGTCTTTATGGTGAGGTGAGGCGGATTGCCACCCAAAGCATGCATGCTGAGGATTCAGCATGGTCTTAGAGCCTTCTGAATGTGTGTCGAGCACCTACCATGGGCCAGAAAATATGCACCATCTTCTTCATGATTCTTTAACTCTTTTCTACCCACTGCTTGGGGTTCAACGGCACAACCCCAAAAGGGAGAGCTGTATGCTCCCACCCACTGAGACTGCCAAGTGCTGCTGCACCATTGTCTTGAATCCCCACAACAGCTGGGAAGAGTAGAGCTGGAGTTGGAAGGCAGGTGGCTGTGACTCCGGATCCTCAGCCTTTCCTGAGAACTGACGTATGCCAGAGTATCAAACCTTTACCCAGAAGAAAAAGAGCTTTTGGAATGGTTGACATGTTTTCCTTATACTTTTAAGAAACAGTCCACTGTTCCTTGAAAATAGTAAAAGGAGGTGAAAGAGTTGCCTTTTTCCTTATCGTTCTGCATCTTCAACAGTACTTCTGAAATCGGTCATGCAGCACATTGATTTTGAAAACCTGGGAGCCTGCGGAATTCTTGTATAATACTGACATGCGTGGCTAAGAGGATTCATGACCAAATTCCTCAAGAAATCCCTTTCATGGGTTGCCTGGGTGGCTCAGTGGATTAAGCCGCTGCCTTCAGCTTGGGTCATGATCTCAGGGTCCTGTGATCGAGCCCCGTATCGGGCTCTCTGCTCCGCAGGGAGCCTGCTTCCTCCTCTCTCTCTGCCTGCCTCTCTGCCTACTTGTGATCTCTCTCTCTTTCAAATAAATACATAAAATCTTTAAAAAAAAAAGAAAAAAAAAGAAATCCCTTTCATGTCACTCAGGGAGGTGGCTCACCTTGCGCTTGGGTCATGATCCCAGGGCCCTGGCATCGAGCCCCACCTCGTCGGGCTCCCTGCTTAGTAAGAAGCCTGCATCTCCCTCTCCTTCTGCCTGCCACTCGGCCTGCTTTTGCTAGAGCAATTGACTCTGGACCTCAGGGTTACGGGGGGAAACCCCACCCTGGGCATGGGGTTCACTTCAGAAAGTAAAAGAGGGGATCCTGGGTGGCCCAGTTGGTGAAGCATTGGCCTTGCGCTTGGGTCATGATCCCAGGACACTGGCATCGAGCCCCAGCTCTTCAGGCTCCCTGCTTAGCATGAAGCCTGCTTCTCCCTCTCCTTTCGCCTGCCACTGGGCCTGCTTTTGCTCCCTCTCTCTAGGCCAAAGGAATGAATGGAATGTATCTTTATTGAAATTCCATGGCTCATCATATGATACATCATTAGCTTTGGATGCAACGTTCAATCATTAGTTGCCTATGCCTCCCTGAGCTCATCATATCATGTGCCCTCCTTCATGCACATCACGGGCTGACCCCATCCCCCCACCCACCTCCTTTTCTGCCAACTTCTCTTTGCCTCCAGGAGTCAGGAGTGTTTTGTGGTTGGTCTCTCTTTCTGATTTCTTCCCGTTCAGGTTTCCTCTCAATCCCTGTGATCCCCTGCCCTATTCCTTATATTCCATACAGGAAAGAGGACCACCTCAAGACGACGTGGATCCTAGACTCACTGGAATCTGACTCAGGCATCAGAAGGGACGAATACCTCCCATTTTCCTCGATGTGGGTGGAAATGCAAGGGATTCTGCTAAGTGAAGTCAGTGAGTCAGAGAAAGATCATTATTACAGGGTTTGACTCATGTTGGAATAAATATATTTCTAAAAAAGAAAATCAAATAGCCTGATCTCCAAGTCGTCCAGGTGTTGTGCAAAATAAATGAAAATCTGCACTGTGAGTACAGTGAGTGCCCGTTGAGAAGTGGTCATTGATAATTATGATATTGCCTCCTTCCCCAAACGGTCCTTTGTGAAAGAATGTATACATAGTGTGTGTGTGTGTGTATATATATATATATATATATATATATATATATATATATTCTGTTTTAATGTAGAATCCTATATGTATATGTATAGATGTATATTTGGCAATGCTTACAGCACTTGGCGTTTTATATATATATGTATAGATAGATCAATGGATAGTTAGCTACATAGATATATGTATGTAAATCTATATGTATATATATAATATATATAATTAATATATATATATAATATATATGCCCTGTTTTTTAAAAAGAAGTGATTTCTTAATTTGAGAGAGAGAGAGAGAGAGAGAGAGAGCAAGCATGAGTGGCAGGCAGAGACAGAGATAGATGGAGCAGCAGAGTCCCCGCTGAGCAGGGATCCTGCATGGAGGCTCAATCCTGTGGCCCTGTGAGTATGACTTGAGCCTAAAGGAGACATTTAACTGACAGAAACCCGCAAAGAGCCCCATCATATGCCCTTAGTCAGACCCATTTCCCGTTTAGCCCATCCCCCTGCCCACCTCCTCTCTGAACATCATCAGTGCATTCTCTAGAGCTTCCAGTCTATTTCCTGGTTTGCCTTTCTCCATTTCTCCCCATGTTCATTTGTTTTTCTTTCAAATACCATATATGAGAGAAACCACACTGAATTCATCTTTCTTTGACTCCTTTTGCTTCATATGGTCCTCTGAAGCTGTATCCATGTCATTCAAAATGGCAACATAGTTTCATTTGGATGGCTGAGTAATATTCCATTTCACACACACACACACACACAAACACTCACACACATTCTTATTTATTGAGTCATCTGTTGATGGACATTTGAGTTATTTCCATCGTTTTGGCATTGGTGATCATGCTATAAGCATTGGGTTGCACATTTCCCTTCCAATTAGTTTTTTGGTATCTCTAGGGTCATTCCATCGTAGTGTAATGGCTGGAGAGCCGGGGAGTTCGGGGTTTAGATTTTTGAGGGACCTCCATAATATCAAAAAGAACATTTCAGATTTACTTCCAAATTCTAGCAAAAGATATGTTTAAAGTAGGAGTATGGGTTCGAGTCTTTATGGTGAGGTGAGGCGGATTGCCACCCAAAGCATGCATGCTGAGGATTCAGCATGGTCTTAGAGCCTTCTGAATGTGTGTCGAGCACCTACCATGGGCCAGAAAATATGCACCATCTTCTTCATGATTCTTTAACTCTTTTCTACCCACTGCTTGGGGTTCAACGGCACAACCCCAAAAGGGAGAGCTGTATGCTCCCACCCACTGAGACTGCCAAGTGCTGCTGCACCATTGTCTTGAATCCCCACAACAGCTGGGAAGAGTAGAGCTGGAGTTGGAAGGCAGGTGGCTGTGACTCCGGATCCTCAGCCTTTCCTGAGAACTGACGTATGCCAGAGTATCAAACCTTTACCCAGAAGAAAAAGAGCTTTTGGAATGGTTGACATGTTTTCCTTATACTTTTAAGAAACAGTCCACTGTTCCTTGAAAATAGTAAAAGGAGGTGAAAGAGTTGCCTTTTTCCTTATCGTTCTGCATCTTCAACAGTACTTCTGAAATCGGTCATGCAGCACATTGATTTTGAAAACCTGGGAGCCTGCGGAATTCTTGTATAATACTGACATGCGTGGCTAAGAGGATTCATGACCAAATTCCTCAAGAAATCCCTTTCATGGGTTGCCTGGGTGGCTCAGTGGATTAAGCCGCTGCCTTCAGCTTGGGTCATGATCTCAGGGTCCTGTGATCGAGCCCCGTATCGGGCTCTCTGCTCCGCAGGGAGCCTGCTTCCTCCTCTCTCTCTGCCTGCCTCTCTGCCTACTTGTGATCTCTCTCTCTTTCAAATAAATACATAAAATCTTTAAAAAAAAAAGAAAAAAAAAGAAATCCCTTTCATGTCACTCAGGGAGGTGGCTCACCTTGCGCTTGGGTCATGATCCCAGGGCCCTGGCATCGAGCCCCACCTCGTCGGGCTCCCTGCTTAGTAAGAAGCCTGCATCTCCCTCTCCTTCTGCCTGCCACTCGGCCTGCTTTTGCTAGAGCAATTGACTCTGGACCTCAGGGTTACGGGGGGAAACCCCACCCTGGGCATGGGGTTCACTTCAGAAAGTAAAAGAGGGGATCCTGGGTGGCCCAGTTGGTGAAGCATTGGCCTTGCGCTTGGGTCATGATCCCAGGACACTGGCATCGAGCCCCAGCTCTTCAGGCTCCCTGCTTAGCATGAAGCCTGCTTCTCCCTCTCCTTTCGCCTGCCACTGGGCCTGCTTTTGCTCCCTCTCTCTAGGCCAAAGGAATGAATGGAATGTATCTTTATTGAAATTCCATGGCTCATCATATGATACATCATTAGCTTTGGATGCAACGTTCAATCATTAGTTGCCTATGCCTCCCTGAGCTCATCATATCATGTGCCCTCCTTCATGCACATCACGGGCTGACCCCATCCCCCCACCCACCTCCTTTTCTGCCAACTTCTCTTTGCCTCCAGGAGTCAGGAGTGTTTTGTGGTTGGTCTCTCTTTCTGATTTCTTCCCGTTCAGGTTTCCTCTCAATCCCTGTGATCCCCTGCCCTATTCCTTATATTCCATACAGGAAAGAGGACCACCTCAAGACGACGTGGATCCTAGACTCACTGGAATCTGACTCAGGCATCAGAAGGGACGAATACCTCCCATTTTCCTCGATGTGGGTGGAAATGCAAGGGATTCTGCTAAGTGAAGTCAGTGAGTCAGAGAAAGATCATTATTACAGGGTTTGACTCATGTTGGAATAAATATATTTCTAAAAAAGAAAATCAAATAGCCTGATCTCCAAGTCGTCCAGGTGTTGTGCAAAATAAATGAAAATCTGCACTGTGAGTACAGTGAGTGCCCGTTGAGAAGTGGTCATTGATAATTATGATATTGCCTCCTTCCCCAAACGATCCTTTGTGAAAGAATGTATACATAGTGTGTGTGTGTGTATATATATATATATATATATATATATATATATATTCTGTTTTAATGTAGAATCCTATATGTATATGTATAGATGTATATTTGGCAATGCTTACAGCACTTGGCGTTTTATATATATATGTATAGATAGATCAATGGATAGTTAGCTACATAGATATATGTATGTAAATCTATATGTATATATATAATATATATAATTAATATATATATATAATATATATGCCCTGTTTTTTAAAAAGAAGTGATTTCTTAATTTGAGAGAGAGAGAGAGAGAGAGAGAGAGCAAGCATGAGTGGCAGGCAGAGACAGAGATAGATGGAGCAGCAGAGTCCCCGCTGAGCAGGGATCCTGCATGGAGGCTCAATCCTGTGGCCCTGTGAGTATGACTTGAGCCTAAAGGAGACATTTAACTGACAGAAACCCGCAAGGAGCCCCATCATATGCCCTTAGTCAGACCCATTTCCCGTTTAGCCCATCCCCCTGCCCACCTCCTCTCTGAACATCATCAGTGCATTCTCTAGAGCTTCCAGTCTATTTCCTGGTTTGCCTCTCTCCATTTCTCCCCATGTTCATTTGTTTTTCTTTCAAATACCATATATGAGAGAAACCACACTGAATTCATCTTTCTTTGACTCCTTTTGCTTCATATGGTCCTCTGAAGCTGTATCCATGTCATTCAAAATGGCAACATAGTTTCATTTGGATGGCTGAGTAATATTCCATTTCACACACACACCCACACACAAACACTCACACACATTCTTATTTATTGAGTCATCTGTTGATGGACATTTGAGTTATTTCCATCGTTTTGGCATTGGTGATAATGCTCTAAGCATTGGGCTGCACATTTCCCTTCCAATTAGTTTTTTGGTATCTCTCGGGTCATTCCATCGTAGTGTAAGGGCTGGAGAGCAGGGGAGTTCGGTTTTTAGATTTTTGAGGGACCTCCATACTATCAAAAAGAACATTTCCGATTTACTTCCAAATTCTAGCAAAAGATATGTTTAAAGTAGGATATGAGTATGGTTCGAGTCTTTATGGTGAGGTGAGGCGGATTGCCACCCAAAGCATGCATGCTGAGGATTCAGCATGGTCTTAGAGTCTTCTGAATGTGTGTCGAGCACCTACCATGGGCCATAAAATATGCACCATCTTCTTCATGTTTCTTTAACTCTTTTCTACCCACTGTTTAGGGTTCAACCGCACAACCCCAAGAGGGAGAGCTGTATGCTCCCAACCACTGAGACAGCCAGGTGCTGCTGCACCACTGTCTTGAATCCCCACAACAGCTGGGAAGAGTAGAGCTGGAGTTTGAAGGCAGGTGGCTGTGACTCCGGATCCTCAGCCTTTCCTGAGAACTGACGTATGCCAGAGCATCAAACTTTTACCCAGAAGAAAAAGAGCTTATGGAATGGTAGACATGTTTTCCTTATACTTTAAGAAACAGTCCACTGTTCCTTGAAAATAGTAAAAGGAGATGAAATATTTGTTTTTTTTCCTTACCGTTCTGCATCTTCAACAATACTTGTGAAAACGGTCATGCAGCACATTGATTTTGAAAACCTGGGAGTCTGAGGAATTCTTTATTTTTTTTTCAAAGATTATTTATTTATTTATTTATTTATTTATTTATTTATTTGACAGAGAGAGATCACAAGTAGGCAGAGAGGCAGGCAGAGAGAGTGAGAGGGAAGCAGGCTCCCTGACGAGCAGACAGCCCGATGCAGGACTCGATCCCAGGACCCTGAGATCATGACCTGAGCTGAAGGCAGCAGCTTAAACCACTGATCCACCCAGGCGCCCAGAGTCTGAGGAATTCTTCTATAATACTGACATTTCATGTCTTATAGGGATCATGACCAAAGTCCTCATGAAATCCCTTTCTGTGTCAGTTTGTGAGCTGGCTACTCTAGGGCAACACTGATCTGCTTTCTCTCAAGTTCACAGGGTTGAAGGTGGCAGAAAGTTGGGTCAGGATTCCACATGTCCTCTCCAAACTGCCACAAAGAAATGGATAAATCAGTAGATCGATACATATAGCCTAAATACCCTCAGGCAGCCTCTTTGCATCCTGTTGCAACACGGCAAAATTACTTAGCTCTGCTCCTTGGAGCCATGCTGCTTCCGTTCGTTCTGACTCTGGCATCAGAAAGTACGAAGACCTCCCATTTACCTCGATATGGGAGGAACTGCAGGGGATTCTGCTAAGTGAAATAAGTCAGGTGGAGAAAGTCTATAATCAAAGGTTTCACTCATATTTGAAAAAATATAGTTCTAAAAAAGAAACCAAAAAAAGCATGGTATCCACTTTTTCCAGGTGTTATGACAAATAATTGAAAAACTGTACTGTGTGTACCAAGCGTGCCTATTGAGAAGAGATCATTAGTAATGATGACATTGCCTCCTTCCACTAACTTCCTTTAAAAAATATGTATTATGTATATATATATATATTTTTTCTCTTCTTATGGCACTTTGCACATTATATATAAATACATATATAAATATGTAAATATATATATATTTATATATATTAAGGGGCATATATATACATATAAGTCCCCTTTTTTATTAGAGTATTTTTATTGATTTGCGAGAGAGCTAGAATGAGAGAATGATATATATACATAAATTTATACCATATAATTATACACATACACACACACACACACACACACACACATATATATATATATATAAAAGTTGTGGATGGTCATAATCAATGAGGAGATTTTGTTATTACTGCTGAATTCACAACGAACTGTCAGTGGATTAAGGTTTATGTGAAGCTTTTAAAAAGAGGTTCAGAATTGGAATCTGAGCCCAGACTGGAATCAGGCAGATCCCGCTTTGAGTCTGGCCTGGGCAGGTTCCCTGCTCTGCCTCACCCTCATTTACCTAATGCAGAGAAAGCAGTATGACAGGCAGCACAGATATTTTGTGACCATAGAAATGAGAGAGGTCCTTTCATACTCCTAGCTGGTGATTGGCTGGTAGGGCTGAAAGCTCTGTTTGCCTCCTCACCCTCAGCGGGGTTAGACGTGACTCGGCAGCCCTCGTGGCTAAATGCAGACATTTGTCTAACATCCTTTCTTGGAGTTTTCCTCTCCTACTCTCATTCATCTTCCCCCCCACCACCCTTGCTCCCCAGATTCTCACGTGACTTCCTGACTGCAAGGAGCTACTTGTCCAAGCCTCGTTCTGGATGATTAACTAAGAACACATCTTTCTGGACCTATTTTTATAGTCCACGCCCCAGCCCTGCAGAATTAGCTATTCATTCTGTGTCTTGGTCTCAAAAGGAATACATAGATCCTGGGCTAATGCCATGGAAAGAAAGCCTTTGCTACTTTCCCGTGATGTATATAATTGGGGGTTCCTGTAGTGTCTAGCAGTATAAAAATGAAATGTGAAGGGATTGTATTTTTGTCTCTGTAACGAAACTTAAGAAGGAAGCTAAAGAGATATGTCTGCCCTTGCAATCAGTCTTGTGGGGTGAAAAGGTCATTTTGGATGCTTTCATTCCACGTCTTTTTAGGAAGCTAGATCATTCAGAGGTAACTGAATTCTGCGAATTGTTAGTCTTCGATATTGGGAACGTAGAACGGGAACAGGTATGTTTCAGTAAAATCCTGTAGGGTCCCACTAACGGTCCAGTTTGATAACATTTAACCAGATAGTGTGGCTGAACTTTCTGACCCAGTGGTTCTAAAACGTCTGTAGGCATGATCCCTGATTATATTCATGGATGTGAAGTTTTTGAATTTTGTTTGACTCATGAGGAGCCCAAATAGTTGTTCTAAAATGATCATTAATTATATTGTCACCAAAGTCTGGAGATCCAATGGGTATTTTTGAGTCTATGGATAAATCCAATGGGCTCACCCTGTGATTTCTTTTAAGGGGCAGTGGTTAAGAGCTTTGGCTCTGAATCTAGACCACTTATTTTCTTCACAGTCTGCCTCTACCACATATTATCTGTGTGTCCTTGGGCAAAGTACTCGAATCTTCTGTGCCTCCATTTCCTCATCTATAAAATATGGATGCTAATAATACCAACCCTATAGGACTGTTGCAAAGATTCAGTTATTTAGTTTATGTAAAGCCCATACAACATTGCCAGCACATAGTGAACCCTCAGTAACTGTTAACTATTAATATTTACAGAGAGAGGTGCCTGGGTGGCTCAGCCGGTTAAGCATCTGACTCTTGGTTTCAACTCAGGTCATGATCTCATGGTCCAGGGCTCCAGTCCCATGCAGGGTTCCACGCTCAGTGGGGAGTCTGCCTGAGGATTCTCTCCCTCTTCCTCTGCCTCTGCCCCTGCTAAAATAAATAAAAGAATCTTTAAAAAGTATTTGCAGAAAGATGCAAAGACTTATGGATCTCTTAATTTAAAAAAATTACTGTAGAAATTTTATTTATGTGCATGGACTTTGTTGGAGACCAGTTGCTTTGGGTTGGAACTCTGACTGCACCAGAATCAGGCTGTCTGGGTTTAAATCCTGGCTATGTGTCTTTCCATAAGGTTCTTTAACCTCTCTGCACATCTGGAATTCAAAAAGTATGTACCTCATAGGATTGTTGTACAGGTGAAAGGAGGCAGGGCTTCTAAGAACACCTGTCACATCATCAGCACTCAGTAAATAACACTGCCTTATTTATGTGTCTTGGCTTCCTCATTTACAAAACGGGGAGAATAATACCTATCTTCATGGTTGTTGTGAACCTAAAATGAGATGATGTACATGTGAAAATGCCTACCATACAAAAAAGAAGACAGATGAGAGTGAGTGTTGGCAAGGACACAGAGAAACAAAACCACTCATATATTGCTAGTGGGTGGGTAAAAGGCTACAGCATCTTTGGAAAACAGTCCTCAAAAAGTTCAACATGGTACTTCCTCAAAAAGTTCCTCAAAAAGTTCAACATGGAGTTATCTTGTATCCCAAGAATTCCAGTTTTAGGCATATAGCTAGGAGTATCGAAAACTTATGTCCACACAAAAAAAGTATACACAAAGTTCAAAGAAGCATTATTTGTTATAGCCCCCAAATGAAAACCACCCCAATGTCCATCCATGGAGAAATGAATGAGCAGAAGCAGTAAAGCCAATAAAATGGAATATTATTCAGCCATAAAGAAGGAAGAGGTTAGTGACATGTGCTACAACACACATCACCCTTGAAAATACGCTAAGTCAAAGAAGCTAGTGACGAATGACTGCATACTGTGTTTATACTTATACAAAATGTCCATGATGGGTACAGGATTTCTTTTTGAGGAGGAGAACAAAAATGTTCTAGAATTAGAGATGGTTATGGTTGTTCCAACCTTGTGAATATATTTGAAAAAAAAACACTGAATGGTACACTTTAGATGAATGAATTTTGTGGTATGTGAATTATGTCTCAATAAAGTGGTTATTTTTTTAAAAAGGCCTGCCACATAATAGCCCTAATTTAACACAAGTAATTTCCAGCCACCAACACTCTGCTCTTACCTTAGGAAACTAGAAGAGGGCCCTGAACGAATGGTGCCCATGACAGAAGGCCCACTCAGGGAAAAAAGGATAGATCTAGAGCATGGGAGGCTTGCCAAGGTGTGGGTTAATTTGGAGGGAAAGGCAGTGAAGGCATTTAAGGGGATCAAAAGGAGAGACAAACTACATGTACTTTGAATTTTGCAGGGATCCATCATCTTTCATGTCCTGGACTGAAATCACAGCTGATGAATGTTCTGGGATTTCAAGCTGTCCCAGAGAAGGGGCGATGTGTGACTACTCGACAGAAAGGAAAAAGGAAGAAAACAGAGACGAATCTGAGGGCATGTAAGTCTGATTTTGAAAGGCAGAAGAAGGCAGTAGTCCATGGAGGACACGTTTATCCAGAGGACTCTAATTGTTCCTTAAGGTCTGGGTCAAAGACTTTAGGTCAGCACTAACTCTGCTCCAAGTAGGATCACTTCAAAGGATTAGAAGTGTCTGTCTAAATCCTATGCCCGGTCTTGGTCTGGGGATGCCAAAGAGTGGTTCAACAGAAGGTTTTCTATCCCTCTCAGTTATTTATCTCATTAATGGAATTTATCAGCAGACTGGAGTCCTTGTTCAGGATGATGAGTGTCCAGAGGACTCCCTGAAAGGAATACACTGGGTAGCCATGCCAGAGTTTTGCATGCACCGAAGGCAAATGGAAGACATTTGAACAGTGAATTACATGGAGAGAAGTTGACAGCTCTTTTTTATTAAGAAAGATTGTAATGGGGAAGAAATACAGCCCACATAGGGGCTGAGATTTTTGACTGAGAGGGAACAGTTTTACTGCAACATATAGTAAAAATAAATGAAGCCAAGGAAAGAATGAAAGAGAGAGAAAGAAAGAAAGAAAGGGAGGGGGGAAGAACTTTCAATACTTTAAATCAAGATTTGGGCTCAAAGGTTTTCACTTCAATTCACTCATGGCTCTTTTTATTACTTCCTGATGCTGTCTTACACAAGCCGTTAACTGGATTCAGTCTGTAATGGCAAAAATCAATCAGCCACAGAAGTCCTTGGCTTGACAACTAGGATGAGGAAGCATTTTCCTCAGAGCTATTTGACATAGTCTGTCTTTGTACATGTTTAAAGAATAGTTGTTTTCCTTGTGAAATCTGCCTTCCCACCAGATTGTGAAAACCACCTGAAATGAAACGATGCCTCCCTATGCTCTGGGAATTTTCTGCGGAAGCCCGATTCCATACAGGTGCTCAAATCTGAGTTACCTAGGCAACGACCCCAGAAGAGCTGTGCGTCAGTAGTATTCTATTTCCAAAATTTCATATCTTTAAGCTTTGGTTATGTCCACATTTCCCATAAACCCCAGGGGAAGCTTCAGTCAGGTCGTTTTGAAGACAGTGTCTTTTTTTAATAAAGATTTTATTTATTTATTTGACAGAGAGAGAGAGAGAGAGATCACAAGTAGGCAGAGAGGCAGGCAGAGAGAGAGGAGGAAGCAGGCTCCCCGCTGAGCAGAGAGCCGGATGTGGGGCTCGATCCCAGGACCCTGACATCATCACCTGAGCTGAAGGCAGAGGCTTAACTCACTGAGCCACCCAGGTGCCCCGAAGACAGTGTCTTTTATAAAGGGCTTTATAATACTGTCTTCAAGTCCAAACCAGCATGTAAAGGCATTGGGCATCTCCCTCCCTCCTTCCTTTCTTCCTCCCCCACTTCCTACTGTCCCTGTCTTCTTTCCTTATCTTCCTTTCTTATGGGTTTCCTACTTTAAAAACAAAAAGAATGAGTTTCCTTCTGCAAAATCTTGGGGTCAGGAACAAGACTAAATCCTAGAGTAATAAAGAACTTTCTTGTTCTACAGGGTGTCCTAGCAGAGTTAGATATACCACCCAATGCATGAAATAGAGCTCAGAAAAAAATAGAGGGATGATCCACCAGCATGAGGGTTGTTTAACAAAGAGCCCTAACAACTGAGAACAAATAACAGGAGTTACTTTCTAACACATGCGCTGAGGAACAACCTGTGTTGTAAATGTGTATACTTGGAAAGTGCTATTTTCAAAAGGCAAAATTCTTAGTTAAATCTTTTTTGTTGTTGTTGTGATAAGAACACTCAACACGAAATGTACCCTCATCAAAATTTCAAGTGCACTATACAGTGTTGTTAACCATATGAACTATGTTGAGTGGCAGATCTCTAGAACCTATTCATCTCGCTTGACTGAAACCCTATACCCACTGGATGCTAAGAATGGCCAGCAATCCCTGTAACCAGGGATTAAACCGATGAAAGATTACTCCAGACTTTTCTGTGAAAGAGAGGAGAAGGGAAGGGGGTCAGCACTCACAGATGAAGACCCTTTGCTCTTCTTTGGTCCTTCAGGATAATCCCAGATCCTTATCATTGTTTTCAAGCATGTGATGTGTGACAAGTGGTCTTACAGGAACTAGGAGGATCTCTTTACTGAAAGGTATGCTATGCTAAAGATTGTGTTCTATGAGTTCTGCTAAAGACAGCCTAAGGGACCATGCTTACAGCTCTTAGATCCCACGGTAGCTGGTTGGGCTAAGAAAGCTTCTTGGTTTGGGAAGGCAACTCCCGAGGCATTCCAGTGCCAGGGTGGTCTGGCAGGCCTTGGCATTCCAAATGGCTGCGGACACCCTTCTCTGAAACCTTCCCCGCCTTCAGCAGCCTCTGTGTGACATTTTAGCAAGCCAGGTATTATGGCCGATTTCATCCCTACATTAACCCCAACAGTTGAACAATTCCCCATTTCCTTCTTTCCATAGCCCTCAGCAACCACTCTTCTCCTCTCTGCTTCTACGAGTTTGGCTCTTTTGGGTATCGCATTAAAGTGGAATGTGCAGTATTTGTCCTTCCGTGACTGGCTTATTTCACTTAGCATAGTGTCTTCCAGGGTCATGCATGCTCTTGCTTTTGGCAGCATTTCCTTCTTTTTAAGGCTTAATAATATTTTATTTGTAATGTATTTATAAAAATAAATTATTTACTTATGATAATAAATATTTATCTTATTTTAAATAATATTTTATTAAAATAATATTTCAGGCTTACTAATCTTTTAATAACATATCAAATAGCTATTTAATATATTTATTATAAAGGCTTAATGATATTTAATAATAAATAACATGTATGCATGTATATATTTGAGAGCAAGTGGGGAGAGGGGCAGAGGAAGGGAGGGAATCTTAAGCAGCCTCCACGTCCAGTGCAGAGCCCCATTCGGGACTCCAACTCATGACCCTGAGGTCATGAACTGAGCCAAAATCAAGAGTCAGATTTTTAACCAACTGAGCCAACCAGGTGCCCCTTTTTAATGAATGAATGAGTGAATGAATGAATGAATGATTTTTTTTGAGAGAGAGAAGACTTAATATTCTCTTTGACATATGTACCACATTTTCTTTGTCCATTCAGCCATGGACATTTAGGTGGTTCCCTATCTTGAGAATCGTGCTGCAATAAACACAAACGTGCACGCAAACAAGCAAAAGGAAAAAAAAATGAGAGAGATTGAGAGAGAGAAAGAGTGAGAAATCTAGAAAAGGACTTTTAATTATAGAGAGCCAACTGATGGTTACCAGAGGGAAGGGGGATGAAATAGCTGATGGGGATTAAGGATGGCCCTTGTGATGAGCACAGGATGTTGTATGGAAGTGTTCAATTACTGTATTGTACACTTGAAACTCGGGTTACGCTGTATGTTAACTAACTGGAATTAAAACAAAACCTTAAAAAACAGAAACATGCACATATCTCTTTGAGACCCCGATTGCAATTCTTCTGGATATATACTCAGAAGCTGGATTACTAGATAAGATGGTAATTATACTTTTTTTAAAGATTTTATGTATTTATTTGACAGAGAGAGAGAGAGATCACAAGTAGGCAGAGATGCAGGCAGAGAGAGAGGAGGAAGCAGGCTTCCCGATGAGCAGAGAGCCCGATGCGGGGCTCCATCCCAGGACTCTGGGATCATGACCTGAGTCAAAGGCAGAGGCTTAATGCCCTGAGCCACCCAGGTGCCCCCGGTAATTACACTTTTCATACTTTGAGGAATGTCCTCACTATTTTCCACAGCTTCTGTACCATTCCCCATTCCCACGAGCAGTGTGCAGAAGTTTCTTGTTTCTCTACATCTTTGCCAACACTTGACTTCTTTTTGTTTTGAGAGGGGTGAAGTGGTACCTCATTGTGGTTTTGAACTACATTTCCCTGATGATTAGTGATGTTGACCACCTTTCGTTTCTCCTCCTGCTCCTCCTCCTCCTCCTTCTTTTGTAAAGATTTTATTTATTTATTTGACAAGCAGAGAGAAAGAGAGAGAGAATGAGGAGAGCACAAGCAGGGTGAGTGGGAGAGGGAGAAACAGGTTCTGCCCGATTCTGATACCGGGCTTGATCCCAGGATCCTGGAATCATGACCTGTGCCAAAAGGAAAGGGAGAAGCTTATCTGACTTAGCCACCCAGGTGCCCCATTGAGCACCTTTTGGTATACCTACTGGACATTTTTAAAAATATTTATTTGAGAGAAAGAGAGAGAGAGAGAGAGCATGAATAGGCAGAGGGGCAGCGGGAGAGGGAGAGAGAATTCTGAAGCAGACTCTCTGCTAAGCATGGATCCTGACGTGTGGCTCAATCCCTGGACCCTGAGATCATGACTTGATCCGAAATCAAGAGTCAGATGCTCAAACTACTGAGCCACCCAGACACCGCTTCCTAGTGATCATTAGTATGTCATCCTCAGAGAAACATCTATTCGAGTCCTTTAACCATTTTTTAAATGGGTCATTTGTTTTATTTCTATTGAGTTGTAGAAGTTCCATATATATTTTAGACATTAAGCCCTTATGTCATATAGGATTTGCAAATATTTTCTCCCAGTCTGTAGGTTGCCTTTTCACTCTGTTGATTGCTTCCATTGCCTCACAGAGCTTTTTAGTTTGATGGAGTCCCATTTGTCTCTTTTGCCTTGTGGATTGCATTTTTGGTGTCATATCCAAGAAATCACTGCCAAGACAATTTTCTGCTGTTGCCTTCTAGGAGTTTTCTAGTCTTAGCTCTTACACATTTAGATCTTTGATCCATTTTGAATGAATTTTTGTATACAGTGTAAGATAAAGTTCCAGTTTCATCCTTTTTCATGTTCATATCCAGTTTTCCCAGCACCATTTATTAAAGAGACTGTCGTTTCCCCTTTTTGTATTCCTAGTTCCATTTTTTTGTGTTTTTTAAAAGATTATACTTATTTCTTTATTTGACAGAGAGACACAATGAGAGAGGGAACACAAACAGGGGAAGTGGGAGAGGGAGAAGCAGGCTTCCTACTGAGCAGGGAGCCTGATGTGGGGCTCGATCCCAGGACCGTGGGATTATGACCTGAGCTAAAGCCAGATGCTTAATGACTGAGCCACCCAGGAGCTCTATTTTTGAAGATCACTCGACTATAGGCATGTGTGTTTATTTTTATGTTCTCTATTCTGTTCCATTGAGCTATATGTCTGTTCTAATATCAGTACCATAGTATTTTTTATTACTATAGTTTTGTAATATATTTTGATAGCAGGAATTATGATATGTCCAGCTTGTTCTTCTTTCTTAGGATCGCTTTGTCTGTTCGGAGTCTTCTGTGGTTCCTTTTGAATTTTAGGTATTTTTTCTATTTCTGTAAAAAAACACCATTGGGATTTTGATGTCAATAATATCAAATCTATAGTTTACTTTGGATAGTATGGATACTTTGGTAAGATTAAGTCTTCAAATCAATGAGCTGGAAATGTCTTTCCATTTACTTGGGTCTTCTTATTTTCTTTCATTGATATTTTGTGGCTTTCAGTGTACAAATCTTTCACCTCCTCAGTTAAATTTACTCTTAAGTGCTTTATTGTTGATGCTTTTGTAAATGGGATTTTCTTAATTTCATTTTGGATATTCCTTGTTAGTGTATAGAAATGCGACTGATTGTTGTATGCTGATTTTTTTTTCCTGAAACTTTATCAAGTTTGTTTATTAGTTCTAAAGTGTGTGTGTGTGTGTGTGTGTGTGTGTGTGTAGGCTTTGGGGTTTTTCCACATAAAAGATCATGCAATCTAGGACCCAACATAATTAACCTCTTTTCCAATTTTGATGCTTTAATTTCTTTTCCTTGGCTAACCGTTCTGGCTAGGAGTTCCAGTCCTATGTTGGATAGGAGTGGTGAGGGTGGGCATCACTATCTTATTCCTGACCTTAGAGGAAAAGCTTTCAGGTTTTCACCATTGAGTCTGTTGTTAGCTGTAGCTTGTCATCTATGGTCTTTGTTATATTTAGGTATAATCCTTCTATACCTAGTGTGTTGAGAGTTTTTCTTCATGAGAGGGTGTTGAATTTTGTCAAATGATTTTTCTGTACTGATTGAGATGATGATGTGATTTTTATCCTTCATTCTGTTAAAGTTGTGTGTCACGTTGATGGACTTAGGTATTTTGAACCATCCTTGCATCCCGGGGATAAATCTCCCTTGATCATGTGTATGATCCTTTTAATGTTGAAAGCAACGTTTTTAGAACTTGAGGTGTGTAGGCATTGTGCTTAGGAGGAATGACCTGGATTATAACATAAAATTGTTAGCTTTACATCTAGAATAGAGAGCTAACCACTTTGATCTGAAGAACACCAAGTCCCTTCATTTTTCAACTCCAAAAGTGGGCTCTCCTCGTTTGCCTACCTGCAACTGATATTAGAAATTGAAATTATACTATTGGAGATTAATTCCTTTGGCATAGACTTTTCTTGACACCCTATTACAAAAGAAACACCATTGGTTGGGAAAGAATATGGGAAATTTTCAAATATTAATCTTTTCCAAGTCACTGGCAATTATGTGAAAATCTTCTTTTTTCTAGAGTTGGTTTTCTTTCCACCAATAGAGAGGGTGGAGAGAGTTAGACTAGAAGGTTGAAGACCACGGTGCCTGGGTGGCTCAGTCTTTAAGCGTCTGCCTTCAGCTCAGGTCATGATCCCAGGATTCTGGGATCTAGACCTGCATCGGGTTCTCTGCTCTGTGGGAAGTCTTCTTCTCCCTCTTCCACTCCCCCTACTTGTGTTCCCTCTCTCACTGTGTGCGTGTCTCTCTCTCTCAGATAAAATCTTTAAAAAAAAGAATTTTGAAGACAAACTACATACGAGATGATTGTGATGAAGATATTTCCTGAACAAGGCCTAAAATAGAGCCTACTCCGGAACATAGTAATATAAAACATTTCATTTGTGCTCCATTTCTCTTATTGACTCTTTATCCAGCAAGAATTTGTTGAGTACCTATTATGTGTCAGTCATTGTGCAGGGCACTGGACATAAAATGGTGAATAAAGCAAGCAGGGACGGTACAAATTTTACCTTGCGTGTGAACCCTGTTGGTAGACATTATTGTCCTCTTACTTCTGGTGTACCTAGTTGCAATTCTTGGTGAAATTTCAGGCCTTCTATTTCCCCACTTGTGTAGTTTCAGGGCTAGCACAAACTAGGATCTCAGAGTATACATCTTAACAATGAAGATAAGATAATGAGTGGTTTTAGGAACCCAGACTTTTTCCACGTAGCATAACTCCAACATTTGACCTGCGTGTGTGTGGAGGGGATGGGGGTCACACTTTACACTGTAGGTGTTTGATAGAGGATTCTAGACCAATATTTTAAAAACAATCAGGAACTTGATCTGCCAGATAGAAGTAAGTACAAACCACTTGCCGAAATACAACACTAGTGAAAAACTAATTAGAGCAGCAAAGGCTAGAGAACGTTGAATGAATTCAGAAAGCAGTTTAACAGGTGCAGACGTTTAATAAGGTCACTGTCTGGAAGATGGACAGAATCCCAGGATCAATGCATATGAGAGAGGAAAGGGACTTGCAGATCCTCTAGCCCAGCTGAGGGTGAAAAACGAGGGGGTGGGGGATGAATGAAAACTTCAATGTCACATGGCAAGTCAGCAGTAGAACTGGGTTCAGGGCTCAGGCCTCCTGATTCCGCATGCGGTCCTCTTTTAAAAAGCAAGGAAGAACTAGTTTTTATTTAAAGAAAATTGTGTGCTCAGCGTTCTATCTTATTTCGTCCCTCACTTCAAAAGCATTAAATTAAATGAACCTCCAATTCACTGGTGAGGAAATTGAGAATCAGAACTAACATTCCACATCTGTACTCCCAAAATTTCCATTCTCAAAGACTAGGATTAGCTCTGTATAGAATACAGTGTGACTGGTACCTCCCAAGCCCAGTAAAGAGAGCTGTCCCAAGACTGGGCTTCAACAGTAGAGGCAAATTCCTTCTGGTTGGATAATGAATGTGCTTGCTCCTCCCAGTTTACTCTTCCCCCAACCCCTTGTTGTCTAATTTGTTCTTTCATGGTGGGACTAAGGGAAATTAAAAAATAATATTTATTTATTTATTATTTTTTATAAACATATACTGTATTTTTATCCCTAGCTGTAAATCACCATGTTTACACACTTCACAGCACTCACCATAGCACACACCTTCCCCAATGTCCATAAGCCCACCCCCCTCTCCCGACACCCCTCCCCCCAGCAACCCTCAGTTTGTTTTGTGAGATTAAGAGTCACTTATGGTTTGTCTCCCTCCCGATCCCATCTTGTTTCATTTATTCTTCTCCTACCCCCTTAAACCCCCATGTTGCATCTCCCATAGTTGTCTTTCTGCCATTGACTTATTTCACTAAGCATGATACCCTCTAGTTCCATCCAAGTCATCACAAATGGCAAGATTTCATTTCTTTGGATGGCTGCATAGTATTCCATCATGTATGTACACCACATCTTTATCCATTCATCTGTTGATGGACATCTTGGTTCTTTCCATAGTTTGGCTATTGTAGACATTGCTGCTATAAACATTCATGTGCACATGCCCCTCGGACTACTACATTTGTAACTTTAGGCTAAATACCCAGTAGTGCAATTGCTGGGTCATAGGGTAGTTCTTTTTTCAACATTGTGAGGAACCTCCATGCTGTTTTCCAGAGTGGTTGCACCAGCTTGCATTCCCACCAACAGTGTAGGAGGGGTCCCCTTTCTCCGCATCCTCGCTAGCATGTGTCATTTCCTGACTTGTTAATTTTAGCCATTCTGATTGGTGTGAGATGATATCTCATTGTGGTTTTGATTTGTAATTCCCTGATGCCGAGGGATGTGGAGCACATTTTTCATGTGTCGGTTGGCCATCTGGATGTCTTCTTTGCAGAAATTGTCTGTTCATGTCTTCTGCCCATTTCTTGATTGGATTCTTTGTTCTTTGGGTGTTGAGTTTGCTAAGTTCTTTATGGATTTTGGACACTAGCCCTTTACCTGTTTTGTCCTTTGCAAATATCTTCTCCCATTCTGCCAGTTGTCTTTTGGTTTAGGTAACTGTTTCCTTTGCTGTGCAAAAGCGTTTGATCTTGATGAAATCCCAATAGTTCATTTTTGTGGGACTAAGGGCATTTTTAAAACTGCAAGTGAATTAGTCAAACTTGATATGTGTAGCAAAGAAGGTATAATAATGGTCTCTGTAACTTGACAGATTAGGGGCAGTCAACCGTCGATCTCTTTTACTGCTTAATCAACTGGGGTACAAATCCACATTCTACCACAGTGTGCCCTCAGGCAAGTTCCTTGTCCTTTCAGAGCCTCTGTTTCATCATCTGGAAGTGTAGGTGACACTAATACCTGCCTCAAAGACTATGGTGAATTTGTTCCTTCTGACTGAGTTTTGACACTAAGAGAACACATGAGTTTATCCCAGTGTTTGAATCATAGCAAGAACTCAATAAATATTAGTCTTTGTTAACCAAATGCTAGTTTCTGACTTAAATGTACTACTTATGGCAGAGAACTCACAAAACCGGGTGTGTTTGTGGGAGAAGAGGCAGCGGGTTGGCCACTTTTGCCTGTTGCTTGCAGACAGGACTCTTCCCCATATAGAGGTACCCTCTTTATTGTCTACTCCTAGTGGTTGAAAGAGCGAAGTCCTCTAAGGACAGAGATATCATCTAGTTCAATAACCTCATCACAATACAGACCAGTTATAGGA
The DNA here is from genome assembly GCF_922984935.1 of Meles meles. Classification (NCBI taxonomy): domain Eukaryota; kingdom Metazoa; phylum Chordata; class Mammalia; order Carnivora; family Mustelidae; genus Meles; species Meles meles. Next base: position 91,932,532 of record NC_060087.1, on the reverse strand, counting down.
ACCTCTTCCATGCTACCCAGAGAGTACCCTGGCTCCCAGGTTTTGCCATGACAGATAAAAAAGACTGGGGCTGGGGAAGAGTGGGAAGAGAAGCATGTGAGGTCCTTACAGCTCAGCTTGTAGTGTTGGGCTGGGAGCTCTTCAAAGGCGAAGTCTACATCTCATACCTCATCCACTGTGAATCTCACCGTCATGCCTTCAACACACTCAGCAGACAGAATAAATCTATTTGGGGGAATGGAGATTGGGGCTAGATTACTCTGAAAGTCCGCAAATACATTTGAGGAACTTTTGGATATAATCAGCCCAGAACCACCTTTTTACTTCCCCAAAAGTAAAGTTGGAAGTTTTCCTTCTCCATCATACACACCCTTCAGCTTCTGGCTCATGTTGTTTTGAAACATCTCCTCCCTAAGTCTTTCTTGACCCTCATTTTAACCCACTTTTGCCTGTTTACAAATGTTGAGGTATACTATTTTGGTAGGTCTTCAAGATCCTGAATGTGTGCCCCTGACTGGTCTCTTGAGGATTCTGACTTTCCCATAAAATTAAGAATGAGACTCAAGATAATAACCAACAAGACTGGCACTGGCAGAATTGTTTCCGGTAATGAACAACTGGTTGAGCTTGAATGGAACACTCCAGCACTAATTATCAGCCCTGAAGAGAGCCATGCCATTTTGTTGAACTTTGGATGGAATGAAAAATTCTCTAAGGATTTCCCTCATTAAAACCTCCCCCCCCAACCAAGCAATTCATTCTACTTATGCCTGGTGAGGTTATTACTGACCTTGGATCAACCTTAAAGTTTTATGAATGTATTTCACAAACATTTATTTGATAGCTACTATGTTGGGACCTTGACTAGGCATGAGGACCATGAAGAAGACCTCTAGAAGTTCCCAGTCCAGTGGGCTCTGTTCCCCATAGGGAGTGGCCTTCGTTATTGCTCATCATTTGTGGTTGAAAGTATGAGGTCCCATAAATATAGAGATATCCAGTGGTATCGATGTCAAAATGTAGACCAGAAGTAGGGGCGATTTATAAATCACAGTGACATCTTCCGTAATGGGTATAAGTATGAGGCACAGATGGAAAAAACAATGAACTCAATCTGAGGGAGTTAACTAGGACTGCACAGAGGAGGGAACACTTCAAGTGAATCTTGAAGGTAAAGTTCATCAGAACCCAGGAGTAGAATGAGAGGCGGGAAGGGAGGGGAATTTCAGGCATACGGAATGGCATTTTACAAATCAGAATGCAGAAGTAGAATGAGAGGCGGGAAGGGAGGGGAATTTCAGGGATAAGGAATGGCATTTTACAAATCCTATGCCCAACAGGCTAAGTGATAAATGTCTGCAAGAAATTTACTGCAACATCAAGTGAAAACAGTGGGAGATGTGAGGATAAAGGCAAGGGCTAGATGGAGAAACCCTTTGCATGTATCACCTTGAAAGGGTTCTCTACATTAGCTGACTCCACTTCACTACTTCAGATTCATTTCTGACTCACTGTGGTCCCCTTAACTGGGAGCCTTACTCTGAATCCAAATCCAATGGTCAGTTCCTTTCCTATCTTTAGTTTACTTGACTTTTCCAGGGAGTGTGAGATGGGATAAACTGTTTTCATCCCCCAAGCTTCAGCTGCCTTGGATTGTGAGATACCACCCTGTCTCTTGGATTTTGCTGATTCCCTGGACTTGCCATTTAAGTTTTCATTATGACCTCTTTCCTCTCTGCCTGACCTTTAAGTGACATGAATTCTCAGGGGTTTATCCTCTTCTTTACCTCACAACTCTCTGTTGTCAATCTTCTATATGTCTTTACTTATTCTCTATCAATTGATTACACTCCTATTTTTCTCACTCTAGCTCAGCTTTCTATGATGCGATCCAGTGTGTCAAATTGTCCTGAGTATTGCCACTTGTATGTTCTTCAGGCTTTATGAGTTCACCAGATCTAATGGAATGCATTATATTTTCACCACCTTCCTCCAGTGTTCCCTATCTCAGAGACTTGTATCATTTTCCAACCAGTTGCCTAGCTCTGAAAAGCTCAGAATCGTCTGGGGGTCCTTTTTCTCCCTACCTTCTCCATCCTGTCAGTCACCAAGCTGTTGTCGGTTCTACTTTCTTAATCTCCTTGCTATTTTCTAATCTTGGTGGAATTCCTCTCCATTCTTCTACATCTTCATGACCGCTCTCTTGGTCTGCCATCATTTCCAATATGGAATTGTTACAACAGCTTTGAACCTGGAAGACCCCAGTCTTAACCTCTTTCCAGCCAGTTCATCACACTGCTATTTGAACAATCTTCTAAAAATGGAAATCTGGTTATGCCATTTCTCTACCTAAAATGATTGTCTATAGTATTACATCTAAAAACCTGTGAATGGCATATAAGACTCTTGGTAACCTGTCCATTGCCTTAGCTGCCATCATAGATTTGAACAAAATACATGCCTTGTCATTTTGAGTATCTAACATCCTCTTTTTTAAAAATAAAATTTAGGGGTGCCTGGTCTGGGTGGCTCAGTTGGTTGTGTCTGACTTTGGCTCAAGTCATGATCTCAGGTCCCTTGGATCGAGCCCTGAGACCAGCTCCCTGCTCACTGGGATATCTGCTTGTCCTTTTCCTTCTGCCCTTGCCCCTACTCATGTCCTCCTGTTTCTCTCTCAAATTAATAAATAAAAATCTTTTAAAAAAATAAAAACTTTTCTTAAAAAACACCTTTTTCCTACTCTATGCTGTTCCTTTTGCCTGGAATGTGCTTAGCACCATCGCCCTCCTAACCTCATTAACCTTGATAACCTTTCTTTCAGTATTCAAGTTGGAGAGACAGTCTATTCTCTCTCCTCACCTCCCCCTGAAATCAGAGTTAATCCCCATAATCCTCACAACGTTGTGAAGTGGGGAGCTGTTGCCAACGTTGAATCAACAGGACTCGGTAATAGATTGAATGTGGGAGCAGAGATGAAGGAAGAGCGTCAGCTGACTAGCAGGTTTCTGTCTGGAGCAAGGGGCCGAACGGTGTGGGGAGGTGCCATCTATTGGGACAAGGAGTACAGACAGTGCGGGAGGAGAGGCATTTTTGGTCAAGGTGGTTTGGGAACTGTCATTCCTTTACCATTCTTTTATAATCCGTCTTTCCAGAAGGTTCAGGAATAAGGCAAGTAATGAATTTCTCCTTCGGATTGACGGGCATTTGGAAACACAGCAGTCAGTCTCCGGAACGCAGACTAACCTTCAGACATTTCCTCACTAGCTTGCTGGAAGCAGGAGGGCTATGCTTTGGGGACCATGGCCTTCTTCTCACCTTATGCTCTGGTGTTCGGCCCCCAGAAGACAGGGAAAACGCCATGGTCTTGCAGCCTTCAAGCTCCTATGGTGCTCATGCCTCCTGGACCTCGCCTGCATCCCACAGTGGGTGTGGGCGCCCCTTTACAAATAGGGGTAGTGGGCCTTGGGCTTGCGACCCGTTGTTCTCAAAGGCTCTGTCTGAGGTTGCTGCTGGCTTAGCCATTGAGCGGATCAACACGGATCCATCCTTTGAGGCGGGTTGCTCTTTTGAATATGTGATTCTCAATGAAGACTGCCAGACCGCCAGGGCCCTTTGCAGTTTTATTATTCAGCACCAGATGGCCTCGGGATTTATGGGCCCTGTCAACCCCAGAAACTGCGAGGTCGCCTCGCTCCTGTGAAACAGTTGGAACAAAGGGCTTTTCTCTTGGGCTTGTCTGAATTAGGAATTAGACAATAAAATCAGCCACCTGACCTTTTCTCGGACACTTCCTTCTCCGGTCCGGGTGCTGGTAACTGTCATGAGGTACTTCCAGTGGGCTCACACCAGAGTCATTTCCTAGATGAAGACATTTGGGTGCACACTGCCAATCCAGTACCAAGGGCTCTGCAGAGCCGTGGTGTAGCGGTAGGGGTCGTCCTGAGCTCAGGACAAGACAGCCTCAGCCTTGGGACCTTGCTCCTGGGGATTCCTCAGGCTGACAGAATTCTCAGTGAGGGCTTTCTCCCCGCTGAGGTATAAATGCGGATTGGGGGGTGGAGGGGTGGGGTGGCGGTGGAGAATAGGACAATTTCCAAATGTTTCCTACACTCGCGCCCTAGGAGAACACATCCGGCATCCGCCCTCTTGCACTCACACTCAGGCTCCAAGACTGTTCAGCTTCAAGGGAGCCTGTTTGATGAACTATATGAAGGTATAAAGAACTTGGTGCTTAAACATGCCATTGGATCCCAGTGCCTACTCTCAGCATCAAGAGCAACGGGAGCCACACAACTTCCACCCCTTTAGGAGCCCAGTTGTTTGAGATCAGCCAAAGAGGGGTGCTTTTGTGGCTCTGTTTGGCCCATTCTTACCACCTGCTTTCACTTGGAACCTGTCTTCTCTGGACTCCACAATATACACTTCCCTTCTGTCCTCTGCACTCACCTCCCATACCCCCGCCAAACAGGGCTTATCTTTTTGTGTGCCATTCCCAGGGACCTAACTGAGAAATAAAAGTATATTAAGATGAGGAGTCAGCCCAGATTTTAACCTTTCCCCTTCCAAGAGAAGTTGATGTTGAAGGTGATTCTTGCAGAGACCATGGACAAATCGTGAAGCAAAGGGCAGACCCCAGCAAAGCTACTATTGCCAGGCCTAGCCGAGGTGGTTTGGGGGAAGAAGAGCCCTTCCTGGTCCTCTGGAGTCCAGTGTCTCTTACTTCCTTTTATTGCAGGCCCTTGTGGCATGTACTTTCGATATTTTCTATTCCAGTTTTTTTAAAGCTAGATATTTTATTCCTGGAAAGTGTCAGTGATTTGTGAGAACACAGTTAATTTTGCTATTGCGGGCCACTCCACTGCTTGAGAATGAACGGAGGGCTCAGAAACTCCTTGTCAAATTGATGACTGCTTGGATTAGTCCTGGTCGCAGTCGTTTCCTTAAGGTAACAATGGGTTTGTTAGAGAATGGTCAGGGTTAGCCTGGCCTATGAAAAGAAGCCCATTATAAGTTTCAAGTGTCACCAGTATTTGTACCTTTGTTATGATCATTATGGGAAGATGAGGGCAAGAAGTTTTAGTTCCTGGAACTACAGTTGTCTGCTTCCAGCTCCAGTCTACAAGATCCTATGATGTTAAGCAATCAGTGTGGCTTTGATTACTTCATAATAGAGCTTGATACTTTCAAAGCAGAGCACAGAATGATTTTGAAAGATATAAAACCATTTCCAGGGAGGAGTCATGCCAGAAGCAGGCTCACAGATTTAGTATGACTTTAGAACATGTTACAAATCTTCACGAAGTCCAGTGTCTCCTGCAAGTTTACATTCCATGAGAGTTTTGCATCCTTCACATTCTAAATAGTATACTCTTTGAAATGACAACGTGGCCTCTACCATGAAATCTTAAATAAATGCAGGCCCTGAAACTCTTTGGGCTGAGAGAAATTAGGACTGAGTGCTCACCACCCACACATCCTTTGAGGCAGAGAGATAGCAAATGTACGTATTATGGCCCTCCTCTTTGAGATTCATTCCTGTAGGTCGATGGTTCTCACTCTGCACACTAGAATTACCTGGACATCTTCTCCAAACAAGTTCTGTTGCCAGAACACTACATCCAGAGGTTTTGGTGGTCTGCACTGAGGCCCCAGTAGAAGTATTTTCAATACTCTCCCAGGTGCATGTAAAATGTAGCCAGCGTTAAGAACCACTGCTTTTGGGGCACCTGGGTGGCTCAGTCGGTTAGGTGTTTGCCTTCGGTTCCGGTCATAATCTCAGGGTCCGGGGATCAAGCCCCACATCCGGAACTCTGCTCAGCCTTGAGTCCACAGACTCTCCCTCTGTGATCTCTCTTGCTTTCCCTCTCTCTCAAATGAATAAATAAAATCTAAAAAAAAAAAAGAACCATGGCTTTTAGTTAATGAAAATGCAAATAAATGTTCCTTACTTTAAGTTGCCTTTAATATAACGTTGTTTAATATTACATTACTTTAACATAACGTCATTTAATCAGACTGTTTTCTTCATAACAGCATGCAGCAGCCTGTTCCAGGAATGGAAGTTTTAAGATTGGGCAGGAGGAAGCCTAGAGAGGAAGTTCTGTGGTGATGGAGCACAGGCTGACCCTGAGCAGGGAGGACAGCAATGGGAAGTGAAGTAGGGACTCAGAAAGGGAGAGAAAAGGCAGCAAAGACAAAGCTCGGCCCTGCAGGATTTTGCTTCTTGTTTCGGACAAAACACAGACAGACTCAGATGGGGCAGGTCCGGAAGTCTGTGACAGGAGTCAGAATGTGGGAGGGGTGGTGGGGAGCAGGGAAACTGAACTCTCAGTTGGGCTGCGGCCTGAGTATGCCCTCTGACAGTATGGAGTATCCAAAGGTGTGTAGTACTCACATTTGGTACAGCCATTTGGTGTCATCTGAGGGGGCGAGAAAGCGGTGAGTAGGGTGTGAGGCTAGGAATCGCTGAAGGGGAGTGACTCAAAGTTAAGATAGGCATGCTGTCGGGTGAGAGCTGTGCTCCAGCCAGTAGAAGCATGAGAAGCAGGATCTGGAGTATGAACATAAATAGACCACGAGGACTTGAACCAAGCAGCCTGGGGTACAGGGCCCGCTTCTGGTCCCATCAGAAAGTGAGAGATCCGGTGAGAAACTGAGCCAGAGGCCAGTGAGTATGGACTGGGGCAACAGGGCCATGAGGAAGGTTACAACAAACGAAGCACAGCATATCCCCGATCAAATCTCTGGCTGATTTTTCTAGTCCCTCTTACCTGGTGGGACCGAAACTGCTGAAGTATTCCTAGCTGTTACCTATCTTGATGGAAAAGGCACTATGTTTTTGGTGGGAGCTCCTCTGAACCTTGCCTTCCCTATTTCACTCCATATGAAGCTCTTCCTTACACAATGGGCCCCCACCCGAACCCTCACAGAAGGACATATTGTGATGCACAAAATACAGTGGAAGTGAATCCTGTCCTTTGGAGAGGCCCAGCATATCGGGCAGTGATAAAAATGGGCAAAAGATGGGTTTGGTCCAGTCTGCTCACAATAAGAGTGATTCCATCCCCATGTGGTGGTGATAGTGAGGAACAGTGGCAGGGAGGCAGGGAAGAGAAAGGGAGTCTACTGCGGACTGGTGTGTGGCTTCTCATTTCTGTAAATTTAGGTTTCCAATTAAGAAGTATCACCGTCACCTCGCTGGAGTCAGGAGAACCATCTTTCTCAGAAAGGGGTGTAAATGGTGCTTACACAATACTGAGACAGTGCTAACATTTAACAGTAAAGATGCTAAGAACAATAATAATGGCCATGGGCTCTTTGGAGGGGAAACAGCAGGGGGGTTATTAGATGCTGCCTTTAGAGACAATGATTGCAACCCTAATACCACTTTATATGTGAACCTTTCCTCTACAGTTTACAGTTTACAAGGTATTTGCATATATTTAATCTCATTTAACCCTCAGGATTACCCAGAAGATAGGTATTTCAAGTTTTACAACACCTCTGAGTCTCACAAGTAGGTAGGTATAGGTCTTATTCACAACAAACAATGTGGTGAATGAAATCCCAGAGAATGGAGGATTCGGCCTCTCCCAGAGGTTCGGCTCATTTCCTTGAAGCTTCAGAAGCAATGACCAATAATCTTTGTTTCTGACCAAGTCAGATAGGGAAGATAGGAATCGAAGACAAAGGGACGTAATTTACAGTCAGGGCTGCTGTGCCTGTTTATGGGAGGTTGTGTCCTGCATCAGGGGAGCTAGCTGAGTGGGCAGGAGGGCGGAAATCCAGTTCATTCTCTACTTAAACCATGAGCCCTGGTGGAAGTTTTGATCCCACGGCATAAAAGAACATCCTTTCACCAGGTAGAATACCTGTTGGACTGCAATTACCTCGAAGAGGGTTTTGTTGGTTTTTGTTTTGTTTTGTTTTGTTTTGTTTTGTTTGTTCTGTTTTGTTCTTTTGCCAATTCTCACAAAGTCTAGCAGGAGGTCCCACTGAAAAGCTCTTTGGAGAACTTTTCAAATGCCTATTTCAAACCCTCCTCTCCTCACCTTTTTCCTGTCAGTGCTTGGCTGATTGTGAAATCCTTTCCATTGGGATTAACCATGTTGTTGAACCATTGGGGATGCCTTTAAATTCTTTCAAATCAGGACTTCTTTATTACAATAGGATATTTAGAAAATAGGACACAGAATGGTCTTCTCCTGTTTGTCCAAAATTGAAAACCTTATTACTATGTTATTGCCGGCTAACCTCTTCCCATCTATGGAAGATTCCTGAACATTTAAAAAAAAAAACAAAGAAATAATAGCAACTTTGGTAATAGATAATATTTCCTGAGGGTTTATTGTGTGCTAGTCATTTCATTTTTCAAGGTTTTTTTTTAAGATTTTATTTATTTATTTGACAAATAGAGATCACATGTAGGCAGAGAGGCAGGCAGAGAGAGAGGAGGACGCAGGGTCCCTGCTGAGCAGAGAGCCTGATGCTGGGCTTGACCCCAGGACCCTGCGATCTTGACCTGAGCCAAAGGCAGTGGCTTTAACCCACTAAGCCACACAGGGGCCCCTTGCAACGGTTTTGTGCAGACCATCTCATTTGGTTCTTGTAACATCCCCAAGTAATAAGGTCAATTATAATTTAACATACTTTATGGATTAGATTTTAGAGGCCAGGGGCGCCTGGGTGGCTCAGTGGGTTAAGCCTCTGCCTTCGGCTCAGGTCATGATCTCAGGGTCCTGGGATCCAGCCCTGCATCTGCTCTCTGCTCGGCAGGGAGCCTGCCTCCCCCCTCTCTCTGTGCTTGCTTCTCTGCCTACTTGTGATTTCTGTCTGTCAAATAAATAAAATCTTTAAAACAAAAAGATTTCAGAGGCCAAAAGAGGTGAAATAACTTGCCAAATGTCACAAAGCCTGTGAATGGGAAAGCCAGGCTGTGTACTCAGGTTGGTCTAAAACAGTACCTCTCAAACCTTGGTGTTTACCAGGATCCCCTGGAGGGCTTGTGAAAACACAGATTTTGGGGTTCCCTCTCCAGGGTTTCTGGTTCAGGAAGAGAAAGAAGGGCTGGGGAAGGGCCTCAGAATTTGCATTTTTAACCAGTTCATAGTGGTGCCCATGTTGCTGGTCCAGGGATCACTCTTTGAGAACCACTGGTCTGATGAAAGACTTGCACTCTGCTGCCTCCTGTCTACCTGAGGTATGTTCCTAAAACATACTCACTTGAGACCGCGTGTGTCACGTAGGTTGTATAATTCAATTCTTCCATTTTTCTTTCTTAATTGTTGGGCCCACTGATGAAATTCTTTTAAGTGCCTCAAGGTAGCCAGCGTTGGTCTTATTTTCCTATAGTCATAACAACAGTGATATTGATAATATCGTGGGTAAGAGTCTTCGTGTTGATAGGGCATTTTGTATAGGATTTGGTATGGATAAGCCTAAGTAAAGGTAAATGGTGAAAGACAACCTGCTGTCATGAATGGGTCTGATATCAGCAATGATAAAATTCATAGAGACCCAGCACCCAAGGAAGTTTCTATAGAATTATCCAGCATCTAAGCTTTCAACAGTTAGGAGGCCTTACCTGGATAGCAGTTTTTAAAAAGTTGAAGAAAACATATGTTGCAAAGTATGGAGAAATATTAAAGAGTTCTCTCAAGCTTGGCCGCGATGTGAAAGCAATAAATGCACTTGGAATACCAGGTATATTGGGTATAAGAAAACATGACCTGGTGTAGTTGGAATGGCTATGAAATGGAATGTGTGTCTGACATTATGCTGAGCTACTTGTATGGGTTCAACATGGGTGGCAGGTAAGTAAGTGGTGGTCTCTAGACTTAAAACCAAAAATGTGTGTGTCCAGGGTGGTGGGAAGAGGGGCTGTCCTTAGCTGATAGAAACAGTCACACGTTGTCCAGTGCCCTGTTCTTTAACCCACTGAGCCAAACAGGCTCCAACCCCCACCCTTTTTTTTTAAATATTTTACTTATTTATTTGACAGAGAGAGAGATCACAAGTAGTCAGACAGGCAGACAGAGCCAAGTGCCCTGTTCTTAAATTGTGCTCTGAAGGCCGCCTGCACCCAATCACAGTGGTGGGTAGATCTGGGAAACATGCTGATTCCAGAGCCACCCACCTTCTTCTTATGCATCCATTTTATAGACTGCATGGAAGAAAGCTGAAAGGAAGAGGTTCCAGAGGTACTTCATTCACAGTGTGGTCAGATGGTTGAACCGTGGGGGAATGTGAGACTTGGGATAAATCACAGAGGATTCCCCCTGTCCTCTGGCTTGTCTACTCCTCCCTCAACATTTGTTAACATGAAATAGATTAAAATATATAGTGATATTATATACATATACATATATATATATATATATACATATGTATGTATATGTATCAGTCATAGGGGACGTTGCTGCAGAACAGTTAAAATGAAGAACACTAGAATGCCGAGGGTGTTGCTTTCTGGGCTTGGGAGCAATACTGTTGGCTCACCGTATGAATACAACTCCTAAGGACTGAGTACTTAAGTTTGAGACAGGGCCCATTTTCCTCCACTAATGACTCTATAGCCAGTAATCTGTAAAAAATAAAAAAGTGAACTTTGCCTTCTGAGAAACACAGTTCCTCCATCTGAAGGAACTATCAGACAGAATATTTCAATGGAAGATGAAAAGCAGGAGTAGAGTGACTTAGTAATGAACTTCTCCTGGAGTTTCATGATGTTTCTTGCTGCTCGTGTTGAGGGCGAAAGAGAAGGTCCTGGAGAGCCTGCCCTAGTGGGTACCATGGTGTGAGGACCTAGTTTCTGATGTTTTGAGTGCGGCTCAGGAAGCACAGAGAAAGTGCTAGTATCATATCATGGTGAGCTGGGATCTCAGCAAGATGTCTCTCCTGATCCTTGTTTTGGCTATGGAGTGGCTGACTGTTAACAATCAGGATGGAAACTTACAAATTAGTATTATTCAGTGATCAACCATTGACCCAGGCCTTGTCGAGGATTTAAGGTTTCTGTCCACTAATCCTTGCCTGACGACACCTTGCAGGTAAAATCCCATTTTAATGAATGTAATTTTGAGATAATAAAGCTATTTAGCAAAATCACCATGTAGAACAGATGCATCCACAAACCCCTGTTCACAAAGCACTCAATCTATTTAATTAAGATGCTGTTGTTTGAATTCAGTATTTATGCTTTCTATTTCAGTCATGTTCAATGGCAAGATCTTGCCATGTAAAAAAGTGGAGGAGACAGAGATCATACCCTCTCCAAGGCTTTGCTTTCTCATCTGTAAAATAATGAGGGGAATGAGAGGAACTAGTAGGTCTCAAAGAGTCTTTCCAGTTATAAAAATTCTGACTCTTTGTCTAAGATATCCTTAGTGTGGGCCCATGAAAGGAAAAATACAAGGAGAGGTTAAGGTTGAGAGGTAGGTCTTGAGCATAATCCATGACCCTAAGCATCAAGGACAAGTATGGTAGAATGTACCTGCCCAGTAAATATCACTTCAACTTGTTCCTCCATACTAACAATCCAGATATGCCCATGCCTTAGCCCTCAAGGAACCCGCAAAAGATACCCAAGTGTACAACCTCTGATTTCTCAGGCATTCGTTTCAACAATGTTCATTGGGTGCATAAGATGTACCCGGATACAGAGATAAATAAGACACAGTCCTTGACCAGTCATTGAGTACATGCTGATGCTGAGAAAGGGGTACAATGTGATAATGATTGTTGAATAGCCAGCTCGTCAGGGGGAAGATTGCCCTGGTTTATAATGTTTGCAGATTTTCATAGAGTGATTTCCATAATCACTCGCACCATGCCCACTTTAAAGCTACCAGTCTGGGGCGCCTGGGTGGCTCAGTGGGTTAAAGCCTCTGCCTTTGGCTCAGGACATGATCCTAGGGTCCTGGGATCCAGCCCCACATCTGGCTCACTGCTCCGCGGGGAGCCTGCTTCCTCCTCTCTCTCTGCCTGCCTCTCTGCCTAGTTGTGATTTCTCTCTGTCAAATAAATAAAATATTTTTTAAAAAATAAAGCTACCAGTCTGACACTGACTGGTGCACAGAATCCCTGAAAATTTAACCACAGGCTCTTCTGAAAGAGTACCAGCCAGCTCCAACACACTTCTGAGGGATGAGACCTTGGTGGGGGGGGGGGGGTTCTCCTCAGCTGAGGGCAATTCTCTGAGAGGTTATTAGCTATCATCTCTTGACACCTCCCCACCCCCCGGCAGCTAGGAGAACGAGTGTGTCAGTTGTGAAGGCTGCATATGGGTGGTACACCACGGCACCCACTACACAGAGTGGATGTTAAAGTATTTGCTGTATTTCAACCAACACAATTCCATTTAACGTTCCATCTAGTGAAGTAATTTTAATATCCCTTGAAATATAGTAAATAAAATTGTATCTCTGTTGGATCATCTTGGTCAAATCACCTAATCTCTGATTTTGTTGAAGAAACATGGCAATACTGACTTGCTTGCTAAGGATCCTGGTGGATAAACTGGCCAACTACCTGAAACAGCTGACTTACCTCATTTCCCCCCCTCAGTGGACCTGTTACTGGACTAGTTGGACCAACTGATTCTTGTTTAATGGTGCAACCAAATATAGAGAGTTAGATGTCTTTGATTCTAGTTTTTCCTTCTAAATCCAGCTTTTGCCTTGTCAAACCTCTCTGGCACTCCATTTTCCCATTATGCAATGTGTAATTATGAACAAAGGAGTCTGAATTCCTTGAGAGGCTCACGAACTAGCTCCAAAGATATCCCAGAGTATTTGAAGGAAGATTTAAGGATCAGAATACACGTAGAACCTTTTAGGGCAATTATATTGAAGGAACTAATGGTCATTTGAAAAGTTACACTGTGTGTGCGTGTGTGATTTAAACCATCATCATAACTTGCTAGTTACACCTTAAAAAACGGAAACTATCAGCTCTAGGTCAAAGGGGAAAGTTTCTGGGGGGGGTATTTAAGGAGTGTAAAAAAAAGTTTTTGGAAATAGATGAAGAAATATGTAAATGGCAAATACCATTCATTGATCCTAGTTAAGTGTACTCATTTCCTGAGATTAAAGGTTCCCTGAAAGCACGTATTTACCAATATCAATAGGACCTTTGCCTTTCTTCAAGGAGCTAGAATACTTGCCAGGCATTATCTAATTAAACTACTCACTGTACCTGTGAAATGCTTTGGAATCTGCATTTTAAAGATGTGGGCACTGAAGCACAAGTGGGCTTAAACTAAACTCATTTAGCATGTCAAGGGCGAAATTGGATAGAAGACTTTCAGTCTCATGATCTTTCTGCCATTTTTCAACCATGGCCTCCTCTAATCCACTCTGTTCTAGCATAGCCTTGCCAAACAACATAGTTTCGTAAGTCTAGGAGGAATTAAATACAGTGCAAAGTAATTCCAATTACAGGGAAGTTAGATTTTTAAAAGCTGAACGTATGGATCTGGGAGAGTCAAGATGGCGGAGAAGTCGGAGGAGGCACTGTTTCAACCTGTACCCTAATGTGAGCTGATTACCTACCAAAGAACTCCGATAACCAATGAAATCAGCCTGAGATCAGAATTATACACGTCTGGATCTCTCCAGGAGCAGAAGACGCCAGTGGGCAGGTAAAGCGGAGTGGGAACATCTGACTGATATCAGAAGAAAAAAAAAAAGGGGGGGAGGGTGCCACCAGAGGTGACCGATTGGAAAGTAATACCCCAATACGAAAGTGCCCTGCATCTGGGGACCAGCATTAACTTGGAGTCTGGTTGAAAGCACTCAAAAAACAAAGAGCAAAGTTCGCGGGGGGAAATAGTGGGAATCAGGGTGGTTAGGGACAGGGACCTAAGTCCCGGACCCAGGACAGTCTCCCCTGGCGCTGAGCCAGAGAGAGTGTGGCAGAAAAATCAGGTCTGGGTCCCTGAGCCACCAGCGGGCCCGAGAACGAGTGGGGTTTGGCTCCCGTGAGGAGCTGGGAGCCTGGCCAGATGGCAATCCTGAAACCCACGCCTCCCACACACTCCCTTGGGAGAGGAGCTCTGGCATCTGGAAAAACCAGACATTCCCAGCCCGGGACTATGGGAAAATCTCAGTGTGTGATCTCTGCTTGGAACCTCTCTGGCGGTCTGGAGCTGCCTAGACAGCCACCACTGCCCTGGTATTGGGTATAAGGAGGAGCTCCTGCAACCCCAGGGACCATGACTCAGAACCGACTCTGCCAACTGCTCTACAGAGTATTCTGAGTCTTCTCTCCGAGAGGGTGGTCGGGGTGCTGTTTGCTCTCCTCTAAAACTCCGAAAACCATCAAAAGCTGTCAAGGCAAGAGAAAACAGATGAAAGAGCATAAAACCCCCAGAGAACAAAAGTCTGAAAAAAACAGTTTCCTGAGAGCCCACCCCCTTGAGGGCAGTGGGAGGACCTAACTCAGGTTACATCATTGTCTGAAAACCCACGTGGCAGGCCCCTCCCCCAGAAAACCAAACAAGGAAGGAAGGAAAAAAAAAGACTACAAGAGAACAACCACCACTACTCCATAAATACAACTTTTATTTTTAACTCTTTACCAATATTCTGGTTCTTTTTTTTAATTCATACAGATAATTTTTTAACCTATTTACCATCGTACTGAGATGTCCAGTATATCAAATCCCTTAATAACATTCTAACCTGAACTTTTTGATATATACACCCATGTTTTCCTTTGCTTTTCTATTTTTAATTTTTTTTTGAATTTTAACTTAGTTTAGTCTAGTTTATTCTTTTTTTAATTTTTATTTTTTAATATACATATATAGTTAAACTTCAAGGTAATCCCCTTTCCCCAATCAATGCTACCCCTATAGGCAAACCAGTTTCTAATCCCCCTGTAACTTAGGAAAGTTGAGTGCCTTAACAAAAACATCAAGATACCTTCAGGAAGAATCAAAATAACCTTCCTCGACAACACTGAGAATTTATAACCACTCTCCCAATTCTTCCTTCTGCCAGTGTTTCTGTGAATTTGTGTTTGTCCTGATAATATATAAATCTTATACTTGGGGTTCTTTCTGATGAGGTTCATCGATTTTTTTTGCTTATATATATATATTTTTTTCTCTTGTCATATACTTTTACCAGTGTTTTTATTTTGTCTGTTTTTGTTTGTATACTTCATAAATCTTACCTTGGGCCCATTTGGGCTGAGCCTTCTCTTTTATCTTCCCTTTTTTTTCCTGTCTTTCTCTCCCTCTCTTTTTTATTTTCCTTTTTTCTTTTCCTTTTCTTTCTTGTCCATTTCTAATTTTTCATGCTACTTTGTTTTGGTCTTTCTATTTCATGTTGGAAGTTTCCTTAATTCTTAATTTCCTTAATTCTCTGGTGATCCTGAATGAAAAGAATGAAGCTCTAAGAGACAGATTTGAAGGTGCATGTACATGGTGTGTTTGTTAACCAGTGGAGAAATTGGCTAGCCCGCTGAAGTTTTATGTCAGTATCTGTAGATCTTGCCTCTTGGGCTACACTCTCTTCATGGACTCTTGGGAGCCATAATCCTGGTTGTCAGTATTCTAGGAGTCATGGGTGGGGGGGGGGTGGGTAGGAGACTGGGACTCTCCTTGTTAAGTATAAACACTTTAACTTCATCACTCTTTTTTGTGGCTTGCCTAACTTTTACCTTCCTTTGGATTATGTTTCCCAGCTCCAGAGCTGCTCTGAATCAATTTAACCTGTTTCCAGCAGGGTTTGGCTTTCCTTAATACAGGTGGGGATGGCGGATGTCTAATCACTCCTTACAAGGCCATTCAAAGGGCTGTCCTTCCTTTAAAGTCCTGCCTCACTAGGACTTCTATAGTACTTGGTGCCTCTAATTCCTATGCCTTTGTAGGATTCTCAGGGGGGAAATCTGCTTGTTGCTTACCAGCATTCCCCTTGGGGGAATGGTGTGGAAGGTTGGTGTGTCTGTTCCTTGTTCTCCTTGTTGGAGAGAGAGATTTGAGAGGAAGAGGAGACTGAGGAAAAAAAATCTTGATCTCACCATCTTCAATCAGAAAGTCGTGAAGGAAAAAAGAAGTTACAAAAAAGTTATTGGTGGATCTAGCAGATACTTGATTTAGCAAATATTTATTAAGCTCAGATATAACATGGTTAAGAACATGGGCTTTGAAGGCAGGGTGCTGTACATTTACTTAAGCTCTCTGTATCTTCTTTTCATTTTATGAAGTTGGGAGTAATAATAGTGCCTACCTCATATAGTTGTTGTGAGGATTAAATGAGTTAATACACATAAAGAGCTTGCCTGGCACCTAATAGCTCCTTAATAAATGTTTATTATTAGTGGCATTAGTGTTGTTCTTTTTATTATTACTGTAGGCTCAGCACTTTGAAGGTGATACCAAGGAGAACAAAGTAGAAATAAGGCATTTTCCCCAATGAAGGGGAACGGTTTTACCATTTTACGGTGCTAAGAACACTGGGTCTTAAATTGGATTTTTTAGGGGCACCAAGGTGGCTCAGCTAGCAGAGTGTGCCATTTCTGATCTCGGGGTTGTGAGTTCGGGCCCCATATTGGGTGTAGAGATTACTTACAAATGAAAAAAATCTTAAGATAGAATAAAATAAAATTGGGATTTTTACTTATTGGTCACAAATACAAGACTGGGATAAGGTACTTGACCACTATGCTTCCAGGATGGTACTATTAGAGTTCTGTGTTCCTCTTCTGAAGTGCAAATAATAGAAGCTCTCATGTATCCAGTGCTTCCTCTGTGCCTGGTAGTTAACACAAATGTTCTCATCAGATCTGTAGATCAAGCCTACAAATTAGGTATTATTATCTCTACATTATGGGTGATGATACTGAGGCTCAAGGTCACTTTTCCAAGGTCATACCGCTGTTGGCAAGTGGCAGAGCTGGGATTCCAATACTGATTTGCTAACAGAACCTGACCATTTAACTACATATTAAATTACACTGTATCCCCTGTCCAATGCTTTATTCAATGTAATATTGCTAAGTGACTAACACTTTGATTTGAATGGGGTTTTCAGACTGCTTTCCTCTAACCTAGGAGGTACTAGGACTTTATGAGGACCCCTGAAAGGAGAACAGTAAATCAGGGGTGCCTGGGTGGCTCAGTCAGTTGGGAGTTTGCCTTTAGCCCAGGCCAAGATCTCCAGGTCCTAGGATCTACCTCCCTGCTCAGCAGGGAGTCTGCTCCTCCTTTTCCCTCTGCCTCTCTCCCCAACTCATGCCTTCTCTCTTCCTCTCTGTCTCAAATAAGTCAATAAAATCTTTTTTTAAAAAAGGGAGAGAGGACAATGAATCAAAATGGAGGGACTGAAGGGTAGGAAGCCAGTGACAAACTTCCTAATTTAGTCTCAGGATGATTGGGCAAGGATTATCACTTTGTACCTTTAAAATTTGACTTCTGAAGTAAGGTTTTAGTAGCTACATCCTTTAATTTTGCTGCCTTCCTAATGCTTGTTTTCAGGAAAATGCTACTGGCTACAAATGCATATTGCTAGAACACACATTTGGGATAATTTTTCCAACTGCGGCCTTATTTGCCTAAGCAAAGGAAATCCTCTGGATTTCTCAGCAAGCCCAGGGGGCCCTGAAGCTCCTGGAACCCACTGGTTTCTATTAGCTTAAGTATATGTGCCTGTCAGGGGACGTGGTTAGGGCTGAAGCATTCCAGGATGGGGCCCACCAGACACTTGTCAGGAAAGGTTGCCGGCTGCTTACAGTGGCTACACTTATCTTTGTACATCATTCTATAAAAAAAAAATAAGGGGATCATTCTATAAAAATAAAAGTATTGTATTCCTGAGTGTCATATCAAATAGATTGGGTTATTAGCCATCTCTTGGCTATGTCCAAGGGTTGAGATCAGGCATTGTTGGAGGTACCACCTTGAACAAGAGGAATTTGATTACCATCTGGTTTCTTGATCTCTGCACATGCCTGGCTTTTTGTTGAAAATTGATGTTGCCATTTTGTCCTTCAAATGATGCTTTCTGACCCAGGTATATTTCAAAGTACGTTTCTGAGGACAAAATGCTTTGGAAGCCAGTTTTGTGTCTTGTGAGCACAGTAAATCAGAACTGATGATGCTCCACTTAACAACAGCATGAACCATTAAACTAAACAAATTCAAAAATCACTGCTCCTCACCCAGACCCCGGTTTCTTGGATACCAAACTCCAAGAAGCCTGGGGTAGAACTGGCCAAATTTGCTGAATATCAAACAATCAATTGTCATTCATTTATTCATAATTCATTCAATCAGGTTCAGGTCTATGCAGCAGGCAAAATTAATAGATTGAGTCGTGAGTCATGAGTAATGCTAACAGCACTCCGCAGTTTATATATATATATACACATATATATGTATATATATATATATATACACGTATACATATATATAATATGACCTCTTTTTATTTCTTTTCTTTTTTTAAAATTTATTTATTTATTTTCTGCGTAACAGTACTCATTGTTTTTGCACCACACCCAGTGCTCCATGCAATACGTGCCGTCTCTATTACTCTCCACCTGGTTCCCCAATCTCCCACCCCCCGCCCCTTCAAAACCCTCAGGTTGTTTTTCAGAATCCATAGTCTCTCATGGTTCATCTCCCCTTCCAATTTCCCACACCTCCCTTCTCCTCTCCATCTCCCCATGTCCTCCATGTTCTTTGTTATGCTCCACAAATAAGTGAAACCATATGATATTGACTCCCTCTGCTTGACTTATTTCACTCAGCATAATCTCTTCCAGTCTGGTCCATGTCGCTACAAAAGTTGGGTATTCATCCTTTCTCATGGAGGCATAATACTCCGTCGTTTATATGGACCACATCTTCCTTATCCATTTGTCCATTGAAGGGCATGTTGGTTCTTTCCACAGTTTGGCGACGGTGGCCATTGCTGCTATAAACATTGGGGTACAGATGGCTCTTGTTTTCACTACATCTGTATCTTTGGAGTAAATACCCAGCAGTGCAACTGCAGGGAATATAACTTCTTTTTTAGAAGAACTGATTTCTTTCTTTGAGAGAGAAAGAGAGAGAGAAAGCATGAGTGGGGGACAGAGACAGAGGGAGAAGGAGAAGCATAGTCTCTGCTGAGCAGGGAGCCTGATTCGAGGCTCAATCCTTTGGCCCCGAAAGTATGACCTGACCCTAAAGCAGTCACTTAACAGAATGAGCTCCCCCGCCCCCAGAGCACCAACAAATTCCCTCCTTCATACCCGTCACTCTTTTAGCCCATCCCCTGCCCAACTACTGTCTGGTAATCATCAGTGCCTTCTCTATACCTACCAGTCTGTTTCCTGGTTTGCCTCTCTCAATTTCCCCCCATGTTCCTTTCTTTTGTTTCTTAAATACCATATATGAGAGAAGGCAAATAGTATTCGTTTTGCGTTGACTAATTTTGCTTCCCAAAGTCCTCTCCAGCTGAATCCATGTTGTTCCAAATGACAGCATTTCGTTCTTTTGGAGGGCTGAGTAATATTCCATTACACACACACGCACACACACACCCACACGCACACCACACACACACACACACACACACAAAAATCATTCTTATTTATTGAGTCATCTGTTGATGGACATTTGAGGTTTTTCAATCATTTCAGCATTGTTGATAATGCTCTAAGCATTGGGATGCACATTTCCCTTCCAATTGGTATCTTGGTATCTCTAGGGTCATTCCATCGTAGTGTAATGGCTGGAGAGCAGGGGAGTTCGGTTTTTAGGTTTTGAGGGACCTCCATACTATCAAAAAGAACATTTCCGATTTACTTCCAAATTCTAGCAAAAGATATGTCTAAAGTAGTACATGACAATGGGTTCGAGTCTTTACGGTGAGGTGAGGGGGACCGCCAATGGAAGCGGCATGCTAGTATTCAGCAAGGTCTTAAAGTATTCAGAATGTGTGTGGAGCACCTACTATGTGCCAGATAATATGCACCATCTTCTTCATGTTTCTTTAAGTTATTTCTACACATTGCATGGGGTTCAAACTCACATCCCGAAAACCGAAAGCTGTATGCTCCCAGCCACTGAGACAGCCGGGTGCTGCTGCACCATTGTCTTGAATCTCCACAACAGCTGGCAAGAGTAGAGCTGGAGTTTGAAGGCAGGTGGCTGTGACTCCGAATCCTCAGCCTTTCCTGAGAAATGACATATGCCAGAGCATCAAACCTTTACCCAGAAGAAAAAGAGCTGACGGAATGGTTGACATGTTTTCCTTATACTTTAAGAAACAGTCCACTATCCATTGAAAATAAAATAGTAAAACGAGATGAAATATATTTTTTCTTACTTGTAATTCTGCATCTTCAACAATATTTGTGAAAACGGTCATGCAGCACACTGATTTTGAAAACCTGGGAGTCTGAGGATTTCTTGTATAATGCTGACATCCCGTGGCTAAGAGGGATCATGACCAAAGTCCTCAAGAAATCCCTTTCATGTCAGTTTGGGAGCTGGCTACTAGAGGGCAGCACTGATCTGCTTTCTGTCAAGTTGACAGGGTTGAAGGTGGCAGAAAGTTGGGTCATGATTCCACGTGTCCTCTCCAAACTGCCACAAAGAAATGGATAAATCAGTAGATCGATACATATAGCCTAAATACCCTCAAGCAGTCTCATTGCATCCAGTAGCAATGTGGCAAAATTATTTAGCTCTGAGCCCTGGAACCATGCCTCTTCCATGTGCCCTAGGACTCCACCATTTCCCTGCTGCGTGAACTTGGCCACATCACAGAACCTCTCATGAATGATGGTTTTGTCCACCTCTGATGTGAGAATTAAAATCGTCGTCCCCGTGGGCTGGCTGGCTGACTAAATCTGTATAGCATTTGATTCTTGACTTCAGGGTGCCGGGTTGAAACCCTGCACTGGGCGTGGGGCTCACTTCAGAAAGTAAAAGAGGGGCTCCTGGGTGACCCAGTTGGTGAAGCATCAGCCTTGGCTTAGGTCATGATCCCAGGGCCCTGGGATCGACCCCCTCCTCGTCGGGCAAACTGCTTAGCAAGGAGCCTGCTTCTCCTTCTCCTTCTGCCTGCCACTTGGCCTGCTTGTGCTCTCTCTCGGCCAAAGGAATAAATGAAATGTTTCTTTATTGAAATTCCATGGGCCTACATAGAATACATCTTTAACTTTGGATGCAATCTTCAATCATTGCATGGGTATACCTCCAAGGGCTCATCATATCATGTGCCCTCCTTAAGGCGCCTCACTGGGTGACCCCATTCCCTCATGAAACTCCCTTTCTGCCAACTTCACTTTGCTTCCAGGAGTCAGGAGTGTTTCGTGGTTTGTCTCTCTTTCTGATTACTTCCCGTTCGGTTTTCCTCTCGATCCCTGTGATCCTCTGCACTATTCCTTATATTCCATCCAGGAAAGAGGACAACCTAAAGAGGATGTGCACCCTAGACTCACTGGAATCTGACTCAGGCATCAGAAGGGACGAATACCTCCCATTTTCCTCGATGTGGGTGGAAACGCAAGGGATTCTGCTAAGTGAAATCAGTCAGGCAGAGAAAGATCATTATCACAGGGTTTCACTCATATTGGAAAAAATATATTTCTAAAAAAGAAAGAAAAAAAAGCCTGGTCTCCAAGTCGTCCAGGTGTTATGCTAAATAAATGAAAATCTGCACTGTGAGTACAGTGAGTGCCCGTTGATAAGTGGTCATTGACAATTATCCTACCCCAAACCGTCGTTTGTGAAAGAATGTATACATAGTGTGTGTGTATATATATATATATATATATATATACACATATACATATATATGTATATATATATACACATATATACACATATATATATACACATATATACATATATATATATTTATTTAGATACCTATATGTATAAGTAAAGATGTATATTTGGCAATGCTTACAGCACTTGGCTTTATACATATACATATATATATATATGGTTAGATAGATGTATGTAAACATACATGTATATATATAATATATATAATATATATGCCCTGTTTTTTAAAAAGAAGTGATTTCTTTACTTGAGAGAGAGAGAGAAAGCATGAGTGGCGGGCCGGGTCAGAGGGAGAAGGAGAAGCAGACTCCACGCTGAGCAGGGATCCTGCATGGAGGCTCATTCCTGTGACCATGAGAATATGACTTGAGCCTAAAGCAGACACTTAACCGACAGAACCCCCCAGGAGCCCCAAAATATGCCTTTCCTCAGACCCATATCCCGTTTAGCCCTTTCCCCTGCCCACCTCCCCTCTGATCATCATCAGTGTTTTCTCTGGGGTTAGCAGTCTGTTTCCTGGTTTGCCTCTCTCAATTTCTCCCCATGTTCATTTTTTTTTAATACCACATATGAGAGAAACCACATAGAATTCATCTTTCTTTGACTCATTTTGCTTCATATGGTCCTCTGCAGCTGTATCCATGTCGTTCAAAATGGCAACATTTCTTTCATTTGGATGGCTGCGTATTTTTCTATTACACACACACACACACACACATGCACACACACACAAAAACACTCACACACTTTCTTATTTATTGAGTCATCTGTTGATGGACATTTGAGTTTTTTCCATCATTCTGGCATTGGTGATAATGCTATAAGCATTGGGCTGCACATTTCCCTTCCAATTAGTTTTTTGGTATCTCTAGGATCATTCCATCATAGTGTAATGCCTGGAGAGCAGGGGAGTTTGGTTTTTCGATTTTTGAGGGACCTCCATACTATCAAAATGATCATTTCCGATTTACTTCCAAATTCTAGCAAAAGATATGTTGGAAGTAGGATATGAGTATGGGTTCGAGTCTTTATGGTGAGGTGAGGGGTATTGCCACCCAAAGCATGCATGCTGAGGATTCAGCATGGTCTTAGAGTATTCTGAATGTGTGTCACGCACGTACCATGTGCCGGAATATATGCACCATCTTCTTTATGTTTCTTTAACTGTTTTCTACCCCCTGCTTGCGGCTCAAACGCCCAACCCCAAGAGCGAGATCTGTATGGTCCCACCAACTGAGACAGCCGGGTGCTGCTGCACCATTGTCTGGAATCCCCACAGCAGCTGGGAAGAGTAGAGCTGGAGTTTGAAGGCAGGTGGCTGTGACTCCGAATCCTCGGCCTTTCCTGAGAACTGATGTATGCCGTAGCATCAGACTTTTACCCGGAATAAAAAGAGTTTACAGAATGGTTGACATGTTTTCCTTATACGTTAAGAAACAGTCCACTGTTCATGGAAAATAAAATAGTACAATGAGATGAAATATATTTTTCTTACTTACCATTCTGCATCTTATAAAATATTTGTTACAAATATTTGTATTTGTAACTTTCCATTGCATTTGAGAAGCTTTTGAAAGCTTTTGAAACATGGGAGTTTGAGGTATTCTTGTATAATACTGACATCACGTGGCGACAAGGGATCATGACCAAAGTCCTCAAGAAATTCCTTTCATGTCAGTTTGGGATCTGGCTACTAGAGGGCAGCACTGATCTGCTTTGTGTCAAGTTTTGGTGTTGAAGGAGGCAGAAGGTTGCGTCAAGATTCCACGTGTCCTCTCCAAACTGCCACAAAGAAATGGATAAATCTGTAGATTGATACATAACCTAAATAGCCTCAAGCAGCCTCTTAGCATCCAGTAGCAACGCGGCAAAACCATTTAGCTCTTAGCCCTGGAAACATGCTCCCTCTGTTGGACCCAGGACTCCACCATTTACCACGTGCATGAACTTGGCCACATCACATATCTTCTGGGGATTTTATTGTTTTCTCGACCTCTGACGTGAGAATAAAAATTGTCCTCCCTTTGCGGTGGCTGGGTGGCGCAGTCTATAGAGCATTTGACTCTTGACCACAGAGTCAGGGGTTTAAAACCCACAGCAGGTGTAGGGTTTACTTAACAAGTAAAATAGGGACTCCTCGGTGGCCCAGTTGGTGAAGCATATGCCTTTCGCTTCGGTCATGATCCCAGGGCCCTGGGATGGAGCCCCACCTCATCGGGCAACCTGCTTAGCAAGGAGCCTGCACTCCCTCTCCTTCTGCCTGCCACTCGGCCTGCTTGTGCTCTCTCTTTATCGGCCATAGGAATGAATGAAATGTTTCTTTATTGAAATTCCATGGGCCAACATAGAATACATCATTAGCTTTGGATGCAATCTTCAATGATTAGTTGGGGATACCTCCCAGGGCTCGTCATACCATGTGCCCTCCTTAATGCGCATCACCGGGTGACCCCATCCCCCCATCCACCTCCCTTTCTGCCAATTTCACTTTGGTTCCAGGCTTCAGGAGTGTTTTCTGGTTTGTCTCTCTTTCTGATTTCTTCCCATGCAGTTTTCCTCTCAATCCCTGTGATCCTCTCCACTATTCCTTATATTCCATACAAGAAAGTGGACTACCTAAAGAGGATATGGTTCCTAGACTCACTAGAATCCTACTCAGGCATCAGAAGGGATGAATACCTCCCATTTTCCTCGACATGGGTGGAACTGGAGGGGATTCTGCTAAGTGAAATCAGTCAGTCAGAGAGACCCATTATCCAAGGTTTCTCTCATATTTGAAAAAATATATTTCTAAAAATTTAAACAAAATAAGAATGGCCTCCACGTCTTCCAGGTGTTATGAGAAATAAATGAAAAACTGTACTGTGTGTACGAAGAGTGCCAGTTGAGAAGAGATCATTGGTAATGATGGCATTGCCTCCTACCACAAACTGTCCTTTGTGGAAGAATATGTACCTAGTATATATATCTATCTCTATCTATATCTATATCTTCTATGTAGATACATAAATATATATGTATGAATATATATAGCAGTGCTTACAGCACACTGCTTATATATATACAGACATATGTACATATATATAAACATACATATATGTATATATATATGATATATGCCCTCTTTTGTAAGAAGGACTGATTTATTTATTTGAGAGAGAGAGAGAGAGAAAGCATGAGTGTTGGGCAGAGTCAGAGGGAGAAGGAGAAGCACACTCGCCGCTGAGCAGGAACCCTCCATCCAGGCTTAATCCTGGGGCCCCAAGAGTATGACTTGAGCCTAAAACAGACACTTAACCGATGGAATCCCCCCAGGAACCCCAACAAAAGTCCTCCTTCATACCCGACACCCATTTAGCCCATCCCCCTGCCCACCTCCTCTCTGATCATCATCAATGCATTCACTATAGCTACCAGTCTGTTTCCTGGTTTGCCTCTCTCAATTTCACCCCATATTCATTTGTTTACTATTTTTAAATACCATATATGAGAGAAACCACATAGACTTCATCTTTCTTTGACTCATTTTGCTTCGCATAGTCCTCTCCAGCTGAATCCATGTCATTCTAAATGCCAACAATACTTTCATTTGGATGGCTGAGTAATATTCCATTACACACACACACACACACACACACACACACACACACACACACACAAACACACTTTGTTATTTATTGAGTCATCTATTGATGGACATTTGTGTTATTTCCATCATTACGGCATTGTTGATAATGCTATAAGCATTGGGCTGCACATGTCCCTTCCAATCAGTATTTTGGTATCCCTTGGGTCAGTCCTTCGTAGTGTAATGGCTGGAGAGCAGGGGAGTTCAGTTTTTAGCTTTTTGTGGAACATCCGTACTATCAAAAACAACATTTCCAATTTACTTCCAAATTCTAACAAAAGATATGTTTAAAGCAGGATATGAGTATGGGTTCGAGCCTTTATGGTGAGGTGAGGGGGACCACCACCGAATGCAGGCATGCTTAGTATTTAGCATGGTCTTAAAGTATTCTGAATGTGTGTTGAGCACCTACATTGTGCCAGACAATAGGCACCATCTTATTCATGTTTCTTTAACTCTTTTCTACCCACTGTTTGCGGTTCAAAGGCACAACCCCAAAAGGGAGAGCTGTATGCTCCCAACCACTGAGACAGCCTGGTGCTGCTGCACCATTGTCTTGAATCCCCACAACAGCTGGCAAGAGTAGTGCTAGAGTTTGAAGGCAGGTGGCTGTGACTCCGGATCCTCAGCCTTTCCTGAGAACTGACATATGCCAGAGCATCAAACCTTTACCCAGAAGAAAAAGAGCTTATGGAATCATTGACATGTTTTCCTTATACTTTAAGAAACAGTCCACTATTCATTGAAAATAAAATAGTAAAATGAGATGAAATATATTTTTTCTTACTTCCCGTTCTGCATCTTCAACAATATTTGTGAAAACGGTCATGCAGCACACTGATTTTGAAAACCTGGGAGTCTGAGGATTTCTTGTATAATGCTGACATCCCGTGGCTAAGAGGGATCATGACCAAAGTCCTCAAGAAATCCCTTTCATGTCAGTTTGGGAGCTGGCTACTAGAGGGCAGCACTGATCTGCTTTCTGTCAAGTTGACAGGGTTGAAGGTGGCAGAAAGTTGGGTCATGATTCCACGTGTCCTCTCCAAACTGCCACAAAGAAATGGATAAATCAGTAGATCGATACATATAGCCTAAATACCCTCAAGCAGTCTCATTGCATCCAGTAGCAATGTGGCAAAATTATTTAGCTCTGAGCCCTGGAACCATGCCTCTTCCATTTGCCCTTGGACTCCACCATTTCCCTGCTGCGTGAACTTGGCCACATCACAGAACCTCCCATGAATGATGGTTTTGTCCACCTCTGATGTGAGAATTAAAATTGTCGTCCCCGTGGGGTGGCTGGCTGGCTAAGTCTGTATAGCATTTGACTCTTGACTTCAGGGTGCCGGGTTGAAACCCTGCACTGGGCGTGGGGCTCACTTCAAAAAGTAATTGAGGGGCTCCTAGGCGGCCCAGTTGGTGAAGCATCGGCATTGCCCTTAGGTCATGATCCCAGGGCCCCGGTATCGAGCCCACCTCGTCGGGCTCCCTGCATTCCAAAGAACATACTTCTCCCTCTCTTTATGCCTGCGCCTCGGCCTGCTTTTGCTCCCTCTCTCTCGGCCAAAGGAATAAATGAAATGTTTCTTTATTGAAATTCCATGGGCCAACATAGAAGGCATTTTTGATTTGGATACAATCTTCATTTATTAGTTAGGTATACCTCTCCGGGTTCATCATATCATGTCCCCTCCTTAATGCGCATCAAAGGGTGACCCCATCCCACCACCCACATCCCTATCTGCCAACATCACTTTTCTTCCAGGAGTCAGGAGTGTTTCATGGTTTGTCTCTCTTTCTGATTTCTTCCCGTTCAGTTTTCGTCTCGATCCCTGTGGTCTTCTGCACTATTACTTATATTCCATCCAGGAAAGAGGACTACCTAAAGAGGATGTGGATCCAAGACTCACTGGAATCTGACTCAGGAATCAGAAGGGACAAATACCTCCCAATTTCCTCGATGTGGGTGGAAATGCAAGGGATTCTGCGAAGTGAAATCAGTGAGTCAGAGAAAGATCATTATCACAGGGGTTCACTCATATAGGAAAAAATATATTTCCAAAAAAGAAAAAAAAAAAAAGCCTGATCTCCAAGTTGTCCAGGTGTTATGCCAAATAAATGAAAATCTACACTGTGAGTACAGTGAGTGCCCGTTGAGAAGTGGTCATTGATAATTGTGATATTGCCTCCTACCCCAAACGGTCCTTTGTGAAAGAATGTATATATAGTATATATATATAATACTTTTTTTACGTAGATACCTATATGTATATGTATAGATGTATAGTTGGCAATGCTTACAGCACTCAGGTTTTTATATATATATGTATATATCTATATATATATATGTATGTAAAGCTATATGAATATATATAATATATATGTCCTGTTTTTTTCTTTTTTTTTAATTTATTTGACAGAGATCACAAGTAGGCGGAGAGGCAGATAGAGAGAGAGGAAGGGAAGCAGGCTCCCTGCTGATCAGAGAGACCGATTTGGGACTCGATCCCAGGACCCTGGGATCCTGACCTGAGCCAAAGGCAGAGGTTTTATCCCACTAAGCCACTCAGGTGCCCCTATATGTCCTGTTTTTTAAAAAGAAGTGATTTCTTTATTTGAGAGAGAGAGAGAGAGAGAAAGCATGAGTGGCGGGCAGAGTCAGAGGGAGATAGAGAAGCAGACTCCCCGCTGAGCAGGGATGCTGCATGGAGGCTCAATCCTGTGGCCCTGAGAGTATGACTTGAGCCTAAAGCAGACACTGAACCTACAAAACCCCCCCAGGAGACCCAACATATTGCCTTTCAGACCCATCTCCCGTTTAGCCCATCCCCCTGCCCACCTCCTCTCTGATCATCATCAGTGCATTCTCTAGAGCTACCAGTCTGTTTCCGGGTTTGCCTTTCTCAATTTCTACCCATGTTCATTTGTTTTTTTTTAAATACATATATGAGAGAAAACATATAGAATTCATCTTTCTTTGACTCATTTTGCTTCATATGGTCCTCTGAAGCTGTATCCATGCCATGCAAAATGGCAACATTTCTTTCATTTGGATGGCTGAGTAATATTCCATTACACACACGCCACTAACACAAACACTCACACACATTCTTATTTATTGAGTCATCTGTTGATGGACATTTGAGTTATTTCCAACGTTTTGGCATTGGTGACAATGCTATAAGCAATGGGCTGCACATTTCCCTTCCAATTAGTTTTTTGGTATCTCTAGGGTCATTCCATCGTAGTGTAATGTCTGGAAGCAGGGGAGTTCAGTTTTTAGATTTTTGAAGGACCTCCATACTATCAAAAAGAACATTTCTGATTTACTTCCAAATTCTAGAAAAGATATGTTTAAAGTAGGATATGAGTATGCGTTTGAGTCTTTATGGTGAGGTGAGGGGGATTGCCACCCAAAGCATGCATGCTGAGGATTCAGCATGGTCTTAGAGCCTTCTGAATGTGTGTCGAGCACCTACCATGGGCCAGAAAATATGCACCATCTTCTTCATGTTTCTTTAACTCTTTTCTACCCACTTCTTGGGGTTCAAAGGCACAACCCCAAAAGGGAGAGCTCTATGCTCCCACCCACTGAGACAGCCAGGTGCTGCTGCACCATTGTCTTGAATCCCCACAACAGCTGGGAAGAGTAGAGCTGGAGTTTGAAGGCAGGTGACTGTTACTACGGATCCTCAGCCTTTCCTGAGAACTGGCGTATGCCAGAACTTCAAACCTTTACCCAGAAGAAAAAGAGCTTACGGAATGGTTGACATGGTTTGCTTCTACTTTAAGAAACAGTCCACTGTTCCTTGAAAATAGTAAAAGGAGATGAAATAGTTGTTTTTTTTCCTTACCGTTCTGCATCTTCAACAATACTTGTGAAAACGGTCATGCAGCACATTGATTTTGAAAACCTGGGAGTCTGAGGAATTCTTCTATAAATACTGACATTGTGTGGCTAAGAGCATCATGACCAAAGTCCTCAAGAAATCCCTTTGTATGTCATTTTGGGAGCTGGCTACTCCAGGGAAGCACTGAACTGCTTTCTGTCAAGTTTGCAGGGTTCAAGGTGGCAGAAAGTTGGGTCATGATTCCACGTGTCCTCTCCAAACTGCCACAAAGAAATGGATAAATCTGTAGATCGATACATATAGGCTAAATAGCCTCAAGCAGCCTCTTTGCATACTGGAACAATGCAGCAAAATGACTTAGCTCTGAGTCCTGGAGCCATGCTGCTTCCTTTCGCCCGGGGTTACCACCATTTCCCTGCTGCGTGAACTTGGCCACATCACAGAATCTCTGCAGACTTGATGGTTTTGTCCACCTCTGACGTGAGAATTAAAATTGTCCTCCCCTTGGGGTGGCAGGCTGGCTAAGACTGTAGAGCATTTGACTCTGGACCTCAGGGTCAGGGCTGGAAACCCCACCCTGGTCATGGGGCTCACTTCAGAAAGTAAAAGAGGGGCTCCAGGGTGGCCCAGTTGGTGAAGCATCGGCTTTGCGCTTGGGTCATGATCCCAGGGCCCTGGCATGGAGCCCCACCTCGTCGGGCTCCCTGCTTAGTAAGAAGCCTGCTTCTCCCTCTCCTTCTGCCTGCCACTCAGCCTGCTTTTACTCCCTCTCTCTCTGCCAAAGGAATGAATGGAATGTTTCTTTATTGAAATTCCATGGGCCAGCATACAATATCACTTTACTTTGGATGCAATGTTCAATCATTAGTTTCGTATACCACCGTGAGCTCATCATATTATGTGCCCTCCTTAAGGCACATCACCGGCTGACCCCATCCCCCCACGCACCTCCCTTTCTGCCAACTTCACTTGGCTTCCAAGCCAGGAGTGTTTTTTGGTTTGTCTCTCATTCTGATTTCTTCCTGTTCAGGTTTCCTCTCGATCCCTGTGATCCTCTGCACCATTCCTTATATTCCATCCAGGAAAGAGGACTACCTAAAGACGATGAGGATCCTAGACTCACTGGAATCTGACTCAGGCATCAGAAGGGAAGAATACCTCCCATTTTCCTCGATGTGGGCGGCAATGCAAGGGATTCTGCGAAGTGAAATCAGTGAGTCAGAGAAAGATCATTATCACAGGGATTCACTCATATAGGAAAAAATATATTTCTAAAAAAGAAAATAAAATAGCCTGATCTCCAAGTCGTCCAGGTGTTATGCTAAGTAAATGAAAATCTGCACTGTGAGTACAGTGAGTGCCCGGTGAGAAGTGGTCATTGATAATTTTGATATTGCTTCCTACCCCAAACAGTCCTTTGTGAAAGATTGTATACATAGTATGTGTATATATATATATATATATATATATATATATATATATATATACTCTTTTTACGTAGAGACCTATATGTATATGTATAGATGTATATTTGGCAATGCTTACAGCACTTGGCATTTTATATAGATAGATAGATAGATAGATAGCTACATAAATAGATATATGTATGTAAAGCTATATGTATATGTATAATATATATAAAATATATATGCCCTGTTTTTTAACAAGAAGTGATTTCTTTATCTGAGAGAGAGAGAGAGAGAGAGAAAAAGAAAGCATGAGTGGTGGGCAGAGACAGAGGGAGATGGAGAAGCAGACTCCCCGCTGAGCAGGGATCCTGCATGGAGGCTCAATCCTGTGGCCCTGAGAGTATGACTTGAGCCTAAAGCAGACACATAACAGACGGAAATCCCAAGGAGCCCCAACATATTCCCTTCCTCAGAACCATCTGCCGTTTAGTCCATCCCCCAGCCCACCTCCTCTCTGATCATCATCAGTGCATTCTCTATAGTTACCAGTCTGTTTCCTGGTTTGCCTCTATCAATTTCTCCCCATGTTCATTTGTTTTTTTTTAAATACCATATATGAGAGAAACCACATAGAATTCATCTTTCTTTGACTCATTTTGCTTCATATGGTCCTCTGAAGCTGTATCCATGTCATTCAAAATGGCAACATTTCTTTCATTTGGTTGGCTGATTAATATTCCATTCCACACACGCACACATACGCGCACACACGCACACACACACAAACACTCACACAAATTCTTATTTAATGAGTCATCTGTTGATGGACTTTTGAGTTATTTCCATCGTTTTGGCACTGGTGATCATGCTATAAGCATGGGCTGCACATTTCCCTTCCAATTAGTGTTTTGGTATCTCTAGGGTCCTTCCACCGTAGTGTAATGGCTGGAGAGCAGGGGAGTTCAGTTTTTCGATTTTTTGAGGGACCTCCATACTATCAAAAAGAACATTTCCGATTTACTACCAAATTCTAGAAAAGATATGTTGAAAGTAGGATATGAGTATGGTTCGAGTCTTTATGGTGAGGTGAGGGGGATTGCCACCCAAAGCATGCATGCTGAGGATTCAGCATGGTCTTAGAGTATTCTGAATGTGTGTCGAGCACCTACCATGGGCCAGAAAACATGCACCATCTTCTTCATGTTTCTTTAACTCTTTTCTACCCACTGCTTGCGGTTCAAACGCACAACCCCAAAAGGGAGATCTGTATGCTCCCCCCAACTGAGACAGCCGGGCGCTGCTGCACCATTGTCTTGAATCCCCACAACAGCTGGGAAGAGTAGAGCTGGAGTTTGAAGGCAGGTGGCTGTGACTCCGGATCCTCAGCCTTTCCTGAGAACTGATGTATGCCAGAGCATCAAACTTTACCCAGAAGAAAAAGAGCTTACGGAACAGTTGACATGTTCTCCTTATACTTTAAAAAACAGTCCAATGTTCCTTGTAAATAGCAAAAGGAGGTGAAATAGTGTTTTTTTTTCCCTTACCATTCTGCATCTTCAACAATACTTGTGAAAACGGTCATGCAGCACATTGATTGTGAAAGCCTGGGAGTCTGAGGAATTCTTGTATAATACTGACATGCATGGCTAAAAGGATTCATGACCAAAGTCCTCAAGAAATCCCTTTCATGTCACTTTGGGAGCTGGCTACTGGAGGGCAGCACTGATCTGCTTTCTGTCAAGTTGACAGGGTTGAAGGTGGCAGATAGTTGGGTCATGATTCCACGTGTCCTCTCCAAACTGCCACAAAGGAATGGAAAAATCAGTAGATCGATACATATAGCCTAAATACCCTCAAGCAGCCTCTTTGCATCTTGTAGATTTGCAGCAAAATGACTTAGCTCTGAGCCCTGGAGTCATACTGCTTCCGTTCGCCCCTGGACACCACCATTTCCCTGCTGCGTGAACTTGGCCACTTCACAGAATCTCTCCAGACTTGATGGTTTTGTCCACCTCTGATGTGAGAATTAAAATTGTCCTCCCCTTGGGGTGGCAGTCCGGCAAAGTCTGTAGAGCATTTGACTCTGGACCTCAGGGTCAGGTGTGGAAACCCCACCCTGGGCATGGGGCTCACTTCAGAAAGTAAAAGAGGGGCTCCTGGCTGGCCCAGTTGGTGAAGCATCGGCCTTGCGCTTGGGTCCTGGACCCAGGGCCCTGGCATCGAGCCCCACCTCGTCGGGCTCCCTGCTTAGTAAGAAGCCTGCTTCTCCATCTCCTTCTGCCTGCCACATGGCCTGCTTTTGCTAGAGCAATTGACTCTGGACCTCAGGGTCATGGGTGGAAACCCCACCCTGGGCATGGGGCTCACTTCAGAAAGTAAAAGAGGGGCTCCTGTGTCGCCCAGTTGGTGAAGCATCGGCCTTGCGCTTGGGTCATGATCCCAGGGCCCTGGCATCGAGCCCCATCTCGTCGGGCTCCCTGCTTAGCAAGAAGCCTGCTTCTCCCTCTCCTTCTGCCTGCCACTCGGCCTGCTTTTGCTCCCTCTCTCTCAGCGAAAGGAATGAATGGAATGTTTCTTTATTGAAATTCCATGGGCCAACATAGAATACATCATTAGCTTTGGATGCAACGTTCAATCATTAGTTGCGTATACCTCCGTGAGCTCATCATATTATGTGCCCTCCTTAATGCACATCACCGGCTGACACCATCTCCCCACCCACCTCCCTTTCTGCCAACTTCACTTTGCTTCCAGGAGTCAGGAGTGTTTTGTGGTTTGTCTCTCTTTCTGATTTCTTCCCGTTCAGTTTTCCTCTCGATCCCTGTGATCCTCTGCCCTATTCCTTATATTCCGTAAATAAAGGGGACTACCTAAAGAGGATGTGGATCCTAGACTCACTGGAATCTGACTCAGGCGTCAGAAGGGGCAAATACCTCCCATTTTCCTCGATGTCGGTGGAAATGCAAGGGATTCTGCTAAGTGAAGTCAGTGAGTCAGAGAAAGATCATTATCACAGGGTTTCACTCATATTGGAATAAATATATTTCTAAAAAAGAAAATCAAATAGCCTGATCTCCAAGTCGTCCAGGTGTTATGCTAAATAAATGAAAATCTGCACTGTCAGTACAGTGAGTGTCCGTTGAGAAGTGGTCATTGATAATTACGATATTGCCTCCTAACCCAAACGGTCCTTCGTGAAAGAAAGTATAGATAGTGTATATATATATATATACTTTTTAACATAGAAACCTATATGTATATGTATAGATGTATGTTTGGCAATGGTTACAGCACTTGGCTTTTTATATATATACAGATATAGATTGATAGATAGATAGCTACATAGATAGATATATATATGTAAAGCTATATGTATATATATAATATATATATAATATATATGCCCTGCTTTTTAAAAAGAAGTGATTTCCTTATTTGAGAGAGAGAGAGAGAGAGAACAAGCATGAGTGGCAGGCAGAGACAGAGGGAGATGGAGAAGCAGAGTCCCCGCTGAGCAGGGATCCTGAATGGAGGCTCAATCCTGTGGCCCAGAGTATGACTTGAGCCTAAAGCAGACATTTATCTGAAAGAAACCCCCAAGGAGCCCCATCATATGCCCTTTCTCAGACCCATTTCCCATTTAGCCCATCCCCCTGCCCACCTCCTCTCTGAACAACATCAGTGCATTCTCTAGAGCTTCCAGTCTGTTTCCTGGTTTGCCTCTCTCCATTTTTCCCCATGTTCATTTGTTTTTCTTTTAAATACCATATATGAGAGAAACCACACAGAATTCATCTTTCTTTGACTCCTTTTGCTTCATATGGTCCTCTGCAGCTGTATCCATGTCGTTCAAAATGGCAACATAACTTTCATTTGGATGGCTGAGTAATGTTCCATTTCACACACACACACACACACAAACACTCACACACATTCTTATTTATTGAGTCATCTGTTGATGGACATTTGAGTTATTTCCATCGTTTTGGCATTGGTGATAATGCTCTAAGCATTGGGCTGCACATTTCCCTTCCAATTAGTTTTTTGGTATCTCTAGGGTCATTCCATCGTAGTGTGATGGCTGGCAAGCAGGGGACTTCAGTTTTTAGATTTTTGAGGGACCTCCATACTATCAAAAAGAACATTTCGGATTTACGTCCAAATTCTAGCAAAAGATAGGTTTAAAGTAGGATATGAGTATGGTTCGAGTCTTTATGGTGAGGTGAGGGGGATTGCCACCCAAAGCATGCATACTGAGGATTCAGCATCGTCTTAGAGACGTCTGAATATGTGTCGAGCACCTACCATGGGCCAGAAAATATGCACCATCTTTTCATATTTCTTTTTCTCTTTTCTACCCACTGCTTGGGGTTCAAACGCACAACCCCAAAAGGGAGAGCTGTATGCTCCCACCCACTGAGACTGCCGAGTGCTGCTGCACCGTTGTCTTGAATCCCCACAACAGCTGGGAAGAGTAGAGCTGGAGTTTGAAGGCAGGTGGCTGAGACTCCGGATCCTCAGCCTTTCCTGAGAACTAACGTATGCCAGATCATCAAACCTTTACCCAGAGGAAAAAGAGCTGACGGAATGGTTGACATGTTTTCCTTATACTTTAAGAAACAGTCCACTGTTCCTTGAAAATAGTAAAAGGAGGTGAAAGATTGGCCTTTTTCCTTACCGTTCTGCATCTTCAACAATACTTGTGAAATCGGTCATGCAGCACATTGATTTTGAAAACCTGGGAGTCTGAGGAATTCTTGTATAATACTGACATGTGTGGCTAAGAGGATTCATGACCAAAGTCTTCAAGAAATCCCTTTCATGTCACTTTGGGAGCTGGCTACTGGAGGGCAGCACTGATCTGCTTTCTGTCAAG
This sequence comes from Meles meles, assembly GCF_922984935.1. NCBI lineage: Eukaryota > Metazoa > Chordata > Mammalia > Carnivora > Mustelidae > Meles > Meles meles. The sequence continues at coordinate 91,896,978 of NC_060087.1, read as the reverse complement.
CTGACAGGGTTGAAGGTGGCAGATAGTTGGGTCATGATTCCACGTGTCCTCTCCAAACTGCCACAAAGGAATGGAAAAATCAGTAGATCGATACATATAGCCTAAATACCCTCAAGCAGCCTCTTTGCATCTTGTAGATTTGTAGCAAAATGACTTAGCTCTGAGCCCTGGAGTCATGCTGCTTCCGTTCGCCCCTGGACACCACCGTTTCCCTGCTGCGTGAACTTGGCCAATTCACAGAATCTCTCCAGACTTGATGGTTTTGTCCACCTCTGATGTGAGAATTAAAATTGTCCTCCCCTTGGGGTGGCAGTCTGGCTAAGTCTGTAGAGCATTTGACTCTGGACCTCAGGGTCAGGGGTGGAAACCCCACCCTGGGCATGGGGCTCACTTCAGAAAGTAAAAGAGGGGCTCCTGGCTGGCCCAGTTGGTGAAGCATCGGCCTTGCGCATGGGTCCTGGACCCAGGGCCCTGGCATCGAGCCCCACCTCGTCGGGCTCCCTGCTTAGTAAGAAGCCTGCTTCTCCATCTCCTTCTGCATGCCACATGGCCTGCTTTTGCTAGAGCAATTGACTCTGGACCTCAGGGTCATGGGTGGAAACCCCACCCTGGGCATGGGGCTCACTTCAGAAAGTAAAAGAGGGGCTCCTGTGCCGCCCAGTTGGTGAAGCATCGGCCTTGCGCTTGGGTCATGATCCCAGGGCCCTGGCATCGAGCCCCATCTCGTCGGGCTCCCTGCTTAGCAAGAAGCCTGCTTCTCCCTCTCCTTCTGCCTGCCACTCGGCCTGCTTTTGCTAGAGCAATTGACTCTGGACCTCAGGGTCATGGGTGGAAACCCCACCCTGGGCATGGGGCTCACTTCAGAAAGTAAAAGAGGGGCTCCTGTGTCGCCCAGTTGGTGAAGCATCGGCCTTGCGCTTGGGTCATGATCCCAGGGCCCTGGCATCGAGCCCCATCTCGTCGGGCTCCCTGCTTAGCAAGAAGCCTGCTTCTCCCTCTCCTTCTGCCTGCCACTCGGCCTGCTTTTGCTCCCTCTCTCTCAGCGAAAGGAATGAATGGAATGTTTCTTTATTGAAATTCCATGGGCCAACATAGAATACATCATTAGCTTTGGATGCAACGTTCAATCATTAGTTGCGTATACCTCCGTGAGCTCATCATATTATGTGCCCTCCTTAATGCACATCACCGGCTGACACCATCTCCCCACCCACCTCCCTTTCTGCCAACTTCACTTTGCTTCCAGGAGTCAGGAGTGTTTTGTGGTTTGTCTCTCTTTCTGATTTCTTCCCGTTCAGTTTTCCTCTCGATCCCTGTGATCCTCTGCCCTATTCCTTATATTCCATACAGGAAAGGGGACTACCTAAAGAGGATGTGGATCCTAGACTCACTGGAATCTGACTCAGGCATCAGAAGGGGCGAATACCTCCCATTTTCCTCGATGTGTGTGGAAATGCAAGGGATTCTGCTAAGTGAAGTCAGTGAGTCAGAGAAAGATCATTATCACAGGGTTTAACTCATATTGGAATAAATATATTTCTAAAAAAGAAAATCAAATAGCCTGATCTCCAAGTCGTCCAGGTGTTATGCTAAATAAATGAAAATCTGCACTGTCAGTACAGTGAGTGTCCGTTGAGAAGTGGTCATTGATAATTACGATATTGCCTCCTACCCCAAACGGTCCTTTGTGAAAGAATGTATAGATAGTGTATATATATATATATATATATATATATATATATATATATATATACTTTTTAACGTAGAAACCTATATGTATATGTATAGATGTATGTTTGGCAATGGTTACAGCACTTGGCTTTTTATATATATACAGATATAGATCGATAGATAGATAGCTACATAGATAGATATATATATGTAAAGCTATATGTATATATATAATATATATATAATATATATGCCCTGCTTTTTAAAAAGAAGTGATTTCCTTATTTGAGAGAGAGAGAGAGAGAGAACAAGCATGAGTGGCAGGCAGAGACAGAGGGAGATGGAGAAGCAGAGTCCCCGCTGAGCAGGGATCCTGAATGGAGGCTCAATCCTGTGGCCCAGAGTATGACTTGAGCCTAAAGCAGACATTTATCTGAAAGAAACCCCCAAGGAGCCCCATCATATGCCCTTTCTCAGACCCATTTCCCGTTTAGCCCATCCCCCTGCCCACCTCCTCTCTGAACAACATCAGTGCATTCTCTAGAGCTTCCAGTCTCTTTCCTGGTTTGCCTCTCTCCATTTTTCCCCATGTTCATTTGTTTTTCTTTTAAATACCATATATGAGAGAAACCACACAGAATTCATCTTTCTTTGACTCCTTTTGCTTCATATGGTCCTCTGCAGCTGTATCCATGTCGTTCAAAATGGCAACATAACTTTCATTTGGATGGCTGAGTAATGTTCCATTTCACACACACACACACACACACACACACACACACACACACACAAACACTCACACACATTCTTATTTATTGAGTCATCTGTTGATGGACATTTGAGTTATTTCCATCGTTTTGGCATTGGTGATAATGCTCTAAGCATTGGGCTGCACATTTCCCTTCCAATTAGTTTTTTGGTATCTCTAGGGTCATTCCATCGTAGTGTGATGGCTGGCAAGCAGGGGACTTCAGTTTTTAGATTTTTGAGGGACCTCCATACTATCAAAAAGAACATTTCGGATTTACGTCCAAATTCTAGCAAAAGATATGTTTAAAGTAGGATATGAGTATGGTTCGAGTCTTTATGGTGAGGTGAGGGGGATTGCCACCCAAAGCATGCATACTGAGGATTCAGCATCGTCTTAGAGACGTCTGAATATGTGTCGAGCACCTACCATGGGCCAGAAAATATGCACCATCTTTTCATATTTCTTTTTCTCTTTTCTACCCACTGCTTGGGGTTCAAACGCACAACCCCAAAAGGGAGAGCTGTATGCTCCCACCCACTGAGACTGCCGAGTGCTGCTGCACCGTTGTCTTGAATCCCCACAACAGCTGGGAAGAGTAGAGCTGGAGTTTGAAGGCAGGTGGCTGAGACTCCGGATCCTCAGCCTTTCCTGAGAACTAACGTATGCCAGATCATCAAACCTTTACCCAGAGGAAAAAGAGCTGACGGAATGGTTGACATGTTTTCCTTATACTTTAAGAAACAGTCCACTGTTCCTTGAAAATAGTAAAAGGAGGTGAAAGGTTGGCCTTTTTCCTTACCGTTCTGCATCTTCAACAATACTTGTGAAATCGGTCATGCAGCACATTGATTTTGAAAACCTGGGAGTCTGAGGAATTCTTGTATAATACTGACATGTGTGGCTAAGAGGATTCATGACCAAAGTCTTCAAGAAATCCCTTTCATGTCACTTTGGGAGCTGGCTACTGGAGGGCAGCACTGATCTGCTTTCTGTCAAGTTGACAGGGTTGAAGGTGGCAGATAGTTGGGTCATGATTCCACGTGTCCTCTCCAAACTGCCACAAAGGAATGGAAAAATCAGTAGATCGATACATATAGCCTAAATACCCTCAAGCAGCCTCTTTGCATCTTGTAGATTTGTAGCAAAATGACTTAGCTCTGAGCCCTGGAGTCATGCTGCTTCCGTTCGCCCCTGGACACCACCGTTTCCCTGCTGCGTGAACTTGGCCACTTCACAGAATCTCTCCAGACTTGATGGTTTTGTCCACCTCTGATGTGAGAATTAAAATTGTCCTCCCCTTGGGGTGGCAGTCTGGCTAAGTCTGTAGAGCATTTGACTCTGGACCTCAGGGTCAGGGGTGGAAACCCCACCCTGGGCATGGGGCTCACTTCAGAAAGTAAAAGAGGGGCTCCTGGCTGGCCCAGTTGGTGAAGCATCGGCCTTGCGCTTGGGTCCTGGACCCAGGGCCCTGGCATCGAGCCCCACCTCGTCGGGCTCCCTGCTTAGTAAGAAGCCTGCTTCTCCATCTCCTTCTGCCTGCCACATGGCCTGCTTTTGCTAGAGCAATTGACTCTGGACCTCAGGGTCATGGGTGGAAACCCCACCCTGGGCATGGGGCTCACTTCAGAAAGTAAAAGAGGGGCTCCTGTGTCGCCCAGTTGGTGAAGCATCGGCCTTGCGCTTGGGTCATGATCCCAGGGCCCTGGCATCGAGCCCCATCTCGTCGGGCTCCCTGCTTAGCAAGAAGCCTGCTTCTCCCTCTCCTTCTGCCTGCCACTCGGCCTGCTTTTGCTCCCTCTCTCTCAGCGAAAGGAATGAATGGAATGTTTCTTTATTGAAATTCCATGGGCCAACATAGAATACATCATTAGCTTTGGATGCAACGTTCAATCATTAGTTGCGTATACCTCCGTGAGCTCATCATATTATGTGCCCTCCTTAATGCACATCACCGGCTGACACCATCTCCCCACCCACCTCCCTTTCTGCCAACTTCACTTTGCTTCCAGGAGTCAGGAGTGTTTTGTGGTTTGTCTCTCTTTCTGATTTCTTCCCGTTCAGTTTTCCTCTCGATCCCTGTGATCCTCTGCCCTATTCCTTATATTCCATACAGGAAAGGGGACTACCTAAAGAGGATGTGGATCCTAGACTCACTGGAATCTGACTCAGGCATCAGAAGGGGCGAATACCTCCCATTTTCCTCGATGTGTGTGGAAATGCAAGGGATTCTGCTAAGTGAAGTCAGTGAGTCAGAGAAAGATCATTATCACAGGGTTTAACTCATATTGGAATAAATATATTTCTAAAAAAGAAAATCAAATAGCCTGATCTCCAAGTCGTCCAGGTGTTATGCTAAATAAATGAAAATCTGCACTGTCAGTACAGTGAGTGTCCGTTGAGAAGTGGTCATTGATAATTACGATATTGCCTCCTACCCCAAACGGTCCTTTGTGAAAGAATGTATAGATAGTGTATATATATATATATATATATATATATATATATATATATACTTTTTAACGTAGAAACCTATATGTATATGTATAGATGTATGTTTGGCAATGGTTACAGCACTTGGCTTTTTATATATATACAGATATAGATCGATAGATAGATAGCTACATAGATAGATATATATATGTAAAGCTATATGTATATATATAATATATATATAATATATATGCCCTGCTTTTTAAAAAGAAGTGATTTCCTTATTTGAGAGAGAGAGAGAGAGAGAACAAGCATGAGTGGCAGGCAGAGACAGAGGGAGATGGAGAAGCAGAGTCCCCGCTGAGCAGGGATCCTGAATGGAGGCTCAATCCTGTGGCCCAGAGTATGACTTGAGCCTAAAGCAGACATTTATCTGAAAGAAACCCCCAAGGAGCCCCATCATATGCCCTTTCTCAGACCCATTTCCCGTTTAGCCCATCCCCCTGCCCACCTCCTCTCTGAACAACATCAGTGCATTCTCTAGAGCTTCCAGTCTCTTTCCTGGTTTGCCTCTCTCCATTTTTCCCCATGTTCATTTGTTTTTCTTTTAAATACCATATATGAGAGAAACCACACAGAATTCATCTTTCTTTGACTCCTTTTGCTTCATATGGTCCTCTGCAGCTGTATCCATGTCGTTCAAAATGGCAACATAACTTTCATTTGGATGGCTGAGTAATGTTCCATTTCACACACACACACACACACACACACACACACACACACACACAAACACTCACACACATTCTTATTTATTGAGTCATCTGTTGATGGACATTTGAGTTATTTCCATCGTTTTGGCATTGGTGATAATGCTCTAAGCATTGGGCTGCACATTTCCCTTCCAATTAGTTTTTTGGTATCTCTAGGGTCATTCCATCGTAGTGTGATGGCTGGCAAGCAGGGGACTTCAGTTTTTAGATTTTTGAGGGACCTCCATACTATCAAAAAGAACATTTCGGATTTACGTCCAAATTCTAGCAAAAGATATGTTTAAAGTAGGATATGAGTATGGTTCGAGTCTTTATGGTGAGGTGAGGGGGATTGCCACCCAAAGCATGCATACTGAGGATTCAGCATCGTCTTAGAGACGTCTGAATATGTGTCGAGCACCTACCATGGGCCAGAAAATATGCACCATCTTTTCATATTTCTTTTTCTCTTTTCTACCCACTGCTTGGGGTTCAAACGCACAACCCCAAAAGGGAGAGCTGTATGCTCCCACCCACTGAGACTGCCGAGTGCTGCTGCACCGTTGTCTTGAATCCCCACAACAGCTGGGAAGAGTAGAGCTGGAGTTTGAAGGCAGGTGGCTGAGACTCCGGATCCTCAGCCTTTCCTGAGAACTAACGTATGCCAGATCATCAAACCTTTACCCAGAGGAAAAAGAGCTGACGGAATGGTTGACATGTTTTCCTTATACTTTAAGAAACAGTCCACTGTTCCTTGAAAATAGTAAAAGGAGGTGAAAGATTGGCCTTTTTCCTTACCGTTCTGCATCTTCAACAATACTTGTGAAATCGGTCATGCAGCACATTGATTTTGAAAACCTGGGAGTCTGAGGAATTCTTGTATAATACTGACATGTGTGGCTAAGAGGATTCATGACCAAAGTCTTCAAGAAATCCCTTTCATGTCACTTTGGGAGCTGGCTACTGGAGGGCAGCACTGATCTGCTTTCTGTCAAGCTGACAGGGTTGAAGGTGGCAGATAGTTGGGTCATGATTCCACGTGTCCTCTCCAAACTGCCACAAAGGAATGGAAAAATCAGTAGATCGATACATATAGCCTAAATACCCTCAAGCAGCCTCTTTGCATCTTGTAGATTTGTAGCAAAATGACTTAGCTCTGAGCCCTGGAGTCATGCTGCTTCCGTTCGCCCCTGGACACCACCGTTTCCCTGCTGCGTGAACTTGGCCACTTCACAGAATCTCTCCAGACTTGATGGTTTTGTCCACCTCTGATGTGAGAATTAAAATTGTCCTCCCCTTGGGGTGGCAGTCTGGCTAAGTCTGTAGAGCATTTGACTCTGGACCTCAGGGTCAGGGGTGGAAACCCCACCCTGGGCATGGGGCTCACTTCAGAAAGTAAAAGAGGGGCTCCTGGCTGGCCCAGTTGGTGAAGCATCGGCCTTGCGCTTGGGTCCTGGACCCAGGGCCCTGGCATCGAGCCCCACCTCGTCGGGCTCCCTGCTTAGTAAGAAGCCTGCTTCTCCATCTCCTTCTGCCTGCCACATGGCCTGCTTTTGCTAGAGCAATTGACTCTGGACCTCAGGGTCATGGGTGGAAACCCCACCCTGGGCATGGGGCTCACTTCAGAAAGTAAAAGAGGGGCTCCTGTGTCGCCCAGTTGGTGAAGCATCGGCCTTGCGCTTGGGTCATGATCCCAGGGCCCTGGCATCGAGCCCCATCTCGTCGGGCTCCCTGCTTAGCAAGAAGCCTGCTTCTCCCTCTCCTTCTGCCTGCCACTCGGCCTGCTTTTGCTCCCTCTCTCTCAGCGAAAGGAATGAATGGAATGTTTCTTTATTGAAATTCCATGGGCCAACATAGAATACATCATTAGCTTTGGATGCAACGTTCAATCATTAGTTGCGTATACCTCCGTGAGCTCATCATATTATGTGCCCTCCTTAATGCACATCACCGGCTGACACCATCTCCCCACCCACCTCCCTTTCTGCCAACTTCACTTTGCTTCCAGGAGTCAGGAGTGTTTTGTGGTTTGTCTCTCTTTCTGGTTTCTTCCCGTTCAGTTTTCCTCTCGATCCCTGTGATCCTCTGCCCTATTCCTTATATTCCATACAGGAAAGGGGACTACCTAAAGAGGATGTGGATCCTAGACTCACTGGAATCTGACTCAGGCATCAGAAGGGGCGAATACCTCCCATTTTCCTCGATGTGTGTGGAAATGCAAGGGATTCTGCTAAGTGAAGTCAGTGAGTCAGAGAAAGATCATTATCACAGGGTTTAACTCATATTGGAATAAATATATTTCTAAAAAAGAAAATCAAATAGCTGATCTCCAAGTCGTCCAGGTGTTATGCTAAATAAATGAAAATCTGCACTGTCAGTACAGTGAGTGTCCGTTGAGAAGTGGTCATTGATAATTACGATATTGCCTCCTACCCCAAACGGTCCTTTGTGAAAGAATGTATAGATAGTGTATATATATATATATATATATATATATATATATATATATATATACTTTTTAACGTAGAAACCTATATGTATATGTATAGATGTATGTTTGGCAATGGTTACAGCACTTGGCTTTTTATATATATACAGATATAGATCGATAGATAGATAGCTACATAGATAGATATATATATGTAAAGCTATATGTATATATAATATATATATATAATATATATGCCCTGCTTTTTAAAAAGAAGTGATTTCCTTATTTGAGAGAGAGAGAGAGAGAGAACAAGCATGAGTGGCAGGCAGAGACAGACGGAGATGGAGAAGCAGAGTCCCCGCTGAGCAGGGATCCTGAATGGAGGCTCAATCCTGTGGCCCAGAGTATGACTTGAGCCTAAAGCAGACATTTATCTGAAAGAAACCCCCAAGGAGCCCCATCATATGCCCTTTCTCAGACCCATTTCCCGTTTAGCCCATCCCCCTGCCCACCTCCTCTCTGAACAACATCAGTGCATTCTCTAGAGCTTCCAGTCTGTTTCCTGGTTTGCCTCTCTCCATTTTTCCCCATGTTCATTTGTTTTTCTTTTAAATACCATATATGAGAGAAACCACACAGAATTCATCTTTATTTGACTCCTTTTGCTTCATATGGTCCTCTGCAGCTGTATCCATGTCGTTCAAAATGGCAACATAACTTTCATTTGGATGGCTGAGTAATGTTCCATTTCACACACACACACACACACACACACACACACACAAACACTCACACACATTCTTATTTATTGAGTCATCTGTTGATGGACATTTGAGTTATTTCCATCGTTTTGGCATTGGTGATAATGCTCTAAGCATTGGGCTGCACATTTCCCTTCCAATTAGTTTTTTGGTATCTCTAGGGTCATTCCATCGTAGTGTGATGGCTGGCAAGCAGGGGACTTCAGTTTTTAGATTTTTGAGGTCCTCCATACTATCAAAAAGAACATTTCGGATTTACGTCCAAATTCTAGCAAAAGATATGTTTAAAGTAGGATATGAGTATGGTTCGAGTCTTTATGGTGAGGTGAGGGGGATTGCCACCCAAAGCATGCATACTGAGGATTCAGCATCGTCTTAGAGACGTCTGAATATGTGTCGAGCACCTACCATGGGCCAGAAAATATGCACCATCTTTTCATATTTCTTTTTCTCTTTTCTACCCACTGCTTGGGGTTCAAACGCACAACCCCAAAATGGAGAGCTGTATGCTCCCACCCACTGAGACTGCCGAGTGCTGCTGCACCGTTGTCTTGAATCCCCACAACAGCTGGGAAGAGTAGAGCTGGAGTTTGAAGGCAGGTGGCTGAGACTCCGGATCCTCAGCCTTTCCTGAGAACTAACGTATGCCAGATCATCAAACCTTTACCCAGAGGAAAAAGAGCTGACGGAATGGTTGACATGTTTTCCTTATACTTTAAGAAACAGTCCACTGTTCCTTGAAAATAGTAAAAGGAGATGAAATACTTGTTGTTTTTTTTTTTTTTCCTTACCGTACTGCATCTTCAACAATACTTGTGAAATCGGTCATGCAGCACACTGATTTTGAAAACCTGGGAGTCTGAGGAATTCTTGTATAATACTGACATTGCATAGCTAAGAGGGATCATGACCAAAGTCTTCAAGAAATCCCTTTCATGTCACTTTGGGAGCTGGCTACTCGAGGGAGGCACTGATCTGCTTTCTGTCAAGTTGACAGGGTTGAAGGTGGCAGAAAGTTGGGTCAGGAATCCACGTGTCCTCTCCAAACTGCCACAAAGAAATGAATAAATCAGTAGATCGATACATATAGCCTAAATACCCTCAACCAGCCTCTTTGCATCCTGTAGCAATGCAGCAAAATGACTTAGCTCTGAGCCCTGGTGCCACGCTGCTTTCTTTCGCCCCGGGAAATTACCATTCCCTGCTGTCTGAACTTGGCCACATCACAGAATATCTGCAGACTTGATGGTTTTGTCCACCTCTGACGTGAGAATTGAAATTGTCCTCCCCTTGGGGTGGCAGGCTGTCTAAGTCTGTAGAGCATTTGACTCTGGACCTCAGGGTCATGGGTGGAAACCCCACCCTGGCCATCGGGCTCACTTCAGAAAGTAAAAGAGGGGCTCCTGGGTGGCCCAGTTGGTGAAGCATCGGCCTTGCGCTTGGGTCATGAGCCCAGGGCCCTGGCATCGAGCCCCAGCTCGTCGGGCTGCCTGCTTAGCAAGAAGCCTGCTTCTCCCTCTCCTTCTGCCTGCCACTCAGCCTGCTTTTGCTCCCTCTCTCTCAGCGAAAGGAATGAATGGAATGTTTCTTTATTGAAATTCCATGGGCCAACATAGAATACATCATTAGCTTTGGATGCAACGTTCAATCATTAGTTGCGTATACCTCCGTGAGCTCATCATATTATGTGCCCTCCTTAATGCACATCACCGGGTGACCCCATCCCCCCACCCTCCTCCCTTTCTGCCAACTTCACTGTGCTTCCAGGAGTCAGGAGTGTTTTGTGGTTTGTGTCTCTTTCTGATTACTTCCCGTTCAGTTTTCCTCTCGATCCCTGTGATCCTCTGCAATATTCCTTATATTCCATCCAGGAAAGAGGACTACCTCAAGACGATGTGGATCCTAGACTCACTGGAATCTGACTCAGGCATCAGAAGGGGCGAATACCTCCCATTTTCCTCGATGTGTGTGGAAATGCAAGGGATTCTGCTAAGTGAAGTCAGTGAGTCAGAGAAAGATCATTATCACAGGGTTTAACTCATATTGGAATAAATATATTTCTAAAAAAGAAAATCAAATAGCCTGATCTCCAAGTCGTCCAGGTGTTATGCTAAATAAATGAAAATCTGCACTGTCAGTACAGTGAGTGTCCGTTGAGAAGTGGTCATTGATAATTACGATATTGCCTCCTACCCCAAACGGTCCTTTGTGAAAGAATGTATAGATAGTGTATATATATATATATATATATATATATATATATATATATATATACTTTTTAACGTAGAAACCTATATGTATATGTATAGATGTATGTTTGGCAATGGTTACAGCACTTGGCTTTTTATATATATACAGATATAGATCGATAGATAGATAGCTACATAGATAGATATATATATGTAAAGCTATATGTATATATATAATATATATATAATATATATGCCCTGCTTTTTAAAAAGAAGTGATTTCCTTATTTGAGAGAGAGAGAGAGAGAGAACAAGCATGAGTGGCAGGCAGAGACAGAGGGAGATGGAGAAGCAGAGTCCCCGCTGAGCAGGGATCCTGAATGGAGGCTCAATCCTGTGGCCCAGAGTATGACTTGAGCCTAAAGCAGACATTTATCTGAAAGAAACCCCCAAGGAGCCCCATCATATGCCCTTTCTCAGACCCATTTCCCGTTTAGCCCATCCCCCTGCCCACCTCCTCTCTGAACAACATCAGTGCATTCTCTAGAGCTTCCAGTCTCTTTCCTGGTTTGCCTCTCTCCATTTTTCCCCATGTTCATTTGTTTTTCTTTTAAATACCATATATGAGAGAAACCACACAGAATTCATCTTTATTTGACTCCTTTTGCTTCATATGGTCCTCTGCAGCTGTATCCATGTCGTTCAAAATGGCAACATAACTTTCATTTGGATGGCTGAGTAATGTTCCATTTCACACACACACACACACACACACACACACACACACACAAACACTCACACACATTCTTATTTATTGAGTCATCTGTTGATGGACATTTGAGTTATTTCCATCGTTTTGGCATTGGTGATAATGCTCTAAGCATTGGGCTGCACATTTCCCTTCCAATTAGTTTTTTGGTATCTCTAGGGTCATTCCATCGTAGTGTGATGGCTGGCAAGCAGGGGACTTCAGTTTTTAGATTTTTGAGGGACCTCCATACTATCAAAAAGAACATTTCGGATTTACGTCCAAATTCTAGCAAAAGATATGTTTAAAGTAGGATATGAGTATGGTTCGAGTCTTTATGGTGAGGTGAGGGGGATTGCCACCCAAAGCATGCATACTGAGGATTCAGCATCGTCTTAGAGACGTCTGAATATGTGTCGAGCACCTACCATGGGCCAGAAAATATGCACCATCTTTTCATATTTCTTTTTCTCTTTTCTACCCACTGCTTGGGGTTCAAACGCACAACCCCAAAATGGAGAGCTGTATGCTCCCACCCACTGAGACTGCCGAGTGCTGCTGCACCGTTGTCTTGAATCCCCACAACAGCTGGGAAGAGTAGAGCTGGAGTTTGAAGGCAGGTGGCTGAGACTCCGGATCCTCAGCCTTTCCTGAGAACTAACGTATGCCAGATCATCAAACCTTTACCCAGAGGAAAAAGAGCTGACGGAATGGTTGACATGTTTTCCTTATACTTTAAGAAACAGTCCACTGTTCCTTGAAAATAGTAAAAGGAGGTGAAAGATTGGCCTTTTTCCTTACCGTTCTGCATCTTCAACAATACTTGTGAAATCGGTCATGCAGCACATTGATTTTGAAAACCTGGGAGTCTGAGGAATTCTTGTATAATACTGACATGTGTGGCTAAGAGGATTCATGACCAAAGTCTTCAAGAAATCCCTTTCATGTCACTTTGGGAGCTGGCTACTGGAGGGCAGCACTGATCTGCTTTCTGTCAAGCTGACAGGGTTGAAGGTGGCAGATAGTTGGGTCATGATTCCACGTGTCCTCTCCAAACTGCCACAAAGGAATGGAAAAATCAGTAGATCGATACATATAGCCTAAATACCCTCAAGCAGCCTCTTTGCATCTTGTAGATTTGTAGCAAAATGACTTAGCTCTGAGCCCTGGAGTCATGCTGCTTCCGTTCGCCCCTGGACACCACCGTTTCCCTGCTGCGTGAACTTGGCCACTTCACAGAATCTCTCCAGACTTGATGGTTTTGTCCACCTCTGATGTGAGAATTAAAATTGTCCTCCCCTTGGGGTGGCAGTCTGGCTAAGTCTGTAGAGCATTTGACTCTGGACCTCAGGGTCAGGGGTGGAAACCCCACCCTGGGCATGGGGCTCACTTCAGAAAGTAAAAGAGGGGCTCCTGGCTGGCCCAGTTGGTGAAGCATCGGCCTTGCGCTTGGGTCCTGGACCCAGGGCCCTGGCATCGAGCCCCACCTCGTCGGGCTCCCTGCTTAGTAAGAAGCCTGCTTCTCCATCTCCTTCTGCCTGCCACATGGCCTGCTTTTGCTAGAGCAATTGACTCTGGACCTCAGGGTCATGGGTGGAAACCCCACCCTGGGCATGGGGCTCACTTCAGAAAGTAAAAGAGGGGCTCCTGTGTCGCCCAGTTGGTGAAGCATCGGCCTTGCGCTTGGGTCATGATCCCAGGGCCCTGGCATCGAGCCCCATCTCGTCGGGCTCCCTGCTTAGCAAGAAGCCTGCTTCTCCCTCTCCTTCTGCCTGCCACTCGGCCTGCTTTTGCTCCCTCTCTCTCAGCGAAAGGAATGAATGGAATGTTTCTTTATTGAAATTCCATGGGCCAACATAGAATACATCATTAGCTTTGGATGCAACGTTCAATCATTAGTTGCGTATACCTCCGTGAGCTCATCATATTATGTGCCCTCCTTAATGCACATCACCGGCTGACACCATCTCCCCACCCACCTCCCTTTCTGCCAACTTCACTTTGCTTCCAGGAGTCAGGAGTGTTTTGTGGTTTGTCTCTCTTTCTGGTTTCTTCCCGTTCAGTTTTCCTCTCGATCCCTGTGATCCTCTGCCCTATTCCTTATATTCCATACAGGAAAGGGGACTACCTAAAGAGGATGTGGATCCTAGACTCACTGGAATCTGACTCAGGCATCAGAAGGGGCGAATACCTCCCATTTTCCTCGATGTGTGTGGAAATGCAAGGGATTCTGCTAAGTGAAGTCAGTGAGTCAGAGAAAGATCATTATCACAGGGTTTAACTCATATTGGAATAAATATATTTCTAAAAAAGAAAATCAAATAGCTGATCTCCAAGTCGTCCAGGTGTTATGCTAAATAAATGAAAATCTGCACTGTCAGTACAGTGAGTGTCCGTTGAGAAGTGGTCATTGATAATTACGATATTGCCTCCTACCCCAAACGGTCCTTTGTGAAAGAATGTATAGATAGTGTATATAAATATATATATATATATATATATATATATATATATATATATATATATACTTTTTAACGTAGAAACCTATATGTATATGTATAGATGTATGTTTGGCAATGGTTACAGCACTTGGCTTTTTATATATATACAGATATAGATCGATAGATAGATAGCTACATAGATAGATATATATATGTAAAGCTATATGTATATATATAATATATATAATATATATGCCCTGCTTTTTAAAAAGAAGTGATTTCCTTATTTGAGAGAGAGAGAGAGAGAGAACAAGCATGAGTGGCAGGCAGAGACAGACGGAGATGGAGAAGCAGAGTCCCCGCTGAGCAGGGATCCTGAATGGAGGCTCAATCCTGTGGCCCAGAGTATGACTTGAGCCTAAAGCAGACATTTATCTGAAAGAAACCCCCAAGGAGCCCCATCATATGCCCTTTCTCAGACCCATTTCCCGTTTAGCCCATCCCCCTGCCCACCTCCTCTCTGAACAACATCAGTGCATTCTCTAGAGCTTCCAGTCTCTTTCCTGGTTTGCCTCTCTCCATTTTTCCCCATGTTCATTTGTTTTTCTTTTAAATACCATATATGAGAGAAACCACACAGAATTCATCTTTCTTTGACTCCTTTTGCTTCATATGGTCCTCTGCAGCTGTATCCATGTCGTTCAAAATGGCAACATAACTTTCATTTGGATGGCTGAGTAATGTTCCATTTCACACACACACACACACACACACAAACACTCACACACATTCTTATTTATTGAGTCATCTGTTGATGGACATTTGAGTTATTTCCATCGTTTTGGCATTGGTGATAATGCTCTAAGCATTGGGCTGCACATTACCCTTCCAATTAGTTTTTTGGTATCTCTCGGGTCATTCCATCGTAGTGTAATGGCTGGAGAGCAGGGGAGTTCGGTTTTTAGATTTTTGAGGGACCTCCATACTATCAAAAAGAACATTTCTGATTTACTTCCAAATTCTAGCAAAAGATATATTTAAAGTAGGATAGGAGTATGGGTTGGAGTCTTTATGGTGAGGTGAGGGGGATTGATACCCAAAGCATGCATGCTGAGGATTCAGCATGGTCTTAGAGCCTTCTGAATGTGTGTTGAGCACCTACCATGGGCCAGAAAATATGCACCATCTTCTTCATGTTTCTTTAACTCTTTTCTACCCACTGTTTGGGGTTCAAAGGCACAACCCCAAAAGGGAGAGCTGTATGCTCCCACCCACTGAGACAGCCGGGTGCTGCTGCACCATTGTCTTGAATCCCCACAACAGCTGGGAAGAGTAGAGCTGGAGTTTGAAGGCAGGTGGCTGAGACTCCGGATCCTCAGCCTTTCCTGAGAACTAACGTATGCCAGATCATCAAACCTTTACCCAGAGGAAAAAGAGCTGATGGAATGGTTGACATGTTTTCCTTATACTTTAAGAAACAGTCCACTGTTCCTTGAAAATAGTAAAAGGAGATGAAATACTTGTTGTTTTTTTTTTTTTTCCTTACCGTACTGCATCTTCAACAATACTTGTGAAATCGGTCATGCAGCACACTGATTTTGAAAACCTGGGAGTCTGAGGAATTCTTGTATAATACTGACATTGCGTAGCTAAGAGGGATCATGACCAAAGTCTTCAAGAAATCCCTTTCATGTCACTTTGGGAGCTGGCTACTCGAGGGAGGCACTGATCTGCTTTCTGTCAAGTTGACAGGGTTGAAGGTGGCAGAAAGTTGGGTCAGGAATCCACGTGTCCTCTCCAAACTGCCACAAAGAAATGAATAAATCAGTAGATCGATACATATAGCCTAAATACCCTCAACCAGCCTCTTTGCATCCTGTAGCAATGCAGCAAAATGACTTAGCTCTGAGCCCTGGTGCCACACTGCTTTCTTTCGCCCCGGGAAATTACCATTCCCTGCTGTCTGAACTTGGCCACATCACAGAATATCTGCAGACTTGGTTTTGTCCACCTCTGACGTGAGAATTGAAATTGTCCTCCCCTTGGGGTGGCAGGCTGTCTAAGTCTGTAGAGCATTTGACTCTGGACCTCAGGGTCATGGGTGGAAACCCCACCCTGGCCATCGGGCTCACTTCAGAAAGTAAAAGAGGGGCTCCTGGGTGGCCCAGTTGGTGAAGCATCGGCCTTGCGCTTGGGTCATGAGCCCAGGGCCCTGGCATCGAGCCCCAGCTCGTCGGGCTGCCTGCTTAGCAAGAAGCCTGCTTCTCCCTCTCCTTCTGCCTGCCACTCAGCCTGCTTTTGCTCCCTCTCTCTCAGCGAAAGGAATGAATGGAATGTTTCTTTATTGAAATTCCATGGGCCAACATAGAATACATCATTAGCTTTGGATGCAACGTTCAATCATTAGTTGCGTATACCTCCGTGAGCTCATCATATTATGTGCCCTCCTTAATGCACATCACCGGGTGACCCCATCCCCCCACCCTCCTCCCTTTCTGCCAACTTCACTGTGCTTCCAGGAGTCAGGAGTGTTTTGTGGTTTGTGTCTCTTTCTGATTACTTCCCGTTCAGTTTTCCTCTCGATCCCTGTGATCCTCTGCAATATTCCTTATATTCCATCCAGGAAAGAGGACTACCTCAAGATGATGTGGATCCTAGACTCACTGGAATCTGACTCAGGCATCAGAAGGGATGAATCCCGCCCATTTTCATCGATGTGGGTGGAAAAGCAAGGGATTCTGCTAAATGAAGTCAGTGAGTCAGAGAAAGATCATTATGACAGTGTTTCACTCCTATGGGAAAAATATGTATGTCTAAAAAAGAAAATCAAATAGCCTGATCTCCAAGTCGTGCAGGTGTTATGCTAAATAAATGAAAATCTGCACTGAGAGTACAGTGAGTGCCCCGTGAGAAGTGGTCATTGATAATTATGATATTGCCTCCTACCCCAAACGGTCCTATGTGAAAGAATGTATACATAGTATATATATATATTTATTTATATATATATATATATATAATTTTTTTACGTAGAGAACTACATTTATATGAATAGATGTATATTTGGCAATGCTTACAGCACTTGGCGCTTTATATATATATAGATAGATAGATAGATAGATCGATAGATAGATAGCTACATTGATAGATATATATATGTAAAGCTGTATGTATATATATAATATATAAATATTATATATGCCCTGTTTTTTAAAAAGAAGTGATTTCTTAATTTGCGAGAGAGAGAGAGACAGAGAGAGAGAGCGAGAGAAAGCATGAGTGGCGGGCAGAGACAGAGGGAGATGGAGAAGCAGACACCCCGCTGAACAGGGATCCTGCATGGAGGCTCAATCCTGTGGCCCTGAGGTATGACTTGAGCCTAAAGGAGACATTTAACTGACAGAAACCCCCAAGGAGCCCCAACATATGCCCTTCCTCAGACCCATCTCCTGTTTAGCCCATCCCCCTGCCCACCTCCTCTCTGATCATCATCAGTGCATTCCCTAGAGTTCCCAATCTGTTTCCTGGTTTGCCTCTCTAAATTTCTCTCCATGTTCATTTGTTTTTTTTAAAATACCATATATGAGAGAAACCACATAGAATTCATCTTTCTTTGACTCCTTTTGCTTCATATGGTCCTCTGCAGCTGTATCCATGCCGTTCCAAATGGAAACATTTCTTTCATTTGGATGGCTGAGTAATATTCCATTACACACACACACACACACACACACACACACTCACACACAAACACTCACACACATTCTTATTTATTGAGTCATCTGTTGATGGACATTTGAGTTATTTCCATCGTTTTGGCATTGGTGATAATGCTCTAAGCATTGGGCTGCACATTACCCTTCCAATTAGTTTTTTGGTATCTCTCGGGTCATTCCATCGTAGTGTAATGGCTGGAGAGCAGGGGAGTTCGGGTTGTAGATTTTTGAGGGACCTCCATACTATCAAAAAGAACATTTCAGATTTACTTCCAAATTCTAGCAAAAGATATATTTAAAGTAGGATATGAGTATGGGTTGGAGTCTTTATGGTGAGGTGAGGGGGATTGATACCCAAAGCATGCATGCTGAGGATTCAGCATGGTCTTAGAGCCTTCTGAATGTGTGTCGAGCACCTACCATGGGCCAGAAAATATGCACCATCTTCTTCATGTTTCTTTAACTCTTTTCTACCCACTGTTTGGGGTTCAAAGGCACAACCCCAAAAGGGAGAGCTGTATGCTCCCACCCACTGAGACAGCCGGGTGCTGCTGCACCATTGTCTTGAATCCCCACAACAGCTGGGAAGAGTAGAGCTGGAGTTTGAAGGCAGGTGGCTGAGACTCCGGATCCTCAGCCTTTCCTGAGAACTAACGTATGCCAGATCATCAAACCTTTACCCAGAGGAAAAAGAGCTGATGGAATGGTTGACATGTTTTCCTTATACTTTAAGAAACAGTCCACTGTTCCTTGAAAATAGTAAAAGGAGATGAAATACTTGTTGTTTTTTTTTTTTTTCCTTACCGTACTGCATCTTCAACAATACTTGTGAAATCGGTCATGCAGCACACTGATTTTGAAAACCTGGGAGTCTGAGGAATTCTTGTATAATACTGACATTGCGTAGCTAAGAGGGATCATGACCAAAGTCTTCAAGAAATCCCTTTCATGTCACTTTGGGAGCTGGCTACTCGAGGGAGGCACTGATCTGCTTTCTGTCAAGTTGACAGGGTTGAAGGTGGCAGAAAGTTGGGTCAGGAATCCACGTGTCCTCTCCAAACTGCCACAAAGAAATGAATAAATCAGTAGATCGATACATATAGCCTAAATACCCTCAACCAGCCTCTTTGCATCCTGTAGCAATGCAGCAAAATGACTTAGCTCTGAGCCCTGGTGCCACACTGCTTTCTTTCGCCCCGGGAAATTACCATTCCCTGCTGTCTGAACTTGGCCACATCACAGAATATCTGCAGACTTGGTTTTGTCCACCTCTGACGTGAGAATTGAAATTGTCCTCCCCTTGGGGTGGCAGGCTGTCTAAGTCTGTAGAGCATTTGACTCTGGACCTCAGGGTCATGGGTGGAAACCCCACCCTGGCCATCGGGCTCACTTCAGAAAGTAAAAGAGGGGCTCCTGGGTGGCCCAGTTGGTGAAGCATCGGCCTTGCGCTTGGGTCATGAGCCCAGGGCCCTGGCATCGAGCCCCAGCTCGTCGGGCTGCCTGCTTAGCAAGAAGCCTGCTTCTCCCTCTCCTTCTGCCTGCCACTCAGCCTGCTTTTGCTCCCTCTCTCTCAGCGAAAGGAATGAATGGAATGTTTCTTTATTGAAATTCCATGGGCCAACATAGAATACATCATTAGCTTTGGATGCAACGTTCAATCATTAGTTGCGTATACCTCCGTGAGCTCATCATATTATGTGCCCTCCTTAATGCACATCACCGGGTGACCCCATCCCCCCACCCTCCTCCCTTTCTGCCAACTTCACTGTGCTTCCAGGAGTCAGGAGTGTTTTGTGGTTTGTGTCTCTTTCTGATTACTTCCCGTTCAGTTTTCCTCTCGATCCCTGTGATCCTCTGCAATATTCCTTATATTCCATCCAGGAAAGAGGACTACCTCAAGATGATGTGGATCCTAGACTCACTGGAATCTGACTCAGGCATCAGAAGGGATGAATCCCGCCCATTTTCATCGATGTGGGTGGAAAAGCAAGGGATTCTGCTAAATGAAGTCAGTGAGTCAGAGAAAGATCATTATGACAGTGTTTCACTCCTATGGGAAAAATATGTATGTCTAAAAAAGAAAATCAAATAGCCTGATCTCCAAGTCGTGCAGGTGTTATGCTAAATAAATGAAAATCTGCACTGAGAGTACAGTGAGTGCCCCGTGAGAAGTGGTCATTGATAATTATGATATTGCCTCCTACCCCAAACGGTCCTATGTGAAAGAATGTATACATAGTATATATATATATTTATTTATATATATATATATATAATTTTTTTACGTAGAGAACTACATTTATATGAATAGATGTATATTTGGCAATGCTTACAGCACTTGGCGCTTTATATATATATAGATAGATAGATAGATAGATCGATAGATAGATAGCTACATTGATAGATATATATATGTAAAGCTGTATGTATATATATAATATATAAATATTATATATGCCCTGTTTTTTAAAAAGAAGTGATTTCTTAATTTGCGAGAGAGAGAGAGACAGAGAGAGAGAGCGAGAGAAAGCATGAGTGGCGGGCAGAGACAGAGGGAGATGGAGAAGCAGACACCCCGCTGAACAGGGATCCTGCATGGAGGCTCAATCCTGTGGCCCTGAGGTATGACTTGAGCCTAAAGGAGACATTTAACTGACAGAAACCCCCAAGGAGCCCCAACATATGCCCTTCCTCAGACCCATCTCCTGTTTAGCCCATCCCCCTGCCCACCTCCTCTCTGATCATCATCAGTGCATTCCCTAGAGTTCCCAATCTGTTTCCTGGTTTGCCTCTCTAAATTTCTCTCCATGTTCATTTGTTTTTTTTAAAATACCATATATGAGAGAAACCACATAGAATTCATCTTTCTTTGACTCCTTTTGCTTCATATGGTCCTCTGCAGCTGTATCCATGCCGTTCCAAATGGAAACATTTCTTTCATTTGGATGGCTGAGTAATATTCCATTACACACACACACACACACACACACACACACACTCACACACAAACACTCACACACATTCTTATTTATTGAGTCATCTGTTGATGGACATTTGAGTTATTTCCATCGTTTTGGCATTGGTGATAATGCTCTAAGCATTGGGCTGCACATTACCCTTCCAATTAGTTTTTTGGTATCTCTCGGGTCATTCCATCGTAGTGTAATGGCTGGAGAGCAGGGGAGTTCGGGTTGTAGATTTTTGAGGGACCTCCATACTATCAAAAAGAACATTTCAGATTTACTTCCAAATTCTAGCAAAAGATATATTTAAAGTAGGATATGAGTATGGGTTGGAGTCTTTATGGTGAGGTGAGGGGGATTGATACCCAAAGCATGCATGCTGAGGATTCAGCATGGTCTTAGAGCCTTCTGAATGTGTGTCGAGCACCTACCATGGGCCAGAAAATATGCACCATCTTCTTCATGTTTCTTTAACTCTTTTCTACCCACTGTTTGGGGTTCAAAGGCACAACCCCAAAAGGGAGAGCTGTATGCTCCCACCCACTGAGACAGCCGGGTGCTGCTGCACCATTGTCTTGAATCCCCACAACAGCTGGGAAGAGTAGAGCTGGAGTTTGAAGGCAGGTGGCTGTGACTCCGGATCCTCAGCCTTTCCTGAGAACTGACATATGCCAGAGCATCAAACCTTTACCCAGAAGAAAAAGAGCTGATGGAATGGTTGACATGTTTTCCTTATACTTTAAGAAACAGTCCACTGTTCCTTGAAAATAGTAAAAGGAGGTGAAAGTGTTGCCTTTTTCCTTACCGTTCTGCATCTTCAACAATACTTCTGAAATCAGTCATGCAGCACTTTGATTTTGAAATCCTGGGAGTCTGAGGAATACTTGTATAATACTGACATGCGTGGCT
Source organism: Meles meles (assembly GCF_922984935.1). Taxonomy (NCBI): domain Eukaryota; kingdom Metazoa; phylum Chordata; class Mammalia; order Carnivora; family Mustelidae; genus Meles; species Meles meles. Next base: position 91,875,216 of record NC_060087.1, on the reverse strand, counting down.
AAGAGGATTCATGACCAAAGTCCTCAAGAAATCCCTTTCATGAATCGCCTGGGTGGCTCAGTGGATTAAGCCACTGCCTTCGGCTTGGGTCATGATCTCAGGGTACTGGGATCGAGCCCCGCATCGGGCTCTCTGCTCCGCAGGGAGCCTGCTTCCTCGTCTCTCTCAGCCTGCCTCTCTGCCTACTTGTGATCTCTCTCTCTGTCAAATAAATAAATAAAATCTTTGAAGAAAAAATAAAAAGAAATCCCTTTCATGTCACTTAGGGAGCTGGCTCCGTTGGTGAAGCATCAGCCTTGCGCTTGGGTCATGATCCCAGGGCCCTGGCATCGAGCCCCACCTCATTGGGCTCCCTGCTTAGTAAGAAGCCTGCTTCTCCCTCTCCTTCTGCCTGCCACTCGGCCTTCTTTTGCTAGAGCAATTGACTCTGGACCTCAGGGTCACGTGTGGAAACCCCACCCTGGGCATGGGGCTCACTTCAGAAAGTAAAAGAGGGTCTCCTGTGTGGCCCAGTTGGTGAAGCATTGGCCTTGCGCTTGGGCCATGATCCCAGGGCCCTGGCATCTAGCCCCAGCTCTTCAGGCTCCCTGATTAGCATGAAGCCTGCTTCTCCCTCTCCTTTTGCCTACCACTCAGCCTGCTTTTGCTCCCTCTCTCTAGGGAAAAGGAATGAATGGAATGTATCTTTATTGAAATTCCATGGCTCATCCTACGATACATCATTAGCTTTGGATGCAACGTTCAATCATTAGTTGCGTATACCTCCCTGAGCTCATCCTATCATGTGCCCTCCTTCATGCACATCACCGGCTGAACCCATCCCCCCACCCACATCCTTTTCTGCCAACTTCACTTTGCCTCCAGGATCAGGAGTGTTTTGTGGTTTGTCTCTCTTTCTGATTTCTTCCCGTTCAGGTTTCCTCTCAATCCCTGTGATCCTCTGCACTATTCCTTATATTCCATACAGGAAAGAGGACCACCTCAAGACGATGTGGATACTAGACTTCTGGAATCTGACTCAGGCATCAGAAGGGACGAATACCTCCCATTTTCCTCGATGTGGGTGGAAATGCAAGGGATTCTGCTAAGTGAAGTCAGTGAGTCAGAGAACGATCATTATCACAGGGTTTCACTCCTATTGGAAAAAATATATTTCTAAAAAAGAAAATCAAATAGCCTGATCTCCAAGACGTCCAGGTGTTGTGCAAAATAAATGAAAATCTGCACCGTTAGTACAGTGACTGCACGTTGAGAAGTGGTCATTGATAATTATGAGGCTGCCTCCTACCCCAAACGGTCCTTTGTGAAAGAATGTATACATAGTGTGTGTGTGTGTGTGTGTATATATATATATATATATATATATATATATATATACATACTGTTTTAACGTAGAAACCTATATGTATATGTATAGATGTATATTTAGAAATGCTTACAGCACTTTGCATTATATATATATATAGATAGATAGATAGATCGATCGATAGATAGCTACATAGATATATGTATGTAAAGCTATATGTATATATATAATATATATATAATATATATGCCCTGTTTTTTAAAAAGAAGTGATTTTCTTCTTTGAGAGAGAGAGAGAGAGAAAGAACAAGCATGAGTGGCAGGCAGAGACAGAGGGAGATGGAGAAGCAGAGTCCCCGCTGAGCAGGGATCCTGAATGGAGGCTCAATCCTGTGGCCCAGAGTATGACTTGAGCCTAAAGGAGACATTTAACCGACAGAAACCACCAAGGAGCCCCAAGATAGGGCATCCTAAGACCCATCTCGTGTTTAGCCCATCCCCCTGCCCACCTCCTCTCTGATCATCATCAGTGCATTCCCTAGAGTTACCAATATGTTTCCTGGTTTGCCTCTCTAAATTTCTCCCCATGTTCATTTGTTTTTTAAATACCATATATGAGAGAAACCACATAGAATTCATCTTTCTTTGACTCCTTTTGCTTCATATGGTCCTCTGCAGCCGAATCCATGCCATTCCGAATGGAAACATTTCTTTCATTTGGATGGCTGAGTAATATTCCATTCCACCCACACACACACACACACACACACACTCACACACAAACACTCACACACATTCTTATTTTTTGAGTCATCTGTTGATGGACATTTGAGTTATTTCCATCGTTTTGGCATTGGTGATAATGCTCTAAGCATTGGGCTGCACATTTCCCTTCCAATTAGTTTTTTGGTATCTCTAGGGTCATTCCATCGTAGTGTAATGGCTGGAGAGCAGGGGAGTTCGGGATTCAGATTTTTAGGGACCTCCATACTATCAAAAAGAACATTTCAGATTTACTTCCAAATTCTAGCCAAGGATATGTTTAAAGTAGGATATGAGTATGGGTTCGAGTCTTTATGGTGAGTTGAGGGGGATTGCCACCCAAAGCATGCATGCTGAGGATTCAGCATGGTCTTAGAGTCTTCTGAATGTGTGTCGAGCACCTACCATGGGCCAGAAAATATGCACCATCTTCTTCATGTTTCTTTAACTCTTTTCTACCCACTGCTTGGGGTTCAACGGCACAACCCCAAAAGGGAGAGCTGTATGCTCCCACCCACTGAGACTGCCGAGTGCTGCTGCACCATTGTCTTGAATCCCCACAACAGCTGGGAAGAGTAGAGGTGGAGTTTGAAGGCAGGTGGCTGTGACTCCGGATCCTCAGCCTTTCCTGAGAACTGACGTATGCCAGAGCATCAAACCTTTACCCAGAAGAAAAAGAGCTGATGGAATGGTTGACATGTTTTCCTTATACTTTAAGAAACAGTCCACTGTTCCTTGAAAATAGTAAAAGGAGATGAAAGAGTTCCTTTTTTCCTTACCGTTCCGCATCTTCAACAATACTTCTGAAATCAGTCATGCAGCACATTGATTTTGAAAACCTGGGAGTCTGAGGAATACTTGTATAATACTGACATTGTGTGGCTAAGGGTATTCATGGCCAAAGTCCTCAAGAAATCACTTTCATGTCACTTTGGGAACTGGCTACTAGTGGGCAGCACTGATCTGCTTTCTGTCAAGTTGACAGGGTTGAAGGTGGCAGAAAGTTGGGTCAGGATTCCATGTGTCCTCTCCAAACTGCCACAAAGAAATGAATAAATCAGTAGATCGATACATATAGCCTAAATACCCTCAAGCAGCCTCTTTGCATCCTGTAGCAATGCAGCAAATTGACTTAGCTCTGAGCCCTGGTGCCACGCTGCTTTCTTTCGCCCAGGGAAAGTACCATTTCCCTGCTGTGTGAACTTGGCCACATCACAGAATCTCTGAAGACTTGATGGTTTTGTCCACCTCTGACGTGAGAATTGAAATTGTCCTCCCCTTGGGGTGGCAGTCTGGCTAAGTCTGTAGAGCATTTGACTCTGGACCTCAGGGTCAGGGGTGGAAACCCCACCCTGGCCATCGGGCTCACTTCAGAAAGAAAAAGAGGGGCTCCTGTTTGGCCCAGTTGGTGAAGTATCGGCCTTGCGCTTGGGTCATGAGCCCAGGACCCTGGCATCGAGCCCCAGCTCGTCGGGCTCCCTGTTTAGCAAGAAGCCTGCTTCTCCATCTTCTTCTGCTTGCCACTTGGCCTGCTTTTGCTCTCTCTCTTGGAGAAAGGAATGAATGGAATGTTTCTTTATTGAAATTCCATGGACCAACATAGAATACCTCATTAGCTTTGGATGCAACGTTCAATCATTAGTTGCGTATACCTCCGTGAGCTCATCGTATCATGTGCCCTCCTTAATGCACATCACCGGGTGACCCCATCCCCCCACCCACCACCCTTTCTGCCAACTTCATTTTGCTTCCAGGATCAGGAGTGTTTTGTGGTTTGTCTCTCTTTCTGATTACTTCCCGTGCAGGTTTCCTCTCGATCCCTGTGATCCTCTGCAATATTCCTTATATTCCATACAGGAAAGAGGACTACCTGAAGACGATGTGGATCCTAGACTCCGTGGAATCTGACTCAGGCATCAGAAGTGATGAATCCCTCCCATTTTCATCGATGTGGGTGGAAATGCAAGGGATTCTGCTAAGTGAAGTCAGTGAGTCAGAGAAAGATCATTATGACAGGGTTTCACTCCTATGGGAAAAATATATATTTCTAAAAAAGAAAATCAAATAGCCTGATCTACAAGTCGTGCAGGTGTTATGCTAAATAAATGAAAATCTGCACTGAGAGTACAGTGAGTGCCCTGTGAGAAGTGGTCATTGATAATTATGATATTGCCTCCTACCCCAAACTGTCCTATGTGAAAGAATGTATACATAGTATATATATATATATATATATATATTATATATATATATATATTTATGTATTTATATATACTTTTTTTAAGTAGAGACCTATATTTATATGAATAGATGTATATTTGGCAATGCTTACAGCACTTGCCGTTTTATATATATAGAGAGAGAGATCGATAGATATATAGCTACATAGATAGATATATGTATGTAAAGCTGTATGTATATATATAATATATACGTATTATATATGCCCTGTTTTTTAAAAAGAAGTGATTTCTTAATTTGCGAGAGAGAGAGGGACAGAGAGAGAGAGAGAGAGAGGGAAAGCATGAGTGGCGGGCAGAGACAGAGGCAGATGGAGAAGCAGACTCCCCTCTGAGCAGGGATCCTGCATGGAAGCTCAATCCTGTGGCCCTGAGAGTATGACTTGAGTCTAAAGGAGACATTTAACCGACAGAAACCCCCAAGGAGCCCCAACATATGCCCTTCCTCAGACCCATCTCCTGTTTAGCCCATCCCCCTGCCCACCTCCTCTCTGATCATCATCAGTGCATTCCCTAGAGTTACCAATCTGTTTCCTGGTTTGCCTCTCTAAATTTCTCCCCATGTTCATTTGTTTTTTTTTTAAATACCATATATGAGAGAAACCACATAGAATTCATCTTTCTTTAACTCATTTTGCTTCATATGGTCCTCTGCCGCTGTATCCATGTTTTTCCGAATGGAAACATTTCTTTCATTTGGATGGCTGAGTAATATTCCATTACACACACACACACACACACACACACGCACACACTCACACACAAACACTCACACACATTCTTATTTATTGAGTCATCTGTTGATGGACATTTGAGTTATTTCCATCGTTTTGGCATTGGTGATAATGCTCTAAGCACTGGGCTGCACATTTCCCTTCCAATTAGTTTTTTGGTATCTCTCGGTCATTCCATCATAGTGTAATGGCTGGAGAGCTGGGGAGTTCGGGTTGTAGATTTTTGAGGGACCTCCATACTATCAAAAAGAACGTTTCAGATTTACTTCCAAATTCTAGCGAAAGATATGTTTAAAGTAGGATATGACTATCGGTTGGAGTTTTTATGGTGAAGTAAGGGGGATTGACACCCAAAGCATGCATGCTGAAGATTCAGCATGGTCTTAGAGTCTTCTGAATGTGTGTCGAGCACCTACCATGGGCCAGAAAATATGCACCATCTTCTTCATGTTTCTTTAACTCTTTTCTACCCACTGTTTGGGGTTCAAACGCACAACCCCAAAAGGGAGAGCTGTATGCTCCCACCCACTGAGACAGCCGGGTGCTGCTGCACCATTGTCTTGAATCCCCACAACAGCTGGGAAGAGTAGAGCTGGAGTTTGAAGGCAGGTGGCTGTGACTCCGGATCCTCAGCCTTTCCTGAGAACTGACGTATGCCAGAGCATCAAACCTTTACCCAGAAGAAAAAGAGCTGATGGAATGGTTGACATGTTTTCCTTATACTTTAAGAAACAGTCCACTGTTCCTTGAAAATAGTAAAAGGAGGTGAAAGAGTTGCCTTTTTCCTTACCGTTCTGCATCTTCAACAATATTTCTGACATCGGTCATGCAGCACATTGATTTTGAAATCCTGGGAGTCTGAGGAATTCTTGTATAACACTGACATGCGTGGCTAAGAGGATTCATGACCAAAGTCCTCAAGAAATATCTTTCATGGGTCGCCTGGGTGGCTCAGTGGATTAAGCTGCTGCCTTCAGCTCCGGTCATGATCTCAGGGTCCTGGAATTGAGCCCCAAATCGGGCTCTCTGCTCCACAGGGAGCCTGCTTCCTCCTCTCTCTCTGCCTGCCTCTCTGCCTACTTGTGATCTCTCTCTCTCTGTCAAATAAATAAATAAATGTTTAAGAAAAAAAGAAGAAAAAAAAAAAGAAATCCCATTCATGTAACTTAGGGAGCTGGCTCCGTTGGTGAAGCATCGGCCTGAGAATTCTGAATATGTGTCGAGCACCTACCATGGGCCAGAAAATATGCACCATCTTCCTCATGTTTCTTTACCTCTTTTCTACCCATTCTTTGGGGTACAAACGCACAACCCAAAAAGGGAGAGCTGTATGCTCCCAACAACAGAGTCAGCCGGGTGCTGCTGCACCATTATCTTGAATCCCCACACAGCTGGGAAGAGTAGAGATGGAGTTTGAAGGCAGGTGGCTGTGACTCCGGATGCTCAGCCTTTCTAGAGAACTGACGTATGCCAGAGCATCAAACCTTTACCCAGAAGAAAAAGAGCTGACGGAATGGTTGACATGTTTTCCTTATACTTTAAGAAACAGTCCACTGTTCCTTGAAAATAGTAAAAGGAGATGAAATAGTTGTTTTTTTTTTCCTTACCTTTCTGCATCTTCAACAATACTTGTGAAAACGATCATGCAGCACACTGATTTTGAAAACCTGGGAGTCTGAGGAATTCTTGTATAATACTGATATGGCGTGGCTAAGAGGTTTCATGTCCAAAGTCCTCAAGAAATCCCTTTCATGTCACTTTGGGAGCTGGCTTCTCGAGGGAAGCACTGATCAGCTTTCTATCAAGTTAATAGGGTTGAAGGTGGCAGAACGTTGGGTCAGGATTCCACGTGTCCTCTCCAAACTGCCACAAAGAAATGGAAAAATCAGTAGATCGATATATATACCCTTAATACCCTCAAGCACCCTCTTTGCATCCTGTAGATTTGCAGCAAAATGACCTAGCTCTGAGCTCTGGAGCCATGCTGCTTCCGTTCGCCCTGGGACACCACCATTTCCCTGCTGTGTGAACTTGGCCACATCACAGAATCTCTCCAGACTTGATAGTTTTGTCCACCACTGACGTGCGAATTTAAATTGTCCTCCCCTTGGGGTGGCAGGCTGGCTAAGTCTGTAGAGCATTTAACTCTGGACCTCTGGTTCAGGGGTGGAAACCCCACCCAGGCCATCGGGCTCACTTTAGAAAGTAAAAGAGTGGCTCCTGGTTGGCCCAGTTGGTGAAGCATTGGCCTTGCCCTTGGGTCATGAGCCCAGGGCCCTGGCATCGTGCCCCAGCTCGTCGGGCTCCCTGCTTAGCAAGAAGCCTGCTTCTCCATCTCCTTCTGCCTGCCACTCGGCCTGTTTTGCTCCCTCTTTCTCAGCCAAATGAATGAATGGAATGTTTCTTTATTGAAATTCCATGGGCCAACATAGAATACATCATTAGCTTTGGATGCAACGTTCAATCATTAGTTGCGTATACCTCCCTGAGCTCATCATATCATGTGCCCTCCTTAATGCACATCATCGGGTGACCCCATCCCCCCACCCACCTCCCTTTCTGCCAAGGTCACTTCGCTTCCAGGAGTCAGGAGTGTTTTGTGGTTTGCCTCTCTTTCTGATTTCTTCCCATACAGTTTTCTTCTCGATCCCTGTGATCCTCTGCACTATTCCTTATATTCCATCCAGGAAAGAGGACTACCTAAAGACGATGTGGATCCTAGACTCACTGGAATCTGACTCAGGCATCAGAAGGGACGAATCCCTCCCATTTTCCTCGATGTGGGTGGAAATGCAAGGGATTCTGCTAAGTGAAATCAGTGAGTCAGAGAAAGATCATTATTACCGGGTTTCACTCATATTGGAATTAAATATATTTCTAAAAAAGAAAATCAAACAGCCTGATCTCCAAGTCGTCCAGGTGTTATGCTAAATAAATGAAAATCTGCACTGTGAGTACAGTGAGTGCCTGTTGAGAAGTGGTCATTGTTACTTATGATATTTCCCCCTACCCCAAAAGGTCCTTTGTGAAAGGATGTATACATAGTATATATAGATATAGATATAGATATAGATATAGATATAGATATAGATATATACTGCTTTTACGTAGAGAACCATATGTATATGTATAAATGTATATTTGGCAATGCTTACAGCACTTGGCATTTTATATTTATATAGATAGATAGATAGATGGATAGATAGCTACATAGATAGATATATGTATGTAAAGCTATATGTATATATATAATATATATAATATATATGCCCTGTTTTTTAAAAAGAAGTGATTTCTTTATTTGAGAGAGAGAGAGAGAGAGAAAGCATGAGTGGCGGGAAGAGACAGAGGGAGATGGAGAAGCAGAGTCCCCGCTGAGCAGGGATCCTGCATGGAGGCTCAATCCTGTGGCACTGAGAGCATGACTTGAGCCTAAAGCAGACATTTAACCGACAGAACACCCAAGGAGCCCCAACATATGCCCTTCCTGAGACCAATCTCCCATTTATCCCATCCCCCTGCCCACCTCCTCTCTGATCATCATCAGTGCATTCTCTAGAGCTACCAGTCTGTTTCCTGGCTTGCCAGCCTCAATTTCTTCCCATGTTCATTTTTTTAAGATACCATATATGAGAGAAACCACATAGAATTCATCTCTTTGACTCATTTTGCTTCATATGTTCCTCTGCAGCTGTATCCATGCCATTCAAAATGGCAACATTTCTTTCATTTGGATGGCTGAGTAATATTCCATTACACACACAGACACACATGCAGACACACACAAACACTCACACACATTCTTATTTATTGAGACATCTGTTGATGGACATTTGAGTTATTTCCATCGTTTTGGCATTGGTGATATTGCTATAAGCATTGGGCTGCACATTTCCCTTCCAATTAGTTTTTGGTATCTCTAGCATCATTCCATCATAGTGTAATGGCTGGAGAAAGGGGGAGTTCGGGTTTTAGATTTTTGAGGGATCTCCATAGTATCAAAAAGAGCATTTCGGATTTACGTCCAAATTCTAGCAAAAGATATGTTTAAAGTAGGATATGAGTATGGGTTCGAGTCTTTATGGTGAGGTGAGGGGGATTGCCACCCAAAGCATGCATGCTGAGGATTCAGCATGGTCTTAGAGTCTTCTGAATGTGTGTCGAGCACCTACCATGGGCCAGAAAATATGCACCATCTTCTTCATGTTTCTTTAACTCTTTTCTACCCACTCTTTGGGGTTCAAACACACAACCCCAAAAGGGAGAGCTGTATGCTCCCAACCACTGAGACAGCCTGTGCTGCTGCACCATTATCTTGAATCCCCACAACAGCTGGGAATAGTAGAGCTGGAGTTTGAAGGCAGGTGGCTATGACTCCGGATGCTCAGCCTTTCTAGAGAACTGACGTATGCCAGAGCATCAAACCTTTACCCAGAAGAAAAAGAGCTTACAGAATGGTTGACATGTTTTCCTTATACTTTATGAAACAGTCCACTGTTCCTTGAAAATAGTAAAAGGAGATGAAATAGTTGTTTTTTTTTTTTCCTTACCGTTCTGCATCTTCAACAATACTTGTGAAAACGATCATGCAGCACACTGATTTTGAAAACCTGGGAGTCTGAGGAATTCTTGTATAATACTGATATGGCCTGGCTAAGAGGTTTCATGTCCAAAGTCCTCAAGAAATCCCTTTCATGTCACTTTGGGAGCTGGCTTCTCGAGGGCAGCACTGATCATCTTGTTGTCAAGTTGATAGTGTTGAAGGTGGTACAACGTTGGGTCAGGATTCCACGTGTCCTCTCCAAACTGCCACAAAGAAATGGAAAAATCAGTAGATCGATACATATACCCTTAATACCCTCAAGCACCCTCTTTGCATCCTGTAGATTTGCAGCAAAATGACTTAACTTTGAGCCTTGGCCATGCGGCTCCGTTCGCCCTGGGACACCACCATTTCCCTGCTGCGTGAACTTGGCCACATCACAGAATCTCTCCAGACGTGATAGTTTTGTCCACCACTGACGTGCGAATTTAAATTGTCCTCCCCTTGTGGTGGCAGGCTGGCTAAGTCTGTAGAGCATTTAACTCTGGACCTCTGGTTCAGGGGTGGAAACCCCACCCAGGCCATCGGGCTCACTTCAGAAAGTAAAAGAGGGGCTCCTGGGTGGCCCAGTTGTTGAAGCATCGGCCTTTCGCTTGGGTCATGAGCCCAGGGCCCTGGCATCGTGTCCCAGCTCGTCGGGCTCCCTGCTTAGCAAGAAGCCTGCTTCTCCCTCTCCTTCTGCCTACCACTCGGCCTGTTTTGCTCCCTCTTTCTCGCGAAAGGAATGAATGGAATGTTTCTTTATTGAAATTCCATGGGCCAACATAGAATACATCATTACCATTGGATGCAACGTTCAATCATTAGTTGCGTATACCTCCCTGAGCTCATCATATCATGTGCCCTCCTTAATGCACATCACCGGCTGACCCCATCCCCCCACCCACCTCCCTTTCTGCCAAGGTCACTTCGCTTCCAGGAGTCAGGAGTGTTTTGTGGTTTGCCTCTCTTTCTGATTTCTTCCCATACAGTTTTCTTCTCGATCCCTGTGATCCTCTGCACTATTCCTTATATTCCATCCAGGAAAGAGGACTACCTAAAGACGATGTGGATCCTAGACTCACTGGAATCTGACTCAGGCATCAGAAGGGACGAATCCCTCCCATTTTCCTCGATGTGGGTGGAAATGCAAGGGATTCTGCTAAGTGAAATCAGTGAGTCAGAGAAAGATCATTATTACCGGGTTTCACTCATATTGGAATTAAATATATTTCTAAAAAAGAAAATCAAACAGCCTGATCTCCAAGTCGTCCAGGTGTTATGCTAAATAAATGAAAATCTGCACTGTGAGTACAGTGAGTGCCCGTTGAGAAGTGGTCTTTGTTACTTATGATATTTCCCCCTACCCCAAAAGGTCCTTTGTGAAAGGATGTATACATAGTATATATAGATATAGATATAGATATAGATATATACTGCTTTTACATAGAGATCCATATGTATATGTATAAATGTATATTTGGCAATGCTTACAGCACTTGGCGTTTTATATTTATATATATAGATAGATGGATAGATAGCTACATAGATAGATATATGTATGTAAAGCTATATGTATATATATAATATATATAATATATATGTCCTGTTTTTTAAAAAGAAGTGATTTCTTTATTTGAGAGAGAGAGAGAGAGAGAGAGAGAGAGAAAGCATGAGTGGCGGGAAGAGACAGAGGGAGATGGAGAAGCAGAGTTCCCGCTGAGCAGGGATCCTGCATGGAGGCTCAATCCTGTGGCACTGAGAGCATGACTTGAGCCTAAAGCAGACATTTAACCGACAGAAACCCCCAAGGAGCCCCAACATATGCCCTTTCTGAGACCAATCTCCCATTTATCCCATCCCCCTGTCCACCTCCACTCTGATCATCATCAGTGCATTCTCTAGAGCTACCAGTCTGTTTCCTGGCTTGCCATTCTCAATTTCTTCCCATATTCATTTTTTTAAGATACCATATTTGAGAGAAACCACGTAGAATTCATCTCTTTGACTCATTTTGCTTCATATGTTCCTCTGTAGCTGTATCCATACCGTTCAAAATGGCAACATTTCTTTCATTTGGATGGCTGAGTAATATTCTATTACACACACAGACACACATGCACACACACACAAACACTCACACACATTCTTATTTATTGAGACATCTGTTGATTGACATTTGAGTTATTTCCATCGTTTTGGCATTGCTGATATTGCTATAAGCATTGGGCTGCACATTTCCCTTCCAATTAGTTTTTGGTATCTCTAGCGTCATTCCATCGTAGTGTAATGGCTGCAGAGCAGGGGACTTCGGTTTTTAGATTTTTGAGGGTCCTCAATTCTATCAAAAAGAACATTTCGGATTTACGTCCAAATTCTAGCAAAAGATATGTTTAAAGTAGGATATGAGTATGATTTCGAGTCTTTATGGTGAGGTGAGGGGGATTGCCACCCAAAGCATGCATGCTGAGGATTCAGCATGGTCTTAGAGTCTTCTGAATGTGTGTCGAGCACCTACCATGGGCAAGAAAATATGCACCATCTTCTTCATGTTTCTTTAACTCTTTTCTACCCACTGTTTGGGGTTCAAACGCACAACCCCAAAAGGGAGAGCTGTATGCTCCCAACCACTGAGACAGCCGTGTGCTGCTGCACCATTATCTTGAATCCCCACAACAGCTGGGAATAGTAGAGCTGGAGTTTGAAGGCAGGTGGCTATGACTCCGGATGCTCAGCCTTTCTAGAGAACTGACGTATGCCAGAGCATCAAACCTTTACCCAGAAGAAAAAGAGCTTACGGAATGGTTGACATGTTTTCCTTATACTTTAAGAAACAGTCCACTGTTCCTTGAAAATAGTAAAAGGAGATGAAATAGTTGTTTTTTTTTTTTCCTTACCGTTCTGCATCTTCAACAATACTTGTGAAACGATCATACAGCACACTGATTTTGAAAACCTGGGAGTCTGAGGAATTCTTGTATAATACTGATATGGTGTGGCTAAGAGGTTTCATGTCCAAAGCCCTCAAGAAATCCCTTTCATGTCACTTTGGGAGCTGGCTTCTCGAGGGCAGCACTGATCATCTTTTTGTCAAGTTGATAGGGTTGAAGGTGGTACAACGTTGGGACAGGATTCCACGTGTCCTCTCCAAACTGCCACAAAGAAATGGAAAAATCAGTAGATCGATACATATACCCTTAATACCCTCAAGCACCCTCTTTGCATCCTGTAGATTTGCAGCAAAATGACTTAGCTCTGAGCCTTGGCCATGCGGCTCCGTTCGACCTGGGACACCACCATTTCCCTGCTGCGTGAACTTGGCCACATCACAGAATCTCTCCAGACTTGATAGTTTTGTCCACCACTGACGTGCGAATTTAAATTGTCCTCCCCTTGTGGTGGCAGGCTGGCTAAGTCTGTAGAGCATTTAACTCTGGACCTTTGGTTCAAGGGTGGAAACCCCACCCAGGCCATCGGGCTCACTTCAGAAAGTAAAAGAGGGGCTCCTGGTTGGCCCAGTTGGTGAAACATCGGCCTTGTGCTTGGGTCATGAGCCCAGGGCCCTGGCATCGTGCCCCAGCTCGTCGGACTCCCTGCTTAGCAAGAAGCCTGCTTCTCCCTCTCCTTCTGCCTGCCACTCGGCCTGTTTTGCTCCCTCTTTCTTGGTGAAATGAATGAATGGAATGTTTCTTTATTGAAATTCCAAGGGCCAACATAGAATACATCATTGGCTTTGGATGCAACGTTCAATCATTAGTTGCGTATACCTCCCTGAGCTCATCATATCATGTGCCCTCCTTAATGCACATCATCGGGTGACCCCATCCCCCCACCCACCTCCCTTTCTGCCAAGGTCACTTCGCTTCCAGGAGTCAGGAGTGTTTTGCGGTTTGCCTCTCTTTCTGATTTCTTCCCATACAGTTTTCTTCTCAATCCCTGTGATCCTCTGCACTATTCCTTATATTCCATCCAGGAAAGAGGACTACCTAAAGACGATGTGGATCCTAGACTCACTGGAATCTGACTCAGGCATCAGAAGGGACGAATCCCTCCCATTTTCCTCGATGTGGGTGGAAATGCAAGGGATTCTGCTAAGTGAAATCAGTAAGTCAGAGAAAGATCATTATTACAGGGTTTAACTCATATTGGAATTAAATATGTTTCTAAAGAGGAAAATCAAATAGCCTGATCTCCAAGTAGTCCAGGTCTTATGCTAAATAAATGAAAATCTGCACTGTGAGTACAGTGAGTGTCCGTTGAGAAGTGGTCATTGATAATTACGATATTGCCTCCTACTCCAAACGGTCCTTTGTGAAAGAATGTATACATAGTGTGTATATATATATATATATATATATATATATATATATATACTATTTAACGTAGAAACCTATATGTATATGTTTAGATGTATATTTGGCAATGGTTACAGCACTTGGCGTTTTATATATATACAGATATAGATCAATAGATAGCTACATAGATAGATATATGTATGTAAAGCTATATGTATATATATAATATATATATAATATATATGCCCGGTTTTTTAAAAAGAAGTGATTTCTTAATTTGAGAGAGAGAGAGAGAGAGAGAGCAAGCATGAGTGGCAGGCAGAGACAGAGGGAGATGGAGAAGCAGAGTCCCCGCTGAGCAGGGATCCTGAATGGAGGCTCAATCCTGTGGCCCAGAGTATGACTTGAGCCTAAAGCAGACATTTATCTGAAAGAAACCCCCAAGGAGCCCCATCATATGCCCTTTCTCAGACCCATTTCCCGTTTAGCCCATCCCCCTTCCCACCTCCTCTCTGAACATCATCAGTGCATTCTCTAGAGCTTTCAGTCTGTTTTCTGGTTTGCCTCTCTCCATTTCTCCCCATGTTCATTTGTTTTTCTTTTAAATACCATATATGAGAGAAACCACATAGAATTCATCTTTCTTTGACTCCTTTTGCTTCATATGGTCCTCTGAAGCTGTATCCATATCATTAAAAATGGCAACATAACTTTTATTTGGATGGCTGAGTAATATTCCATTTCACACACACACACACACACACACACAAACACTCACACACATTCTTATTTATTGAGTCATCTGTTGATGGACATTTGAGTTATTTCCATCGTTTTGGCATTGGTGATAATGCTCTAAGCACTGGGCTGCACATTTCCCTTCCAGTTATTTTTTTGGTATCTCTAGGTTCATTCCATCGTAGTGTGATGGCTGGAGAGCAGGGGACTTCTGTTTTTTGATTTTTGAGGGACCTCCATACTATCAGAAAGAACATTTCAGATTTACGTCCAAATCTAGCAAATGATATGTTTAAAGTAGGATATGAGTATGGTTCGAGTCTTTATGGTGAGGTGAGGGGGATTGCCACCCACAGCATGCATGCTGAGGACTCAGCATGGTCTTAGAGACTTCCGAATATGTGTCGAGCACGTACCATGGGCCAGAAAATATGCACCATCTTTTCATATTTCTTTATCTCTTTTCTACCCACTGCTTGGGGTTCAAACGCACAACCCCAAAAGGGAGAGCTGTATGCTCCCACCCACTGCGACTAACGAGTGCTGCTGCAACATTGTCTTGAATCCCCACAAGCGCTGGGAAGAGTAGAGCTGGAGTTTGAAGGCAGGTGGCTGAGACTCCGGATCCTCAGGGTTTCCTGAGAACTGACGTATGCCAGAGCATCAAACTATTACCCAGAAGAAAAAGAGCTGACGGAATGGTTGACATGTTTTCCTTATACTTTAAGAAACAGTCCACTATTCCTTGAAAATAGTAAAAGGAGGTGAAAGAGTTGCCTTTTTCCATACCGTTCTGCATCTTCAACAATACTTCTGAAATCGGTCATGCAGCACATTGATTTTGAAAACCTGGGATTCTGAGGAATTCTTGTATAATACTGACATGCATGGCTAAGAGGATTCATGACCAAAGTCTTCAAGAAATCCCTTTCATGTCACTTTGGGAGCTGGCTACTAGAGGGCAGTACTGATCTGCTTTATGTCAAGTTGACAGGGTTGAAGGAGGCAGAAAGTTGGGTCATGCTTCAACGTGTCCTCTCCAAACTGCCACAAAGAAATTGATAAATCAGTAGATCGATACATATAGCCTAAATACCCTCAAGCAGCCTCTTTGCATCCTGTAGCAATGCGGCAAATTGACTTAGATCTGAACCCTGGTGTCATGCTGCTTCCATTCGCCCCGGGACACCACCATTTCCCTGCTGCGTGAACTTGGCCACTTCACAGAATCTCTCCAGACTTGATGGTTTTTTCCAACTCTGACGTGAGAATTAAAATTGTCCTCCCCTTGGGGTGGCAGGCTGGCTAAATCTGTAGAGCATTTGACTCTGGACCTCATGGTCAGGGGTGGAAACCCCACCCTGGGCATGGGGCTCACTTCAGAAAGTAAAAGAGGGGATCCTGGCTGGTCCAGTTGGTGAAGCATCGGCCTTGTGCTTGGGTCCTGAACCCAGGGCCCTGGCATCGAATCCCACCTCGTCGGGCTCCCTGCTTAGTAAGAAGCCTGCTTCTCCCTCTCCTTCTGCCTGCCACTCGGCCTTCTTTTGCTAGAGCAATTGACTCTGGACCCCAGGGACACGGGTGGAAACCCCACCCTGGGCATGGGGCTCACTTCACAAAGTAAAAGAGGGGCTACTGTGTCGCCCAGTTGGTAAAGCATCGGCCTTGCGCTTGGGTCATGATCCCAGGGCCCTGGCATCGAGTCCCAGCTCGTCAGGCTCCCTGCTTAACAAGAAGCCTGCTTATCCCTCTCCTTCTGCCTGCCACTCGGCCTGCTTTTGCTCCCTCTCTCTAGGCCAAAGGAAGGAATGGAATGTATCTTTATTGAAATACCATGGGCCATCATACGATACATCATTAGCTTTGGATGCAACGTTCAATCATTAGTTGCCTATACCTCCCTGAGCTCATCCTATCATGTGCCCTCCTTAATGCACATCACCGGCTGACCCCATCCCCCCACCCACCTCCCTTTCTGCCAATTTCACTTGGCTTCCAGGAGTCAGGAGTGTTTTGTTGTTTGTCTCTCTTTCTGATTTCTTCCCGTTCAGTTTTCCTCTCGATCCCTGTGATCCTCTGCCCTATTCCTTATATTCCATACAGGAAATGGGACTACCTAAAGAGGATGTGGATCCTAGACTCACTGGAATCTGACTCAGGCGTCAGAAGGGGCGAATACCTCCCATTTTCCTCGATGTGGGTGGAAATGCAAGGGATTCTGCTAAGTGAAGTCAGTGAGTCAGAGAAAGATCATTATCACAGGGTTTAACTCATATTGGAATAAATATATTTCTAAAAAAGAAAATCAAATAGCCTGATTTCCAAGTCATCCAGGTGTTATGCTAAATAAATGAAAATCTGCACTGTGAGTACAGTGAGTGTCTGTTGAGAAGTGGTTATTGAAAATTACGATATTGCCTCCTACCCCAAATGGTCCTTTGTGAAAGAATGTATACATAGTGTATATATATATATATATATATAGTTTTTATATATATATAGTTTTTAATGAAGAAACCTATATGTATATATATATAGATGTATATTTGGCAATGTATACAGCACTTGGCGTTTTATATATATATAGATATAGATCGATAGATAGATAGCTACATAGATAGATATATGTATGTAAAGGTATATGCATATATATAATATATATATAATATATATGCCCGGTTTTTTAAAAAGAAGTGATTTCTTTATTTGAGAGAGAGAGAGAGAGAGAGCAAGCATGAGTGGCAGGCAGAGACAGAGGGAGATGGAGAAGCAGAGTCCCCGCTGAGCAGGGATCCTGAATGGAGGCACAATCCTGTGGCCCAGAGTATGACTTGAGCCTAAAGCAGACATTTATCTGAAAGAAACCCCCAAGGAGCCCCATCATATGCCCTTTCTCAGACCCATTTCCCATTTAGCCCATCCCCCTGCCCACCTCCTCTCTGAACATCATCAGTGCATTCTCTAGAGCTTCCAGTCTGTTTCCTGGTTTGCCTCTCTCCATTTCTCCCCATGTTCATTTGTTTTTCTTTTAAATACCATATATGAGAGAAACCACATAGAATTCATCTTTCTTTGCCTCCTTTTGCTTCATATGGTACTCTGCAGCTGTATCCATGTCATTCAAAATGGCAACATAACTTTCATTTGGATGGCTGAGTAATATTCCATTTCACACACACACACACACACACACACACAAACACTCACACACATTCTTATTTATTGAGTCATCTGTTGATGGACATTTGAGTTATTTCCATCGTTTTGGCATTGGTGATAATGCTCTAAGCATTGGGCTGCACATTTCCCTTCCAATTAGTTTTTTAGTATCTCTAGGGTCATTCCATCGTAGTGTAATGGCTGCAGAGCAGGGGACTTTGGTTTTTAGATTTTTGAGGGACCTCCATACTATCAAAAAGAACATTTCAGATTTACTTCCAAATTCTAGCAAAAGATATGTTTAAAGTAGGATATGAGTATGGTTTCGAGTCTTTATGGTGAGGTGAGGCGGATTGCCACCCAAAGCATGCATGCTGAGGATTCAGCATGGTCTTAGAGACTTCTGAATATGTGTCGAGCACCTACCATGGGCCAGAAAATATGCACCATCTTCTTCTTGTTTCTTTAACTCTTTTCTACCCACTGCTTGGGGTTCAACGGCACAACCCCAAAAGGGAGAGCTGTATGCTCCCTCCTACTGAGACTGCCGAGTGCTACTGCACCATTGTCTTGAATCCCCACAACAGCTTGGAAGAGTAGAGCTGGAGTTTGAAGGCAGGTGGCTGTGACTCAGGATCCTCAGCTTTTCCTGAGAACTGACGTATGCCAGAGCATCGAAACTTTACCCAGAAGAAAAAGAGCTTATGGAATGGTTGTCATGTTTTCCTTATACTTTAAGAAACAGTCCACTGTTCCTTGAAAATGGTAAAAAGAGATGAAAGTGTTGCTTTTTTCCTTACCGTTCTGCATCTTTAACAATACTTCTGAAATCCGTCATGCAGCACATTGATTTTGAAAACCTGGGAGTCTGAGGAATTCTTGTAAAATACTGACATTGTGTGGCTAAGGGGATTCATGACCAAAGTCTTCAAGAAATCCCTTTCATGTCACTTTGGGAGCTGGCTACTAGAGGGCAGCACTGATCTGCTTTCTGTCAAGTTGACAGGGTTGAAGGTGGCAGAAAGTTGGGTCATGCTTCCACGTGTCCTCTCCAAACTGCCACAAAGAAGTGGATAAATCAGTAGATCGATACATATAGCCTAAATACCATCAAGCAGCCTCTTTGCATCCTGCAGCAATGCGGCAAAATGACTTAGCTCTGAGCCCTGGAGTCATGCTGCTTCCATTCGCCCTGGGACACAACCATTTCCCTGCTGCGTGAACTTGGCCACTTCACAATATCTCTGTAGACTTGATGGTTTTGTCCACCTCTGATGTGAGAATTGAAATTGTCCTCCCCTTGGGGTGGAAGGCTGGCTAAGTCTGTAGAGCATTTGACTCTGGACCTCAGGGTCAGGGGTGGAAACCCCACCCTGGCCATCGGGCAAACTTCAGAAAGTAAAAGAGGGGCTCCTGGGTGGCTCAGTTGGTGAAGCATCCGCCTTGCGCTTGGGTCATGATCACAGGACCCTGGCATCGAGCCCCAGCTCGTCGGATTCCCTGCTTAGCAAGAAGCCTGCTTCTCCCTCTCCTTCTGCCTGCCACTTGGCCTGATTTTCCTCCCTCTCTCTAGGCCAAAGGAATGAATGGAATGTTTCTTTATTGAAATTCCATGGGCCATCATACGATACATCATTAGCTTTGGATGCAACGTTCAATCATTAGTTGCCTATACCTCCCTGAGCTCATCCTATCATGTGCCCTCCTTAATGCACATCCCTAGCTGACCACATCCCCCCACCCACCTCCCTTTCTGCCAACTTCACTTTGCTTCCAGGAGTCAGGAGTGTTTTGTGGTTTGTCTCTCTTTCTGATTACTTCCCGTTCGGTTTCCTCTCGATCCCTGTGATCCTCTGCCCTATTCCTTATATTCCATCCAGGAAAGAGGACTACGTCAAGACGATGTGGATCCTAGACTCACTGGAATCTGACTCAGACATCAGAAGGGACGAATACCTCCCATTTTCCTCGATGTGGGTGGAAATGCAAGGGATTCTGCTAAGTGAAGTCAGTGAGTCAGACAAAGATCATTATCACAGGGTGTTACTCATATTGGAATAAATATATTTCTAAAAAATAAAATCAAATAGCCTGATCTCCAAGTAGTCCAGGTGTTATGCTAAATAAATGAAAATCTGCACTGTGTGTACATTGAGTGCCCCGTGAGAAGTGGTCATTGATACTATGATATTTCCTCCTACCCCAAAATGTCCTTTGTGAAAACATGTATACATAGTATATATAGATATAGATATAGATATAAATATATATTGTTTTTACGTAGAGACCCATATGTATATGTATAAATGTATATTTGGCAATGTTTACAGCACTTGACATTTTATATTTATATAGATAGATAGATAGATAGCTACATAGATAGATATATGTATGTAAAGTATATGTATATATATAATATATATATATATAATATATATGCCCTGTTTTTTAAAAAGAAGTGATTTCTTTATTTGAGAGAGAGAGAGAGAGAGAGAGAGAAAGCATGAGTGTCGGGCAGAGACAGAGGGAGATGGAGAAGCAGACTCCCCGCTGAGCAGGGATCCTGCATGGAGGCTCAATCCTGTGGCACTGAGAGTATTACTTGAGCCTAAAGCAGACATTTATCTGAAAGAAACCCCCAAGGAGCCCCAACATATGCACTTCCTGAGACCCATCTCCCATTTAGCCCATCCCCCTGACCACCTCCTCTCTGATCATCATCAGTGCATTCTCTAGAGCTACCAGTCTGTTTCCTGGCTTGCCTCTCTCAATTTCTCCCCATGTTCATTTTTTTTAATACCATATATGAGAGAAACCACATAGAATTCATCTTTCTTTGCCTCCTTTTGCTTCATATGGTCCTCTGCAGCTGTATCCATGCCATTCAAAATGGCAACATTTCTTTCATTTGGATGGCTGAGTAATATTCCATTACACATACAGAAACACATGCACACACACAAACACTCACACACATTCTTAATTATTGAGACATCTGTTGATGGACATTTGAGTTATTTCCTTCGTTTTGGCATTGGTGATAATGCTATAAGCATTGGGCTGCACATTTCCCTTCCAATTAGTTTTTGGCATCATCTAGCGTCATTCCATCGTAGTGTAATGGCTGGAGAGCAGGGGAGTTCGGTTTTTAGGTTTTTGAGGGACCTCCATACTATCAAAAAGAACATTTCAGATTTACTTTCAAATTCTAGCAAAAGATATGTTTAAAGTAGGATAAGAGTATGGGTTCGAGTCTTTATGGTGAGGTGAGGGGGATTGCCACCCAAAGCATGCATGCTGAGGATTCAGCATGGTCTTAGAATCTTCTGAATGTGTGTCGAGCACCTACCATGGGCCAGAAAATATGCACCATCTTCTTCATGTTTCTTTAACTCTTTTCTACCCAATATTTGGGGTTCAAACACACAACCCCAAAAGGGAGAGCTGTATGCTCCCACCCACTGAGACAGCCGGGTGCTGCTGCACCATTGTCTTGAATCCCCACAACAGCTGGGAAGAGTAGAGCTGTAGTTTGAAGGCAGGTGGCTGTGACTCCGGATCCTCAGCCTTTCCTGAGAACTGACGTATGCCAGAGCATCAAACCTAATACCCAGAAGATAAAGAGCTTATGGAGTGGTTGACATGTTTTCCTTATACTTTAAGAGACAGTCCACTGTTCCTTGAAAATAGTAAAAGGAGATGAAATATTTGTTTTTTTTTCCTTACCGTTATCTTCAACAATACTTGTAAAAACGGTCATGCTGCAAATTGATTTTGAAAACCTGGGAGTCTGAGGAATTCTTTTTTTTTTTTAAAGATTATTTATTTATTTATTTATTTGACAGAGATAGATCAAAAGTAGGCAGAGAGGCAGGCAGAGAGAGTGAAAGGGAAGCAGGCTCCCTGACGAGCAGACAGCCCGATGCAGGACTCGATCCCAGCACCCTGAGATCATGACCTGAGCTGAAGGCAGCAGCTTAAACCACTGATCCACCCAGGCACCCAGATTCTGAGGAATTCTTGTATAATACTGACATTGCATTTCTTATAGGGATCATGACCAAAGTCCTCAAGAAATCCCTTTCTGTGTCAGTTTGTGAGCTGGCTACTCTAGGGCAACACTGATCTGCTTTCTCTCAAGTTCACAGGGTTGAAGGTGGCAGAAAGTTGGTTCAGGATTCCACATGTCCTCTCCAAACTGCCACAAATAAATGGATAAATCAGTAGATAGATACATATAGCCTAAATACCCTCAAGCAGCCTCTTTGCATCCTGTTGCAACACGGCAAAATTACTTAGCTCTGTTCCTTGGAGCCATGCTGCTTCCGTTCGTTCTGACTCTGGCATCAGAAAGTATGAAGACCTCTCATTTACCTCGATATGGGAGGAACTGCAGAGGATTCTGCTAAGTGAAATAAGTCAGGTGGAGAAAGTCTATAATCAAAGGTTTCACTCATATTTGAAAAAATATAGTTCTAAAAAAGAAAACAAAAAAAGCACGGTATCCACTTTTTCCAGGTGTTATGAGAAATAATTGAAAAACTGTACTGTGTGTACCAAGCGTGCCTGTTGAGAAGAGATCATTAGTAATGATGACAATGCCTCCTTCCACAAACTTCCTTTAAAAAATATGTATTATGTATATATATATATTTTTTCTCTTCTTATGGCACTTTGCACGTTATATATAAATACATATATAAATATGTAAATATAAATATATTTATATATATTAAGGGTCATATATATACATATAAGTCCCCTATTTTATTAGAGTATTTTTATTGATTTGCGAGAGAGCTAGAATGAGAGAAGGATATATATACATAAATTTATACCATATAATTATACACACACACACACACACACACACACACATATATATATAAAAGTTGTGGATTGTCATAATCAATGAGGAGATTTTGTTATTACTGCTGAATTCACAACGAACTTTCAGTGGATTAAGGTTTATATGAAGCTTCTAAAAAGAGGTTCAGAATTGGAATCTGAGCCCAGACTGGAATCAGGCAGATCCCGCTTTGAGTCTGGCCTGGGCAGGTTCCCTGCTCTGCCTCACCCTCATTTAGCTAATGCAGAGAAAGCAATATGACAGGCAGCACAGAGTTTTTGTGACCATAGAAATGAGAGAGGTCCTTTTATACTCCTAGGTGGTGATTGGCTGGTAGGGCTGAAAGCTCTGTTTGCCTCCTCACCCTCAGCGGGGTTAGACGTGACTCGGCAGCCCTCGTGGCCAAATGCAGACATTTGTCTAACATCCTTTCTTGGAGTTTTCCTCTCCTACTCTCATTCATCTCCCCCCCCACCTCCCTTGCTCCACAGATTCTCACGTGACTTCCTGAAGGCAAGGAGCTACTTGTCCAAGCCTCGTTCTTGATGATTAACTAAGAACACATCTTTCTGGACCTATTTTTATAGTCCATGCCCCAGCCCTGCAGAATTAGCTATTCATTCTCTGTCTTGGTCTCAAAAGGTATACATAGATCCTGGGCTAATGCCATGGAAAGAAAGCCTTTGCTACTTTCCCGTGATGTATATAATTGGGGGTTCCCGTAGTGTCTAGCAGTATAAAAATGAAATGTGAAGGGACTGTATTTTTGTCTCTGTAACGAAACTTAAGAAGGAAGCTAAAGAGATATGTCTGCCCTTGCAATCAGTCTTGTGGGGTGAAAAGGTCATTTTGGATGCTTTCATTACAATTCTTTTTAGGAAGCTAGATCATTCAGAGGTAACTGAATTCTGCGAATTGTTAGTCTTCGATATTGGGAATGTAGAACGGGAACTGGTATGTTTCAGTAAAATCCTGTAGGGTCCCACTAACATTCCAGTGTGATAACATTTAACCAGATAGTGTGGCTGAGCTTTCTGACCCAGTGGTTCTAAAACGTCTGTAGGCATGATCCCTGATTATATTCATGGATGTGAAGTTTTTGAATTTTGTTTGACTCATGAGGAGCCCACATAGTTGTTCTAAAATGATCATTAATTATATTGTCACCGAAGTCTGGAGATCCAATATGTATTTTTGTGTCTATGGATAAATCCAATGGGCTCACCCTGTGATTTCTTTTAAGGGGCAGTGGTTAAGAACTTTGGCTCTGAATCTAGACCACTTATTTTCTTCACAGTCTGCCTCTACCACCTATTATCTGTGTGTCCTTGGACAAAGTACTTGAATCCTCTGTGCCTCCATTTCCTCATCTATAAAATATGGATGCTAATAATACCAACCCTATAGGACTGTTGCAAAGATTCAGTTATTTAGTTTATGTAAAGCCCATACAACATCTCCAGCACATAGTGAACCCTCAGTAACTGTTCACTATTAATATTTACAGAGAGAGGTGCCTGGGTGGCTCAGCCGCTTAAGCATCTGACTCTTGGTTTCAAGTCAGGTCATGATCTCATGGTCCAGGGCTCCAGTCCCATGCAGGGTTCCACGCTCAGTGGGGAGTCTGCCTGAGGATTCTCTCCCTCTTCCTCTGCCTCTGCCCCTGCTAAAATAAATAAAAGAATCTTTAAAAAGTATTTGCAGAAAGATGCAAAGACTTATGGATCTCTTAATTTAAAAAATTTACTGTAGAAATTTTATTTATGTGCATGGACTTTGTTGGAGACCAGTTGCTTTGGGTTGGAACTCTGACTGCACCAGAATCAGGCTGTCTGGGTTTAAATCCTGGCTATGTGTCTTTCCGTAAGGTTCTTTAACCTCTCTGCACATCTGGAATTCAAAAAGTATGTACCTCATAGGATTGTTGTACAGGTGAAAGGAGGCAGGGCTTCTAAGAACACCTGTCACATCATCAGCACTCAGTAAATAACACTGCCTTATTTATGTGTCTTGGCTTCCTCATTTACAAAACGGGGAGAATAATACCTATCTTCACGGTTGTTGTGAATCTAAAAGGAGATCATGTACATGTGAAAATGCCTACCATACAAAAAAGAAGACAGATGAGAGTGAGTGTTGGCAAGGACACAGAGAAACAAAACCCCTCATATATTGCTAGTGGGTGGGTAAAAGGCTACAGCATCTTTGGAAAACAGTCTGGTAGTTCCTCAAAAAGTTCAACATGGAGTTATCTTGTATCCCAAGAATTCCAGTTTTAGGCATATAGCTAGGAATATTGAAAACTTATGTCCACACAAAAAAAAGTATACACAAATTTCACAGAGGCATTATTTGTTATAGCCCCCAAATGGAAACAACCGCAATGTCCATCCATGGAGAAATGAATGAGCAGAAGCAGTAAAGCCAATAAAATGGAATATTATTCAGCCATAAAGAAGGAACAGGGTAGTGACATGTGCTACAACACACATCACCCTTGAAAATATGCTAAGTCAAAGAAGCTAGTGACGAATGACTGCATACTGTGTTTATACTTATACAAAATGTCCACGATGGGTACAGGATTTCTTTGGGAGGAGGAGAACAAAAATGTTCTAGAATTAGAGATGGTTATGGTTGTTCCAACCTTGTGAATATATTTGAAAAAACACTGAATGGTACACTTCAGATGAATGAATTTTGTGGTATGTGAATTATGTATCAATAAAGTGGTTATTTTTTTTTAAAAGGTCTGCCACATAATAGCCATAATTTAACACAAGTAATTTGCAGCCACCAACACTCTGCTCTTACCTTAAGAAACTAGAACAGGGCCCTGAACGAATGGTGCCCATGACAGAAGGCCCACTCAGGGAAAAAAGGATAGATCTAGAGCATGGGAGGCTTGGCAAGGTGTGGGTTAATTTGGAGGGAAAGGCAGTGAAGGCATTTAAGGGGACCAAAAGGAGAGACAAACTACATGTACTTTGAATTTTGCAGGGATCCATCATCTTTCATGTCCTGGACTGAAATCACAGCTGATGAATGTTCTGGGATTTCAAGCTGTCCCAGAGAAGGGGTGATGTGTGACTACTCGACAGAAAGGAAAAAGAAAGAAAACAGAGGCGAATCTGAGGGCATGTAAGTCTGATTTTGAAAGGCAGAAGAAGGCAGTAGTCCATGGAGGACACGTTTATCCAGAGGACTCTAATTGTTCCTTAAGGTCTGGGTCAATGCCTTTAGGTCAGCACTAACTCTGCTCCAAGTAGGATCACTTCAAAGGATTAGAAGTGTCTGTCTAAATCCTATGCCCGGTCTTGGTCTGGGGATGCCAAAGAGTGGTTCACCAGAAGGTTTTCTATCCCTCTCAGTTATTTATCTCATTAATGGAATTTATCAGCAGACTGGAGTCCTTGTTCAGGATGATGAGCATCCGGAGGACTCCCTGAAAGGAATACACTGGGTAGCCATGCCAGAGATTTGCATGCACAGAAGGCAAATGGAAGACATTTGAACAGTGAATTACAAGGAGAGTAGTTGACAGCTCTTGTTTATTAAGAAAGATTGTAATGGGGAAGAAAGACAGCCCACATAGGGGCTGAGATTTTTGACTGAGAGGGAAGAGTTTTACTGCAACATATAGTAAAAATAAATGAAGCCAAGGAAAGAATGAAAGAGAAAGAGAAGGAAAGAAAGAAAGAAAGAAAGAAAGAAAGAAAGAAAGAAAGAAAGAAAGAAAGAAAGGAAGAAAGGAAGAAAGGAAGAAAAGGGAGGGGGGAAGAACTTTCAATACTTTAAATCAAGATTTGGGCTCAAAGGTTTTTACTTCAATTCACTCATGGCTCTTTTTATTACTTCCTGATGCTGTCTTACACAAGCCGTTAACTGGATTCAGTCTGTAATGGCAAAGATCAATCAGCCACAGAAGTCCTTGGCTTGACAACTAGGATGAGGAAGCATTTTCCTCAGAGCTATTTGACATATTCTGTCTTTGTACATGTTTAAAGAATAGTTGTTTTCCTTGTGAAATCTGCCTTCCCACCAGATTGTGAAAACCACCTGAAATGAAACGATGCCTCCCTATGCTCTGGGTATTTTCTGCGGAAGCCCGAATCATGCAGGTGTTCAAATCTGAGTTACCTAGGCAACGGCCCCAGAAGAGCTGTGGGTCAGTAGTATTCTATTTCCAAAATTTCGTATCTTTAAGCTTTGGTTATGTCCACATTTCCCATAAACCCCAGGGGAAGCTTCAGTCAGCTCGTTTTGAAGACAGTGTCTTTTTTTTTTTAAAGATTTGATTTATTTATTTGACAGAGAGAGAGAGAGAAAGAGAGAGAGATCAAAATTAGGCAGAGAGGCAAGCAGAGAGAGAGGAGGAAGCAGGCTCCCCGCTGAGCAGAGAGCCCGATGTGGGGCTCGATCCCAGGACCCTGAGATCATCACCTGAGCTGAAGGCAGAGGCTTAACCCACTGAGCCACCCAGGCACCCCGAAGACAGTGTCTTTTATAAAGGGCTTTATAATGCTGTCTTCAAATCCAAACCAGCATGTGAAGGCATTGGGCATCTCCCTCCCTCCTTCCTTTCTTCCTCCCCCACTTCCTCCTTTCCCTGTCTTCTTTCCTTATCTTCCTTTCTTATGGGTTTCCTACTTTAAAAACAAAAAGAATGAGTTTCCTTCTGCAAAATCTTGGGATCAGGAACAAGACTAAATCCTAGAGTAATAAAGAACTTTCTGGTTCTAGAGGGAGTCCTAGCAGAGTGAGAAATACCACCCAATGCATGAAATAGAGCTCAGAAAAAAATAGAGGGATGATCCACCAGCATGAGGGTTGTTTAACAAAGAGCCCTAACAACTGAGAACAAATAACAGGAGTTACTTTCTAACACATGCGCTGAGGAACAACCTGTGTTGTAAATGTGTATACTTGGAAAGTGCTATTTTGAAAAGGCAAAATTCTTAGTTAATTCTTTTTTGTTGTTGTTGTGATAAGAACACTCAATACGAAATGTACCCTCATCAAAATTTCAAGTGCACTATACAGTGTTGTTAACCATATGAATTATGTTGTGTGGCAGATCTCTAGAACCTATTCATCTCGCTTGACTGAAACCCTATACCCACTGGATGCTGAGAATGGCCAGCAATCCCTGTAACCAGGGATTAAACCGATGAAAGATTACTCCAGACTTTTCTGTGAAAGAGAGGAGAAGGCAAGGGGGTCAGCACTCACAGATGAAGATCCTTTGCTCTTCTTTGGTCCTTCAGGATAATCACAGATCCTTATCATTGTTTCTCAAGCACGTGATGTGTGACAAGTGGTCTTACAGGAACTAGGAGGATCTGTTTACTGAAAGGTACGCTATGCTCAGGATTGTGTTCTATGAGTTCTGTTAAAGACAGCCCAAGGGACCATGCTTACAGCTCTTAGATCCCATGGTAGCTGGTTGGGCTAAGAAAGCTTCTTGGTTTGGGAAGGCAACTCCCTGAGGCATTCCAGTGCCAGGGTGGTCTGGCAGGCCTTGGCATTCCAAAGGGCTGTGGACGCCCTTCTCTGAAACCTTCCCCGCCTTCAGCAGCCTCTGTGTGGCATTTTAGCAAGCCAGGTATTATGGCCGATTTCATCCCTACATTAACCCCAACAGTTGAACAACTCCCCATTTCCTTCTTTCCATAGCCCTCAGCAACCACTCTTCTCCTCTCTGCTTCTACGAGTTTGGCTCTTTTGGGTATCGCATTGAAGTGGAATGTGCAGTATTTGTCCTTCCGTGACTGGCTTATTTCACTTAGCATAGTGTCTTCCAGGGTCATGCATGCTCTTGCATATGGCAGCATTTCCTTCTTTTTAAGGCTTAATAATATTTTATTTGTAACGTATTTATAAAAATAAATTATTTACTTATGATAATAAATATTTATCTTATTTTAAATAATATTTTATTAAAATAATATTTCAGGCTTACTAATCTTTTAATAACATATCAAATAGCTATTTAATATATTTATTATTAAGGCTTAATAATATTTAATAATAAATAAAATGTATGCATGTATATATTTGAGAGCAAGTGGGGAGAGGGGCAGAGGAAGAGAGGGAATCTTAAGCAGCCACCACGTCCAGTGCAGAGCCCCATTCGGGACTCCAACTCATGACCCTGAGGTCATGAACTGAGCCAAAATCAAGAGTCAGATTTTTAACCAACTGAGCCACCCAGGTGCCCCTTTTTAATGAATGAATGAGTGAATGAATGAATGAATAATTTTTTTTTGAGAGAGAGAAGACTTAATATTCTCTTTGACATATGTACCACATTTTCTTTGTCCATTCATCCATGGACATTTAGGTGGTTCCCTATCTTGAGAATCATACTGCAATAAACACAAACGTGCACACAAACAAGCAAAAGGAAAAAAAAAAAATGAGAGAGATTGAGAGAGAGAAAGAGTGAGAAATCTAGAAAAGGACTTTTAATTATAGAGAGCCAAGTGATGGTTACCAGAGGGAAGGGGGATGAAATAGCTGATGGGGATTAAGGATGGCCCTTGTGATGAGCACAGGATGTTGTATGGAAGTGTTCAATTACTGTATTGTACACTTGAAACTCGGGTTACGCTGTATGTTAACTAACTGGAATTAAAACAAAACCTTAAAAAACAGAAACATGCACATATCTCTTTGAGACCCCGATTGCAATTCTTCTGGATATATACTCAGAAGCTGGATTACTAGATAAGATGGTAATTATACTTTTTTAAAAGATTTTATGTATTTATTTGACAGAGAGAGAGAGATCACAAGTAGGCAGAGATGCAGGCAGAGAGAGAGGAGGAAGCAGGCTTCCCGCTGAGCAGAGAGCCCGATGCAGGGCTCCATCCCAGGACTCTGGGATCATGACCTGAGTCAAAGGCAGAGGCTTAATGCCCTGAGCCACCCAGGTGCCCCCGGTAATTATACTTTTCATACTTTGAGGAATGTCCTCACTATTTTCCACAGCTTCTGTACCATTCCCCATTCCCACGAGCAGTGTGCAGAAGTTTCTTGTTTCTCTACATCTTTGCCAACACTTGACTTCTTTTTGTTTTGAGAGGGGTGAGGTGGTACCTCATTGTGGTTTTGAACTACATTTCCCTGATGATTAGTGATGTTGACCACCTTTCGTTTCTCCTCCTGCTCCTCCTCCTCCTCCTTCTTTTGTAAAGATTTTATTTATATATTTGACAGGCAGAGAGAAAGAGAGAGAGAATGAGGAGAGCACAAGCAGGGTGAGTGGGAGAGGGAGAAACAGGTTCCACCCGATTCTGATACCGGGCTTGATCCCAGGATCCTGGAATCATGACCTGTGCCAAAAGGAAAGGGAGAAGCTTATCTGACTTAGCCACCCAGGTGCCCCATTGAGCACCTTTTGGTATACCTACTGGACATTTTTTAAAATATTTATATTTGAGAGAAAGAGAGAGAGAGAGAGAGAGCATGAATAGGCAGAGGGGCAGCGGGAGAGGGAGAGAGAATTCTGAAGCAGACTCTCTGCTAAGCATGGATCCTGACGTGTGGCTCAATCCCTGGACCCTAAGATCATGACTTGATCCCAAATCAAGAGTCAGATGCTCATACTACTGAGCCACCCAGACACCACTTCCTAGTGATCATTAGTATGTCTTCCTCAGAGAAACATCTATTCGAGTCCTTTAACCATTTTTTAAATGGGTTATTTGTTTTATTTCCATTGAGTTGTAGAAGTTCCATATATATTTTAGACATTAAGCCCTTATGTCATAAAGGGTTTGCAAATATTTTCTCCCAGTCTGTAGGTTGCCTTTTCACTCTGTTGATTGCTTCCATTGCCTCACAGAGCTTTTTAGTTTGATGGAGTCCCATTTGTCTCTTTTGCCTTGTGGATTGCATTTTTGGTGTCATATCCAAGAAATCACTGCCAAGACAATTTTCTGCTGTTGCCTTCTAGGAGTTTTCTAGTCTTAGCTCTTACACATTTAGATCTTTGATCCATTTTGAATTAATATTTGTATACAGTGTAAGATAAAGTTCCAGGTTCATCCTTTTTCATGTTCATATCCAGTTTTCCCAGCACCATTTATTGAAGAGACTGTCTTTTCCCCTTTTTGTATTCCTAGTTCCTTTTTTTTGTGTTTTTTAAAAGATTATACTTATTTCTTTATTTGACAGAGAGACACAATGAGAGAGGGAACACAAACAGGGGAAGTGGGAGAGGGAGAAGCAGGCTTCCTGCTGAGCAGGGAGCCTGATGTGGGGCTCGATCCCAGGACTGTGGGATTATGACCTGAGCTAAAGCCAGATGCTTAATGACTGAGCCACCCAGGAGCTCTATTTTTGAAGATCACTCGACTATAGGCATGTGTGTTTATTTTTATGTTCTCTATTCTTTTTTTTATTTTTTTTATTTATTTATTTGACAGAGAGAGAGATCACAAGTAGACAGAGAAGCAGGCAGAGAGAGGAGGAAACAGGCTCCCTGCTGAGCAGAGAGCCCTATGCGGGACTCAATCCCAGGACCCTGAGATCATGACCTGAGCCGAAGGCAGTGGCTTAACCCACTGAGCCACCCAGGTGCCCCTGTTCTCTATTCTGTTCCATTGAGCTATATGTCTGTTCTAATATCAGTACCATAGTATTTTTTATTACTATAGTTTTGTAATATATTTTGATAGCAGGAATTATGATATGTCCAGCTTGTTCTTCTTTCTTAGGATCGCTTTGTCTGTTCGGGGTCTTCTGTGGTTCCTTTTGAATTTTAGGCATTTTTTCTATTTCTGTAAAAAAATGCCATTGGGATTTTGATGTCAATAATATCAAATCTATAGTTTACTTTGGATAGTATGGATACTTTGGTAAGATTAAGTCTTCAAATCAATGAGCTGGAAATGTCTTTCCATTTACTTGGGTCTTCTTATTTTCTTTCATTGATATTTTGTGGCTTTCAGTGTACAAATCTTTCACCTCCTCGGTTAAATTTACTCTTAAGTGCTTTATTGTTGATGCTTTTGTAAATGGGATTTTCTTAATTTCATTTTGGATATTCCTTGTTAGTGTATAGAAATGCGACTGATTGTTGTATCCTGATTTTTTTTTCCTGAAACTTTATCAAGTTTGTTTATTAGTTCTAAAGTGTGTGTGTGTGTGTGTGTGTGTGTGTGTAGGCTTTGGGGTTTTTCCACATATAAGATCATGCAATCTAGGACCCAACATAATTAACCTCTTTTCCAATTTTGATGCCTTTAATTTCTTTTCCTTGGCTAACCGTTCTGGCTAGGAGTTCCAGTCCTATGTTGGATAGGAGTGGTGAGGGTGGGCATCACTATCTTATTCCTGACCTTAGAGGAAAAGCTTTCAGGTTTTCACCATTGAGTCTGTTGTTAGCTGTAGCTTGTCATCTATGGTCTTTGTTATATTTAGGTATAATCCTTCTATACCTAGTGTGTTGAGAGTTTTTCTTCATGAGAGGGTGTTGAATTTTGTCAAATGATTTTTCTGTACTGATTGAGATGATGATGTGATTTTTATCCTTCATTCTGTTAAAGTTGTGTGTCACGTTGATGGACTTAGGTATTTTGAACCATCCTTGCATCCCGGGGATAAATCTCCCTTGATCATGTGTATGAACCTTTTAATGTTGAAAGCAACGTTTTTAGAACTTGAGGTGTGTAGGCATTGTGCTTAGGAGGAATGACCTGGATTATAACATAAAATTGTTAGCTTTACATCTAGAATAGAGAGCTAACCACTTTGATCTGAAGAACACCAATCCCTTCATTTTTCAACTCCAAAAGTGGGCTCTCCTCATTTGCCTACCTGCAACTGATATTAGAAATTGAAATTATACTATTGGAGATTAATTCCTTTGGCATAAACTTTTCTTGACACCTTATTACAAAAGAAACACCATTGGTTGGGAAAGAATATGGGAAATTTTCAAATAGTATTCTTTTCCAAGTCACTGGCAATTATGTGAAAATCTTCTTTTTTCTAGAGTTGGTTTTCTTTCCACTAATAGAGAGGGTGGAGAGAGTTAGACTAGAAGGTTGAAGACCACGGTGCCTGGGTGGCTCAGTCTTTAAGCGTCTGCCTTCAGCTCAGGTCATGATCCCAGGATTCTGGGATGTAGACCTCCATCGGGTTCTCTGCTCTGTGGGAAGTCTTCTTCTCCCTCTTCCACTCCCCCTACTTGTGTTCCCTCTCTCACTGTGTGCGTGTCTCTCTCTCTCAAATAAAATCTTAAAAAAAAGAATTTTTTTATATTTATTTTTATTTGTTTATTTACAGCATAACAGTGTTCATTGTTTTGGCATCACACCCAGTGCTCCATGCAGTACGTGCCCTCCCTATTACCCACCTCCTGGTTCCTCAACCTCCCACCCCCCCACCCCCCTACCGCCCCTTCATAACCCTCTGGTTGTTTTTCAGAGTCCATAGTCTCTCATGGTTCATCTCCCTTCCAGTTTCCCTCAACTCCCTCTCCTCTCCATCTCCCCATGTCCTCCATGTTCTTTGTTATGCTCCACAAATAAGTGAGACCATATGATACTTGACTCTCTCTGCTTGACTTATTTCGCTCAGCATAATTTCTTCCAGTCCCGTCCATGTTGCTACAAAAATTGGGTATTCGTCCTTTCTGATGGAGGCATAATACTCCATTGTGTCTATGGACCACATCTTCCTTATCCATTCATCCGTTGAAGGGCATCTTGGTTCTTTCCACAGTTTGGCGACCGTAGCCATTGCTGCAATAAACATTGGGGTACAAATGGCCCTTCTTTTCACTACATCTGTATCTTTGGGGTAAATACCCAGTAGTGCAATGGCAGGGCCATAGGGAAGCTCTCTTTTTAATTTCTTCAGGAATCTCCACACTGTTCTCCAAAGTGGCTGCACTAACTTGCATTCCCACCAACAGTGTAAGAGGGTTCCCCTTTCTCCACATCCTCTCCAGCACACGTTGTTTCCTGTCTTGCTAATTTTGGCCATTCTAACTGGTGTTAGGTGGTATCTCAATGTTGTTTTAATTTGAATCTCCCTCATGGCTAGTGATGATGAACATTTTTTCATGTGTCTGATAGCCATTTGTATGTCTTCGTTGGAGAAGTGTCTGTTCATATCTTCTGCCCATTTTTTTGATATGATTCTCTGTTTTCTGTGTGTTGAGTTTGAGAAGTTCTTTATAGATCCTGGATATCAACCTTTTGTCTGTACTGTCATTTGCAAATATCTTCTCCCATTCCGTGGGTTGCCTCTTTGTTTTGTTGACTGTTTCCTTTGCTGTGCAGAAGCTTTTGATCTTGATGAAGTCCCAAAAGTTCATTTTTGCTTTTGTTTCCTTGGCCTTTGGAGACATATCTTGAAAGAAGTTGCTGTGGCTGATATCGAAGAGGTTACTGCCTATGTTCTCCTCTAGGATTCTGATAGATTCCTGTCTCACGTTGAGGTCTTTTATCCATTTCGAGTTTATCTTTGTGTACGGTGTAAGAGAATGGTCGAGTTTCATTCTTCTAAATATCGCTGTCCAGTTTTCCCAGCACCATTTATTGAAGAGACTGTCTTTTTTTCCATTGAATATTTTTTCCTGTTTTGTCGAAGATTATTTGACCATAGAGTTGAGGGTCCATATCTGGGCTCTCCACTCTGTTCCACTGGTCTATGTGTCTGTTTTTATGCCAGTACCACGCTGTCTTGGTGATCACAGCTTTGTAGTAAAGCTTGAAATCGGGTAACGTGATGCTGCCAGTTTTGTTTTTGTTTTTCAACATTTCCTTAGCAATTTGGGGTCTCTTCTGGCTCCATACAAATGTTAGGATTATTTGCTCCAGCTCTTTGAAAAATATCGGTGGAATTTTGATCGGAATGGCATTAAAAGTATAGATTGCTCTAGGCAGTATAGACATTTTAACAATGTTTATTCTTCCAATCCAAGAGCATGGAACAGTCTTCCATCTTTTTGTGTCTTCTTCAATTTCTTTCATGAGTGTTCTGTAGTTCCTCGAGTACAGGTCCTTTACTTCTTTGGTTAGGTTTATGCCCAGGTATCTTATGGTTCTTGGTGCTATAGTAAATGGAATCAATTCTCTAATTTCCCTTTCTGTATTTTCATTGTTGGTGTATAAGAAAGCCACTGATTTCTGTACATTGACTTTGTATCCTGCCACGTTACTGAATTGCTGTATGAGTTCTAGTAGTTTGGGGGTGGAGTCTTTGGGGTTTTCCATATAAAGAATCATGTCATCTGCGAAGAGAGAGAGTTTGACTTCTTCCTTGCCAATTTGGATATATTTTATTTCTCTTTGTTGTCTGATTGCCGTTGCTAGAACTTCTAATACTATGTTGAACAAGAGTGGTGAGAGTGGGCATCCTTGTCGTGTTCCTGATCTCAACGGGAAGGCTGCAAGCTTTTTCCCATTAAGGATGATATTTGCTGTGGGTCTTTCATAGATAGATTTTATGAAGTTCAGGAATGTTCCCTCTATCCCTATACTTTGAAGCGTTTTCATCAGGAACGGATGCTGGATTTTGTCAAATGCTTTTTCTGCATCAATTGAGAGGACCATGTGGTTCTTCTCTCTTCTCTTATTGATGTGTTCTATCACACTGATTGATTTGCGAATGTTGAACCAACCTTGCAACCCAGGGATGAATCCCACCTGGTCATGGTGGATAATCTTTTTAATGTGCTGCTGGATCCTGTTTGCTAGGATCTTGTTGAGAATCTTTGCATCCATATTCATCAGTGATATTGGTCTGAAATTCTCCTTTTTGGTAGGGTCTTTGCCTGGTTTGGGGATCAGGGTAATGCTGGCTTCATAAAAAGAGTCTGGAAGTTTTCCTTCTGCTTCAATTTTTTGGAACAGCTTCAGGAGAATTGGTGTTATTTCTTCTTTGAAAGTTTGGTAGAATTCCCCAGGGAATCCGTCAGGTCCTGGGCTCTTGTTTTTTGGGAGGTTTTTGATCACTGCTTCAATCTCATTACTAGATATCAGTCTATTCAGGTTGTCAATTTCTTCCTGGTTCAATTTTGGGAGTTTGTAGCTTTCCAGGAATGCATCCATTTCATCTAGTTTGCTTAGCTTATTGGCATATAACTGTTGGTAATAATTTCTGATGATTGTTTCTATTTCCTTGGTGTTAGTTGTGATCTCTCCCTTTTCATTCATAATTTTATTAATTTGGGCTTTCTCTCTTTTCTTTTGGATTAGTGTGGCCAATGGTTTATCGATCTTATTGATTCTTTCAAAAAACCAGCTTCTAGTTTCATTGATACGTTCTACTGTATCTCTCGTTTCTACCTCATTGATCTCTGCTCTAATCTTGATTATTTCCCTTCTTGCATGTGGAGTTGGTTTGATTTGTTGTTGATTCTCCAGTTCTTTAAGGTGTAGAGACAGCTGGTGTATTCTGGATTTTTCAATGTTTTTGAGGGAGGCTTGGATGGCTATGTATTTCCCCCTTAGAACCACCTTTGCTGTATCCCATAGGTTTTGGACTGAGGTGTCTTCATTCTCATTGGTTTCCATGAATTGTTTAAGTTCTTCTTTGATCTCCTGGTTGATCCAAGCATTCTTAAGCAAGGTGGTCTTTAGCTTCCAGGTGTTTGAGTTCCTTCTGAACTTTTCCTTGTGATTGAGCTCCAGTTTCAAAGCATTGTGATCGGAGAATATGCAGGGAATAATGTTAGTCTTTTGGTATCGGTTGAGTCCTGCTTTGTGACCCAGTATGTGGTCTATTCTGGAGAAGGTTCCATGTGCACTTGAGAAGAATGAATATTCTGTTGTTTTAGGGTGGAATGTTCTGTATACATCGATGAGGTCCATCTGGTCCAATGTTTCATTCAATGCTCTTATTTCTTTATTAATTTTCTGCTTCGATGATCTGTCTATTTCTGAGAGAGGCCTATTAAGATCTCCTACTATTATTGTATTCGTATCAATATGACTCTTTATCTTGATTAATAGTTTTCTTATGTAATTGGGTGCTCCCATATTGGGGGCATAGATATTCACAATTGTTAGATCGTCTTGGCGGATAGTCCCTTTAAGAATTATGTAGTGTCCTTCTGTATCTCTGACTACAGTCTTTAGTTTAAAATCTAATTTATCTGATATGAGAATCGCTACTCCGGCCTTCTTTTGAGGCCCATTGGCATGAAAGATGCTTCTCCATCCCTTCACTTTCAGTCTGGGTGTATCCTTAGGTTCAAAATGGGTCTCTTGTAGACAACATATGGATGGGTCCTGTCGTTTTATCCAATCTGCAACCCTGTGTCGTTTTATGGGCGCATTTAGGCCATTCACATTGAGAGTGATTATTGAGAGTTAGGTTTTTATTGACATCGTGTTGCCTTTGAAGTCTTTCTGTCTGTAGATTGTTTCTATATTTCTGTTCAATGATATTCTTAGGATTTTTTCTCTTTTATAGGGCCCCCCTTAATATTTCCTGCAGTGTCGGCTTGGTGGTTGCATAGTCTTTTAAGCCTTGCCGGTCTTGGAAACTCTTTATCTCTCCATCCATTTTAAATGTCAGTCTTGCTGGATAGAGTATTCTTGGTTGCATGTTCTTCTCATTTAGTACTCTGAATATATTTTGCCAGCCCTTCCTGGTTTTCCAGGTCTCTGTGGAAAGGTCTGACATTATTCTAATGTGCTTTCCTCTGTATGTAAGAAGCTTCTTTGTCCTAGCTGCTTTTAAGAGGGTCTCTCTTGAAACATAATTCCCCATTCTAACTATAAGATGCCGTGAAGACTTTCGAGAATCTAAAATCTTGGGAGGAAATCTTTCTGCCTCTAGTACATGAACGTTGTTTCCATTCGTGAGATTGGGAAAATTTTCATAGACAACTTCTTCCACTATATCTTCTAGACTTCTTTCTTTTTCTTCCCCTTCAGGGATTCCAATAATTCTGACGTTGGAACGTTTCATGGCATCGTTTATTTCCCTGATTCTGTTTTCGTGGCTTCTGAGCTGTTTGTTCCAGGCTTCCTCCTCATCCTTTCTCTCTATCTGTTTGTCCTCCAGATCACTAATTCTATCTTCTGTCTCAGTTACCCTAGCTTTTAGAGAATTTAGATTGGATTGGAACTCATTGAGAGCATTTTGAACATCATCCCTGGTGGCTTTCAGTTCTGCCCTAACATTGTGAACATCATCCCTGGTGGCTTTCAGTTCTGCCCTAATCAATTCTGTTTGGTCATCCATGGCTTTCTCCAACCTAGCTATTGCCTGGATAATTGTTAGTCTGAATTCCTTTTCTGACATATTGTCTATGTCGATAGCCATTAGCTCTGTTGCAGAAGGCCCATCCTCTGTATTTTTCTTCTGTTGGGTATTCCTCCTCCTAGTCATTTTGGTAAGAGATGACTAAACAGATGCAGCTGGACTTATCGATTGTGGTGCAGTCAAGGTGCACCCTGGAACGCTTCTGTGCAATCAGGATTCCCCACCCAAATGAGAGAAAAAAGAAAAGAAAAAGAAATAGAGAAGAAGAAAGAAAAAAAAGGGGGAAAGAAAAAAGGAAAAAAACAAGAGAGAGAGAGATAGGAAAAAAAGGGAAGATAAAAGAGAAGGCTCAGCCCAAATGGGCCACAAGGTAAGATTTGTGGAGTATACAAACAAAAACAGACAGACAAAAAGAGTGATAAAAGTATATGACAAGAGAAAAAAATATGTATATATAAGCAAAAAAAAAGGGAAGAACCTCATCAGAAAGAACCCCAAGTATAAGATTTATATATTATCAGGAAAAACACAAATTCACAGAAACACTGACAGAAGGAAAAATTGGGAGAGTGGTTATAGATTCTCAGTGTGGGTGAGGAAGGTTATTTTGATTCTTCCTGAAGGTATCTTGATGTTTTTGTTAAGGGACTCAACTTTCCTAAGTTACAAGGGGATTAGAAACTGGTTTGCCTATAGGGGTAGCATTGATTGGGGAAAGGGGACTACCTTGAAGTTTAACTCTATATGTATAGTAGAAAATAAAAATTAAAAAAGAATAAACTAGACTAAACTAAGTTAAAATTTAAAAAGAATTAAAAAAATAGAAAAACAAAAGAAAAACACGGGTGTATGTATCAAAAAGTTCAGGTTAGAAGGTTATTAAAGAATTTGATGTACTGGACATCTCGGTGTGATGGTAAATAGGTTAAAAAATTATCTGTATGTATATAAAAAAAAAGAACCAGAATATTGGTAAAGAGTTAAAAATAAAAGTTGTATTTATGAAGTAGTGGTGGTTGTTCTCTTGTAGTCTTTTTTTTTTTTTCTTCCTTCCTGGTTTGTTTTCTGGGGGAGGGGCCTGCCACGTGGGTTTTCAGACAATGATGTTCCCTGAGTTAGGTCCTCCCGCTCCCCTCAAGGGGGTGAGCTCTTTTTTTTCCAGGAAACTGTTTTTTTCAGCCTTTTGTTCTCTGGGGGTTTTTATGTTCTTTCATCTGCTTTCTTTTGCCTTGACAGCTTTTGATGGTTTTTGGAGGTTTAGAGGAGAGCAAACAGCACCCCAACCTCCCTCTCAGAGAGAAGCCTCAGACTGTTTTGCAAAAGCTGCTGGCAGAGTCGGTTCTGAGTCACTGTCCCTGGGGATGCAGGAGCTCCTCGTTGTACCCAAAACCAGGGCAGCGGCGGCTGTCTAGGCAGCTCCAGACCGCCAGAGAGGTTCTGAGCAGAGATCACACACTGAGATTTTCCCGCTGTCCCGGGCTGGGAATGTCTGGTTTTTCTGGCTGCCAGAGCTCCAGGCTAGCGCCTATGAGCACCTATCCCAAGGGAGGGTGTGGGACACGCGCGTTTCAGGATTGCCATCTGGCCAGGCTCCCAGCCCCTCATGGGAGCCAGACCCCACTCGTTCTTGGGCGCGCTGGCGTTCAGGTGCACTGGCCCCTCAGGACAGAGACCTGATTTCTCTGCCGCACTCTCTCTGGCTCCGCGCCAGGGGAGGCTGTCCTGGGTCCGGGGACTTAGGTCCCTGACCCTAACCGCCCAGGTTCCCACTATTACCCCCAGGATCCTTTGCTGTTTGTTTTTTGAGTGCTTTCAACCAGACTCCAAGTTAATGCTAGTCCCCAGACGCAGAGCACTCTCGTGTTGGGGTGTTACTTTCTGATCGGTCACCTCTGGTGGCTCCCTCCCCCTTTTGTTTATCTTCCGATATCAGTGGGACATTCCCAGTCTGTTTTACCTGCCACTGGCGTCTTCTGCTCCTGTAGAGATCCAGACGTGTATAATTCTGATCTCAGGCTGATTTCATGGGTGGTCGGAGTTCTTTGGTAGGTAATCAGCTCACTTTAGGGTACAGGTTGAAATGGTGCCTCCTCCTACTTCCCCGCCATCTTCCACTCCCCACTTCTAATCCTTTAAAGTGATCCCACTTGGAGCAGAGTTAGTGCTGACCTAAAGGCATTGACCCAGACCTTAAGGAACAATTAGAGTCCTCTGGATAAACGTGTCCTCCATGGACTACTGCCTTTTTCTGCCTCTCAAAATCAGACTTACATGCCCTCAGATTTGCCTCTGTTTTCTACCTTTTTCCTTTCTGTCGAATAGCCACACATTACCCCTTCTCTGGGACAGCTTGAAATGCCAGAACATTCATCAGCTGTGATTTCAGTCCAGGACATGAAAGATGGTTCAGGATGGATCCCTGCAAAATTCAAAGTACATGTAGTTTGTCTCTCCTTTTAGTCGCCTTAATGCCTTCACTGCCTTTCCCTCCAAATTAACCCACACCTTGGCAAGCCTCCCATGCTCTAGATCTATCCTTTTTTCCCTGAGTGGGCCTTCTGTCATGGGCACCATTCGTTCAGGGCCCTGTTCTAGTTTCCTAAGGTAAGAGCAGAGTGTTGGTGGCTGCAAATTACTTGTGTTAAATTAGGGCTACTATGTGGCAGACCTTTTTTAAAAAATAACCACTTTACTGAGATATAATTCACATACCACAAAATTCACTCATCTAAAGTGTACCATTCAGTGTTTTTCAACTACATTCACAAGTTTGGAACAATCATAACCATCTCTAATTCTAGAACATTTTTGTTCTCCTCTTCCCAAAGAAATCCTGTACCCATCGTAGACATTTTGTATAAGTATAAACACAGTATGCAGTCATTCGTCACTGGCTTCTTCGACTTAGTGTATTTTCAAGGGTGATGTGTGTTGTAGCACATGTCACTACCCTGTTCCTTCTTTATGGCTGAATAATATTCCATTTTATTGGCTTTACTGCTTCTGCTCATTCAGTTCTCCATGGATGGACATTGCGGTGGTTTCCATTTGGGGGCTATTACAAATAATGCCTCTGTGAACTTTGTGTATACTTTTTTGTGTGGACATAAGTTTTCGATACTCCTAGCTATATGCCTAAAACTGGAATTCTTGGGTTACAGGATAACTCCATGTTGAACTTTTTGAGGAACTACCAGACTGTTTTCCAAAGATGCCGTAGCCTTTTACCCACCCACTAGCAATATATGAGGGGTTCTATTTCTCTGTCCTTGCCAACACTCACTCTCATCTGTCTTCTTTTTTGTATGGTAGGCATTTTCACATGTACATCATCTCATTTTAGGTTCACAACAACCATGAAGATAGGTATTATTCTCCCCGTTTTGTAAATGAGGAAGCCAAGACACATAAATAAGGCAGTGTTATTTACTGAGTGCTGATGATGTGACAGGTGTTCTTAGAAGCCCTGCCTCCTTTCACCTGCACAACAATCCCATGAGGTAGATACTTTTTGAATTCCAGATGTGCAGAGAGCTTAAAGAAACTTACGGAAAGACACATAGCCAGGGTTTAAACCCAGACAGTCTGATTCTGGTGCAGTCAGAGTTCCAACCCAAAGCAACTGGTCTCCAACAAAGTCCATGCACATAAATAAAATTTCTACAGTAATTTTTTTAAATTAAGAGATCCATAAGTCCTTGCATCTTTCTGAAAAGACTTTTTAAAGATTCTTTTATTTATTTTAGCAGGGGCAGAGGCAGAGGAAGAGGGAGAGAATCCTCAGGCAGACTCCCCACTGAGCGTGGAACCCTGCATGGGACTGGAGCCCTGGACCATGAGATCATGACCTGACTTGAAACCAAGAGTCAGATGCTTAAGCGGCTGAGCCACCCAGGCACCTCTCTCTGTAAATATTAATAGTGAACAGTTACTGAGGGTTCACTATGTGCTGGAGATGTTGTATGGGCTTTACATAAACTAAATAACTGAATCTTTGCAACAGTCCTATAGGGTTGGTATTATTAACATCCATATTTTATAGATGAGGAAACGGAGGCACAGAGGATTCAAGTAATTTGCCCAGGGTCACACAGATAGTAGGTGGTAGAGGCAGATTGTGAAGAAAATAAGTGGTCTAGATTCAGAGCCAAAGCTCTTAACCACTGCCCCTTAAAAGAACTCACAGGGTGAGCCCATTGGATTTATCCATAGACTCAAAATTACCCATTAGATCTCCAGACTTCAGTGACAATATAATTAATGATCATTTTAGAACAACTATTTGGGCTCCTCATGAGTCAAACAAAATTCAAAAACTTCACATCCATGAGTATAATCAGGGATCATGCCTACAGACGTTTTAGAACCACTGGGTCAGAAAGCTCAGCCACACTATCTGGTTAAATGATATCACACTGGAACGTTAGTGGGATCCTACAGGATTTTACTGAAACATACCAGTCCCCGTTCTACATTCCCAATATCGAAGACTAACAATTCACAGAATTCAGTTACCTCTGAATGATCTTTGCTTCCTTAATAGACGTGGAATGAAAGCATCCAGAATGACCTTTTCGCCCCACAAGACTGATTGCAAGGGCAGACATATCTCTTTAGCTTCCTTCTTAAGTTTCATTACAG
Source organism: Meles meles (assembly GCF_922984935.1). Taxonomy (NCBI): domain Eukaryota; kingdom Metazoa; phylum Chordata; class Mammalia; order Carnivora; family Mustelidae; genus Meles; species Meles meles. Next base: position 91,832,677 of record NC_060087.1, on the reverse strand, counting down.
AGACAAAAATACAGTCCCTTCACATTTCATTTTTATACTGCTAGACACTATGGGAACCCCCAATTATATACATCACGGGAAAGTAGCAAAGGCTTTCTTTCCATGGCATTAGCCCAGGATCTATGTATTCCTTTTGAGACCAAGACAGAGAATGAATTGCTAATTCTGCAGGGCTGCAGCATGGACTATGAAAATAGGTCCAGAAAAATGTGTTCTTAGTTAATCATCCAGAATGAGGCTTGGACAAGTAGCTCCTTGCAGTCAGGAAGTCACATGAGAACCTGGGGAGCAAGGGAGGTGGGGGGAAGGTGAATGAGAGTAGGAGAGGAAAACTCCAAGAAAGGATGTTAGACAAATGTCTGCATTTGGCCATGAGGGCTGCTGAGTCACGTCTAACCCGGATGAGAGTGAGGAGGGAAACAGAGCTTTCAGCCCTACCAGCCAATCACCGCCTAGGAGCATGAAAGGCCCTCTCTCATTTCTATGGTCACAAAAACTCTGTGCTGCCTGTCATGTTACTTTCTCTGCATTAGGTAAATGAGGGTGAGGCAGAGCAGGGAACCTGGCCAGGCCAGACTCAAAGCGGGATCTGCCTGATTCCAGTCTGGGCTCAGATTCCAATTCTGAACCTCTGTTTAAATGCTTCACATAAACCTTAATCCACTGAAAGTTCGTTGTGAATTCAGCAGTAATAACAAAATCTCCTCATTGAATATGACATTCCACAAGTTTTTTATATAAATATATATGTGTGTGTGTGTGCGCGTGTATATATATATAATTATATGGTATAAACTTATGTATATATAACCTTCTCTCATTTTAGCTCTCTCTCAAATCAATAAAAATATTCTAATAAAATAGGGGACTTATATGTATATATATGCCCCTTAATATATATAAAAACATATATATATTTACATATTTATATATGTATTTATATGTAACGTGCTAAATGAGATAAGAAGAGAGAAAAATATATATATATACATAATACATATTTTTTAAAGGAAGTTTGTGGAAGGAGGCAATGTCATCATTACTAATGATCTCTTTTCTCAACAGGCACGCTTGGTACACACAGTACAGTTTTTCAATTATTTCTCATAACACCTGGAAGAAGTGGATACCATGCTTTTTTTTGTTTTCTTTTTTAGCACTATATTTTTTCAAATATGAGTGAAACCTTTGATTATAGACTTTCTCCAACTGACTTATTTCACGTAGCAGAATCCCCTGCAGTTCCACCAACGTCGAGGTAAACGGGAGGGATTCGTCCTTTCTGATGCCAGAGTCAGATTCCAGTGAGTCTAGGAACCACACCCTCTTTAGGTAGTCCACTTTCCGGTATGGAATATAAGGAATAGCACAGAAGTCTGCTTCTCCATCTCCCTCTGACTCTGCCCACCACTCATGCTTTCTCTCTCTCCCTCTCTCTCTTTCTCAATAAAGAAATCACTTCTTTTTAAAAAAACAGGGCATATATCTATTATATATATTATATATATACATATAAGTTTACATACATCTATATATATTTATATATATACATCTATATATATTTATATATATATAAAACGCCATGTGCTCTAAGCATTGTCAATATACATCTATACATATACATATAGATATCTAGGTCAAAGAAGTTATATATATATATATATATATATATATATATATATATATATATATACACTATGTATACATTCTTTCACAAAGGACCGTTTGGGGTAGGAGGCAATATCATAATTATCAATGACCACTTCTCACCGGGCACTCACTGTACTCACAGTGCAGATTTTCATTTATTTAGCATAACACCTGGACGACTTGGAGATCAGGCTATTTTATTTTCTTTTTTAGAAATATATTTTTTCCAATATGCGTGAAACCCTGTGATAATGATCTTTCTCTGACTGACTGATTTCACTTCGCGGAATCCCTTGCATTTCCACCCACATCGAGGAAAATGGGAGGTATTCATCCCTTTTGATGCCTGAGTCAGATTCCAGTGAGTCTAGGATCCACATCCTCTTTAGGTAGTCCTCTTTCCTGGGTGAAATATAAGGAATAGTGCAGAGGAACACAGGGATCCAGAGGAAAACTGAACGGGAAGAAATCAGAAAGAGAGACAAACCACAAAACACTCCTGACTCCTGGAAGCAAAGTGAAGTTGGCAGAAAGGGAGGTGGGTCGGGGGATGGGTTCAGCCGGTGCTGTGCATGAAGGAGGGCACATGATATGATGAGCTCAGGTAAGTATATGCAACTACTGTTTGACATTGCATCCAAAGCTAATGATGTATTGTATGTTGGCCCATGGAATTTCAATAAAGAAGCATTCCATTCATTCCTTTGGCTGAGAGAGAGGGAGCAACCTGTACCCTAAAGTGAGCTGATTACCTACCAAAGAACTCCGACCACCCATGAAATCAGCCTGAGATCAGAATTATACATGTCTGGATCTCTACAGGAGCAGAAGACGCCAGTGGCAGGTAAAACAGACTGGGAATGTCCCACTGATATCGGAAGATAAACAAAAGGGGGAGGGAGCCACCAGAGGTGACCGATCAGAAAGTAACACCCCAACACGAGAGTGCTCTGCGTCTGGGGACTAGCATTAACTTGGAGTCTGGTTGAAAGCACTCAAAAAACAAACAGCAAAGGATCCTGGGGGTAATAGTGGGAACCTGGGCGGTTAGGGTCAGGGACCTAAGTCCCCGGACCCAGGACAGCCTCCCCTGGCGCGGAGCCAGAGAGAGTGCGGCAGAGAAATCAGGTCTCTGTCCTGAGGGGCCAGTGCACCTGAACGCCAGCGCGCCCAAGAACGAGTGGGGTCTGGCTCCCATGAGGGGCTGGGAGCCTGGCCAGATGGCAATCCTGAAATGCGCGTGTCCCACACCCTCCCTTGGGATAGGTGCTCATAGGCGCTAGCCTGGAGCTCTGGCAGCCAGAAAAACCAGACATTCCCAGCCCGGGACAGCGGGAAAATCTCAGTGTGTGATCTCTGCTCAGAACCTCTCTGGCGGTCTGGAGCTGCCTAGACAGCCGCCGCTGCCCTGGTTTTGGGTACAACGAGGAGCTCCTGCATCCCCAGGGACACTGACTCAGAACCGACTCTGCCAGCAGCTTTTGCAAAACAGTCTGAGGCTTCTCTCTGAGAGGGAGGTTGGGGTGCTGTTTGCTCTCCTCTAAACCTCCAAAAACCATCAAAAGCTGTCAAGGCAAAAGAAAGCAGATGAAAGAACATAAAAACCCCCAGAGAACAAAAGGCTGAAAAAAACAGTTTCCTGGAAAAAAAAAGAGCTCACCCCCTTGAGGGGAGCTGAAGGACCTAACTCAGGGAACATCATTGTCTGAAAACCCACGTGGCAGGCCCCTCCCCCAGAAAACAAACCAGGAAGGAAGAAAAAAAAAAAGACTACAAGAGAACAACCACCACTACTTCATAAATACAACTTTTATTTTTAACTCTTTACCAATATTCTGGTTCTTTTTTTTATATACATACAGATAATTTTTTAACCTATTTACCATCACACCGAGATGTCCAGTACATCAAATTCTTTAATAACCTTCTAACCTGAACTTTTTGATACATACACCCGTGTTTTTATTTTGTTTTTCTATTTTTTTAATTCTTTTTTAAAAAAAAGAATTTTGAAGACAAACTACATACGAGATGATTGTGATGAAGATAGTTCCTGAACAAGGCCTAAAATAGAGCCTACTCCGGAACATAGTAATATAAAACATTTCATTTGTGCTCCATTTCTCTTATTGACTATTTATCCAGCAAGAATTTGTTGAGTACCTATTATGTGTCAGTCATTGTGCAGGGCACTGGACATAAAATGGTGAATAAAGCAAGCAGGGAAGGTACAAATTTTACCTTGCATGTGAACCGTGTTGGTAGACATTATTGTCCTCTTACTTCTGGTGTACCTAGTTGCAATTCTTGGTGAAATTTCAGGCCTTCTATTTCCCCACTTGTGTAGTTTCAGGGCTAGCACAAACTAGGATCTCAAAGTATACATCTTAACAATGAAGATAAGATAATGAGTGGTTTTAGGAACCCAGACTTTTTCCATGTAGCATAACTCCAACATTTGACCTGCGTGTGTGTGGAGGGGGTGGGGGTCACACTTTACAATGTAGGTGTTTGATAGCGGATTCTAGACCAATATTTTAAAAACAATCAGGAACTGGATCTGCCAGATAGAAGTAAGTACAAACCACTTGCCGAAATACAACACTAGTGAAAAACAAATTAGAGCAGCAAAGGCTAGAGAACGTTGAATGAATTCAGAAAGCAGTTCAACAGGTGCAGACATTTAATAAGGTCACTGTCTGGAAGATGGACAGAATCCCAGGATCAATGCATATGAGAGAGGAAAGGGACTTGCAGATCCTCTAGCCCAGCTGAGGGTGAAAAATGGGGGTTGGGGGGGATGAATGAAAACTTCAATGTCACATGGCAAGTCAGCAGTAGAACTGGGTTCAGGACTCAGGCCTCCTGATTCCACATGCGCTCCTCTTTTGAAAAGCAAGGAAGAACTAGTATTTATTTAAAGAAAATTGTGTGCTCAGCGTTCTATCTTATTTCATCCCTCACTTCAAAAGCATTAAATTAAATGTACCTCCAATTCGCTGGTGAGGAAATTGAGAATCAGAACTAACATTCCACATCTGTACTCCCAAAATTTCCATTCTCAAAGACTAGGATCAGCTCTGTATAGAATACAGTGTGACTGGTAGCTCCCAAGCCCAGTAAAGAGAGCTGTCCCAAGACTGGGTTTCAACAGTAGAGGCAAATTCCTTCTGGTTGGATAATGAATGTGCTTGCTCCTCCCAGTTTACTCTTCCCCCAACCCCTTGTTGTCTAATGTGTTCTTTCATGTTGGGACTAAGGGAAATTAAAAAATAATATTTATTTATTTATTATTTTTTATAAACATATAATGTATTTTTATCCCTAGCTGTGAATCACCAGGTTTACACACTTCACAGCACTCACCATAGCACATACCTTCCCCAATGTCCATAAGCCCACCCCCCTCTCCCGACCCCCCTCCCCCCAGCAACCCTCAGTTTGTTTTTTGAGATTAAGAGTCACTTATGGTTTGTCTCCCTCCCGATCCCATCTTGTTTCATTTATTCTTCTCCTACCCCCTTAACCCCCCATGTTGCATATCCACATCCTCATATCAGGGAGATCATATGATAGTTGTCTTTCTCCCATTGACTTATTTCACTAAGCATGATATCCTCCAATTCCATCCACGTCATCGCAAATGGCAAGATTTCATTTCTTTGGATGGCTGCATAGTATTCCATCATGTATGTACACCACATCTTTATCCATTCATCTGTTGATGGACATCTTGGTTCTTTCCATAGTTTGGCTATTGTAGACATTGCTGCTATAAACATTCATGTGCGCATGCCCCTCGGACCACTACATTTGTATCTTTAGGGTAAATACCCAGTAGTGCAATTGCTGGGTCATAGGGTAGTTCTTTTTTCAACATTGTGAGGAACCTCCATGCTGTTTTCCAGAGTGGTTGCACCAGCTTGCATTCCCACCAACAGTGGAGGAGGGTTCCCCTTTCTCCGCATCCTCGCCAGCATCTGTCATTTCCTGACTTGTTAATTTTAGCCATTCTGATTGGTGTGAGATGATATCTCATTGTGGTTTTGATTTGTAATTCCCTGATGCCGAGGGATATGGAGCACTTTTTTCATGTGTCGGTTGGCCATCTGGATGTCTTCTTTGCAGAAATGTTTGTTCATGTCTTCTGCCCATTTCTTGATTGGATTGTTTGTTCTTTGGGTGTTGAGTTTGCTAAGTTCTTTATGGATTTTGGACACTAGCCCTTTACCTGATTTGTCATTTGCAAATATCTTCTCCCATTCTGCCAGTTGTCTTTTGGTTTAGGTAACTGTTTCCTTTGCTGTGCAAAAGCGTTTGATCTTGATGAAATCCCAATAGTTCATTTTTGCGGGACTAAGGGCATTTTTAAAACCGCAAGTAAATTAGTCAAACTTGATATGGGTAGCAAAGAAGTTATAATAATGGTCTCTGTAACTTGACAGATTAGGGGCAGTCAACCGTTGATCTGTTTTACTGCTTAATCAACTGGGGTACAATTCCCCATTATACCACAGTGTGCCCTCAGGCAAGTTCCTTGTCCTTTCAGAGCCTCTGTTTCATCATCTGGAAATGTAGGTGACACTAATACCTGCCTCAAAGATTATGGTGAATTTTTTACTTCTGACTGAGTTTTGACACTAAGAGAACACATGAGTTTATCCCAGTGTTTGAATCATAGCAAGAACTCAATAAATATTAGTCTTTGTTAACCAAATGCTAGTTTCTGACTTAAATGTACTACTTATGGCAGAGAACTCATAAAACTGGGTGTGTTTGTGGGAGAATAGGCAGCGGGTTGGCCACTTTTGCCTGTTGCTTGCAGACAGAACTCTTCCCCATATAGAGTTACCCTCTTTATTGTCTACTCCTAGTGGTTGAAAGAGCGAGGTCCTCTAAGGATAGAGATATCATCTAGTTCAATAACCTCATCACAATACAGACCAGATATAGGAACCTCTTCCATGCTACACAGAGAGTACCCTGGCTCCCAGGTTTTGCCATGACAGATAAAAAAGACTGGGGCTGGGGAAGAGTGGGAAGAGAACCATGTGAGCTCCTTACAGCTCAGCTTGTAGTGTTGGGCTGGGAGCTCTTCAAAGGCGAAGTCTACATCTCATACCTCATCCACTGTGAATCTCACCGTCATGCCTTCAACACAGTCAGCAGACAGAATAAATATATTTGGGGGAATGGAGATTGGGGCAAGATTACTCTGAAGGTCTGCAAATAGATTTGAGGAACTTTTGGATATAATCAGCCCAGAACCACCTTTTTACTTCCCCCAAAGTAAAGTTGGGAGTTTTCCTTCTCCATCATACACACCCTTCAGCTTCTGGCTCATGCTGTTTTGAAACATCTCCTCCCTAAGTCTTTCTTGACCCTCATTTTAACCCACTTTTGCCTGTTTACAAATGTTGAGGTATACTATTTTGGTAGGTCTTCAAGATCCTGCATGTGTGCCCCTGACTGGTCTCTTGAGGATTCTGACATTCCCATAAAATTAGGAATGAGACTCAAGATAATAACCAACAAGACTGGCACCGGCAGAATTGTTTCCGGTAATGAACAACCGGTTGAGCTTGACTGGAACACCCCAGCACTAATTATCAGCCCTGAAGAGAGCCATGCCATTTTGCTGAACTTTGGATGGAATGAAAAATTCACTAAGGATTTCCCTCATTAAAACCTCCCCCCCCAACCAAGCAATTCATTCTACTTATGCCTGGTGAGGTTATTACTGACCTTGGATCAACCTTAATGTTTTATGAATGTATTTCACAAACGTTTATTTGATAGCTACTATGTTGGGACCTTGACTAGTCATGAGGACCATGAAGAAGACCTCTAGAAGTTCCCAGTCCAGTGGGCTCTGTTCCCCATAGGGAGTGGCCTTCGTTATTGCTCATCATTTGTGGTTGAAAGTATGAGGTCCCATAAATATAGAGATATCCAGTGGTATCCATGTCAAAATGTAGACCAGAAGTAGGGGCGATTTATAAATCACAGTGACATCTTCCGTAATGGGTATAAGTATGAGGCACAGATGGAAAAAACAATGAACTCAATCTGAGGGTGTTAACTAGGACTGCACAGAGGAGGGAACACTTCAAGTGGATCTTGAAGGTAAAGTTCATCAGAACCCAGGAGTAGAATGAGAGGCGGGAAGGGAGGGGAATTTCAGGCATACGGAATGGCATTTTACAAATCAGAATGCAGAAGTAGAATGAGAGGCGGGAAGGGAGGGGAATTTCAGGCGTAAGGAATGGCATTTTACAAATCCTATGCCCAACAGGCTAAATGATAAATGTCTGCAAGAAATGTACTGCAACATCAAGTGAAAACAGTGGAAGATGTGAGGATAAAGGCAAGGGCTAGATGGAGAAACCCTTTGCATGTATCACCTTGAAAGGGTTCTCTACATTTGCTGACTCCACTTCACTACTTCAGATTCATTTCTGACTCACTGTGGTCCCCTTAACTGGGAGCCTTTCTCTGAATCCAAATCCAATGGTCAGCTCCTTTTCTATCTTTAGTTTACTTGACTTCTCCAGGGAGTGTGAGACGGGATAAACGTTTTTCATCCCCCAAGCTTCAGCTCCCTTGCATTGTGAGATACAACCCTGTCTCTTGGATTTTGCTGATTCCCTGGACTTGCCATTTAAGTTTTCATTATGACCTCTTTCCTCTCTGCCTGACCTTTAAGTGACATGAATTCTCAGGGGTTTATCCTGTTCTTTACCTCACAACTCTCTGTTGTCAATCTTCTACATGTCTTTACTTATTCTCTATCAATTGATTACACTCCTATTTCTCTCTCTAGCTCAACTTTCTATGATGCGATCCGGTGTGTCAAATTGTCCTGAGTATTGCCACTTGTATGTTCTTCAGGCTTTATGAGTTCACCAGATCTAATGGAATGCATTATATTGTCACCACCTTCCTCCAGTGTTCCCTATCTCAGAGACTTGTATCATTTTCCAACCAGTTGCCTAGGTCTGAAAAGCTCAGAATCGTCTGGGGTCCTTTTTCTCCCTACCTTCTCCATCTTGTCAGTCACCAAGCTGTTGTCGGTTCTACTTTCTTAATCTCCTTGCTATTTTCTAATCTTGGTGGAATTCCTCTCCATTCTTCTACATCTTCATGACCGCTCTCTTGGTCTGCCATCATTTCCAATATGGAATTGTTACAACAGCTTTAAACCTGGAAGACCCCAGTCTTAACCTCTTTCCAGCCAGTTCATCACACTGCTATTTGAACAATATTCTAAAAATGGAAATCTGGTTATGCCATTTCTCTACCTAAAATGATTTTCTATAGTATTAAATCTAAAAACCTGTGAATGGCATATAAGACTCTTGGTAACCTGTCCATTGTCTTAGCTGCCATCATAGATTTGAACAAAATACATGCCTTGTCATTTTGAGTATCTAACATCCTCTTCTTTAAAAATAAAATTTAGGGGTGCCTGGTCTGGGTGGCTCAGTTGGTTGTGTCTGACTTTGGCTCAAGTCATGATCTCAGGTCCCTTGGATCGAGCCCTGAGACCAGCTCCCTGCTCACTGGGATATCTGCTTGTCCTTTTCCTTCTGCCCTTGCCTCTACTCATGTCCTCCTGTTTCTCTCTCAAATAAATAAATAAAAATCTTTTAAAAAAATAAAAACTTTGCTTAAAAAACACCTTTTTCCTACTCTATGCTGTTCCTTCTGCCTGGAAGGTGCTTAGCACCATCGCCCTCCTAACCCCATTAACCTGGCTAACCTTTCTTTCAGTATTCAAGTTGGAGAGACAGTCTCTTCTCTCTCCTCACCTCCCCCTGAAATCAGAGTTAATCCCCATAATCCTCACAACGTTGTGAAGTGGGGAGCTGTTGCCACAGTTGAATCAACAGGACTCGGTAATAGATTGAATGTGGGAGCAGAGATGAAGGAAGAGCGTCAGCTGACTAGCAGGTTTCTGTCTGGAGCAAGGGGCCGAACGGTGTGCGGAGGTGCCATCTATTGGGACAAGGAGTACAGACAGTGCGGGAGGAGATGCGTTTTTGGTCAAGGTGGTTTGGGAACTGCCCTTCCTTTGCCATTCTTTTATAATCCTTCTTTCCAGAAGGTTCAGGAATAAGGCAAGTAATGAATTTCTCCCTCTGTTTGACGGGCATTTGGAAACACAGCAGTCAGTCTCAGGAACACAGACTAACCTTCAGACATTTCCTCACTAGCTTGCTGGAAGCAGGAGGGCTATGCTTTGGGGACCATGGCCTTCTTCTCACCTTATGCTCTGGTGTTCGGCCCCCAGAAGACAGCGAAAACACCATGGTCTTGCAGCCTTCAAGCTCCTATGGTGCTCATGCCTCCTGGACCTCGCCTGCATCCCACAGTGTGTGTGGGCGCCCCTTTACAAATAGGGGTAGTGGGCCTTGGGCTTGCAACCCGTTGTTCTCAAAGGCTCTGTCTGAGGTTGCTGCTGGCTTAGCCATTGAGCGGATCAACAGGGACCCATCATTTGAGGCGGGTTGCTCTTTTGAATATGTGATTCTCAATGAAGACTGCCATACCGCCAGGGCCCTTTGCATTTTCATTATTCAGCACCAGATGGCCTTGGGCTTTATGGGCCCTGTCAACCCGGGCAACTGCATGGCCGCCTCGCTCCTGGGAAACAGTTGGAACAAAGGGCTTTTCTCTTGGGCTTGTGTGAATTAGGAATTAGACAATAAAATCAGCCACCTGACCTTTTCTCGGACACTTCCTTCTCCGGTCCGGGTGCTGGTAACTGTCATGAGGTACTTCCAGTGGGCTCACACCAGAGTCATTTCCTAGATGAAGACATTTGGGTGCACACCACCAATCGAGTACCAAGCACTCCGCAGAGCCGTGGTGTAGCGGTAGGGGTCGTCCTGAGCTCAGGACAAGACAGCCTCAGACTTGGGACCTTGCTCCTGGGGATTCCTCAGGCTGACAGAATTCTCAGTGAGGGCTTTCTCCCCGCTGAGGTATAAATGCGGATTGGGGGGTGGAGGGGTGGGGTGGCGGCTGGGAATAGGACAATTTCCAAAAGATTTCCTACACTCGCGCCCTAGGAGAACACATCCGGCATCCGCCCTCTTGCACTCACACTCAGGCTCCAAGACTGTTCAGCTTCAAGGGAGCCTGTTTGATGAACGATATGAAGGTACAAAGAACTTGGTGCTTAAACATGCCATTGGATCCCAGTGCCTACTCTCAGCATCAAGAGCAACGGGAGCCACACACCTTCCACCCCTTTAGGAGCCCAGTTGTTTGAGATCAGCCAAAGAGGGGTGCTTTTGTAGCTCTGTTTGGCCCATTCTTACCACCTGCTTTCACTTGGAACCTGTCTTCTCTGGACTCCACAATATCCATTTCCCTTCTGTCCTCTGCACTCACCTCCCTTGCCCCCGCCAAACAGGGCTTATCTTTTTGTGTGCCATTCCCAGGGACCTAACTGAGAAATAAAGGTATATTAAGATGAGGAGTCAGCCCAGATTTTAACCTTTCCCCTTCCAAGAGAAGTTGATGTTGAAGGTGATTCTTGCAGAGACCATGGACAAATCCTGAAGCAAAGGGCAGACCCCAGCAAAGCTACTATCGCCAGGCCTAGCTGAGGTGGTTTGGGGGAAGAAGCGCCCTTCCTGGTCCTCTGGAGTCCAGTGTCTCTTACTTCCTTTTATTGCAGGCCCTTGTGGCACTTACTTTCGATATTTTCTATTCCAGTTTTTTTAAAGCCAGATACTTTTTTCCTGGAAAGTGTCAGTGATTTGTGAGAACACAGTTCATTTTGCTATTGCAGGCCACTCCACTGCTTGAGAACGAACGGAGGGCTCAGAAACTCCTTGTCAAATTGATGACTGCTTGGATTAGTCCTGGTCCCAGTCATTTCCTTAAGGTAACAATGGGTTTGTTAGAGAATGGTCGGGGTTAGCCTGGCCTATGAACAGAAGCCCATTATAAGTTTCAAGTGTCACCAGTATTTGTACCTTTGTTATGATCATTATGGGAAGATGAGGACAAGAAGTTTTAGTTCCTGGAACTACAGTTGTCTGCTTCCAGCTCCAGTCTACAAGATCCTATGATGTTAAGCAATCAGTGTGGCTTTGATTACTTCATAATAGAGCTTGATAATTTCAAAGCAGAGCACAGAACTATTTTGAAAGATATAAAACCATTTCCAGGGAGGAGTCATGCCAGAAGCAGGCTCACAGATTTAGTATGACTTTAGAACATGTTACAAATCTTCACGAAGTCCAGTGTCTCCTGCAAGTTTACATTCCATGAGAGTTTCGCATCCTTCACATTCTAAATAGTATACTCTTTGAAATGACAACTTGGCCTCTACCATGAACTCCTAAATAAATCCAGGCCCTGAAACTCTTTGGGCTGAGAGAAATTAGGACTGAGTGCTCACCACCCACACATCCTTTGAGGCAGAGAGATAGCAAATGTACGTATTATGGCCCTCCTCTTTGAGATTCATTCCTGTAGGTCGATGGTTCTCACTCTGCACACTAGAATTACCTGGACATCTTCTCGAAACAAGTTCTGGTGCCAGAACGCTACATCCAGAGGTTTTGGTGGTCTGCACTGAGGCCCCAGCAGAAGTATTTTCAATACTCTCCCAGGTGCATGCAAAATGTAGCCAGCGTTAAGAACCACTGCTTTTGGGGCACCTGGGTGGCTCAGTCAGTTAGGTGTTTGCCTTCGGTTCCAGTCATAATCTCAGGGTCCGGGGATCAAGCCCCACATCCGGCACTCTGCTCAGCCTTGAGTCCACAGCCTCTCCCTCTGTGATCTCTCTTGCTTTCCCTCTCTCTCGAATGAATAAATAAAATCTAAAAAAAAAAAAAAGAACCATGGCTTTTAGTTAATGAAAATGCAAATAAATGTTCCTTACTTTAAGTTGCCTTTAATATAACGTTGTTTAATATTACATTACTTTAACATAACGTCATTTAATCAGACTGTTTTCTTCATAACAGCATGCAGCAGCCTGTTCCAGAAATGGAAGTTTTAAGACTGGGCAGGAAGAAGCCTAGAGAGGAAGTTCCGTGGTTATGGAGCAGAGGCTGACCCTGGGCAGGGAGGACAGCAACGCGAAGTGAAGTAGGGACTCAGAAAGGGAGAGAAAAGGCAGCAAACACAAAGCTCGGCCCTGCAGGATTTTGCTTCTTGTTTCGGACAAAGCACAGACAGACTCAGATGGGGCAGGTCCGGAAGTCTGTGACAGAAGTCAGAATGTGGGAGGGGTGGTAGGGAGCAGGGATACTGAACTCTCAGTTGGGCTATGGCCTGAGTATGACCTCTGACAGTATAGAGTATCCAAAGGTGTGTAGTACTCACATTTGGTACAGCCATTTGGTGGCATCTGAGGGCGTGACAAAGCAGTGAGTAGGGTGTGAGGCTAGGAATCGCTGAAGGGGAGTGACTCAAAGTTAAGATAGGCATGCTGTTGGGTGAGAGGTGTGCCCCAGCCAGTAGAAGCATGAGAAGCAGGATCCGGAGTATGAACATAAATAGACCACGAGGACTTGAACCAAGCAGCCTGGGGTACAGGGCCCGTTTCTGGTCCCATCAGAAAGTGAGAGATCCGGTGAGAAACTGAGCCAGAGGACAGTGAGTATGGACTGGGGCAACAGGGCCATGAGGAAGGTTACAACAATCGAAGCACAGCATATCCCCGATCAAATCTCTGGCTGATTTTTCTAGTCCCTCTTACCTGGTGGGACCAAAACAGCTGAAGTATTCCTAGCTGTTACCTATCTTGATGGAAAAGGCACTATGTTTTTGGTGGGAGCTCCTCTGAACCTTGCCTTCCCTATTCCACTCCATATGAAGCTCTTCCTTACACAATGGGCCCCCACCCGAACCCTCACAGAAGGACATATTGTGATGCACAAAATACGGTGAGTGAATCCTGTCCTTTGGAGAGGCCCAGCAATATCGGGCAGTGATAAAAATGGGCAAAAGATGGGTTTGGTCCAATCTGCTCACAATAACAGTGATTCCAGCCCCATGTGGTGGTGATAGTGAGGAACAGTGGCAGGGAGGCAGGGAAGAGAAAGGGAGTCTACTGCGGACTGGTGTGTGGCTTCTCATTTCTGTAAATTTAGGTTTCCAATTAAGAAGTATCACCGTCACCTCGCTGGAGTCAGAGGAACCATCTTTCTCAGAAAGGGGTCTAAATGGTGCTTACACAATACTGAGATAGTGCTAACTTTTAACAGTAAAGATGCTAAGAACAATAATAATGGCCATGGGCTCTTTGGAGGGGAAACAGCAGGAGGGTTATTAGATGCTGCCTTTAGAGACAATGATTGCAACCACTTTATATGTGAACCTTTCCTCTACAGTTTACAGTTTACAAGGTATTTGCGTATATTTAATCACATTTAACCCTCAGGATTACCCAGAAGATAGGTATTTCCTTTCAAGTTTTACAACACCTCTGAGTCTCACAAGTAGGTAGGTATAGGTCTTATTCACAACAAACAATGTGGTGAATGAAATCCCAGAGAATGGAGGATTCGGCCTCTCCCAGATGTTCGGCTCATTTCCTTGAAGCTTCAGAAGCAATAACCAATAATCTTTCTTTCTGACCAAGTCAGATAGGGAAGATAGGAATCGAGGACAAAGGGCCGCAATTTACAGTCAGGGCTGCTGTGCCTGTTTATGGGAGGTTGTGTCCTGCATCAGGGGAGCTAGCTGAGTGGGCAGGAGGGTGGAAATCCAGTTTATTCTCTACTTAAACCATGAGCCCTGGTGGAAGTTTTGATCCCATGGCATAAAAGAACATCCTTTCACCAGGTAGAATACCTGTTGGACTGTAATTACCCAGAAGAGGGTTTTGTTGGTTTTTGTTTTGTTTTGTTTTGTTTGTTCTGTTTTGTTCTGTTGCCAATTCTCACAAAGCCTAGCTGGAGGTCCCACTGAAAAGCTATTTGGAGAACTTTTCAAATGGCTATTTCAAACCCTCCTCTCCTCACCTTTTTCCTATCAGTGCTTGGCTTTCCATTGGGACTAACCAGGTTGTTGAACCATTGGGGATGCCTTTAAATTCTTTCCAATCGGGACTTCTTTATTACAATAGGATATTTAGAAAATAGGACACAGAATGGTCTTCTCCTGTTTGTCCAAAATTGAAAACCTTATTACTATGTTATTGCCGGCTAACCTCTTCCCATCTATGGAAGATTCCTGTACATTAAAAAAAAAAAAACAAAAAACAAAAAACAAAAAAACAAAGAAATAATAGCAACTTTGGTAATAGATAATATTTCCTGAGGGTTTATTGTGTGCTAGTCATTTCATTTTTCAAGGTATTTTTTTTAAGATTTTATTTATTTATTTGACAAACAGAGATCACATGTAGGCAGAGAGGCAGGCAGAGAGAGAGGAGGAAGCAGGATCCCTGCTGAGCAGAGAGCCTGATGCTGGGCTTGACCCCAGGACCCTGCAATCTTGACCTGAGCCAAAGGCAGTGGCTTTAACCCCCTAAGCCACACAGGGGCCCCTTGCAACGGTTTTGTGCAGACCATCTCATTCGGTTCTTGCAACATCCCCAAGTAATAA
The DNA here is from genome assembly GCF_922984935.1 of Meles meles. Taxonomy (NCBI): domain Eukaryota; kingdom Metazoa; phylum Chordata; class Mammalia; order Carnivora; family Mustelidae; genus Meles; species Meles meles. The sequence continues at coordinate 91,817,449 of NC_060087.1, read as the reverse complement.
GGTCAATTATTATTTAACATACTTTATGGATTAGATTTTAGAGGCCAGGGGCGCCTGGGTGGCTCAGTGGGTTAAGCCTCTGCCTTCGGCTCAGGTCATGATCTCAGGGTCCTGGGATCCAGCCCTGCATCGGCTCTCTGCTCGGCAGGGAGCCTGCCTCCCCACTCTCTCTGTGCTTGCCTCTCTGCCTACTTGTGATTTCTGTCTGTCAAATAAATAAAATCTTTAAAACAAAAAGATTTCAGAGGCCAGAAGAGGTGAAATAACTTGCCAAATGTCACACAGCTTGTGAATGGGAAAGCCAGGCTGTGTACTCAGGTTGGTCTAAAACAGTACCTCTCAAACCTTGGTGTTTACCAGGATCCACTGGAGGGCTTGTGAAAACACAGATTTTGGGGTTCCCTCTCCAGAGATTCTAGTTCAGGAAGAGAAAGAAGGGCTGGGGAAGGGCCTCAGAATTTGCATTTTTAACCAGTTCATAGTGGTGCCCATGTTGCAGGTCCAGGGATCACTCTTTGAGAACCACTGGTCTGATGAAAGACTTGCACCCTGCTGCCTCCTGTCTACCTGAGGTATGTTCCTAAAACATACTCACTTGAGACCACGTGTGCCACATAGGTTGTATAATTCAATTCTTCCATTTTTCTTTTTTTTTAATATTTTATTTATTTGACAGAGAGAAATCACAACTAGTCAGAGAGGCAGACAGAGAGAGAGGAGGAAGCAGGCTCCCCGCGGAGCAGAGAGCCCGATGCGGGGCTCGATCCCAGAACCCTGGGATCATGACCTGAGCCGAAGGCAGAGGCTTTAACCCACTGAGCCACTCAGGTGCCCCCCATTTTTCTTTCTTAATTGTTGGGCCCACCGATGAAATTCTTTTAAGTGCCTCAAGGTAGCCAGTGTTGGTCTTATTTTCCTATAGTCATAACAACAGTGATACTGATAATATCGTGGCTAATAGTCTTCGTGTTGATAGGGCATTTTGTATAGGATTTGGTATGGATAAGCCTAAGTAAAGGTAAATGGTGAAAGACAACCTGCTGTCATGAATGGGTCTGATATCAGCAATGATAAAATTCATAGAGACCCAGCACCCAAGGAAGTTTCTATAGAGGTATCCAGCATCTAAGCTTTCAACAGTTAGGAGGCCTTACCTGGATAGCAGTTTTTAAAAAGTTGAAGAAAACATATGTTGCAAAGTGTGGAGAAATATTAAAGAGTTCTCTCAAGCTGGGCCGTGATGTGAAAGCAATAAATGCACTTGGAATACCAGGTATATTGGGTATAAGAAAACATGACCTGGTGTAGTTGGAATGGCCATGAAATGGAATGTGTGTCTGACATTATGCTGAGCTACTTGTATGGGTTCAACATGGGTGGCAGGTAAGTAAGTGGTGGTCTCTAGACTTAAAGCCAAAAATGTGTGTGTCCAGGGTGGTGGGAAGAGGGGCTGTCCTTAGCTGATAGAAACAGTCACACGTTGTCCAGTGCCCTGTTCTTTAACCCACTGAGCCAAACAGGCTCCAACCCCCACCCTTTTTTTTAATATTTTACTTATTTATTTGACAGAGAGAGAGATCACAAGTAGTCAGACAGGCAGACAGAGCCAAGTGCCCTGTTCTTAAATTGTGCTCTGAAGGCCGCCTGCACCCAATCACAGTGGTGGGTAGATCTGGAAAGCACGCTGATTCCAGAGCCACCCACCTTCTTCTTATGCATCCATTTTATAGACTGCATGGAAGAAAGCTGAAAGGAAGAGGGTCCAGAGGTACTTCATTCACAGTGTGGTCAGATGGTTGAACCGTGGGGGAATGTGAGACTTGGGATAAATCACAGAGGATTCCCCCCATCCTCTGGCTTGTCTACTCCTCCCTCAACATTTGTTAACATGAAATAGATTAAAATATATAGTGATATTATATACATATACATATATATATGTATGTATATGTATCAGTCATAGGGGACGTTGCTGCAGAACAGTTAAAATGAAGAACACTAGAATGCCGAGGGTGTTGCTTTCTGGGCTTGGGAGCAATACTGTGGGCTCACCGTATGAATACAACTCCTAAGGACTGAGGACTTAAGTTTGAGACAGGGCCCGTTTTCCTCCATTAAGGACTCTATAGCCAGTAATCTGTAAAAAATAAAAAAGTGAACTTTGCCTTCTGAGAAACACAGTTCCTCCATCTGAAGGAACTATCAGACAGAATATATCAATGGAAGATGAAAAGCAGGAGTAGAGTGACTCAGTAATGAACTTCTCCTGGAGTTTCATGATGTTTGTGCTGCTCGTGTTGAGGGCGAAAGAGAAGGTCCTGGAGAGCCTGCCCTAGTGGGTACCACGGTGTGAGGACCTAGTTGCTGATGTTTTGAGTGCGGCTCAGGAAGCACAGAGAAAGTGCTAGTATCATATCATGGTGAGCTGGGATCTCAGCAAGATGTCTCTCCTGATCCTTGTTTTGGCTATGGAGTGGCTGACTGTTAACAATCAGGATGGAAACTTACAAATTAGTATTATTCAGTGATCACCCATTGGCCCAGGCCTTGTCGAGGATTTAAGGTTTCTGTCCACTAATCCTTGCCTGACGACACCTTGCAGGTAAAATCCCATTTTAATGAATGTAATTTTGAGATAATAAAGCTATTTAGCAAAATCACCATGTAGAACAGATGCATCCACAAATCCCTGTTCACAAAGCACTCAATCTATTTAATTAAGATGCTGTTGTTTGAATTCAGTATTTATGCTTTCTATTTCAGTCATGTTCAATGGCAAGATTTTGCCACGTAAAAAAGTGGAGGAGACTGAGATCATACCCTCACCAAGGCTTTGTTTTCTCATCTGTAAAATAATGAGGGGAATGAAAGGAACTAGTAGGTCTCAAAGAGTCTTTCCAGTTATAAAAATTCTGACTCTTTGTCTAAGATATCCTTAGTGTGGGCCCATGAAAGGAAAAATACAAGGAGAGATTAAGGTTGAGAGGAAGGTCTTGAGCATAATCCATGACCCTAAGCATCAAGGACAAGTATGGTAGAATGTACCTGCCCAGTAAATTTCACTTCGACTTGTTCCTCCATACTAACAATCCAGATATGCCCATGCCTTAGCCCTCAAGGAACCCGCAAAAGATACCCAAGTGTACAACCTCTGATTTCTCAGGCATTCGTTTCAACAATGTTCATTGGGTGCATAAGATGTACCCGGATACAGAGAAAAATAAGACACAGTCCTTGACCAGTCATTGAGTACATGCTGATGCTGAGAAAGGGGTACAATGTGATAATGATTGTTGAATAGCCAACTCGTCAGGGGGAAGATTGCCCTGATTTATAATGTTTGCCGATTTTCATAGAGTGATTTCCATAATCACTCGCACCATGCCCACTTTAAAGCTACCAGTCTGGGGCGCCTGGGTGGCTCAGTGGGTTAAAGCCTCTGCCTTTGGCTCAGGTCATGATCCTAGGGTCCTGGGATCCAGCCCCACATCTGGGTCTCTGCTCCGCAGGGAGCCTGCTTCCTCCTCTCTCTCTGCCTGCCTCTCTGCCTAGTTGTGATTTCTCTCTGTCAAATAAATAAAATATTTTTTAAAAAAATAAAGCTACCTTCTGACACTGACTGGTGCACAGAATCCCTGAAAATTTAACCACAGGCTCTTCTGAAAGAGTACCAGCCAGCTCCAACACACTTCTGAGGGATGAGACCTTGGGGGGGGGGGGCTCTCCTCAGCTGAGGGCAATTCTCTGAGAGGTTATTAGCTATCATCTCCTGACACCTCCCCACCCCTGGCAGCTAGGAGAACGAGTGTGTCAGTTGTGAAGGCTGCATATGGGTGGTCCACCACGGCACCCACTACACAGAGTGTATGTTAAAATATTTGCTGTATTTCAACCAACACAATTACATTTAACGTTCCATCTAGTGAAGTAATTTTAATATCCCTTGAAATATAGTAAATAAAATTGTATCTCTGTTGGGTCATCTTGGTCAAATCACCTAATCTCTGTTTTTGTTGAAGAAACATGGCAATACTGACTTGCTTGCTAAGGATCCTGGTGGACAAACTGGCCAACTACCTGAAACAGCTGACTTACCTCATTTTCCCCCCTCAGTGGACCTGTTACTGGACTAGTCGGACCAACTGATTCTTGTTTAATGGTGCAACCAAATATAGAGAGTTAGATGTCTTTGATTCTAGTTTTTCCTTCTAAATCCAGCTTTTGCCTTGTCAAACCTCTCTGGCACTCCATTTTCCCATTATGCAATGTGTAATTATGAACAAAGGAGTCTGAATTCCTTGAGAGGCTCACGAACTAGCTCCAAAGATATCCCAGAGTATTTGAAGGAAGATTTAAGGATCAGAATACACGTAGAACCTTTTAGGGCAATTATATTGAAGGAACTAATGGTCATTTGAAAAGTTACACTGTGTGTGCGTGTGTGATTTAAACCATCATCATAAGTTGCTAGTTACACCTTAAAAAACGGAAACTATCAGCTCTAGGTCAAAGGGGAAAGTTTCTGGGGGGGTATTTAAGGAGTGTAAAAAAAGTTTTTGGAAATAGATGAAGAAATATGTAAATGCCAAATACCATTCATTGATCATAGTTAAGTGTACTCATTTCCTGAGATTAAAGGTTCCCTGAAAGCACGTATTTACCAATACCAATAGGATCTTTGCCTTTCTTCAAGGAGCTAGAATACTTGCCAGGCATTATCTAATTAAACTACTCACTGTACCTGTGAAATGCTTTGGATCTGCATTTTAAAGATGTGGACACTGAAGCACAAGTGGGCTTAAACTAAACTCATTTAGCATGTCAAGGGCGAAATTGGATAGAAGACTTTCAGTCTCATGATCTTTCTGCCATTTTTCGACCATGGCCTCCTCTAATCCACTCTATTCTAGCATAGCCTTGCCAAACAACATAGTTTCGTAAGTCTAGGAGGAATTAAATAAAGTGCAAAGTAATTCCAATTACAGGGAAGTTAGATTTTTAAAAGCTGAACATATGGATCTGGGAGAGTCAAGATGGCGGGGAAGTAGGAGGAGGCACTGTTTCAACCTGTACCCTCACATGAGCTGATTACCTACCAAAGAACTCCGATAACCAATGAAATCAGCCTGAGATCAGAATTATACACGTCTGGATCTCTCCAGGAGCAGAAGACGCCAGTGGGCAGGTAAAGCAGAGTGGGAACATCTGACTGATATCAGAAGAAAAAAAAAAGGGGGGGAGGGAGCCACCAGAGGTGACCCATTGGAAAGTAATACCCCAATACGAAAGTGCCCTGCGTCTGGGGACCAGCATTAACTTGGAGTCTGGTTGAAAGCACTCAAAAAACAAAGAGCAAAGATTGCGGGGGGAAATAGTGGGAATCAGGGCGGTTAGGGACAGGGACCTAAGTCCCGGACCCAGGACAGCCTCCCCTGGCGCTGAGCCAGGGAGAGTGTGGCAGAAAAATCAGGTCTGGGTCCCTGAGCCGCCAGCGCACCCTAGAACGAGTGGGGTTTGGCTCCCCTGAGGGGCTAGGAGCCTGGCCAGATGGCAATCCTGAAATGCACGCCTCCCACACCCTCCCTTGGGAGAGGTGCTCATAGGTACTAGCCTGGAGCTCTGGCATCTGGAAAAACCAGACATTCCCAGCCCGGGACTAGGGGAAAATCTCAGTGTGCGATCTCTGCTTGGAACCTCTCTGGCGGTCTGGAGCTGCCTAGACAGCCATGGCTGCCCTGGTATTGGGTATAACGAGGAGCTCCTGCAACCCCAGGGACCATGACTCAGAACCGACTCTGCCAACTGCTCTACAGAGTATTCTGAGTCTTCTCTCTGAGAGGGTGGTCGGGGTGCTGTTTGCTCTCCTCTAAAACTCCGAAAACCATCAAAAGCTGTCAAGGCAAGAGAAAACAGATGAAAGAACATAAAAACCCCCAGAGAACAAAAGTCTGAAAAAAACAGTTTCCTGAGAGCCCACCCCCTTGAGGGCAGTGGGAGGACCTAACTCAGGTTACATCATTGTCTGAAAACCCACGTGGCAGGCCCCTCCCCCAGAAAACCAAACAAGGAAGGAAGGAAAAAAAAAGACTACAAGAGAACAACCACCACTACTCCATAAATACAACTTTTATTTTTAACTCTTTACCAATATTCTGGTTCTTTTTTTTAATACATACAGATAATTTTTTAACCTATTTACCATCGTACTGAGATGTCCAGTACATCAAATCCCTGAATAATCTTCTAACCTGAACTTTTTGATATGTACACCCATGTTTTTCTTTTGCTTTTCTATTTTTAAATTTTTTTAAATTTTAACTTAGTTTAGTCTAGTTTATTCTTTTTTTAATTTTTATTTTCTAATATACATATATACTTAAACTTCAAGGTAATCCCCTTTCCCCAATCAATGCTACCCCTATAGGTAAACCAGTTTCTAATCCCCCTGTAACTTAGGAAAGTTGAGTCCCTTAACAAAAACATCAAGATACATCCAGGAAGAATCAAAATAACATTCCTCAACCACACTGAGAATTTATAACCACTCTCCCAATTTTTCCTTCTGCCAGTGTTTCTGTGAATTTGTGTTTGTCTGGATAATATATAAATCTTATACTTGGGGTTCTTTCTGATGAGGTTCTTCGATTTTTTTTTGTTTATATATATATATTTTTTTCTCTTGTCATATACTTTTACCAGTCTTTTTTTGTCTGTTTTTGTTTGTATACTTCATAAATCTACCCTTGGGGCCCATTTGGGCTGAGCCTTCTCTTTTATCTTCCCTTTTTTTCCTGTCTTTCTCTCCCTCTCTTTTTTATTTTCCTTTTTTCTTTTCCTTTTCTTTCTTGTCCATTTCTAATTTTTCATGCTACTTTGTTTTGGTCGTTCTATTTCATGTTGGAAGTTTCCTTAATTCTTAATTTCCTTAATTCTCTGGTGATCCTGAATGAAAAGAATGAAGCTCTAAGAGACAGATTTGAAGGTGCATGTACATGGTGTGTTTGTTAACCAGTGGAGAAATTGGCTAGCCCGCTGAAGTTTTATGTCAGTATCTGTAGATCTTGCCTCTTGGGCTACACTCTCTTCATGGACTCTTGGGAGCCATAATCCTGGTTGTCAGTATTCTAGGAGTCATGGGTCGGGGGGTGGGGAAGAGACTGGGACTCTCATTGTTAAGTATAAACACTTTAACTTCATCACTCTTTTTTGTGGCTTGCCTAACTTTTACCTTCCTTTGGATTACCTGTCCCAGCTCCAGAGCTGCTCTGAGTCAATTTAACCTGTTTCCAGCGGGGTTTGGCTTTCCTTAATAGAGGTGGGGATGGCGGATGTCTAATCACTCCTTACAAGGCCATTCAAAGGGCTGTCCTTCCTTTAAAGTCCTGCCTCATTCGGACTTCTATAGTACATGGCGCCTCTAATTCCTATGCCTTTGTAGGATTCTCAGGGGGGAAATCTGCTTGTTGCTTACCAGCATTCCCCCTTGAGGGAATGGTGTGGAAGGTTGGTGTGTCTGTTCCTTGTTCTCCTTGTTGGAGAGAGATATTTGAGAGGAAGAGGAGACTGAGGGAAAAAAAATCTTGATCTCACCATCTACAATCAGGAAGTCGTGAAGGGAAAAAGAAGTTACAAAAAAGTTATTGGTGGATCTAGCAGATACTTGATTTAGCAAATATTTATTAAGCTCAGATATAACATGGTTAAGAACATGGGCTTTGAAGGCAGGGTGCTGTACATTTACTTAAGCTCTCTGTATCTTCTTTTCATTTTATGAAGTTGGGAGTAATAATAGTGCCTACCTCATATAGTTGTTGTGAGGATTAAATGAGTTAATACACATAAAGAGCTTGCCTGGCACCTAATAGCTCCTTAATAAATGTTTATTATTAGTGGCATTAGTGTTGTCCTTTTTATTATTACTGTAGGCTCAGCACTTTGCAGGTGATACCAAGGAGAACAAAATAGAAATAAGGCCTTTTCCCCAATGAAGGGGAACGGTTTTACCATTTTACGGTGCTAAGAACACTGGTTCTTAAATTGGATCTTTTAGGGGCACCAAGGTGGCTCAGCTAGCAGAGTGTGCAATTTCTGATCTCGGGGTTGTGAGTTTGGGCCCCATATTGGGTGTAGAGATTACTTACAAATGAAAAAAATCTTAAGATAGAATAAAATAAAATTGGGATTTTTACTTATTGGTCACAAATACAAGACTGGGATAAGGTACTTGACCACTATGCTTCCAGGATGGTATTATTAGAGTTCTGTGTTCCTCTTCTGAAGTGCAAATAATAGAAGCTCTCATGTATCCAGTGCTTCCTCTGTGCCTGGTAGTTAACACAAATGTTCTCATCAGATCTGTAGATCAAGCCTACAAATTAGGTATTATTATCTCTACATTATGGGTGATGATACTGAGGCTCAAGGTCCCTTTTCCAAGGTCATACCGCTGCTGGCAAGTGGCAGAGCTGGGATTCCAATACTGATCTGCTAACAGAACCTGACCATTTAACTACATAATAAATTACACTGTATCCCCTGTCCAATGCTTTATTCAATGTAGTATTGCTAAGTGACTAACACTTTGATTTGAATGGGGTTTTCAGACTGCTTTCCTCTAACCTAGGAGGTACTAGGACTTTATGAGGACCCATGAAAGGAGAACAGTAAATCAGGGGTGAGTGGGTGGCTCAGTCAGTTGGGAGTTTGCCTTTAGCTCAGGCCATGATCTCCAGGTCCTAGGATCTACCTCCCTGCTCAGCAGGGAGTCTGCTCCTCCTTTTCCCTCTGCCTCTCTCCCCAACTCATGCCTGCTATCTTCCTCTCTGTCTCATATAAGTCAATAAAATCTTTTTTTAAAAAAGGGAGAGAGAACAATGAATCAAAATGGAGGGACTGAAGGGTAGGAAGCCAGTGACAAAATTCCTAATTTAGTCTCAGGATGATTGGGCAAGGATTATCACTTTGTACCTTTAAAATTTGACTTCTGAAGTAAGGTCTTAGTACCTACATCCTTTACTTTTGCTGCCTTCCTAATGCTTGTTTTCAGGAAAATGCTACTGGCTACAAATGCATATTGCTAGAACACACATTTGGGATAATTTTTCCAACTGCGGCCTTTTTTGCCTAAGCAAAGGAAATCCTCTGGATTTCTCAGCAAGCCCAGGGGGCCCTGAAGCTCCTGGAACCCACTGGTTTCTATTAGCTTAAGTATATATGCCTGTCAGGGGACGTAGTTAGGGCTGAAGCATTCCAGGATGGGGCCCACCAGACACTTGTCAGGAAAGGTTGCCGGCTGCTTACAGTGGCTACACTTATCTTTGTACATCATTCTATTAAAAAAAATAAGGGGATCATTCTATAAAAATAAAAGTATTGTATTCCTGAGTGTCATATCAAATAGATTGGTTTATTAGCCATCTCTTGGCTATGTCCAAGGGTTGAGATCAGGCATTTTTGGAGGTATCACCTTGAACAAGAGGAATTTGATTACCATCTGGTTTCTTGATCTCCGCACATGCCTGGCTTTTTGTTGAAAATTGATGTTGCCATTTTGTCCTTCAAATGATGCTTTCTGACCCAGGTATATTTCAATGTACGTTTCTGAGGACAAAATGCTTTGGAAGCCAGTTTTGTGTCTTGTGAGCACAGTAAATCAGAACTGATGATGCTCCACTTAAAAACAGCATGAACCATTAAACCAAACAAATTCAAAAATCACTGCTCCTCACCCAGACCCCGGTTTCTTGGATACCAAACTCCAAGAAGCCTGGGGTAGAACTGGCCAAATTTGCTGAATACCAAACAATCAATTGTCATTCATTTATTCATAATTCATTCAATCAGGTTCAGTTCTATGCAGCAGGCAAAATTAATAGATTGAGTCGTGAATCATGAGTAATGCTAACAGCACTCCGCAGTTTATATATATATACACATATATATGTGTATATATATATATACACATATATATGTATATATATATATACACATATACATATACATATATATGTATATATCTGTGTATATATATATATATATATAATATGACCTCTTTTTATTTCTTTTCTTTTTTTTTAAATTTATTTATTTATTTTCAGCGTAACAGTACTCATTGTTTTTGCAACACACCCAGTGCTCCATGCAATACGTGCCATCTCTATTACTCTCCACCTGGTTCCTCAATCTCCCACCCCCCGCCCCTTCAAAACCCTCAGGTTGTTTTTCAGAATCCATAGTCTCTCATGGTTCATCTCCCCTTCCAATTTCCCACACCTCCCTTCTCCTCTCCATCTCCCCATGTCCTCCATGTTCTTTGTTATGCTCCACAATTAAGTGAAACCATATAATACTTGACTCCCTCTGCTTGACTTATTTCACTCAGCATAATCTCTTCCAGTCCCATCCATGTCGCTACAAAAGTTGTGTATTCATCCTTTCTCATGGAGGCATAATACTCCGTCGTTTATATGGACCACATCTTCCTTATCCATTTGTCCATTGAAGGGCATGTTGGTTCTTTACACAGTTTGGCGACGGTGGCCATTGCGGCTATAAGCATTGGGATACAGATGGCTCTGGTTTTCACTACATCTGTATATTTGGGGTAAATACCCAGCAGTGCAACTGCAGGGAATATAACTTCTTTTTTAGAAGAACTGATTTCTTTCTTTGAGAGAGAAAGAGAGAGAGAAAGCATGAGTGGGGGACAGAGACAGAGGGAGAAGGAGAAGCATACTCTCTGCTGAGCAGGGAGCCTGATTCGAGGCCCAATCCTGGGGCCCCGAAAGTATGACCTGACCCTAAAGCAGTCACTTAATAGAATGAGATCCCCCGCCCCCGGAGCACCAACAAATGCCCTCCTTCATACCCGTCACTCTTTTAGCCCATCCCCTGCCCAACTACTGTCTGGTAATCATCAGTGCCTTCTCTATACCTACCAGTCTGTTTCCTGGTTTGCCTCTCTCAATTTCCCCCCATGTTCCTTTCTTTTGTTTCTTAAATACCATATATGAGAGAAGGCAAATAGTATTCGTTTTGCGTTGACTAATTTTGCTTCCCAAAGTCCTCTCCAGCTGAATCCATGTTGTTCCAAATGGCAACATTTCATTCTTTTGGAGGGCTGAGTAATATTCCATTACACACACATGCACACACACACACACGCACACCGCACACACACACACACACACACACACAGCAATCATTCTTATTTATTGAGTCATCTGTTGATGGACATTTGAGGTTTTTCAATCATTTCAGCATTGGTGATAATGCTCTAAGCATTGGGCTGCACATTTCCCTTCCAATTGGTATCTTGGTATCTCTAGGGTCATTCCATCGTAGTGTAATGGCTGGAGAGCAGGGGAGTTCGGTTTTTAGACTTTTGAGGGACCTCCATACTATCAAAAAGAACATTTCTGATTTACTTCCAAATTCTAGCAAAAGATATGTTTAAAGTAGTATATGACAATGGGTTCGAGTCTTTACGGTGAGGTGAGGGGGACCGCCACTGGAAGCGGCATGCTTAGTATTCAGCAAGGTCTTAAAGTATTCAGAATGTGTGTGGAGCACCTACTATGTGCCAGATAATATGCACCATCTTCTTCATGTTTCTTTAAGTTATTTCTACACCTTGCATGGGGTTCAAACTCACATCCCGATACTGAGAGCTGTATGCTCCCAGCAACTGAGACAGCCGGGTGCTGCTGCACCATTGTCTTGAATCCCCACAACAGCTGGGAAGAGTAGAGCTGGAGTTTGAAGGCATTTGGCTGTGACTCTGAATCCTCAGCCTTTCCTGAGAACTGACATATGCCAGAACACCAAACATTTACCCAGAAGAAAAAGAGCTTATGGAATCATTGACATGTTTTCCTTATACTTTAAGAAACAGTCCCCTATTCATTGAAAATAAAATAGTAAAACGAGATGAAATATATTTTTTCTTACTTGTAATTCTGCATCTTCAACAATATTTGTGAAAACAATCATGCAGCACACTGATTTTGAAAACCTGGGAGTCTGAGGATTTCTTGTATAATACTGACATCCCGTGGCTAAGAGGGATCATGACCAAAGTCCTCAAGAAATCCCTTTCATGTCAGTTTGGGAGCTGGCTCCTAGAGGGCGGCACTGATCTGTTTTCTGTCAAGTTGACAGGTTTGAAGGTGGCAGAAAGTTGGGTCAGGATTCCACGTGTCCTCTCCAAGCTGCCACAAAGAAATGGATAAATCAGTAGATCGATACATATAGCCTAAATACCCTCAAGCAGTCTCATTGCATCCAGTAGCAATGTGGCAAAATTATTTAGCTCTGAGCCCTGGAACCATGCCTCTTCCATTTGCCCTAGGACTCCACCATTTCCCTGCTGCATGAACTTGGCCACATCACAGAACCTCTCATGAATGATGGTTTTGTCCACCTCTGATGTGAGAATTAAAATCGTCGTCCCCTTGGGTGGCTGGCTGACTAAGTCTGTATAGCATTTGATTCTTGACTTCAGGGTGCCGGGTTGAAACCCTGCACTGGGCGTGGGGCTCACTTCAGGAAGTAAAAGAGGGGCTCCTGGGTGGCCCAGTTGGTGAAGCATCGGCCTTGTACTTAGGTCATGATCCCAGGGCCCTGGGATCGAGCCCCTCCTCATCGGGCAAACTGCTTAGCAAGGAGCCTGCTTTTCCTTCTCCTTCTGCCTGCCACTTGGCCTGCTTGTGCTCTCTCTCTTGGCCAAAGGAATAAATGAAATGTTTCTTTATTGAAATTCCGTGGGCCAACATAGAATACTTCTTTAGCTTTGGATGCAATCTTCAATCATTGCTTGGGTATACCTCCCAGGGCTCATCATATCATGTGCCCTCCTTAAGGCGCCTCACTGGGTGACCCCATCCCCCCATGAAACTCCCTTTCTGCCAACTTCACTTTGCTTCCAGGAGTCAGGAGTGTTTCGTGGTTTGTCTGTCTTTCTGATTACTTCCCGTTCGGTTTTCCTCTCGATCCCTGTGATCCTCTGCACTATTCCTTATATTCCATCCAGGAAAGAGGACAACCTAAAGAGGATGTGCACCCTAGACTCACTGGAATCTGACTCAGGCATCAGAAGGGACGAATACCTCCCATTTTCCTCGATGTGGGTGGAAACGCAAGGGATTCTGCTAAGTGAAATCAGTCAGGCAGAGAAAGATCATTATCACAGGGTTTCACTCATATTGGAAAAAATATATTTCTAAAAAAGAAAGAAAAAAAAGCCTGGTCTCCAAGTCGTCCAGGTGTTATGCTAATAAATGAAAATCTGCACTGTGAGTACAGTGAGTGCCCGTTGATAAGTGGTCATTGACAATTATCCTACCCCAAACCGTCGTTTGTGAAAGAATGTATACATAGTGTGTATATATATATATATATATATATATACACATACATATATATGTGTATATATATATATATATATATTTATGTAGATACCTATATGTATATGTAAAGATGTATGTTTGGCAATGCTTACAGCACTTGGCTTTATACATATATATATATATATATATGGTTAGATAGATGTATGTAAACATAAATGTATATATATAATATATATAATATATATGCCCTGTTTTTTATAAAGAAGTGATTTCTTTACTTGAGAGAGAGAGAGAAAGCATGAATGGCGGGCAGAGTCAGAGGGAGAATGAGAAGCAGACTCCACGCTCAGCAGGGATCCTGCATGGAGGCTCATTCTTGTGACCATGAGAATACGACTTGAGCCTAAAGCAGACACTTAACCGACAGAACCCCCCAGGAGCCCCAAAATATGCCTTTCCTCAGACCCATATCCCGTTTAGCCCATTCCCCTGCCCACCTCCCCTCTGATCATCATCAGTGTTTTCTCTAGTGTTACCAGTCTGTTTCCTGGTTTGCCTCTCTCAATTTCTCCCCATGTTCATTTGTTTTCTTTTTAATACCATATATGAGAGAAACCACATAGAATTCATCTTTCTTTGACTCATTTTGCTTCATATGGTCCTCTGCAGCTGTATCCATGTCGTTCAAAATGGCAACATTTCTTTCCTTTGGATGGCTGCGTATTTTTCCATTACACACACACACACACACATGCACACACACACAAAAACACTCACACACTTTCTTATTTATTGAGTCATCTGTTGATGGACATTTGAGTTTTTTCCATCATTCTGGCATTGGTGATAATGCTATAGCATTGGGCTGCACATTTCCCTTCCAATTAATTTTTTGGTATCTCTAGGATCGTTCCATCATAGTGTAATGCCTGGAGAGCAGGGGAGTTTGGTTTTTCGATTTTTGAGGGACCTCCATACTATCAAAATGATCATTTCTGATTTACTTCCAAATTCTAGCAAAAGATATGTTGGAAGTAGGATATGAGTATGGGTTCGAGTCTTTATGGTGAGGTGAGGGGTATTGCCACCCAAAGCATGCATGCTGAGGATTCAGCATGGTCTTAGAGTATTCTGAATGTGTGTCACGCACGTACCATGTGCCGGAATATATGCACCATCTTCTTTATGTTTCTTTAACTGTTTTCTACCCCCTGCTTGCGGCTCAAACGCCCAACCCCTAGAGCGATATCTGTATGGTCCCACCAACTGAGACAGCCTGGTGCTGCTGCACCATTGTCTGGAATCCCCACAGCAGCTGGGAAGAGTAGAGCTGGAGTTTGAAGGCAGGTGGCTGTGACTCCGAATCCTCGGCCTTTCCTGAGAACTGACGTATGCCGTAGCATCAAACTTTTACCCGGAATAAAAAGAGTTTACAGAATGGTTGACATGTTTTCCTTATACGTTAAGAAACAGTCCACTGTTCATGGAAAATAAAATAGTACAATGAGATGAAATATGTTTTTTCTTACTTACCATTCTGCATCTTATAAAATATTTGTTACAAATATTTGTATTTGTAACTTTCCATTGCAATTGAGAAGCTTTTGAAAGCTTTTGAAACATGGGCGTTTGAGGTATTCTTGTATAATACTGACATCACGTGGCGAAAAGGGATCATGACCAAAGTCCTCAAGAAATTCCTTTCATGTCAATTTGGGATCTGGCTACTAGAGGGCAGCACTGAGCTGCTTTGTGTCAAGTTTTGGTGTTGAAGGTGGCAGAAGGTTGCGTCAAGATTCCACGTGTCCTCTCCAAACTGCCACAAAGAAATGGATAAATCTGTAGATTGATACATAACCTAAATAGCCTCAAGAAGCCTCTTAGCATCCAGTAGCAACGCGACAAAACCATTTAGCTCTTAGCCCTGGAAACATGCTCCCTCTGTTGGACCCAGGACTCCACGATTTTACCACCTGCATGAACTTGGCCACATCACATAACTTCTGGGGATTTTATTGTTTTCTCGACCTCTGACGTGAGAATAAAAATTGTCCTCCCCTTGCGGTGGCTGGGTGGCGCAGTCTATAGAGCATTTGACTCTTGACCACAGAGTCAGGGGTTTAAAACCCACAGCAGGTGTAGGGTTTACTTAAACACGTAAAATAGGGACTCCTCGGTGGCCCAGTTGGTGAAGCATATGCCTTGCGCTTCGGTCATGATCCCAGTGCCCTGGGATGGAGCCCCACCTCATCGGGCAACCTGCTTAGCAAGGAGCCTGCACTCCCTCTCCTTCTGCCTGCCACTCGGCCTGCTTGTGCTCTCTCTTTATCGGCCAAAGGAATGAATGAAATGTTTCTTTATTGAAATTCCATGGGCCAACATAGAATACATCATTAGCTTTGGATGCAATCTTCAATGATTAGTTGGGGATACCACCCAGGGCTCATCATACCATGTTCCCTCCTTAATGCGCATCACCGGGTGACCCCATCCCCCCATCCACCTCCCTTTCTGCCAACTTCACTTTGGTTCCAGGCTCCAGGAGTGTTTTGTGGTTTGTCTCTCTTTCTGATTTCTTCCCATGCAGTTTTCCTCTCAATCCCTGTGATCCTCTCCGCTATTCCTTATATTCCATACAGGAAAGTGGACTACCTAAAGAGGATATGGTTCCTAGACTCACTAGAATCCTACTCAGGCATCAGAAGGGATGAATACCTCCCATTTTCCTCGACATGGGTGGAACCGGAGGGGATTCTGCTAAGTGAAATCAGTCAGTCAGAGAAAAACCATTATCCCAGGTTTCTCTCATATTTGAAAATATATATTTCTAAAAATTTAAACAAAATAAGAATGGCCTCCACGTCTTCCAGGTGTTATGAGAAATAAATGAAAAACTGTACTGTGTGTACGAAGAGTGCCAGTTGAGAAGAGATCATTGGTAATGATGGCATTGCCTCCTACCAAAAACTGTCCTTTGTGGAAGAATATGTACCTAGTATATATCTCTATCTCTATCTCTATCTATATCTTCTATGTAGATACATAAATATATATGTATGAATATATATAGCAATGCTTACAGCACACTGCTTATATATATATACAGACATATATGTACATATATATAAACATACATATATGTATATATATATGATATATGCCCTCTTTTGTAAGAAGGACTGATTTATTTATTTGAGAGAGAGAGAGAGAGAGAGAAAGCATGAGTGGCGGGCAGAGTCAGAGGGAGAAGGAGAAGCACACTCGCCGCTGAGCAGGAACCCTGCATCCAGGCTTAATCCTGGGGCCCCAAGAGTATGACTTGAGCCTAAAACAGACACTTAACCGATGGAATCCCCCCAGGAACCCCAACAAAAGCCCTCCTTCATACCTGCCACCCATTTAGCCCATCCCCCTGCCCACCTCCTCTCTGATCATCATCAATGCATTCTCTATAGCTACCAGTCTGTTTCCTGGTTTGCCTCTCTCAATTTCACCCCATATTCATTTGTTTTCTATTTTTAAATACCATATATGAGAGAAACCACATAGACTTCATCTTTCTTTGACTCATTTTGCTTCGCATAGTCCTCTCCAGCTGAATCCATGTCATTCCAAATTCCAACAATACTTTCATTTGGATGGCTGAGTAATATTCCATTACACACACACACACACACACACACACACACACACACGCACGCACACGCACACACAAACACACTTTGTTATTTATTGAGTCATCTATTGATGGATATTTGAGTTATTTCCATCATTATGGCATTGTTGATAATGCTATAAGGATTGGGCTGCACATGTCCCTTCCAATCAGTATTTTGGTATCCCTTGGGTCAGTCCTTCGTAGTGTAATGGCTGGAGAGCAGGGGAGTTCAGTTTTTAGCTTTTTGTGGAACATCCGTACTATCAAAAACAACATTTCCAATTTACTTCCAAATTCTAGCAAAAGATATGTTTAAAGCAGGATATGAGTATGGGTTCGAGTCTTTATGGTGAGGTGAGGGGGACCACCACCGAATGCAGGCATGCTTAGTATTCAGCATGGTCTTAAAGTATTCTGAATGTGTGTTGAGCACCTACATTGTGCCAGACAATATGCACCATCTTATTCATGTTTCTTTAAGTCATTTCTACTGCCTGATTGGTGTTCAAACTCAGAACCCCAAGAGCGAGAGCTGTATGCTCCCACCCACTGACACAGCCGGGTGCTGCTGCACCATTGTCTTGAATCCCCACAACAGCTGGGAAGAGTAGAGCTGGAGTTTGAAGGCAGGTGGCTGTGACTCCGAATCCTTGGCCTTTCCTGAGACCTGACTTATGCCAGAGCATCAAACTTTGACCCAGAAGAAAAAGAGCTTATGGAATGGTTGACATGTTTCCATATACTTTAAGAAAGAGTCCATTGTTCATTGAAAATAAAATAGTAAAATGAGGTGAAATAGATGTATTCTTACTTATTATTCTGCATCTTCTAAAATATTTGTTACAATGGCCGTGCGGCACATTGATTTTGAAAACCTGGGAGTCTGAGGAATTCCTGTATAATACTGACATCACGTGGCTAGAAGGGATCATGACCAAAGTCCTCAAGAAATTCCTTTCATGGGGCACCTGGGTGACTCAGTGGGTTAAAGCCTCTGCCTTCGGCTCAGGTCATGATCCCAGCGTCCTGGGATCGAGCCCCACATCGGGCTCTCTGCTCAGTGGAGAGCCTGCTTCCCTTCCTCTATCTCTCTGCCTGCCTCTCTGCCTACTTGTGATCTCTGTCTGTGAAATAAATTTAAAAAATCTTAAAAAAAAAAAAAAGAAATTCCTTTCATGTCAGTTTGGGAGTTGGCTACTAGAGGGCAGCAGTGATCTGCTTTCTCTCATGTTCACTGGGGTTGAAGGTGGCAGAAAGTTGGGTCACCTGTCTTCTCCAAACTGCCACAAAGAAATGTATAAATCAGTAGATTAATACTTATAGCCTAAATACCCTCAACCAGCCTCTTTGCATCCAGTAGCAACGTGGCAAAATTATATAGCTCTGAGCCCTGGAGCCATGCTGCTTCCGTTCGCCCCAGGACACCACCATT
This sequence comes from Meles meles, assembly GCF_922984935.1. Lineage (NCBI taxonomy): Eukaryota > Metazoa > Chordata > Mammalia > Carnivora > Mustelidae > Meles > Meles meles. The sequence continues at coordinate 91,799,013 of NC_060087.1, read as the reverse complement.
TACCTGCTGCATGAACTTGGTCACATCACAGAACCTCTCCGGACTTGATGGTTTTATCCATCTCTGACGTGAGAATTAAAATCGTCCTCCCCTAGGGGTGGCTGGCTGGCTAAGTCTGTAGAGCATTTGACTCTGGACCTCAGGGTCAGGGGTGGAAATCCCGCCCTGGGCGTGAGGCTCACTTCAGATAGTAAAAGAGGGGCTCCTGGGTGGCCTAGTTGGTGAAGCATCAGCCTTGCGCTAGGGTCATGATCCCAGGGCCCTGGCATCAAGCCCACCTCGTGGGTCTCCCTGCTTAGCAAGGAGCCTTCTTCTCCCTCTCCTTCTGCCTGCCACTAGGCCTGCTTTTGCTCCCTCTCTCTCTGCCAAAGGAATAAATGAAATGTTTTTTTTTACTGAAATTCCATGGGCCAACATAGAATACATCATTAGCTTTGGATGCAAAGTTCAATCATTAGTTGCATATACCTCCCTGAGCTCATCATATCATGTGCCCTCCTTAATGCGCGTCCCCGGGTGACCCCATCTACCCACCCTCTTCCCTTTCTGCCAACTTCACTTTGGTTCCAGGTGTCAGGAGTGTTTTGTGGTTTGTCTCTCTTTCTGTTTTCTTCCCGTTCAGTTTTCCTCTCGATCCCTGTGATCCTCTGCACCATTCCTTATATTCCATACAGGAAAGAGGACTATCTAAAGAGGATGTGGATCCTAGACTCACTGGAATCTGACTCAGGCATCAGAAGGGATGAATACCTCCCATTTTCCTCGACGTGGGTTGAGCAGCAGGGGATTCCGCTAAGTGAAATCAGTCAGTCAGAGAAAGACCATTATCACATGGTTTCACTCATATTTGAAAAAATATACTTCTAAAAATGAAAACAAATTAAGAATGGCCTCCACGTCTTCTAGGCGTTATGAAAAATAAATGAAAAACTGCACTGTGAGTACCAAGAGTGCCCGTTGAAAAGGATCATTGGTAATGATGACATTGCCTCCTACCACAAACTGTCCTTTAAAAAATATGTATTATGTATATATATTTTTTTTCTCGGCTTATGGCATTCTGCAAGTTATATATAAATACATATATAAATATGTAAATATATATATTTGTATATATATAAATGGGGGCATATATATACATATATGTCCGCTTATTTATTAGAATTCTTTTATTGATATGAGAGAGAACTAGAAAGAGAGGTTTTATATACATAAATTTATACCATGTATTATATATATATGCATATATACATATTTATATATGTATAAAACTTGTGGAATGTCATAAGCAATGAGGAAATTTTGTTATTACTGCTGAATTCACAACGAACTTTCAGTGGATTAAGGTTTATGTGAAGCATTTAAAAAGAGGTTCAGAACTGCAATTCTGAGCCCAGACTGGAATCAAGCAGATCCCGCTTTGAGTCTGGCCTGGGCAGGTTCCCTGCTCTGCCCCACCCTCATTTACCTAATGCAGAGAAAGTAATATGAAAGGCCAGAGTTTTTGTGACCATAGAAATGAGAGAGGGCCTTTCATGCTCCTAGGCGGTGATTGGCTGGTATGGCTCAAAGCTCTGTTTCCCTCCACACCCTCAGCGGGATTAGAGGAGACTCAGCAGCCCTCGTTGCCAAATGCACACATTTGTCTAACATCCTTTCTTTGCGTTTTCCTCTCCTACTCTCATTCACCTTCCCCCCACCTCCCTTGCTCCCCTGGTTCCCACGTGATTTCCTGACTGCAAGGAGCTACTTGTCCAAGCCTCGTTCTGGATGATTAACTAAGAACACATCTTTCTGGACCTATTTTTATAGTCCATGCCCCAGCCCTGCAGAATTAGCTATTCATTCTGTGTCTTGGTCTCAAAAGGAATACATAGATCCCGGGCTAATGCCATGGAAAGAAAGCCTTTGCTACTTTCCCGTGATGTATATAATTGGGGGTTCCTGTAGTGTCTAGCAGTATATAAATGAAATGTGTAGGGACTGTATTTTTGTCTCTGTAATGAAACTTAAGAAGGAAGCTAAAGATATATCTGCCCTTGCAATCAGTCTTGTGGGGTGAAAAGGTCATTTTGGATGCTTTCATTTCACGTCTTTTTAGGAAGCAAAGATCATTCAGAGGTAACTGAATTCTGTGAATTGTTAGTCTTTGATATTGGGAATGTAGAATGAAAAACATACTGGAATGTTTCAGTAAAATCCTGTAGGATCCCATTAACGTTCCTGTGTGATAACATTTAACCAGATAGTGTGGCTGAGCTTTCTGACCAGTGGTTCTAAAACGTCTGTAGGCATAATCCCTGATTATACTCATGGATGTGAAGTTTTTGAATTTTGTTTGACTCACGAGGAGCCCAAATAGTTGTTCTAAAAATGATCATTAATTATATTGTCACTGAAGTCTGGAGATCCAATGGGTATTTTTGAGCCTATGGATAAATCCAATGGGCTCACCCTGTGATTTCTTTTAAGGGGCAGTGGTTAAGAGCTTTGACTCTGAATCTAGACCACTTATTTTCTTCACAATCTGCCTCTATCACCTACTATCTGTGTGTCCTTGGGCAAATTACTTGAATCCTCTGTGCCTGAGTATCCTCATCTGGATGAAAATGCCTACCATACAAAAAAGAAGACAGATGAGAGTGAGTGTTGGCAAGGACACAGAGAAATGTGGATGCTAATAATACCAACCCTATAGGACTGTTGCAACGATTCAGTTATTTAGTTTATGTAAAGCCCATACAACATTGCCAGCACATAGTGAACCCTCAGTAACTGTTAACTATTAATATTTACAGAGAGGGGTGCCTGGGTGGCTCAGCCGGTTAAACATCTGACTCTTGGTTTCAACTCAGGTCATGATCTCATGGTCCAAGGCTCCAGTCCCATGCAGGGTTCCACGCTCAGTGGGGAGTCTGCCTGAGGATGCTCTCCCTCTTCCTCTGCCTCTGCCCCTGCTAAAGTAAATAAAAGAATCTTTAAAAAGTATTTGCAGAAAGATGCAAGGACTTATGGATCTCTTAATTTAAAAAAAATTACTGTAGAAATTTTATTTATGTGCATGGACTTTGTTGGAGACCAGTTGCTTGGGGTTGGAACTCTGACTGCACCAGAATCAGACTGTCTGGGTTTAAACCCTGGCTATGCGTCTTTCCGTAAGTTTCTTTAACCTCTCTGCACACCTGGAATTCAAAAAGTATCTACCTCATGGGATTGTTGTGCAGGTGAAAGGAGGCAGGGCTTCTAAGAACACCTGTCACATCATCAGCACTCAGTAAATAACACTGCCTTATTTATGTGTCTTGGATTCCTCATTTACAAACGGGGAGAATAATACCTATCTTCATGGTTGTTGTGAATCTAAAATGAGATGATGCACATGTGGAAATACCTACCATACAAAAAAGAAGACAGATGAGAGTGAGTGTTGGCAAGGACACAGAGAAACAAAACCCCTCATATATTGCTAGTCGGTGGGTAAAAGGCTACAGCATCTTTGGAAAACAGTCTGGTAGTTCTTCAAAAAGTTCAACATGGAGTTATCCTGTAACCCAAGAATTCCAGTTTTAGGCATATAGCTAGGAGTATTGAAAACCTATGTCCACACAAAAAAAAGTATACACAGAGTTAACAGAGGCATTATTTGTAATAGCCCCCAAATGGAAACCACCTGAATGTCCATCCATGGATAGATGAATGAGCAGAAGCAGTAAAGTCAATAAAATTGAATATTATTCAGCCATAAAGAAGAAAGAGGGTAGTGACATGTGCTACAACACACATCACCCTTGAAAATACACTAAGTCGAAGAAGACAGTGACAAATGACTGCATACTGTGTTTATACTTATACAAAATGTCCACGATGGGTACAGGATTTCTTTGGGAGGAGGAGAACAAAAATGTTCTAGAATTAGAGATGGTTATGGTTGTTACCACCTTGTGAATATATTTGAAAAAACACTGAATGGTACACTTTAGGTGAGTGAATTTTGTGGTATGTGAATTATGTCTCAATAAAGTGGTTATTTTTTTAAAAATGTCTGCCACATAGTAGCCCTAATTTAACACAAGAAATTTGCAGCCACCAACACTCTGCTCTTACCTTAGGAAACTAGAACAGGGCCCTGAACGAATGGTGCCCATGACAGAAGGCCCACTCAGGGAAAAAAAGGATAGATCTAGAGCATTGGAGGTTTGCCAAGGTGTGGGTTAATTTGGAGGGAAAGGCAGTGAAGGCATTAAGGGGACTAAAAGGAGAGACAAACTACATGTACTTTGAATTTTGCAGGGATCCATCATCTTTCATGTCCTGGACTGAAATCACAGCTGATGAATGTTCTGGGATTTCAAGCTGTCCCAGAGAAGGGGCGATGTGTGATGACTCGACAGAAAGGAAAAAGGAAGAAAACAGAGGCGAATCTGAGGGCATGTAAGTCTGATTTTGAAAGGCAGAAGAAGGCAGTAGTTCATGGAGGACACGTTTATCCAGAGGACTCTAATTGTTCCTTAAGGTCTGGGTCAATGCCTTTAGGTCAGCACTAACTCTGCTCCAAGTAGGATCACTTTAAAGGATTAGAAGTGTCTGTCTAAATCCTATGCCCGGTCTTGGTCCGGGGATGCCAAAGTTTGGTTCACAGGAAGCTTTACTATCCCTCTCAGTTATTTATCTCATTAATGGAATTTATCAGCAGACTGGAGTCCTTGTTCAGGATGATGAGCATCCGGAGGACTCCCTGAAAGGAATACACTGGGTAGCCATGCCAGAGTTTTGCATGCACAGAAGGCAAATGGAAGACATTTGAACAGTGAATTACATGGAGAGTAGTTGACAGCTCTTGTTTATTAAGAAAGATTGTAATGGGGAAGAAAGACAGCCCACATAGGGGCTGAGATTTTTGACTGAGAGGGAAGAGTTTTACTGCAACATATAGAAAAAATAAATGAAGCCAAGGAAAGAATGAAAGAGAGAGAAAGAAGGAAAGAAAGGGAGGGGGGAAGAACTTTCAATACTTTAAATCAAGATTTGGGCTCAAAGGTTTTCACTTCAATTCACTCATGGCTCTTTTCATTACTTCCTGATGCTGTCTTACACAAGCCGTTAACTGGATTCAGTCTGTAATGGCAAAGATCAATCAGCCACAGAAGTCCTTGGCTTGACAACTAGGATGAGGAAGCATTTTCCTCAGAGCTATTTGACATAGTCCATCTTTGTACATGTTTAAAGAATAGTTGTTTTCCTTGTGAAATCTGCCTTCCCACCAGATTGTGAAAACCACCTGAAATGAAACGATGCCTCCCTATGCTCTGGGTATTTTCTGTGGAAGCCCGATTCCATGCAGGTGTTCAAATCTGAGTTACCCAGGCAACGGCCCCAGAAGAGCTGTGGGTCAGTAGTATTCTATTTCCAAAATTTCGTATCTTTAAGCTTTGGTTATGTCCACATTTCCCATAAACCCCAGGGGAAGCTTCAGTCAGGTCGTTTTGAAGACAGTGTCTTTTTTTAAAAAAGATTTTATTTATTTATTTGACAGAGAGAGAGAGAGAGAGAGATCACAAGTAGGCAGAGAGGCAGGCAGAGAGAGAGGGGGAAGCAGGCTCCCTGCTGAGCAGAGAGCCCGATATGGGGCTCAATCCCAGGACCCTGAGATCATCACCTGAGCTGAAGGCAGAGGCTTAACCCACTGAGCCACCCAGGTGCCCTGAAGACAGTGTCTTTTATAAGGGGCTTTATAATACTGTCTTCAAGTCCAAACCAGCATGTGAAGTCATTGGGCATCTCCCTCCCTCCTTCCTTTCTTCCTCCCCACTTCCTCCTTTCCCTGTCTTCTTTCCTTATCTTCCTTTCTTATGGGTTTCCTACTTTAAAAACAAAAAGAATGAGTTTCCTTCTGCAAAATCTTGGGATCAGGAACAAGACTAAGTCCTAGAGTAATAAAGAACTTTCTGGTTCTACAGGGAGTCCTAGCAGAGTTAGAAATACCACCCAATGCATGAAATAGAGCTCAGAAAAAAATAGAGGGTTGTTTATCAAAGAGCCCTAACAACTGAGAGCAAATAACAGGAGTTACTTTCTAACACATGCGCTGGGGAACAACCTGTGTTGTAAATGTGTATACTTGGAAAATGCTATTTTGAAAAGGCAAAATTCTTAGTTAATTCTTTTTTGTTGTTGTTGTGATAAGAACACTCAACACGACATGTACCCTCATCAAATTTTCTTGAAAGACTTTTTTTTATTTATGTATTTGACAGAGAGAGATCACAAGTAGGCAGAGAGGCAGGCAGAGAGAGACTGAGAGGGAAGCAGGCTCCCTGTGGAGCAGAGAGCCCGATGCGGGACTTGATCCCAGGCCCCTGAGATCATGACCTGAGCTGAAGGCAGCGGCTTAAACCACTGAGCCACCCAGGCGCCCCCCCTCATCAAATTTTCAAGTGCAATATACAGTGTTGTTAACTATATGAACTATGTTGTGTGGCAGATCTCTAGAACCTATTCATCTCGCTTGACTGAAACCCTATACCCACTGGATGCTGAGAATGGCCAGCAATCCCTGTAACCAGGGATTAAACCGAAGAAAGATTACTCAAGACTTTTCTGTGAAAGAGAGGAGAAGGCAATGTGGTCAACACTCACAGATGAAGACCCTTTGTTCTTCTTTGCTCCCACTCTTATTGGTCCTTCAGGATAATCACAGATCCTTATCATTTTTTCTCAGGCACGTGATGTGTGACAAGTGGTCTTACAGGAACTAGGAGGATCTGTTTACTGAAAGATACGCTGTGCTAAGGAGTGTGATCTATGTGTTCTGCTAAAGACAGCCTAAGGGACCAAGCTTACAGCTCTTAGATCCCACGGTAGCTGGTTGGGCTAAGAAAGCTTCTTGGTTTGGGAAGGCAACTCCCGAGGCATTCCAGTGCCAGGGTGGTCTGGCAGGCCTTGGCATTCCAAAGGGCTGCGGACGCCCTTCTCTGAAACCTTCCCCACCTTCAGCAGCCTCTGTGTGGCATTTTAGCAAGCCAGGTATTATGGCCGATTTCATCCCTACATTAACCCCACAGTTGAACAACTCCCCATTTCCTTCTTTCCATAGCCCTCAGCAACCACTATTCTCCTCTCTGCTTCTATGAGTTTGGCTCTTTTGGGTATCACATTGAAGTGGAATGTGCAGTATTTGTCCTTCCATGACTGGCTTATTTCACTTAGCATAGTGTCTTCCAGGGTCATGCATGCTCTTGCATATGGCAGCATTTCCTTCTTTTTAAGGCTTAATAATATTTTATTTGTAACATATTTATAAAAATAAATTATTTACTTATAATAATAAATATTTATCTTATTTTAAATAATATTTTATTAAAATAATACTTCAGGCTTACTAATCTTTTAATAACATATCAAAGAGCTATATAATATATTTATTATTAAGGCTTAATAATATTTAATGGTAAATAAAATGTATGTATGCATGTATATATTTGAGAGCAAGTGGGAGAGGGGCAGAGGAAGAGAGGGAATCTTAAGCAGCCTCCACGTCCAGTGCAGAGCCCCATTCGGGACTCCAACTCATGACCCTGAGGTCATGAACTGAGCCAAAATCAAGAGTCAGATTTTTAACCAACTGAGCCACCAGCTGCCCCTTTTTAATGAATGAATGAGTGAATGAATGTTTTTTTTTAGAGAGAGAAAAGGCTTAATATTCTCCTTGACATATGTACCACATATTCTTTGTCCATTTTTCGATGGACATTTAGGTGGTTCCCTATCTTGTGAAGAGTGCTGCAATAAACACAAACGTGCACACAAACAAGCAAAAGGAAAAAATAATGAGAGAGATTGAGAGAAAGAGTGAGAAATCAAGAAAAGGACTCTTAATTATAGAGAGCCCACTGATGGTTACGAGAAGGAAGGGGGATGAAATAGGTGATGGGGATTAAGGATGGCCCTTGTGATGAGCACAGGATGTTGTATGGAAGTGTTGAATTACTGTATTGTACACTTGAAACTCGTATTACGCTGTATGTTAACAAACTGGAATTAAAATAAAACCTTAAAAAACAGAAACATGCACATATCTCTTTGAGACCCCGATTGCAATTCTTCTGGATATATACTCAGAAGCTGGATTACTAGATAAGATGGTAATTACACTTTTTTAAAAAGATTTTATGTATTAATTTGACAGAGAGAGAGATCACAAGTAGGCAGTGATGCAGGCAGAGAGAGAGGAGGAAGCAGGCTCCCCGGTTAGTGGAGAGCCTGATGCTGTGCTCAATCCCAGGACTCTGGGATCATGACCTCAGTCAAAGGCAGAGGCTTAACGCACTGAGCCACCCAGGTGCCCCTGGTTATTATACTTTTCATACTTTGAGGAATGTCCTCACTATTTTCCACAGCTTCTGTACCATTCCCCATTCCCATGAGGAGTGTGCAGAAGTTTCTTGTTTCTCTACATCCTTGCCAACACTTGACTTCTTTTTGTTTTGAGAGGGGTGAGGTGGTACCTCATTGTGGTTTTGAACTACATTTCCCTGATGATTACTGATGTTGAGCACCTTTCGTTTCTCCTCCTCCTCCTCCTCCTTCTTTTGTAAAGATTTTATTTATTTATTTGACAGGCAGAGAGAAAGAGAGAGAGAATGAGGAGAGCACAAGCAGGGTGAGTGGGAGAGGGAGAAACAGGCTCCCTGCTGAGCAGGGAGCCCGATACCAATACCGGGCTTGATCCCAGGATCCTGGAATCATAACCTGTGCCAAAAGGAAAGGGAGAAGCTTAACTGACTTAGCCACCCAGGTGCCCCATTGAGCACCTTTTGGTATACCTACTGGACATTTTAAAAAATATTTATTTATTTGAGAGAAAGAGAGAGAGAGTGAGCATGAGTAGGTAGAGGTGCAGAGGGAGAGGGAGAGAGAATTCTGAAGCAGACTCTCTGCTAAGCATGGATTCTGACGTGTGGCTCAATCCCTGGACCCTGAGATCATGACTTGAACCCAAATCAAGAGTCAGATGCTCAAACTACTGAGCCACCCAGACACCGCTTCCTAGTGATCATTAGTATGTCTTCCTCAGAGAAACATCTATTCGAGTCCTTTAACCATTTTTAAATGGGTCATTTGTTTTATTTCTATTGAGTTGTAGAAGTTCCATATATATTTTAGACATTAAGCCCTTATGTCATAAAGGGTTTGCAAATATTTTCTCCCAGTCTGTAGGTTGCCTTTTCACTCTGTTGATTGCTTCCTTTGCCTCACAGAGCTTTTTAGTTTGATGGAGTCCCATTTGACTCTTTTGCCTTGTGGATTGCATCTTTGGTGTCATATCCAAGAAATCACTGCCAAGACAATTTTCTGCTGTTGCCTTCTAGGAGTTTTCTAGTCTTAGCTCTTACACATTTAGATCTTTGATCCATTTTGAATCAATTTTTGTATACAGTGTAAGATAAATGTCCAGTTTCATCCTTTTTCATGTTCATATCCAGTTTTCCCAGCACCATTTATTGAAGAGACTGTCTTTTCCCTTTTTTTGTATTCCTAGTTCCATTTCTTTTTTTGTTTTTTAAAAGATTATACTTATTTCTTTATTTGACAGAGAGACACAATGAGAGAGGGAACACAAACAGGGGAAGTGGGAGAGGGAGAAGCACGCTTCCTGCTGAGCAGGGAGCCTGATGTGGGGCTCGATCCCAGGACTGTGGGATTATGACCCGAGCTAAAGCCAGATGCTTAATGACTGAGCCACCCAGGAGCTCTATTTTTGAAGATCACTCAACTATAGGCATGTGTGTTTATTTTTATGTTCTCTATTCTGTTCCATTGAGCTATATATCTGTTTTAATATCAGTACCATAGTATTTTTATTACTATAGTTTTGTAATATATTTTGATAGCAGGAATTATGATATGTCCAGCTTGTTCTTCTTTCTTAGGATCGCTTTGTCTGATCGGTGTCTTCTGTGGTTCCTTTTGAATTTTAGGCATTTTTTCTATTTCTGTATAAAAACGCCATTGGAATTTTGATGGCAATAATATCAAATGTATAGATTACTTTGGATAGTATGGATACTTTGGTAAGATTAAGTCTTCAAATCAATGAGCTGGGAATGTCTTTCGATTTACTTGGGTCTTCTTATTTTCTTTCATTGATATTTTGTGGCTTTAAGTGTACAAATCTTTCACCTCCTCAGTTAAATTTATTCTTAAGTGCTTTATTGTTGATGCTTTTGAAAATGGGATTTTCTTAATTTCATTTTGGATATTCCTTGTTAGTGTATAGAAATGCGACTGATTGTTGTATCCTGATTTTTTTTTCCTGAAACTTTATCAAGTTTGTTTATTAGTTCTAAAGTGTGTGTGTGTGTGTGTGTGTGTAGGCTTTGGGGTTTTTCCACATATAAGATCATGCAACCTAGGACCCAACATAATTAACCTCTTTTCCAATTTTGATGCCTTTAATTTCTTTTCCTTGGCTAACCGTTCTGGCTAGGAGTTCCAGTCCTATGTTGGATAGGAGTGGTGAGGGTGGGCATCACTATCTTATTCCTGACCTTAGAGGAAAAGCTTTCAGGTTTTCACCATTGAGTCTGTTGTTAGCTGTAGCTTGTCATCTATGGTCTTTGTTATATTTAGGTATAATCCTTCTATACCTAGTGTGTTCAGAGTTTTTCTTCATGAGAGGGTGTACAGAAATGATTTTTCTGTACTGATTGAGATGATGATGTGATTTTTATCCTTCATTCTGTTAAAGTTGTGTGTCACGTTGATGGACTTAGGTATTTCGAACCATCCTTGCATCCTGGGGATAAATCTCCCTTGATCATGTGTATGATCCTTTTAATGTTGAAAGCAAAGTTTTTAGAACTTGAGGTGTGTAGGCATTGTGCTTAGGAGGAATGAGTGGATTATAACATAAAATTGTTAGCTTTACATCTAGAATAGAGAGGTAACCACTTTGATCTGAGGAACACCAAGTCCCTTCGTTTTTCAACTCCAAAAGTGGTCTCTCCTCATTTGCCTACCTGCAACTGGTGTTCGAAATTGAAATTATACTATTGGAGATTAATTCCTTTGGCATAAACACCCTATTACAAAAGAATCACCATTGGTTGGGAAGGAATATGGGAAATTTTCAAATATTAATCTTTTCCAAGTCACCGGCAATTATGTGAAAATCTTCTTTTTTCTAGAGTTGGTTTTCTTTCCATTAATAGAGAGGGTGGAGAGAGTTAGACTAGAAGGTTGAAGACCACGGTGCCTTGGGGGCTCAGTCATTAAGCGTCTGCCTTCAGCTCAGGTCATGATCCCAGGGTCCTGGGATCTAGCCCTGCATGGGGCTCTCTGCTCTGTGGGAAGTCTTCTTCTCCTTCTCCCACTCCCCCTACTTGTGTTCCCTCTCTCACTGTGTGTGTCTCTCTCTATCTCAAATAAAATCTTTTAAAAAAAGAAGTTTGAAGACAAACGACATACGAGATGATTGTGATGAAGATAGTTCCTGAACAAGGCCTAAAATAGAGCCTACTCGGGAACATAGCAATATAAAACATTTCATTTGTGCTCCATTTCTCTTATTGACTATTTATCCAGCAAGAATTTGTTGAGTACCTATTATGTGTCAGTCATTGTGCAGGGCACTGGACATAAAATGGTGAATAAAGCAAGCAGGGAAGGTACAAATTTTACCTTGCATGTGAACCGTGTTGGTAGACATTATTGTCCTCTTACTTCTGGTGTACCTAGTTGCAATTCTTGGTGAAATTTCAGGCCTTCTATTTCCCCACTTGTGTAGTTTCAGGGCTAGCACAAACTAGGATCTCAAAGTATACATCTTAACAATGAAGATAAGATAATGAGTGGTTTTAGGAACCCAGACTTTTTCCATGTAGCATAACTCCAACATTTGACCTGCGTGTGTGTGGAGGGGGTGGGGGTCACACTTTACAATGTAGGTGTTTGATAGCGGATTCTAGACCAATATTTTAAAAACAATCAGGAACTTGATCTGCCAGATAGAAGTAAGTACAAACCACTTGCCGAAATACAACACTAGTGAAAAACTAATTAGAGCAGCAAAGGCTAGAGAACGTTGAATGAATTCAGAAAGCAGTTTAACAGGTGCAGACGTTTAATAAGGTCACTGTCTGGAAGATGGACAGAATCCCAGGATCGATGCATATGAGAGAGGAAAGGGACTTGCAGATCCACTAGGCCAGCTGAGCGTGAAAAATGGGGGTTGGGGGGGTATGAATGAAAACTTCAATGTCACATGGCAAGTCAGCAGTAGAACTGGGTTCAGGACTCAGACCTCCGGATTCCACATGCAGTCCTCTTTTTAAAAAGCAAGGAAGAACTAGTATTTATTTAAAGAAAATTGTGTGCTCAGCGTTCTATTTTATTTCATCCCTCACTTCAAAAGCATTAAATTAAATGTACCTCCAATTCACTGGTGAGGAAATTGAGAATCAGAACTAACATTCCACATCTGTACTCCCAAAATTTCCATTCTCAAAGACTAGGATTAGCTCTACATAGAAAACAGTGTGACTGACACCTCCCAAGCCCAGTAAAGAGAGCTGTCCTAAGACTGGGCTTCAACAGTAGAGCCAAATTCCTTCTGGTTGGATAATGAATGTGTTTGCTCATCCCAGCTTACTCTTCCCCCAAACCGTTGTTATCTAATTTGTTCTTTCAGGCGGAGACTAAGGGAATTTTTAAAAAAATATTTATTTTTTATTTTTTGTAAACATATAGTGTATTTTTATCCCTAGCTGTGAATCACCATGTTTACACACTTCACAGCACTCACCATAGCACATACCCTCCCCAGTGTCCATAACCCCACCCCTGTATCCCGACTCCCCTCCCCCCAGCAACCCTCAGTTTGTTTTGTGAGATTAAGAGGCACTTATGTTTTGTCTCCCTCCCGATCCCATCTTGTTTCATTTATTCTTCTCCTACTCCCCAACCCCCCATGTTGCATCTCCACGTCCTCATATCAGGGAGATCATATGATAGTTGTCTTTCTCTGATTGACTTATTTCACTAAGCATGATACCCTCTAGTTCCATCCACGTCATCACAAAGGGCAAGATTTCATTTCTTTGGATGGCTGCATAGTATTCCATCATGTATGTACAGTACATCTTTATCCATTCATCTGTTGGTGGACATCTAGGTTCTTACCATAGTTTGGCTATTGTAGACATTGCTGCTATAAACATTCGGGTGCACGTGCCCCTAGGACCACTACATTTGTATCTTTAGGGTAAATACCCAGTAGTGCAATTGCTGGGTCATAGGGTAGTTCTTTTTTTCAACATTGTGAGGAACCTCCATGCTGTTTTCCAGAGTGGTTGCACCGGCTTGCATTCCCACCAACAGTGTAGGAGGGGTCCCCTTTCTCCGCATCCTCGCCAGCATCTGTCATTTCCTGACTTGTTAATTTTAGCCATTCTGACTGGTGTGAGGTGGTATCTCATTGTGGTTTTGATTTGTATTTCCCTGATGCCGAGGGATGTGGAGCACTTTTTTCATGTGTCAGTTGGCCATCTGGATGTCTTCTTTGCAGAAATGTCTGTTCATGTCTTCTGCCCATTTCTTGATTGGATTGTTTGTTCTTTGGGTGTTGAGTTTGCTAAGTTCTTTATGGATTTTGGACACTAGCCCTTTACCTGATTTGTCGTTTGCAAATATCTTCTCCCATTCTGCCAGTTGTCTTTTGGTTTAGATAACTGTTTCCTTTGCTGTGCAAAAGCGTTTGATCTTGATGAAATCCCAATAGTTCATTTTTGCGGGATAAGGGCATTTTTAAAACCGCAAGTGAATTAGTCAAACTTGATATGGGTAGCAAAGAAGGTATAATAATGGTCTCTGTAACTTGACAGATTAGGGGCAGTCAACCGTCGATCTGTTTTACTCCTTAATCAACTGGGATACAATTCCCCATTCTACCACAGTGTGCCCTCAGGTAAGTTCCTTGTCCTTTTTGAGCCTCTGTTTCATCATCTGGAAGTGTAGGTGACACTAATAACTGCCTCAAAGACTATGGTGAATTTTTTCCTTCTGACTGAGTTTTGACAATAAGAGAACACATGTGTTTATCCCAGTGTTTGAATCATAGCAAGAACTCAATAAATATTAGTCTTTGTTAACCAAATGCTAGTTTCTGGCTTAAATGTACTACTTATGGCAGAGAACTCACAAAACTGGGTGTGTTTGTGGGAGAAGAGGCAGCGGGTTGGCCACTTTTGCCTGTTGCTTGCAGACAGGACTCTTCCCCATATAGAGTTACACTCTCTATTGCCTACTCCTAGTGGTTGAAAGAGCGAGGTCCTCTAAGGACAGAGATATCATCTAGTTCATTAACCTCATCACAATACAGACCAGATATAGGAACCACTTCCATGCTACCCAGAGAGTACCCTGGCTCCCAGGTTTTGCCATGACAGATAAAAAAGACTGGGGCTGGGGACGAGTGGGAAGAGAAGCATGTGAGGTCCTTACAGCTCAGCTTGTAGTGTTGGGCTGGGAGCTCTTCAAAGGCGAACTCTACATCTCATACCTCATCCACTGTGAATCTCACTGTCATGCCTTCAACACAGTCAGCAGACAGAATAAATCTATTTGGGGCAATGGAGATTTGGGCTAGATTACTCTGAAGGTCTGTAAATACATTTGAGGAACTTTTGGATATAATCAGCCCAGAACCACCATTTTACATCCCCAAAAGTAAAGTTGGAAGTTTTCCTTCTCCATCATACACACCCTTCAGCTTCTGGCTCATGCTGTTTTGAAACATCTCCTCCCTAAGTCTTTCTTGATCCTCATTTTAACCCTCTTTTGCCTGTTTACAAATTTTGAGGTATACTATTTTGGTAGGTCTTCATGATCCTGAATGTGTGCCCCTGACTGCTCTCATGAGGAGTCAGACTTTCCCATAAAATTAGGAATGAGACTCAATATAACAACCAACAAGACAGGCACTGGCAGAATTGTTTCCGGTAATGAACAACGGGTTGAGCTTGACTGGAACACCCCAGCACTTATTATCAGCCCTGAAGAGAGCCATGCCATTATTTTGAACTTTGGATGGAAGGAAAATTTCACTAAGGATTTCCCTCATTAAAACCTCCCCCCCCAACCAAACAATTCAATCTACTTATGCCTGGTGAGGTTATTACTGACCTTGGATCAACCTTAATGTTTTATGAATGTATTTCACAAACGTTTATTTGATAGCTACTATGTTGGGACCTTGACTAGGCATGAGGACCAAGAAGAAGACCTCTAGAAGTTCCCAGTCCAGTGGGCTCTGTTCCCCATAGGGAGTTGCCTTCGTTATTGCTCATCATTTGTGGTTGAAAGTATGAGGTCCCATAAATATAGAGATATCCAGTGGTATCCATGTCAAAATGTAGACCAGAAGTAGGGGCGATTTATAAATCACAGTGACATCTTCCGTAATGGGTATAAGTATGAGGCACAGATGGAAAAAACAATGAACTCAATCTGAGGGTGTTAACTAGGACTGCACAGAGGAGGGAACACTTCAAGTGAATCTTGAAGGTAAAGTTCATCAGAACGCAGGAGTAGAATGAGAGGAGGGAAGGGAGGGGAATTTCAGGCATAAGGAATGGCATTTTACAAATCCTATGCCCAACAGGCTAAGTGATAAATATCTGCAAGAAATTTACTCCAACATCAAGTGAAAACAGTGGGAGATGAGGGGATAAAGGCAAGGGCTAGATGGAGAAACCCTTTGCATGTATCACCTTCAAAGGGTTCTCTACATTTGCTGACTCCACTTCACTAATTCCCATTCATTTCTGACTCACTGTGGTCCCCTTAACTGGCAGCCTTACTCTGAATCCAAATCCAATGGGCAGCTCCTTTTCTATCTTTAGTTTACTTGACTTCTCCAGGAAGTGTGAGATGGGATAAACGTTTTTCATCCCCCCAAGCTTCAGCTGCCTTGGATTGTGAGATACCACCCTGTCTCTTCGATTTTGCTGATTCCCTGGACTTGCCATTTAAGTTTTCATTATGACCTCTTTCCTCTCTGCCTGACCTTTAAGTGACATGAATTCTCAGGGGTTTATCCTGTTCTTTACCTCACAACCCTCTTTTGTCAATCTTCTACATGTCTTTACTTACTCTCTATCAATTGATTACACTCCTATTTCTCTCTCTAGCTCAGCTTTCTATGATGCGATCCCGTGTGTCAAATTGTCCTGAGAACATACAAATTGCAACTTGTATGTTCTTCAGGCTTAATGAGTTCACCAGATCTAATGGAATGCATTATATTTTCACCACCTTCCTCCAGTGTTCCCTATCTCAGAGACTTGTATCATTTACCAACCAGTTGCCTAGGTCTGAAAAGCTCAGAATCATCTGGGGGTCCTTTTTCTCCCTACTTCTCCATCCTGTCAGTCACCAAGCTGTTTTCAGTTCTACTTTCTTAATCTCCTTGCTATTTTCTAATCTTGGTGGAATTCCTCTCCATTCTTCTGCATCTTCATGACCACTCTCTTGGTCTGTCATCAATTCCAATATGGAATTAGTCTTAACCTCTTTCCAGCCAGTTCATCACACTGTTATTTGAACAATCTTCTAAAAATGGAAATCTGATTATGCCATTTCTCTACCTAAAATGATTGTCTATAGTATTAAATCTAAAAACCTGTGCATGGCATATAAGACTCTAGGTCACCTGGCGCTTGCCTTAGCTGCCATCATAGATTTGAACAAAACACATGCCTTGGAATTCTGAGTATCTAACATCCTCTTCTTTAAAAATAATTTTTAGGGTGCCTGGTCTGGGTGGCTCAGTTGGTTGTGTCTGACTTTGTCTCAAGTCATGATCTCAGGGTCCTGGGATCAAGCCCTGAGAGCAGCTCCCTGTTCACTGGGGTATATGCTAGTCCTCCTCCCTCTGCCCTTGCACCCATTCATGTCCTCTCTGTTTCTCTCTCAAATAAATAAATAAAAAATCTTTTAAGAAAATAAGCAGGTGGCTGTGACTCTGAATCCTCAGCATTTCCTGAGAACTGATGTATGCCGGAGCAACAAACCTTTACCCAGAAGAAAAAGAGCTTACGGAATGGTTGACATGTTTTCCTTATACTTTAAGAAACTGTGCACTGTTCCTTGAAAATAGTAAAAGGAGGTGAAAGAGTTGGCTTTTTCCTTACCGTTCTGCATCTTCAACAATACTTCTGAAATCGGTCATGCAGCACATTGATTTTGAAAACCTGGGAGTCTGAGGAATTCTTGTATAATACTGACATCGAGTGGCAAAGGGGATTCATGACCAAAGTCCTCAAGAAATCCCTTTCATGTCACTTTGGGAGCTGGCTACTAGAGGGCAGCACTGATCTGCTTTCTGTCAAGTTGACAGGGTTGAAGGTGGCAGAAAGTTGGGTCATGATTCCACGTGTCCTCTCCAAACTGCCACAAAGAAATGGATAAATCAGTAGATCGATACATATAGCCTAAATACCCTCAAGCAGCCTCTTTGCATCCTGTAGCAATGCGGCAAAATGACTTAGCTCTGAGCCCTGGAGTCATGGGACACAACCATTTCCCTGCTGCGTGAACTTGGCCACTTCACAGAATTTCTGTAGACTTGATGGTTTTGTCCACCTCTGATGTGAGAATTGAAATTTTCCTCCCCTTGGGGTGGCAGGCTGGCTAAGTCTGTAGAGCATTTGACTCCGGACCTCAGGGTCAGAGGTGGAAACCCCACCCTGGCCATCGAGCAAACTTCAGAAAGTAAAAGAGGGGTTCCTGGGTGGCCCAGTTGGTGAAGCATCGGCCTTGCGCTTGGGTCATCCCAGGGCCCTGACATCGAGCCCCACCTCGTCGGACTCCCTGCTTAGTAAGAAGCCTGCTTCTCCCTCTCCTTCTGCCTGCCACTCAGCCTGCTTTTGCTCCCTCTCTCTCTGCCAAAGGAATGAATGCAATGTTTCTTTATTGACATTCCATGGGCCAAAAAAGGATACATCATTAGCTTTGGATGCAACGTTCAATCATTAGTTGCGTATACCTCCCTGAGCTCATCCTATCATGTGCCCTCCTTCATGCACATCACCGGCTGACCCCATCCCCCCACCCACCTCCCTTTCTGCCAACTTCACTTTGCTTCCAGGAGTCAGGAGTGTTTTGTGGTTTGTCTCTCTGTCTGATTTCTTCCCGTTCAGGTTTCCTCTCGATCCCTGTGATCCTCTGCACTATTCCTTATATTCCATCCAGGAAGGAGGACTACCTAAAGACGATGTGGATCCTAGACTCACTGGAATCTGACTCAGGCATCAGAAGGGACGAATACCTCCCATTTTCCTCAATGTGGGTGGAAATGCAAGGGATTCTGCAAAGTGAAATCATTGAGTCAGAGAAAGATCATTATCACAGGGTTTCACTCCTATTGGAAAAAATATATTTCTAAAAAAATAAATAAAATTACCTGATCTCCAAGTCGTTCAGGTGTGATGCTAAATAAATGAAAATCTGCACTGTGAGTACAGTGAGTGCCCGTTGAGAAGTGGTCATTGATAATTATGATATTGCCTCCTACCCCAAACGGTCCTTTGTGAAAGAATGTTGACATAGTATATATGTGTATGTATGTATACATATATAAATATATATACATATATAAAACTTTTTTTACATAGAGACCTGTATGTATATGTATAGATGTATATTTGGCAAAGCTTACAGCACTCAGCATTTGATATATATATATATAGATAGATAGATAGATAGATAGATTTGTATGTAAAGCCATGTGAGTATATATAATATATATATATATATATAATATATGTATGCCCTATTTTTTAAAAAGAAGTGATTTCTTTATTTGAGAGAGAGAGAGAGAGAAAACATGAGTTGAGGGCAGAGTCAGAGGGAGATGGAGAAGCAGAATCCCCGCTTAGCAGGGATCAGGCATGGAGGCTCAATCTTGTGGCACTGAGAGTATGACTTGTGCCTAAAACAGACACTGAACCGACAGAACCCCCCCAGGAGCCCCAACATACACCCTCCCTCAGACCCATCTCCCGTTTAGCCCATCCCCCTGCCCACCTCCCATCTGATCATCATCACCAGCGCTTTCTCAATAGCTACCGGTCTGTTTCCTGGTTTCCCTCTCTCAATTTCTCCCCATGTTCATTTGTTTTTTTCTTCTTAAATAATATATGTGAGAGAAACCACATAGAATTCATCTTTCTTTGACTCCTTTTGCTTCATATGGTCCTCTGAAGCTGAATCCATGTCGTTCAAAATGGCAACATTTCTTTCATTTGGATGTCTGAGTAATATTCCATTCCACACACACACACACAAACACACACACACACACACACACACACACACACAAACCCTCACATACTTTCTTATTTATTGAGTCATCTGTTGATGGACATTTGAGTTATTTCCATCATTTTGGCATTGGTGATAATGCTATAAGCACTGGGCTGCACATTTCCCTTCCAATTAGTTTTTGGTATCTCTAGGGTCATTCCATCGTAGTGTAATGGCTGGAGAGCAGGGGAGTTCGGTTCTTAGATTTTTGATGGACCTCCATACTATCAAAAAGAACATTTCGGATTTACGTCCAAATTCTAGCAAAAGATATGTTTGATGTAGGATATGAGTATGGGTTCGAATCTTTATGGTGAGGTAAGGGGGATTGCCACCAAAAGCATGCATGCTGAAGATTCAGCATGGTCTTAGAGTCTTCTGAATGTGTGTCGAGCACCTACCATGGGCCAGAAAATATGCACCATCTTCTTCATGTTTCATTAACTCTTTTCTACCCACTGCTTGGGGTTCAAAGGCACAACCCCAAAAGGGAGAGCTGTATGCTCACATCGACTGAGACAGCCAAGTGCTGCTGCACCATTGTCTTGAATCCCCACAACAGCTGGGAAGAGTAGAGCTGGAGTTTGAAGGCTGGTGGCTGTGACTCCGGATCCTCAGCCTTTCCTGAGAACTGATGTATGCCAGAGCATCAAACCTTTACCCAGAAGTAAAAGAGCTTACGTAATGGTTGACATGTTTTCCTTATACTTTAGGAAACAGTCCAATGTTCCTTGAAAATAGTAAAAGGAGATGAAAGAGTTGGCTTTTTCCTTACCGTTCTGCATCTTCAACAATACTTCTGAAATCGGTCATGCAGCACATTGATTTTGAAAACCTGGGAGTCTGAGGAATTCTTGTATAATACTGACATCGAGTGGCAAAGGGGATTCATGACCAAAGTCCTCAAGAAATCCCTTTCATGTCACTTTGGGAGCTGGCTACTAGAGGGCAGCACTGATCTGCTTTCTGTCAAGTTGACAGGGTTGAAGGTGGCAGAAAGTTGGGTCATGATTCCACGTGTCCTCTCCAAACTGCCACAAAGAAATGGATAAATCAGTAGATCGATACATATAGCCTAAATACCCTCAAGCAGCCTCTTTGCATCCTGTAGCAATGCGGCAAAATGACTTAGCTCTGAGCCCTGGAGTCATGGGACACAACCATTTCCCTGCTGCGTGAACTTGGCCACTTCACAGAATTTCTGTAGACTTGATGGTTTTGTCCACCTCTGATGTGAGAATTGAAATTTTCCTCCCCTTGGGGTGGCAGGCTGGCTAAGTCTGTAGAGCATTTGACTCCGGACCTCAGGGTCAGAGGTGGAAACCCCACCCTGGCCATCGGGCAAACTTCAGAAAGTAAAAGTGGGGCTCCTGGGTGGTCCAGTTGGTGAAGCATTGGCCCTGCGCTTGGGTCATGATCCCAGCGCCCTTGCATTGAGCCCCACCTCGTCGGACTCCCTGCTTAGCAAGAAGCCTGCTTCTCCCTCTTCTTCTGCCTGCCACTTGGCCTGCTTTTGCTCCCTCTCTCTCGGCCAAAGAATGAATGGAATGTGAGATTAAGAGTCATTTATGGTTTGTCTCCCTCCCAATCCCATCTTGTTTCATTTATTCTTCTCCTATCTCCTACCCCCCCACGGGGAGGTGGGATTGGGGGAGGGGGAGCGGGCTATGGACATTGGGGAGGGGAAGCGAACCATAAGAGACTATGGACTCTGAAAAACAACCTGAGGGTTTTGAAGGGTCAGGGGTGGGAGGTTGGGGCAACCTGAGGGTTTTGAAGGGTCAGGGGTGGGAGGTTGGGGGAACAGGTGGTGGGTAATGGAGAGGGCACGTTTTGCATGGAGCACTGGGTGTTGTGCAAAAAGAATGAATACTGTTACGCTGAAAAAATAAATAAAATGAGAAAAATAAAAAAAAAAAGAATGAATGGAATGTTTCTTTATTGAAATTCCATGGACCAAAAAAGGATACATCATTAGCTTTGGATGCAACATTCAATCATTAGTTGCGTATACCTTCGTGAGCTCATCATATCATGTGCCCTCCTTAATGCACATCACCGGGTGACCCCATCCCCCCACCCACCTCCCTTTCTGCCAAGGTCACTTTGCTTCCAGGAGTCAGGAGTGTTTTGTGGTTTGTCTCTCTTTCTGATTCCTTCCCGTTCAGTTTTCCTCTCGATCCCTGTGATCCTCTGCCATATTCCTTATATTCCATCCAGGAAAGAGGACTACCTAAAGACGATGTGGATCCTAGACTCACTGGAATCTGACTCATGCATCAGAAGGGGCGAATACCTCCCATTTTCCTCGATGTGGGTTTAAATGCAAGGGGTTCTGCAAAGTGAAATCAGTGAGTCAGAGATGGATCATTATCACAGGGTTTCACTCATATACGAAAAAATATATTTCTAAAAAAGAAAATCAAATAGCCTGATCTCCAAGTCGTCCAGGTGTTATGCTAAATAAATGAAATCTGCACTGTGAGTAGAGTGAGTGCCCGTTGAGAAGTGGTTATTCATAATTATGATAATGCCTCCTACCCCAAACGGTCCTTTGTGAAAGAATGTATACACAGTATATATATATATATTACTGTTTTTACGTAGATAACTATATATATATATGTATAGATATATATTTGGCAATTCTTATAGCACTCGGCGTTTTATATATATATATATAGAGAGAGAGAGAGAGAGTGAGATGTATGTAAACCTATATGTATTTTTATAATACATATATAATATATATGCCCTGTTTTTTAAAAAGAAGTGATTTTTTTTAAGATTTACTTATTTGACAGATAGAGAATACAAGTAGGCAGAGTGGCAGGCAGAGAGAGAGAGAGAGGAGGAAGCAGGCTCCCAGCTAAGCAGAGAGCCCGATGCGGGGCTTGATCCCAGGAACCTGGGATCATGACCTGAGGTGAAGGCAGAGGCTTTAACCCGCTGAGCCACCCAGGTGCCCCAAAAGAAGTGATTTCTTTATTTGAGAGTGTGTGAGAGAGAGAGAGAGAGAGAGAGAAAGCATGAGTGGCGGGCAGAGTCACAGGGAGATGGAGAAGCAGAATTCCCGCTGAGCAGGGATTCTGCATGGAGGCTCAATCCTGTGGCCCTGAGAGTATGACTTGAGCCTAAAGCAGACACTTAACCGACAGAACCCACCAGGAGCCGGAACATATGCCCTTCCTCAGACCCATCTCACATTTAGCCCATCCCCCTTCCCACCTCCTCTCTGATCATCATCAGTGCATTCTCTAGAGCTACCAGTCTGTTTCCTGCTTTGCCTCTCTCCATTTCTCCCCATGTTCATTTGTTTTTCTTTTAAATACCATATATGAGAGAAACCACATAGAATTCATCTTTCTTTGACTCCTTTTGCTTCATATGGTCCTCTGCAGCTGTATCCATGTCTTTCAAAATGGCAGCATTACTTTCATTTGGATGGCTGAGTAATATTCCATTTCACACACACACACACACACACACACACGCACGCACACACACACAAACACTCACACACATTCTTATTTATTGAGTCCTCTGTTTTTGGACATTTGAGTTATTTCCATCGTTTTGGCATTGGTGATAATGCTCTAAGCGTTGGGCTGCACATTTCCCTTCCAATTAGTTATTTGGTATTCCTAGGGTCATTCCATCGTAGTGTAATAGCTGGAGAGCAGGGGAGTTCGGTTTTTAGATTTTTGAGGGACCTCCATACTATCAAAGAGCACATTTCGGATTTACTTCCAAATTCTAGCAAAAGATATATTTAAACTAGGATATGAGAATGTGTTTGAGGCTTTATGGTGAGGTGAGGGGGATTGCCACCCAAAGCATGCATGCTGAGGATTCAGCATGGTCTTAGAGCCTTCTGAATGTGTGTCGAGCACCTACCATGGGCCAGAAAATATGTACCATCTTCTTCATGTTTCTTTAAATATTTTCTACCCACTTCTTGGGGTTCAAAGGCACAACCCTAAAAGGGAGAGCTGTATGCTCCCACCCACTGAGACTGCCGGGTGCTGCTGCACCATTGTCTTGAATCCCCACAACAGCTGGAAAGAGTAGAGTTGGAGTTTGAAGGCAGGTGGCTGTGACTCCGGATCCTCAGCCTTTCCTGAGAACTGACGTATGCCAGAGCATCAAAACTGAAATGGATAAATCAGTAGATCGATACATATAGCCTAAATACCCTCAAGCAGCCTTTTTGCATCCTGTAGCAATGAGGCAAAATGACTTAGCTCTGAGCCCTGGAGTCAAGCTGATTCCCTTCACCCAGGGACACCACCATTTCCCTGCTGTGTGAACTTGACCACATCACAGAATCTCTCCAGACTTGATGGTTTTGTCCACCTCTGACGTAAGAATTAAAATTGTCCTCCCCTTGGGGTGGCAGGCTGGCTAAGTGTGTAGAGCATTTGGCTCTGGACCTCAGGTTCAGGGGTGGAAACCTCACCCTGGGCATGGGGCTCACTTCAGAAAGTAAAAGAGGGGTTCCTGGGTGGCCCATTTGGTGAAGCATCAGCCTTGCACTTGGGTCATGATCCCAGGGCCCTGGCATCCAGCCCCAGCTCGTTGGGCTCCCTGCTCAGCAAGAAGCCTGGGTCTCCCTCTCCTTCTGCATGCCACTCGGCCTGCTTTTGCTCCCTCTCTCTTGGCCAAATGAATGAATGGAATGCTTCTTTAATGAAATTCCATGGGCCAACATACAATACATCATTAGCTTTGGATGCAACGTTCAATCATTAGTTGCGTACACCTCCCTGAGCTCATCCTATCATGTGCCCTCCTTAATGCACATCCCTGGCTGACCACATCCCCCCAACCACCTCCCTTTCTACCAACTTCACTTTGCTTCCAGGAGTCAGGAGTGTTTTGTGGTTTGTCTCTCTTTCTGAATTCTTACCGTTCAGTTTTCCTCTTGATCCCTGTGATCCTCTGCACCATTCCTTATATTCCATCCAGGAAAGAGGACTACCTAAAGACGATGTATATCCTAGACTCACTGGAATCTGACTCATGCATCAGAAGGGACAATACCTCCCATTTTCCTCGATGTGGGTGGAAATGCAAGGGATTCTGAGAAGTGAAATCAGTCAGTCAGAGAATGATCATTATCACAGGGTTTCACTCGTATTGGAAAAAATATATTTCTAAAAAAGAAAATAAAATAGCCTGATCTCCAAGTCGTCCTGGTGTTATGGTAAATAAATGAAAATCTGCACTGTGAGTAGAGTGAGTGCCCGTTGAGAAGTGTTCATTGATAATTATGATATTGCCTCCTACACCAAATGGTCCTTTGAGAAAGAATATATACATAATATATATATATATATATATATATATATATATATAATACTGTTTTTACGTAGATACTTATATGTATCTGTATAGATGTATATTGGGCAATGATTATAGCACTCAGCATTTTATATATATATATATATAGAGAGAGAGAGATGTATGTAAACCTATATGTATATATATAATAAATATATAATATATATGCCCTGTTTTCTAAAAAGAATTGATTTCTTTATTTGAGAGAGAGAGAGAGAGAGAAGGCATGAGTGGCAGGCAGAGACAGAGGGAGATGGAGAAGCAGACTCTCAGCTGAGCAGGGATCCTGCATGGAGGCTCAATTCTATGGCCCTGAGAGTATGACTTGAGCCTAAAGCAGACATTTAACGGACAGAAACCACCAAGGAGCCCCATCATATGTCCTTTTCAGACCCATTTCCTGTTTAGCCCATCCCTCTGCCCACCTCCTCTCTGAACATCATCAGTGCATTCTCTAGAGCTTCCAGTCTGTTTCCTGCTTTGCCTCTCTCCATTTCTCCCCATGTTCATTTGTTTTTCTTTAAAATACCATATATGAGAGAAACCACATAGAGTTCATCTTTCTTTGACTCCTTTTGCTTCATATGGTCCTCTGAAGCTGTATCCATGTCATTCAAAATGGCAACATAACTTTCATTTGAAGGGTTGAGTAATATTCCATTTCACACACACACACACACACACACACACACACACACACACACACAAACACTCACACACATTCTTATTTATTGAGTCGTCTGTTGATGGACATTTGAGTTATTTCCATCGTTTTGGCATTGGTGATAATGCTATAAGCATTGGGCTGCACATTTCCCTTCCAATTAGTTTTTTGGTATCTCTAGGGTCATTCCATCATAGTGTAATGGCTGGAGAGCAGGGGACTTCGGTTTTTAGATTTTTGAGGGACCTCCATACTATCGAAAAGAACATTTCGGATTTACGTCCAAATTCTAGCAAAAGATATGTTTAAAGTAGGATATGAGTATGGTTCGAGTCTTTATGGTGAGGTGAGGGGGATTGCCACCCAAAGCATGCATGCTGAGGATTCAGCATGGTCTTAGAGTCTTCTGAATGTGTGTCAAGCACCTACCATGGGCCAGAAAATATGCACCATCTTCTTCATGATTCTTTAACTCTTTTCTACCCACTGCTTGGGGTTCAACGGCACAACCCCAAAAGGGAGAGCTGTATGCTCCCACCTACTGAGAATGCCCAGTGCTGCTGCACCATTGTCTTGAATCCCCACAACAGCTTGGAAGAGTAGAGCTGGAGTTTGAAGGCAGGTGGCTGTGACTCCAGATCCTCAGCGTTTCCTGAGAACTGACGTATGCCAGAGCATCAAACCTTTACCCAGAAGAAAAAGAGCTTACGGAATGGTTGACATGTTTTCCTTATACTTTAAGAAACAGTCCACTGTTCCTTGAAAATAGTAAAAGGAGGTGAAAGAGTTGCCTTTTCCCTTACCGTTCTGCATCTTCAAAAATACTTCTGAAATTGGTCATGCAGGACATAGAATTTGAGTAGAGCTGGAGTTTGAAGGCAGGTGGCTGTGACTCTGGATCCTGAGCTGAAGGCAGAGGCTTAACCCACTAAGCCACCCAGGTGCCCCGAAGACAGTGTCTTTTATAAAGGGCTTTATAATACTGTCTTCAAGTCCAAACCAGCATGTGAAGGCATTGGGTATCTCCCTCCCTCCTTCCTTTCTTCCTCCCCCACTTCCTCCTTTCCCTGTCTTCTTTCCTTATCTTCCTTTCTTATGGGTATCCTACTTTAAAAACAAAAAGAATGAGTTTCCTTCTGCAAAATCTTGGGATCAGGAACAAGACTAAATCCTAGAGTAATAAAGAACTTTCTAGTTCTACAGGGAGTCCTAGCAGAGTTAGAAATACCACCCAATGCATGAAATAGAGCTCAGAAAAAAATAGAGGGATGATCCACCAGCATGAGGGTTGTTTAACAAAGAGCCCTAACAACTGAGAACAAATAACAGGAGTTACTTTCTAACACATGCGCTGAGGAACAACCTGTGTTGTAAATGTGTATACTTGGAAAGTGCTATTTTGAAAAGGCAAAATTCTTAGTTAATTCTTTTTTGTTGTTGTTGTGATAAGAACACTCAACACGACATGTACCCTCATCAAATTTTCAAGTGCACTATACAGTGTTGTTAACTATATGAACTATGTTGTGTGGCAGATCTCTAGAACCTATTCATCTCGCTTGACTGAAACCCTATACCCACTGGATGCTGGGAATGGCCAGCAATCCCTCTAACCAGGGATTAAACCAATGAAAGATTACTCCAGACTTTTCTGTGAAAGAGAGGAGAAGGCAAGGGGGTCAGCACTCACAGATGAAGACCCTTTGCTCTTCTTTGGTCCTTCAGGATAATCCCAGATCCTTATCATTGTTTCTCAAGCAGTGATGTGTGACAAGTGGTCTTACAGGAACTAGGAGGATCTGTTTACTGAAAGGTACGCTATGCTAAGGATTGTGTTCTATGAGTTCTGCTAAAGACAGCCCAAGGGACCATGCTTACAGCTCTTAGATCCCACGGTAGCTGGTTGGGGTAAGAAAGCTTCTTGGTTTGGGAAGGCAACTCCCTGAGGCATTCCAGTGCCAGGGTGGTCTGGCAGGCCTTGGCATTCCAAAGGGCTGCAGATGCCCTTCTCTGAAACCTTCCCCGCCTTCAGCAGCCTCTGTGTGGCATTTTAGCAAGCCAGGTATTATGGCCGATTTCATCCCTACATTAAGCCCAACAGTTGAACAACTCCCCATTTCCTTCTTTCCATAGCCCTCAGCAACCACTCTTCTCCTCTCTGCTTCTATGAGTTTGGCTCTTTTGGGTATCGCATTGAAGTGGAATGTGCAGTATTTGTCCTTCCATGACTGGCTTATTTCACTTAGCATAGTGTCTTCCAGGGTCATGCATGCTCTTGCATATGGCAGCGTTTCCTTCTTTTTAAGGCTTAATAATATTTTATTTGTAACATATTTATAGAAATAAATTATTTCTATAATAATAAATAATATATTTCTCTTATTATAATCAATATTTTATTAAAATAATATTTAAAGCTTAATAATCTTTTAATAACATTAAATAAATATTTAATATATTTATTATTAAGGCTTAATAATATTTAATAATAAATAAAATGTATATATGCATGTATATATTTGAGAGCAATGGGGAGAGGTGGCAGAGGAAGAGAGGGAATCCTAAGCAGCCTGCACGTTCAGCGCAGAGCCCCATTCGGGACTCCAACTCATGACCCTGAGGTCATGAACTGAGCCAAAATCAAGAATCAGATTTTTAACCAACTGAGCCACTCTGGTGCCCCTTTTTTATAAATGAGTGAGTGAATGAATGAATGATTTTTTTTTTTTTTAGAGAGAGAAGGCTTAATATTCTCTTTGACATATGTACCACATTTTCTTTGTCCATTGATCCATGGATATTTAGGTGGTTCCCTATCTTGAGAATCGTGCTGCCATAAACACAAACGTGCACACAAACAAGCAAAAGGAAAAAAAAAACAGTGGGAGTGATTGAGGGAAAGAGTGAGAAATCAAGGAAAGAACTCTTAATTATAGAGATCCAACTGATGGTTACCAGAGGGAAGGGGGATGAAATAGGTGATGGGGATTAAGGATGGCCCTGGTGATGAGCACAGGATGTTGTATGGAAGTGTTGAATTACCGTATTGTACACTTGAAACTCGTGTTACGCTGTATGTTAACGAACTGGAATTAAAATAAAACCTTAAAAAACAGAAACATGCACATATCTCTTTGAGACCCCGATTGCAATTCTTCTGGATATATACTCAGAAGCTGGATTACTAGATAAGATGGTAATTATACTTTTTAAAAAGATTTTATGTATTTATTTGACAGAGAGAGAGAGATCACAAGTAGGCAGAGATGCAGGCAGAGAGAGAGGAGGAAGCAGGCTCCCCGCTGAGCAGAGAGCCGGATGCGGGGTTCCATCCCAGGACTCTGGGATCATGACCTGAGTCAAAGGATGAGGCTTAACACACTGGGCCACCCAGGTGCCCCCAGTAATTATACTTGTCATACTTTGAGGAATGTCCTCACTATTTTCCACAGCTACTGTACCATTCCCCATTCCCACGAGCAGTGTGCAGAAGTTTCCAGTTTCTCTACATCCTTGCCAACACTTGGCTTCTTTTTGTTTTGAGAGGGGTGAAGTGGAACCTCATTGTGGTTTTGAACTACATTTCCCTGATGATTACTGATGTTGAGTACCTTTTGTTTCTCCTCCTCCTCCTTCTTTTGTAAAGATTTTATTTATTTATTTGACAGGCAGAGAGAAAGAGAGAGAGAATGAGGAGAGCTCAAGCAGGGTGAGTGGGAGAGGGAGAAACAGGCTCCCTGCTGAGCAGGGAGCCCGATACCGATACCGGGCTTGATCCCAGGATCCTGGAATCATGACCTGTGCCAAAAGGAAAGGGAGAAGCTTAACTGACATAGCCACCCAGGTGACCCATTGAGCACTTTTTGGTATACCTACTGGATATTTTAAAAAAATATTTATTTATTTGAGAGAAATAGAGAGAGAGAGAGAGCATGAATAGGCAGAGGGGCAGAGGGAGAGGGAGAGAGAATTCTGAAGCAGACTCTCTGCTAAGCATGGATCCTGACGTGTGGCTCAATCCCTGGACCCTGAGATCATTACTTCAACCCAAATCAAGAGTCAGATGCTCAAACTACGGAGCCACCCAGACACCCCTTCCTGGTGATCATTAGTATGTCTTCCTCAGAGAAACATCTATTCGAGTCCTTTAACCATTTTTTAAATGGGTTATTTGTTTTATTTCTATTGAGTTGTAGAAGATCCATATATATTTTAGACATTAACCCCTTGTGTCATATAGGGTTTGCAAATATTTTCTCCCAGTCTGTAGGTTGCCTTTCACTCTGTTGATTGTTTCCTTTGCCTCACAGAGCTTTTTAGTTTGATGGAGTCCCATTTGTCTCTTTTGCCTTGTGGACTGCATTTTTGGTGTCATATCCAAGAAATCACTGCCAAGACAATTTTCTGCTATTGCCTTCTCTAAGAGTTTTATAGTCTTAGCTCTTACACATTTAGATCTTTGATCCATTTTGAATTCATTTTTGTATGCAGTGTAAGATAAAGGTCCAGTTTCATCCTTTTTCATGTTCATATCCAGTTTTCCCAGCACCATTTATTCAAGAGACTGTCTGAGCAAGGAGCCTGATGTGGGGCTCAATCCCAGGACCATGGGATTATGACCTGAGCAAAAGCCAGATGCTTAACGACTGAGCCACCCAGGAGCTCTATTTTTGAAGATCACTTGACTATAGGCATGTGTGTTTATTTTTATGTTCTCTATTCTGTTCCATTGAGCTATATGTCTGTTCTAATATCAGTACCATAGTATTTTTATTACTATAGTTTTGTAATATATTTTGATAGCAGGAATTATGATATGTCCAGCTTGTTCTTCTTTCTTAGGATCGCTTTGTCTGATCGGGGTCTTCTGTGGTTCCTTATGAATTTTAGACATTTTTTCTATTTCTGTAAAAAAACACAATTGGGATTTTGATGGCAATAATATCAAATCTATAGATTGCTTTGGATAGTATGGATACTTTGGTAAGATTAAGTCTTCAAATCAATGAGCTGGGAATGTCTTTCCATTTACTTGGGTCTTCTTATTTTCTTTTTTGATATTTTGTGGCTTTCAGTGTATAAATTTTTCACCTCCTCGGTTAAATTTATGCTTAAGTACTTTATTGTTGATGGTTTTGTAAACGGGATTTTCTCAATTTCATTTTGGATATTCCTTGTTAGTGTATAGAAATGCGACTGATTGTTGTATGCAGATTTTTTTTAAAGATTTTATTTATTTATTTGACAGACAGAGATCACAAGTAGGCAGAGAGGCAGGCAGAGAGAGAGAGGAGGAAGCAGGCTCCCTGCGGAGCAGAGAGCCCGATGTGGGGCTCGATCCCAGGACCCTGAGATCATGACCTGAGCTGAAGGCAGAGGCTTTAACCAACTGAGCCGCCCAGGTGCCCCTGTGTGCTGATTTTTTTCCTGAAACTTTATCAAGTTTGTTAATCAGTCCTAATGTGTGTGTGTGTGTGTGTAGGCTTTGGGGTTTTTTCCACATATAAGATCATGCGATCTAGGATCCAACAAAATTAACTTCTTTTCCAATTTTGATGCCTTTAATTTCTTTTCCTTGGCTAACCGTTCTGGCTAGGAGTTACAGTCCTATGTTGGATAGGAGTGGTGAGGGTGGGCATCACTATCTTATTCCTGACCTTAGAGGAAAAGCTTTCAGTTTTTCACCATTGAGTCTGTTGTTAGCTGTAGCTTGTCATCTATGGTCTTTGTTATATTTAGGTATAATCCTTCTATACCTAGTTTGTTGAGAGTTTTTCTTCATGAGAGGGTGTTGAATTTTGTCAAATGATTTTTCTGTACTGATTGAGATGATGATGTGATTTTTATCCTTCATTCTGTTAAAGTTGTGTGTCACGTTGATGGACTTAGGTATTTTGAACCATCCTTGCATCCTGGGGATAAATCTCCCTTGATCATGTGTATGATCCTTTTAATGTTGATTAATAGAGAGCTAATCACTTTGATCTGAAGAACACCAAAAGTCCCTTCGTTTTTCAACTCCAAAAGTGGTCTCTCCTCATTTGCCTACCTGCCACTGATGTTTGAAATTGAAATTATACTATTGGAGATTAATTCCTTTGGCATAAACTTTTCTTGACACCCTATTACAAAAGAAACAACATTGGTTGGGAAGGAATATGGGAAATTTTCAAATATTAATATTTTACAAATCACTGGCAATTATGTAAAAATCTTCTTTTTTCTAGCGTTGGTTTTCTTTCCATTAATGGAGAGGGTGGAGAGAGTTAGACTAGAAGGTTGAAGACGACGGTGCCTGGGGGGCTCAGTCGTTAAGCGTCTGCCTTCAGCTCAGGTCATGATCCCAGGGTTCTGGGATCTAGCCCTGCATCGGGCTCTCTGCTCTGTGGGAAGTCTTCTTCTCCCTCTCCCACTCCCCCTACTTGTGTTCCCTCTCTCACTGTGTGTGTGTCTCTCTCTCTCTCTCAAATAAAATCTTAAAAAAAAAGAAGTTTGAAGACAAACGGCCTACGAGATGATTGTGATGAAGATAGTTCCTGAACAAGGCTTAAAATAGAGCCTACTCAGGAACATAGTAATATAAAACATTTCATTTGTGCTCCATTTCTCTTATTGACTATTTATTCAGCAAGAATTTGTTGAGTACTTATTATGTGTCAGTCATTGTGCAGGGCACTGGACATAAAATGGTGAGTCAGGCATGCAGGGAAGGTACAGATTTTACCTTGCATGTGAACCCTGTTGGTAGACATTATTGTCCTCTTACTTCTGGTATATCTAGTTGCAATTCTTGGTGAAATTTCAGGCCTTCTATTTCCCCACTTGTGTAGTTTCAGGGCTAGCACAAACTAGGATCTCAAAGTATACATCTTAACAATGAAGATAAGATAATGAGTGGTTTTAGGAACCCAGACTTTTTCCATGTAGCATAACTCCAACATTTGACCTGCGTGTGTGTGGGAAGGGTGGGGGTCACACTTCATGATGTAGGTGTTTGATAGCGGATTCTAGATCAATATTTTAGAAACAATCAGGAACTGGATCTGCCAGATAGAAGTAAGTACAAACCACTTGCAGAAATACAACACTAGTGAAAAACTAATTAGAGCAGCAAAGGCTAGAGAACGTTGAATGAATTCAGAAAGCAGTTTAACAGGTGCAGAGGTTTAATAAGGTCACTGTCTGGAAGATGGACAGAATCCCAGGATCGATGCATATGAGAGAGGAAAGGGACTTGCAGATCCTGTAGTCCAGCTGAGGGGGAAAAACGAGAGAGAGAGAGAGAGAGAGAGAGAGGAGGAGGAATGAAAACTTCAATGTCACATGGCAAGTCAGTGGTAGAACTGGGTTCAGGACTCAGGCCTCCTAATTCCACATGCGGTCCTCTTTTTAAAAAGCAAGGAAGAACTAGTATTTATTTAAAGAAAATTGTGTGCCCAGCATTCTATCTTATTTCATCCCTCACTTCAAAAGCATTAAATTAAATGTACCTCCATTTGCTGGTGAGGAAATTGAGAATCAGAACTAACATTCCACATTTGTACCCCTGAAATTTCCATTCTCAAAGACTAGGATTAGCTCTGTATAGAATACAGTGTGACTGGTACCTCCCAAGCCCAGTAAAGAGAGCTGTCCCAAGACTGGGCTTCAACAGAAGAGGCAAATTCCTTCTGGTTGGATAATGAATGTGTTTGCTCCTCTCCTCTTGCTACTCTTCCCCCAACCCCTTGTTGTCTAATTTGTTCTTTCATGGGGGGACTAAGGGAAATTAAAAAATATATTTATTTATTTTTTATTTTTTATAAACATATAATGTACTTTTATCCCTAGCTGTGAATCACCATGTTTAGACACTACACAGCACTCACCATAGCACATACCCTCCCCAATGTCCATAACCCAACCCCCCTCTCCTGACCCCCCTCAGTTTTTTTTTGTGAGATTAAGAGTCACTTATGGTTTGTCTCCCTCCCGATCCCATCTTGTTTCATTTATTCTTCTCCTACCTCCCTAACCCCCCATGTTGCATCTCCACGTCCTCATATCAGGGAGATCATATGATAGTTGTCTTTCTCCCATTGACTTATTTCACTAAGCATGATACCCTCTAGTTCCATCCACGTCATCGCAAAGGGCAAGATTTCATTTCTTTGGATGGCTGCATAGTATTGCATCGTGTATGTACACCACATCTTTATCCATTCATCTGTTGATGGACATCTAGGTTCTTACCATAGTTTGGCTATTGTAGACATTGCTGCTATAAACATTCATGTGCACATGCCCCTCAGATCCCTACATTTGTATCTTTAGGGTAAATACCCAGTAGTGCAATTGCTGGGTCATAGGGTAGTTCTTTTTTCAACATTGTGAGGAACCTCCATGCTGTTTTCCAGAGTGGTTGCACCAGCTTGCATTCCCACCAACAGTGTAGTAGGGGTCCCCTTTCTCCACATCCTCGCCAGCATCTGTCATTTCCTGACTTGTTAATTTTAGCCATTCGACTGGTGTGAGGTGGTATCTCATTGTGGTTTTGATTTGTATTTCCCTAATGCCAAGGGATGTGGATCACATTTTTCATGTGTTGGTTCGCCATCAGGATGTCTTCTTTGCAGAAATGTCTTTTCATGTCTTCTGCCCATTTCTTTTTTTTTTTAATTTATTTATTTATTTTTATTTGCTTATATACAGCATAACAGTGTTCATTGTTTTGGCATCACACCCAGTGCTCCATGCAGTACGTGCCCTCCCTATTACCCACCACCTGGTTCCTCAACCTCCCACCCCACCCCACCCCACCCCCACCGCCCCTTCATAACCCTCTGGTTGTTTTTCAGAGTCCATAGTCTCTCATGGTTCATCTCCCCTTCCAGTTTCCCTCAACTCCCTCTCCTCTCCATCTCCCCATGTCCTCCATGTTATTTGTTATGCTCCACAAATAAGTGAGACCATATGATACTTGACTCTCTCTGCTTGACTTATTTTGCTCAGCATAATTCTGCCCATTTCTTAATTGGATTGTTTGTTCTTTGGGTGTTGAGTTTGCTAAGTTCTTTATGGATTTTGGACACTAGCCCTTTACCTGATATGTCGTTTGCAAATATCTTCTCCCATTCAGTCAGTTGTCTTTTGGTTTTGTTAACTGTTTCCTTTGCTGTGCAAAAGCTTTTGATCTTGATGCAATCCCAATAGTTCATTTTTCGGGACTAAGGGCATTTTTAAAACCGCAAGTGAATTAGTCAAACTTGATATGGGTAGCAAAGAAGGTATAATAATGGTCTCTGTAACTTGACAGATTAGGGGCAGTCAAAAGTCGATCTGTATTACTGCTTAATCAACTGGGGTACAAATCCCCATTATACCACAGTGTGCCCTCAGGCAAGTTCCTTGTCCTTTCTGAGCCTCTGTTTCATCATCTGGAAGTGCAGGTGACACTAATACCTGCCTCAAAGACTATGGTGAATTTTTTCCTTCTGACTGAGTTTTGACAATAAGAGAACACATGAGTTTATCCCAGTGTTTGAATCATAGCAAGAACTCAATAAATATTAGTCTTTGTTAACCAAATGCTAGTTTCTGACTTAAATGTACTACTTATGGCAGAGAACTCACAAAACTGGGTGTGTTTGTGGGAGAAGAGGCAGCGGGTTGGCCACTTTTGCCTGTTGCTTGCGGACAGGACTCTTCCCCATATAGAGCTGCCCTCTCTATTGTCTACTCCTAGTGGTTGAAAGAGCGAGGTCCTCTAAGGACAGAAATATCATCTAGTTCAATAACCTCATCAAAATACAGACCAGATATAGGAACCTCTTCCATGCTACCCAGAGAGTACACTGGCTCCCAGGTTTTGCCATGACAGATAAAAAAGACTGGGGCTGGGGAAGTGTGGGAAGAGAAGCATGTGAGCTCCTTACAGCTCAGCTTGTAGTGTTGGGCTGGGAGCTCTTCAAAGGCGAACTCTACATCTCATACCTCATCCACTGTGAATCTCACTGTCATGCCTTCAACACAGTCAGCAGACAGAATAAATCTATTTGGGGGAATGGAGACTGGGGCTAGATTATTCTGAAGGCCCGCAAATACATTTGAGGAACTTTTGGATATAATCAGCCCAGAAGCACCTTTTTACTTCCCCAAAAGTAAAGTTGGAAGTTTTCCTTCTCCATCATACACACCCTTCAGCTTCTGGCTCATGTTGTTTTGAAACATCTCCTCCCTAAGTCTTTCTTGATCCTCATTTTAACCCACCTTTGCCTGTTTACAAATGTTGAGGTATTCTATTGTTGTAGGTCTTCAAGATCCTGAATATGTGCCCCTGACTGGTCTCTTGAGGAGTCTGACTTTCCCATAAAATTAGGAATGAGACTCAAGATAATAACCAACAAGATTGGCACTGGCAGATTTGTTGCCAGTAATGAACAACTGGTTGAGCTTGACTGGTACACACCAGCACTAATAATCAGCCCTGAAGAGAGCCATGCCATTATTTTGAACTTTGGATGGAATGAAAATTTCACTAAGGATTTCCCTCATTAAAACCTCCCCCCCGCCAACCAAACAATTCATTCTACTTATGCCTGGTGAGGTTATTACTGACCTTGGATCAACCTTAAAGTTTTATGAATTCATTTCACAAACATTATTTGATAGCTACTCTATTGGGAACTTGACTAGTCATGAGGACCATGAAGAAGACCTCTAGAAGTTCCCAGTCAAGTGGGCTCTGTTCCCCATAGCGAGTTGCCTTCGTTATTCCTCATCATTTGTGGTTGAAAGTATGAGGTCCCATAAATATAGAGATATCCAGTGGTATCCATGTCAAAATGTAGACCAGAAGTAGGGACAATTTATAAATCACAGTGACATCTTCCGTAATGAGTTTAAGTATGAGGCACAGATGGAAAAAAACAATGAACTCAATCTGAGGGTGTTAACTAGGACTGCACAGAGGAGGGAACACTTCAAGTGGATCTTCAAGGTAAAGTTCATCAGAACCCAGGAGTAGAATGAGAGGTGGGAAGGGAGGGGAATTTCAGGCATACGGAATGGCATTTTACAAATCAGAATGCAGAAGTAGAATGAGAGGCGGGAAGGGAGGGGAAGTTCAGGCATAAGGAATGGCATTTTACAAATCCTATGCCCAAGAGGCTAACTGATAAATGTCTGCAGGAAATTTACTGCAACATTAAGTGAAAACAGTGGGAGATGAGGGAATAAAGGCAAGGGCTAGATGGAGAAATCCTTTGCATGTATCACCTTGAAAGGTTTCTCTACATTTGCTGACTCCACTTCACTAATTCCCATTCATTTCTGACTCACTGTGGTCCCCTTAACTGGCAGCCTTACTCTGAATCCAAATCCAATGGGCAGCTC
Source organism: Meles meles (assembly GCF_922984935.1). Taxonomy (NCBI): domain Eukaryota; kingdom Metazoa; phylum Chordata; class Mammalia; order Carnivora; family Mustelidae; genus Meles; species Meles meles. Next base: position 91,762,271 of record NC_060087.1, on the reverse strand, counting down.
CTTTTCTATCTTTAGTTTACTTGACTTCTCCAGGGAGTGTGAGATGGGATAAACGTTTTTCTCCCCCACGCTTCAGCTCCCTTGGACTGTGAGATACCACCCTGTCGCTTGGATTTTGCTGATTCCCTGGAACTTATTCTCTATCAATTGATTACACTCCTATATCTCTCTCTAGCTCAGCTTTCTATGATGCGATCCGGTGTGTCAAATTGTCCTGAGTATTGCCCCCTGTATGTTCTTCAGGCTTTATGAGTTCAGCAGATCTAATGGAACGCATTATATTTTCACCACCATCCTCCAGTGTTCCCTATCTCAGAGACTTGTATCATTTTCCAACCAGTTGCCTAGGTCTGAAAAGCTCAGAATCATCTGGGGGTCCTTTTTCTCCCTACCTTCTCCATCCTGTCAGTCACCAAGCTGTTGTCAGTTCCCCTTTCTTAATCTCCTTGCTATTTTCTAATCTTGGTGGAATTCTTTTCCATTCTTCTATAGCTTCATGACCCCTCTCTTGGTCTGTCATCATTTCCAATATGGAATTGTTACAACAGCTTTGAACATGGAAGTCCCCAGTCTTAACTCCTTTCCAGCCAGTTCATCACACTGCTATTTGAACAATCTTCTAAAAAAGGAAATCTGATTGTGCCATTTCTCTACCTAAAATTATTGTCTATAGTATTAAATCTAAAAACCTGTGAATGGCATATAAGACTCTAGGTCACCTGGCCCTTGCCTTAGCTGCCATCATAGATTTGAACAAAACACATGCCTTGGAATTCTGAGTATCTAACATCCTCTTCTTTAAAAATAATTTTTAGGGGTGCCTGGTCTGGGTGGCTCAGTTGGTTGTGTCTGACTTTGTCTCAAGTCATGATCTCAGGGACCTGGGATCAAGCCCTGAGACCAGCTCCCTGCTCACTGGGGTATATGCTTGTCCTTCTCCCTCTGCCGTTGCCCCCACTCCTGTCCTCTCTGTTTCTCTCTCAAATAAATAAATAAAAATCTTTAAAAAAAATAAAAACTTTTCTTAAAAAACACCTTTGTGTCTTACTATATGCTGTTCCTTCTGCCTGGAAGGTGCTTAGCACCATCGCCCTCATAACCCCATTAACCTGGTGAACCTTTCTTTCAGTACTCAAGTTGGAGAGACAGTCTCTTCTCTCTCCTCACCTCCCCCTGAAATCACAGTTTGGGTGATCCTCTCTATCCTCCTTTGCTGTCTAACTAAAATCACACTATTTTTCCGCATTTGCATTGCCATTATATCTTTACATCTGTGTCTCTCTCCAAGAGGCATTAGGGTGGAGAAAAATGAGCACATTTTCAACTATAGAAGTGATAATGAAAATAATATCACTAATATAACGCTAACACCATGTGCTTGCTGTACGTTTATCCACTCAATCCTCACAACGTTGTGAAGTGGGGAGCTGTTGCCAACGTTGAATCAACAGGACTCGGTAATAGATTGAATGTGGGAGCAGAGATGAAGGAAGAGCGTCAGCTGACTAGCAGGTTTCTGTCTGGAGCAAGGGGCCAAATGGTGGGCAGAGGTGCCATCTATTGGGACAAGGAGTACAGACAGTGCAGGAAAGAGAGGCGGTTTTGCTCAGGATGGTTTGGGAACTGCCATTCCTTTGCCATTCTTTTATAATCCATCTTTCTAAAATCTTCAGGAATAAGGCAAGTAATGAATTTCTCCCTCCAATTGACGGGCATTTGGAAACACAGCAGTCCGTCTCAGGAACGCAGACTAACCTTCCGACATTTCCTCACTAGCTTGCTGGAAGCAGGAGGGCTATGCTTTGGGGACCATGGCCTTCTTCTCACCTTATGTTCTGGTGTGCGGCTCCCAGAAGACAGCGAAAACACCATAGTCTTGCAGCCTTCAAGCTCCTATGGTGCTCGTGCCTCCTGGCCCTTGCCTGCATCCCACAGTGGGTGTGGGCGCCCATTTAGAAGATAGGGGTAGTGGACCTTGGGCTTATGACCCATTATTCTCAAAGGCTCTGCCTGAGGTTGCTGCTGGCTTAGCCATTGAGCACATCTACAGGGACCCATCGTTGAGGCGGGTTGCTCTTTTGAATATGTGATTCTCAATGAAGACTGCCAGACCGCCAGGGCCCATTGCAGTTTCATTGTTCAGCACCAGATGTCCTGGGCCTGTCAACCCCGGCATCTGCGAGGCCGCCTCACTCCTGGGAAACAGTTGGAACAAAGGGCTTTTCTCTTGGGCTTGTGTGAATTAGGAATTAGACAATAAAATCAGCCACCTGACCTTTTCTCGGAAACTCCCTTCTCCGGCCTGGGTGCTGGTAACTGTCATGAGGTACTTCCAGTGGGCTCACACCAGAGTCATTTCCTAGATGAAGACATTTGGGTGCACACCGCCAATCGAGTACCAAGCGCTCTGCAGAGCCGTGGTCTAGCGGTAGGTGTCGTCCTGAGCTCAGGACAAGACAGCCTCAGCCTTGGGACCTTGCTCCTGCAGATTCCTCAAGCTGACAGAATTCTCAGTGAGAATTTTCTCCCCACTGAGGTTTAAAGGCGGTTCAAGCAGAGAGAGTCAAGTATCATATGGTCTCACTTATTTGTGGAGCATAGCAAAGAACATGGAGGACATGGGGAGATGGAGAGGAAAGGGAGTTGAGGGAAACTGGAAGGGGAGATGAACCATGAGAGACTATGGACTCTGAAAAACCACCAGAGGGTTTTGAAGGGACATTGAAGAAACAGGTGGTGGGTAATAGGGAGGGCACTTACTGCATGGAGCACTGGGTGTGATGCCAAAACAATGAACACTGTTATGCTGTAAATAAACAAATAAAAAAAAATAAAGGCGGATTGGGCTCTGGCGGGGTGTGGGGTGGTGGCAGGGAATAGGACAATTTCCAAAAGGTTTCCTACCCTAGCGCCCTAGGAGAACACATCCGGCATCCACCCTCTTGCACTCACACTCAGGCTCCAAGACTGTTCAGCTTCAAGGGAGCCTGTTTGATGAACGAAATAAAGGTACAAAGAACTCAGTGGTTAAACATGCCATTGGATCCCACTGCCTACTCTCAGCATCAAGAGCAATGGGAGCCACACACCTTCCACCCCTGTAGGACCTCAGTTGTTTGAGCTCAGCCAAAGAGTGGTGCTTCTGTGGCTCCGTTTGGGCCCATTCTTGCCACCTGCTTCATCACCTTTCATTGGAACCTGTCTTCTCTGGAGTCCACAATATACACTTCCCTTCTGTCCTCTGAACTCACCTCCCTTGCCCCCGCCAAACAGGGCTTATCTTTTTGTGTGCCATTCCCAGGGACCTAACTGAGAAATAAAAGTATATTAAGATGAAGAGTCAGCCCAGATTTTAACCTTTCCCCTTCCAAGAGAAGGTTGATGTTGAAGGTGATTCTTGCAGAGACCATGGACAAATCCTGAAGCAAAGGGCAGACCCCAGCAAAGCTACTATCGCCAGGCCTAGCCGAGGTGGTTTGGGGGAAGAAGAGCCCTTCCTGGTCCTCTGGAGTCCAGTGTCTCTTACTTCCCTTTATTGCAGGCCCTTGTGGCACTTACTTTCAATATTTTCTGTTCCAGTTTTTTTAGCTAGATATTTTTTTCCTGGAAAGTGTCAGTGATTTGTGAGAACACAGCTCATTTTGCTATTGCAGGACACTTCCCTGCTTGAGAACGAATGGAGGGCTCAGAAACTCCTTGTCAAATTGATGACTGCTAGGATTAGTCCTGGTCCCAGTCATTTCCTTAAGGTAACAATGGGTTTGTTAGAGAATGGTCGGGGTTAGCCTGGCCTATAAACAGAAGCCCATTATAAGTTTCAAGTGTCACCAGTATTTGTACCTTCGTTATGATCATTATGGGAAGATGAGGGCAAGAACTTTTAGTTCCTGGAACTAAAGTTGTCTGCTTCCAGCTCCAGTCTACAAGATCTTATAATGTTAAGCAATCAGTGTGGCTTTGATTACTTCATAATAGAGCTTGATACTTTCAAAGCAGAGCACAGAATGATTTTGAAAGATATAAAACCATTTCCAGGGAGGAGTCATGCCAGAAGCAGGCTCACAGATTTAGTATGACTTTAGAACATGTTACAAATCTTCACGAAGTCCAGTGTCTCCTGCAAGCTTACATTCCATGAGAGTTTCGCAAACTACGCATTCTAAATAGTATACTCTTTGAAATGACAACTTGGCCTCTACCATGAAATCTTAAATAAATCCAGGCCCAGAACCTCTTTGGGCTAAGAGAAGTTAGGACTGAGTGCTCACCACCCACACATCCTTTGAGGCAGAGAGATAGCAAATGTACGTGTTATGGCCCTACTCTTTGAGATTCATTCCTGTAGGTCGATGGTTCTCACTCTGCACACTAGAATTACCTGGACATCTTCTCCAAACAAATTCTGGTGCCAGAACGCTACATCCAGAGGTTTTGGTGCTCTGTACTGGAGGCCCCAGCAGAAGCATTTTCAATAGCCTCCCAGGTGCATGTAAAATGTAGCCAGCGTTAAGAACCACTGCTTTTGGGGCACCTGGGTGGCTCAGTCGGTTAGGTGTTTGCCTTTGGCTCCGGTCATAATCTCAGGGTCTGGGGATTAAGCCCCACATCCGGAACTCTGCTCAACCTTGAGTCCACAGCCTCTCCCTCTGTGATCTCTCTTGCTTTCCCTCTCTCTCGAATGAATAAATAAAATCTAAAAAAAAAAAAAAGAACCACAGCTTTTAGTGAATGAAAATGCAAATAAATGTTCCTTACTTTAAGTTGCCTTTAATATAACGTTGTTTAATATTACATTACTTTAATATAACGTCATTTAATCAGACTGTTTTCTTCATAACAGCATACAGCAGCCTGTTCCAGGAATGGAAGTTTTAAGACTGGGGAGGAGGAAGCCTAGAGAGGAAATTCTGTGGTTATGGAACAGAGGCTGACCCTGGGTAGGGAGGACAGCAACGGGAAGTGAAGTAGGGACTCAGAAAGGGAAAGAAAAGGCAGCAAAGACAAAGCTCGGCCCTGCAGGATTTTGCTTCTTGTTTCGGACAAAACACAGACAGACTCAGTTGGGGCAGGTCCGGAAGTCTGTGACAGGAGTCAGAATGTGGGAGGGGTGGTGGGGAGCCGGGAAACTGAACTCTCAGTTGGCCTGCGGCCTGAGTATGCCCTCTGACAGTATGGAGTATCCAAAGGTGTGTAGTACTCACATTTGGTACAGCCATTTGGTGGCATCTGAGGGCGCAACAAAGCGGTGAGTAGGGAGTGAGGCTAGGAATCGCTGAAGGGGAGTGACTCAAAGTTAAGATAGGCATGCTGTGGGGTGAGAGCTGTGCCCCAGCCAGTAGAAGCATGAGAAGCAGAATCCGTAGTATGAACATAAATAGACTACCAGGACTTGAACCAAGCAGCCTGGGGTACAGGGCCCGTTTCCGGTCCCATCAGAAAGTGAGAGATCCGGTGAGAAACTGAGCCAGAGGCCAATGAGTATGGACTGGGGCAACAGGGCCATGAGGAAGGTTACAACAAATGAAGCACAGCATATACCCGATCAAATCTCTGGCTGATTTTTCTAGTCCCTCTTACCTGGTGGGACCGAAACTGCTGAAGTATTCCTAGCTGTTACCTATCTTGATGGAAAAGGCACTATGTTTTTGGTGGGAGCTCCTCTGAACCTTGCCTTCCCTATTCCGCTGGATATGAAGCTCTTCCTTACACAGTGGCCCCCACCCGAACCCTCACAGAAGGACATATTGTGATGCACAAAATACAGTGGAAGTGGATCCTGTCCTTTGGAGAGGCCCAGCATATCGGGCAGTGATAAAAATGGGCAAAAGATGGGTTTGGTCCAATCTGCTCATAATAACAGTGATTCCAGCCCCATGTGGTGGTGATAGTGAGGAACAGTGGCAGGGAGGCAGGGAAGAGAAAGGGAGTCTACTGCGGACTGGTGTGTGGCTTCTCATTTCTGTAAATTTAGGTTTCCATTTAAGAAGTATCACCGTCACCTCGCTGGAGTCAGGAGAACCATCTTTCTCAGAAAGGGGTCTAAATGGTGCTTACACAATACTAAGACAGTGCTAACATTTAACAGTAAAGATGCTAAGAACAATAATAATGGCCATGGGCTCTTTGGAGGGGAAACAGCAGGGGGGTTATTAGATGCTGCCTTTAGAGACAATGATTGCAACCACTTTATATGTGAACGTTTCCTCTACAGTTTACAGTTTACAAGGTATTTGCGTATAATTAATCTCATTTAACCCTCAGGATTACCCAGAAGATAGGTATTTCCTTTCAAGTTTTACAACACCTCTGAGTCTCACAAGTAGGTAGGTATAGGTCTTATTCACAACAAACAATGTGGTGAATTAAATCCCAGAGAAGCGGGAATTCGGGAATTCGGCCTCTCCCAGATGTTCTGCTCATTTCCTTGAAAATTCAGAAGCAATAATCTTTGTTTCTGACCAAGTCAGATAGGGAAGATAGGAATTGAAGACAAAGGGCCGCAATTTACAGTCAGGGCTGCTGTGCCTGTTTATGGGAGGTTGTGTCCTGCATCAGGGGAGCTAGCTTAGTGGGCAGAGGGGCTGAAATCCAGTTCATTCTCTACTTAAAACGTGAGCCCTGGTGGAAGTTTTGATCCCATGGCATAAAAGAACATCCTTTCACCAGGCAGAACACCTGTTGGATTGTAATTACCCAGAAGAGGGTTTTGTTGGTTTTGTTTTGTTTTGTTTTGTTCTTGTTCTGCTTTGTTTTTTTGCCAATTCTCACAAAGGCTAGCAGGAGGTCCCACTGAAAAGCTCTTTGGAGAACTTTTCAAATGGCTATATCAAACCCTCCTCTCCTCACCTTTTTCCTATCAGTGCTTGGCTGACTGTGAAATCCTTTCCATTGGGACTAATCAGGTTTTGAACCATTGGGGATGCCTTTAAATTCTTTCAAATCGGAACTTCTTCATTACAATAGCATATTTAGAAAATAGGACACAGAATGGTCTTCTCTTGTTTGTCCAAAATTGAAAACCTTATTACTATGTTATTGCTGGCTAACCTCTTCCTATCTATTGAAGTTTACTGTACATTAAAAAAAAACATGAAATAATAGTAACTTTGGTGATAGCTAATATTTCTTGAGGGTTTATTGTGTGTTAGCCCATTCATTTTTCAAGGTTTTTTTTTTAAGATTTTACTTATTTATTTGACAGAGATCACATGTAGGCAGAGAGGCAGGCAGAGAGAGAGGAGGAAGCAGGCTCTCTGCTGAGCAGAGACCAATGCAGGGCTCGACCCCAGGACCCTGCGATCATGACCTGAGCCGAAGGCAGAGGCTTTAACCCACTGAGCCACTCAGGGGCCCCTTGCAAGGGTTTTGTACACACCATCTTATTCGGTTCTTGCAACATCCCCAAGGAATAAGGTTAATTATTATTTAACATACTTTATGGATAAGATTTCAGAGGCCAAAAGAGGTTAAATAACTTGCCAAATGTCACACACAGCCTGTGAATGGGAAAGCCAGGCTACTCAGGTTGGTCTAAAACAGTACCTCTCAAACCTTGGTGTTTACCAGGATCCCCTGGAGGGCTTGTTAAAACACAGATTTCGGGGTTCCCTCTCCAGAGTTTCTGGTTCAGGAAGAGAAAGAAGGGCTGGGGAAGGGCCTCAGAATTTGCATTTTTTAACCAGTTCATCATGGTACCCATGTTGCTGGTCCAGGGATCACTCTTTGAAAACCACTGGTCTGATGAAAGACTTGCACTCTGCTCCCTCCTGTCTACCTGAGGTATGTTCCCAAAGCATACTCACTTGAGACCACGTGTGCCACGTAGGTTGTATAATTCAATTCTTCCATTTTTCTTTCTTAATTGTTGGGCCCACTGATGAAATTCTTTTAAGTGCCTCAAGGTAGCCACCGTTGGCCTTATTTTCCTATAGTCATAACAACAGTGATATTGATAATACCGTGGCTAAGAGTCTTCGTGTTGATAGGGCATTTTGTATAGGATTTGGTATGGATAAGCCTAAGTAATGGTAAATGGTGAAAGACAACCTGCTGTCATGAATGGGTCTGATATCAGCAATGATGAAATTCTTAGAGACCCAGCACCTAAGGAAGTTTCTATAGAAGTATCCAGCATCTAAGCTTTCAACATTTAGGAGGCCTTACCTGGATAGCAGTTTTTAAAAAGTTGAAGAAAACATATGTTGCAAAGTGTGGAGAAATATTAAAGAGTTCTCTCAAGCTGGACCGTGATGTGAAAGCAATAATGCTCTTGGAAAACCAAGTTATATTGGGTATAAGAAAATATGACCTGGTGTAGGTGGAATGGCCATTAAATGGAAGGTGTGTCTGACATCATGCTGAGCTACTTGTATCGGTTCAACATGGGTGACAGGTAAGTAAATGGTGGTCTTTGGACTTAAAGCCAAAAATGTGTGTGTCCAGCATGGTGGGGGAGAGGGGGCTGTCCTTAGTTGATAGAAACAGTCACACATTGCCCAGTGCCCTGCTCTTTAACCCACTGAGCCAACCAGGCACCCCCCACACTTTTTAAAAAAGATTTTATTTATTTGACAGAGAGAGAGATCACAAGTAGGCAGACAGGCAGACAGAGCCCAGTGCCCTGTTCTTAAATTGTGCTCTGAAGGCCCCCTGCACACAATCAGAGTGGGGGGTGGATCTGGGAAGCAAGCTGATTCCAGAGCCTCCCACCTTCTTCTTATGCATCCATTTTATAGACTGCATGGAAGAAAGCTGACAGGAAGAGGGTCCAGGGGCACTTCATTCACAGTGTGATCAGATGGTTGAACCCTGAGGGAATGTGAGACTTGGGATAAATCACAAAGTATACGCCCCCCCCCGTCCTCTGGATTGTCTACTCCTCCCTCAACTTTTGTTAAAATGAAGTAGATTAAAATATATAGTGATATATATATATGTATATATATATATATATACATATATATATATGTATCAGTGAAAAGCGATGTTACAGAACAGTTAAAATGAAGATAAAGAACACTACAATGCCATGGGGGTTGCTTTCTGGGCTTGGGAACAATGCTGTGGACTCACCGTATGAATACAACTCCTAAGGACGGAGGACTTAAGTGTGAGACTGGGCCCGTTTTCCTCCACTAAGGACTCTATAGCCAATAATCTGTAAAAAATAAAAAAGTGAACTTTGCCTTCTGAGAAACACAGTTCCTCCATCTGAAGGAACTATCAGACAGAATATTTCAAAGGAAGATGAAAAGTAGGAGTAGAGCGACTTAGTAATGAGCTTCTACTGGAGTTTCATGATGTTTCTTGCTGCTCGTGTTGAGGGCAAAAGAGAAGGTCCTGGAGAGCCTGCCCTAGTGGGTACCACAGTATGAGGACCTAGTTGCTAATATTTTGAGTGCGGCTCAGGAAGCACAGAGAAAGTGCTAGTATCATATCATGGTGAGCTGGGATCTCAGCAAGATGTATCTCCTGATCCTTGTTTTGGCTATAGAGTGGCTGAACGTTAACAATCAGGATGGAAACTTACAAATTAGTATTATTCAGTGATCACCCATTGACCCAGGCCTTGTCGAGGATTTAAGGTTTCTGTCCACTAATCCTTGCCTGACGACACCTTGCAGGTAAAATCTAATTTTAATGAATGTAATTTTGAGATAATAAAGCTATTTAGCAAAATCACCATGTAGAACAGATGCATCCACAAATCCCTGTTCACAAAGCACTCAATCTATTTAATTAAGATGCTGTTGTTTGAATTCAGTATTTATGCTTACTATTTCAGTTATGTTCAAGGGCATGATCTTGCCATGTAAAAAAAATGGAGGAGACTGAGATCATACCCCCTCCAAGGCTTTGTTTTCTCATCTGTAAAATAATGAGGGGGAATGAAAGGAATTAATAGGTCTCAAAGAGTCTTTCCAGTTATAAAAATTCTGACTCTTTGTCTAAGATATCCTTAGTGTGGGCCCATGAAAGAAAAAGTACAAGGAGAGATTAAGGTTGAGAGGAAGGTCTTGAGCATAATCCATGACCCTAAGCATCAAGGACAAGTATGGTAGAATGTACCTGCCCAGTAAATATCACTTCAACTTGTTCCTCCATACTAACAATCCAGATATGCCCATGCCTTAGCCCTCAAGGAACCCGCAAAAGATACCCAAGTGTACAACCTCTGATTTCTCAGGTATTCATTTAAACAATATTCATTGGGTGCATAAGATATACTGGGATACAGATATAAATAAGACACAGTGCTTGACCAGTCATTGGGTACATGCTGATGCTGAGAAAGGGGTACAATGTGATAATGATTGTTGAATAGCCAGCTCATCAGGGGGAAGATTGCCATGATTTATAATGTTTGCTGATTTTCATAGAGTGATTTCTATAATCACTCCCACCATGCCTACTTTAAAGCTACCAGTCTGACACTGACTGCTGCACAAAATCCTTGAAAATTTAATCACAGGCTCTTCTGAATGAGTACCAACCAGTCCAACACACTTCCGAGGGGATGTGACCTTGTGAGAGGAAGCTCTCCTCAGCTGAGGGCAATTCTCTGAGAGGTTATTAGCTATCATTTCCTGACACCTCCCCACCCCTGACAGCTAGGAGAACGAGTGTGTCAGTTGTGAAGGGTGCAGATGGGTGGTACACCACAGCACCCACTACACAGAGTAGTTGTTAAAGTATTTGCTATACTTCAACCAACACAATTCCATTTAATGTTCCATCTAGTGAAGTAATTTTAATATTCCTTGAAATGTAGTAAATAAAATTGTATCTCTGTTGGGTCATCTTGGTCAAATCACCTCATCTCTGTTTTTGTTGAAGAAACATGGCAATACTGACTTGCTTGCTAAGGATCCTGGTGGACAAACTGGCCAATTACCTGAAACAGCTGACTTAACTCATATCTCCCCCTCAGTGGAACTGTTACTGGACTAGTCGGACCAAGTGATTCATGTTTAATGGTGCAAACAAATATAGAGAGTTAGATGTCTTTGATTCTAGTTTTTCCTTCTAAATCCAGCTTTTGCCTTGTCAAACCTCTCTGGCACTCCATTTTCCCATTATGCAATGTGTAATTATGAACAAAGGAGTCTGAATTTCTTGAGTGGCTCACAAAATAGCTCCAAAGATATCCCAGAGTATTTGAAGGAAGATTTAAGGATCAGAATACATGTAGAACATTTTAGGGCAATTATATTGAAGGAACTAATGGTCATTTGAAAACTGAAAGTTATGCCGTGTGTGCGTGTGTCATTTAAACCATCCTCATAACTTGCTAGTTACACCTTAAAGACGGAAACTATCAGCTCTAGGTCAAAGGGGAAAGTTTCTGGGAGGGGGGGGTATTTAACGAGTGTAAGAAAAGTTTTTGGAAAGAGATGAAGAAATATGTAAATGCCAAAGACAAGTCATTGAACGTAGTTAAACGTACTCATTTCCTGAGATTAAAGCTTCCATGAAAGCATGTATAATTAATATTTACCAATATCAATAGGACCTTTGCCTTTCTTCAAGGAGCTAGAATACTTTCCAGGTATTACCTAATTAAACTACTCACTGTACCTGTGAAATGCTTTGGAATCTGCATTTTAAGAATGGGAACACTGAAGCACAAGTGGGCTTAAACTAAACTCATTTAGCATGCCAAGGGCGAAATTGGATAGAAGACTTTCAGTCTCATGATCTTGCTGCCATTCTTCAACCGTGGCCTCCTCTAATCCACTCTATTCTAGCATAGCCTTGCCAAACAACATAGTTTCATAAGTCTAGGAGGAATTAAATAGAGTGCAAAGTAATTCCAATTACAGGGAAGTTAGATTTTTAAAAGTTGAACCTATGGATCTGGGGTAGTCAAGATGGCTGGGAAGTAGGAGGAGGCACTGTTTCAACCTGTACCCTAAAGTGAGCTGATAACCTACCAAAGAACTCTGATCACCCATGAAATCAGCCTGAGATCAGAATTATACACGTCTGGATCTCTACAGGACAGAGGAAGCCAGTGGGCAGGTAAAGCGGATTGGGAACATCTGACTGATACTGGAAGATAAACAAAAGGGGGAGGGAGCCACCAGAGGTGACCCATTGGAAAGTAATACCCCAATACGAGAGTGTCCTGCGTCTGGGGACCAGCATTAACTTGGAGTCTGGTTGAAAGCACTCAAAAAGGAGCAAAGGATCGGGGGTTGGGGGGCAGGGAATTGTGGGAATCGGGGCAGTTAGGGACAGGGGCTTAAGTCCCTGGAACCAGGACAGCCTCCCCTGGTGCTGAGCCAGAGAGAGTGGTGCGGAGAAACCAGGTCCCGGTCCCTGAGCCGCCAGCGCACCTGAGCCACCAGCGCACCAGAGATCACGTGGGGTCCAGCTCCTGTGAGGGGCTGGGAGCCTCCCCAGATGGCGTTCCTGAGATGGTTCCTGAGACCTCCCTGAGGGCAGGCATTAGCCTGATGCTCTTAGACCCCTGCTGAGGGATCAGAGCCTGAGATGCATGCGCCCCACATCCTCCCCTGGGAGAGGTGCTCATAGATTGTAGCCTGGAGCTCTGGGACCAGGAAAAACCAGGCACTCCCAGCCCAGGCCAGCGGTAAAATCTCAGTGGTGACCACTGCTTGGAACCTCTTTGGTGGTCTGGAGCTGCCCAGACAGCCACTGCCATGGTTTTGGGTACAAGGAGGAGATCCTGCATCCCCAGGGACCATGACTCAGAACCTAGTTTAGTCTAATTTATTCTATTTTAATTTTTGTTTTCTAATATACATATAGAGTTAAACTTCAAAGTAATCCCCTTCCCCCAATCAATGCTAACCCTATAGGTGAACCAATTTTTAATCCCCCTTTATCTTAGGAAAGTCGAGTCCTTTAACAAAGACATCAAGATACACCCAGGAAGAATCAAAATAACCTTCCTCGCCCACACTGAGAATTTATAACCACTCTCCCATCTTTTCTTTCTGCCAGTGTTTCTGTGTATTTGTGTTTGTCCTGATAGTATATAAATATTATACTTGGGGTTCTTTTTGACAAGGTTCTTCCGTTTTTTGCTTTTATATATATATATATTTTTTTTTTCTTGTCATATACTTCTCCCTGAAGGGGAGGAGAAAGAAAGAAGTCTAGAAGATATAGTGGAAGAAGTTGTCTATGAAAATTTTCCCAATATCACGAATTGAAACCATGTTCATGTACTAGAGGCAGAATGGTTTCCCCCCACGATGATAGATTCTCGAAAGTCCTCGCGCCACCTGATAGTAAGAATATAGAATTATAACTGTAGGCAGACCCTCTTGAAAGCAGCTAGGACAAAGAAGTTACTACATACAGAGGAAAGCCCATTAGAATAATGTCAGACCTGTCCACAGAGACCCGGCAAACCAGGAAGGGCTGGCAAAATATATTCAGGGCACTAAATGAGAAGAACATACAGCCAAGAATACTTTATCCAGCAAGACTGACATTCAAAATGGATGGAGAGATACAGAGTTTCCAAGACCTGCAAGGCTTAAAACACTATGCAACCACCAAGCTGACACTGCAGAAAATATTAAGGGATGTTCTATAAAAGAGAAAAAATCCTAAGACTATCATTGAACAGAACTATAGAGACAATCTGCAGACAGAAAGACTTCAAAGGTAACATGATGTCAATAAAAACGTATCTATCAATAATCACTCTCGATGTGAATGACCTAAATGTGTCCATAAAATGACACAGGGATGCAGATTGGATAAAACAACAGGACCCAACCATATGTTGTCTACCAGAGACCCATTTTCAACCTAAAGATACACCCAAACTGAATGTGAACGGATGGAGAAGCAACTTTCATGCCAATGGGCCTCAAAAGAAGGCCAGGGTAGTGATTCTCATATCAGATAAATTAGATTTTAAACTAAAGACTGTAGTCAGAGATACGAAGGATGCTACAACATTCTTAAAGGGACTATTCACCAAGATAATTTAACAATTATAAATATCTATGCCCCGAATATGGGAGCAGCCAATCACATAAGAAAATTATTAATCAAGATAAAGAGTCATATTGATATGAATACATTGATAGTAGGAGATCTTAACATGCCTCTCTCAGTAATAGACAGATCATCGAAGCAGAAAATCAATAAAGAAAGAAGAGCATTGACTGAAACATTGGACCAGATGGACCTCATAGATATATACAGAACATTCCACCCTCAAACAACAGAATACTCATCCTTCTCAAGTGCACATGGAACCTACTCCAGAATAGACCACATACTCGATCACAAAGCAGGACTCAACTGATACCAAAAGACTGACATTATTCCCTGCATATTCTCAGATCACAATGAAACTGGAGCTCAATCACAAGGAAAAGTTCTCAAGGAACACAAACACCTGGAAGCTAAAGACCACCTTGCTTAAGAATGCCTGGATCCACCAGGAGATTAAAGAAGAAGAATGTAAACAATTCATGGAAACCAACAAGAATGAAGACACTTTGGTCCAAAACCTATGGGATACAGCAAAGGCAGTTCTAAGGGGGAAATAGATAGCCATCCAAGCCTCCCTCAAAAAAATTGAAAAATCCAGAATACACCAGCTGTCTCTACACCTTAATGAAATGGAGAATCAACAACACATCAAACCAACTCCATACACAAGAAGGGAAATAATCACGATTACAGCAGAGATCAATGAGGTAGACACCAGAGATACAGTAGAGCATATCAATGAAACTAGAAGCTGGTTTTTTGAAAGAATCAATAAGATCGATAAACCATTGGCCACACTAATCCAAAAGAAAAGAGAGAAAGCCCAAATTAATAAAATTATGAATGAAAAGGGAGAGATCACAACTAACGCCAAGAAAATAGAAACCATCATCAGAAATTATTACCAACAGTTCTATGCCAATAAGCTAAGCAACCTAGATGAAATGGATGCATTCCTAGAAAAATATAAACTCCCGAAATTGAACCAGGAAGAAACTGACAACCAGAATAGACTGATATCTAGCAACGAGATTGAAGCAGTGATCAAATACCTCCCCAAAAACAAGAGCCCAAGACCTGTCGGATTCCCTGGGGAATTCTACCAAACTTTCAAAGAAGAAATAACACCAATTCTCCTGAAGCTGTTTCAAAAATTTGAAGCAGAAGGAAAACTTCCAGACTCTTTTTATGAAGCCAGCATTACCCTGACCCCAAACCAGGAAAAGACCACACCATAAAGGAGAATTTCAGAGCAATATCAATGATGAATATGGATGCTAAGATTCTCAACAAGATCCTAGCAAACAGGATCCAGCAGCACATTAAAAAGATTATCCACCATGACGAGGTGGGATTCATCCCTGGGTTACAAGAATGGTTCAACATTCGCAAATCAATCAATGTGATAGAAGAAATCAATAAGAGAAGAGAGAAGAACCACATGGTCCTCTCAATGGATGCAGAAAAAGCATTTGACAACATCCAGCATCCGTTCCTGATGAAAACGCTTCAAAGTATAGGGATAGAGGGAACATTCCTGAACTTCATAAAATCTGTGTATGAAAGACCCACAGGCAATATCATCCTCAATGGGAAAAAGCTTGCAGCCTTCCCGTTGAGATCAGGAACACTACAAGGATGCCAACTCTCACCACTCTTGTTCAACATAGTATTAGAAGTCCTAGCAATGGCAATCAGACAACAAAGAGAAAGAAAATGTATCCAAATTGGCAAGGAAGAAGTCAAACTCTCTCTCTTCGCAGAGGACATGATTCTTTACATGGAAAACCCCAAATACTTCACCCCCAAACTACTAGAACTCATATAGCAATTCAGTAACGTGGCAGGATACAAAGTCAATGTACAGAAATCAGTGGATTTCTTATACATCAACAATGAAAATACAGAAAGGGAAATTAGAGAATCGATTCCATTTACTATAGCACCAAGAACCGTAAGATACCTGGGAATAAACCTAACCAAAGAGGTAAAGGATCTGTACTCGAGGAATTACAGAACAGTCCTGAAAGAAATTGAAGAAGACACAAAAGGATGGAAGACCATTCCATGCACCTGGATCGGAAGAATAAACGTTGTTAAAATGTCTATACTGCCTAGAGCAATCTATACTTTTAATGCCAATCCGATCAAAATTCCACCCGTATTTTTCAAAGAGCTGGAGCAAATAATCCTAAAATTTGTATGGAATCAGAAGAGACCCTGAATTGCTAAGGAAATGTTGAAAAACAAAAACAAAACTGGTGGCATCACGTTACCTGATTTCAAGCTTTACTACAAAGCTGTGATCACCAGGACAGCATGGTACTGGCATAAAAACAGACACATCAACCAGTGGAACAGAGTAGAGAGCCCAGATATGGACCCTCACATCTATGGTCAAATAATCTTCGACAAAACAGGAAAAAATATACAGTGTAAAAAAGACAGTCTCTTCAACAAATGGTGCTGGGAAAACTGGACAGCTATGTGTAGAAGAATGAAACTCGACCATTCTCTTACACCGTACACAAAGATAAACTCGAAATGGATAAAAGACCTCAACATGAGAGAGGAATTGAAAATGACCATACAGACAAAAGGTTGATATCCAGGATCTATAAAGAACTCCTCAAACTCAACACACACAAAACAGATAATCATATCAAAAAATGGGCAGATGATATGAACAGACACTTCTCCAGGGAAGACATACAAATGGCTATCAGACACAAGAAAAAAATGCTTATCATCACTAGCCATCAGGGAGATTCAAATTAAAACCACATTGAGATATCATCTTACACCAGTTGGAATGGCCAAAATTAGCAAGACAGGAAACAACGTGTGTTGTAGAGGATGCGGAGAAAGGGGAACCCTCTTACACTGTTGGTGGGAATGCAAGTTAGTGCAGCCGGTTTGGAGAACAGTGTGGAGATTCCTCAAGAAATTAAAAAGAGAGGTTCCCTATGACCCTGCAATTGCACTACAGGGTATTTACCTCAAAGATACAGATGTAGTGAAAAGAAGGGCCATCTGTACCCCAATGTTTATAGCAGCAATGGCCATGGTCGCCAACCTGTGGAAAGAACCGAGATGCCCTTCAGTGGACGAATGGATAAGGATGATGTGGTCCATATACACGACGGAGTATTATGCCTCCATGAGAAAGGATGAATACCCAACTTTTGTAGCAACATGGACCAGACTGGAAGAGATTATGCTGAGTGAAATAAGTCAAGCAGAGAGAGTCAAGTATCATATGGTTTCACTTATTTGTGGAGCATAACAAAGAACATGGAGGACATTGGGAGATGGAGAGGAGAAGGGAGTTGAGGGAAATTGGAAGGGGAGATGAACCGTGAGAGACTATGGACTCTGAAATACAACCTGAGGGTTTGAAAGGGTGGAGGGTGGGAGGTTGGGGAACCAGGTGGTGGGTACTAGGGAGGGCACGTATTGCATGGAGCACTGGGTGTGGTGTAAAACAATGAATACTGTTACGCTGAAAAGAAATTTTAAAAAGTGGGGAAAAAAAGTTGAACATATCACCGATAATATTATTAGCATTTAGAGGTGAGTGTGAGCTAGTGCCATTCATGGTCTATAATGGCCATGGTAAGTTTGGGAACAGTTGTGCAACATCTATTGGAATATATGTTTGCAGGAGCAGGGCCATAAGTAGCAGAGGTGGTTCTGAGAATGTCCCCCATCCTCACTCTCTAGCCGTCTTATTCTTAGGTACTATTTTTTGAGTGCTATGCCCTTAGCCCATTATGCGAATTGCTCCTTCAATCAACACTACCACTCTATGAAGTACATATTTATGATTTCCATTTCATAAGTGAGGCAGAGAGAGGTAAGCTAAAGGTATACAGCTAACAATGACTAGTGATATTAAGATATAAACCTGAATCTCCCAGTCCCAAAGCCTCTTCATTATGCTACCACCCATTTGCTAAATTTGTTCTTATTCCTGTGTAGCAGTAGGTTCTGTAGGCTGTAGACATATCTGCGTCATCCCTTTGCCGCATCCAGGGTCCTGAGCGTACCTCAGCCTTAGCTCAGTGCTTCAACATCATAATCATCTTAGAGGTGTAAGATAAAAATCATTTACCAGTTGGTTATAACATATCTATTTATTTTTCTCGATCTGTGGTTTTTGGAATTCTATTTTACTAACGTATTACTGCCATAACCCTCCTGCTTTGTTGGTTTCAGTAATCATCATGCATGTGCATTCGGCCTTGATTGGGGGGGGAGACTCAGAGGCATCTCTTGGAATGGGCTCATGATGTGAAAATGACTGATGGAACCTACGTCTTTGTTCCCTATGACGCTCTGCTCTACAGTTTACTTTATAAGCATACCCCCTACCAGGTCCTGAGGAACAACCCAAAACTCCGGGAAGCCTATGATGCTGTGTTGACCATTACAGTGGAATCCCAAGAAAAAACCTTCTATCAAGCCTATACTGAGGCAGCAGCTAGACATGAAATTCCTGGGAAGCTGGAGTCAGATCAGGTAAGTGCAGAGTTACAAGTTATCATAAGTGGAGACCCTCAAACAAGAAGGTCAGTATTGTTCCTGTGAAAAGCCTCTATTTGCATAGGCAACCCAATCAAGAAGAGGCAACCACGCATAAATTAAAAACACCTTTTGTTTGCAGGAAACATTTGTCAAACAAAGACACATTGTTGAAGCTTTTTCTTTTTTAATTGTCAAGCTGCCCACAATGACAACATGCAGCTGTGAAGAATAAGTAAAACCTATTTAAGAAGAGGGAAACAAAGATTTCATAATGTACTAGTGCTATTCAAGGGAGCTAGAGAATTTTTATGTCTGACCCAAGTTTAGCTGGTTTGAATAGTTCTAAATCTATTCTAAATCAAAGAGAACTGGTGCATGAGACCATATTAAAATTATTATTGATAAAACTGGTATTAGAGAATATGGCTTCTGTTTGTAAGCATTTGAGCTTCCCAGTACTGAATCTGAGGATTACCCAGACTTCCCTACCTAGTCAACAACATTGCAGGACCACCATATTCTAGCACCACAAGGGCGTGCCTTTTGTAAAATGTACAGCCTGGAGGAGCATAGTGGAGTGTGTGCTTCCTATAGGTAGGTGGCTCCTAAGAGAAAGAAGTTAGGAGGGTCTGGGATGTATATCCTTAGTTCTCTTTCCAAATTAACCAGTTAGGTTAAATCACTCCTCCTCTGTGAGAAGGAATGAGTAAGGGGGTGAGGAGAGGTCAGATGCTTTTTTTTTTTTTTTTTTTTTTTTTTGCTAGTAGAGCTATCTCTGCATGAAAGTTTGGAATGGGGAAGAATTCCTCCCTTCTAATATGTAAGATGTGATATTTACATGTGTATAAATGAATATATGTATAAACACATTTCAGATTCAAATCACAGACACTAAAGGGCCTGAGCAAGGTAAAGGAGTAGGGAGGGGAAGAAAGCAGAGAAAGGAATGGAGAGCAAAGACAAAAACGAAGGGGAAACATCCAAAAAAGACAAGGAATATGGGAAGAAGGTAGGGAGGCCAAAGATACCAGTTAGATTTGAAAAAAAATAAAGAGGTGGTTTTTGTAGTTTGGAGGCAAGATGTAGAAGGCAGTCACTTTTAGAAGTATTTAGAATAACACATGAGTAGAATTAAAAGTTCTAGCATTTGCTAGCATAGTGTATCAGTTATAATGCTTCTGGCTGTAAGTAACAGACTATTCAACACAAAATGGCCCAGGTGATTTTTCTTTTCAAAATTTGAAGGTACGGGAGCTCAAGGGTCCGTTATTCATCAGCTCAATGATGTTATCAATGAACCAGGCTCAACATATCTTTCCATTTTACAAGCCATAGCATGCTATCTGGCCATCGTTATTTGGTTGGTCTTATGGTCCCATGATGGCTGCCACAGTTCCAGACATTACATATTATAGGTGGAACTGCCTCCAGCTAAAAATGGGCAATGATCTTTTCTTGTGTCTCTCTTTAGGAGTGAGGAAATCTTTCCCAGAAGCTCCTCAGGCAGACTTTTCTCCACACTTTCTTGATCACATTCATGTCTTTTTTTTTTTTTAACATTTATTTGACAGAGACAGATCACAAGTAGATAGAGAGGCAGGCAGAGAGAGAGAGAGAGGGAAGCAGGCTCCCTGCTGAGCAGAGAGCCCCACGCGGGACTCGATCCCGGGACCCCGAGATCATGACCTGAGCCGAAGGCAGCGGCTTAACCCACTGAGCCACCCAGGCGCCCCACATTCATGTCTTATATACATACCGAAATCAATCATTTAGGAAGAGGAACAAAACCATCATGGTTAACCCTATGGCTGCTGGAAAAATGTGAACAGATTTGAGATTCTGTTAGCAGGGAAGAAGTCTGTCAGGGAGGCAGCTGATTGTGTCTAACACTCACATTCTCAATGATATTCTTTTTTATATCCACCATTTATTAATTTATCCCATGGACTGCTTCTGCCTCTTCACAAATAATTCAGATAAAACTTAGGTTTACTTTAAGTATTGATTACAAAGATTTTGCTGATTCTTGTTCTAATGAAAAAATGGTGACCAGCAGAAATATTAACAGGGCAGGTTTTGAACTTTATTACTACTGAGATGTTTATAATAAATCTTTTTTTTTTTAAGATTTATTTATTTATTTGACGGAGAGAGATCACGAGTAAGTAGAGAGGCAGGAAGAGAGAGAGGAGGAAACAGGCTCCCCGCTGAGCAGAGAGTCTGAGATGGGGCTCGATCCCGGGACCCTAAGGTCATTAAGATCATGACCTGAGCTGAAGGCAGAGGCTTAACCCACTGAGCCACCCAGGTGCCCCTATAATAAATCTTTCTTTTAGGAGACACACAGATGTTTAAAAACAGGTGGTCAGGTTGGTCATGAATTGCAAGAATCCCTCAGATTCCTAAGAATGGTTGCTCAAACCAGTTGTTTGGTGTTATTTACAGGCAAGTGAAAAGATGGTGAATTTCTGTATTTTTTAGCCAATGATACAACACCACATTGATACAGACTAAGTCTTTTTACTTTAATCATGAAATGAGGGAAGGATAAATGTGTGTGTGTGTGTGTGTGTGTGTGTGTGTGTGTATTGTACATACTTATATATGAACAGATATTTTTATAAAAAATTCAGACCTACTACTTGTAATATTTGATCCAATCTTTTTGTGCTTGTGCAAAACATAAGGTAATTAAGGCAAGAAAAGAAAAGACACCACTATCTTGGTTGCTAGGCAACATGTACCCTGCTTTAGACAAGAAAATAGAGAGAGTTAAAGCAAATGATCTAGATCTTATAAAACAGCTTGTTTGGATGCATTTCTTCCCCCTCTTTGCAGGTGCCTAGGGTATACCCCCCTAACCAAAGGCTAAGAGAAGGATGAGACAGTTATCTTTGGATTTCTGATAAACAAAACCTTCTTTTGCCTAAATTATTTAGCTAAATTTTTGAAGGCTGTTGGTATAGGAAAAAGAGCATATGATAAAGAGTGAGACACACTTGGGTTTAAGTACCAGGGTTCCACTCTTACTAGCTGTGTGTCCTTGGGCAAATTACTTCCACTTTTTTGAGTCTCAGTGTTCTCCTCTGTAAAATGGGTTAGTGATCTACATCTAGGATTATTGCAAAGATTAAACAAAGTCACACGTGTAAGGTAACTAGCAGAACGTCTGGCTCACAGAGACCTTCCTTTCCACTTTTACTTCCATGGGGTCAGAATGACCTTACACTTTCCATCTAAGTTTGAACCTGATTTCAGCTCCCTACTCTTGAAGTTTTCTGATTCCTAGCAGAAAATTGCTCAATAGTTTTAGTTTCAAGATTATTTTGCTTTCAGAATCCCAAATGATATTTTCTTAGATCAAATGATGTAGTGCAATTGATTTTTTAATTGTCTCATTGTTTCTCTTGTACCATCCAGATTTTTGTTATAAACTACTCTTCCTAACAGAGCCTCTCAATTTTGCATCTTCTTTTACTGATTTTTCCCCCCTATAATATTGTTAATTTCCAAGAGGTGGTTCTTGCTGTTTGATTATTCTATTTTGATGGGATCCCAGTTTTGTTTTGTAACTATGGTATTTTATCTTATTTCTTAGAAAATATTCATTGTACTTTCTTTGAAAATCTTTTCTGCTGCCTGTGTTTTTCTCCCTTTCTAATTTTTCATGCTACTTTGTTTTGGTCTTTCTATTTCATGTTGGAAGTTTCCTTAATTCTTAATTTCCTTAATTCTCTGGTGATCCTGAATGAAAAGAATGAAGCTCTAAAAGACAGATTTGAAGGTGTATGTACATGGTGTGTTTGTTAACCAGTGGAGAAATTGGCTAGCCCGCTGAAGTTTTATGTCAGTATCTGTAGATCTTGCCTCTTGGGCTACACTCTCTTCATGGACTCTTGGGAGCCATAATCCTGGTTGTCAGTATTCTAGGAGTCATGGGTGGGGGGGGGTGGGGAGGAGACTGGGACTCTCATTGTTAAGTATAAACACTTTAACTTCATCACTCTTTTTTGTGGCTTGCCTAACTTTTGCCTTCCTTTGGATTACATGTCCCAGCTCCAGAGCTGCTCTGAATCAATTTAACCTGTTTCCAGCAGGGTCTGGCTTTCCTTAATAGAGGGGGGGATGGCCCATGTCTAATCACTCCTTACAAGGCCATTCAAAGGGCTGTCCTTCCATTAAAGTCCTGCCTCACTCGGACTTCTATAGTACTTGGTGCCTCTAATTCCTACACCTTTGTAGGATTCTCAGGGGGGAAATCTGCTTGTTGCTTACCAGCATTCCCTCTTGGGGGAATGGTGTGGAAGGTTGGTGTGTCTGTTCCTTGTCTGAGAGTGATATTTGAGAGGAAGAGGAGACTGAGGGAAAAAAAATCTTGATCTCACCATCTTCAATCAGGAAGTCGTGAAGGAAAAAAGAAGTTACAAAAAAGTTATTGGTGGATCTAGCAGATACTTGATTTAGCAAATATTTATTAAGCTCAGATATAACATGGTTAAGAACATGGGCTTTGAAGGCAGGGTGCTGTACATTTACTTAAGCTCTCTGTATCTTCTTTACATTTTATGAAGTTGGGAGTAATAATAGTGCCTACCTCATATAGTTGTTGTGAGGATTAAATGAGTTAATACACATAAAGAGCTTGCCTGGCACCTAATAACTCCTTAATAAATGTTTATTATTAGTGGCATTAGTGTTGTTCTTTTTATTATTACTGTAGGCTCAGCACTTTGCAGGTGATATCAAGGAGAAAAAAGTAGAAATAAGGCCTTGTCCCCAATGAAGGGGAACGGTTTTACCATTTTAGGGTGCTAAGAACACTGGGTCTAAAATTGGATATTTTAGGGGGCACCAAGATGGCTCAGCTAGCAGAGTGTGCAATTTTTTATCTTGGGTTTGTGAGTTTGGGCCCCATATTGGGTGTAGAGATTACTAACAAATAAAAAAAAAAATCTTAAGATGGAATAAAATAAAATTGGGATTTTTACTTATTGGTCACAAATTCAAGACTGCGATAAGGTATTTGACCACTATGCTTCCAGGATGGTATTATGAGAGTTCTGTGTTCCTCTTCTGAAGTGCAAATAATAGAAGCTCTCATGTATCCAGTGCTTCCTCTGTGCCTGGTAGTTAACACGAATGTTCTCATCAGATCTGTAGATCAAGCCTACAAATTAGGTATTATTATCTCTACTTTATGGGTGATGATACTGAGGCTCAAGGTCCCTTTTCTAAGGTCATTCCGCTGCTGGCAAGTGGCAGAGCTGGCATTCCAATACTGATATGCTAACAGAACCTGACCATTTAACTACATAATAAATTACACTGTATCCCCTGTCCAATGCTTTATTCAATGTAATATTGCTAAGTGACTAACACTTTGATTTGAATGGGGTTTTCAGACTGCTTTCCTCTAACCTAGGAGGTACTAGAACTTTATGAGGACCCCTGAAAGGAGAACAGTAAATCAGGGGTGCCTGGGTGGCTCAGTCAGTTGGGAGTTTGCCTTTAGCCCAGGCCAAGATCTCCAGGTCCTAGGATCTACCTCCCTGCTCAGCAGGGATTCTGCTCTTCCTTTTCCCTCTGCCTCTCTCCCCAACTCATGTTTGCTCTCGTCTTCTCTGCCTCAAATAAGTCAATAAAATATTTTTTAAAAAAAGGGAGAGAGAACAATGAATCAAAATGGAGGGACTGAGGGGTAGGAAGCCAGTGACAAACTTCCTAATTTAGTCTCAGGATGATTGGGCAAGGATTATCACTTTGTACCTTTAAAATTTGACTTCTGAAGTAAGGTTTTAGTACCTACATCCTTTACTTTTGCTGCCTTCCTAATGCTTGTTTTCAGGAAAATGCTACTGGCTACAAATGCATATTGCTAGAACACACATTTGGGATAATTTTTCCAAATGTGGCCTTATTTGCCTAAGCAAAGGAACTCCTCTGGATTTCTCAGCAAGCCCAGGGGGCCCTGAAGCTCTTGGAACCCACTGGTTTCTATTAGCTTAAGTATATGTGCTTGTCAGGGGATGTGGTTAGGGCTGAAGCATTCCAGGATGTGACCCACCAGACACTTGTCAAGAAAGGTTACCTGCTGCTTACAGTGGCTACACTTATCTTTGTACATCATTCTATAAAAAAAGAGGATCATTCTATAAAAATAAAAGTATTGTATTCCTGAGTGTCATATCAAATAGATTGGGTTATTAGCCATCTCTTGGATAAGTCCAAGGGTTGAGATCAGGCATTGTTGGAGGTAGCACCTTGAACAAGAAGAATTTGATTACCACCTGGTTTCTTGATCTCTGCACATGCCTGGATTTTTGTTGAAAAGTGATGTTGCCATTTTGTCCTTCAAATGATGCTTTCTGACGGTATGTTTCAATGTACGTTTCTGAGGACAAAATTATTTGGAAGCCAGTTTTGTGTCTTGTGAGCACAGTAAATCAGAACTGATGGTGGTCCACTTAACAACAGCATGAACCATTAAACTAAACAAATTCAAAAATCACTGCTCCACTGGGTGTTGTGCAAAAACAATGAATACTGTTACGCTGAAAAAATAAATAAAATGGGAAAAAAAAAATCACTGCTCCTCACCCAGACCCCGGTTTCTTGGATACCAAACTCCAAGAAGCCTGGGGTAGAACTAGTCAAATTTGCTGAACATCAAACAATCAATTGTCATTCATTTATTCATAATTCATTCAATCAGGTTCAGGTCTATGCAGCAGGCAAAACTAATAGATTGAGTCATGAGTCATGCGTAATGCTAACAGCACTCCACAATTTATATAGAGATATATATACATGTATATAAACATGTATATATATGTGTGTGTGTGTGTGTGTATTTATATATATATATATATATAATATGACTTCTTTTTATTTTCTTTTTCTGTTTTTTAAATTTATTTATTTTCAGTGTAACAGTACTCATTGTTTTTGCACCACACCCAGTGCTCCATGCAATACATGCCCTCTCTATTGCCCTCCACCTGGTTCCCCCACCTCCCACCCCCCGCCCCTTCAAAACCCTCAGGTTGTTTTTCAGAGTCCATAGTCTCTCATGGTTCATCTCCCCTTCCAATTTCCCACACCTCCCTTCTCCTCTCCATCTCCCCATGTCCTCCATGTTCTTTGTTATGCTCCACAAATAAGTGAAACCATATGATACTTGACTCTCTCTGCTTGATTTATTTCGCTCAGCATAATCTCTTCCAGTCTGGTCCATGTTGCTACAAAAGTTGGGTATTCATCCTTTCTCATGGAGGCATAATACTCCATCGTTTATATGGACAACATCTTCCTTATCCATTCATCCGTTGAAGGGCATCCTTGTTCTTTCCACAGTTTGGCGACGGTGGCCATTGCTGCTATAAACATTGGGGTACAGATGACTCTTCTTTTCACTACATCTGTATTTTTGGGGTAAATACCCAGCAGTGCAACTGCAGGGAATATGACCTCTTTTTAAACTTTCTTTGAGAGAGAAAGAGAGAGAGAAAGCATGAGTGGGGGACTGAGATAGAGGGAGAAGGAGAAGCAGACTCCCCGCTGAGCAGGGAGCCTGATTCGAGGCTCAATCCTGGGGCCCCGAGAGTATGACATGACCCTAAAGCCGTAAATTAAAAGACTGAGCCCTCCCCAGGAGCCCCAAAAAATTCCCCCCTTCATTCCTGTCACCCTTTTAGCCCATCCCCCTGCCCACCAACTCTCTGATCATCATCAGTGCCTTCTCTACAGCTACCAGTCTGTTTCCTGGTTTGCCTCTCTCAATTTCCCCCCATGTTCCTTTATTTTTTTTTAAGATTTTATTTATTTATTTGACAGAGAGAGAGATCACAAGTAGGCAGAGAGGCAGGCAGAGAGAGAGGAGGAAGCAGGCAGGAGCCCGATGCGGGTCTCGATCCCAGGACCCTGAGATCATGACCTGAGCCGAAGGCAGCAGCTTAATCCACTGAGCCACCCAGGCGCCCCCCCCATGTTCCTTTCTTTTGTATCTTAAATACCATATATGAGAGAAAGCAAATTGTATTAGTTTTGCGTTGACTAATTTTGCTTCCCAAAGTCCTCTCCAGCTGAATCCATGTTGTTCCAAATGGCAACATTTCTTTCTTTTGGAGGGCTGAGTAATATTCCTTTACACACAACACACACACACGAACACACACACACGCACATACACACAAAAACCCACAACATCTTATTTATTGAGGCATCAGTAAATGGACAATTGAGTTATTTCCAGCAGTACAGCATTGTAGATAATGCTATAAACATTGGGCTGCACATGTCCCTTCCAATTAGTATTTTGGTATCCCTTGGGAAAGTCCTTCGTAGTGTAATGGCTGGAGAGCAGGGAAATTCAGTTTTTAGCTTTTTGTGGAACATCTGTGCTATCAAAAAAAACATTTCCATCTTACTTCCAAATTCTAGCAAAATAAATGTTTAAAGTAGGATATGAGTATTGGGTCGAGTCTTTATGGTGAGGTGAGGGGGACCGCAACCGTAAGCAGGCATGCTTAGTATTTAGCATGGTCTTAGAGAATTCTGAATGTGTGTCAAGCACCTACTATGTTCCGGAGAATATGTACCATTTCTTCATGTTTCTTTAACCCTTTTCTACACCCTGCATGGGGTTCAAACTCACAACCCCAAAAGCAAGAGCTGTATGATCACACCCACCGAGACAGCCGGGTGCTGCTGCATCATTGTCTCGAATCCCCAACACAGCTGGGAAGAGTAGAGCTGGAGTTTGAAGGCAGGTGGCTGTGACTCCGAATCTTCAGCCTTTCCTGAGAACTGACCTATGCCAGAGCATCAAACCTTTACCCAGAAATAAAAGAGCTTACGGAATGGTTGGCATGTTTTCCTTATACTTTAAGAAACAGTCCACTGTTCCTTAAAAATAGTAAAAGGAGATGAAAGAGTTGTTTTTTTTTCCTTACCGTTCTGCATCTTCAACAATACTTGTGAAATCGGTCATGCAGCACTTTGATTTTGAAAACCTGGGAGTGTGAGGAATTCTTGTACAATACTGATATTGTGTGGCTACAAGGGTTCATGACCAAAGTCCTCAAGAAGTTCCTTTCATGTCAGTTTGGGAGCTGGCTACTCAAGGGCCACACTGAGCTGCTTTCTGTCATTTTCTCTAGGGTTTTGGGTGGCAGCAGGTTGGGTCATGATTCCACCAGTCCTCTCCAAACTGCCACACAGAAATCGATAAATCAGTAGATCAATACATGTAACCTAAACACCCTCAAGCAGCCTCTTTGCATCCAGTAACAACGCAGCAAAATTACTTAGCTCTGAGCCCTGGAACCATGCTGCTTCCGTTTGCCCCGGGACTCCACCATTTACCTGCTGCGTGAACTTGGCCACATCATAGAACCTCTCCGGACTTGATGGCTTTGTCCACCTCTGACGTGAAAATTAAAATCATCCTCCCTTGGGGGTGGCTGTCTAGCTAAATCTGTAGAGCATTTGACTCTTGATCACAGGTCAGGGGTTGAAACCCTGCCCTGGGCAGAGGTCTCACTTCCGAATGTAAAAGAGGGGCTCCTGGGTGGCCCAGTTGGTGAAGCATCGGCCTTGTGCTTGGTTCATGATCCCATGGCCTTGGCATCAAGTTCCAACTCGTCGGGTTCCCTGCTTTGCAAGGAGCCTGCTTCTCCCTCTCCTTCTGTCTGCCACTTGGCCTGCTTGTGCTCTCTCTTGGCCAAAGGAATTAATGAAATGTTTCTTTATTGAAATTCCATAGGCCAACATAGAATACATCATTAGCCTTGGATGCACTGTTCATTCATTAGTGATGTATACCTCCCAGAGTTCATCATATCATGTGCCCTCCTTAATTCACCTCACCCGGTGACCCCGTCCCCCACCCACCTCCCTTTCTGCCAACTTCACTTTGCTTCCAGGAGTCAGGAGTGTTTTGTGGTTTGTCTCTCTTTCTGATTTCTTCCCGTTTAGTTTTCCTCTCTATCCCTGTGATCCTCTGTGCTATTCCTTATATTCCATACAGGAAAGAGGACTACTTAAAGAGGATGTGGGTCCAAGACTCACTGGAATCTGACTCAGGCAACAGAAGGGATGAATACCTCCCATTTATCTCGATGTGGGTGGAAATGCAAGGAATTCTGCTAAGTGAAATCAGTCAGTCAGAGAAAGATCATTATCACAGGGTTTCACTCATATTTGAAAAAATATATTTCTAAAAATCAAAACAAATTAAGAATGGCCTCCACTTCTTCTAGGTGTTATGAAAAATAAATGAAAAACTGCACTGTGAGTACCAAGAGTACCCGTTGAGAAGTGATCATTGGTAATGATGACATTGCCTCGTACCCCAAACTGTCCTTTGTGAAAATTATATACATAGTATATATATGTATATACATAAACATAGATATATATGTATGTAGTCTATGTAGATACATAAGTATATAAATAGATATATATTTGGAAATGCGTACAGCACTCCTTATTATATATATATATATATAGATATATATATGTACATATATAAAAATATAGATATATATGATATATGCCATCCTTTCTAAGGAAAACTGATTTCTTTTTTGAGAGAGGGAGAGAGAGAGTGAGATAGCATGAGTGGGGGCCAGAGACAGAGGAGAAAGAGAAGCAGACTCGCTGCTGAGCAGGGAGCCTACATCGAGGCTTAATCCTTGGGCCCTGAGAGTATGACTTGAGCCTAAAGCAGACACTTAACCAATCGAGTCCTCCAGGAACCCCAACAAAAGGCCTCCATCATTCCCATCACCCATTTAGACCATCTCCCTGACCACCTCCTCTCTGATCATCATCACTCACTTCTCTATAGCTACCAGTCTGTTTCCTGGTTAGCCTCTCTCAATTTCACCTTATATTCATTTGTTTTCTTTTTTTAAATACCATATATGAGAGAAACCACATAGAATTCATCTTTCATTGACTCATTTTGCGTCACATAGTCCTCTCCAGCTGAATCCATGTCATCCCAAATGACAAAATTTCTTTCATTTGGATGACTGAGTAATATTCCATTACAGACACACACACACACACACACACACACACACACACACACACACACACACGCACAGAGTTTGTTATTTATTGAGTCATCTGTTGATGGACATTTGAGTTATTTCCATCATTACGGCATTGTTGATAATGCTATAAGCATTGGGCTGCACATTTCCCTTCCAATTAGTATTTTGGAATCTCTAGGGCCATTCCACTGTAGTGTAATGGCTAGAGAGCAGGGGAGTTCGGTTTTTAGCTTTTTGAGGTACCTCCATACTATCAAAAAGAACATTTCCAATTTACTTCTGAATTCTAGCAAAAGATATGTTTAAAGAGAGAGAACCTCTTTTTTTAAAAGATTTTATTTATTTATTTGACAGACAGAGATCACAAGTAGGCAGAGAGGCAGGCAGAGAGAGAGGGAGAAGCAGGCTCCCCGCTGAGCAGAGAGCCATAGGCGGGGCTCGATCCAAGGACCCCAGGAGCATGACCCGAGCCAAAGGCAGAGGCTTTAACCCACTGAGCCGCCCTGGTGCCCCAAAAGATATGTTTAAAGTAGGATAAGAGTACGGTTTGAGTCTTTATGGTGAGGTGAGTGGGATTGCCACCAAAAGCATGCATGCTTGTATTCAGCATGGTCTTAGAATATTCTGAATGTGTGTCGAGCACCTACTATTTCCCAGACAAAATGCACCATCTTCTTCCTGTTTCTTTAAGTCATTTATGCACCCTGCTTGGGGATCAAATACACAACCCCAAGAGAGAGCGCTGTATGCTCCCACCAACTTAGACAGCCGGGTGCTGCTGCACCATTGTCTTGAATCCTCACAACAGCTGGGAGAGTAAAGCTGTAGTTTGTAGGCAGGTGGCTGTGACTCTGAATCAGCCTTTTCTGAGAACTGAAGTATGCCAGATCATCAAACATTTACCCAGAATAAAAAGAGCTTACGGGATGGTTGAAATGTTGTCCTTAAACTTTAAGAATGAGACCACAGTTCACAGAAAATAAAATAGAAAAATGAGGTGAAATATATGTATTCTTATTTACCATTCTGCATCTTCGAAAATATTTGTTACAATGATCGTGCAGCACATTGATTTTGAAAACCTGGGAGTCTGAGGAATTCTTGTATAATACTGACATTGCGTGGCTAAGAGGGATCATGACCAAAGTCCTCAAGAAATTCCTTTCATGTCAGTTTGGGAGCTGGCTACTAGAGGGCAGCACTGATCTGCTTTCTGTCAAGTTCACTGGGGTTGAAGGTGGCAGAAAGTTGGGTCATGATTTCATGTGTCCTCTCCAAACTGCCACAAAGAAATGGATAAATCAGTAGGTTAATGCAAATACTCTAAAGTCCGTCAAGCAGCCTCTTTGCATCCGGTAGCAACGTGGAAAAATTATATAGCTCTGAGCCCTGGAACCATGCTGCTTCCGTTTGACCCAGGCCTCCACCATTTCCCTGCTGGGTGAACTTGGCCACATCACAGAACCTCTCCAGACTTGATGGCCCTGCTTTGCAAGGAGCCTGCTTCTCCCTCTCCTTTGCCTGCCACTCGGCCTGATTGTGCTCTCTCTCTTTCGGCCAAAGGAATTCATGAAATGTTTCTTTATTGAAATTCCATCGGCCAACATAGAATACTTCTTTAGCTTTGGATGCGATCTTCAATGATTAGTTGGGGATACCTCCCAGGGCTCATCATATCATGTGCCCTCCTTAATGCACATCACCGGGTGACCCCATCTCCCTACCCACCTCCCTTTCTGCCAACATCACTTTGCTTCCAGGATTCAGGAGTGTTTTGTGGTTTGTCTCTCTTTCTGATTTCTTCCCATTCAGTTTTCCTCTCCATCCCTGTGATTCTCTTCGCTATTCCTTATATTCCATACAGGAGAAAGGACTACCTAAATAGGATGTGGTTCCTAGACTCACTGAAACCTGACTCAGGCAGCAGAAGGGAAGAATACCTCCCATTTTCCTCGACGTGCGTGGAAATGCATGGGATTCTGCTAAGTGAAATCAGTCAGTCAGAGAAAGACCATTATCCCAAGGTTTCACTCATATTAGAAAAAATATATTTCTAAAAAAGAAAAAAAATAGACTGGTCTCCAAGTCTTCCAGGTGTTATGCTCAATAAATGAAAAACTGCACTTTGAGCACAGTGAGTGCCCATTGAGAAGTGGTCATTGATAATTATGATATTGCCTCTTACCCCAAACATACATATATATATATATATATATATATATATATATATATATATAATGTAGATACCTATATGTACATGTATAGATAAGTATTCGGCAATGCTTACAGCACTCGGCATTGTATATATATTATATATATATAATATACATATATGTATATATATGCTGATATATATAAACATATATATATATATATATAATATATATGCCCCGTTTTTTAAGAAGAACTGATTTCTTTATTTGAGAGAGAGAAAAAAGGAGTGGGGGGCAGAGTCAGAGGGAGAAGGAGAAGAAGACACCCCGCTGAGCAGGGAGCCTTCATAGAAGCTCAATCCTCGGGACCTGAGAGTATGACTTGAGCCTAAAGCAGACACTTAACCGATCGAAACCACCCAGGAGCCCCAACATATGCCCTTCCTCAGACCCATCTCCCGTTTAGCCCATCCCCCTGCCCACCTCCTCTCTGATCATCATCAGTGCATTCTCTATAGCTACCAGTCTGTTTCCTGGTTTGCCTCTCTCAATTTCACCCCATGTTCATTTGTTTTGTTTTGTTTTTAAATACCATATATGAGAGAAACCACAAAGCATTCATCTTTCTATGACTCATTTAGCTTCAGTTGGTCCGCTCCTGCTGAATCCATGTCGTTCAAAATGGCAAAATTTCTTTTCATTTGGATGGCTGTTGAATATTCCATTACACACACACACCAACACCCACACACACAAACACTCACACACATACTTATTTATTGAGTCATCTGTTGACGGTCATTTCCCTTCCAATTAGTATTCTGGTAACTCTAGGGTCATTCCATTATAGTGTAATGGCGGGAGAGCAGGGGAGTTCAGTTTTTAGATTTTTGAGGGACCTCCATACTATCGGAAAAAACATTTCCGATTTACTTCCAAATTCTACCAAAAGGTATGTTTAAAGTAGGATATGAGTATGGGTTCGAGTATTTATGGTGAAGTGAGGGGGATTGCCACCCACAGCATGCATGCTGAGGATTCAGCATGGTCTTAGAGTATTCGGAATGTGTGTAGAGAACCTACTATTTCCCATACAGAATGCACCATCTTCTTCCTGTTTCTTTAACAGGAAGAACAACAATTCAATTTCTTTATTGAAATTCCATGGGCCAACATAAAATACATCATTAGCTTTGGATGCAACGTTCAATCATTAGTTGCGTATACCTCCCTGAGCTCATCATATCATGTGCCCTCCTTAATGCACATCACCGGATGACCCCATCACCCTCCACCTCCCTTTCTGCCAACTTCACTTTGCTTCCAGGAGTCAGGAGTGTTTTGTGGTTTGTCTCTCTTTCTGATTTCTTCCTGTTCAGTTTTCCTCTCGATCCCTGCGATCCTCTTCACTGCTCTTTATATTCGATAGAGTAAAGAGGACTACCTAAAGAGGATGTGATTCCTAGACTCACCGGAGTCTGTTTCAGGCATCAAAAGGGACGAACACATCCCATTTTCCTCGATGTGGGTGGAAATGCAAGGGATTCTGCTAAGTGAAATCAGTCAGTCAGCGAAAGATCATTATCACAGGGTTTCCCTCATATTGGAAAAAATATACTTCTTAAAAGGAAAAAAAGTAGCCTGGTCTCCAAGTCTTCCAGGTGTTATGCTAAATAAATGAAAATCTTCACTGTGAGTACAGTGAGTACTTTGAGTACAGGTGGTCACTGATAATTATGATATTGCCTCCTGCCACAAACGGTTCTTTGTGAAAGAATGTATACATAATATGTATATATATTACTTTTTTTTACGTAGAGACCTATATGTATATGTATAGATTTATATTTGGCAATGCTTAGAGCACTCGGCATTATATATATATATATATATATATATATATATATATATATATATAGACAGAGAGAGAGAGAGAGACAGATATATAAATAGATGTATGTAAACGTATATATATATATAATATATATGTAATTTACATGCCCTGTTTTTTAAAAAGAAGTGATTTCTTTTTTTTTTTTTTTGAGAGAGAGAGAGAGAGAGAAATCATGATTGGCAGGCAGAGTCAGAGGGAGATGGAAAAGCAGACTCCCCACTGAGCAAGGATCCTGCATGGAGGCTCAATCCTGTGGCCCTGAGAGTATGACTTAAGCCTAAAGCAGACACTTAACCGTCCAAACACCCCCAGGAGCCCCAACATATGCCCTTCCTCAGAACCATCTCCCATTTAGCCCATCCCCCTCCCACCTACTCTCTGATCATCATCAGAACTTTCTCTATAGCTACCAGTCTGCTTCCTAGTTTGCCTCTCTCAATTTCACCCAATGTTCATTTGTTTTGTTTTTTTTTTAATACCACATGTGAGAGAAACCACACAGAATTCATCTTTCTTTGACTCATTTTGCTTCATATGGTCCTTTGCAGCTGTATCCATGTCGTTCAAAATGGCAACATTTCTGTCATTTGGATGGCTCAGTAATATTCCATTACTCACACACACAAACATCGCACACCCATTCTTATTTATTGAGTCATCTGTTGATGCACATTTGAGTTATTTCCATCATTTTGGCATTGGTGATAATGCTGTAAGCATTGGGCTGCATATTTCTCTTCCAATTAGTTTTTTTGGTATCTCTAGGGTCATTCCATTGTAGTGTAAGTGCTGGAGAGCAGGGGAGTTCAGTTTTTCGATTTTTGAGGGACCGCCATACTATCAAAAAGAACATTTCCAATTCACTTCCAAATTCTAGAAAAAGATATGTTTAAAGTAGTATATGAGTATCGGTTCTAGTCTTTATGGTGAGGTGAGGGGGATTGCCACCGAAAGCGTACATGCTGAGGATTCAGCATGGTCTTAGAGCATTCTCAATGTGTGTTGAGCACCTACTAGGTGCCAGAAAATATGCACCACCTTCTTCATGTTTCTTTAACTCTTTTCTACCCCCTACTTGGGGTTCAAAGACACAACCCCAAAAGGGAGAGCTGTACGCTCCCACCCACTGAGACAGCCGGGTGCTGCTGCACCATTGTCTTGAATCCCCACAACAGCTGGGAAGAGTAGAGCTGGAGTTTGAAGGCAGGTGGCTGTGACTCCGAATCCTCAGCCTTTCCTGAGAACTGACGTATGCCAGAGCATCAAACCTTTACCCAGAAGAAAAGGAGCTTACGGAATGGTTGACATGTTTTCCTTATACTTTAAGAAACAGTCCACTGTTCCTTGAAAAGAAAATAGTCAAACGAGATGAAATAGCTGTTTTTTCCTTACCGTTCTGCATCTTCAACAATACTTGTGAAAACGGTCATGGAGCACATTGATTTTGAAAACCTGGGAGTCTGAGGAATTCTTGTATAATACTGACATTGCGTGGCTAAGAGGGATCATGACCAAAGTCCTCAAGAAATCCCTTTCATGTCACTTTGCGAGCTGGCTACTAGAGGGCAGCACCGATCTGCTTTCTGTCAAGTTCACCGGGGTTGAAGGTGGCAGAAAATGGGTCATGATTTCATTTGTCCTCTCCAAACTGCCACAAAGAAATGGATAAATCATTAGATCGATACATATAGTCTAAATACCCTCAAGCAGCCTCTTTGCATCCTGTAGCGATGCGGCAAAATGACTTAGCTCTGAGCCCTGGAGCCATGCTGCTTCCGTTTCCCCCAGGACACCACCATTTCCCTGCTGCATGAACTTGGCCACATCACAGAATCTCTCCGGACTTGATGCTTTTGTCCACCTCTGACGTGAGAATAAAAATTGTCCTCCCCTTGGGGTGGCAGGCTGGCTAAGTCTGTAGAGCATTTGACTCTGGTCTTCAAGGTCAGGGGTGGAAACCCCACCCTGGGTGTGGGGCTCACTTCAGAAAGTAAAAGAGGGGCTCCTGGGTGGCCCAGTTGGTGAAGCATCGGCCTTGCACTTGGGTCATGGTCCCAGGGCCCTGGCATCAAGCCCCACCTCGTCGGGCTCCCTGCTTAGCAAGAAGCCTGCTTCTCCCTCTCCTTCTGCCTGCCACTGGGCCTGCTTTTGCTCCCTCTCTCTTGGCCAAAGGAATGAATGAAATGTTTCTTTATTGAAATTCCATGGGCTAACATAGGATACATCATTAGCTTTGGATGCAACATTCAATCATTACTTGCGTATACCTCCCTGAGCTCATCATATCATGTGCCCTACTTAATGTTGGGGCCGGACAGGAAGGGAAACTCTTCACGATAGCGGATACCCCAAAATGGCCGAGGTTCCCCTCCTCACCTCCTTTTGGGACGCCAATTTATCAATGACCTGCTTACAGCTCAACGCAGGCCCCTACACATCTCCTTTTGGACTTCCCCAACCAAACCCCATATCCCTCAAACCCCAGAAAAGGAGGTAATTCTGACTGGTTGGATTACAATCCTTCCTTTGCATAGAGGAAGTAACTCTGGTCGGATCACAATCCTTCCTTTGCATACAGGAAGTAACTCTGACTGGTCGGATCACAATCCTTCCTTTGCATACAGGAAGTAACTCTGACTGGTCGGATCACAATCCTTCCTTTGCATAGAGGAAGTACCTCTGACTGGTTGGATTACAATCCTTCCTTTGCATATGAGCCGACCATTAGGAAATAGTTCTGCTTTTCAACTTTATGTAAGCCCCTGCCACCTTGTCTTGTGAGGGACTTCCCTGACTCACTGCCCTCCTTTGAGTCGTGGAACCTCGCCCCAGGGTGCCCACAATAAAGATCTGTTCTCGGACCCTCGCTTGTCTTGGGTCTCATTTCCATTTAGTTACCGAGAAACCTGACATTTGGTGCCGAAACCCGGGAGGAGATCGAGCCCCTGCACTGGCACGGAGGCTCTCTCCTCCTTCGTCGGAGTGGGACTCAGCTCTCTTTCTCTACTCGGGTCACAGGACTCCTTTGTGGTGAGTGTTCCCTGGTCTCCAACCCTTCCCCAGTGCGCCCTGTCCTAATGGCGGCCAAGTCAGGGCAATCCCTCCTCCGCCACCTGGTGGCTCCATGGTAGCGGGAATAAAGGAGGCATCCTCACTCCACAGTAACCATTTCCCTAAGCTGCAGCTCATTTCAAGGACGAGGGGATGCCCTCCTCCAAGTCTTGAGCTGATAAGGGAAGGGGCCATGGGAACCTCCCAGTCCAAATTCGATCCCAAAATGCCTTTAGGATGCCTACTGGCTAATCTCTGAACTCTGGAGTTAGACCAGGACCTACAAAGGCGAAACCTTATTCATTACTATACCCTCGCTTGGCCTTAATATGGGCTGGACAACCAATCACAATGGCCACCTGAAGGCACTTTTGATTATCAGATACTTACGGACATTGATAATCTCTGTAGATGCCAAGGCAAATGGTCTGAGGTGCCTTATGTCCAGGCTTTCTGGACCTTGCGCTCCAGACCAGAACTCTGTTCTAGCTGCTCAACCTCTCAAGTACTCCTACCCCGCTCTCCCCCACCAACTCTTCCCCATTCTACCTCTAAAGACTCTAACTCGGCCTCTCTATCTCCCCTCGCCGAGCCTCCCAAAAATCTCTCCAGGCCCCCTGTAAGGGTCCCACACCTTCCTCCTCCTCCCTACTAACCTGCTCCCCAACAGCCTATGCCCCCAACTCCTTATCCAACCCCCGAAGCTCCAGGCACAGCCTCGAGAACACCCTCTCCTACTGCTCCTCCCCTCCCAGCCCCAGAACCTCAACCACCTTCCAGCGCCCTCCCTTCTTCCCCTCCTATCTCCACCCGTACCAGATCCAAAAACCCTTCCCCGGACATGGTCTGCACCTTGAGGGAGATTGCAAGGTCTGAAGGGGTTGTCCGAGTCCATGCACCCTTTTCTCTACAAGACCTATCCCAAATAAAAAAATGCTTATGTTCCTTTTTGGCCAATCCCGGGAACTACATCAAGGAGTTCCAATATTTAGCCCAGGCCTATGACCTAACCTGGCATGACTTACATGTCATCCAGACCACCACCCTCACCACAGAGGAAAGGGGACACATCCAGGCTGCTGCCCGAGAACACACAGATCAGGTTCACCTGACTGATGCTACGATGCTAGTCGGGGCTCAGGCCGTCCCAGCCGTGGAACCAGGCTGGGACTACCAAAATGGCCAGGATGGTCGTCGACGCCACGACTGCATGGTCAATGCCTCATTGCCGGCATGCGGGCGGCCTCTAACAAGGCTGTCAACTACGACAAGATTAGGGAAGTCATACAGGCCCCAGACGAGAATCCGGCCATGTTCCTTAACCGGCTGACTGAGGCATTAACCCAATACACGTGCCTAGATCCAGCCTCTCCTACAGGGGTGACAGTTCTAGCCACACATTTCATCTCCCAGTCAGCCTCAGATATCTGAAAAAAGCTAAAAAAGGCCAAGGAGGGCCCACAGACCCCCATTTCAGACCTAGTGAGAATGGTCTTTAAAGTCTTTAACTCCCACTAGGAAGCCGCTGAACTTAAACGGCAGGCCAGGCTCCAGCAGAAAGTCCAACCACAAACCCAAGCCCTGGTTGCAGCCCTGCAGCCGGCCGGCTCCGGGAGCCAGCAAAAAGGGGAAACCAACCGCACCCCACCAGGGGCCTGCTTCAAATGCGGGGCTGAAAGTCATTGGGCCCGTCAATGCCCTAACCCGAAGGCGCCAACCCGACCATGGCCTCTCTGCCATTTGATGGGCCATTGGAAATCCGACTGCCCTAGCCTCGGGGAATCCTCGGTGCCTCAACGTGGGGGAAGATCCGAGACGCTAAGTCCAGCCTTCCAACTGCTTGGGTTGGAGGACGACTGACGACGCCCAGACTCAGCCACCCCTCTCACCCAGGCCGAGCCCAGGGTCATGCTCCAGGTAGCGGGTAAGTCCATTTCTTTTCTGCTGGACACGGGGGCTACCTACTCTGTTCTACCTTCCTATGCGGGACACACTCGACCCTCACTGGTCGCTGTTATGGGGATCAATGGGAATTTCTCCACTCCTAGGGTCACGCCTCCCCTTATCTGTAGCCCGGATGGGTTCCCCTTCTCCCACTCATTCCTGGTGATTCCCTCATGCCCAGTGCCAATACTGGGTAGGGATATCCTCCAAAAGCTAGGGGCAACTATCCAGTTGTCTCCCTCTCCTCCCTCCTCACCCTTAGCTCATCTCATCCTATATCTCTCCACTCCATCTACTCCTGCCCCCGATCAATTACCCCTCGTGAACTCCCAAGTATGGGATACCTCGGAACCCGTAGTGGCCTCCCACCACACTCCCACCAAAATACAACTCAAGCATGGTTCCAAGTTCCCCTCTAGACCCTAGTTCCCTATCTCCCTCCCCCATCGCCGTGGTCTCAAGCCCATCATAGAACGGCTGAAACGTCGGGGACTTCTGATTCCCATAAATTCTCCTTGTAACTCCCCCATCCTGCTGGTTCGTAAACCCTCCGGTGCTTATCAAGTGGTTCAGGACCTCCAACTCATCAATGATGCAATAGTCCCTCTCCATCCAGTGGTTCCTAACCCTTATACCTTGCTATCCCATATCCCTCCAAGCACCACTCACTTTACAGTGTTGGACCTGAAGGATGCCTTTTTTGCTATCCCCCTACACCCTGATTCCTATTTTCTTTTTGCCTTCACCTGGGAAGACCCAGACACACATACCTCTGGACAGTTAACCTGGACTGTCCTACCCCAGGGCTTCCGGGACAGCCCCCATATTTTCGGTCAGGCCTTGGCTGCGGATTTACAGGAATGCCTCCTTAAGGCTAGTACCTTAGTACAATATGTAGATGACCTCCTCCTCTGCAGCCCTTCCCACATCACCTCCCACGATGACACCTCCTCCCAACTTAACTTCCTAGGGAGCAAAGGGTATCGGGTAACACCCTCTAAGGCACAGCTCTGCACCCCCGTGGTCACTTACCTAGGCATCCACCTGACCCCCACCTCTAAGTCTCTTACCGGGGACCGCATCCGCCTCCTACGAGAGCTCCAACCCCCTCAGACGGCAGATGAGATACTCTCCTTCCTCAGGTTGGCTGGTTTCTTTAGGCACTGGATTCCAAACTTCTCCATCCTGGCCTACCCTTTGTACCAAGCAGCAAAGGACACTCCCCAGGGTCCCCTCAGTGATCCCTCTTTGGTGCGCTGCCTGTTTTCCAAGCTAAGAGACTGTCTCACCGCTGGGCCGGTACTAACTTTGCCTGACCCTTCGAAACCATTCCACCTTTACACTGATGAGCGGTCAGGTTCAGCTACTGGCCTTTTGGCCCAACCGGTGGGACCTACTTACCGGATTGTAGCCTATCTATCTAAGCAGCTAGACAGCACCGCCTGCGGATGGCAGCCCTGCCTCAGGGTGCTGGCAGCTGCTGCCTCCTTGACTAAGGAGGCTCTCAAATTGACTTCGGGACAACCCCTCGTGGTTCACTCCCCCCATCGACTTGGGGATCTTCTTAGCCACCGATCCCTGGCCCAACTAACCCCCTCTCATCTCCAACTCTTCCATCTGCTATTCATCAAAAACCCTCAAATCACCCTCGCTACCTCTCCCCGCTTAAATCCTGCAACTCTGTTGCCTACACCCTTGCCTACCTCCGAACCCACTCACTCCTGCCCACAGCTCATGGAGGATCTCACCCCTCCCCATCCTGGACTCTCTGATCAGCCACTCTCCAACCCTGACCGTATACTCTTTGTAAATGGCAGTTCCCTCCTGGCTGCAGACGGTCAGAGACATGCCGCTTATGCTGTAGTCACCTCAGAATCAATTGTTGAGGCAGCTCCCCTCCCAACAGGGACCACATCCCAAAAGGCGGAACTTATAGCCCTCACTAGGGCATTACATCTGTCCAAAGGACAACGAGTCACCATCTACACTGACTCGAAATATGCCTACCTCATTACTCATACCCACTCTGTCCTCTGGCAGGAGCGGGGATTTCTGACCTCAAAGGGAACACCCATAGTCAATGGACCACTCATTGCTAAATTACTCGAGGCCCTCAGTCTGCCCACTGAAGTCGCAATCATTCATTGCAAGGGCCATCAGGCCTCCAACGATATGGTCTCCATGGGAAACAACAAGGCCAACTCAGTGGCCAGGCAGATGGCTCTGAATAGCCCCACATCTCCCATCCTTTTTCTCAATACTCCTCACCAACCATCCTATTCAGAAAAAGAGACCCAAGCACTTCACTCCCTGGGGGGAAAAACAGG
The DNA here is from genome assembly GCF_922984935.1 of Meles meles. Classification (NCBI taxonomy): domain Eukaryota; kingdom Metazoa; phylum Chordata; class Mammalia; order Carnivora; family Mustelidae; genus Meles; species Meles meles. Next base: position 91,721,332 of record NC_060087.1, on the reverse strand, counting down.
AGATAAAGGATGGATTTACATTCAGAGCAAAATCGCCCTCCCAGAGAACCTGGCCCATATCCTAATTACTGATATCCACCAATCTCTCCATATTGGCCCAAGGGCACTGAACCAATTCCTCCAGCCCCTGTTTTACTATCCATCCCTACCTAAGGTGATTGAGACTGTCCATAGGGCTTGTAAAACCTGCTGGGCCGTAAATGCACAAGGAGGAATCCGCCGGCCGGGGCCTAACCATCAACTCCGAGGCCATCAGCCTGGGGAAGACTGGCAGCTGGAATTCACTCACATGCCCCGCCATAAAACCTTTCGTTATCTACTGACTTTGGTTGACACTTTTACAGGATGGATTGAGGCGTACCCCGCAGCCAGAGAGACTGCAGACGTGGTGGCCACAATCCTCATCGAGCACATCATCCCGAGGTTTGGGTTACCCCGGACCTTACAGTCGGACAACGGGCTGGCATTTATCTCCAGCCTGACCCAACAGGTGGCCGAAAGCCTCAACATTACCTGGAAGCTGCACATGCCCTACCACCCTCAGTCTTCGGGTAAGGTGGAAAGGGCCAACGGGTTACTTAAGGCTCAACTCACTAAACTTTTTAGACTCGCCTTTCGTGGCCTGCATTGTTACCTCTAGCTCTTACCAGACTCCGGGCGTCCCCCCGAGGACCATCAGGTTTGAGTCCCTTTGAGCTGCTGTATGGTCGGCCTTTCCTTATCGACCACAACCTCCCGGCCATTCCTCCACCTCTCTTATCCTATCTGCCTTACCTTACCCTCCTCCGGGCCCTCTTGAGAGCCCATGCTGATGCTGTCATACTAGCCCCAGACGACAATACCTCCCAGGAAGCCTGCCCATGAGACTTATCCCCAGGGGACCAGGTGCTTCTCAGAAATCTTCGGCCAGGCTCCCTGCAGACCCGATGGACCGGGCCCCACACGGTTATCCTCAGCACCGCAACTGCGGCAAAATTGTTGGGACATACCGCATGGGTGCACATCAAGAACGTTAAGCGGGCACCCACAGGTAACGAATGGACCTCCCAGATGGTGGGACCCACCAAACTCCGCCTGGCTAAGACTCCTTCTCATATTTCTCCTAAGCCCCCCGATCCAAGCAATAGAATGTGAATGTATGAGGAGCACATCCAGATACTCAAAATATCTACCTCAACTAGCCTCCCGGTCCACTACCTACTTTTCCTCCTATACCTATATGCCCGCTATCTGTTACTCGGGGAAAACGCCAACTACCTCTACTTAGAAACACGCCCCGGGAAAAACCTTTTGGACCTCCAAACTCTCTCAAACTAGTCGATCCCTTTGCACTCAGTACCCCAAAACTGGTAAAGATTGCTGGAGCTATCTGGGTCATGCCGGTCTCACTGACGGGGGAGGAGTCCAAGACCAGGCAGCCCGGGAAGTAACCAGACAAAAAGTCATTCAATTAAATAACCGGCTCCAAGCCTCAACCCAGCTTACCTACAAGGGTATTTCCCTTGACAGCATAAAAAAGATCCCCACCACTGAACAACTAACAATAACTCTCCTAAATGCCAGCTACAACTTATGGCGGAATGCCACTGGCAGTGGGGACAGAAACTGCTGGATCTGTTTTCCATTCTCTACACTCTCTAACTTCATAGGGATCCCACTCCCAACCAGCTGGCCACTCCCTAATAACACGATCATCAACCAGATGGTCCACATTGGACCTATTGGAGGAAAAATACCGATCATCCACTCCTCCAACTCTCTCACTTTGACATGACTAACTCCTCCCTCCCATACTGTACTCCCTCAGGTGTATTCCTCTCATGCCCTCAGGGTACCTATCGTTGCTTAACTATCAATGACTCCCTAGACTGCACATTTATCTTACTATCCCCCTCAACTAACATCTATTCTGATCCTCAACTCCAGTCCATACTATTCCCCCAGCACTGAACCAAAAGGGCTGCCTTCCTCCCCTTCTTGATAGGCGCTGGGATAACTATGGGAGTTGCAACCGGAGCAGCGGTGTTGGGGACTTCCATGGACTTTTACTATAAACTTTCCCAAGCTCTTAACGATGACATGGAGCGGATCGCTGATTCCCTCACAGCCCTACAGACTCAGGTCACCAGCTTGGCAGCTGTCGCCCTAAAAAATTGAAGGCTCTTGACCTCCTAACCGCTGAAAAAGGTGGAACATGTCTATACTTAAATGAACAATGCTGCTACTTTGTTAATCAGTCAGGTATAGTTACTTCCAAGGTCAAAGAACTCCGGGACTGGATCCAGACCAGACACAAGAGCACGTCTTTCTGGGGCTTAGAACCCCACAGTTGAGTAATGTGATTACTCCCTTTGGCGGGACCCCTATGCCTAATCCTTCTTCTCATCTCTGTCACTCCTTGCATGTTTCGATGTTTACAGGAACACCTGTGAGAACTCACCCGGGTATCTGTCAACCAATTTTACTTCAGCCCTACTCTCACCTGCCCACCTCCGACTGCCCCTAATGACGCCCCACTGTCAGCAGGAAGTAGTCAGAGCAGAGTCGACGCCCCCCACACCATTATATAAAACAAAAGGTCAAAATGTTGGGACTGGACAGGAAGGGAAACTCTTCAAGATGGCGGATACCCCAAAATGGCCGAGGTTCCCGTCATCACCTCCTCTTGGGACGCCAATGGATCAATGACCTGCTGACAGCTGAATGCAGGCCCCTACACCTCTCCTTTTGGACTTCCCCAACCAAACCCAATACCCCTCAAACCCCGGAAAAGGAAGTAACTCTGACTGGTCGGGTTACAATCCTTCCTTTGCATAGAGGAAGTAACTCTGACTGGTCGGGTTACAATCCTTCCTTTGCATATGAGCCGACCAATAGGAAATAGTTCTGCTTTTCAACTTTATGTAAACCCCTGCCACCTTGTCTTGCGCGCGACTTCCCGGACTCACTGCCCTCCTTTGAGTCTTGGAACCTCGCCCCAGGGTTCCCACAATAAAGATCTGTTCTCAGACCCTTGCTTGAATTGGCGGGCTCATTTCCATTTAGTTACTGAGAAACCTGACACTTAATGCGCATCACCAGGTGACACCATCCCCCCACCCATCTCCCTTTCCACCAACTTCACTTTGCTTCCAGGAGTCAGGAGTGTTCAGGAGTCAGGAGTGTTTTGTGGTTTGTCTCTCCTTCTGATTTCGTCCTGTTCAGTTTTCCTCTCAATCCCTGTGATTATCGACCCCTGTGATGCCAGGGATTGAGAGGAATACTGAACGAGATGAAATTTTAAATTTAAATTTAAATTTAAATTTTATTTTTAATTTTATTATTATTTTTAATTTTAAAATTTAAATTTAAATTTTAAATACTCCCTGCACTATTCCTTATATTCCATACAAGAAAGAGGATTACCTAAAGAGGATGTGGTTCCTAGACCCACTGGAAACTGACTCAGGCATCAGAAGGGACGAATACCTCCCATTTTCCTCCATGTGGGAGGAAATACAAGGGATTCTGCTATATGAAATCAGTTAGTCAGAGAAAGATCATTACCAAATGGTTTCACGCATATTTGAAAAAAATATATTTCTAAAAAAGAAAATAAAATAGCCTGGTCTCCAAGTCTTCCAGGTTTTATGCTAAATAAATGAAAATCTGCACTGTGAGTACAGTGAGTGCCCGTTGAGAAGTGGTCATTGGTAATTATGATATTGCCTCCTACCCCAAACAGTCCTTTGTGAAAGAACGTATACATAGTATATATATATATTACTTTTTTAATGTAGATACCTATATGTATATGTATAGATGTATATTTGGCAAGCTTACAGCACTCGGCTTCATATATATATATATATATATATACATATATATATATACATATATATGTATGTAAATATATATGTATATATATAATATATATGCCCTGTTTTTTATTTTTTATTTTTATTTTTTCATAGAGATTTTATTTATTTATTTGACAGACAGAGATCACAAGCAGGCAGAGAGGCAGACAGAAAGAAAGGAGGAAGCAGGCTCTCTGCCAAGCAGAGATATATGCCCTGTTTTTTTTTTTTTTTTTAAAGATTTTATTTATTTATTTGACAGACAGAGATCACAAGTTAGGCAGAGAGGCAGGCAGAGAGAGAGGAGGAAGCAGTCTCCCCGCAGAGCAGAGAGCCCGATGCGGGGCTCGATCCCAGGACCCTGAGATCATGACCTGAGCCGAAGGCAGCGGCCTAATCCACTGAGCCACCCAGGCGCCCCTATGCCCTGTTTTTTAAAAAGAAGTGATTTCTTTATTTGAGAGAGAGAGAGAGAGAAAGCATGAGTGGCGGGCAGAGTCAGAGGGAGATGGGGAAGCAGACTCCCCACTGAGCAGGGATCTGGCATGGAGGCTCAATCCTGTGGTCCTGAGAGTATGACTTGAGCCTAAAGCAGACACTTAACTGAACGAACCCCCCCCCCCCAGGAGACCCAACATATGCCCTTCCTCAGACCATCTCCCATTTAACCCATCCCTCTGACCACCTCCTCTCTGATCATCATCAGTGCATTTTTTATAGCTACCACTCTGTTTCCTGGTTTGCCTCTCTCAATTTCACCCCATGTTCATTTGTTTTGTTTTGTTTTGTTTTGTTTTGTTTTAATACCATATATGAGAGAAACCACATAGAATTCATCTATCTCTGGTTAATTTTTTTAAAACATTTTATTCATTTATTTGACAGACAGAGATCACAAGTAGGCAGAGACACAGGCAGAGAATAAGAGAGAGGAAGCAGGATCCTAGCCGAGCAGAGAGCCCGACTCGGGGCTCAATCCCAGGACCCAGAGACCATGACCTGAGCTGGAGGCAGAGGCATTAACCCACTGAGCCACCCAGGCGCCCCTCGTTGACTCATTTTGCTTCATATGGTCCTCTGCAGCTGAATCCATGTCATTCAAAATGGCAACATTTCTTTCATTTGGATGGTTGAGTAATATTTCATTACACACAAACACACACACACACACAAACACTCACATTCTTATTTATTGAGTCATCTGTTGATGGACATTTTAGTTATTTCCATCATTTTGGCATTGGTGATAATGCTATAAGCATTGGGCTGCACATTTCCCTTCCAATTAGCGTTTTGGTATCTCTAGGGTCATTCCATCGTAGTATAATGGCTGGAGAGCAGGGGAGTTCGGTGTTTAGATTTTTGAGGGACCTCCATACTATCAAAAAGAACAATTCCGATTTCTAGCAAATTCTAGAACTTCCAAATTCCAGCAAAAGATATGTTGAAAGTAGGATATGAGTATGGGTTCAAGTCTTTATGGTGAGGTGAGGGGAAATGCCAACCAAAGCATGCATGCTGAGGATTCAGCATGGTCTTAGAGTCTTCTGAATATGTGTCAAGCACCTACTAGGTGCTGGAAAATATGCACCATCTTCTTCATGTTTCTTTAACCCTTTTCTACTCCCTGCTTGTGGTTCAAAGGCGCAACCCCAAAAGGGAGAGCTGTATGCTCCCACCCACTGAGACAGTATTGAATTCCCACAACAGCTGGGAAGAGTAGAGCTGGAGTTTGAAGGCAGGTGGCTGTGACTCCGAATCCTCAGCCTTTCCTGAGAACCTACGTATGCCAGAGCATCAAACCTTTACCCAGAAGAAAAAGAGCTTACAGAATGGTTGACTTTATACTTTATGTTTTCCTTATACTTTAAGAAACAGTCCACTGTTCATTGAAAATAAAATAGTACAATGAGATGAAATATATGTATTCTTACTTACTGTTCTGAATCTTCTGAAATATTTGTTACAACGGTCATGCAGCACTTTGATTTTGAAAACCTGGGAGTGTGAGGAATTCTTGTACAATACTGATATCGCGTGGCTACAAGGGTTCATGACCAAAGTCCTCAAGAAGTTCCTTTCATGTCAGTTTGGGAGCTGGCTACTCGAGGGCAACACTGAGCTGCTTTCTGTCATTTTCTCTAGGGTTTTGGGTGGCAGCAGGTTGGGTCATGATTCCACCAGTCCTCTCCAAACTGCCACACAGAAATCGATAAATCAGTAGATCAATACATGTAACCTAAACACCCTCAAGCAGCCTCTTTGCATCCAGTAACAACGCAGCAAAATTACTTAGCTCTGAGCCCTGGAACCATGCTGCTTCCGTTTGCCCCGGGACTCCACCATTTACCTGCTGCGTGAACTTGGCCACATCATAGAACCTCTCCGGACTTGATGGCTTTGTCCACCTCTGACGTGAGAATTAAAATCATCCTCCCTTGGGGGTGGCTGTCTAGCTAAGTCTGTAGAGCATTTGACTCTTGATCACAGGTCAGGGGTTGAAACCCTGCCCTGGGCATAGGTCTCACTTCCAAATGTAAAAGAGGGGCTCCTGGGTGGCCCAGTTGGTGAAGCATCGGCCTTGTGCTTGGTTCATGATCCCATGGCCTTGACATTGAGCTCCAACTTGTCAGGTTCCCTGCATTGCAAGGAGCCTGCTTCTCCCTCTCCTTCTGTCTGCCACTTGGCCTGCTTGTGCTCTCTCTTGGCCAAAGGAATTAATGAAATATTTCTTTATTGAAATTCCATAGGCCAACATAGAATACATCATTAGCCTTGGATGCAGTGTTCATTCATTAGTGATGTATACCTCCCAGAGCTCATAATATCATGTGCCCTCCTTAATGCACCTCACCCGGTGACCCCATCACCTACCCACCTCCCTTTCTGCCAGCTTCACTTTGCTTCCAGGAGTCAGGAGTGTTTTGTGGTTTGTCTCTTTTTCTGAGTTCTTCCCATTCAGTTTTCCTCTCGATACTTGTGATCCTCTGTGCTATTCCATACAGCAAAGAGGACTATTTAAAGAGAATGTGGATCCTAGACTCACTGGAATCTGACTCAGGCATCAGAAGAGATGAATACCTCCAATTTTCCTCGATGTGGGTGGAAATGCAAGGGATTCTGCTAAGTGAAATCAGTCAGTCAGAGAAAGACCATTATCACAGGGTTTCACTCATATTGGAAAAAATATATTTCTAAAAATCAAAACAAATTAAGAATGGCCTCCACATCTTCTAGGTGTTATGGAAAAATAAACGAAAACCTGCACTGTGAGTACCAAGAGTGCCCGTTGAGAAGAGATCATTGGTAATGATGACATTGTGTCGTACCCCAAACTGTCCTTTGTGAAAATTATATTCATAGTATATATATGTATATACATAAACATACATATATGTATGTATTCTATGTAGATACATAAGTATATAAATAGATATATATTTGGAAATGTGTACAGCACTCCTTATTATATATATATATATATATATATATATATATTTATATAAGTACATATATAAAAAGTATATATATATGATATATGCTGTCCTTTCTAAGAAAAACTGATTTCTTTTTTTGAGAGAGGATGAGAGAGAGAGAGAGATAGCATGAATGGGGGCCAGAGGAGGAGGAGAAAGAGAAGCAGACTCGCTGATGAGCAGGGAGCCTGCATTGAGGCTTAATCCTGGGGCCCCGAGAGTATGACTTGAGCCTAAAGCAGACACTTAACCAATCGAGCCCTCTAGGAACAACAACAAAAGCCCTCCATCATTCCCATCACCCATTTAGATCATCTCCCTGACCACCTCCTCTCTGATCATCATCATTCACTTCTCTATAGCTACCAATCTGTTTCCTGGTTTGCCTCTCTCAATTTCACCCTATATTCATTTGTTTTCTTTTTTAAAATACCATATATGAGAGAAACCACATAGAATTCATCTTTCTTCGACTCATTTTGCTTCATATGGTCCTCTGCAGCTGTATCCATGTCGTTCAAAATGGCAACTTTTCTTTCATTTGGATGGCTGAGTAATATTCCACTACACACACACACACACACACACACACACACACACACGCATGCACACACACACACAAACACTCACACACATTCTTATTTATTGAGTTATCTGTTGATAGACATTTGAGTTATTTCCACCATTTTGGCATTGGTAATAATGCTGTAAGCTGGGCTGCACATTTCCCTTCCAATTAGTGTTTTGGTGTCTCTAGGGACATTCCATCGTAGTGTAATGGCTGGAGAGCAGGGGAGTTCGGTTTTTAGATTTTTGAGGGGCCTCCATACTATCAAAAAGGATATTTCCGATTTACGTCCAAATTCTAGCAAAAGATATGTTTAAAGTAGGATATGAGTATGGGTTCGAGTCTTTATGGTGAGGTAAGGGGGATTGACACCCAAAGCATGCATGCTGAGGATATAGCATGGTCTTAGAGTATTCTGAATGTGTGTAGAGCACCTCCTATTTCCCAGACAAAATGCACCATCTTCTTCCTGTTTCTTTAACAGGAAGAACAACAATTCAATTTATTTATTGAAATTCCATGGGCCAACATAGAATACGTCATTAGCTTTGGATGCAACGTTCAGTCATTAGTTGCGTATACCTCCCTGAGCTCATCATATCATGTGCTATCCTTAATGCACATCACTGGATGACCCCATCCCCCCCCACCTCCCTTTCTGCCAACTTCACTTTGCTTCCAGGAGTCAGGAGTGTTTTGTGGTTTGTCTCACTTTCTGATTTCTTCCCGTTCAGTTTTCCTCTCGATCCCTGTGATCCTCTGCACCGCTCTTTGTATTCCATACCGGAAAGAGGACTACCTAAAGAGGATGTGATTCCTAGACTCACGGGAATCTGTCTCAGGCATCAAAAGGGACGAACATGTCCCAATTTCCTCGATGTGGGTGGAAATGCAAGGGATTCTGCTAAGTGAAATCAGTCAGTCAGCGAAAGATCATTATCACAGGGTTTCACTCATATTGGAAAAAATATACTTCTTAAAAGGAAAAAAGTAGCCTGGTCTCCAAGTCTTCCAGATTTTATGCTAAATAAATGAAAATCTGCACTGTGAGTACAGTGAGTACTTTGAGTACAAGTGGTCATTGATAATTATGATATTGCCTCCTAACCCAAATGGTTCTTTGTGAAAGAATGTGTACATAATATGTATATATATATATTACTTTTTTTATGTAGAGACCTATATGTATATGTATAGATGTATATTTGGCAATGCTTACAGCACTCGGCATTATGTGTGTATATATATATATATATATATATATATATATACACATATATATATATATAAAGAGAGAGAGAGATAAATAGATGTATGGAAACGTATATATATATAATATATATATATATAATTTATATGCCCTTTTTTTTAAAAATAAGTGATTTCTTTTTTTCTTGAGAGAGAGAGAGAGAGAGAGAAAGCATGAGTGGCGGGCAGAGTCAGAGGGAGATGGAGAAGCAGAGTCCCCGCTGAGCAGGGATCCTGCATGGAGGCTCAATCCTGTGGCCCTGAGAGTATGACTTGAACCTAAAGCAGACACTTAACCAACAGAACCCCCCCAGGAGCCCCAACATATGCCCTTCCTCAGACCCATCTCCCGTTTAGCCCATCCCCCTGCCCACCTCCTCTCTGATCATCATCAGTGCATTCTCTATAGCTACCAGTCTGTTTCCTGGTGTGCCTCTCTCAATTTCACCCCATGTTCATTTGTTTTTTTTTAAATACCATATATAAGAGAAACCAGATAGAATTCATCTTTCTTTGACACATGTTTTTAAAATATTTTATTTATTTATTTGACTGACAGAGTTCACATGTAGGCAGAGACACAGACAGAGAGAGAGAGAGAGGAAGCACGCTCCCAGCCCAGCAAAGAACCCGAAGCGGGGCTCGATCCCAGTACCCTGAGAACATAACCTGAACTTAAGGCAGAGGCTTTAACCCACTGAGCCACACAGGCGTCCCTCTTTGACTCCTTTTGCTTCATATCGTCCACTGCAGCTGTATCCATGTCGTTCAAAATGGCAACATTTCTTTCATTTGGATGGCTGTGTAATATTCCATTACGCACACACACACGTATGCACACACACACAAACACTCATACACATTCTTATTTATTGAGTCATCTGTTGATACACATTTGAGTTATTTCCATCATTTTGGCATTGGTGATAATGCTATAAGCTGGGCTGCACATTTCCCTTCCAATTAGTGTTTTGGTATCTCTAGGGTCATTCCATCGTAGTGTAATGGCTAGAGAGCAGGGGAGTTCGGTTTTTAGAGTTTTGAGGGACCTCCATACTATCAAAAAGAACATTTCGGATTTACTTCCAAATTCTAGCAAAAGATATGTTGAAAGTAGGATATGAGTATGGGTTCGAGTCTTTATGGTGAGGTGAGGAGGATTGCGACCCAAAGCATGCATGCTGAGGATTCAGCATGGTCTTAGAGACTTCTGAATGTGTGTCGAGCACCTCCTATTTCCCAGACAAAATGCACCATCTTCTTCCTGTTTCTTTAACAGGAAGAACAACAATTCAATTTCTTTATTGAAATTCCATGGGCCAACATAGAATACGTCATTAGCTTTGGATGCAACGTTCAATCATTAGTTGCTTATACCTCCCTGAGCTCATCATATCGTGTGCCCTCCTTAATGCACATCACCGGGTGACCCCATCCCCCCCCACCTCCCTTTCTGCCAACTTCACTTTGCTTCCAGGAGTCAGGAGTGTTTTGTGGTTTGTCTCTCTTTCTGATTTCTTCCCGTTCAGTTTTCCTCTCGATCCCTGTGATCCTCTGCACTGCTCTTTATATTGCATACCGGAAAGAGGACTACCTAAAGAGGATGTGATTCCTAGACTCACGGGAATCTGTCTCAGGCATCAAAAGGGACGAACATGTCCCAATTTCCTCGATGTGGGTGGAAATGCAAGGGATTCTGCTAAGTGAAAGCAGTCAGTCAGCGAAAGATCATTATCACAGGGTTTCACTCATATTGGAAAAAAATATACTTCTTTTTTTTTCCCCATTTTATTTATTTTTCAGCGTAACAGTATTCATTCTTTTTGCACAACACCCAGTGCTCCATGAAAAGCGTGCCCTCCCCATTACCCACCACCTGTTCCCCCAACCTCCCACCCCTGACCCTTCAAAACCCTCAGGTTGTTTTTCAGAGTCCATAGTCTCTTATGGTTCGCCTCCCCTTCCAAATTTTTTTTTTAATAAACATATAATGTATTTTTATCCTCAGGGGTACAGGTCTGTGAATCGCCAGGTTTACACACTTCACAGCACTCATGATAGCACTTACCCTCCCCAATGTCCATAGTCCCCTCCCCCTCTCCCAATCCCACCTCCCTCCAGCAACCCCCAGTTTGTTTGTGAGATTAAGAGTCATTTATGGTTTGTCTCCCTCCCAATCCCATCTTGTTTCATTTATTCTTCTCCTATCCCCCTACCCCCCCATGTTGCTTCTCCATGTCCTCATATCAGGGAGATCATATGATAGTTGTTTTTCTCCGATTGACTTATTTCACTAAGCATGATACCCTCTAGTTCCATCCACGTCATCGCAAATGGCATGATTTCATTTCTTTCGATGGATGTATAGTATTCCATTGTGTATATATACCACATCTTCTTGATCCATTCATCTGTTGATGGACATCTAGGTTCTTTCCATAGTTTGGCTATTATAGACATTGCTGCTATAAACATTCGGGTACACGTGCCCCTTCGGATCACTATGTTTGTATCTTTAGGGTAAATACCCAGTAGTGCAATTGCTGGGTCATAGGGTAGTTCTATTTTCAACATTTTGAGGAACCTCCATGCTGTTTTCCAGAGTGGTTGCACCAGCTTGCATTCACACCAACAGTGGAGGAGGGTTCCCCTTTCTCCACATCCTCTCCAGCATCTGTCATTTCCTGACTTGTTCATTTTAGCCATCCTGACCGGTGTGAGGTGATATCTCATTGTGGTTTTGATTTGTATTTCCCTGATGCCGAGTGATGTGGAGCACTTTTTCATGTGTCTGTTGGCCATCTGGATGTCTTCTTTGCAGAAATGTCTGTTCATGTCCTCTGCCCATTTCTTGATTGGATTGTTTGTTCTTTGGGTGTTGAGTTTGCTAAGTTCCTTATAGATTTTGTATACTAGCCCTTTATCTGATATGTCGTTTGCAAATATCTTCTCCCATTCTGTCAGTTGTATTTTGGTTTTGTTAACTGTTTCCTTTGCTGTGCAAAAGCTTTTGATCTTGATGAAATCCCAATAGTTCATTTTTGCTCTTGCTTCCCTTGCCTTTGCCGTTGTTCCTAGGAAGATGTTGCTACGGCTGAGGTCGAAGAGGTTGCTGCATGCATTCTCCTCAAGGATTTTGATGGATTCCTTTCTCACATTGAGGTCCTTCATCCATTTGGAGTCTATTTTCGTGTGTGGTGTAAGGAAGTGGTCCAATTTCATTTTTCTGCATGTGGCTGTCCAATTTTCCCAGCACCATTTATTGAAGAGGCTGTCTTTTTTCCATTGGACATTCTTTCCTGCTTTGTCGAAGATTAGTTGACCATAGAGTTGAGGGTCTATTTCTGGGCTCTCTATTCTGTTCCACTGATCTATGTGTCTGTTTTTGTGCCAGTACCATGCTGTCTTGATGATGACAGCTTTGTAATAGAGCTTGAAGTCCGGAATTGTGATGCCACCCACTTTGGCTTTCTTTTTCAATATTCCTTTGGCTATTCGAGGTCTTTTCTGGTTCCATATAAATTTTAGGATTATTTGTTCCATTTCTTTGAAAAAATGGATGGTATTTTGATAGGGATTGCATTAAATGTGTAGATTGCTTTAGGTAGCATAGACATTTTCACAATATTTATTCTTCCAATCCAGGAGCATGGAAGATTTTTCCATTTTTTTGTGTCTTCCTCAATTTCTTTCATGAGTACTTTATAATTTTCTGTGTATAGATTCTTAGTCTCTTTGGTTAGGTTTATTCCTAGGTATCTTATAGTTTTGGGTACAATTGTGAATGGGATTGACTCCTTAATTTCTCTTTCTTCTGTCTTGTTGTTGGTGTACAGAAATGCAACTGATTTCTGTGCATTGATTTTATATCCTGACACTTTACTGAATTCCTGTACAAGTTCTAGCAGTTTTGGAGTGGAGTCTTTTGGGTTTTCCACATATAGTATCATATCATCTGTGAAGAGTGATAGTTTGACTTCTTCTTTACCGATTTGGATGCCTTTAATGTCTTTTTGTTGTCTGATTGCTGAGGCTAGGACTTCTAGTACTATGTTGAATAGCAGTGGTGATAATGGACATCCCTGCCGTGTTCCTGACCTTAATGGAAAAGCTTTCAGTTTTTCTCCATTGAGAATGATATTTGCGGTGGGTTTTTCATAGATGGCTTTGATAATATTGAGGTATGTGCCCTCTATCCCTACACTTTGAAGAGTTTTGATCAGGAAGGGATGATGTACTTTGTCAAATGCTTTTTCAGCATCTATTGAGAGTATCATATGGTTCTTGTCCTTTCTTTTATTAATGTTTTCTATCACATTGATTGATTTGCAGATGTTGAACCAACCCTGCAGCCCTGGAATAAATCCCACTTGATCGTGGTGAATAATCCTTTTAATGTAATGTTGAATCCTATTGGCTAGTATTTTGGCGAGAATTTTTGCGTCTGTGTTCATCAAGGATATTGGTCTGTAGTTCTCTTTTTTGGTGGGATCCTTGTCTGGTTTTGGGATCAAGGTGAGGCTTGCCTCATAAAATGAGTTTGGAAGTTTTCCTTCCATTTCTATTTTTTGGAACAGTTTCAGGAGAATAGGAATGAGTTCTTCTTTAAATGTTTGGTAGAATTCCCCTGGGAAGCCGTCTGGCCCTGGGCTTTTGTTTGTTTGGAGAGTTTTGATGACTGTTTCAATCTCCTTACTGGTTATGGGCCTGTTCAGGTTTTCTATTTCTTCCTGGTTCAGTTGTGGTAGTTTATATGTCTCTAGGAATGCATCCATTTCTTCCATATTGTCAAATTTGTTGGCGTAGAGTTGCTCATAGTATGTTCTTATAATTGTCTGTATTTCTTTGGTGTTAGTTGTGATCTCTCCTCTTTCATTCATGATTTTATTTATTTGGGTCCTTTCTCTTTTCTTTTTGATGAGTCTGGCCAGGGGTTTATCAATCTTATTGATTCTTTCAAGGAACCAGCTCCTAGTTTCATTGATTTTTTCTATTGTTTTTTTGGTTTCTATTTCATTGATTTCTGCTCTGATCTTTATGATTTCTCTTCTCCTGCTGGGTTTAGGGTTTCTTTCTTGTTCTTTCTCCAGCTCCTTTACGTGTAGGGTTAGGTTGTGTACTTGAGACCTTTCTTGTTTCTTGAGAAAGGCTTGTATCGCTATATATTTTCCTCTCAGGACTGCCTTTGCTGTGTCCCACAGATTTTGAACTGTTGTGTTTTCATTATCATTTGTTTCCATGAATTTTTTCCATTCTTCTTTAATTTCCTGGTTAACCCATTCATTCTTTAGAAGGATGCTGTTTAGTCTCCATGTATTTGGGTTCTTTCCAGCTTTCCTCTTGTTATTGAGTTCTAGCTTCAGAGCATTGTTGTCTGAAAATATGCAGGGAATGATCCTAATCTTTTGATACCGGTTGAGACCTGATTTGTGACCCAGGATGTGAGCTATTCTGGAGAAGGTTCCATGTGCACTAGAGAAGAATGTGTATTCTGTTGCTTTGGGATGAAATGTTCTGAATATATCTGTGATGTCCATCTGGTCCAGTGTGTCATTTAAGGCCTTTATTTCCTTGTTGATCTTTTGCTTGGATGATCTGTCCATTTCAGTGAGGGGAGTGTTAAAGTCCCCTACTATTATTGTATTATTATTGATGTGTTTCTTTGATTTTGTTATTAATTGGTTGATATAATTGGCTGCTCCCACGTTAGGGGCATAGATATTTAAAATGGTTAGATCTTCTTGTTGGACAGACCCTTTGAGTAGGATATAGTGTCCTTCCTCATCTCTTATTATAGTCTTTGGCTTGAAATCTAATTGATCTGATATAAGGATTGCCACCCCAGCTTTCTTCTGATGCCCATTAGCATGGTAAATTGTTTTCCACCCCCTCACTTTAAATCTGGAGGTGTCTTCGCGTCTAAAATGAGTTTCTTGTAGGCAACATACTGATGGGTTTTGTTTTTTTATCCATTCTGATACCCTGTGTCTTTTGATTGGGGCATTTAGCCCATTCACATTCAGGGTAACTATTGAGAGATATGAATTTAGTGCCATTATTAGCCTATAAGGTGACTGTTACTGTATATTGTCTCTGTACCTTTCTGATCTACTACTTTTAGGCTCTCTCTTTGCTTAGAGGACCCCTTTCAATATTTCCTGTAGAGCTGGTTTGGTGTTTGCAAATTCTTTCAGTTTTTGTTTGTCCTGGAATCTTTTTATCTCTCCTTCTATTTTCAATGATAGCTTAGCTGGATAGTGTATTCTTGGCTGCATGTTTTTCTCGTTTAGTGCTCTGAATATATCATGCCAGCTCTTTCTGGCCTGCCAGGTCTCTGTGGATAAGTCTGCCGCCAATCTAATATTTTTACCATTGTATGTTACAGACTTCTTTTCTCGGGCTGCTTTCAGGATTTTCTCTTTGTCACTAAGACTTGTAAATTTTACTATTAGGTGACGGGGTGTGGACCTATTCTTGTTGACTTTGAGGGGGGTTCTCTGCATCTCCTGGATTTTGATGCTTGTTCCCTTTGCCATATTAGGGAAATTCTCTCCAATGATTCTCTCCAATAGACCTTCTGCTCCCCTCTCTGTTTCTTCTTCTTCTGGAATCCCAATTATTCTAATGTTGTTTCGTCTTATGGTGTCACTTATCTCTCGAATTTTCCCCTCATGGTCCAGTAGCTGTTTGTCCCTCTTTTGCTCGGCTTCTTATTCTCTGTCATTTGGTCTTCTATATCAATAATTCTTTCTTCTGCCTCATTTATCCTAGCAGTGAGAGCCTCCATTTTTGATTGCACCTCATTAATAGCTTTTTTGATTTCAACTTGGTTAGATTTTAGTTCTTTAATTTCTCCAGAAAGGGCTTTAATATCTCCAGAGAGGGTTTCTCTAATATCTTCCATGCCTTTTTCGAGCCCAGCTAGAATGTTCAGAATCGTCATTCTGAACTCTTGATCTGATATATTACCAATGTCTGTGTTAATTAGGTCCCTAGCCTTCGGTACTGTCTCTTGTTCTTTTGTTTGTGGTGATTTTTTCCGCCTTGTCATTTTGTCCAGAGAAGAGGATATGAAGGAGCAAATAAACTACTAAAAGGGTGGCAAAGACCCCAGAAAATTGCGCTGTAACCAAATCAGAAGAGACCCCTAATTGTGGGGGGGAGAAAGGGGATAAAAACAGGTTCTGAAAAAAAAAAGAAAAGAAAAAAAAAAGGGGAAAAAAAAAGAAAAAATTTTAAAAAATAAAACAAATAAAAAAATATAAAGAAGAAAGAAAAAAATATATATATTTAGATGAACTAGTCAAAAAACGTTAAAAAAGAAAAGGGTAAAAGTTTTAAAAAATTTAGCAGAAGAAGAAAAAAGAAAAAAGAAAAAAAATTGAAAAAAGAAAAAAAAAATTGAAGTAGCCACAAGACTAAAGAATCATGGGGAGAAAGCCATGAGTTCCGTGCTTTGCTTTCTCCTCCTCTGGAATTGCTCTGCTGTCAGGAATTGAACCTGCTTTCTCCTTGATAGATGAACTTCGTCCTGGCTGGATATTTTGTTGATCTTCTGGGGGAGGGGCCTGTTGTAGTGACTCTCAAGTGTCTTTGCCTGAGGCGGGATTGCACCGCCCTTACCTGCGGCCGGACTAAGTAATCGGCTCGGGTTCGCTTTTGGGAGCTTCTGTTCCCTGAACACTTTCCGTAGAGTTCCGGAGGACGGGAATGAAAATGGTGGCCTCCTAGTCTCCGGCCTGGAGGAGCCGAGAGCCTGGGGCCCCACTCCTCAGTGCGCCCCCAGAGGACAGCACCCAATTACTCCCGTATCCCCAGCCTCTAGCCGCGCTCCTAGCTCACCCAGCCCGCGACCAGTTCAAGGTAACCCCGAGCTGAGAGTTCAATCCTCGGCTCTGTCTCTGCAGCCGGCTTCTCCGTTCTAATACCTGCGAGCTCTCCGAAACTCTGACACCCCCGATCCTTCTGTGACCCTGCGGGGCCTGGGGCCACGCTGACCCCGCGTGGGCTTCACCCTGGTTTAGCCTCTGGAGCAATGTCCCTCAGTGGAACAGACTTTTAAAAGTCCTGATT
The DNA here is from genome assembly GCF_922984935.1 of Meles meles. Lineage (NCBI taxonomy): Eukaryota > Metazoa > Chordata > Mammalia > Carnivora > Mustelidae > Meles > Meles meles. The sequence continues at coordinate 91,704,128 of NC_060087.1, read as the reverse complement.
TTGTGCTCCGTTTCTCCGCCGCTTGCCGGGAGCCGGCCCCACCCCCCGCGGTCTATCTTCCCGTCGTTTTAGATTCACTTCTCCGCCAGTCCTACCTTTCAGAAAGTGGTTGATTTTCTGTTTCTAGAGTTGCTGTTCTTCTTCTCTTCGCTCTCCTGTTGGATTTGTAGGTGTTTGCAATGTTTAGATAAGCTATCGAGCTGATCTCCTGCTACCTGATGTAGTCTCAGGCTGCTACTTCTCCGCCATCTTGACTCCTCCCCCGGAAAAAATATACTTCTTAAAAGGAAAAAAAGTAGGCTGGTCTCCAAGTCTTCCAGGTTTTATGCTAAATAAATGAAAATCTGCACTGTGAGTACAGTGAGTACTTTGAGTACAAGCGGTCATTGATAATTATGATATTGCCTCCTAACCCAAATGGTTCTTTGTGAAAGAATGTGTACATAATATGTATATATATATATTACTTTTTTTACGTAGAGACCTATATGTATATGTATAGATGTATATTTGGCAATGCTTACAGCACTCGGCATTATGTATATATATATATATACATATATATATATAAAGAGAGAGAGAGATAAATAGATGTATGGAAACGTATATATATATAATATATATATATAATTTATATGCCCTTTTTTAAAAAAATAAGTGATTTCTTTTTTTCTTGAGAGAGAGAGAGAGAGAGAAAGCATGAGTGGCGGGCAGAGTCAGAGGGAGATGGAGAAGCAGAGTCCCCGCTGAGCAGGGATCCTGCATGGAGGCTCAATCCTGTGGCCCTGAGAGTATGACTTGAACCTAAAGCAGACACTTAACCAACAGAACCCCCCCAGGAGCCCCAACATATGCCCTTCCTCAGACCCATCTCCCGTTTAGCCCATCCCCCTGCCCACCTCTTCTCTGATCATCATCAGTGCATTCTCTATAGCTACCAGTCTGTTTCCTGGTTTGCCTCTCTCAATTTCACCCCATGTTCATTTGTTTTTTTTTAAATACCATATATAAGAGAAACCAGATAGAATTCATCTTTCTTTGACACATGTTTTTAAAATATTTTATTTATTTATTTGACTGACAGAGTTCACATGTAGGCAGAGACACAGGCAGAGAAAGAGAGAGAGGAAGCACGCTCCCAGCCCAGCAAAGAACCCGAAGCGGGGCTCGATCCCAGTACCCTGAGACCATAACCTGAACTTAAGGCAGAAGCTTTAACCCACTGAGCCACACAGGCGTCCCTCTTTGACTCATTTTGCTTCATATGGTCCTCTGAAGCTGTATCCATGTCGTTCAAAATGGCAACATTTCTTTCATTTGGATGGCTGAGTAATATTCCATTACACACACACACACACACACACACACACACACACACGCATGCACACACACAAACACTCACACACATTCTTATTTATTGAGTCATCTGTTGATGGACATTTGAGTTATTTCCATCATTTTGGCATTGGAGGTAATGCTATAAGCTGGGCTGCACATTTCCCTTCCAATTAGTGTTTTGGTATCTCTGGGTCATTCCATCGTAGTATAATGGCTGGAGAGCAGGGGAGTTCGGTTTTTAGTTTTTTGAGGGACCTCCATACTATCAAAAAGAACATTTCCGATTTACTTCCAAATTCTAGCAAAAGATATGCTTAATTAGGATATATGTATATGTATAGATGTATATTTGGCAATGTGTACAGCACACAGCGTTTTATATATATATATTATATATAATATATATATATGTAAACCTATATGTATATATATAATATATATATAATATATATGCCCTGGTTTTTAAAAGAAGTGATTTCTTTATTTGAGAGAGAGAGAGAGAAAGCATGAGTGGCGGGCAGTCAGAGGGAGATGGAGAAGCAGACTCCCGCTGAGCCAGGATCCTGCATGGAGGCTCAATGCTGTGGCCCTGAGAGTATGACTTGAGCCTAAAGCAGACACTTAACTGACAGAACCCCCCCAGGAGCCCAAACATATGCCCTTCCTCAGACCCATCTCCCGTTTAGCCCATCCCCCTGCTCACCTCCTCTCAGATCATCATCAGTACATTCTCTAGAGCTACCAGTCTGTTTCCTGGATTGCCTCTCTCAATTTCTCCACATGTTCATTTGTTTTTTTTAAATACCATATATGAGAGAAACCACATAGAATTCATCTTTCTTTGACTCATTTTGCTTCATATGGTCCTCTGTAGCTGTATCCATGTCATTCAAATGGCAACATTTCTTTTATTTGGATGGCTGAGTAATATTCCATTACACACACACACACACACACACACACACGCACACACACACAAACATTCACACCATTTGAGTTATTTCCATCATTTTGGCATTGGTGATAATGCCATAAGCATTGGGCTGTACATTTACCTTCCAATTAGTGTTTTGGTATCTCTAGGGTCATTCCATGGCAGTGTAATGGCTGGAGAGCAGGGGAGTTCGGTTTTTAGTTTTTTGAGGGACCTCCATACTATCAAAAAGAACATTCTGATTTACTTCCAAATTCTAGCAAAAGATATGTTTAAAGTAGGATATGAGTATGGGTTCGAGTCTTTATGGTGAGGTGAGGGGGATTGCCACCCAAAGCATGCATGCTGAGGATTTCAGCATGGTCTTAGAATATCCTGAATGTGTGTCGAGCACCAGCCATGTGCCAGATAATATGCACAATCTTCTTCATGTTTCTTTAACTCTTTTCTACCCACTGCTTGTAGTTGAAAGGCACAACTCCAAAAGGGAGAGCTGTATGCTCCCACCCACTGAGACTGCCCAGTGCTGCTGCACCATTGTCTTGAATCCCCACAACAGCTGGGAAGAGTAGAGCTGGAGTTTAAGACAGGTGGCTGTGACTCTGAATCCTCAGCCTTTCCTGAGAATTGACGTATGCCAGACCATCCAACCTTTTCCAAGTAGATAAAGAGCTTAGGGAATGGTTGACATATTTTCCTTATACTTTAAGAAACAGTCTAATGTTCCTGGAAAAGAAAATTGTAAAATGAGATGAAATAGTTGTTTTTTTCATTACCGTTCTGTATCTTCAACAATACTTGTGAAAACGGTCATGCAGCACATTGATTTTGAAAACCTGGGAGTCTGAGGAATTCTTGTATAATAATGACATTGCGTGGCTAAGAGGGATCATGACCAAAGTCTTCAAGAAATCCATTTCATGTCAGTTTGGGAGCTGGCTACTAGAGGGCAGCTCTGATCTGCTTTCTGTCAAGTTGACAGGGTTGAAGGTGGCAGAAAGTTGGGTCATGATTCCACATGTCCTCTCCAAACTGCCACAAAGAAATGGATAAATCAGTAGATCGATACATATAGCCTAAATAGCCTCAAGCAGCATCTTTGCATCCTGTAGCGATGCACAAAATTACTTAGCTCTGAGCCCTGGAGCCATGATGTTTCCGTTCTCCCCGGGACACCACCATTTACATGCTGCGTAAACTTGGCCACATCACAGAATCTCTCCAGACCTTATAGTTTTGTCCTCCTCTGACGAGAGAATTAAAATTATCCTCCCCGGGGCAGCTGGGTGGCTCAGTGGTTTAAGCTGCTGCCTTTGTCTCAGGTAGTGATATCAGGGTCCTGGGATCAAGTCCCACATCTGGCTGGCTGCTCAGCAGGGATCCTGCTTCCCTCTCTCCCTCTCTCTCTCTCTGTTGCTTCTCTGTCTACTTGTGATGTCTCTGTCAAATAAATAAATAAAACCTTTAAAAAAATCGTCCGCCCCTTGGGGTTGCAGGCTGGCTAAGTCTGTAGAGCATTTGACTCTGGACCTCAGGGTCAGGGGTGGAAACCCCACCCTGGCCATCGGGCTCACTTCAGAAAGTAAAAGAGGGGCTCCTGGGTGGCCCAGTTGGTGAATCATCGGCTTTGTGCTAGGGTCATGATCCCAGGGCCCTTGGATCGAGCCCCACCTCGTCGGGCTCCCTGCTCAGCAAAAAGCCTTCTTGTCCCTCTCCTTCTGTCTGCCACTCGGCCTGCTTTTGCTCCCTCTCTCTCGGCCAAAGGAATGAATGAAATGTTTCTTTATTGAAATTCCATTGGCCAACATAGAATACATCATTAGATTTGGATGCAACGTTCAATCATTAGTTGCCTATACCTCCCTGAGCTCATCATATCATGTGCCCTCCTTAATGCACATCACCAGGTGACCCCATCCCCCCACCCTCCTCCCTTTCTGCCAACTTCACTTTGTTTCCAGGAGTCAGGAGTGTTTTGTGGTTTGTCTCTCTTTCTGATTTCTTCCCGTTCAGTTTTCCTCTCGATCCCTGTGATCCTCTGCCCTATTCCTTATATTCCATACAGGAAAGGGGACTACCTAAAGAGGATGTGGATCCTAGACTCACTGGAATCTGACTCAGGCATCAGAAGGGGCGAATACCTCTCATTTTCCTCAATGTGGGTGGAAATGCAAGGGATTCTGCTAAGTGAAGTTAGTGAGTCAGAGAAAGATCATTATCACAGGGTTTAACTCATATTGGAATAAATATATTTCTAAAAAAGAAAATCAATAACCTGATCTCCAAGTCGTCCAGGTGTTATGCTAAATAAATGAAAATCTGCAATGTCAGTACAGTGAGTGTCCGTTGAGAAGTGGTCATTGATAATTACGATATTGCCTCCTAACCCAAACGGTCCTTCGTGAAAGAATGTATAGATAGTGTATATATATATATATACTTTTTAACGTAGAAACCTATATGTATATGTATAGATGTATGTTTGGCAATGGTTACAGCACTTGGCTTTTTATATATATACAGATATAGATCGATAGATAGATAGCTACATAGATATATATATGTAAAGCTATATGTATATATATAATATATATATAATATATATGCCCTGTTTTTTAAAAAGAAGTGATTTCCTTATTTGAGAGAGAGAGAGAGAGAGAACAAGCATGAGTGGCAGGCAGAGACAGAGGGAGATGGAGAAGCAGAGTCCCCGCTGAGCAGGGATCCTGAATGGAGGCTCAATCCTGTGGCCCAGAGTATGACTTGAGCCTAAAGCAGACATTTATCTGAAAGAAACCCCCAAGGAGCCCCATCATATGCCCTTTCTCAGACCCATTTCCCGTTTAGCCCATCCCCCTGCCCACCTCCTCTCTGAACAACATCAGTGCATTCTCTAGAGCTTCCAGTCTGTTTCCTGGTTTGCCTCTCTCCATTTTTCCCCATGTTCATTTGTTTTTCTTTTAAATACCATATATGAGAGAAACCACACAGAATTCATCTTTCTTTGACTCCTTTTGCTTCATATGGTCCTCTGCAGCTGTATCCATGTCGTTCAAAATGGCAACATAACTTTCATTTGGATGGCTGAATAATGTTCCATTTCACACACACACACACACACACAAACACTCACACACATTCTTATTTATTGAGTCATCTGTTGATGGACATTTGAGTTATTTCCATCGTTTTGGCATTGGTGATAATGCTCTAAGCATTGGGCTGCACATTTCCCTTCCAATTAGTTTTTTGGTATCTCTAGGGTCATTCCATCGTAGTGTGATGGCTGGCAAGCAGGGGAGTTCAGTTTTTAGATTTTTGAGGGACCTCCATACTATCAAAAAGAACATTTCGGATTTACGTCCAAATTCTAGCAAAAGATATGTGTAAAGTAGGATATGAGTATGGTTCGAGTCTTTATGGTGAGGTGAGGGGGATTGCCACCCAAAGCATGCATACTGAGGATTCAGCATCGTCTTAGAGACGTCTGAATATGTGTCGAGCACCTACCATGGGCCAGAAAATATGCACCATCTTTTCATATTTCTTTTTCTCTTTTCTACCCACTGCTTGGGGTTCAAACGCACAACCCCAAAAGGGAGAGCTGTATGCTCCCACCCACTGAGACTGCCGAGTGCTGCTGCACCGTTGTCTTGAATCCCCACAACAGCTGGGAAGAGTAGAGCTGGAGTTTGAAGGCAGGTGGCTGAGACTCCGGATCCTCAGCCTTTCCTGAGAACTGACGTATGCCAGATCATCAAACCTTTACCCAGAGGAAAAAGAGCTGACGGAATGGTTGACATGTTTTCCTTATACTTTAAGAAACAGTCCACTGTTCCTTGAAAATAGTAAAAGGAGGTGAAAGATTGGCCTTTTTCCTTACCGTTCTGCATCTTCAACAATACTTGTGAAATCGGTCATGCAGCACATTGATTTTGAAAACCTGGGAGTCTGAGGAATTCTTGTATAATACTGACATGCGTGGCTAAGAGGATTCATGACCAAAGTCCTCAAGAAATCCCTTTCATGGGTCGCCTGGGTGGCTCAGTGGATTAAGCCGCTGCCTTCGGCTAGGGTCATGATCTCAGGGTCCTGGGATCTAGCCCCGCATCGGGCTCTCTGCTCCGCAGGGAGCCTGCTTCCTCCTCTCTCTCTGCCTGCCTCTCTGCCTACTTGTGATCTCTCTCTCTGTCAAATAAATAAATAAAATCTTTAAAAAAAAAAAAAGAAATCCCTTTCATGTCACTCAGGGAGCTGGCTCACCTTGCGCTTGGGTCATGATCCCAGGGCCCTGGCATCGAGCCCCACCTCATCGGGCTCCCTGGTTAGTAAGAAGCCTGCATCTCCCTCTCCTTCTGCCTGCCACTTGGCCTGCTTTTGCTCCCTCTCTCTAGGCCAAAGGAATGAATGAAATGTTTCTTTATTGAAATACCATGGGCCATCATACGATACATCATTAGCTTTGGATGCAACGTTCAATCATTAGTTGCCTATACCTCCCTGAGCTCATCATATCATGTGCCCTCCTTAATGCACATCACCGGCTGACACCATCTCCCCACCCACCTCCCTTTCTGCCAACTTCACTTTGCCTCCAGGATCAGGAGTGTTTTGTGGTTTGTCTCTCTTTCTGATTTCTTCCCGTTCAGTTTTCCTCTCGATCCCTGTGATCCTCTGCCCTATTCCTTATATTCCATACAGGAAAGGGGACTACCTAAAGAGGATGTGGATCCTAGACTCACTGGAATCTGACTCAGGCATCAGAAGGGACGAATACCTTCCATTATCCTCGATGTGGGTGGAAATGCAAGGGATTCTGCTAAGTGAAATCAGTGAGTCAGAGAAAGATCATTATCACAGTGTTTCGCTCATATTGGAAAAAATATATTTCTAAAATGCGAATAAAATAGCCTGGTCTCCAAGTCTTCCAGGTGTTATGCTAAATAAATGAAAATCTGCGCTCTGAGTTCAGTGAGTGCCCGTTGAGAAGTGGTTATTGAGAATTATAATATTTCCTCCTACCCAAACGGTCCTTTGTGAAAGAATATATATATAGTATATACCTATATGTATATGTATAGATGTATATTTGGCAGTGCTTACAACACTCGGCATTATATATATATAAACATACATGTATATATATAAAATATATATAACATATATGTCCTGTTTTTGAAAAAGAACTGATTTCTTTATTTGAGAGAGAGAGAGAGAGAGAGAGAGAAAGCATGAGTGGCGGGCAGATTCAGAGGGAGAAGGAGTCGCAGACTCCCCGCTGAGCAGGGATCCTGCATGGAGGCTCAATCCTGTGGCCCTGAGAGTATGCCTTGAGCCTAAAGCAGACACTTAACCAACCAAACCCCCCAGGAGCCCCAACATATGCCGTTCTTCAGACCCAACTCCCGTTTAGCCCATCCCTCTGCCCACCTCCTCTATGATCATCATCAGTGCATTCTCTATAGCTACCAGTCTTTTTCCTGGATTTCCTCTCTCATTTTCACCCCATGTTCATTTGTTTTGTTTTTTTTAAATACCATATATGAGAGAAATAACATAGAATTCATCTTTCTTTGACTCTTTTTGCTTCATAAGTTCCTCTGCAGCTGAATCCATGTTGTTCAAAATGGCAACATTTCTTTCATTTGGATGGCTGAGTAATATTCTATTACACACACACACACACACATACACACACACACACACACACAAACACTCACACACATTCTTATTTATTGAGTCATCTGTTGATGGACACTTGAGGTATTTCCATCATTTTGGCACTGGTGGTAATGCTATAAGTATTGGGCTGCACATTTCCCTTCCAATTAGTGTTTTGGTATCTCTAGGATCATTCCATCATAGTGTAATGCCTGGAGAGCAGGGGAGTTTGGTTTTTCGATTTTTGAGGGACCTCCATACTATCAAAACGATCATTTCCGATTTACTTCGAAATTCGAGCAAAAGATATGTTGGAAGTAGGATATGAGTATGGGTTCGAGTCTTTATGGTGAGTTGAGGGGGATTGCCACCCAAAGCATGCATGCTGAGGATTCAGCATGGTCTTAGAGTATTCTGAATGTGGGTCGAGCACCTACTAGTGCCAGAAAATATGCACCGTCTTCTTCATATTTCTTTAAGTCATTTATACTTCCTGCTTGGGGCTCAAATGCACAACCCCGAAAGGGAGAGCTTTAGGCTCCCAGCAATTGAGACAGCCGGGTGCCGCTGCACCATTGTCTTGAATCCCCACAACAGCTGTGACGAGTAGAGCTGGAGTTTAAAGCAGGTGGTTGTGACTCAGAATCCTCAGTCTTTCCTGAACCCTGACTTATGCCAGAGCATCAAAGCTTTACCCCGAATAAAAAGAGCTTACAGAATTGTTCTCTTGTTTTCTGTATACTTTAAGAAACACTCCACTGTTTATTGAAAATAAAATAGTAAAATGAGATGAAATATATATTTTCTTACTTACCGTTCTGCGTCTTTTTAATATTTTTACAACATTTATGCAGCACATTGATTTTGAAAACCTGGGAGTTTGAGGAATTGTTGTAGAATAATGACATGGCATGGCTACAAGGAATCATGACCACAGTCCTCAAAAAATTCCTTTCATGTCAGTTTTGGATCTGGCTACAAGAAGGCAGCACTTAGCTGCTTTCTCTCAAGTTCACTGGGTTTGAAGGTGACAGAAAATTGGGTCATGATTCCACGTGTCCACTCTAAACGGCCAAAAAGAAATGGAAAAATAAGTAGATCGATACATGTAGCCAAATACCCTCAAGCAACCTCGTTGCCTCCAGTAGCAATGCAGGAAAATTATTTAGCTCTGAGCCCTAGAACCATGCTGCTTCCGTTTCCCCAGGATTCCACCATTTACCTGCTGTGTGAACTTGGCCACATCACCGAACCTCTCCGGACTTGATGGTTTTGTCCACCTCTGACGTGAGAACTAAAATCGTGCACCCCTGGTGGTGGCTGTCTGGCTATGTCTGTAGAGCATTTGACTCTTGATCTCAGGGTCAGGGTATGAAACCCAGCCCTGCGCGTGGGGCTCACTTCAGAAAGTAAAAGAGGGGCTCCTGGGTGGCCCAGTTGGTGAAGTATCGGCCTTGGGCTTGGGTCATGATCTCAGGGCCCTGGCATTGAGCCCCAGCTCGTCTGGCTCCCTGCTTATCAAGGAACCTGCTTCTCCTTCTCCTTCTGCCTGCCACTCGGCCTGCTTCTGCTCTCCTTCTCTCGGCCAAAGGAATAAATCAAATGTTTCTTTATTGAAATTCCATGGGCAAACATAGAATACATCTTTAGCTTTGGATGCAATCTTCAATGATTAGTTGGGTATACCTCCCAGGGCTCATCATATCATGTGCCCTCCTTAATGCGCATCACCGGGTGACCCCATCCCCCCAACCACCTCCCTTTCTGCCAATTTCACTTGCTTCCAGGAGTCAGGAGTTTATTGTGGTTTGTGTCTCTTTCTGATTTCTTCCCATTCAATTTTCCTCTCGATCCCTGTGATCCTCTGCGCTATTCCTTATATTCCATACTGGAAAGAGGACTACCTAAAGAGGATGTGGTTCCTAGACTCACTGGAATCTGAATCTGGCCTCGGAAATGATGAATACCTCCCATTTATCTCGACGTGGGTGGAACTGCAGGGGATTCTGCTACGTGAAATAAGTCAGTTGGAGAAAGTCCATAATCACAGGGTTTCACTCATATTTGAAAAAATATTGTTCTAAAAAAGAAAACAAAAAAAGCATGGTATCCACTTCTTCCAGGTGTTATGAGAAATAAATGAAAAACTGTACTATGTATACCAAGCGTGCCTGTTGTGAAGAGATCATTAGTAATGATGACATTGCCCCCTTCCACAAACTTCCTTTAAAAAATATGTATTTTGTATATATATGTATATTTTTTTCTCTTCTTATGGCACTCTGCAAGTTATGTATAAATACATATATAAATATGTAAATATATATATGTTTATATATATATAAAGTGGCATATATATACATATAAGTCCCCTATTTTATTAGAAATTTTTTTATTTATTTGAGATAGAGCTGGATGAGAGATGGTTATATATACATAAATTTAGACCATATAATTATATATATATACACACACAAACAAATATATATATATATATATATATTTATATATATAAAACTTGTGGAATGTCATAAACAATGAGGAAATTTTGTTATTACTGCTGAATTCACAATGAACTTTCAGTGGATTAAGGTTTATGTGAAGCATTTAAAAAGAGGTTCAGAATTGGAATCTGAGCCCAGACTGGAATCAGGCAGATCCCGCTTTGAGTCTGGCCTGGGCAGGTTCCCTGCTCTGCCTCACCCTCATTTACCTAATGCAGAGAAAGTAATGTGACAGGCAGCACAGAGTTTTTGTGACCATAGAAATGAGAGAGGGCCTTTCATGCTCCTAGGCGGTGATTGGCTGGTAGGGCTGAAAGCTCTGTATCCCTCCTCAACCACAGCAGGGTTAGACGTGACTCTGCAGCCCTCGTGGCCAAATGCAGACATTTGTCTAGCATCCTTTCTTGGAGTTTTCCTCTCCTACTCTCATTCATCTTCCCCCCACCTCCCTTGCTCCCCAGGTTCTCATGTGACTTCCTGACTGCAAGGAGCTACTTGTCCAAGCCTCATTCTGGATGATTAACTAACACATGTTTCTGGACCTATTTTTATAGTCCATGCCCCAGCCCTGCAGAATTAGCTATTCATTCTGTGTCTTGGTTCCAAAGGAATACATAGATCCCAGGCTAATGCCATGGAAAGAAAGCTTTTGCTACTTTCCCATGATGTATATAATTGTGGGTTCCTGTAGTGTCTAGCAGTATAAAAATGAAATGTGAAGGGACTGTATTTTTGTCTCTATATCAAAACTTAAGAAGGAAGCTAAAGAGATATGTCTGCCCTTGCAATCAGTCTTGTGGTGTGAAAAGGTCATTTGGGATGCTTTCATTACACGTCTTTTAAGGAAGGAAAGATCATTCAGAGGTAACTGAATTCTGTGAATTGTTAGTCTTCGATATTGGGGATGTAGAACGGGAACTGGTATGTTTCAGTAAAATCCTGTAGGATCCCACTAACATTCCAGTGTGATAACATTTAACCAGATAGTGTGGCTGAGCTTTCTGACCCAGTGGTTCTAAAACATTTGTAGGCATGATCCCTGATTATACTCATGGATGTGAAGTTTTTGAATTTTGTTTGACTCAGGAGGAGCCCAAATGGTTGTTCTAAAATGATCATTAATTATATTGTCACCGAAGTCTGGAGATCCAATGTGTATTTTTGAGTCTATGGATAAATCCAATGGGCTCACCCTGTGATTTTTTTTAAGGGGCAGTGCTTAAGAGCTTTGGCTCTGAATCTAGACCACTTATTTTCTTCACAGTCTGCCTCTACCCCTCCTATCTGTGTGTCCGTGGGCAAATTGCTTGAATCCTCTATGCCTCTGTTTCCTCATGTCTAAAATGTGGATGCTAATAATACCAACCCTATAGGACTGTTGCAATGATTCAGTTATTTAGTTTATGTAAAGCCCATACAACATTGCCAGCACATAGTGAACCATGAGTTAACTATTAATATTTACAGAGAGGGGTGCCTGGGTGGCTTAGCCGCTTAAGCATCTGACTCTTGGTTTCAACTCAGGTCATGAACTCATGGTCCAGGACTCCAGTCCCATGCAGGGTTCCACGCCGAGTGGGGAGTCTGCCTGAGGATTCTCTCCCTCTTCTGCTGCCTCTGCCCCTGCTAAAATAAATAAAAGAATCTTTAAAAAGTATTTGCAGAAAGATGCAAGGACTTATGGATCTCTTAATTTAAAAAAATTACTGTAGAAATTTTATTTATGTACATGGACTTTGTTGGAGACCAATTGCTTTGGGTTTGAACTCTGACTGCACCAGAATCAGACTGTCTGGGTTTAAACCCTGGCTATGTGTCTTTCCGTAAGTTTCTTTAAGCTCTCTGCACATCTGGAATTCAAAAAGTATCTATCTCATGGGATTGTTGTGCAGGTGAAAGGAGGCAGGGCTTCTAAGAACAACTGTCACATCATCAGCACTCAGTAAATAACACTGCCTTATTTATGTGTCTTGGCTTCCTCATTTACAAACGGGGAGAATAATACCTATCTCATGGTTGTTGTGAGTCTAAAAGGAGATGATGTACATGTGAAAATGCCTACCATACAAAAAAAAGACAGAGATTGAGTGTTAGCAAGGACACAGAGAAACAAAACCCCTCACATATTACTACTGGGTGGGTAAAAGTCTACAGCATCTTTGGAAAACAGTCTGGTAGTTCCTCAAAAAGTTCAACATGGAGTTATCCTGTAACCCAAGAATTCCAGTTTTAGGCATATAGCTCGGCGTATCTAAAACTTATGTCCACACAAAAAAAGTATACACAAAGTTCACAGAGACATTATTTGTAATAGCCCCCAAATGGAAACCGCCCCAAAGTCCATCCATGGAGAAATGAATGAGCAGAAGCAGTAAAGCCAATAAAATGGAATATTATTCAGCCATAAAGAAGGAACAGGGTAGTGGCATGTGCTACAACACACATCACCCTTGAAAATACGCTAAGTCAAAGAAGCCAGTGATGAATGACTGCATACTGTGTTTATACTTATACAAAATGTCCACGATGGGTACAGGATTTCTTTGGGAGGAGGAGAACAAAAATGTTCTAGAATTAGTGATGGTTATTGTTGTTACCACCTTGTGAATATATTTGAAAAACACTGAATGGTACACTTTAGATGAGTGAATTTTGTGGTATGTGATTTATGTCTCAATAAAGTGGTTATTTTTTTAAAAATGTCTGCCACATAGTAGCCCTAATTTAACACAAGTAATTTGCAGCCACCAACACTCTGCTCTTACCTTAGGAAACTAGAACAGGGACCTGAACGAATGGTGCCCATGACAGAAGGCCCACTCAGGGAAAAAAGGATAGATCTAGAGCATGGGAGGTTTGCCAAGGTGTGGGTTAAGTTGGAGGGAAAGGCAATGAAGGCATTTAAGGGGACCAAAAGGAGAGACAAACTACATGTACTTTGAATTTTGCAGGGATCCATCCTGAACCATCTTTCCTGTCCTGGACTGAAATCACAGCTGATGAATGTTCTGGCATTTCAAGCTGTCCCAGAGAAGGGGCGATGTGTGGCTATTCGTCAGAAAGGAAAAAGGAAGAAAACAGAGGCAAATCTGAGGGCATGTAAGTCTGATTTTGAAAGGCAGAAGAAGGCAGTAGTCCATGGAGGACACGTTTATCCAGAGGACTCTAATTGTTCCTTAAGGTCTGGGTCAATGCCTTTAGGTCAGCACTAACTCTGCTCCAAGGGGGATCATTTTAAAGGATTAGAAGTGTCTGTCTAAATCCTATGCCCGGTCTTGGTCTGGGGATGCCAAAGAGTGGTTCACAAGAAGGTTTACTATCCCTCTCAGTTATTTATCTCATTAATGGAATTTATCAGCAGACTGGAGTCCTTGTTCAGGATGATGAGCGTCCAGACGTCTCCCTGAAAGGAATACACTGGGTAGCCATGCCAGAGATTTGCATGCACAGAAGGCAAATGGAAGACATTTGAACAGTGCATTACATGGAGAGTAGTTGACAGCTCTTGTTTATTAAGAAAGATTGTAATGGGGAAGAAAGACGCCCCACATAGGGGCTGAGATTTTTGACTGAGAGGTAACAGTTTTACTGCAACATATAGTAAAAATAAATGAAGCCAAGGAAAGAATGAAAGAGAGAGAAAGAAAGAAAGAAAGAAAGAAAGGGAGGGGGGAAGAACTTTCAATACTTTAAATCAAGATTTGGTCTCAAAGGTTTTCACTTCGATTCACTCATGACTCTTTTTATTGCTTCCTGATGCTGTCTTACACAAGCCGTTAACTGGATTCAGTCTGTAATGGCAAAGATCAATCAGCCACAGAAGTCCTTGGCTTGACAACTAAGATGAGGAAGCATTTTCCTCAGAGCTATTTGACATAGTCCGTTTTTGTACATGTTTAAAGAATAGTTGTTTTCCTTGTGAAATCTGCCTTCCCACCAGATTGTGAAAGCCACCTGAAATGAAACGATGCCTCCCTATGCTCTGGGTATTTTCTGCGGAAGCCCGATTCCATGCAGGTGTTCAAATCTGAGTTACCTAGGCAACGGCCCCAGAAGAGCTGTGGGTCAGTAGTATTCTATTTCCAAAATTTTGTATCTTTAAGCTTTGCTTATGTCCACATTTCCCATAAACCCCAGGGGAAGCTTCAGTCAGCTCGTTTTGAAGAGAGTGTCTTTTTTTAAAGATTTTATTTATTTATTTGACAGAGAGAGAGAGAGAGAGAGAGAGAGATCACAAATAGGCAGAGAGACAGGCAGAGAGAGAGGGGGAAGCAGGCTCCCTGCTGAGCAGAGAGCCCGATGTGGGCCTCGATCCGAGGGCCCTGAGGTCATCACCTGAGCTGAAGTCAGAGGCTTAACCCACTGAGCCACCCAGGCGCCACGAAGACAGTGTCTTTTATAAAGGGCTTTATAATACTGTCTTCAAGTCCAAACCAGCATGTGAAGGCATTGGGCATCTCCCTCCCTCCTTCCTTTCTTCCTCCCCCACTTCCTCCTTTCCCTGTCTTCTTTCCTTATCTTCCTTTCTTATGGGTTTCCTACTTTAAAAACAAAAAGAATGGGTTTCCTTCTGCAAAATCTTGGGATCAGGAACAAGACTAAATCCTAGAGTAATAAAGAACTTTCTGGTTCTACAGGGAGTCCTAGCAGAGTTAGAAATACCACCCAATGCATGAAATAGAGCTCAGAAAAAAATAGAGGGATGATCCACCAGCATGAGGGTTGTTTAACAAAGAGCCCTAACAACTGAGAACAAATAACAGGAGTTACTTTCTAACACATGCGCTGAGGAACAACCTGTGTTGTAAATGTGTATACTTGGAAAATGCTATTTTGAAAAGGCAAAATTCTTGTTAATTATTTTTTGTTGTTGTTGTGATAAGAACACTCAACACGACATGTACCCTCATCAAATTTTCAAGTGCACTATACAGTGTTGTTAACTATATGAACTATGTTGTGTGGCAGATCTCTAGAACCTATTCATCTCGCTTGACTGAAACCCTATACCCACTGGATGCTGAGAATGGCCAGCAATCCCTGTAACCAGGGATTAAACCGATGAAAGATTACTCCAGACTTTTCTGTGAAAGAGAGGAGAAGGGAAGGGGGTCAACACTCACAGATGAAGACCCTTTGCTCTTCTTTGCTCCCACTCTTATTGGTCCTTCAGGATAATCCCAGATCCTTATCATTGTTTCTCAAGCACGTGATGTGTGACAAGTGGTCTTACAGGAACTAGGAGGATCTGTTTACTGAAAGATAGGCTATGCTAAGGAGTGTGTTCTATGTGTTCTGCTAAAGACAGCCTAAGGGACCATGCTTACAGCTCTTAGATCCCACGGTAGCTGGTTGGGTAAGAAAGCTTCTTGGTTTGGGAAGGCAACTCCCCGAGGCATTCCAGTGCCAGGGTGGTCTGGCAGGCCTTGGCATTCCAAAGGGCTGCGGACGCCCTTCTCTGAAACCTTCCCCGCCTTTAGTAGCCTCTGTGTGACATTTTAGCAAGCCAGGTATTATGGCCGATTTCATCTCTACATTAACCCCAACAGTTGAACAACTCCCCATTTCCTTCTTTCCATAGCCCTCAGCAACCACTCTTCTCCTCTCTGCTTCTATGAGTTTGGCTCTTTTGGGTGTCGCATTGAAGTGGAATGTGCAGTATTTGTCCTTCTGTGACTGGCTTATTTCACTTAGCATAGTGTCTTCCAGGGTCATGCATGCTCTTGCATATGGCAGCATTTCCTTCTTTTTAAAGCTTAATAATATTTTATTTGTAACATATTTATAGAAATAAATCATTTATTTATAATAATAAATATTTATCTTATTTTAATTAATATTTTATTAAAATAATATTTAAGGCTTAATAATCTATTAATACATATTAAATATTTAATATATTTATTATCAAGGCTTAATAATATTTAATAATAAATAAAATGTATGCATGTATGTATATATTTGAGAGCAAGTGGGGAGAGGGGCAGAGGAAGAGAGGGAATCTTAAGCAGCCACCACGTCCGGTGCAGAGCCCCATTTGTGGCTCCAACTCATGACCCTGAGGTCATGAACTGAGCCAAAATCAAGAGTCAGATTTTTAACCAACTGAGCCACCCAGGTGCCCCTTTTTTAATGAATGAATGAATGAATGAATGAATGAAAGTATTTTTTTTTTTGAGAGAGAGAGAGAACGCTTAATATTCTCTTTGACATATGTACCACATTTTCTTTGTCCATTCATCCAGGGACATGTAGGTGGTTCCCTATCTTGTGAATGGTTCTGCAATAAACACAAACGTGCACGCAAACAAGCAAAAGGAAAAAATAATGAGAGAGATTGAGAGAGAAAGAGTGAGAAATCAAGGAAAGGACTCTTAATTATAGAGAGCCAACTGATGGTTTCCAGAGGGAAGGGGGATGAAATAGCTGATGGGGATTAAGGAGGGCCCTTGTGATGAGCACAAGACGTTGTATGGAAGTGTTGAATTACTGTATTATACACTTGAAACTCGTATTACGCTGTACGTTAACTAACTGGAATTAAAATAAAACCTTAAAAAACAGAAACATGCACATATCTCTTCGAGACCCCGATTGCAATTCTTCTGGATATGTACTCAGAAGCTGGATTACTAGATAAGATGGTAATTATACTTTTTTAAAGATTTTATGTATTTATTTGACACAGAGTGATCACAAGTAGGCAGAGATGCAGGCAGAGAAAGGAGGAAGCAGGCTTTCCGCTGAGCAGAGAGCTGGATGCTGGGCTCCATCCCAGGACTGGGATCATGACCTGAGTCAAAGGCAGAGGCTTAATGCACTGAGCCACCCTGGTGCCCCTGGTAATTATACTTTTCATACTTTGAGGAATGTCCTCACTATTTTCCACAGCTACTGTACCATTCCCCATTCCCACCAGCAGTGTGCAGAAGTTTCCAGTTTCTCTACATCCTTGCCAACACTTGACTTCTTTTTGTTTTGAGAGGGGTGAAGTGGATCCTCATTGTGGTTTTGAACTACATTTCCCTGATGATTACTGATGTTGAGCACCTTTCGTTTCCCCTCCTCCTCCTCCTCCTCCTCCTCCTCCTTCTTCTCCTTCTTTTGTAAAGATTTTATTTATTTATTTGACAGGCAGAGAGAAAGAGAGAGAGATTGCGGAGAACATAAGCAGGGTGTGTGGGAGAGGGAGAAACAGGCTCCCTGCTGAGCAGGGAGCCCGATACTGATACCGGGCTTGATCCCAGGATCCTAGAATCATGACCTGTGCCAAAAGGAAAGGGAGAAGCTTAACTGACTTAGCCACCCAGGTGCCCCATTGAGCACCTTTTGGTATACCTACTGGACATTTAAAAAAATTATTTATTTGAGAGAAAGAGAGAGAGAGAGATTGAGAGAGAGAGAGAATGAGTAGGCAGAGGTGCCGAGGGAGAGGGAGAGAGAATTCTGAAGCAGACTCTGTGCTACGCGTGGATCCTGACGTGTGACTCTATCCCTGGACCCTGAGATCATGACTTCAACCCAAATCAAGGGTCAGATGCTCAAACTACGGAGCCACCCAGACACCCCTTCCTGGTGATCATTAGAATGTCTTCCTCAGAGAAACATCTATTCGAGTCCTTTAACCATTTTTTTAAATGGGTTATTTGTTTTATTTCTATTGAGTTGTAGAAGTTGTAGAAAATATATTTTAGACATTAACCCCTCGTGTCATATAGGGTTTGCAAATATTTTCTCCCAGTCTGTAGGTTGCCTTTTCACTCTGTTGATTGTTTCCTTTGCCTCACAGAGCTTTTTAGTTTGATGGAGTCCCATTTGTCTCTTTTGCCTTCTGGATTGCATTTTTGGTGTCATATCCAAGAAATCACTGCTAAGACAATTTTCTGCTATTGCCTTCTAAGAGTTTTGTAGTCTTAGCTCTTACACATTTAGATCTTTGATCCATTTTGAATTAATTTTTGTATACAGTGTAAGATAAAGGTCCAGTTTCATCCTTGTTCATGATCATATCCAGTTTTCCCAGCACCATTTATTGAAGAGACTGTCTTTTCCCCTTTTTGTATTCCTAGTCCCATTTTTTTGTTGTTTTTTAAAAGATTATACTTATTTCTTTATTTGACAGAGAGACACAATGAGAGAGGGAAAACAAACAGGGGAAGTGGGAGAGGAAGAAGCAGGCTTCCTGCTGAGCAGGGAGCCTGATGTGGGGCTCGATCCCAGGACCATGGGATTATGACCTGAGCTAAAGCCAGATGATTAACGACTGAGCCACCCAGGAGTCCCAGCTCTGTTTTGGAAGATCACTCGACTATAGGCATGTGTGTTTATTTTTATGTTCTTTGTTCTGTTCCATTGAGCTATATGTCTGTTCTAATATCAGTACCATAGTATTTTTATTACTATAGTTTTGTAATATATTTTGATAGCAGGAATTATGATATGTCCAGCTTGTTCTTCTTTCTGATGATTGCTTTGTCTGATCGGAGTCTTCTGTGGTTCCTTATTAATTTTAGGCATTTTTTCTATTTCTGTAAAAAAACGCCATTGGGATTTTGATGGCAATAATATCAAATCTATAGATTGCTTTGGATAGTATGGATACTTTGGTAAGATTAAATCTTCAAATCAATGAGCTTGGAAAGCCTTCCATTTACTTGGGTCTTCTTATTTTCTTTCATTGATATTTTGTGGCTTTCAGTGTACAAATCTTTCACCTCCTCGGTTAAATTTATTCTTAAGTACTTTATTGTTGATGCTTTTGTAAGCGGGGTTTTCTTAATTTCATTTTGGATATTCCTTGTTAGTGTATAGAAATGTGACTGATTGTTGTATGCTGATTTTTTTTCCCTGAAACTTTATCAAGATTGTTAATCAGTTCTAATGTGTGTGTGTGCACGTGTGTGTGTGTGTGTGTGTGTGTAGGCTTTCGGGATTTTCACATATAAGATCATGCAATCTAGGACCCAACATAATTAACTTCTTTTCCAATTTTGATACCTTTAATTTCTTTTCTTTGGCTAACCGTTCTGGCTAGGAATTCCAGTCCTATGTTGGATAGGAGTGGTGAGGGTGGGCATCACTATCTTATTCCTGACCTTAGATGAAAAGCTTTCAGTTTTTCACCATTGAGTCTGTTGTTACCTGTAGCTTGTCATCTATGGTCTTTGTTATATTTAGGTATAATCCTTCTATACCTAGTTTGTTGAGAGTTTGAGAGGGTGTTGAATTTTGTCAAATGATTTTTCTGTACTGATTGACATGATGATGTGATTTTTATCCTTCATTCTGTTAAAGTTGTGTGTCACATTGATGGACTTAGGTATTTTGAAACATCCTTGCATCCTGGGGATAAATCTCCCTTGATCATGTGTATGATCCTTTTAATGTTGAAAGCAAAGTTTTTAGAACTTGAGGTATGTAGGCATTGTGCTTAGGAGGAATGACCTGGATTATAACATAAAACTGTTAGCTTTACATCTAGAATTGAGAGCTAATCACTTTGATCTGAGGAACACCAAAAGTCCCTTCGTTTTTCAACTCCAATAGTGGGCTCTCCTCGTTTGCCTACCTGCAACTGATGTTCGAAATTGAAATTATACTATTGGAGATTAATTCCTTTGGCATAAACTTTTCTTGATACCCTATTAAAAAAGAAACACCATTGGCTGGGAAGAAATATGGGAAATTTTCAAATATTAATCTTTTACAAGTCACTGGCAATTATGTGAAAATCTTCTTTTTTTAGAGTTGGTTTTCTTTCCATTAATTGAGAGGGTGGAAAGAGTTAGACTAGAAGGTTGAAGAACACGATGCCTGGGTGGCTCAGTCTTTAAGCGTCTGCCTTCAGCTCAGGTCATGGTCCCAGGGTTCTGGGATCTAGCCCTGCATCGGGCTCTCTGCTCTGTGGGAAGTCTTCTTCTCCCTCTCCCACTTCCCCTACTTGTGTTCCCTCTCTCACTGTTTGTGTCTCTCTCTCTCTCTCAAATAAAATCTTAAAAAAATAAGTTTGAAAACAAACGACATACCAGATGATTGTGCGAAGATAGTTCCTGAACAAGGCCTAAAATAGAGCCTACTCATTAACATAGTAATATAAAACATTTCATTTGTGCTCCATTTCTCTTATTGACTCTTTATCCAGCAAGAATTTGTTGAGTACCTATTATGTGTCAGTCATTGTGCAGGGCACTGGACATAAAATGGTGAGTCAAGCAAGCAGGGAAGGTACAAATTTTATCTTGCACGTGAACCCTGTTGGTAGACATTATTGTCCTCTTACTTCTGGTGTACCTAGTTGCAATTCTTGGTGAAATTTCAGGCCTTATATTTCCCCACTTGTGTAGTTTCAAGGCTAGCACAAACTAGGATCTCAAAGTATATATCTTAGCATTGAAGATAAGATAATGAGTGGTTTTAGGAACCCAGACTTTTTCCATGTAGCATAACTCCAACATTTGATCTGCGTTTATGTTTGGGGCGTGGGGGGTCACACTTCACACTGTAGGTGTTTGATAGAGGATTCTAGACCAATATTTTAAAACAATCAGGAACTAGATCTGCCAGATAGAAGTAAGTACAAACCACTTGCAGAAATACAACACTGGTGAAAAAATAATTAGAGCAGCAAAGGCTAGAGAACGTTAAATGAATTCAGGAAGCAATTTAACAGGTGCAGAGGTTTAATAAGGTCACTGTCTGGAAGATGGACAGAATTCTAGGATCGATGCATATGAGAGAGAAAAGGGACTTGCAGATCCTCTAGTATAGCTGAAGGGGAAAAATGAGAGAGAGAGAGAGAGAGAGAGAAGGAATGAAAACTTCAATGCCATATGGCAAGTCAGCGGTACAACTAGGTTCAGGACTCATGCCTCCTGATTCCACATGCGGTCCTCTTTTTAAAAAGCAAGGAAGAACTAGTATTTATTTAAAGAAAATTGTGTGCTCAGCATTCTATCTTATTTAATCCCTCACTTGAAAAGCATTAAATTAAATTTACGTCCAATTCGCTGGTGAGGAAATTGAAATCAGAACTAACATTCCACATCTCTACTCACAAAATTTCCATTCTCAAAGACTAGGATTAGCTCTGTATAGAATACAGTGTGACTGGTACCTCCCAAGCCCAGTAAAGAGAGCTGTCCCAAGACTGGGCTTCAACAGTAGAGGCAAATTCCTTCTGGTTGCATAATGAATGTGTTTGCTCCTCCCAGTTTACTCTTCCCCCAGCCCCTTGTTATGTAATTTGTTCTTTCATGGGGGGACTAAGGGAATCTTTTTAAAATTATTTATTTATTTTTTATAAACATATAATGTATTTTTATGCCTAGGTGTACAGGTCTGTGAATCGCCATGTTTACACACTTCACAGCACTCACCATAGCACATACCCTCCCCAATGTCCATAAGCCCACCCCCCTCTCCCGATCCCCCTCCCCCCAGCAACCCTCAGTTTGTTTTGTGAGATTAAAAGTCACATATGGTTTGTTTCCCTCCCGATCCCATCTTGTTTCATTTACTCTTCTCCTACCCGCCAACCCCCTATGTGGCATCTCCACTTCCTCATATCAGGGAGATCATATGATAGTTGTCTTTCTCCCATTGACTTATTTCACTAAGCATGATACCCTCTAGTTCCATCCACGTCGTCGCAAAGGGCAACATTTCATTTCTTTGGATGGCTACATAGTATTCATCGTGTATGTACACCACATCTTTATCCATTCATCTGTTGATGGACATCTAGGTTCTTTCCATAGTTTGGCTATTGTAGACATTGCTGCTATAAACATTCGGGTGCACCTGCCCCTTCGGATCACTACGTTTGTATCTTTAGGGTAAATACCCAGTAGTGCAATTGCTGGGTCATAGGATAGTCCTATTTTCATTATTTTGAGGCACCTCCATGCTGCTTTCCAGAGTGGTTGCACCAGCTTGCAATCCCACCAACAGTGTAGGAGGTTACCCCTTTCTCCGCATCCTCGCCAGCATCTGTCATTTCCTGACTTGTTAATTTTAGCCACTCTGACTGGTGTGAGGTGATATCTCATTGTGGTTTTGATTTGTATTTCCCTGATGCCGAGGGATGTGGAGCACTTTTTTCATGTGTCGGTAGGCCATCTGGATGTCTTCTTTGCAGAAATGTCTGTTCATGTCTTCTGCCCATTTCTTGATTGGATTCTTTGTACTTTGGGTGTTGAGCTTGCTAAGTTCTTTTTTCTTTTTAAGATTTTATTTATTTATTTGACAGAGAGAGAGATCACAAGTAGGCATAGAGGCAGGAAGAGAGAGAGGAGGAAGCAAGCTCCCTATGGAGCAGAGATTCTGATGCAGGGCTTGATCCCAGGACCCTGAGATCATGACCTGAACAGAAGGCAGTGGCTTAATCCACTGAGCCACTCAGGCGCCCCGAGTTTGCTAAGTTCTTTATAGATTTGGACACTAGCCTTTTACCTGATATGTTGTTTGCAAATATCTTCTCCCATTCTGTCAGTTGTCTTTTGGTTTTGTTAACTGTTTCCTTTGCTGTGCAAAAGATTTTGATCTTGATGCAATCCCAATAGTTCATTTTTGCGGGACTAAGGGCATTTTTTAAACCGCAAGTGAATTAGTCAAACTTGATATGGGTAGCAAAGAAGGTATAATAATGGTCTCTGTAACTTCACAGATTAGGGGCAGTCAATAGTCGATCTGTTTTACTGCTTAATCAACTGGGGTACAAATCCTAATTCTACCACAGTGTGCCCTCAGGCAAGTTCCTTGTCCTTTCTGAGCCTCTGTTTCATCATCTGGAAGTGTAGGTGACAATAATACCTGCCTCAAAGACAATGGTGAATTTTTTCTTCTGACTGAGTTTTGAAAATAAGAGAACACATGAATTTAGCCCAGTGTTTGAATCATAGCAAGAACTCAATAAATATTAGTCTTTGTTAACCAAATGCTAGTTTCTGACTTAAATGTACTACTTATGGCAGAGAACTCACAAAACTGGGTGTTTTTGTGGGAGAAGAGGCAGCGGGTTGGCCACTTTTGCCTGTTGCTTGCAGACAGGAATCTTCCCCATATAGAGTTACCCTCTCTATTGTCTACTCCTAGTGGTTGGAAGAGCGAAGTCCTCTAAGGACAGAGATATCATCTAGTTCAATAACCTCATCACAATACAGACCAGATATAGGAACCTCTTCCATGCTACCCAGAGACTACCCTGGCTCCCAGGTTTTGCCATGACAGATAAATGGCTGGTGCTCGGGGAGAGTGGGAAGAGAAGCATGTGAGCTCCTTACAGTGTTGGGCTGGGAGCTCTTCAAAGGTGAAGTCTACATCTCATACCTCATCCACTGTGAATCTCACTGTCATGCCTTCAACCCAGTCAGCAAACAGAATAAATCTATTTGTGGGAATGGAGATTGGGGCTAGATTACTCTGAAAGTCCGCAAATACATTTGAGGAACTTTTGGATATAATCAGCCCAGAACCACCTTTTTACTTCCCCAAAAGTAAAGTTGGAAGTTTTCCTTCTCCATCATACACACCCTTCAGCTTCTGGCTCATGTTGTTTTGAAACATCTCCTCCCTAAGTCTTTCTTGACCCTCATTTTAACCCACTTTTGCCTGTTTACAAATGTTGAGGTATACTATTTTGGTAGGTCTTCAAGATCCTGAATGTGTGCCCCTGACTGGTCTCTTGAAGTGTCAGACTTTCCCATAAAATTGGGAATGAGCCTCAAGATAATAACCAACAAGACTGGCACCGGCAGAATTGTTGCTGGTAATGAAGAAATGGTTGAGCTTGACTGGTACACACCAGCACTAATAATCAGCCCTGAAGAGAGCCATGCCATTATTTTGAACTTTGGATGGAATGAAAATTTCATTAAGGATTTCCCTCATTAAAACCTCTCCCCCCCATGGGGCGCCTGGGTGGCTCAGTGGGTTGAGCTGCTGCCTTTGGCTCAGGTCATGATCTCAGGGTCCTCGGATCGAGTCCCACATCGGGCTCTCTGCTCAGCAGGGAGCCTGCTTCCTCCTCTCTCTCTGCCTGCCTCTCTATCTACTTATGATCTCTCTCTGTCAAATAAATAAATAAAATCTTAAAAAAAAAAACCTCTCCCCCCACCAAGCAATTCATTCTACTTACGCCTGGTGAGGTTATTACTGACCTTAGATCAACCTTAATGTTTTATGAATTCATTTCACAAACATTATTTGATAGCTACTCTATTGGGAACTTGACTAGGCTTTAGGACCATGAAGAAGACCGTTAGAAGTTCCCATTCCAGTGGGCTTTGTTCCCCATAGGGAGTTGCCTTCGTTATTGATCATCATTTGTGGTTGAAAGTATGAGGTCCCATAAATATAGAGATATCCAATGGTATCGATGTCAAAATGAAGACCAGAAGTAGGGGCAATTTATAAATCACAGTGACATCTTCCCTAATGGGTATAAGTATGAGGCACAGATGGAAAAAAACAATGAACTCAATCTGAGGGTGTTAACTAGGACTGCACAGAGGAGGGAACACTTCAAGTGGATCTTGAAGGTAAAGTTCATCAGAACCCAGGAGTAGAATGAGAGGCGGGAAGGGAGGGGAATTTCAGGCATAAGAATGGCATTTTACAAATCAGAATGCAGAAGTAGAATGAGAGGCGAAAGGGAGGGGAAGTTCAGGCATAAGGAATGGCATTTTGCAAATCCTATGCCCAACAGGCTAAGTGATAAATGTCTGCAGGGAATTTACTGCAACATTAAGTGAAAACAGTGGGAGATGAGGGGATAAAGGCAAGATCTAGATGGAGAAACCCTTTGCATGTAGGACCTTGAAAGGGTTCTCTACATTTGCTGACTCCACTTCACTAATTCCCATTCATTTCTGACTCACTGTGGTCCCCTTTACTGCCAGCCTTACTCTGAATCCAAATCCAATGGGCAGCTCCTTTTCTATCTTTAGTTTACTTGACTTCTCCAGGGAGTGTGAGATGGGATACACGTTTTTCATCCCCCAAGCTTCAGCTCCCTTGGATTGTGAGATACCACCCTGTCTCTTGGATTTTGCTGATTTCCTGGACTTGCCATTTAAGTTTTCATTATGACCTCTTTCCTCTCTGCCTGACCTTTAAGTGACATGAATTCTCAGGGGTTCATCCTGTTCTTTACCTCACAACTCTCTGTTGTCAATCTTCAACCTGTCTTTACTTATTCTCTATCAATTCATTACACTCCTATTTTTCTCTCTCTAGCTCAGCTTTCTATGATGTGACCTGGTGTGTCAAATTGTCCTGAGTATTGCCACTTGTATGTTCTTCAGGATTTATGAGATCACCAGATCTAATGGAACGCATTATATTTTCACCACCTTCCTCCAGTGTTCCCTATCTCAGAGACTTGTATCATTTTCCAACCAGTTGCCTAGGTCTGAAAATCTCTGAATCATCGGGGGTCCTTTTTCTCCCTACCTTCTCCATCCTGTCAGTCAGCAAGCTGTTGTCGGTTCCACTTTCTTAATCTCCCTGCTATTTCCTAATCTTGGTGGAATTCCTCTCCATTCTTCTACATCTTCATGAACCATCTCTTGGTCTGTCATCATTTCCAATATGGAATTGTTACAACAGCTTTGAACCTGGAAGACCCCAGTCTTAACCTCTTCCCAGCCAGTTCATCACACTGCTATTTGAACAATCTTCTAAAAAAAGGAAATCTGATTGTGCCATTTCTCTACCTAAAATTATTGTCTATAGTATTAAATGTAAAAACCTGTGAATGGCATATAAGGCTCTAGGTCACCTGGCCCTTGCCTTAGCTGCCATCATAGATTTGAACAAAACACATGCCTTGGAATTCTGAGTATCTAACATCCTCTTCTTTAAAAATAATTTTTAGGGGTGCCTGGTCTGGGTGGCCCAGTTGGTTGTGTCTGACTTTGACTCATGTCATGATGTAAGGGTCCTGGGATCGAGCCCTGAGACCAGCTCCCTGCTCAGTGGGGTGTCTGCTTGTCCTTCTCCCTCTGCCCTTGCCCTTACTCATGTCCTCTCTGTTTCTCTCTCAAATAAATAAATAAAAATCTTTTTAAAAAAATAAACACTTTTCTTAAAAAACACCTTTGTGTCCTACTCTATGCTGTTCCTTCTGCCTGGAAGGTGCTTAGCACCATCGCCCTCATAACCCCATTAACCTGGCGAACGTTTCTTTCAGTACTTAAGTTGGAGAGACAGTCTCTTCTCTCTCCTCACCACCCCCTGAAATCAGAGTTTGGGTGATCCTCTGTATCCTCCTCTGCTCATCTACCTAAAATCACACTATTTTTATAATTCCGCATTGCCGTTATGGGTTTACATCTGTGTCTCCCTCCAAGAGGCATTAGGGTGGAGAAAAATGAGCACATTTTAAAGTATAGAAGTGATAATGATAATAATATCACTAAAATATCGCTAACACCATGTGCTTGCTGTACGTTTATCCACACAATCCTCACAACGTTGTGAAGTGGGGAGCTGTTGCCAACGTTGAATCAACAGGACTCGGTAACAGATTGAATGTGGGAGCAGAGATGAAGGAAGAGCGTCAGCTGACTAGCAGGCTTCTGTCTGGAGCAAGGAGCCGAACGGTGGGCAGAGGTGCCATCTATTGGGACAAGGAGTACAGACAGTGAGGGAAGGAGAGTCGTTTTTGGGCAGGGTGGTTTGGGAACTGCCGTTCCTTTGCCATTCTTTTAAAATCCGTCTTTCCAGAAGCTTCAGGAATAAGGCAAGTAATGAATTTCTCCCTTCAACTGACGGGCATTTGGAAACACAGCAGTCCGTCTCAGGAACGCAGACTAACCTTCCGACATTTCCTCACTAGCTTGCTGGAAGCAGGAGGGCTATGCCTTGGGGACCATGGCCTTCTTCTCACCTTATGTTCTGGTGTGCGGCTCCCAGAAGACAGCGAAAACACCATGGTCTTGCAACCTTCAAGCTCCTATGGTGCTCGTGCCTCCTGGCCCTCGCCTGCATCCCACAGTGGGTGTGGGCGCCCCTTTACAAGATAGGGGTAGTGGACCTCGGGCTTGCGACCCGTTGATCTCAAAGGCTGTGCCTGAGGTTGTTGCTGGCTTAGCCATTGAGTGCATCAACAGGGACCCATCGTTTGAGGCGGGTTGCTCTTTTGAATATGTGATTCTCAATGAAGACTGCCAGACCGCAAGGGCCCTTTGCAGTTTCATTGTTCAGCACCAGATGGCCTCAGGATTTATGGGCCCTGTCAACCCCGGCAACTGGGAGGCTGCCTTGCTCCCGGGAAACAGTTGGAACAAAGGGCTTTTCTCTTGGGCTTGTGTGAATTAGGAATTAGACAATAAAATCAGCCACCTGACCTTTTCTCGGACACTCCCTTCTCCGATCCAGGTGT
Source organism: Meles meles (assembly GCF_922984935.1). NCBI lineage: Eukaryota > Metazoa > Chordata > Mammalia > Carnivora > Mustelidae > Meles > Meles meles. The sequence goes on along the minus strand of NC_060087.1, from coordinate 91,676,308 downwards.
TGGTAACTGTCATGAGGTACTTCCAGTGGGCTCACGCCGGAGTCATTTCCTAGATGAAGACATTTGGGTGCACACCGCCAATCGAGTACCAAGCGCTCTGCAGAGCCATGGTCTAGCGGTAGGTGTCGTCCTGAGCTCAGGACAAGACAGCCTCAGCCTTTGGACAGTGCTCCTGTGGATTCCTCAGGCTGACAGAATTCTCAGAGAGGGCTTTCACCCCGCTGAGGTTTAAAGGCGGATTGGGCAGTGATGGGGGGTGGGGTGGTGCCGGGGAATAGGACAATTTCCAAAAGATTTCCTACCCACGTGTCCTATGAAAACACATCCGGCATCCGCCCTCTTGCACTCATGCTCAGGCTCCAAGACTGTTCAGCTTAAAGGGAGCCTGTTTGATGAACGAAATAAAGGTACAAAGAACTCTGTGGTTAAACATGCCATTGGATCCCAGTGTCTACTCTCAGCATCAAGAGCAACGGGAGACACACACCTTCCACCCCTGTATGACACCAGTTGTTTGAGCTCAGCCAAAGAGGGGTGCTTCTGTGGCTCAGTTTGGGCCCATTCTTGCCACCTACTTCATCACCTTTCACTTGGAACCTGTCTTCTCTGGACTCCACAATATACACTTCCCTTCTGTCCTCTGCACTCACCTCCCTTGCCCCCGCCAAACAGGGCTTATCTTTTTGTGTGCCATTCCCAGGGACCTAACTGATAAATAAAAGTATATTAAGATGAGGAGTCAGCCCAGATTTTAACCTTTCCCCTTCCAAGAGAAGGTTGATGTTGAAGGTGATTCTTGCAGAGACCATGGACAAATCCTGAAGCAAAGGGCAGACCCCAGCAAAGCTACTATCGCCAGGCCTAGCTGAGGTGGTTTGGGGGAAGAAGAGCCCTTCCTGGTCTTCTGGAGTCCAGTGTCTCTTACTTCCTTTTATTGCAGGCCCTTGTGGCACTTACTTTCGATATTTTCTATTCCAGTCTTTTTAAAGCTAGATACTTTTTTTCCTGGAAAGTGTCAGTGATTTGTGAGAACACAGCTCATTTTGCTACTGCAGGCCACTCCACTACTTGAGAACAAACAGAGGGCTCAGAAACTCCTTGTCAAATTGATGACTGCTTGGATTAGTCCTGGTCGCAGTCATTTCCTTAAGGTAACAATGGGTTTGTTAGAGAATGGTCGGGGTTAGCCTGGCCTATGAACAGAAGCTCATTATAAGTTTCAAGTGTCACCAGTATTTGTACCTTCATTATGATCATTATGGGAAGATGAGGGCAAGAAGTTTTAGTTCCTGGAACTACAGTTGTCTGCTTCTAGCTCCAGTCTACAAGATCCTATGATGTTAAGCAATCAGTGTGGCTATAATAGAGCTTGATACTTTCAAAGCAGAGCACAGAATGATTTTGAAAGATATAAAACCATTTCCAGGGAGGAGTCATGCCAGAAGCAGGCTCACAGATTTAGTATGACTTTAGAACATGTTACAAATCTTCACGAAGTCCAGTGTCTCCTGCAAACTTACATTCCAGAGAGTTTCGCATCCTACGCATTCTAAATAGTATACTCTTTGCAATGACAACTTGGCCTCTACCATGAAATCTTAAATAAATGCAGGCCCAGAACCTCTTTGGGCTGAGAGAAGTTAGGACTGAGTGCTCAACACCCACACATCCTTTGAGGCAGAGAGATAGCAAATGTACGTATTATGGCCCTACTCTTTGAGATTCATTCCTGTAGGTCGATGGTTCTCACTCTGCACACTAGAATTACCTGGACATCTTCTCCAAGCAAGTTCTGGTGCCAGAACGCTACATCCAGAGGTTTTGGTGGTCTGCACTGGAGGCCCCAGCAGAAGTATTTTCAATACCCTCCCAGGTGCATGTAAAATGTAGCCAGAGTTAAGAACCACTGCTTTTGGGGCACCTGGGTGGCTCAGTCAGTTAGGTGTTTGCCTTCAGCTCCGGTCATAATCTCAGGGTCCGGGGATCAAGCCCTACATCTGGCTCTCCGCTCAGCCTTGTGTCCACAGCCTCTCCCTCTGTGATCTCTCTTGCTTTACCTCCCTCTCGAATGAATAAATAAAATCTAAAAAAAAAAAAAAGAACCACGGCTTTTACTTAATGAAAATGCAAATAAATGTTCCATACTTTAAGTTGCCTTTAATATAACGTTGTTTAATATTACATTACTTTAATATAACGTCGTTTAATCAGACTGTTTTCTTCATAACAGCATTCAGCAGCCTGTTCCAGGAATGGAAGTTTTAAGACTGGGCAGGAGGAAGCCTAGAGAGGAAGTTCTGTGGTTATGGAGCAGAGGCTGACCCTGGGCAGGGAGGACAGCAACGGGAAGTGAAGTAGGGACTCAGAAAGGGAGAGAAAAGGCAGCAAAAACAAAGCTCGGCCCTGCAGGATTTTGCTTCTTGTTTCGGACAAAACACAGACAGACTCAGATGGGGCAGGTCCAGAAGTCTGTGACAGGAGTCAGAATGTGGGAGGGGTGGTGGGGAGCAGGGAAACTGAACTCTCAGTTGGGCTGTGGCGTGAGTATGACCTCTGACAGTATGGAGTATCCAAAGGTGTGTAGTACTCACATTTGGTACAGCCATTTGGTGGCATCTGAGGGCGCGACAAAGCAGTGAGTAGGGTGTGAGGCTAGGAATCGCTGAAGGGGAGTGACTCAAAGTTAAGATAGGCATGCTGTCGGGTGAGAGCTGTGCCCCAGCCAGTAGAATCATGAGAAGCAGGATCCGGAGTATGAACATAAAAAGACTACCAGGACTTGAACCAAGCAGCCTGGGGTACAGGGCCCGTTTCTGGTCCCATCAGAAAGTGAGAGATCCGGTGAGAATCTGAGCCAGAGGTCAATGAGTATGGACTAGGGCAACAGGGCCATGAGGAAGGTTACAACAAACGAAGCACAGCATATCCCCGATCAAATCTCTGGCTGATTTTTCTAGTCCCTCTTACCTGGTGGGACCGAAACTGCTGAAGTATTCCTAGCTGTTATCTGTCTTGATGGAAAAGGCACTATGTTTTTGGTGGGAGCTCCTCTGAACCTTGCCTTCCCTATTCCGCTGGATATGAAGCTCTTCCTTACACAGTGGCCCCCACCCGAACCCTCACAGAAGGACATATTGTGATGCACAAAATACAGTGGAAGTGGATCCTGTCCTTTGGAGAGGCCCAGCATATCGGGCAGTGATAAAAATGGGCAAAAGATGGGTTTGGTCCAATCTGCTCACAATAACAGTGATTCCATCCCCATGTGGTGGTGATAGTGAGGAACAGTTGCAGGGAGGCAGGGAAGAGAAAGGGAGTCTACTGCGGACTGGTGTGTGGCTTCTCATTTCTGTAAATTTAGGTTTCTAATTAAGAAGTATCACCGTCACCTCGCTGGAGTCAGAGGAACCATCTTTCTCAGAAAGGGGTCTAAATGGTGCTTACGCAATACTGAGACAGTGCTAACATTTAACAGTAAAGATGCTAAGAACAATAATAATGGCCATGGGCTCTTTGGAGGGGAAACAGCAGGGGGGTTATTAGATGCTGCCTTTAGAGACAATGATTGCAACCACTTTATATGTGAACCTTTCCTCTACAGTTTACAGTTTACAAGGTATTTGCGTATATTTAATCACATTTAACCCTCAGGATTACCCAGAAGATAGGTATTTCAAATTTTACAACACCTCTGAGTCTCACAAGTAGGTAGGTATAGGTCTTATTCACAACAAACAATGTGGTCAATGAAATCCCAGTGAGGCGGGAATTCAGCCTCTCCCAGATGTTCCGCTCATTTCCTTGAAGCTTCAGAAGCAATTACCAATAATCTTTGTTTCTGACCAAGTCAGATAGGGAAGTTAGGAATCATAGACAAAGGGCCGCAATTTACAGTCAGGGCTGCTGTGCCTGTTTATGGGAGGTTGTGTCCTGCATCAGGGGAGCTAGCTGAGTGGGCAGGAGGGCGGAAATCCAGTTCATTCTCTACTTAAACCATGAGCCCTGGTGGAAGTTTTGATCCCATGGCATAAAAGAACATCCTTTCACCAGGCAGAACACCTGTTGGACTGCAATTACCCAGAAGAGGGTTTTGTTGGTTTTTGTTTTTGTTTTGTTTTGTTTTGTTTGTTCTGTTTTGTTTTGTTGCCAATTCTCACAAAGGCTAGCAGGAGGTCCCACTGAAAAGCTCTTTGGAGAACTTTTCAAATGGCTATTTCAAACCCTCCTCTCCTCACCTTTTTCCTGTCAGTGCTTGGCTGATTGTGAAATCCTTTCCATTGGGACTAACCAGGTTGTTGAACCATTGGGGATGCCTTTAAATTCTTTCAAATCGGGACTTCTTTATTACAATAGGATATTTAGAAAATAGGACACAGAATGGTCTTCTGTTTGTCCAAAATTGAAAACCTTATTACTATGTTATTGCCGGCTAACCTCTTCCCATCTATGGAAGATTCCTGTACATTTAAAAAAACAAAACAAAACAAAGAAATAATAGCAACTTTGGTAATAGCTAATATTTCCTGAGGGTTTATTGTGTGCTAGTCATTTCATTTTTCAAGGTTTTTTTTTAAGATTTTATTTATTTATTTGACAGACAGAGATCACATGTAGGCAGAGAGGCAGGCAGAGAGAGAGGAGGAAGCAGGCTCCCCGCTGAGCAGAGAGCCCAATGCGGGGCTTGACCCCAGGACCCTGCGATCATGACCTGAGACGAAGGCAGAGGCTTTAACCTACTGAGCCACACAGGGGCCCCTTGCAACGGTTTTGTGCAGACCATCTCATTCGGTTCTTGCAACATCCACGAGTAATAAGGTTAATTATTATTTAACATACTTTATGGATAAGATTTCAGAGGCCAAAAGAGGTCAAATAACTTGCCAAATGTCACCCAGCTTGTGAATGGGAAAGCCAGGCTGTGTACTCAGGTTGGTCTAAAACAGCACCTCTCAAACCTTGGTGTTTACCAGGATCTTGTTAAAACACAGATTTTGGGGTTCCCTCTCCAGAGTTTCTGGTTCAGGAAGAGAAAGAAGGGCCTGGGAAGGGCCTCAGAATTTGCATTTTTAACCAGTTCATAGTGGTGCCCCTGTTGCTGGTCCAGGGATCACTCTTTGAGAACCACTGGTCTGATGAAAGACTTGCACTCTGCTGCCTCCTGTCTACCTGAGGTATGTTCCCAAAACATACTCACTTGAGACCACGTGTGCCACGTAGGTTGTATAATTCAATTCTTCCATTTTTCTTTCTTAATTGTTGGGCCCACCGATGACATTCTTTTAAGTGCCTCAAGGTAGCCAGCGTTGGTCTTATTTTCCTATAGTCATAACAACAGTGATACTGATAATATCGTGGCTAAGAGTCTTCATGTTGATAGGGCATTTTGTATAGGATTTGGTATGGATAAGCCTAAGTAAAGGTAAATGGTGAAAGACAACCTGCTGTCATGAATGGGTCTGATATCAGCAATGATAAAAGTCTTAGAGACCCAGCACCCAAGGAAGTTTCTATAGAAGTATCCAGCATCTAAGCTTTCAACAGTTAGGAGGCCTTACCTGGATAGCAGTTTTTAAAAAGTTGAAGAAAACATATGCTGCAAAGTGTGGAGAAATATTAAAGAGATCTCTCAAGCTGGGCCGCGATGTGAAAGCAATAAATTCATTTGCAATACCAGGTATATTGGGTATAAGAAAACATGACCTGGTGTAGTTGGAATGGCCATGAAATGGAATGTGTGTCTGACATCATGCTGAGCTACTTGTATGGGTTCAACATGGGTGGCAGGTAAGTAAGTGGTGGTCTCTGGACTTAAAACCAAAAATGTGTGTGTCCAGGGTGGTGGGGGAGAGGGGCTGTCCTTAGCTGATAGAAACAGTCACACGTTGTCCAATGCCCTGTTCTTTAACCCAATGAGCCAACCAGGCGCCCCCCCCACCTTTTTTTAAATATTTTACTTATTTAATTGACACAGAGAGAGAGATCACAAGTAGGCAGACAGGCAGACAGAGCCCAGTGCCCTGTTCTGAAATTGTGCTCTGAAGGCCGCCTGCATGCAATCACAGTGGTGGGTGGATCTGGGAAGCACGCTGATTCCAGAGCCACCCACCTTCTTCTAATGCATCCATTTTATAGACTGCATGGAAGAAGGTCCAGGGGTACTTCATTCACAGTGTGGTCAGATGGTTGAACCCTGGGTGAATATGAGACTTGGGATAAATCACAGAGGATGCCCCCTGTCCTCTGGCTTGTCTACTCCTCCCTCAACATTTGTTAAAATGAAATAGATTAAAATATATAGTGATATTATATACATATACATACATATATATGTATGTATGCATATGTATCAGTGATAGGGGATGTTGCAGAACAGTTAAAATGAAGATAAAGAACACTAGAATGCCACGGGTGTTGCTTTCTGGGCTTGGGAGCAATACTGTGGGCTCACCGTATGAATACAACTCCTAAGGACTGAGGACTTAAGTGTGAGACAGGGCCCATTTTCCTCCACTAAGGACTCTATAGCCAGTAATCTGTAAAAAATAAAAAAGTGAACTTTGCCTTCTGAGAAACACAGTTCCTCCATCTGAAGGAACTATCAGACAGAATATTTCAAAGGAAGATGAAAAGTAGGAGTAGAGCGACTTAGTAATGAACTTCTCCTGGAGTTTCATGATGTTTCTTGCTGCTCGTGTTGAGGGCGAAAGAGAAGGTCCTGGAGAGCCTGCCCTAGTGCGTACCACAGTATGAGGACTTAGTTGCTGATGTTTTGAGTGCGGTTCAGGAAGCACAGAGAAAGTGGTAGTATCGTATCATGGTGAGCTGGGATCTCAGCAAGATGTCTCTCCTGATCCTTGTTTTGGCTATAGAGTGGCTGACTGTTAACAATCAGGATGGAAACTTACAAATTAGTATTATTCAGTGATCACCCATTGACCCAGGCCTTGTCGAGGATTTCAGGTTTCTGTCCACTAATCCTTGCCTGAAGACACCTTGCAGGTAAAATCCCATTTTAATGAATGTAATTTTGAGATAATAAAGCTATTTAGCAAAATCATCATGTAGAACAGATGCATCCACAAATCCCTGTTCACAAAGCACTCAATCTATTTATTTAAGATGCTGTTGTTTGAATTCAGTATTTCTGCTTTCTATTTCAGTCATGTTCAATGGCAAGATCTTGCCATGTAAAAAAGTGGAGGAGACTGAGATCATACCCTCTCCAAGGCTTTGTTTTCTCATCTGTAAAATAATGAGGGGAATGAGAGGAACTAGTAGGTCTCAAAGAGTCTTCCCAGTTATAAAAATTCTGACTCTTTGTCTAAGATATCCTTAGTGTGGGCCCATGAAAGAAAAAGTACAAGGAGAGATTAAGGTTGAGAGGAAGGTCTTGAGCATAATCCATGACCCTAAGCATCAAGGACAAGTATGGTAGAATGTACATGCCCAGTAAATATCACTTCAACTTGTTCCTCCATACTAACAATCCAGATATGCCCATGCCTTAGCCCTCAAGGAACCCGCAAAAGATACCCAAGTGTACAACCTCTGATTTCTCAGGCATTCGTTTCAACAATGTTCATTGGGTGCATAAGATGTACCGGGATACAGAGATAAATAAAACACAGTCCTTGTCCAGTCATTGGGTACATGCTGATGCTGAGAAAGGGGTACAATGTGATAATGATTGTTGACTAGCCAGCTCGTCAGGGGGAAGATTGCCCTGATTTATAATGTTTGCCGATTTTCATAGAATGATTTCCATAGTCACTCGCACCATGCCCACTTTAAAGCTACCAGTCTGGGGCGCCTGGGTGGCTCAGTGGGTTAAAGCCTCTGCCTTTGGCTCAGGTCATGATCCTAGGGTCCTGGGATCCAGCCCCACATCTGGCTCTCTGCTCTGCGGGGAGCCTGCTTCCTCCTCTCTCTCTGCCTGCCTCTCTACCTAGTTGTGATTTCTCTCTGTCAAATAAATAAAATATTTAAAAAAAATAAAGCTACCTTCTGACACTGACTGGTGCACAGAATCCCTGAAAATTTAACCACAGGCTCTTCTGAATGAGTACCAGCCAGCTCCAACACACTTCTGAGGGGATGTGACCTTGTGAGAGGGGGCTCTCCTCAGCTGAGGGCAATTCTCTGAGAGGTTATTAGCTATCATCTCCTGACACCTCCCCACCCCCGGCAGCTAGGAGAAAGAGTGTGTCAGTTGTGAAGGGTGCAGATGGGTGGTACACCACGGCACCCACTACACAGAGTGGATGTTAAAGTATTTGCTGTATTTCAACCAACACAATTCCATTTAACATTCCATCTAGTGAAGTAATTTTAATATCCCTTGAAATATAGTAAATAAAATTGTATCTCTGTTGGGTCATCTTGGTCAAATCACCTCATCTCTGTTTTTGTTGAAGAAACATGGCAATACTGACTTGCTTGCTAAGGATCCTGATGGACAAACTGGCCAACTACCTGAAACAGCTGACTTAACTCATATCTCCCCCTCAGTGGACCTGTTACTGGACTAGTTGGACCAACTGATTCTTGTTTAATGGTGCAACCAAATATAGAGAGTTAGATGTCTTTGATTCTAGTTTTTCCTTCTAAATCCAGCTTTTGCCTTGTCAAACCTCTCTGGCACTCCATTTTCCCATTATGCAATGTGTAATTATGAACAAAGGAGTCTGAATTCCTTGAGTGGCTCACGAACTAGTTCCAAAGATATCCCAGAGTATTTGAAGGAAGATTTAAGGATCAGAATACACGTAGAACCTTTTAGGACAATTATATTGAAGGAACTAATGGTCATTTAAAAACTGAAAGTTACACTGTGTGTGCGTGTGTGATTTAAACCATCATCATAACTTGCTAGTTACACCTTAAAAAACAGAAACTATCAGCTCTAGGTCAAAGGGGAAAGTTTCTGGAGGGGTATTTAACGAGTGTAAAAAAGTTTTTGGAAATAGATGAAGAAATATGTAAATGCCAAAGACCAGTCATTGATCCTAGTTAAGTGTACTCATTTCCTGAGATTAAAGGTTCCCTGAAAGCACGTATTTACCAATATCAATAGGATCTTTGCCTTTCTTCAAGGAGCTAGAATACTTGCCAGGCATTATCTAATTAAACTACTCACTGTACCTGTGAAATGCTTTGGAATCTGCATTTTAAAGATGTGGGCACTGAAGCACAAGTGGGCTTAAACTAAACTCATTTAGCATGCCAAGGGTGAAATTGGATAGAAGACTTTCAGTCTCATGATCTTGCTGCCATTCTTCAACCGTGGCATCCTCTAATCCACTGTATTCTAGCATAGCCTTGCCAAACAACATAGTTTTGTAAGTCTAGGAGGAATTAAATAGAGTGCAAAGTAATTCCAATTACAGGGAAGTTAGATTTTTAAAAGCTGAAGGTATCGATTTGGGGGAGTCAGGATGGCGGGGAAGTAGGAGGAGGCACTGTTTCAACCTGTACCCTCACGTGAGCTCATTACCTACCAAAGAACTCTGATCCCCCATGAAATCAGCCTGAGATCAGAATTATACACATCTGGATCTCTCCAGGAGCAGAAGACGCCAGTGGGCAGGTAAAGTGGATTGGGAATATCTGACTGATATCCAAAGAAAAACAAAGGGGGGAGGGAGCCACCAGAGGTGACCGATTGGAAAGTAATACACCAATAGGAAAGTGCCCTGAGTCTGGGGACCAGCATTAACTTGGAGTCTGGTTGAAAGCACTCAAAAATCAAAGAGCAAAGATTGCCGGGGGGAAATAGTGGAATCAGGGCGGTTAGGGACAGGGACCTAAGTCTCTGGACCCAGGACAGCCTCCCCTGGCACTGAGCCAGAGAGAGTGCGGTGGAAAAAATCAGGTCTGGGTCCCTGAGCCGCCAGCGCAGCTGAGAAGGAGTGGGGTCTGGCTCCCGTGAGGGGTCGGGAGCCTGGCCAGATGGCAATCCTGAAATGCATGCCTCCTACACCCTCCCTTGGGAGAGGTGCTCATAGGTGCTAGCCTGGAGCTCTGGCATCTGGAAAAACCAGACATTCCCAGCCCGGGACTAGGGGAAAATCTCAGTGTGTGAGCTCTGCTTGGAACCTCTCTGGTGGTCTGGAGCTGCCTAGACAGCCGCCCCTGCCCTGGTATTGGGTATAACAAGGAGCTCCTGCATCCCCAGGGACCCTGACTCAGAACCAACTCTGCCAACTGCTCTGCAGAGCATTCTGAGTCTTCTCTCTGAGAGGGTGGTCGGGGTGCTGTTTGCTCTCCTCTAAAACTCCAAAAACTATCAAAAGCTGTCAAGGCAAGAGAAAACAGATGAAAGAACATAAAAACCCCCAGAGAACAAAAGTCTGAAAAAAAGAGTTTCCTGAGAGCCCACCCCCTTGAGGGCAGCAGAAGGACCTAACTCAGGTTACATCATTGTCTGAAAACCCACATGGCAGGCCCCTCCCCCAGAAAACCAAACCAGGAAGGAAGAAAAAAAAAAAAGAAGACTACAAGAGAACAACCACCACTACTTCATAAATACAACTTTTATTTTTAACTCTTTACCACTGTTCTGGTTCTTTTTTTTTTTTTAATACATACAGATAATTTTTTAACCTATTTCCCATCGTACTGAGATGTCCACACATCAAATTCCTTAATAACCTTCTAACCTGAACTTTTTGATACATACACCCGTGTTTTTCTTTTGCTTTTCTATTTTTAATTTTTTTTTTAATTTTAACTTAGTTTAGTCTAGTTTATTCTTTTTTTAATTTTTATTTTCTAATATACATATAGAGTTAAACTTCAAAGTAATCCCCTTTCCCCAATCAATGCTACCCCTATAGGCAAACCAGTTTCTAATCCCCCTGTAACTTAGGAAAGTTGAGTCCCTTAACAAAAACATCAAGATACATCCAGGAAGAATCAAAATAACCTTCCTCGCCCACACTGAGAATTTATAACCACTCTCCCAATTTTAACTTCTGCCAGTGTTTCTGTGAATTTGTGTTGGTCCTGATGATATATAAATCTTATACTTGGGGTTCTTTCTGATGAGGTTCTTCGCTTTTTTTGCTTATATATATATATATATTTTTTTTCCTCTTGTCACATACTTTTACCAGTCTTTTTGTTTGTCTGTTTTTGTTTGTATACTTCATAAATCTTACCTTGGAGCCCATTTGGGCTGAGATTTCTCTTTTATCTTCCCTTTTTTTCCCTGTCTCTCTCTCCCTCTCTTTTTTATTTTTTTTTTCTTTTCCTTTTCTTTTTTTTCCATTTCTAATTTTTCATGCTACTTTGTTTTGGTCTTTCTATTTCATGTTGGAAGTTTCCTTAATTCTTAATTTCCTTCATTCTCTGGTGATCCTGAATGAAAAGAATGAAGCTCGAAGAGACAGATTTGAAGATGTATGTACATGGTGTGTTTGTTAACCAGTGGAGAAATTGGCTAGCCCGCTGACATTTTATGTCAGTATCTGTAGATCTTGCCTCTTGGGCTACACTCTCTTCATGGACTCTTGGGAGTCATAATCCTGGTTGTCACTATTCTAGGAGTCATGGGTGGGGGGGTGGGGAGGAGACTGGGACTCTCATTGTTAAGTATAAACACTTTAACTTCATCACTCTTTTTTGTGGCTTGCCTAACTTTTACCTTCCTTTGGATTACGTGTCCCAGCTCCAGAGCTGCTCTGAATCAATTTAACCTGTTTCCAGCGGGGTTTGGCTTTCCTTAATAGAGGTGGGGATGGCGGATGTCTAATCACTCCTTACAAGGCCATTCAAAGGGCTGTCCTTCCTTTAAAGTCCTGCCTCACTCGGACTTCTATAGTACTTGGTGCCTCTAATTCCTATGCCTTTGTAGGATTCTCAGGGGGGAAATCTGCTTGTTGCTTACCAGCATTCCCCCTTGGGGGAATGATGTGGAAGGTTGATGTGTCTGTTCCTTGTTCTCCTTGTTGGAGAGAGAGATTTGAGAGGAAGAGGAGACTGAGGGAAAAAAATCTTGATCTCACGATCTTCAATGAGGAAGTCATGAAGGAAAAAAGAAGTTACAAAAAAGTTATTGGTGGATCTAGCGGATACTTGATTTAGCAAATATTTATTAAGCTCAGATATAACATGGTTAAGAGCATGGGCTTTGAAGGCAGGGTGCTGTACATTTACTTAAGCTCTCTGTATCTTCTTTTCATTTTATGAAGTTGGGAGTAATAATAGTGCCTACCTCATAAAGTTGTTGTGAGGATTAAATGAGTTAATACACATAAAGAGCTTGCCTGGCGCCTAATAGCTCCTTAATAAATGTTTATTATTAATGGTATTAGTGTTGTTCTTTTTATTATTACTGTAGGATCAGCACTTTGCAGGTGATACCAAGGAGAACAAAGTAGAAATAAGGCCTTTTCCCCAATGAAGGGGAACGGTTTTACCATTTTAGGGTGCTAAGAACACTGGGTCTTAAATTGGATCTTTTAGGGTCACCAAGGTGGCTCAGCTAGCAGAGTGTGCAATTTCTGATCTCGGGGTTGTGAGTACAGGCCCCATATTGGGTGTTGGGATTAATTACAAATGAAAAAAATCTTAAGATAGAATAAAATAAAATTGGGATTTTTACTTATTGGTCACAAATTCAAGACTGGGATAAGGTACTTGACCACTATGCTTCCAGGATGGTATTATGAGAGTTCTGTGTTCCTCTTCTGAAGTGCAAATAATAGAAGCTCTCATGTATCCAGTGCTTCCTCTGTGCCTGGTTGTTAACACAAATGTTCTCATCAGATCTGTAGATCAAGCCTACAAATTAGGTATTGTTATCTCTACATTATGGGTGATGAAACTGAGGCTCAAGGTCACTTTTCCAAAGTCATACAGCTGCTGGCAAGTGGCAGAGCTGGGATTCCAATACTGATCTGCTAACAGAACCTGACCATTTAACTACATAATAAATTACACTGTATCCCCTGTCCAATACTTTATTCAATGTAATATTGCTAAGTGACTAACACTTTGATTTGAATGGGGTTTTCAGACTGCTTTCCTCTAACCTAGGAGGTTCTAGGACTTTATGAGGACCCCTGAAAGGAGAACAGTAAATCAGCGGTGCCTGGGTGGCTCAGTCAGTTGGGAGTTTGCCTTTAGCCCAGGCCATGATCTCCAGGTCCTAGGATCTACCTCCCTGCTCAGCAGGGAGTCTGCTCCTCCTTTTCCCTCTGCCTCTCTCCCCAACTCATGCCTGCTCTCTTTCTCTCTGTCTCAAATAACTCAATAAAATCTTTTTTTTAAAAAAGGGAGAGAGAACAATGAATCAAAATGGAGGGACTGAGGGGTAGGAAGCCAGTGACAAACTTCCTAATTTAGTCTCAGGATGATTGGGCAAGGATTATCACTTTGTACCTTTAAAATTTGACTTCTGAAGTAAGGTTTTAGTACCTACATCCTTTACTTTTGCTGCCTTCCTAATGCTTGTTTTCAGGAAAATGCTACTGGCTACAAATGCATATTGCTAGAACACGCATTTGGGATAATTTTTCCAAATGCGGCCTTATTTGCCTAAGCAAAGGAAATCCTCTGGATTTTTCAGCAAGCCCAGGGGGGTGGGAAGCTCCCGGAACCCACTGGTTTCTATTAGCTTAAGTATATGTGCCTGTCAGGGGACGTTGTTAGGGTTGAAGCATTCCAGGATGGGGCCCACCAGACACTCATCAGGAAAGGTTGCCTGCTGCCTACAGTGGCTACACTTATCTTTTTACATCATTCTATAAAAAAAAATAAAGGGATCATTCTATAAAAATAAAAGTATTGTATTCCTGAGTGTCATATCAAATAGATTGGGTTATTAGCCATCTCTTGGCTATGTCCAAGGGTTGAGATCAGGCGTTGTTGGAGGTAGCACCTTGAACAAGAGGAATTTGATTACCATCTGGTTTCTTGATCTCTGCACATGCCTGGCTTTTTGTTGAAAATTGATGTTGCCATTTTGTCCTTCAAATGATGCTTTCTGACCCCGGTATGTTTCAATGTACGTTTCTGAGGACAAAATGTTTTGGAAGCCAGTTTTGTGTCTTGTGAGCACAGTAAATCAGAACTGATGATGCTCTACTTAACAACAGCATGAACCATTAAACTAAACAAATTCAAAAATCACTGCTCCTCACCCAGACCCCGGTTTCTTGGATACCAAACTCCAAGAAGCCTGGGGTAGAACTAGCCAAATTTGCTGAATATCAAACAATCAATTGTCATTCATTTATTCACAATTCATTCAATCAGGTTCAGGTCTATGCAGCAGGCAAAACTAAGAGATTGAGTCGTGAGTCATGAGTAATGCTAACAGCACTCTGCAGTTCATATATATATATATATATATATATATACACACACACACACATATATGTATGTATATATATACACATATACATATACATATATATGTATATATGTGTGTATATATATATATATAATATGACCTCTTTTTATTTCTTTTCTTTTTTTTAAATTTATTTATTTATTTTCAGCGTAACAGTACTCATTGTTTTTGAGTATTATATTATATTATATTACATATAATACATATATACACATATATGTATATACGTGTTTATATATATTATATATATATACATTATATATACATATATATATAATATGACCTCTTTTCATTTCTTTTTCTTTTCTTAAATTTATTTATTATTTACAATGAGTACTAAAAAAATTTATTTATTTATTTATTTAGTACTCATTGTTTTTGCACCACTCCCAGTGCTCCATGCAATACATACCCTCTCTATTACTCTCCACCTAGTTCCCCATCCTCCCACACCCCGCCCCTTCAAAACCCTCAGGTTGTTTTTCAGAGTCCATAGTCTCTCATGGTTCATCTCCCCTTCCAATTTCCCACACCTCCCTTCTCCTCTCCATCTCCCCATGTCCTCCATGTTCTTTGTTATGCTCCACAAATAAGTGAAACCATATGATACTTGACTCCCTCTGCCTGACTTATTTCGCTCAGCATAATCTCTTCCAGTCCCGTCCATGTCGCTACAAAAGTTGGGTATTCATCCTTTCTCATGGAGGCATAATACTCCATCGTGTATATGGACCACATCTTCCTTATCCATTTGTCCATTGAAGGGCATCTTGGTTCTTTCCACAGTTTGGCGATGGTGGCCATTGTTGCTATAAACATTGGGGTACAGATGGCTCTTTTTTTCACTACATCTGTATCTTTGGGGTAAATACCCAGCAGTGCAACTGCAGGGAATATGACCTCTTTTTTAAGAAGAACTGATTTCTTTCTTTGAGAGAGAAAGAGAGAGAGAAAGCATGATTGGGGGACAGAGACAGAGGGAGAAGAAGAAGCAGACTCCCCGCTGAGCAGGGAGCCTGATTCGAGGCTCAATCCTGGGGCCCCAAAAGTATGACCTGACCCTAAATCAGTCCCTTAACAGAAGGAGCCCCCCCGGCCCCAGAGCACCAACAAATACCCTCCTTCATACCCGTCACTCTTTTAGCCCATCCCCTGCCCACCTACTGTCTGATAATCATCAGTGTCTTCTCTATACCTACCAGTCTGTTTCCTGGTTTGCCAATCTCAATTTCCCCCCATGTTCCTTTCTTTTGTTTCTTAAATACCATATATGAGAGAAAGCAAATAGTATTCGTTTGCATTAACTAATTTTGCTTCCCAAAGTCCTCTCCAGCTGAATCCATGTTGTTCCAAATGGCAACATTTCGTTCTTTTGGAGGACTGAGTAATATTCCATTACACACACACACACACACACACACACACACACACGCACACCGCACACACACACAGCAATCATTCTTATTTATTGAGTCATCTGTTGATGGACATTTGAGTTTTCTCCATCATTTCAGCATTGTTGATAATGCTATAAACATTGGGCTGCACATTTCCCTTCCAATTAGTATCTTGGTATCTCTAGGGTCATTCCATCGTAGTGTAATGGCTGGAGAGTAGGGGAGTTCGGTTTTTAGATTTTTGAGGGACCTCCATACTATCAAAAAGAACATTCAGATTTACTTCCATATTCTAGCAAAAGATATGTTGAAAGTAGGATATGAGTATGGGTTCGAGTCTTTATGGTGAGGTGAGGGGGATTGACACCCAAAGCATGCATGCTGAGGATTCAGCATGGTCTTACAGCATTCTGAATGTGTGTCAAGCACCTACTATGTGCCGGAAAATAGGCACCACCTTCTTCATGTTTCTTTAACTCTTTTCTACCCCCTGCTTGGGGTTCAAAGGCACAACCCCAAAAGGGAGAGCTGTATGCTCCCACCCACTGAGACAGCGGGTGCTGCTGCACCATTGTCTTGAATCCCCACAACAGCTGGGAAGAGTAGAGCTGGAGTTTGAAGGCAGGTGGCTGTGACTCCGGATCCTCAGCCTTTCCTGAGAACTGACGTATGCAAGAGCATCAAACCTTTACCGAGAAAAAAAAGAGCTTACGGAATGGTTGACATGTTTTCCTTATACTTTAAGAAACAGTCCACTATTCATTGAAAATAAAATAGTAAAATGAGATGAAATATATTTTTTCTTACTTCCCGTTCTGCATCTTCAACAATATTTGTGAAAACGGTCTTGCAGCACATTGATTTTGAAAACCTGGGAATGTGAGGATTTCTTGTATAATACTGACATCGCGTGGCTAAGAGGGATCATGACCAAAGTCCTCAAGAAATCCCTTTCATGTCAGTTTGGGAGCTGGCTACTAGAGGGCAGCACTGATCTGTTTTCTGTCAAGTTGACAGGGTTGAAGGTGGCAGAAAGTTGGGTCATGATTCCACCTGTCCTCTCCAAACTGCCACAAAGAAATGGATAAATCAGTAGATCGATGCATATATCCTAAATACCCTCAAGCAGTCTCATTGCATCCAGTAGCAATGCGGCAAAATTATTTAGCTCTGAGCCCTGGAACCATGCCTCTTCCATTTGCCCTAGGACTCCACCATTTCCCTGCTGCGTGAACTTGGCCACATCACAGAACCTCTCATGAATGATGGTTTTGTCCACCTCTGATGTGAGAATTAAAATCGTCGTCCCCGTGGGGTGGCTGGCTGGCTAAGTCTGTATAGCATTTGACTCTTGACTTCAGGGTGCCGGGTTGAAACCCTGCACTGGGCGTGGGGCTCACTTCAGAAAGTAAAAGAGGGGCTCCTGGGTGGCCCAGTTGGTCAAGCATCAGCCTTGCGCTTAGGTCATGATCCCAGAGCCCCGGGATCGAGCCCCTCCTCATCGGGCAACCTGCTTAGCAAGGAGCCTGCTTCTCCTTCTCCTTCTGCCTGCCACTCGGCCTTCTTGGGCTCTCTCTCTTGGCCAAGGGAATAAATGAAATGTTTCTTTATTGAAATTCCATGGGCCAACATACAATATATCTTTAGCTTTGGATACAATCTTCAATCATTGGTTGGGTATACCTCCCAGGACTCATCATATCATGTGCCCCCCTTAAGGAGACTCACTGGGTGACCCCATCCCCCCACGAACCTCCCTTTCCGCCAATTTCACTTTGCTTCCAGGAGTGAGTCAGGAGTGTTTTGTGGTTTGTCTCTCTTTCTAATTTCTTCCCATGCAGTTTTCCTCTCGATCCCTGTGATTCTCTGCGCTATTCTTTATATTCCATATCTGAAAGAGGACTACCTAAAGAGGATGTGGTTCCTAGACTCACTGGAATCTGATTCAGGCATCACAAGCGACAAATACCTCCCATTTTCCTCGACGTGGGTGGAACTGCAGGGGATTCTGCTAAGTGTAATCAGTCAGTCACAGATAGACCATTATCTCAGTGTTTCACTCATATTTGATAAAATATAGTTCTAAAAATGAAAAAAAAGAATGGCATCCACTTCTTCCAGATGTTATGTGAAAAAAAACAAAACTTCACTGTGATTACAGTGAGTACCTGTTGAGAAGAGTCATTGGTAATTATGACATTGCCTCCTACCCCAAACTGTCCTTTTGAAAGTTTATATACATAGCATATATATATGTATATATTCTATGTATATATATGTATATTCTATGTAGATTCCTAAATATATATGTGTAGATATATATTTGGCAATGCTTACAGTACTCCGCATTTTATATATATATATATATATATATATTTGCAGATATATATAAACAGATATATTTAATATATATGCCCTGTTTTTTAAGAAGAACTGATTTCTGTATTTGAGAGAGAGAGACAGAGAAAGCATGAGTGGGGGGCAGAGGCAGAGGGAGAAGGAAAAGCAGACTCCCTGCTGAGCAGGGAGACTGATTCGAGGGTCAATCCTGGGGCCGCGAGATTATAAACTGTGCATAAAGCAGACACGTAACTGACTCAGCACACCCAGGAGCCCCAACAAATGCCATCCTTCAGACCCGTCACCCGTTTAGCACACCCCCCTGCCCACTTCCTCTCTGATAATCATCAGTGCCTTCTCTATAGCTACCAGTATGTTTCCTGGTATGCCTCTCTCAATTTCACCCCATGTTCATTTGTTTTGTTTTTTTTAAATGCCATCTATGAGCGAAACCACATAGAATTCATCTTTCTTTGACTCACTTTGCTTCGCATAGTCCTCTCCAGCTGAATCCATGTCGTTCCAAATGGCAACATTCAACATTTCTTTCTTTTGGATGGCTGTGTAATATTCCATCACACACACACACACACACACAGGCACACACACACACAGGCACACACACACATTGTTAATTATTCAGTCATCTGTTGATGGACATTTGAGTTATTTCCATCCTTTCAGCATTGTTGATAATACTATAAGCATTGGGATGCACATGTCTCTTCCAATCAGTATTTTGGTATCCCTTGGGTCATTCCTTCGTAGTGTAATGGCTGGAGAGCAGGGGACTTCGGTTTTTAGCTTTTTGTGGAACATCCGTACTGACAAAAACAAAATTTCCAATTTACTTCCAAATTCTAGCAAAAGATATGTTTAAAGTAGGATATGAGTATGGGTTCAAGTCTTTATAGTGAGGTGAGGGGGACCACCACCATAAGCAGGCATGCTTAGTATTCAGCATGGCCTTAAAGTATTCTGAATGTGTGTCAAGCACCTACTATGTGGCAGATAATATGCACCATCGTCCTCATGTTTCTTTAAGTCAATTCAACAGCCTGCTTGGGGTTCAAACTCGCAACCCCCAAGAGCGAGAGCTGTATGCTCCCAGCAACTGAGACAGCCGGGTGCTGCTGCACCATTGTCTTGAATCCCCACAACAGCTGGGAAGAGTAGAGCTGGAGTTTGAACGCAGGTGGCTGTGACTCCGGATCCTCAGCCTTTCCTGAGAACTGACGTATGCCAGAGCATCAAACCTTTACCCAGAAGAAAAAGAGCTTACAGAATGGTTGACATGTTTTCCTTATACTTTAAGAAACAGTCCACTATTCATTGAAAATAAAATAGTAAAACGAGATGAAATATATTTTTTTCTTACTCCCGTTCTGCATCTTCAACAATATTTGTGAAAACGGTAATGCAGCACACTGATTTTGAAAACCTGGGAGTCTGAGGATTCCTTGTATAATACTGACATCGCGTGGCTAAGAGGGATCATGACCAAAGTCCTCAAGAAATCCATTTCATGTCAGTTTGGGAGCTGGCTACTAGAGGGCAGCACTGATCTGTTTTCTGTCAAGTTGACAGGGTTGAAGGTGGCAGAAAGTTGGGTCATGATTCCACGTGTCCTCACCAAACTACCACAAAGAAATGGATAAGTCAGTAGATCGATACATATAGCCTAAATACCCTCAAGCAGCCTCTTTGCATCCTGTAGCAACGTGGCAAAATTACTTAGCTCTGAGCCCTGGAGCCATGCTGCTTCCATTAGCCCTGGGACACACCATTTACCTGCTGCGTGAACTTGGCCACATCACAGAATCTCTCCAGACTTGATGGTTTTGTCCACCTCTGACGTGAGAATTAAAATTGTCCTGCCCTTGGGGTGGCAGGCTGGCTAAGTCTGTAGAGCATTTAACTCTGGACCTCCGGGTTAGGGGTGGAAACCTCACCCTGGGCATGGGGCTCACTTCAGAAAGTAAAAGAGGGGCTCCTGGGTGGCCCAGTTGGTGAAGCATCGGCCTTGCGCTTGGGTCATGATCCCAGGGCCCTGGCATCGAGCCCCAGCTCGTCGGGCTCCCTGCTTAGCAAGAAACCTGCTTCTCCCTCTCCTTCTGCCTGCCACTCGGCCTGCTTTTGCTTCCTCTCTCTCAGCCAAAGGAATGAATGGAGTGTTTCTTTATTGAAATTCCATGGGCCAACATACAATACATCTTTAGCTTTGGATGCAACATTCAATCATTAGTTGGGTATACCTCCCTGAGCTCATCATATCATGTGCTCTCCTTAATGCCCATCACCGGGTGACCCCATCCCCACACGAACCTCCCTTTCTGCCAACTTCACTTTGCTTCCAGGAGTCAGGAATGTTTTGTGGTTTGTCTCTCTTTCTGATTTCTTCCCATTCAATTTTCCTCTCGATCCCTGTGATCCTCTGCGCTATTCCTTATATTCCATACCGGAAAGTGGACTACCTAAAGAGGGTGTGGTTCCTAGACTCACTGGAATCTGACTCTGGCATCAGAAAGGAGGAATCCCTCCTGTTTACCTCGACATGGGTGGAACTGCAGGGGATTCTGCTACGTGAAATAAGTCAGTTGGAGAAAGTCTATATTCAAAGGTTTCACTCATATTTGAAAAAATATAGTTCTAAAAAAGAAAACAAAAAAAGCATGGTATCCACTTCTTCCAGCTGTTATGAGAAATAATTGAAAAACTGTACTGTGTTTACCAAGCGTGCCTGTTGAAAAGAGATCATTAGTAATGATGACATTGCCTCCTTCCACAAACTTCCTTTAAAAAATATGTATTATGTATATATATATATATAATTTTTTTTTCTCTTCTTATGGCACTTAGCACGTTATATAAAAATATTTAAATATATATATGTTTTTATATATATTAAGGGGCATATCTATACATATAAGTCCCGTATTTTATTAGAATATTTTTACTGATTTGAGAGAGAGCTAGAATGAGAGGTTATATATCCATAAATTTATACCATATAATTATATATATACACACACACGCACACACACACACACACATATATATTTATATATAAAACTTGTGGAATGTCATAATCAATGAGGAGATTTTGTTATTACTGTTGAATTCACAACGAACTTTCAGTGGATTAAGGTTTATGTGAAGCATTTAAAAAGAGGTTCAGAATTGGAATCTGAGCCCAGACTGGAATCAGGCAGATCCCGCTTTGAGTCTGGCCTGGGCAGGTTCCCTGCTCTGCCTCACCCTCATTTACCTAATGCAGAGAAAGTAACATGACAGGCAGCACAGAGTTTTTGTGACCATAGAAATGAGAGAGGGCCTTTCATGCTCCTAGGCGGTGATTGGCTGGTAGGGCTGAAAGCTCTGTTTCCCTCCTCACCCTCAGCGGGGTTAGACGTGACTTGGCAGCCCTAGTGGCCAAATGCAGACATTTATCTAACATCCTTTCTTAGAGTTTTCCTCTCCTACTCTCATTCATCTTCCCCCCCCCACCTCCCTTGCTCCCCAGGTTCTCATGTGACTTCCTGACTGCAAGGAGCTACTTGTCCAAGCCTCGTTCTGGATGATTAACTAAGAACACATCTTTCTGGACCTATTTTTATAGTCCATGCCCCAGCCCTGCAGAATTAGCTATTCAATCTGTGTCTTGGTCTCAAAAGGAATACATAGATTCCGGGCTAATGCCATGGAAAGAAAGCCTTTGCTACTTTCCCATGATGTATATAATTGGGGGTTTCCGTAGTGTCTAGCAGTATAAAAATGAAATGTGAAGGGACTGTATTTTTTTCTCTGAAATGAAATTTAAGAAGGAAGCTAAAGAGATATGTCTGCCCTTGCAATCAGTTTTGTGGTGTGAAAAGGTCATTTGGGATGCTTTCATTACACGTCTTTTAAGGAAGCAAAGATCATTCAGAGGTAACTGCATTCTGTGAATTGTTAGTCTTCGATATTGGGGATGTAGAACGGGAACTGGTATGTTTCAGTAAAATCCTGTAGGATCCCACTAACGTTCCAGTGTGATAACATTTAACCAGATAGTGTGGCTGAGCTTTCTGACACAGTGGTTCTAAAATGCCTGTAGGCATGATCCCTGATTATACTCATGGATCTGAAGTTTTTGAATTTTGTTTGACTCATGAGGAGCCCAAATAGTTGTTCTAAAATGATCATTAATTATATTGTCACCGAAGTCTGGAGATCCACTGGGTATTTTTGAGTCTATGGATAAATCCAATGGGCTCACCCTGTGATTTCTTTTAAGGGACAGTGGTTAAGAGCTTTGGCTCTGAATCTAGACCACTTATTTTCTTCACAGTCTGCCTCTACCACCTACTATCTGTGTGTCCTTGGGCAAAGTACTTGAATCCTCTGTGCCTCTGTTTCCTCATCTATAAAATATGGATGCTAATAATACCAACCCTATAGGACTGTTGCAACGATTCAGTTATTTAGTTTATGTAAAGCACATACAACATTGCCAGCACAGAGTGAACCCTCAGTAACTGTTAACTATTAATATTTACAGAGAGGGGTGCCTGGGTGGCTCAGCCGCTTAAGCATCTGACTCTTGGTTTCAAGTCAGGTCATGATCTCATGGTCCAGGGCTCCAGTCCCATGCAGGGTTCCACGCTCAGTGGGGAGTCTGCCTGAGGATTCTCTCCCTCTTCCTCTGCCTCTGTCCCTGCTAAAATAAATAAAAGAATCTTTAAAAAGTATTTGCAGAAAGATGCAAGGACTTATGGATCACTTAATTTAAAAAATTACTGTAGAAATTTTATTTATGTGCATGGTCCTTGTTGGAGACCA
Source organism: Meles meles (assembly GCF_922984935.1). Lineage (NCBI taxonomy): Eukaryota > Metazoa > Chordata > Mammalia > Carnivora > Mustelidae > Meles > Meles meles. Next base: position 91,653,394 of record NC_060087.1, on the reverse strand, counting down.
GTTGATTTGGGTTTGAACTCTGACTGCACCAGAATCAGACTGTCTGGGTTTAAACCCTGGCTATGTGTCTTTCCGTAAGTTTCTTTAAGCTCTCTGCACATCTGGAATTCAAAAAGTATCTACCTCATGGGATTGTTGTGTAGGTGAAAGGAGGCAGGGCTTCTAAGAACACCTGTCACATCATCAGCACTCAGTAAATAACACTGCCTTATTTATGTGTCTTGGCTTCCTCATTTACAAAACGGGGAGAATAATACCTTTCTTCATGGTTGTTGTGAATCTAAAATGAGATGATGTACATGTGAAAATGCCTACCATACAAAAAAGAAGACAGATGAGAGTGAGTGTTGGCAAGGACACAGAGAAACACAACCACTCATATATTGCTAGTGGGTGGGTAAAAGGCTACAGCATCTTTGGAAAACAGTCTGGTAGTTCCTCAAAAAGTTCAACATGGAGTTATCCTGTAACCCAAGAATTCCAGTTTTAGGTATATAGCTAGGAGTATCGAAAACTTATGTCCACACAAAAAAGTATACATAAAGTTCAAAGAGGCATTATTTGTAATAGCCCCCAAATGGAAACCACCCCAATGTCCATCCATGGAGAAATGAATGAGCAGAAGCAGTAAAGCCAATAAAATGGAATATTATTCAGCCATAAAGAAGGAACAGGGTAGTGGCATGTGCTAGAACACACATCACCCTTGAAAATACATAAAGTCGAAGAAGACAGTGACGAATGACTGCATACTGTGTTTATACTTATACAAAATGTCCACGATGGGTACAGGATTTCTTTGGGAGGAGGAGAACAAAAATGTTCTAGAATTAGAGATGGTTATGGTTGTTCAAACCTTGTGAATATATTTGAAAAACAATGAATGGTACACTTTAGATGAGTGAATTTTGTGGTATGTGAATTATGTCTCAATAAAGTGGTTATTTTTTTAAAAAATGTCTGCCACATAGTAGCCCTAATTTAACACAAGTAATTTGCAGCCACCACCACTCTGCTCCTACCTTAGAAAACTAGAACAGTGCCCTGAACAAATGGTGCCCATGACAGAAGGCCCACTCAGGGAAAGAAGGATAGATCTAGAGCATGGGCGGTTTGTCAAGGTGTGGGTTAAGTTGGAGGGAAAGGCAGTGAAGGCTTTTAAGGGGACCAAAAGGAGAGACAAACTACATGTACTTTGAATTTTGCAGGGATCCATCCTGAACCATCTTTCCTGTCCTGGACTGAAATCACAGCTGATGAGTGTTCTGGCATTTCAAGCTGTTCCAGAGATGGGGCGATGTGTGGCTATTCGACAGAAAGGAAAAAGGAAGCAAACAGAGGCAAATCTGAGGGCATGTAAGTCTGATTTTGAAAGGCAGAAGAAGCCAGTAGTCCATGGAGGACATGTTTATCCAGAGGACTCTAATTGTTCCTTAACATCTGGGTCAATGCCTTTAGGTCAGCACTAACTCTACACCAAGTGGGATCACTTTAACGGGTTAGAAGTGTCTGTCTAAATCCTATGCCCGGTCTTGGTCCGGGGATGCCAAAGATTGGTTCACAGGAAGCTTTACTATCCCTCTCAGTTATTTATCTCATTAATGGAATTTATCAGCAGACTGGAGTCCTTGTTCAGGATGATGAGCGTCCAGAGGACTCCCTGAAAGGAATTCACTGTGTAGCCATGCCAGAGATTTGCATGCACAGAAGGCAAATGGAAGACATTTGAACAGTGAATTACATGGAGAGTAGTTGACAGCTCTTATTTATTAAGAAAGATTGTAATGGGGAAGAAAGACAGCCCACATAGGGGCTGAGATTTTTGACTGAGAGGGAACAGTTTTACTGCAACATATAGTAAAAATAAATGAAGCCAAGGAAAGAATGAAAGAGAGAAAGAAAGAAAGAAAGAAAGAAAGAAAGAAAGAAAGAAAGAAAGAAAGGGAGGGGGGAAGAACTTTCAATACTTTAACTCAAGATTAGGGCTCAAAGGTTTTCACTTTGATTCACTCATGACTCTTTTTATTACTTCCTGATGCTGTCTTACACAAGCCATTAACTGGATTCAATCTGTAATGGCAAAGATCAATCAGCCACAGAAGTCCTTGGCTTGAGAAGCTAGGATTAGGAAGCATTTTCCTCAGAGCTATTTGACATAGTCCATCTTTGTACATGTTTAAAGAATAGTTGTTTTCCTTGTGAAATTTGCCTTCCCACCAGATTGTGAAAGCCACCTGAAATGAAACGATGCCTCCCTATGCTCTGGGTATTTTCTGTGGAAGACCGATTCCATGCAGGTGTTCAAATCTGTGTTACCTAGGGTACGTCCCCAGAAGAGCTGTGGGTCAGTAGTATTCTATTTCCAAAATTTCATGTCTTTAAGCTTTGGTTATGTCCACATTTCCCATAAACCCCAGCGGAAGCTTCAGTCAGCTCGTTTTGAAGACAGTGTCTTTTTTTTTAAGATTTTATTTATTTATTTGACAGAGAGAGAGAGAGAGACAGAGAGGGATCACAAGTAGGCAGAGAGGCAAGCAGAGAGAGAGGAGGAAGCAGGCTCTCTGCTGAGCAGAGAGCCCGATGTGGGGCTCGATCCCAGGATCCTGAGAGCATCACCTGAGCTGAAGGCAGAGGCTTAACCCACTGAGCCACCCAGGAGCCACGAAGACAGTGTCTTTTATAAAACGCTTTATAATACTGTCTTCAAGTCCAAACCAGCATGTGAAGGCATTGGGCATCTCCCTCCCTCCTTCCTTTCTTCCTCCCCCACTTCCTCCTTTCCCTGTATTCTTTCCTTATCTTCCTTTCTTATGGGTTTCCTACTTTAAAAACAAAAAGAATGAGTTTCCTTCTGCAAAATCTTGGGATCAGGAACAAGACTAAATCCTAGAGTAATAAAGAACTTTCTGGTTCTACAGGGAGTCCTAGCAGAGTTAGAAATACCACCCAATGCATGAAATAGAGCTCAGAAAAAAATAGAGGGATGATCCACCAGCATGAGGGTTGTTTAACAAAGAGCCCTAACAACTGAGAACAAATAACAGGAGTTACTTTCTAACACATGCGCTGAGGAACAACCTGTGTTGTAAATGTGTATACTTGGAAAGTGCTATTTTGAAAAGGCAAAATTCTTAGTTAATTCTTTTTTGTTGTTGTTGTGATAAGAACACTCAATACGACATGTACCCTCATGAAATTTTCAAGTGCACTATACAGTGTTGTTAACTATATGAACTATGTTGTGTGGCAGATCTCTAGAACCTATTCATCTCGCTTGACTGAAACCCTATACCCACTGGATGCTGAGAATGGCCAGCAATCCCTGTAACCAGGGATTAAACCGATGAAAGATTACTCCAGACTTTTCTGTGAAAGAGAGGAGAAGGGAAGGGGGTCAACACTCACAGATGAAGACCCTTTGCTCTTCTTTGCTCCCACTCTTATTGGTCCTTCAGGATAATCCCAGATCCTTATCATTGTTTCTCAAGCACGTGATGTGTGACAAGTGGTCTTACAGGAACTAGGAGGATCTGTTTACTGAAAGATAGGCTATGCTAAGGAGTGTGTTCTATGAGTTCTGCTAAAGACAGCCCAAGGGACCATGCTTACAGCTCTTAGATCCCACGGTAGCTGGTTGGGCTAAGAAAGCTTCTTGGTTTGGGAAGGCAACTCCCCGAGGCATTCCAGTGCCAGGGTGGTCTGGCAGGCCTTGGCATTCCAAAGGGCTGTGGACGCCCTTCTCTGAAACTTTGCCCGCCTTCAGCAGCCTCTGTGTGACATTTTAGCAAGCCAGGTATTATGGCCGATTTCATCCCTACATTAACCCCAACAGTTGAACAACTCCCCATTTCCTTCTTTCCATAGCCCTCAGCAACCACTCTTCTCCTCTCTGCTTCTATGAGTTTGGCTCTTTTGGGTGTCGCATTGAAGTGGAATGTGCAGTATTTGTCCTTCTGTGACTGGCTTATTTCACTTAGCATAGTGTCTTCCAGGGTCATGCATGCTCTTGCATATGGCAGCATTTCCTTCTTTTTAAGGCTTAATAATATTTTATTTGTAACATATTTATAGAAATAAATCATTTATTTATAATAATAAATATTTATCTTATTTTAATTAATATTTTATTAAAATAATATTTAAGGCTTAATAATCTTTTAATAACATATTAAATAAATATTTAATATATTTATTATTAAGGCTTAATAATATTTAATAGGAAATGAAATGTATGCATGTATATATTTGAGAGCAAGTGGGGAGAGGGGCAGAGGAAGAGAGGGAATCTTAAGCAGCCTCCCGTCCAGTGCAGAGCCCCATTCGGGGCTCCAACTCATGACCATGAGGTCATGAACTGATCCAAAATCAAGAGTCAGATTTTTAACCAACTGAGCCACCCAGGTGCCCCTTTTTAATGAATGAATTAGTGGATGAATGAATGATTTTTTTTTTTTTTGAGAGAGAGAGAAGGCTTAATATTCTCTTTCACATATGTACCACATTTTCTTTGTCCATTCATCCACGGACATTTAGGTGGTTCCCTATCTTGTGAATGGTGCTGCAATAAACACTAACATGCACACAAACAAGCAAAAGGAAAAAAATCGGTGAGAGAGATTGAGAGAAAGAGAGAAATCAAGGAAAGGACTCTTAATTATAGAGAGCCAACTGATGGTTACCAAAGGGAAGGGGGATGAAATAGCTGATGGGGATTAAGGAGGCCCCTGGTGATGAGCACAGGATGTTGTATGGAAGTGTTGAATTACTGTATTGTACACTTGAAACTCGTGTTATGCTGTATGTTAACTAACTGGAATTAAAACAAAACCTTAAAAAACAGAAACATGCACATATCTCTTTGAGACCCCGATTGCAATTCTTCTGGATATATACTCAGAAGCTGGATTACTAGATAAGATGGTAATTATACTTTTTTAAAAGATTTTATGTATTCATTTGACAGAGAGAGAGAGATCACAAGTAGGCAGAGATGCAGGCAGAGAGACAGGAGGAAGCAGGCTCCCCGCTGAGCAGTGAGTCTGATGCGGGGCTCCATCCCAGGACTCTGGGATCATGACCTGAGTCAAAGGCAGAGGCTTAATGCACTGAGCCACCCTGGTGCCCCTGGTAATTATACTTTTCATACTTTGAGGAATGTCCTCACTATTTTCCACAGCTACTGTACCATTCCCCATTCCCACCAGCAGTGTGCAGAAGTTTCCAGTTTCTCTACATCCTTGCCAACACTTGACTTCTTTTTGTTTTGAGAGAGGTGAGGTGGTACCTCATTGTGGTTTTGAACTACATTTCCCTGATGATTACTGATGTTGAGTACCTTTTGTTTCTCCTCCTCCTCCTCCTCCTCCTTCTTCTTTGGTAAAGATTTTATTTATTTATGTGACAGGCAGAGAGAAAGAGAGAGAGAATGAGGAGAGCACAAGCATGGTGAGTGGGAGAGGGAGAAACAGGCTCCCTGCTCAGCAGTATACCGGTATACCGATACCGGGCTTGATCCCAGGATCCTGGAATCATGACCTGTGCCAAAAGGAAAGGGAGAAGCTTACCTGACTAGCCACCCAGGTGCCCCATTGAGCACCTTTTGGTATACCTACTGTACATTTTAAAAAATATTTATTTCCTGACTTGTTAATTTTAGCCATTCTGACTGGTGTGAGGTGATATCTCATTGTGGTTTTGATTTGTATTTCCCTGATGCCGAGTGACGTGGAGCACTTTTTCATGTGTCTGTTGGCCATCTGGATGTCTTCTTTGCAGAAATGTCTGTTCATGTCCTCTGCCCATTTCTTGATTGGATTGTTTGTTCTTTGGGTGTTGAGTTTGCTAAGTTCCTTATAGATTTTGGATACTAGCCCTTTATCTGATATGTCGTTTGCAAATATCTTCTCCCATTCTGTCAGCTGTCTTTTGGTTTTGTTAACTGTTTCCTTTGCTGTGCAAAAGCTTTTGATCTTGATGAAATCCCAATAGTTCATTTTCGCCCTTGCTTCCCTTGCCTTTGCCGTTGTTCCTAGGAAGATGTTGCTGCGGCTGAGGTCGAAGAGGTTGCTGCCTGCGTTCTCCTCAAGGATTTTGATGGATTCCTTTCTCACATTGAGGTCCTTCATCCATTTGGAGTCTATTTTCGTGTGTGGTGTAAGGAAGTGGTCCAATTTCATTTTTCTTACAAGTCAGGAAATGACAGATGCTGGAGAGGATGTGGAGAAAGGGGAACCCTCCTCCACTGTTGGTGGGAATGCAAGCTGGTGCAACCACTCTGGAAAACAGCATGGAGGTTCCTCAAAATGTTGAAAATAGAACTACCCTATGACCCAGCAATTGCACTACTGGGTATTTACCCTAAAGATACAAACATAGTGATCCGAAGGGGCACGTGTACCCGAATGTTTATAGCAGCAATGTCTACAATAGCCAGACTATGGAAAGAACCTAGATGTCCATCAACAGATGAATGGATCAAGAAGATGTGGTATATATACACAATGGAATACTATGCAGCCATCAAAAGAAATGAAATCTTGCCATTTGCGACGACGTGGATGGAACTAGAGCGTATCATGCTTAGTGAAATAAGTCAATCGGAGAAAGACAACTATCATATGATCTCCCTGATATGAGGACATGGAGAAGCAACATGGGGGGGTAGGGGGATAGGAGAAGAATAAATGAAACAAGATGGGATTGGGAGGGAGACAAACCATAAATGACTCTTAATCTCACAAAACAAACTGGGGGTTGCTGGGGGGAGGTGGGATTGGGAGAGGGGGAGCGGGCTATGGACATTGGGGAGGGGAGGCGAACCATAAGAGACTATGGACTCTGAAAAACAACCTGAGGGTTTTGAAGGGTCAGGGGTGGGAGGTTGGGGGAACAGGTGGTGGGTGATGGGGAGGGCACGTTTTGCATGGAGCACTGGGTGTCGTGCAAAAAGAATGAATACTGTTACGCTGAAAAAAAAAATAAATAAAAATAAAAAAAATAAAAAAAAATATTTATTTATTGGAGAGAAAGCGAGAGAGAGAGAGAGAGAGAGAGAGCATGAATAGGCAGAGGGGCAGAGGGAGAGGGAGAGAGAATTCTGAAGCAGACTCTCTGCTAAGCATGGATCCTGACGTGTGGCTCAATCCCTGGACCCTGAGATCATGACTTGAACCTAAATCAAGAGTCAGATGCTCAAACTACGGAGCCACCCAGACACCCCTTCCTGGTGATCATTAGTCTGTCTTCCTCAGAGAAACATCTATTTGAGTCCTTTAACCGTTTTTTAAATGGGTTAATTGTTTTATTTCTATTGAGTTTTAGAAGTTTCATATATATTTTAGACATTAACCCCTTATGTCATACAGGATTGCAAATATTTTCTCCCAGTCTGTAGGTTGCCTTTCACTCTGTTGATTGTTTCCTTTGCCTCACAGAGCTTTTTAGTTTGATGGAGTCCCATTTGTCTCTTTTGCCTTCTGGATTGCATTTTTGGTGTCATATCCCAGAAATCACTGCCAAGACAATTTTCTGCTATTGCCTTCTAGGAGTTTTCTAGTCTTAGCTCTTACACATTTAGATCTTTGATCCATTTTGAATTAATTTTTGTATACAGTGTAAGATAAAGGTCCAGTTTCATCCTTTTTCATGTTCATATCCAATTTTCCCAGCACCATTTATTGAAGAGACTGTCTTTTCCCCTTTTTGTATTTCTAGTTCCAATTTTCTTTTTGTTTTTTAAAAGATTATTCTTATTTCTTTATTTGACAGAGAGACACAATGAGAGAGGGAACACAAACAGGGGAAGTGGGAGAGGATGAAGCAAACTTCCTGCTGAGCAGGGAGCCTGATGTGGGGCTTAATCCCAGGACCGTGGGATTATGACCTGAGCTAAAGCCAGATGCTTAACGACTGAGCCACACAGGAGTCCCAGATCTGTTTTGGAAGATCACTCGACTATAGGCATGTGTGTTAATTTTTATGTTTTTTATTCTGTTCCATTGAGCTATATGTCTGTTCTAATATCAGTACCATAGTATTTTTTATTACTATAGTTTTGTAATATATTTTGATCGCAGGAATTTTGGTATGTCCAGCTTGTTCTTCTTTCTTACGATCGCTTTTTCTGATCAGGGTGTTCTGTGGTTCCTTATGAATTTTAGACATCTTTTCTATTTCTGTAAAAAAACACCATTGGGATTTTGATGGCAATAGTATCAAATCTATACATTGCTTTGGATAGTATGGATACTTTGGTAAGATTAAGTCTTCAAATCAATGATCTGGGAATGTCTTTCCATTTACTTGAGTCTTCTTATTTTCTTTCATTGATATTTTGTGGCTTTCAGTGTACAAATTTTTCACCTCCTCGGTTAAATTTATTCTTAAGTATTTTATTGTTGATGCTTTTGTAAACGGGATTTTCTTAATTTCATTTTGGATATTCCTTGTTAGTGTATAGAAATGTGACTGATTATTGTATGCTGATTTTTTTTCCTGAAACTTTATCAAGTTTGTTAATCAGTCCTACTGTGTGTGTGTGTGTGTGTGTGTGTGTGTGTGTGTGTGTGTCTGTGTGTAGGCTTTGGGGTTTTTCCACATATAAGATCATGCAATCTAGGACCCAACATAATTAACTTCTTTTCCAATTTTGATGCCTTTAATTTCTTTTCCTTGGCTAACCGTTTTGGCTAGGAGTTCCAGTCCTATGTTGGATAGGAGTGGTGAGGGTGGACATCACTATCTTATTCCTGACCTTAGATGAAAAGCTTTCAGTTTTTCACCATTGAGTCTGTTGTTACCTGTAGCTTGTCATCTATGATCTTTGTTATATTTAGGTATAATCCTTCTATACCTAGTTTGTTGAGAGTTTTTCTTCATGAGAGGGTGTTGAATTTTGTCAAATGATTTTTCTGTACTGATTGAGATGATGATGTAATTTTTATCCTTCATTCTGTTAAAGTTGTGTGTCACATTGATGGACTTAGGTATTTTGAACCATCCTTGCATCCCGGGGATAAATCTCCCTTGATCATATGTATGATCATTTTAATGTTGAAAGCAAAGTTTTTAGAAATTGTGGTGTGTAGGCAATGTGCTTAGGAGGAATGACCTGGATTATAACATAAAATTGTTAGCTTTACATCTAGAATTGAGAGCTAATCACTTTGATCTGAGGAACACCAAAAGTCCCTTCATTTTTCAACTCCAAACGTGGGCTCTCCTCGTTTGCCTACCTGCCACTGATGTTCGAAATTGAAATTATACTATTGGAGATTAATTCCTTTGGCATAAACTTTTCTTGACACCGTATTACAAAAGAAACACCATTGGTTGGGAAGGAATATGGGAAATTTTCAAATATTAATCTTTTACAAGTCACTGGCAATTATGTGAAAATCTTCTTTTTTCTAGAGTTGGTTTTCTTTCCATTAATAGAGAGGGTGGAGAGAGTTAGACTAGAAGGTTGAAGACCACGGTGCCTGGGTGGCTCAGTCTTTAAGCGTCTGCCTTCAGCTCAGGTCATGATCCCAGGATTCTGGGATCTAGACCTGCATCGGGTTCTCTGCTCTGTGGGAAGTCTTCTTCTCCCTCTTCCACTCCCCCTACTTGTGTTCCCTCTCTAACTGTGTGTGTGTGTCTCTCTCTCTCTCAAATAAAATCTTAAAAAAAAGAAGTTTGAAGACAAACTACATATGAGATGATTGTGATGAAGATAGTTCCTGAACAAGGCCTAAAATAGAGCCTACTCAGGAACATAGTAATATAAAACATTTCATTTGTGCTCCATTTCTCTTATTGACTATTTATTCAGCAAGAATTTGTTGAGTACCTATTATGTGTCAGTCATTGTGCAGGGCACTGGACATAAAATGGTGAGTCAAGCAAGCAGGGAAGGTACAAATTTTACCTTGCATGTGAACCCTGTTGGTAGACATTATTGTCCTCTTACTTCTGGTGTACCTAGTTGCAATTCTTGGTGAAATTTCAGGCCTTCTATTTCCCCACTTGTGTAGTTTCAGGGCTAGCACAAACTAGGATCTCAAAGTATACATCTTAACAATGAAGATAAGATAATGAGGGGTTTTAGGAACTCAGACTTTTTCCATGTAGCATAACTCCAACATTTGACCTGTGTGTGTGTGGGCGGGGGGTGGGGGTCACACTTCACACTGTAGGTGTTTGATAGAGGATTCTAGACCAATATTTTAAAACAATCAGGAACTAGATCTGCCAGATAGAAGTAAGTACAAACCACTTGCAGAAATACAACACTAGTGAAAAACTAATTAGAGCAGCAAAGGCTAGAGAACATTGAATGAATTCAGAAAGCAGTTTAACAGGTGCAGAGGTTTAATAAGGTCACTGTCTGGAAGATGGACAGAATCCCAGGATCGATGCATATGAGAGAGGAAAGGGACTTGCAGATCCTCTAGTCCAGCTGAGGGGGAAAAACGAGAGAGAGAGAAAGAGAGAGACAGAGAGAGAGGAGGAATGAAAACTTCAATGTCATATGGCAAGTCAGCTGTACGACTGGGTTCAGGACTCAGGACCCCTGGTTCCACATGCAGTCCTCTTTTTAAAAAGCAAGGAAGAACTAGTATTTATTTAAAGAAAATTGTGTGCTCAGCATTCTACCTTATTTAATCCCTCACTTGAAAAGCATTAAATTAAATTTACGTCCAATTCGCTGGTGAGGAAATTGAAATCAGAACTAATATTCCACATCTCTACTCACAAAATTTCCATTCTCAAAGACTAGGATTAGCTCTGTATAGAATACAGTGTGACTGGTACCTCCCAAGCCCAGTAAAGAGAGCTGTCCCAAGACTGGGCTTCAACAGTAGAGGCAAATTCCTTCTGGTTGCATAATGAATGTGTTTGCTCCTCCCAGTTTACTCTTCCCCCAGCCCCTTGTTATGTAATTTGTTCTTTCATGGGGGGACTAAGGGAATCTTTTTAAAATTATTTATTTATTTTTTATAAACATATAATGTATTTTTATGCCTAGGTGTACAGGTCTGTGAATCGCCATGTTTACACACTTCACAGCACTCACCATAGCACATACCCTCCCCAATGTCCATAAGCCCACCCCCCTCTCGCGACCCCCCTCCCCCCAGCAACCCTCAGTTTGTTTTGTGAGATTAAGAGTCACTTATGGTTTGTCTCCCTCCCGATCCCATCTTGTTTCATTTATTCTTCTCCTACCCCCCTAACCCCCCATATTGCATCTCCACTTCCTCATATCAGGGAGATCATATGATAGTTGTCTTTCTCCAATTGACTTATTTCACTAAGCATGATACCCTCTAGTTCCATCCACGTCATCGCAAACGGCAAGATTTCATATCTTTGGATGGCTGCATAGTATTCCATCGTGTATGTACACCACATCTTTATCCTTTGATCTGTTGATGGACATCTAGGTTCATTCCATAGTTTGGCTATTGTAGATATTGCTGCTATAAACATTTGGGTGCACGTGCCCCTTCGGATCACTCCATTTGTATCTTTAGGGAAAATACCCAGTAGTGCAATTGCTGGGTCATAGGGTAGTTCATTTTTCAACATTGTGAGGAACCTCCATGCTGTTTTCCAGAGTGGTTGCACCAGCTTGCATTCCCACCAACAGTGTAGGAGGGTTCTCCTTTCTCCGCATCCTCGCCAGCATCTGTCATTTCCTGACTTGTTAATTTTAGCCATTCGACTGGTGTGAGGTGGTATCTCATTGTAGTTTTGATTTATATTTCCCTGATGCCGAGGGATGTGGAGCACTTTTTTCATGTGTCGGTTGGTCATCTGGATGTCTTCTTTGCGGAAATGTCTGTTCATGTCTTCTGCCCATTTCTTGATTGGATTCTTTGTTCTTTGGTTGTTGAGTTTGCTAAGTTCTTTATAGATTTTGGACACTAGCCCTTTACCTGATATGTCATTTGCAAATATCTTCTCCCATTCTGTCTGTTGTCTTTTGGTTTTGTTAACTGTTTCCTTTGCTGTGCAAAAGCTTTTCATCTTGATGCAATCCCAATAGTTCATTTTTGCGGGACTTTGCGCAAGTGAATTAGTCAAACTTGATATGGGTAGCAAAGAAGGTATAATAATGGTCTCTGTAACTTCACAGATTAGGGGCAGTCAATAGTCGGTCTGTTTTACTGCTTAATCAACTGGGGTACAAATCCCCATTCTACCACAGTGTGCCCTCAGGCAAGTTCCTTGTCCTTTCAGAGCCTCTGTTTCATCATCTGGAAGTGTAGGTGACAATAATACCTGCCTCAAAGACTATGGTGATTTTTTTCCTTCTGACTGAGTTTTGACAATAAGAGAACACATGAGTTTAGCCCAGTGTTTGAGTCATATCAAGAACTCAATAAATATTAGTCTTTGTTAACCAAATGCTAGTTTCTGACTTAAATGTACTACTTATGGCAGAGAACTCACAAAACTGGGTGTGTTTGTGGGAGAAGAGGCAGCGGGTTGGCCACTTTTGCCTGTTGCTTGCGGACAGGACTCTTCCCCATATAGAGTTACCCTCTCTATTGTCTACTCCTAGTGGTTGAAAGCGAGGTCCTCTAAGGACAGAGATATCATCTAGTTCAATAACCTCATCACAATACAGACCAGATATAGGAACCTCTTCCATGCAACCCAGAGAGTACCCTGGCTCCCAGGTTTTGCCATGACAGATAAAAAAGACTGGGGCTGGGGAAGTGTGGGAAGAGAAGCATGTGAGCTCCTTACAGCTCAGCTTGTAGTGTTGGGCTGGGAGCTCTTCAAAGGCGAAGTCTACATCTCATACCTCATCCACTGTGAATCTCACCATCATGCCTTCAACCCAGTCAGCAAACAGAATAAATCTATTTGGGGGAATGGAGATTGGGGCTAGATTACTCTGAAGGTCCACAAATAGATTTGAGGAACGTTTAGATATAATCTTCCCAGAACCACCTTTTTACTTCCCCCAAAGTAAAGTTGGAAGTTTTCCTTCTCCATCATACACACCCTTCAGCTTCTGGCTCATGCTGTTTTGAAACATCTCCTCCCTAAGTCTTTCTTGACCCTCATTTTATCCCACTTTTGCCTGTTTACAAATGTTGAGGTATACTATTTTGGTAGGACTTCAAGATCCTGAATGTGTGCCCCTGACTGGTCTCTTGAGGAGCCAGACTGTCCCGTAAAATTAGGAATGAGACTCAAGATAATAACCAACAAGATTGGCACTGGCAGATTTGTTGCCAGTAATGAACAACTGGTTGAGCTTGACTGGTACACACCAGCACTAATAATCAGCCCTGAAGAGAGCCATGCCATTATTTTGAACTTTGGATGGAATGAAAATTTCACTAAGGATTTCCCTCATTAAAACCTCTCCCCCCACCAAGCAATTCATTCTACTTACACCTGGTGAATTTATTACTGACCTTGGATCAACCTTAAAGTTTTATGAATTCATTTCACAAACATTATTTGATAGCTACTCTATTGGGAACTTGACTAGGCATGAGGACCATGAAGAAGACCTCTAGAAGTTCCCAGTCCAGTGGGCTCTGTTCCCCATAGGGAGTTGCCTTTGTTATTGCTCATCATTTGTAGTTGAAAGAATGAGGTCCCATAAATATAGAGATATCCAGTGGTATCCATGTCAAAATGTAGACCAGAAGTAGGGGCAATTTATAAATCACAGTGACATCTTCCCTAATGAGTATAAGAAGGAGGCACAGATGGAAAAAACAATGAACTCAATCTGAGGGTGTTAACTAGGACTGCACAGAGGAGGGAACACTTCAAGTGGATCTTGAAGGTAAAGTTCATCAGAACCCAGGAGTAGAATGAGAGGTGGGAAGGGAGGGGAATTTCAGGCATAAGAATGGCATTTTACAAATCAGAATGCAGAAGTAGAATGAGAGGCGAAAGGGAGGGGAAGTTCAGGCATAAGGAATGGCATTTTACAAATCCTATGCCCAACAGGCTAAGTGATAAATGTCTGCAGGAAATTTACTGCAACATTAAGTGAAAACAGTGGGAGATGAGGAGATAAAGGTGAGGGCTAGAGGGAGAAACCCTTTGCATGTATGACCTTGAAAGGGTTCTCTACATTTGCTGACTCCACTTCACTAATTCCCATTCCTTTCTGACTCACTGTGGTCCCCTTAACTGCCAGCCTTACTCTGAATCCAAATCAAATGGGCAGCTCCTTTTCTATCTTTAGTTTACTTGACTTCTCCAGGGAGTGTGAGACAGGATAAACGGTTCTCATTCCCCAAGCTTCAGCTCCCTTGGATTGTGAGATATCACCCTGTCTCTTGGATTTTGCTGATTCCCTAGACTTGCCATTTAAGTTTTCATTATGACCTCTTTCCTCTCTGCCTGACCTTTAAGTGACATGAATTCTCAGGGGTTTATCCTGTTCTTTACCTCACAACTCTCTGTTGTCAATCTTCTACATGTCTTTACTTATTCTCTATCAATTGATTACACTCCGATTTCTCTCTCTAGCTCAGCTTTCTATGATGCGATCTGGTGTGTCAAATTGTCCTGAGTATTGCCACTTGTATGTTCTACAGGCTTTATGAGTTCACCAGATCTAATGGAATGCATTATATTTTCACCACCTTCCTCCAGTGTTCCCTATCTCAGAGACTTGTATCATTTTCCAACCAGTTGCCTAGGTCTGAAAAGCTCAGAATCATCTGGGGGTCCTTTTTCTCCCTACCTTCTCCATCCTGTCCATCACCAAGCTGTTGTCGGTTCTACTTTCTTAATCTCCTTGCTATTTTCTAATCTTGGTGGAATTCCTGTCCATTCTTCTACATCTTCATGACCGCTCTCTTGGTCTGTCATCATTTCCAATATGGAATTGTTACAACAGCTTTGAACCTGGAAGTCCCCAGTCTTTTGTTGTTGTTGTTGTTGTTGTTGTTTGTTTACAGCATAACAGTGTTCATTGTTTTGACATCACACCCAGTGCTCAATGCAGTAGGTGCCCTCCCTATTACCCACCACTGGGTTCCTCAACCTCCCACCCCCCGCCCCTTCAAAACTCTCTGGTTGTTTTTCAGAGTCCATAGTCTCTCATGGTTCATCTCCCCTTCCAGTTTCCCTCAACTCCCTCTACTCTCCATCTCCCCATGTCCTCCATGTTATTTGTTATGCTCCACAAATAAGTGAGACCATATGATACTTGACTCTATCTGCTTGACTTATTTCGCTCAGCATAATTTCTGGAAGTACCCAGTCTTAACCCCTTTCCTACCAGTTCATCACACTGTTATTTGAACAATCTTCTATAAATGGAAATCTGATTGTGCCATTTCTCTACCTAAAATTGTTGTCTCTAGTATTAAATCTAAAAACCTGTGAATGCCATATAAGACTCTAGGTCACCTGGCCCTTGCCTTAGCTGCCATCATAGATTTGAACAAAACACATGCCTTGGAATTCTGAGTATCTAACATCCTCTTCTTTAAAAATAATTTTTAGGGGTGCCTGCTCTGGGTGGCTCAGTTGGTTGTGCCTGACTTTGGCTTAAGTCATGATCTCAGGGTCCTTGGATCAAGCCCTGAGACCAGCTCCCTGCTCACTGGGGTATATGCTTGTCCTTCCCCCTCTGCCTTTGCCCCCACTCCTGTCCTCTCTGTTTCTCTCTCAAATAAATAAATAAAAATCTTCTAAAAAAATAAAAACTTTTCTTTAAAAACACCTTTGTGTCCTACTCTATGCTGTTCCTTCTGCCTGGAAGGTGCTTAGCACCATCACCCTCCTAACCCCATTAACCTGGTGAACCTTTCTTTCAGTACTCAAGTCTCTTCTCTCTCCTCACCTCCCCCTGAAATCAGAGTTTGGGTGATCCTCTCTATCCTCCTCTGCTGATCTACCTAAAATCACACTATTTTTATAATTCCACATTGCCATTATGGGTTTACATCTGTGTCTCTCTCCAAGAGGCATTAGGGTGGAGAAAAATGAGCACATTTTAAACTATAGAAGTGAGAATGATAATAATATCACTAATATAACGCTAACACCATGTGCTTGCTGTACGTTTATGCACTCAATCCTCACAACGTTGTGAAGTGGGGAGCTGTTGCCAACGTTGAATCAACAGGACTCGGTAACAGATTGAATGTGGGAGCAGAGATGAAGGAAGAGAGTCAGCTGACTAGCAGGTTTCTGTCTGGAGCAAGGGGCCGAACGGTGGGCGGAGGTGCCATCTATTGGGACAAGGAGTACAGACAGTGTGGGAAGGAGAGGCTTTTTGGGTCAGGGTGGTTTGGGAACTGCAATTCCTTTGCCATTCTTTTATAATCCGTCTTTCCAGAAGCTTCAGGAATAAGGCAAGTAATGAATTTCTCCCTTCAACTGACGGGCATTTGGAAACACAGCAGTTTGTCTCAGGAATGCAGACTAACCTTCAGATATTTCCTCACTAGCTTGCTGGAAGCAGGAGGGCTATGCCTTGGGGACCATGGCCTTCTTCTCACCTTATGCTCTGGTGTGCGGCTCCCAGAAGACAGGGAAAGCACCATGGTCTTGCAGCCTTCAAGCTCCTATGGTGCTCGTGCCTCCTGGCCCTCGCCAGCATCCCACAGTGGGTGTGGGCGCCCCTTTACAAGATAGGGGTAGTGGAACTTGGGCTTGCGACCCGTTGTTCTCAAAGGCTCTGCCTGAGGTTGCTGCTGGCTTAGCCATTGAGCGCATCAACAGGGACCCATCGTTTGAGGCGGGTTGCTCTTTTGAATATGTGATTCTCAATGAAGACTGCCAGACCGCCAGGGCCCTTTGCAATTTCATTGTTCAACACCAAATGTCCCCGGGATTTATGGGCCCTGTCAACCCCAGCAACTGCGAGGCTGCCTCGCTCCTGGGAAACAGTTGGAACAAAGACCTTTTCTCTTGGGCTTGTGTGAATTAGGAATTAGACAATAAAATCAGCCACCTGACCTTTTCTCGGACAGTCCCTTCTTCGATCCGGGTGCTGGTAACTGTCATGAGGTAATTCCAGTGGGCTCACGCCGGACTCATTTCCTAGATGAAGACATTTGGGTGCACACCGCCAATCGAGTACCAAGCACTCTGCAGAGCCATGGTCTAGCGGTAGGTGTCGTCCTGAACTCAGGACAAGACAGCCTCAGCCTTTGGACCCCACTCCTGCAGATTCCTCAGGCTGACAGAATTCCCAGTGAGGGCATTCTCCCAGCTGAGGTTTAAAGGCGGATTGGGGGGTGGTGGGGGGTGGGGTGGCGGCGTGGAATAAGACAATTTCCAAAAGGTTTCCTACCCTAGCGCCCTAGGAGAACACATCCGGCATCTGCCCTCTCGCACTCAAACTCAGGCTCCAAGACTGTTCAGCTTCAAGGGAGCCTGTTTGATGAACGAAATAAAGGTACAAAGAACTCTGTGGTTAAACATGCCATTGGATCCCAGTGCCTACTCTCAGCATCAAGAGCAACGGGAGACACACACCTTCCACCCCTGTAGGACCCCAGTTGTTTGAGCTCAGCCAAAGAGGGGTGCTTTTGTGGCTCTGTTTGGGCCCATTCTTGCCACCTGCTTCATCACCTTTCACTTGGAACCTGTCTTCTCTGGACTCCACAATATACACTTCCCTTCTGTCCTCTGAACTCACCTCCCTTGCCCCCGCCAAACAGGGCTTATCTTTTTGTGTGCCATTCCCAGGGACCTAACTGATAAATAAAAGTATATTAAGATGAGGTGTCAGCCCAGATTTTAACCTTTCCCCTTCCAAGAGAAGGTTGATGTTGAAGGTGATTCTTGCAGAGACTATGGACAAATCCTGAAGCAAAGGGCAGACCCCAGCAAAGCTACTATCGCCAGGCCTAGCTGAGGTGGTTTGGGGGAAGAAGAGCCCTTCCTGGTCCTCTGGAGTCCAGTGTCTCTTACTTCCTTTTATTGCAAGCCCTTGTGGCACTTAATTTCGATATTTCCTATTCCAGTTTTCTTAAAGCTAGATACTTTTTTCCTGGAAAGTGTCAGTGATTTGTGGGAACACAGCTCATTTTGCTATTGCAGGCCCCTCCACTGCTTGAGAATGAACGGAGGGCTCAGAAACTCCTTGTCAAATTGATGACTGCTAGGATTAGTCCTGGTCCCAGTCGTTTCCTTAAGGTAACAATGGGTTTGTTAGAGAATGGTCGGGGTTAGCCTGGCCTATAAACAGAAGCCCATTATAAGTTTCAAGTGTCACCAGTATTTGTACCTTCATTATGATCATTATGGGAAGATGAGGGCAAGAAGTTTTAGTTCCTGGAACTACAGTTGTCTGCTTCCAGCTCCAGTCTACAAGATCCTATAATGTTAAGCAATCAGTGTGGCTTTGATTACTTCATAATAGAGCTTGATACTTTCAAAGCAGAGCACAGAATGATTTTAAAAGGTATAAAACCATTTCCAGGGAGGAGTCATGCCAGAAGCAGGCTCACAGATTTAGTATGACTTTAGAACATGTTACAAATCTTCACGAAGTCCAGTGTCTCCTGCAAGCTTACATTCCATGAGTTTTGCATCCTGCCCATTCTAAATAGTATACTCTTTGAAATGACAACTTGGCCTCTACCATGAAATCTTAAATAAATCCAGGCCCTGAGCCTCTTTGGGCTGAGAGAAGTTAGGACTGAGTGCTCACCACCCACACGTCCTTTGAGGCAGAGAGATAGCAAATGTACGTATTATGGCCCTACTCTTTGAGATTCATTCCTGTAGGTTGATGGTTCTCACTCTGCACACTAGAATTACCTGGACATCTTCTCGAAACAAGTTCTGGTGCCAGAACGCTACATCCAGAGGTTTTGGTGGTCTGCAATGAGGCCCCAGCAGAAGTATTTTCAATAGCCTCCCCGGTGCATGTAAAATGTAGCCAGCGTTAAGAACCACTGCTTTTGGGGCACCTGGGTGGCTCAGTCGGTTAGGTGTTTGCCTTTGGCTCTGATCAGAATCTCAGGGTCCGGGGATCAAGCCCCACATCCGGCACTCTGCTCAGCCTTGAGTCCACAGCCTCTCCCTCTGTGATCTCTCTTGCTTTCCCTCTCTCTCGAATGAATAAATAAAATCTAAAAAAAAAAAAAAAAAAAAGAACCATGGCTTTTAGTTAATGGAAATGCAAATAAATGTTCCTTACTTTAAGTTGCCTTTAATATAACGTTGTTTAATATTACATTACTTTAATATAACGTCATTTAATCAGACTGTTTTCTTCATAACAGCATGCAGCAGCCTGTTTCAGGAATGGAAGTTTTAAGACTGGGGAGGAAGAAGCCTAGAGAGGAAGTTCTGTGGTTATGGAGCAGAGGCTGACCCTGGGCAGGGAGGACAGCAACGGGAAGTGAAGTAGGGACTCAGAAAGGGAAAGAAAAGGCAACAAAGACAAAGCTCGGCCCTGCAGGATTTTGCTTCTTGTTTCGGTCAAAACACAGACAGACTCAGATGGGGCAGGTCCGGAAGTCTGTGACAGGAGTCAGAATGTGGGAGAGGTGGTGGGGAGCAGGGAAACTGAACTCTCAGTTGGCCTGTGGCCTGAGTATGCCCTCTGACAGTATGGAGTATCCAAAGATGTGTAGTACTCACATTTGGTACAGCCATTTGGTGGCATCTGAGGGCGCGACAAAGCAGTGAGTAGGGTGTGAGGCTAGGAATCGCTGAAGGGGAGTGACTCAAAGTTAAGATAGGCATGCTGTCAGGTGAGAGCTGTGCCCCAGCCAGTAGAAGCATGAGAAGCAGGATCCAGAGTATGAACATAAATAGACTACCAGGACTTGAACCAAGCAGCCTGGGGTACAGGGTCCGTTTCTGGTCCCATCAGAAAGTGAGAGATCCGGTGAGAAACTGAGCCAGAGGCCAATGAGTATGGACTGGGGCAATAGGGCCATGAGGAAGGTTACAACAAAGGAAGCACCGCATATACCCGATCAAATCTCTGGCTGATTTTTCTAGTCCCTCTTACCTGGTGGGACCGAAACTGCTGAAGTATTCCTAGCTGTTATCTATCTTGATGGAAAAGGCACCACGCTTTTGGTGGGAGCTCCTCTGAACCTTGTCTTCCCTATTCCGCTGGATATGAAGCTCTTCCTTACACAGTGTTCCCCCACCCGGACCCTCACAGAAGGACAATTTGTGATGTACAAAATACGGTGGAAGTGGATCCTGTCCTTTGAGAGGCCCAGCAATATCGGGCAGTGATAAAAATGGGCAAAAGATGGGTTTGGTCCAATCTGCTCATAATAACAGTGATTCCAGCCCCATGTGGTGGTGATAGTGAGGAACAGTTGCAGGGAGGCAGGGAAGAGAAAGGGAGTCTACTGCGGACTGGTGTGTGGCTTCTCATTTCTGTAAATTTAGGTTTCCAATTAAGAAGTATCACCGTCACCTCGCTGGAGTCAGGAGAACCATCTTTCTCAGAAAGGGGTCTAAATGGTGCTTACACAATACTGAGACAGTGCTAACATTTAACAGTAAAGATGCTAAGAACAATAATAATGGCCATGGGCTCTTATTTAAGAAGTAATTTTAATATCCCTTGAAATATAGTAAATAAAATTGTATCTCTGTTGGGTCATCTTGGTCAAATCACCTCATCTCTGTTTTTGTTGAAGAAACATGGCAATACTGACTTGCTTGCTAAGGATCCTGGTGGACAAACTGGCCAACTACCTGAAACAGCTGACTTAACTTATTTCTCCCCCTCAGTGGACCTGTTACTGGACTAGTTGGACAAACTGGTTCATGTTTCATGGTGCAACCAAATATAGAGAGTTAGATGTCTTTGATTCTAGTTTTTCCTTCTAAATCCAGCTTTTGCCTTGTCAAACCTCTCTGGCACTCCATTTTCCCATTATGCAATGTGTAATTATGAACAAAGGAGTCTGAATTCCTTGAGTGGCTCAGGAACTACCTCTAAAGATATCCCAGAGTATTTGAAGGAAGATTTAAGGATGAGAATACACATAGAACCTTTTAGGGCAATTATATTGAAGGAACTAATGGTCATTTGAAAACTGAAAGTTACACTGTGTGTGTGTGTGTGATTAAATCATCATCATAACTTGCTAGTTACACCTTAAAAA
The DNA here is from genome assembly GCF_922984935.1 of Meles meles. Lineage (NCBI taxonomy): Eukaryota > Metazoa > Chordata > Mammalia > Carnivora > Mustelidae > Meles > Meles meles. The sequence goes on along the minus strand of NC_060087.1, from coordinate 91,632,320 downwards.
ACGGAAACTATCAGCTCTAGGTCAAAGGGGAAAGTTTCTGGGGGGGTGGGTATTTAACGAGTGTAAAAAAAGTTTTTGGAAATAGATGAAGAAATATGTAAATGCCAAAGACCAGTCATTGATCCTAGTTAAGTGTACTCATTTCCTGAGATTAAAGGTTCCCTGAAAGCACGTATTTACCAATATCAATAGGACCTTTGCCTTTCTTCAAGGAGCTAGAATACTTGCCAGGCATTATCTAATTAAACTACTCACTGTACCTGTGAAATGCTTTGGAATCTGCATTTTAAAGATGTGGGCACTGAAGCACAAGTGGGCTTAAACTAAACTCATTTAGCATGCCAAGGGCGATATTGGATAGAAGACTTTCAGTCTCATGATCTTGCTGCCATTCTTCAACCGTGGCCTCCTCTAATCCACTCTATTCTAGCATAGCCTTGCCAAACAACATAGTTTTGTAAGTCTAGGAGGAATTAAGTAGAGTGCAAAGTAATTCCATTTACAGGGAAGTTAGATTTTTAAAAGCTGCACGTATCGATCTGGGGGAGTCAAGATGGCGGGGAAGTAGGAGGAGGCGTCTTTTCAACCTTTACCCTAAAGTGAGCTGATAACCTACCAAAGAACTCCGATCACCTGGACCTAGGACAGCCTCCCCTGGCGCTGAACCAGAGAGAGTGTGGCAGAGAAACCAGGTCCCAGTTCTGAGCCACCAGCGCACCTGGGCCGCCAGCGCACCAAGAACACGTGGGGTCCAGCTCCCGTGAGGGGCTGGGAGCCTCCCCAGATGGCATTCCTGAGATGGTTCTTGAGACCTCTCTGAGGGCAGGCATTAGCCTGATGCTCGTAGACCCGTGCTGAGGGATCAGAGCCTGAGATGCATGTGCCCCACACCCTCCCCTGGGAGAGGTGCTCACAGGTGCTAGCCTGGAGCTCTGGGACCCGGAAAAACCAGGCACTCCCAGCCCGGGCCAGCGGTAAAATCTCAGTGTGTGACCACTGCTTGGAACCTCTTTGGCGATCTGGAGCTGCCCAGAAAGCCGCTGCCATGGTTTTGGGTACAAGGAGGAGATCCTGCATCCCCAGGGACCATGACTCAGAACCTAGTTTAGTCTAGTTTATTCTTTTTTAATTTTTATTTTCTAATACACATATAGAGTTAAACTTCAAAGTAATCCCCTTCCCCCAATCAATGCTAACCCTATAGGTGAACCAATTTTTAATCCCCCTTTATCTTAGGAAAGTTGAGTCCTTAAACAAAGACATCAAGATACACCCAGGAAGAATCAAAATAACCTTCCTCGCCCACACTGAGAATTTATAACCACTCTCCAAACTTTTCCTTCTGCCAGTGTTTCTGTGTTTTGTGTTTGTCCTGATAGTATATATATATTATACTTGGGGTTCTTTTTGACAAGGTTCTTCCGTTTTTTGCTTTTATATGTATTTTTTTTTCTCTTGTCATATACTTCTATCAGTCTTTTTGTTTGTTTGTTTTTGTTTGTATACGTCATAAACATACCTTGAGGGCCATTTGATCTGGGCCTTCTCTTTTATCTTCCCTTTTTTTCCTTTCTCTCTCTCTCTCCATTTTTTCTTTTCCTTTTTCTTTTTTTTTTCTCTCTCATTTGGGTGGGGAATCCTGATTGCTCAGAAGCGTTCCAGGGTGCACCTTGACAGCACCACAGTCGATACATCTAGCTACATCCATTCAGTCATCTCTCACCAGAATGACTAGGAGGAGGAATGCCCAACAGAAGAAAAATACAGAGAATGGACCTTCTGCAACAGAGCTAATGGCTATAGACATAGACAATATGTTGGAAAGGGAATTCAGGCTAACAATTATCCAGGCAAAAGCTAGGTTGGAGAAAGCCATGGATGACCAAACAGAATTTTATTAGGGCAGAATTGAAAGCCGCCAGGGATGATGTTCACAATGCTCTCAATGAGTTCCAATTGAATCTAAATTATCGAAAAGCTAGGGTAACTGAGACAGAAGATAGAATTCGTGATCTGGAGGACAAACAGAGAGAAAGGATGAGGAGGAAGCCTGGAACAAACAGCTCAGAAGCCACGAAAACAGAATCAGGGACATCAGTGATGCCATGAAACGTTCCAATGTCAGAATTATTGGAATCCCTGAAGGGGAGGAGAAAGAACGAAGTCTAGAAGATATAGTGGAACACGTTGTCTATGAAAATTTTCCCAATCTCACGAATTGAAACAGTGTTCATGTACTAGAGGCAGAACGGTTTCCCCCCATGAAGAAAGATTTTTGAAAGTCCTCGCGCCACCTGATAGTAAGAATATAGAATTATAACTGTAGGCAGACCCTCTTGAACGCAGCTATGACAAAGAAGCTCCTTACATACAGAGGAAAGCCCATTAGAATAATGTCAGACCTGTCCACAGAGACCCGGCAAACCAGGAAGGGCTGGCAAAATATATTCAGGGCACTAAATGAGAAGAACATGCAGCCAAGAATACTTTATCCAGCAAGACTGACATTCAAAATGGATGGAGAGATAAAGAGTTTCCAAAACCTGCAAGGATTAAAACACTATGCAACCACCAAGCCGGCACTACAGGAAATATTAAGGGGGGGTTCTATAAAAGAGAAAAAATCCTAAGACTATCATTGAACAGAAATATAGAGACAATCTACAGAGAGAAAGACTTAAAAGGTAACATGATGTCAATAAGAACGTATTTATCAATAATCACTCTCGATGTGAATGTCCTAAATGCGCCCATAAAACGACACAGGGTTGCAGATTGGATAAAACGACAGGATCCAACCATATGTTGTCTACCAGAGACCCATTTTCAACCTAAAGATACACCCAGACTGAATGTGAAGGGATGGAGAAGTATCTTTCTTGCCAATAGGCCTCAAAAGAAGGCCAGGGTAGCGATTCTCATATCAGATAAATTAGATTTTAAACTAAAGACTGTAGTCAGAGATACGGAAGGATGCTACAACATTCTTAAAGAGACTATCCACCAAGATGATCTAACAATTATAAATATCTATGCCCCGAATATGGGAGCAGCCAATTACATAAGAAAATTATTAATCAAGATAAAGAGTCATATTGATATGAATGCATTGATAGTGGGAGATCTTAACATGCCTCTCTCAGTAATAGACAGATCATCGAAGCATAAAATCAATAAAGAAAGAAGAGCATTGAATGAAACATTGGACCAGATTGACCTCATAGATATATACAGAACATTCCACCCACAAACAAGAGAATACTCATCCTTCTCAAGTGCACATGGAACCTTCTCCAGAATAGACCACATACTATGTCAAAAAGCAGGACTCAACCGATACCAAGAGACTGATATTATTCCCTGCATATTCTCAGATCACAGTGCTTTGAAACTGGAGCTCAATCACAAGGAAAAGTTCAGAAGGAACTCAAACACCTGGAAGCTAAAGACCACCTTGCTTAAGAATGCCTGGATCCACCAGGAGATTAAAGAAGAAGAATGTAAACAATTCATGAAAACCAACAAGAATGAAGACACTTTGGTCCAAAACCTATGGGATACAGCAAAGGCGGTTCTAAGGGGGAAATAGATAGCCATTCAAGCCTCCCTCAAAAAAATTAAAAAATCCAGAATACACCAGCTGTCTCTACACCTTAAAGAACTGGAGAATCAACAACACATCAAACCAACTCCACACACAAGAAGGGAAATAATCACGATTACAGCAGAGATCAATGAGGTAGACACCAGAGATACAGTAGAACGTATCAATGAAAATAGAAGCTGTTTTTTTGAAAGAATCAATAAGATGGATAAACCATTGGCCACACTAATCCAAAAGAAAAGAGAGAAAGCCCAAATTGATAAAATTATGAAGGAAAGGGAGAGATCACAACTAACACCAAGGATAGAAACAATCATCAGAAATTATTACCAACAATTATATGCCAATAAGCTAAGCAACCTAGATGAAATGGATGCATGCCTGGAAAACTATAAACTCCCAAAATTGAACCAGGAAGAAACTGACAACCTGAATAGACCAATATCTAGCAAAGAGATTGAAGCAGTGATCAAAAACCTCCCACAAAACAAGAGTCCAGGACCTGTCGGATTCCGTGGGGAATTCTACCAAACTTTCAAAGAAGAAATAACACCAATTCTCCTGAAGCTGTTTCAGAAAATTGAAGCAGAAGGAAAAGTTTCAGACTCTGTTTATGAAGCCAGATTTACCCTGACCCAAACCAGGAAAAGACCACACCAAAAAGGAGAATTTCAGAGTAATATCACTGAAGAATATGGATGCTAAGATTCTCAACAAGATCCTAGCAAACAGGATTCAGCAGCACATTAAAAAGATCATCCACCATGACCAGGTGGGATTCATCCCTGGGTTACAAGGATGGTTCAACATTTGCAAATCAATCAATGTGATAGAAGAAATCAATAAGAGAAGAGAGAAGAACCACATGGTCCTCTCAATGGATGCAGAAAAAGCATTTGACAACATCCAGCATCGTTCCTGATTCAAACCCACTTCAAAGTATAGGGATAGAGGGAACATTCCTGAACGTCATAAAATCTGTGTATGAAAGACCCACAGGCAATATCATCCTCAATGGGAAAAAGCTTGCAACCTTCCCGTTGAGATCAGGAACACGACAAGGATGCCCACTCTCACCACTCTTGTTCAACATAGTATTAGAAGTCCTAGCAATGGCAATCAGACAACAAAGAGAAAGAAAAGGTATCCAGATTGGCAAGGAAGAAGTCAAACTCTCTCTCTTCCCAGAGGACATGATTCTTTACATGGAAAACCCCAAGGAATTCACCCCCAAAGTACTAGAACTCATACAGCAATTCAGTAATGTGGCAGGATACAAAGTCAATGTACAGAAATCAGTGGCTTTCTTATACATCAACAATGAAAATACAGAAAGGGAAATTAGAGAATCGATTCCATTTACTACAGCACCAAGGGTTGTAAGATACCTGGGAATAAACCTAACCAAAGAGGTAAAGGATCTGTACTTGAGGAACTACAGAACACTCATGAAAGAAATTGAAGAAGACACAAAAAGATGGAAGACTCTTCCATGCACCTGGATCGAAAGAATAAACGTTGTTAAAATGTCTATACTGCCTAGAGCAATCTATACTTTTAATGCCATTCCGATCAAAATTCCACCCGTATTTTTCAAAGAGCTGGAGCAAATAATACTAAAATTTGTATGGAATCAGAAGAGAACCCGAATTGCTAAGGAAATGTTGAAAAACAAAAACAAAACTGGTGGCATCATGTTACCTGATTTCAAGATTTACTACAAGGCTGTGATCACCAAGACAGTGTGGTACTGGCATAGAAACAGACACATAGACCAGTGGAACAGAGTAGAGAGCCCAGATATTGACCCTCACATCTATGGTCAAATAATCTTCGAAAAAACAGGAAAAAATATACAGTGGAAAAAAGACAGTCTCTTCAACAAATGGTGCTGTGAAAACTGGACAGCTATGTGTAGAAGAATGAAACTCGACCATTCTCTTACACCGTACACAAAGATAAACTCGAAATGGATAAAAGACCTCAACATGAGACAGGAATTGAAAATGACCGTACAGACAAAAGGTTGATATCCAGGATCTATAAAGAACTCCTCAACCTCAACACACACAAAACAGATAATCATATAAAAAAATGGACAGAAGATGGGACGCCTGGGTGGCTCAGTTGGTTAAGTGGCTGCCTTCGGCTCAGGTCATGATCCTAGCTTCCTGGGATCGAGTCCCATATCGGGCTCCTTGCTCGGCAGGGAGCCTGCTTCTCCCTATGCCTCTGCCTACCTCTCTGCCTACTTGTGATCTTTCTCTCTCTGTCTATCTCTCTCTCTGACAAATAAATAAATAAAAAATCTTTAAAAAAAATGGACAGAAGATATGAACAGACACTTCTCCAGTGAAGACATACAAATGGCTATCAGACACATGAAAAAATGCTCATCATCACTAGCCATCAGGGAGACTCAAATTAAAACCACATTGAGATATCATCTTACACCAGTTGGAATGGCCAAAATTAGCAAGACAGGAAACAAGGTGTGTTGGAGAGGATGCGGAGAAAGGGGAACCCTCTTACACTGTTGGTGGGAATGCAAGTTGCTGCAGCCACTTTGGAGAACAGTGTGGAGATTCCTCAAGAAATTAAAAAGAGAGCTTCCCTATGGCCCTGCCATTGCACTACTGGGTATTTACCCCAAAGATTCAGATGTAGTGAAAAGAAGGGCCATCTGTACCCCAATGTTTATAGCAGCAATGGCCACGGTCGCCAAACTGTGGAAAGAACCAAGATGCCCTTCAACGGACGAATGGATAAGGAAGATGTGGTCCATATACACGATGGAGTATTATGCCTCCATGAGAAAGGATGAATACCCAACTTTTGTAGCAACATGGACCAGACTGGAAGACATCATGCTGAGTGAAATAAGTCAAGCAGAGAGTGTCAAGTATCATATGGTTTCACTTATTTGTGGAGCATAACAAAGAACATGGAGGACATGCGGAGATGAAGAGGAGAAGGGAGTTGAGTGAAATTGGAAGGGGAGATGAACCATGAGAGACTATGGACTCTGAAAAACAACCTGAGGGTTTTGAAGGGGTGGAGGGTGGGAGGTAGGGGAACCAGGTGGTGGGTAATAGGGTGGGCATGTGTTGCATGGAGCACTGGGTGTGATGTAAAACAATGAATACTGTTACGCTGAAAAGAAATTTTAAAAAGTGGGGAAAAAAAGTTGAACATATCACCGATAATATTATTAGCATTTAGAGGTGAGTGTGAGCTAGTGCCATTCATGGTCTATAATGGCCATGGTAAGTGTGGGAACAGTTGTGCAACATCTATTGGAATGTATGTTTTCAGGAGCAGGGTCATAAGTAGCAGAGGTGGTTCTGAGAATGTCCCCCATCCTCACCCTCTAGCCTTCTTATTCTTAGGTACTATTTTTTGAGTGCTATGCCCTTAGCCCATTATACGAATTGCTCCTTCAATCAACACTACCACTCTATGAAGTACATATTTATGATTTCCATTTCATAAGTGAGGCAGAGAGAGGTAAGCTAAAGGTATACAGCTAACAATGACTAGTGATGTTAAGATATAAACCTGAATCTTCCAGTCCCAAAGCCTCTTCATTATGCTACCACCCATTTGCTAAATTTGTTCTTATTCCTGTGTAGTAGTAGATTCTGTAGGCTGTCGACATATCTGCGTCATCCCTTTGCTGCATCCAGGGTCCTGACCATACCTCAGCCTTAGCTCAGTGCTTCAACATCATAATCATCTTAGAGGTGTAAGATAAAAATCATTTACCAGTTGGTTATAACATATCTATTTATTTTTTCCGATCTGTGGTTTTTGGAATTCTATTTTTCTAACATATAACTACCATAACCCTCCTGCTTTGTTGGTTTCAGTAATCATCATGTATGTACATTTGGCCTTGATTGGGGGGGAGACTCAGAGGCATCTCTTGGAATGGGCTCATGATGTGAAAATGACTGATGGAACCTATGTTTTTGTTCCCTATGACGCTCTGCTCTACAGTTTACTTTATAAGCATACCCCCTACCAGTTCCCGAGGAACAACCCAAAACTCCGGGAAGCCTATGATGCTGTGTTGACCATTACAGTGGAATCCCAAGAAAAAACCTTCTATCAAGCCTGTACTGAGGCAGCAGCTAGACATGAAATTCCTGGGAAGCTGGAGTCAGATCAGGTAAGTGCAGAGTTACAAGTTATCATAAGTGGAGACCCTCAGACAAGAAGGTCAGTATTGTTCCTGTGAAAAGCCTCTATTTGCATAGGCAACCCAATCAAGAAGAGGCAACCACGCATAAATTAAAAACACCTTTTGTTTGCAGGAAACATTTGTCAAACAAAGACACATTGTTGAAGCTTTTTCTTTTTTAATTGTCAAGCTGCCCACAATGACAACATGCAGCTGTGAAGAATAAGTAAAACCTATTTAAGAAGAGGGAAACAAAGATTTCGTAATGTACTAGTGCTATTCAAGGGAGCTAGAGAATTTTTATGTCTGACCCAAGTTCAGCTGGTTTGAATAGTTCTAAATCTATTCTAAATCAAAGAGAACTGGTGCATGAGACCATATTAAATTTATTATTGATAAAACTGGTATTAGAGAATATGGCTTCTGTTTGTAAGCATTTGAGCTTCCCAGTACTGAATCTGAGGATTACCCAGACTTCCCTACCTAGTCAACAACATTGCAGGACCACCATATTCTAGCACCACAAGGGCGTGCCTTTTGTAAAATGTACAGCCTGGAGGAGCATAGTGGAGTGTGTGCTTCCTATAGGTAGGTGGCTCCTAAGAGAAAGAAGTTAGGAGGGGCTGGGCTGTATATCCTTAGTTCTCTTTCCAAATTAACCAGTTAGGTTAAATCACTCCTCCTCTGTGAGAAGGAACGAGTAAGGGGGTGAGAAGAGGTCAGATGCTTTTTTTTTTTTTCTAGTAGAGCTATCTCTGCATGAAAGGAATAGTTTGGAATGGGGAAGAATTCCTCCCTTCTAATATGTAAGATGTGATATTTACATGTGTATAAATGAATATATGTATGAACACATTTCAGATTCAAATCACAGACACTAAAGGGTCTGAGCAAGGTAAAGGAGTAGGGAGGGGAAGAAAGCAGAGAAAGGAATGGAGATCAAAGACAAAAACAAAGAGGAAGCATCCAAAAAAGACAAGGAATATGGGAAGAAGGTAGGGAGGCCAAAGATACCAGTTAGATTTGAAAAAAATAAAGAGGTGGTTTTTGTAGTTTGGAGGCTAGATGTAGAAGGCAGTCACTTTTAGAAGTATTTAGAATAACACATGAGTAGAATTAAAAGTTCTAGCATTTGCTAGCATAGTGTATCAGTTATAATGCTTCTGGCTGTAAGTAACAGACTGTTCAACACAAAATGGCCCAGGTGATTTTTCTTTTCAAAATTTGAAGGTACGGGAGCTCAAGGGTCCATTATTCATCAGCTCAATGATGTTATCAATGAACCAGGCTCAACACATCTTTCCATTTTACAAGCCAGAGCATGCTATCTGGCCATCGTTATTTGGTTGGTCTTATGGTCCCATGATGGCTGCCACAGTTCCAGACATTACATATTATAGGTGGAACTGCCTCCAGCTAAAAATGGGCAATGATCTTTTCTTGTGTCTCTCTTTAGGAGTGAGGAAATCTTTCCCAGAAGCTCCTCAGGCAGACTTTTCTCCACACTTTCTTGATCACATTCATGTCTCATATACATACCGAAATCAATCATTTAGGAAGAGGAACAAAACCATCATGGTTAACCCTATGGCTGCTGGAAAAATGTGAACAGATTTGAGATTCTGTTAGCAGGGAAGAAGGCTGTCAGGGAGGCAGCTGATTGTGTCTAACACTCACATTCTCAATGATATTCTTTTTTATATCCACCATTTATTAATTTATCCCATGGACTGCTTGTGCCTCTGCACAAATAATTCAGATAAAACTTAGGTTTACTGGGCGCCTGGGTGGCTCAGTGGGTTAAGCCGCTGCCTTCGGCTCAGGTCATGATCTCAGGGTCCTGGGATCGAGTCCCGCATCGGGCTCTCTGCTCAGCAGCGAGCCTGCTTCCCTCTCTCTCTCTCTCTGCCTGCCTCTCTGTCTACTTGTGATCTCTCTCTGTCAAATAAATAAATAAAATCTTTAAAAAAAAAAAAAAAACTTAGGTTTACTTTAAGTATTGATAACAAAGATTTTTCTGATTCTTGTTCTAATGGAAAAAAAAGGTGACCAGCAGAAATATCAACAGGGCAGGTTTTGAACTTTATTGCTACTGAGATGTTTATAATGAATCTTTCTTTTAGGAGACACACAGATGTTTAAAAACAGATGATCAGTTTGGTCATGAATTGCAAGAATCCCTCAGATTCCTAAGAATGGTTGCTCAAGCCAGTTGATTGGTGTTATTTACAACACCACATCGATACAGACTAAGTCTTTTTACTTTAATCATGAAATGAGGGAAGGAGAAATGGGTGTGTGTCTGTGTGTGTGTGTGTGTGTATTGTACATACTTATATATGAACAGATATTTTTATAAAAAATTCAGACCTACTACTTGTAATATTTGATCCAATCTTTTTGTGCTTGTGGAAAACATAAGGTAATTAAGGCAAGAAAAGAAAAGACACCACTATCTTCGTTGCTAGGCAACATGTACCCTGCTTTAGACAAGAAAATAGAGAGAGTTAAAGCAAAGGATCTAGATCTTATAAAACAGCTTGTTTGGATGCATTTCTTCCCCCTCTTTGCAGGTGCCTAGGGTATACCCCCCTAACCAAAGGCTAAGAGAAGGATGAGACAGATATCTTTGGATTTCTGATAAACAAAACCTTCTTTTGCCTAAATTATTTAGCTAAATTTATGAAGGCTGTTGGTATAGGAGAAAGAGCATATGATAAAAAGTGAGACACACTTGGGTTTAAGTACCAGGGTTCCACTCTTACTAGCTGTGTGTCCTTGGGCAAATTATTTCCACTTTTTTGAGTCTCAGGGTTCTCCTCTGTAAAATGGGTTAGTGATCTACATCTAGGATTATTGCAAAGATTAAAAAAAGTCACACATGTAAGGTAACTAGCAGAATGTCTGGCTCACAGAGACCTTCCTTTCCACTTTTTCTTCCATGGGGTCAGAATGACCTTACATTTTCCATCTAAGTTTGAATCTGATTTCAGCTCCCTACTCTTGAAGTTTTCTGGTTCCTAGCAGAACATTGCTCAATAGTTTTAGCTTTCAAGATTATTTTGCTTTCAGAATCCCAAATGATATTTTCTTAGATCAAATGATGTAGTGCATCGTTTGTTTGTCCCCGGACTCCTGCTGTTTTTGCCCTGTTAAGTCAACAGATCAATAAATATCTGCTGAGAACCTGCCATGCGCCATGCATTGTGTGGAACTCCAGATAGAACAGTTAACAAGACAAGATTTTTGTCAGTGGTGTGTTGGAACTTGTTTACTAAAGTTGATGGTGTGCACCTTTTCCCAATTCTGTGTCCAGTGGCATCATGCTGGTAGCTAGAAACCAGCCATCGGGAGTATTTACACCACAGAAATTGGTAAATGATACAAGTAAGAGCTGTTTTCCTCCTTATAGAATGAAATGTTTCCTTGCACATCTCTTGTTCCTGATCTTTTGGGGTGTAAATTCCTGTGAGAGGGACAGTAAGTGAATAAACAAACGCATGAAAAACATGGCTATATTTCTCTCTTGCCCAATAACTTCCAGTGGAGTTGAAATTCCATAGAGAGGCTATATTGCCCAGAGCAATATCTGCAATCTCTTTTAATTTATGTCCTTCTTTAAAAAGTAAAACCAGGGGCGCCTGGCTGGCTCAGTGGGTTAAAGCCTCTGCCTTCGGCTCAGGTCCTGATCCCAGGGTCCTGGGATGGAGCCCCACATGGGGTTCTCTGCTCTGCAGGGAGCCTGTTTCCTCCCCTCTCTCAGCCTGCCTCTCTGGCTCTTGTGATCTCTGTCTGTCAGATAAATAAATAAAATCTTAAAAAAAAAAAGTAAAAGCAAAGACTGTCAAAGTGATATGCACACATAGTTTTAAGGGTTAAGAAATGCTAAAAAGTTTGTGTCAACAACAAAGCAGTTCCTAGGCCTCCCTCCCACCTTTCATCAGAAGCAACCACTTTCTTGTCTCTTTTGCTTTTTATTCTGGTATTTACTTCTGGGTTTGTAAATACCATACCACCGCTAGTCTCTCTCTCTCTCTCTCTCTCTCTCTCTCTCTCTGTTTCTCCCCCTCTCTCTCAGTTATCTCTTGATTAATCAATTTATTTATTATTCATTTATTTATTTATTATTGAGAGATGGGGAGAGAGAGAGAGGGAGGGAGGAGGGGTAGCGGGAGAAGGAGAGTCTTTTGTGTATTTTTAAAGATTATTTGAGAGTGAAAGAAAGAGAGAGCAAGATCCTGGGGGGAGGGGCAGAAGGAGAGAGAATGTTAAGCAGACTCTGTGCTGAGCACCAAGCCTGATGCAGGGCTTAATCTCATGAGTCTGAGTTCAGGGCCTGAGCTGAAACCAGGAGTTGGATGCTTAACAAGATGTGCCACCCAGATGCCCCATGGAGAAAGAGAATCTTAAGCAGACTCCACTCCCAGGGTGGAGCTTGACACAGGGCTCCATCCCACAACTGTGAGATCATTCACGCATGACCTGAGCCAAATTCAAGAGTTGGATGCTTAAGGGACTGAGCCACGCTGGCACCCCTTGATTAATCAATTTTAGACAATATTTGCTGGCTTTCTATTACAGTTGAGGACTTTTAGCTCTTATATACTTCCTTATGCTCCTTCAAACCTTCAATATAGGTATGCCACAATTTTTAGTTAAACTCATATTTGGTATTTTTTGTATTATACCTATCTAACTATCATTGATTGCTGATCCATATGGTATATTATGGTAACAGTTCATTCTGCGTGTAACTTTTGATTTTTACTGGGGTTAACAATTGTCTCATTTTAAAATTTGTTTACCTTAACTTGAATTGTGAAGTCTTTCCACACTGTCTGGTAAAGCTGTAGAATTTTCACAGAACAATTTTATACATGGCAAATATCCTTTATCAGTTTCATTTGTTTTTCCTGAAGCTCTCTGTCCTCCTGTTCCAATCTAAACTTATTGCTTTCTAAAGCTTCTGCACAACTTGTTATGCTAAGATCTCCTTTTCCACTACCCTGGAAGGTCCCTTTCTCCTTTTTTTTTTCTCTGCTGAATCCACTCTTGCATGAATCTTGTGGCTCCCATTTTTTCCACCAGTTTACTCTTGTTTTGGTGGAGCACACTCTCTAGTGAGAAAGGTACAGGGATGGTAAATTTTCGAAATTTTGCATATCTGAAAGTCATTCTTCTATCTTCACGATTGGTTGATAGTTTGGGTATAAAAATCTAGGTTAGAAAATCATTTTCCCTAAGGTGCCTGGCTCGCTGTTGGAAGAGCATGTGACTTTTTTGATCTCGGGTTTTTAAGTTTGAGCCCCACGTTGGGTATAGAGATTACTTAAAATCAACCATCAAATAAAATAAAATCATTTTCCTTTAGCGCTCTGCAACATGGCATGCTGTCTTCTTATTTCCATTATTGGCATTGACAATTCCAATGCCATTGTTATTCCTGAGTCTTTAATAAAACCTCTTTTCATTCCTTCCCATCTCTTCCAGAGGCTTTTAAGATTATCTTTATTCTTGATGTTAGGAAATTTCATGATGATGTCTGGATCCTTAACATACATTATGCAGTATCTATTGTGGGGCCTTTCAGTCCCATTCTACCTGGGAAATGTGTGTATATTATTTATTTGATAATTTCTTTGACAACATTGTCTTTGTTCTCTCTGAAAATACTCTTCGTTGTTTATAAGATTGCCTGGGTTGATTTTTTTTTTTTTAATGATGGGCTCAAAGGCCATAGAGTATTTTATTCGACAGACAGAGATCACAAGTAGACAGAGAGGCAGGCAGAGAGATAGGGGGAAGCAGGATCCCTGCTGAGCAGAGAGCTTGATGTGGGGCTAGATTCTAGGACCCTGGGATCATGACCTGAGCCAAAGGCAGAGGCTTAACCCCCTGAGAAACCCAAGCGCCCCTGGGTTGATTTTTTAATTTTCTAATTGTTTCTTTTGTACCATCAAGATTTTTGTTATAAATTACTCTTCCTAAAAGAGCCTCTCAATTCTGCATCTTCTTTTACTGATTTTTATTTTTTTCCCCTATAATATTGTTAATTTCCAAGAGTTGGTTCTTGCTGTTTGATTATTCTATTTTGATGGGATCCCAGTTTTGTTTTGTAACTATGGTATTTTATCTTATTTCTTAGAAAATATTCATTGTACTTTCTTAGAAATTCTTTTCTGCTGCCTGTGTTTTTCTCCCTTTCTAATTTTTCATGCTACGTTGTTTTGGTCTTTCTATTTCATGTTGGAAGTTTCCTTAATTCTTAATTTCCTTAATTCTCTGGTGATCCTGAATGAAAAGAATGAAGCTCGAAGAGACAGATTTGAAGATGTATGTACATGGTGTGTTTGTTAACCAGTGGAGAAATTGGCTAGGCCGCTGAAGTTTTATGTCAGTATCTGTAGATCTTGCCTCTTGGGCTACACTCTCTTCATGGACTCTTGGGAGTCATAATCCTGGTTGTCACTATTCTAGGAGTCATGGGTGGGGGGGGTGGGGAGGAGACTGGGACTCTCATTATTAAGTATAAACACTTTAACTTCATCACTCTTTTTTGTGGCTTGCCTAACTTTTACCTTCCTTTGGATTACGTGTCACAGCTCCAGAGCTGCTCGGAATCAATTTAACCTGTTTCCAGCAGGGTTCGGCTTTCCTTAATAGAGGTGGGGATGGCGGATGTCTAATCACTCCTTACAAGGCCATTCAAAGGGCTGTCCTTCCTTTAAAGTCCTGCCTCACTCGGACTTCTGTAGTACTTGGTGCCTCTAATTCCTATGCCTTTGTAGGATTCTCAGGGGGGAAATCTGCTTGTTGCTTACCAGCATTCCCCCTTGAGGGAATGGTGTGGAAGGTTGGTGTGTCTGTTCCTTGTTTTCCTTGTTGGAGAGTGATATTTGAGAGGAAGAGGAGACTGAGGAAAAAAATCTTGATCTCACGATCTTCAATGAGGAAGTCGTGAAGGAAAAAAGAAGTTACAAAAAAGCTATTGGTGGATCTAGCAGATCCTTGATTTAGCAAATATTTATTAAGCTCAGATATAACATGGTTAAGAGCATGGGCTTTGAAGGCAGAGTGCTATACATTTACTTAAGCTCTCTGTATCTTCTTTTCAATTTATTAAGTTGGGAGTAATAATAGTGCCTACCTCATATAGTTGTTGTGAGGATTAAATGAGTTGATACATATAAAGAGCTTGCCTGACACCTAATAGCTCCTTAATAAATGTTTATTCTTAGTAATATTAGTGTTGTTCTTTTTATTATTACTGTGGGCTCAGCAATTTGCAGGTGATACCAAGGAGAACAAATTAGAAATAAGGCCTTTTCCCCAATGAAGGGGAACGGTTTTACCATTTTAGGGTGCTAAGAACACTGGGTCTAAAATTGGATCTTTTAGGGGCACCAAGGTGGCTCAGCTAGAAGAGTGTGCAATTCTTGATCTCAGGGTTGTGAGTTCGGGCCCCATATTGGGTGTAGAGATTACTTACAATGGAAAAAAAATCTTAAGATGGAATAAAATAAAATTGGGATTTTTACTTATTGGTCACAAATTCAAGACTGGGATAAGGTACTTGACCACTATGCTTCCAGGATGGTATTATTAGAGTTCTGTGTTCCTCTTCTGAAGTGCAAATAATAGAAGCTCTCATGTATCCAGTGCTTCCTCTGTGCCTGATAGTTGACACAAATGTTCTTATCAGATCTGTAGATCAAGCCTACAAATTAGGTATTATTATCTCTACTTTATGGCTGATGAAACTGAGGCTCAAGGTCACTTTTCCAATGTCATACAGCTGCTGGCAAGTGGCAGAGCTGGGATTCCAATACTGATCTGCTAACAGAACCTGACCATTTAACTACATAATAAATTACACTGTATCCCCTGTCCAATGCTTTATTCAATGTAATATTGCTAAGTGACTAACACTTTGATTTGAATGGGGTTTTCAGATTGCTTTCCTCTAACCTAGGAGGTACTAGGACTTTATGAGGACCCATGAGAGGAGAACAGTAAATCAAGGGTGCCTGGGTGGCTCAGTCAGTTGGGAGTTTGCCTTTAGCTCAGGCCCTGATCTCCAGGTCCTAGGATCTACCTCCCTGCTCAGCAGGGAGTCTGCTCTTCCTTTTCCCTCTGCCTCTCTCAAGCAGCTCATGCCTGCTCTCTTTCTCTCTGTCTCAGATAAGTAAATAAAATCTTTTTTTAAATAAGGGAGAGAGAACAATGAATCAAAATGGAGGGACTGAGGGGTAGGAAGCCAGTGACAAACTACCTAATTTAGTCTCAGGATGATTAGGCAAGGATTATCACTTTGTACCTTTAAAATTTGACTTCTGAAGTAAGGTTTTAGTACCTACATCCTTTACTTTTGCTTCCTTCCTAATGTTTGTTTTCAGGAAAATTCTACTGGCTACAAATGCATATTGCTAGAACACACATTTGGGATATTTTTTCCAACTGCGGCCTTATTTGCCTAAGCAAAGGAAATCCTCTGGATTTCTCAGCAAGCCCAGGGGGCCGTGAAGCTCCCGGAACCCACTGGTTTCTATTAGCTTAAATATATGTGCCTGTCAGGGGACGTGGTTAGGGCTGAAGCATTCCAGGATGGGGCCCACCAGACACTCGTCAGGAAAGGTTGCCTGCTGCTTACAGTGGCTACACTTATCTTTGTACATCTTTCTATAAAGAAAATAAGGGGATCATTCTATAAAAATAAAAGTATTGTATTCCTGAGTATCATAT
The DNA here is from genome assembly GCF_922984935.1 of Meles meles. Lineage (NCBI taxonomy): Eukaryota > Metazoa > Chordata > Mammalia > Carnivora > Mustelidae > Meles > Meles meles. The sequence continues at coordinate 91,615,791 of NC_060087.1, read as the reverse complement.
TAAATAGATTGGGTTATTAGCCATCTCTTGGCTAAGTCCAAGGGTTGAGATCAGGCATTGTTGTAGGTACCACCCTGAACAAGCGGAATTTGATTACCACCTGATTTCTTGATCTCTGCACATGCCTGGCTTTTTGTTGAAAATTGATGTTGCCATTTTGTCCTTCAAATAATGCTTTCTGACCCAGGTATGTTTCAATGTACGTTTCTGAGGACAAAATGCTTTGGAAGCCAGTTTTGTGTCTTGTGAGCACAGTAAATCGGAACTGATGATGTTCCACTTAACAACAGCATGAACCATTAAACTAAACAAATTCAAAAATCACTGCTCCTCACACAGACCCCGAGTTCTTGGATACCAAACTCCAAGAAGCCTGGGGTAGAACTCGTCAAATTTGCTGAATATCAAACAACCATTTGTCATTCATTTATTCATAATTCATTCAATCAGGTTCAGGTCTATGCAGCAGGCAAAACTAATAGATTGAGTCATGAGTCATGAGTAATGCTTACAGCACTCTGCAGTTTATATAGAGATATATATACATGTATATAAACGTATATATATGTGTGTGTGTGTATATATATATATATATATATAAATATGACTTCTTTTTATTTTCTTTTTCTGTTTTTTAAATTTATTTATTTATTTTCAGTGTAACATTACTCATTGTTTTTGCACTACACCCAGTGCTCCATGCAATATGTGCCCTCTCTCTTACCCTCCACCTGGTTCCCCAACCTCCCACCCCCCGCCCCTTCAAAACCCTCACGTTGTTTTTCAGAGTCCATAGTCTCTCATGGTTCAATTCCCTTCCAATTTCCCACACCTCCCTTCTCCTCTCCATCTCCCCATGTCCTCCATGTTCTTTGTTATGCTCCACAAATAAGTGAAACCATATGATACTTGACACTCTCTGCTTGACTTATTTCACTCAGCATAATCTCTTCCAGTCCGGTCCATGTTGCTACAAAAGTTGGGTATTCATCCTTTCTCATGGAGGCATAGTACTCCATCGTGTATATGGACAACATCTTCCTTATCCATTCATCCGTTGAAGGGCATCCTGGTTTTTTCCACAGTTTGGCAACGGTGGCCATTGCTGCTATAAACATTGGGGTACAGATGACTCTTCTTTTCACTACATCTGTATTTTTGGGGTAAATACCCAGCAGTGCAACTGCAGGGAATATGACCTCTTTTTAAAAGAAGTACTGATTTCTTTATTTGAGAGAGAAAGCATGAGTGGGGGACAGAGAGACAGAGGGAGAAGGAGAAGCAGACTCCCCGCTGAGCAGGGAGCCTGATTCGAGGCTCAATCCTGGGGCCCCGAGAGTATGACTTGACCCTAAAGCAGTCACTTAACAGACTGAGCCCCCCCCCCCGGAGCCCCAACAAATGCCCTCCTTCATACCTGTCACCCTTTTAGCCCATCCCCCTGCCCACCAACTCTCTGATCATCATCAGTGCCTTCTCTATAGCTACCAGTCTGTTTCCTGGTTTGCCTCTCTCAATTTTCCCCCATGTTCCTTTCTTTTGTATCTTAAATACCATATATGAGAGAAAGCAAATAGTATTCATCTTGCGTTGACTAATTTTGCTTCCCAAAGTCCTCTACAGCTGAATCCATGTTGTTCCAAATGGCAACATTTCTTTCTTTTGGAGGGCTGAGTAATATTCCTTTTCACACAACACACACACACGGACACACACACACGCACACACACACAAAAACCCATAACTTCTTATTTATTGAGGCATCAGTAAATGGACAATTGAATTATTTCCCGCATTACAGCATTGTAGATAATGCTATAAACATTGGGCTGCACATGTCCCTTCCAATTAGTATTTTGGTATCCCTTTGGATAGTCCTTCATAGTGTGATGGCTGGAGAGCAGGGGAATTCGGTTTTTAGCTTTTTGTGGAACATCTGTACTATCAAAAATAGCATTTCCATCTTACTTCCAAATTCTAGCAAAATAAATTGTTAAAGTAGGATATGAGTATTGGGTCGAGTCTCTATGGTGAGGTGAGGGGATCACAACCGTAAGCAGGCATGCTTAGTATTTAGCATGGTCTTAGAGAATTCTGAATGTGTGTCGAGCACCTACTATGTTCCGACAATATGTACCATCTTCTTCATGTTTCTTTAAGTCATTTCTACACCCTGTATGGGGTTCAAACTCACAACCCCAAAGGCGAGAGGTGTATGATCCCAGCAACTGAGACAGCTGAGTGCTGCTGCACCATTGTCTCGAATCCCCACAACAGCTGGGAAGAGTAGAGCTGGAGTTTGAAGGCAGGTGGCTGTGACTCCGAATCCTCAGCCTTTCCTGAGAACCTACGTATGCCAGAGCATCAAACCTTTACCCAGAAGAAAAAGAGCTTACAGAATGGTTGACCTTAAACTTTATGTTTTCCTTATACTTTAAGAAACAGTCCACTGTTCATTGAAAATAAAATAGTACAATGAGATGAAATATATATATTCTTACTTACCGTTCTGCATCTTCTGAAATATTTGTTACAACGGTCATGCAGCACATTGATTTTGAAAACCTGGGAGTGTGAGGAATTCTCATACAATACTGATATCGCGTGGCTACGAGGGTTCATGACCAAAGTCTTCAAGAATTTCCTTTAATGTCAGTTTGGGAGCTGGCTACTCGAGGGCCACACTGAGCTGCTTTCTGTCATGTTCTCTAGGGTTTAGGGTGGCAGCAGGTTGGGTCATGATTCCACCAGTCCTCTCCAAACTGCCACACAGAAATCGATAAATCAGTAGATCAATACATGTAACCTAAACACCCTCAAGCAGCCTCTTTGCATCCAGTAACAACGCAGCAAAATTACTTAGCTTGAGCCCTGGCACCATGCTATTCCGTTTGCCCCGGGACCCCAACATTTACCTGCTGCGTGAACTTGGCCACATCATAGAACCTCTCCGGACTTGATGGCTTTGTCCACCTCTGATGTGAGAATTAAAATCGTCCTCCCTTGGGGGTGGCTGTCTAGTTAAGTCTGTAGAGCATTTGACTCTTGATCACAGGTCAGGGGTTGAAACCCTGCCCTGGGCGTAGGTCTCACTTCCGAATGTAAAAGAGGGGCTCCTCTTTTTTGATAGTATGGAGGTATGGTGTATGGAGGGGTTGGTGAAGCATCGGCCTTTTGCTTGGTTCATGATCCCATGGCCTTGGCATCGAGCTCCAACTCGTCAGGTTCCCTGCTTTGCAAGAAGCCTGCTTCTCCCTCTCCTTCTGCCTGCCACTTGGCCTGCTTGTGCTCTCTCTTGGCCAAAGGAATGAATGAAATGTTTCTTTATTGAAATGCCATAGGCCAACATAGAATACATCATTAGCTTTAGATGCAGTGTTCATTCATTAGTGGTGTATACCTCCCAGAGCTCATGATATCATGTGCCCTCCTTAATGCACCTCACCCGGTGACCCCATCCCCCACCCACCTCCCTTTCTGCCAACTTCACTTTGCTTCCAGGAGTCAGGAGTGTTTTGTGGTTTGTCTCTCTTTCTGATTTCTTCCCGTTCAGTTTTCCTCTCGATCCCTATGATCCTCTGTGCTATTCCCTATATTCCATACAGGAAAGAGGACTACTTAAAGAGGATGTGGATCCTAGACTCACTGGAATCTGACTCAGGCATCAGAAGGGACGAATACCTCCCATTTTCCTCGATGTGGGTGGAAATGCAAGGGATTCTGCTAAGTGAAATCAGTCAGTCAGAGAAAGATCATTATCACAGGGTTTCACTCATATTTGAAAAAATACATTTCTAAAAATCAAAACAAATTAAGAATGGCCTCCACGTCTTCTAGGTGTTATGAGAAATAAATGAAAACTGCACTGTGAGTACAAAGAGTGCCCGTTGAGAAGAGATCATTGGTAATGATGACATTGCCTCGTACCCCAAACTGTCCTTTGTGAAAAACATATAAATAGCATATATATGTATATACATAAACATACATATATATGTATGTATTCTATGTAGATACATAAGTATATAAATAGATATATATTTGGAAATGCGTACAGCACTCCTTATTATATATATATATATATAGATATATGTTTACATATATAAAAATATATATATATATATATGATATATGCCATCATTTCTAAGAAAAACTGATTTCTTTTTTTTGAGAGAGGGAGAGAGAGATAGAGATAGCATGAGTGGGGGCAAGAGGCAGAGGAGAAAGAGAAGCAGACTCGCTGCTGAGCAGGAAGCCTGCATCAAGGCTTAATCCTGGGGCCCCGAGAGTATGACTTGAGCCTAAAGCAGACATTTAACCAATCGAGCCCTCCAGGAACCCCAACAAAACCCCCCATCATTCCCATCACCCATTTAGACCATCTTCCTGACCACCTCCTCTCTGATCAACATCATTCACTTCTCTATAGCTACCAGTCTGTTTCCTGGTTTGCCTCTCTCAATTTCACCCTATATTCATTTGTTTTCTTTTTTTTAAATACCATATGTGAGAGAAACCACATAGAATTCTTCTTTCATTGACTCATTTTGCTTCACAGAGTCCTCTCCAGCTGAATCCATGTCATTTCAAATGACAAAATTTCTTTCATTTGGATGACTGAGTAATATTCCATTACAGACACACACACACACACACACACACACACACACACAGACACACACACTTTGTTATTTATTGAGTCATCTGTTGATGGACATTTGAGTTATTTCCATCATTACGGCATTGTTGATAATGCTATAAGCATTGGGCTGCACATTTCCCTTCAAATTACTATTTTGGAATCTCTAGGGCCATTCCACTGTAGTGTAATGGCTGGAGAGCAGGGAAGTTCGGTTTTTAGCTTTATGAGGTACCTCCATACTATCAAAAAGAACATTTCCAATTTACTTCCAAATTATAGCAAAAGATATGTTTAAAGAGAGAGAACCTCTTTTTTTTTTAAAGATTTTATTTATTTATTTGACAGACAGAGATAACAAGTAGGCAGAGAGGCAGGCAGAGAGAGAGGGAGAAGCAGGCTCCCCGCTGAGCAGAGAGCCAGAGGCAGGGCTCGATCCCAGGACTCCGGGATCATGACCCGAGCCTAAGGCAGAGGCTTTAACCCACTGAGAAACCCAGGTGCCCCAAAAGATATGTTTAAATTAGGATAAGAGTATGGTTTGAGTCTTTATGGTAAGGTGAGGGGGATCGCCAACAAAAGCATGCATGCTTGTATTCAGCATGGTCTTAGAATATTCTGAATGTGTGTCGAGCACCTACTATTTCCCAGACAAAATGCACCATCTTCTTCCTGTTTCTTTAAGTCATTTATGCACATTGCTTGCGGATCAAATGCACAACCCCAAGAGCGAGCGCTATGCTCCCACCAACTTAGACAGCCGGGTGCTGCTGCACCATTGTCTTGAATCCTCACAACAGCTGGGAAGAGTAGAGCTGGAGTTTGAAGGCAGGTGGCTGTGACTCCGAATCAGCCTTTCCTGAGAACTGACATATGCCAGAGCATCAAACATTTACCCAGAATAAAAAGAGCTTACGGAATGGTTGAAATGTTGTCCTTAAAGTTTAAGAAAGAGTCCACTGTTCATAGAAAATAAAATAATAAAATAAGGTGAAATATATGTATTCTTATTTACCATTCTGCATCTTTGAAAATATTTGTTACAATGGTCATGCAGCACATTGATTTTGAAAACCTGGGAGTCTGAGGAATTCTTGTATAATACTGACATCGCGTGGCTACAAAGGATCATGACCAAAGTCCTCAAGAAATTCCTTTCATGAGAGTTTGGGAGCTGGCTACTAGAGGGCAGCACTGATCTGCTTTCTGTCAAGTTCACTGGGGTTGAAGGTGGCAGAAAGTTGGGTCATGATTTCATGTGTCCTCTCCAAACTGTCACAAAGAACTGGATAAATCAGTAGATTAATGCAAATACCCTAAATTCCCTCAAGCAGCCTCTTTGCATCCGGTAGCAACGTGGAAAAATTATATAGCTCTGAGCCCTGGAACCATGCTGCTTCCGTTTGCCTGGGGACTCCACCATTTCCCTGCTGCGTGAACTTGGCCACATCACAGAACCTCTCCAGACTTGATAGCCCTGCTTTGGAAGGAACTTGCGTCTCCCTCTCCTTTGCCTGCCACTCGGCCTGCTTGTGCTCTCTCTCTTTCGGCTAAAGGAATTCATGAAATATTTCTTCATTGAAATTCCATCGGCTAACATAAAATACTTCTTTAGCTTTGGATGCAATCTTCAATGATTAGTTGGGGATACCTCCCAGGGCTCATCATATCATGTGCCCTCCTTAATGCACATCACCGGGTGACCCCATCCCCCCACCCACCTCGCTTTCTGCCAACTTCACTTTGCTTCCAGGATTCAGGAGTGTTTTGTGGTTTGTCTCTCTTTCTGATTTCTTCCCATTCAGTTTTCCTCTCCATCCCTGTGATTCTCTTCGCTATTCCTTATATTCCATACAGGAGATAGGACTACCTAAATAGGATGTGGTTCCTAGACTCACTGGAATCTGACTCAGGCATCAGAAGGGACGAATACCTAACATTTTCCTCAACGTGCGTGGAAATGCAAGGGATTCTGCTAAGTGAAATCAGTCAGTCAGAGAAAGACCATTATTCCAGGGTTTCACTCATATTTGAAAAAATATATTTCTAAAAATGTAAAAAAATAGACTGGTCTCCAAGTCTTCCAGGTGTTATGATAAATAAATGAAAAACTGCAACTTGAGCACAGTGAGTGCCCATTGAGAAGTGAGACGTGGTCATTGATATTTATGATATTGCCTCCTACCCCAAACGGTCCTTTGTGAAAGAATGTATACATAGTGTATATATATATATATATATATATATATATGTATATATATATATATATAGTAGATACCTATATGTACATGTATAGATACATATTTGGCAATGCTTACAGCACTCGGCATTATATATATATTACATATATATAATATATATGTATATGTATGCTGATATATATAAATATATATATATTTATAATATATATGCCCTGTTTTTTAAGAAAAACTGATTTCTTTATTTGAGAGAGAGAAAACAGGAGTGGGGGGCAGAGTCAGAGGGAGAAGGAGAAGCAGACACCCCGCTGAGCAGGGAGCCTTCATATAAGCTCAATCCTTGGGACGTGAGAGTATGACTTCAGCCTAAGCAGACACTTAACTGACCGAAACCCCCCAGGAGCCCCAACATATGCCCTTCCTCAGAACCATCTCCCGTTTAGCCCATCCCTCTGCCCACCTCCTCTCTGATCATCATCAGTGCATTCTCTAGAGCTACCAGTCTGTTTCCTGGTTTGCCTCTCTCAATTTCACCCCATGTTCGTTTTGTTTTGTTTTTAAATACCATATATGAGAGAAACCACATAGCATTCATCTTTCTTTGACTCATTTAGCTTCAGTTAGTCATCTAATGTGGAATACATGTCGTTCAAAATGGCAACATTTCTTTCATTTGGATGGCTGTGTAATATTCCATTACACACACACACACACACACACACAAACACTCACACACATACTTATTTATTGAGTCATCTGTTGATGGTCATTTGAGTTATTTCCATCGTTTTGGCATTGGTGATAATGCTCTAACCATTGGGCTGCACATTTCCCTTCCAATTAGTGTATTGGTATCTCTAGGGTCATTCCATCGTAGTGTAATGGCTGGAGAGCAGGGGAGTTCGGTTTTTAGATTTTTGAGGGCCCTCCATACTATCAAAAAGAACATTTCCAATTTACTTCCAAATTCTAGCAAAAGATATGTTGAAAGTAGGATATGAGTATGGGTTCGAGTCTTTATGGTGAGGTGAGGGGGATTGCCACGCAAAGCATGCATGCTGAGGATTCAGCATGGTCTTAGAGTATTGTGAATGTGTGTCCAGCACCTACTATTTCCCAGAAAAAAATGCACCATCTTCTTCCTGTTTCTTTAACAGGAAGAACAACAATTCAATTTCTTTATTGAAATTCCATGGGCCAACATAGAATACATCATTATCTTTGGATGCAACGTTCAATCATTAGTTGCGTATACCTAGCTGAGCTCATCATATCATGTGCCCTCCTTAATGCACATCACCGGATGACCCCATCCCCCTGCCTCCCTTTCTGCCAACTTCACTTTGATTCCAGGAGTCAGGAGTGTTTTGTGGTTTGTCTCTCTTTCTGTTTTCTTCCCGTTCAGTTTTCCTCTCGATCCCTGTGATCCTCTGCACTGCTCTTTATATTCCATACAGGAAAGAGGACTATCTAAAGAGGATGTGGTTCCTAGACTCACTGGAATCTGTCTCAGGCATCAAAAGGGACGAACACCTCCCATTTTCCTCGATGTGGGTGGAAATGCAAGGGATTCTGCTAAGTGAATCAGTCAATCAGCAAAAGATCATTATCACAGGGTTTCACTCATACTGGAAAAAATATACTTGTTAAAAGGGAAAAAAGTAGCCTGGTCTCCAAGTCTTTCAGGTGTTATGCTAAATAAATGAAAATCTGCACTGTGAGTACAGTGAGTACTTTGAGTATAAGTGGTCATTGATAATTATGATATTGCCTCCTAACCCAAACAGTTCTTTGCGAAAGAATGTATACATAATATATATATATATATTACTTTTTTGTTATTCTTATTTTTAATTTATTTATTTTTCAGCGTAACAGTATTCATTGTTTTTGCACAACACCCAGTGCTCCATGCAAAACGTGCCCTCCCTATTACCCACCACCTGTTCCCCCAAACTCCCACCCCTGACCCTTCAAAACCCTCAGGTTGTTTTTCAGAGTCCATCGTCTCTTATGGTTCGCCTCCCGTTCCAATTTTTTTTTTATAAACATATAATGTATTTTTATCCCCAGGGGTACAGGTCTGTGAATCGCCAGGTTTACACACTTCACAGCACTCACAATCGCACATACCCTACCCAATGTCCATAACCCCCTCCCCCTCTCCCAATTCCACCTCCCCCCAGCAACTCCCAGTTTGTTTTGTGAGATTAAGAGTCATTTATGGTTTGTCTCCCTCCCAATCCCATCTTGTTTCATTTATTCTTCTCCTATCCCCCTAACCCCCCATGTTGCTTCTCCATGTCCTAATATCAGGGAGATCATATAATAGTTGTCTTTCTCCGACTGACTTATTTCACTAAGCATGATACCCTCTAGTTCCATCCACGTCGTCGCAAATGGCAAGATTTCATTTCTTTTGATGGCTGCATAGTATTCCATTGTGTATATGTACCACATCTTCTTGATCCATTCATCTGTTGATGGACATCTAGGTTCTTTCCATAGTTTGGCTATTGTAGACATTGCTGCTATAAACATTCGGGTGCACGTGCCCCTTCGGATCACTACGTTTGTATCTTTAGGGTAAATACCCAGTAGTGCAATTGCTGGGTCATAGGGTAGTTCTATTTTCAACATTTTGAGGAACCTCCATGCTGTTTTCCAGAGTGGTTGCACCAGCTTGCATTCCCACCAACAGTGTAGGAGGGGTCCCCTTTCTCCACTTCCTCGCCAGCATCTGTCATTTCCTGATTTGTTAATTTTAGCCATTCTGACTGGTGTGAGGTGATATCTCATTGTGGTTTTGATTTGTATTTCCCTGATACCGAGTGACGTGGAGCACTTTTTCATGTGTCTGTTGGCCATCTGGATGTTTCTTTGCAGAAATGTCTGTTCATGTCCTCTGCCCATTTCTTGATTGGACTGTTTGTTCTTTGGGTGCTGAGTTTGCTAAGTTCCTTATAGATTTTGGATACTAGCCCTTTATCTGATATGTCGTTTGCAAATATCTTCTCCCATTCTGTCAGTTGTCTTTTGGTTTTGTTAACTGTTTCCTTTGCTGTGCAAAAGCTTTTGATCTTGATGAAATCCCAATAGTTCATTTTTGCCCTTGCTTCCCTTGCCTTTGCCGTTGTTCCTAGGAAGATGTTGCTGCGGCTGAGGTCGAAGAGGTTGCTGCCTGCGTTCTCCTCAAGGATTTTGATGGATTCCTTTCTCACATTGAGGTCCTTCATCCATTTTGAGTACACTTTCATGTGTGGTGTAAGGAAATGGTCCAATTTCATTTTTCTGCATATGGCTGTCCAATTTTCCCAGCACCATTTATTGAAGAGACTGTCTTTTTTCCATTGGATATTCTTTCCTGCTTTGTTGAAGATTAGTTGACCATAGAGTTGAGGATCTATTTCTGGGCTCTCTATTCTGTTCCACAGATCAATGTGTCCGTTTTTGTGCCAGTACCATGCTGTCTTGATGATGACAGCTTTGTAATAGAGCTTGAAGTCCGGAATTGTGATGCCACCCACTTTGGCTTTCTTTTTCAATATTCCTTTGGCTATTCGAGGTCTTTTCTGGTTCCATATAAATTTGAGGATTATTTGTTCCATTTCTTTGAAAAAAATGGATGGTATTTTGATAGGGATTGCATTAAATGTGTAGATTGCTTTAGGTAGCATAGACATTTTCACAATATTTATTCTTCCAATCCAGGAGCATGGAACAATTTTCCATTTCTTTGTGTCTTCCTCAATTACTTTCATTAGTACTTTATAGTTTTCTGCGTATAGATTCTTAGTCTCTTTGGTTAGGTTTATTCCTAGGTATCTTATAGTTTCAGGTGCAATTGTAAATGGGATGGACTCCTTAATTTCTCTTTCTTCAGTCTTGTTGTTGGTGTACAGAAATGCAACTGATTTCTGTGCATTGATTTTATATCCTGACACTTTACTGAATTCCTGTACAAGTTCTAGCAGTTTTGGAGTGGAGTCTTTTGGGTTTTCCACATATAGTATCATATCATCTACGAAGAGTGATAGTTTGAATTCTTCTTTGCCAATTTGGATGCCTTTAATTTCTTTTCGTTGTCTGATTGCTGAGGCTAGGACTTCTAGTTCTATGTTGAATAGCAGTGGTGATGATGGACATCCCTGCCGTGTTCCTGATCTTAGCGGAAAAGCTTTCAGTTTTTCTCCATTGAGAATGATATTTGCGGTGGGTTTTTCATAGATGGCTTTGATAATATTGAGGTATGTGCCCTCTATCCCAACACTTTGAAGAGTTTTGATCAGGAAGGGATGCTGTACTTTGTCAAATGCTTTTTCAGCATCTATTGAGAGTGTCATATGGTTCTTGTTCTTTCTTTTATTAATGTGTTGTATCACATTGATTGATTTGCAGATGTTGAACCAACCCAGCAGCCCTGGAATAAATCCCACTTGATCGTGGTGAATAATCCTTTTAATGTAATGTTGAATCCTATTGGCTAGTATTTTGGTGAGAATTTTTGCGTCTGTGTTCATCAAGGATATTGGTCTGTAGTTCTCTTTTTTGGTGGGATCCTTGTCTGGTTTTGGGATCAAGGTAATGCTGGCCTTATAAAATGAGTTTGGAAGTTTTCCTTCCATTTCTATTTTTTGGAACAGTTTCAGGAGAATAGGAATTAGTTCTTCTTTAAATGTTTGGTAGAATTCCCCTGGGAAGCTGTCTGGCCCTGGGCTTTTGTTTGTTTGGAGATTTTTGATGACTGTTTCAATCTCCTTACTGGTTATGGGCCTGTTCAGATTTTCTATTTCTTCCTGGTTCAGTTGTGGTAGTTTACATGTCTCTAGGAATGCATCCATTTCTTCCATATTGTCAAATTTGTTGGCGTAGAGTTGCTCATAGTATGTTCTTATAATTGTCTGTATTTCTTTGGTGTTAGTTGTGATCTCTCCTCTTTCATTCATGATTTTATTTATTTGGGTCCTTTCTCTTTTCTTTTTGATGAGTCTGGCCAGGGGTTTATCAATCTTATTGATTCTTTCAAAGAACCAGCTCCTAGTTTCATTGATTTTTTTCTTTTTTTTTTTTTGGTTTCTATTTCATTGATTTCTGCTCTGATTTTTATGATTTCTCTTCTCCTGCTGGGTTTAGGGTTTCTTTCTTCTTCTTTCTCCAGCTCCTTTACCTGTATGGTTAGGTTGTGTACTTGAGACCTTTCTTGTTTCTTGAGAAAGGCTTGTACCGCTATATATTTTCCTCTCAGGACTGCCTTTGCTGTGTCCCACAGATTTTGAACTGTTGTGTTTTCATTATCATTTGTTTCCATGAATTTTTTCAATTCTTCTTTAATTTCCTGGTTGACCCATTCATTCTTTAGAAGGATGTTGTTTAGTCTCCATGTATTTGGGTTCTTTCCAGCTTTCCTCTTGTGATTGAGTTCTAGCTTCAGAGCATTAAGGTCTGAAAATATGCAGGGAATGATCCTGATCTTTTGATACCGGTTGAGACCTGACTTGTGACCCAGGATGTGATCTATTCTGGAGAAGGTTCCATGTGCACTAGAGAAGAATGTGTATTCTGTTGCTTTGGGATGAAATGTTCTGAATATATCTGTGATGTCCATCTGGTCCAGTGTGTCATTTAAGGCCTTTATTTCCTTGTTGATCTTTTGCTTGGATGATCTGTCCATTTCAGTGAGGGGAGTGTTCAAGTCCCCTACTATTATTGTATTATTATTGATGTGTTTCTTTGATTTTGTTATTAATTGGTTGATATAGTTGGCTGCTCCCACGTTAGGGGCATAGATATTTAAAATTGTTAGATCTTCTTGTTGGACAGACCCTTTGAGTAGGATATAGTGTCCTTCCTCATCTCTTATTATAGTCTTTGGCTTAAAATCTAATTGATCTGCTATAAGGATTGCCACCCCACCTTTCTTCTGATGCCCATTAGCATGGTAAATTGTTTTCCACCCCCTCACTTTAAATCTGGAGGTGTCTTCGGGTCTAAAATGAGTTTCTTGTAGGCAACATATAGATGGGTTTTGTTTTTTTATCCATTCTGATACCCTGTGTCTTTTGATTGGGGCATTTAGCCCATTAACATTCAGGGTAACTATTGAGAGATATGAATTTAGTGCCATTATTAGCCTGTAAGGTGAATGTTACTGTATATTTTCTCTCTACCTTTCTGATCTACTACTTTTAGGCTCTCTCTTTGCTTAGAGGACCCCTTTCAATATTTCCTGGAGAGCTGGTTTGGTGTTTGCAAATTCTTTCAGTTTTTGTTTGTCCTGGAAGGTTTTTATCTCTCCTTCTATTTTCAGTGATAGCCTAGCTGGATAGAGTATTCTTGGCTGCATGTTTTTCTCGTTGAGTGCTCTGAATATATCATGCCAGCTCTTCCTGGCCTGCCAGGTCTCTGTGGATAAGTCTGCTGCCAATCTAATATTTTTACCATTGTATGTTACAGACTTCTTTTCTCGGGCTGCTTTCAGGATTTTCTCTTTGTCACTAAGACTTGTAAATTTTACTATTAGGTGACGGGGTGTGGACCTATTCTTGTTGACTTTGAGGGGGGTTCTCTGCATCTCCTGGATTTTGATGCTTGTTCCCTTTGCCATATTAGGGAAATTCTCTCCAATAATTCTCTCCAATAGACCTTCTGCTCCCCTCTCTGTTTCTTCTTCTTCTGGAATCCCAATTATTCTAATGTTGTTTCGTCTTATGGTGTCACTTATTTCTCAAATTCTCCCCTCGTGGTCCAGTAGCTATTTGTCCCTCTTTTGTTCAGCTTCTTTATTCTCTGTCATTTGGTCTTCTATATCACTAATTCTTTCTTCTGCCTCATTTATCCTAGCAGTGAGAGCCTCCATTTTTGATTGCACCTCATTAATAGCTTTTTTGATTTCAACTTGGTTAGATTTTAGTTTTTTAATTTCTCCAGAAAGGGCTTTAATATCTCCAGAGAGGGTTTCTCTAATATCTTCCATGCCTTTTTTGAGCCCGGCTAGAATGTTCAGAATCGTCATTCTGAACTCTTGATCTGACATATTACCAATGTCTGTGTTGATTAGGTCCCTAGCCTTTGGTACTGGCTCTTGTTCTTTTGTTTGTGGTGATTTTTTCCACCTTGTCATTTTGTCCAGATAAGAGGATATGAAGGATCAAATAAAATACTAAAAGGGTGGCAAAGACCCCAGAAAAATGCGCTCTAACCAAATCAGAAGAGACCCCAAATTGTGGGGGGGAGAAAGGGAATAAAAAGAGGTTCAGAAAAAAAAAGAAAAAAATTTAAAAAATAAAACAAATAAAGAAAAAATATAAAAAAGAAAGAAAAAATATATATATTTAGATAAACTAGTCAAAAAACGTTAAAAAAGAAAAGGGTAAAAGTTGTAAAAAATTTAGCAGAGGAAGAAAAAAGAAAAAAAGAAAAAAAATTGAAAAAAGAAAAAAAATTGAATTAGCCGCAAGACTAAAGAATCATGGGGAGAAAGCCATGAGTTCCGTGCTTTGCTTTCTCCGCCTCTGGAATTACACTGCTGTCTTAGGAATTGAACCTGCTTTCTTTGATAGATGAACTTCGTCTTGGCTGGATATTTTGTTGATCTTCTGGGGGAGGGGCCTGTTGTAGTGACTCTCAAGTGTCTTTGCCAGAGGCGGGATTGCACCACCCTTACCGGCGGACGGACTAAGTAATCGGCTCGGGTTCGCTTTTGGGAGCTTCTGTTCCCTGAACGCGTTCCGTAGAGTTCCGGAGGACGGGAATGAAAATGGTGGCATCCCAGTCTCCGGCCCGGAGAAGCCGAGAGCCTGGGGCCCCACTCCTCTGTGCGCCCCCAGAGGACAGCACCCAATCACTCCCGTATCCCCAGCCTCTAGCCACACTCCAAGCTCACCCAGCCCGTGACCAGTTCAAGGTAACCCCGAGCTGAGAGTTCAGTCCTCGGCTCTGTCTCTGTAGCCGGCTTCTCTGTTCTAATACCTGCGAGGTCTGCGACATCCGGCACCCCCGATCCTTCTGTGACCCTGCGGGACCTGGGGCCACGCTGACCCCGCATGGGCTTCACCCCGGTTTAGCCTCTGGAGCAATGTCCCTCAGTGGAACAGACTTTTAAAAGTCCTGATTTTGTGCTCTGTTGCTCCGCCCCTTGCCGAGAGCCGGCCCCTCCCCCCGCGGTCTATCTTCCCGTCGTTTTAGATTCACTTCTCCGTCAGTCCTATCTTTCAGAAAGTGGTTGATTTTCTGATTCTAGAGTTGCTGTTCTTCTTCTCTTCGATCTCCCGTTGGATTTGTAGCTGTTTGCAAAGTTTAGATAAGCTATCGAGCTGATGTCCTGTTACCTGATGTAGAGTCAGCCTGCTACTACTCCGCCATCTTGACTCCTCCCCCTATATATTACATTTTTTACGTAGAGACCTATATGTATATATATAGATGTATATTTGGCAATGCTTACAGCCCTCGGCATTTTGAGAGAGAGAGATAAATAGATGTATGTAAACGTATATGTATATATATAATATATATAATATATATGCCCTGTTTTTTTAATATTTATTTATTTATCTATTGTTTATTTGTTTATTTACAGCATAACAGTGTTCATTGTTTTGGCATCACACCCATTGCTCCGTGCAGTACGTGCCGTCCCTATTACCCACCACCTGGTTCCTCAACCTCCCACCCACCCCCGCCCCTTCAAAACACTCTGGTTGTTTTTCAAAGTCCATAGTCTCTCATGGTTCATCTCCCCTTCCAGTTTCCCTCAACTCCCTCTTCTCTCCATCTCCCCATGTCCTCCATGTTATTTGTTATGCTCCACAAATAAGTGAGACCATATGATACTTGACTCTCTCTGCTTGACTTATTTCGCTCAGCATAATCTCTTCCAGTCCCGTCCATGTTGCTGCAAAAGTTGGGTATTCATCCTTTCTGATGGAGGCATAATACTCCATTGTGTATATATACCACATTTTCCTTATCCATTCATCCATTGAAGGGCATCTTGGTTCTTTCCACAGTTTGGCGACCATAGCCATTGCTGCAATAAACATTGGGGTACAGATTATATGCCCTGTTTTTTAAGAAGAAGTGATTTTTTTTTTTTTGAGAGAGAGAGAGAGAGAAAGCATGAGTGGTGGGCAGAGTCAGAGGGAGATGGAGAAGCAGACTCCCCGCTGAGCAGGGATCCTGCATGGAGGCTCAATCCTGTGGCCCTGAGAGTATGACTTGAGCCTAAAGCAGACACTTAACCATCCGAACACCCCCAGGAGCCCCAACATATGCCCTTCCTCAGAACCATCTCCCGTTTAGCCTATCCCCCTCCCACCTCCTCTCTGATCATCATCAGTGCATTCTCTAGAGCTACCAGTCTGTCTCCTGGTTTGCCTCTCTCAATTTCACCCCATGTTCATTTGTTTTGTTTTGTTTTAATACTATATGTGAGAGAAACCACATAGAATTCATCTTTCTTTGACTCCTTTTGCTTCATATTGTCCTCTGCAGCTGTATCCATGTCTTTCAAAATGGCAACATTTCTTTAATTTGGATGGCTTAGTAATATTCCATTACACACACACACAAACACACGCACACACATTCTTATTTATTGAGTCATCTGTTGATGGACATTTGAGATATTTCCATCATTTTGGCATTGGTGATAATGCTCTAAGCATTGGGCTGCACATTTCCCTTCCAATTAGTTTTTTGGTATCTCTAGGGTCATTCCATCGTAGTAGAATGGCTGGAAAGCAGGGGAGTTCGGTTTTTAGATTTTTGAGGGACCTCCATACTATCAAAATGAACATTTCTGATTTACTTCCAAATTCTCACAAAAGATATGTTTAAAGTAGGATATGAGTATGGGTTCAAGTCTTTATGGTGAGGTGAGGGGGATTGCCACCCAAAGCATGCATGCTGAGGATTCAGCATGGTCTTAGAGCATTCTGAATGTGTGTCGAGCACCTACTATATGCCGGAAAATATGCAATGCCTTCTTCATGTTTCTTTAACTCTTTTCTACCCCCTGCTTGGGGTTCAAAGGCACAACCCCAAAAGGGAGAGCTGTATGCTCCCACCCACTGAGACAGCCGGGTGCTGCTGCACCATGGTCTTGAATCCCCACAACAGCTGGGAAGAGTAGAGCTGGAGTTTGAAGGCAGGTGGCTGTGACTCCGGATCCTCAGTCTTTCCTGAGAACTGACGTATGCCAGAGCATCAAACCTTTACCCAGAAGAAAAAGAGCTGATGGAATGGTTGACATGTTTTCCTTATACTTTAAGAAACAGTCCACTGTTCCTTGAAAAGAAAATGGTAAAACGAGATGAAATAGTTGTTTTTTCCTAACCGTTCTGCATCTTCAACAATACTTGAGAAAACGGTCATGCAGCACATTGATTTTGAAAACCTGGGAGTCTGAGGAATTCTTGTATAATACTGAAATTACATGGCTAAGAGGGATCATGACCAAAGTCCTCAAGACATCCCTTTCTATGTCAGTTTGGTAGCTGGCTACTAGAGGGCAGCACTGAACTGCTTTCTGTCAAGTTCCCTGGGGTAGAAGGTGGCAGAAATTTGGGTCATGATTCCATGTGTCCTCTCCAAACTGCCACAAAGAAATGGATAAATCAGTAGATCGATACATATGGCCTAAATAGCCTCAAGCAGCCTCTGCATCCTGTAGCAACATGGCAAAATTACTTAGCTCTGAGCCTTGGACCCATGCTGCTTCCATTTGCCCCGGGACACCACCATTTACCTGCTGTGTGAAATTGGCCACATCACAGAATCTCTCCGGACTTGATGGTTTTGTCCACCTCTGACGTGAGAATTAAAATTGTCCACCCCTTGGGGTGGCAGGCTGTCTAAGTCTGTAGAGCATTTGATTCTGGACCTCAGGGTCAGGGCTGGAAACCCCACCCTGGGCGTGGGGCTCACTTCAGAAAGTAAAATATGGGCTCCTGGGTGGCCCATTTAGTGAAGCATCAGACTTGCGCTTGGGTCATGATCCCAGGGCCCCGGGATCAAGCCCCACCTCGTTGGGGTCCCTGCTTAGCAAGAAGCCTGCATCTCCCTCTCCTTCTGCCTGCTACTCGGCCTGCTTTTTCTCCCTCTCTCTTGGCCAAAGGAATGAATGAAATGTTTCTTTATTGAAATTCCATGGTCCAACATAGGATACATCATTAGATTTGGATCCAACATTCAATCTTTAGTGGCGTATATCTCCCTGAGCTCATCATATCATGTGCCCTCCTTAATGTTGGGGCCGGACAGGAAGGGAAACTCTTCAAGATGGCGGATACCCCAAAATGGCCGAGGTTCCCGTCATCACCTCCTCTTGGGACGCCAATTTATCAATGACCTGCTGACAGCTCGACGCATGCCCCTACACCTCTCCTTTTGGACTTCCCCAACCAAACCCAATACCCCTCAAACCCCAGAAAAGGAGGTAACTCTGACTGGTCAGATTACAATCCTGCCTTTGCATAGAGGAAGTAACTCTGAGTGGTCGGATTACAATCTTTCCTTTGCATAGAGGAAGTAACTCTGACTGGTCGGATTACAATCCTTCCTTTGCATATGAGCCGACCATTAGGAAATAGTTCTGCTTTTCAACTTTATGTAAACCCCTGCCACCTTGTCTTGCGTGGACTTCCCGACTCACTGCCCTCCTTTGTGTCATGGAACCTTGCCCAAGGGTGCCCACAATAAAGATCTGTTCTTGGACCCTCGCTTGTCTTGGTGGTCTCATTTCCATTTAGTTACCGAGAAACCTGACATTTGGTGCTGAAACCCGGGAGGAGATCGAGCCCCTGCACTGGCACAGAGGCTCTCTCCTCCTTTGTCGGACTGGGACTCAGCTCTCTTTCTCTACTCGGGTCACAGGAATACTTGCGGTGAGTGTTCCCTGGTCTCCAACCCTTCCCGGGGGCGCCCTGTCCTAATGGCAGCCGAGTCAGGGCAATCCCTCCTCCGCTGCCTGGTGGCTCCGTGGTTCCGGGAATAAAGGAGACATCCTCACTCCACAGTAACCATTTCCATAAGCTGCAGCTCATTTCAAGGACGAGGGGATGCCCTCCTCCAAGTCTTGAGCTGATAAGGGAAGGGGCCATGGGAACCTCCCAGTCCAAATTCGATCCCAAAACGCCTTTAGGATGCCCACTGGCTAATCTCTGAACTCTGGAGTTAGACCAGGACCTACGAAGGCGATACCTTATTCATATCCGTCGCTTGGCCTTAATATGGGCTGGACAACCAATCACAATGGCCACCTGAAGGCACTTTTGATTATCAGATACTTATGGACCTTGATAATCTCTGTAGATGCCAAGGCAAATGGTCTGAGGTGCCTTATGTCCAGGCTTTCTGGACCTTGCGCTCCAGACCAGAACTCTGCTCTAGCTGCTCAACCTCTCAAGTACTCCTAGCCTGCTCTCCCCCACCAACTCTTCCCCATTCCACCTCTAAAGACTCTAACTCGGCCTCTCTATCTCCCCTTGCTGAGCCTCCCGAAAATCTCTCCAGGCCCCCTATAAGGGTCCCACACCTTCCTCCTCCTCCCTATCAACCCGCTCCCCAACAGCCTATGCCCCCAACTCCTTATCCAACCCCCGAAGCTCCAGGCACAGCCTCGAGCACACCCTCTCCTACTGCTCCTCCCCTCCCAGCCCCAGAACCTCAACCACCTTCCAGCGCCCTCCCTTCTTCCCCTCCTATCTCCACCCGTACCAGATCCAAAAACCCTTCCCCAGACCTGGTCTGCACCTTGAGGGAGGTTGCAAGGGCTGAAGGGGTTGTCTGAGTCCATGAACCCTTTTCTCTACAAGACCTATCCCAAATAAAAAAACGCTTAGGTTCCTTTTCAGCCAATCCTGGCAACTACATCAAGGAGTTCCAATATTTAGCCCAAGCCTATGACCTAACCTGGCATGACTTACATGTCATCCAGACCACCACCCTCACCACAGAGGAAAGGGGACACATCCAGGCTGCTGCCTGAGAACATGCAGATCAGGTTCACCTGACTGATGCTATGATGCCAGTCGGGGCTCAGGCTGTCCCAGCCATGGAACCAGGCTGGGACTACCAAAATGGCCAGGATGGTCATCGACGCCACGACCGCATGGTCCAATGCCTCATTGCCGGCATGCGGGCAGCCTCTAACAAGGCTGTCAACTATGACAAGATTAGGGAAGTCATACAGGCCCCAGACGAGAATCCGGCCATGTTCCTTAACCGGCTGACTGAGGCATTAACCCAATACACGTGCCTAGATCCAGCCTCCCCTGCGGGGGTGACAGTTCTAGCCACACATTTCATCTCCCAGTCAGCCTCAGATATCTGAAAAAAGCTAAAAAAGGCCAAGGAGGGCCCACAGACCCCCATTTCAGACCTAGTGAGAATGGTCTTTAAAGTCTTTAACTCCCGCGAGGAAGCCGCTGAACTTAAACGGCAGGCCAGGCTCCAGCAGAAAGTCCAACTACAAACCCAAGCCCTGGTTGCAGCCCTGCAGCCGGCCGGCTCCGGGAGCCAGCAAAAAGGGGAAACCAACAGCACCCCACCAGGGGCCTGCTTCAAATGCGGGGCTGAAGGTCATTGGGCCCGTCAATGCCCTAACCCGAAGGCGCCAACCCGACCATACCCTCTCTGCCATTTGAAATCCGACTGCCCTAGCCTCGTGGGAATCCTCGGCGCCTCAACGTGGGGGAAGACTTGAGATGGTAATTCCAGCCTTCCAACTGCTTGGGTTGGAGGACGACTGACGAAGCCCAGACTCAGCCACCCCTCTCACCCAGGCCGAGCCCAGGGTCATGCTCCAGGTAGCGGTAAGTCCATTTCTTTTCTGCTGGACACGGGGGCTACCTACTCTGTTCTACCTTCCTATGCGGGACACACTCGACCCTCACCGGTCGCTGTTATGGGGATCAATGGGAATTTCTCCACTCCTAGGGTCACGCCTCCCCTTAGCTGTAGCCTGGATGGGTTCCCCTTCTCCCACTCATTCCTGGTGATTCCCTCATGCCCAGTGCCAATACTGGGTAGGGATATCCTCCAAAAGCTAGGGGCAACTGTCCAGTTGTCTCCCTCTCCTCCCTCCTCACCCTTAGCTCATCTCATCCTATATCTCTCCACTCCATCTACTCCTGCCCCCGATCAATTACCCCTCGTGAACCCCCAAGTATGGGATACCTCGGAACCCGTAATGGCCTCCCACCACACTCCCACCAAAATACAACTCAAGGATGGTTCCAAGTTCCCCTCTAGACCCTAGTTCCCTATCTCCCTCCCCCATCACCGTGGTCTCAAGCCCATCATAGAACGGCTGAAACGCCGGGGACTTCTGATTCCCATAAGTTCTCCTTGTAACTCCCCCATCCTGCCGGTCCGTAAACCCTCCGGCGCTTATCGACTGGTTCAGGACCTTCGACTCATCAATGAGGCAATAGTCCCTCTCCATCCGGTGGTTCCTAACCCTTATACCTTGCTATCCCATATCCCTCCATGCACCACTCACTTTACAGTGTTGGACCTGAAGGATGCCTTTTTTACTATACCCCTATACCCTGATTCCTATTTTCTTTTCGCTTTCACCTGGGAAGACCCAGACACACATACCTCTGGACAGTTGACCTGGACTGTCCTACCCCAGGGGTTCCAGGACAGCCCCCATATTTTCGGTCAGGCCTTGGCTGTGGATTTACAGCAATGCATCCTTAAGGCTAGTACCTTACTACAATATGTAGACGACATCCTCCTCTGCAGCCCTTCCCACATGATGACACCTCCCACGATGACACCTCCTCCCTACTTAACTTCCTAGGGAGCAAAGGGTATCGGGTCACACCCTCTAAGGCACAGCTCTGCACCCCCGCGGTCACTTACCTAGGCATCCACCTGACCCCCACCTCTAAGTCTCTTACCGGGGACCGCATCCGCCTCCTATGAGAGCTCCAGCCCCCTCAGATGTCAGATGAAATACTCTCCTTCCTCTGGTTGGCTGGCTTCTTTAGGCACTGGATTCCAAACTTCTCCATCCTGGCCTGCCCCTTGTACCAAGCAGCAAAGGACACTCCTCAGGGTCCCCTCAGTGATCCCTCTTTGGTCCGCCGCCTGTTTTCCAAGCTAAGAGACTGTCTCACCGCTGGGCCGGTACTAACTTTGCCTGACCCTTCGAAACCATTCCACCTTTACACTGATGAGCGGTCAGGTTCAGCTACTGGCCTTTTGGCCCAACCGGTGGGACCTACTTACCGGATTGTAGCCTATCTATCTAAGCAGCTAGACAGCACCACCCGCGGATGGCAGCCCTGCCTCAGGGTGCTGGCAGCTGCTGCCTCCTTGACTAAGGAGGCTCTCAAATTGACTTTGGGACAGCCCTTCATGGTTTACTCCCCCCATCGACTTGGGGATCTTCTTAGCCACCGATCCCTGGCCCACCTAACCCCCTCTCGTCTCCAACTCTTCCATCTGCTATTCATCGAAAACCCTCAAATCACCCTCACTACCTCTCCCCGCTTAAATCCTGCAACTCTGTTGCCTACACCCTCGCCTACCTCCGAACCCACTCACTCCTGCCCACAGCTCATGGAGGATCTCACCCCTCCCCATCCTGGACTCTCTGATCAGCCACTCTCCAACCCTGACCGTATACTCTTTGTAGATGGCAGTTCCCTCCTGGCTGCAGACGGTCAGAGACATGCCGCTT
Organism: Meles meles; assembly: GCF_922984935.1. Lineage (NCBI taxonomy): Eukaryota > Metazoa > Chordata > Mammalia > Carnivora > Mustelidae > Meles > Meles meles. The sequence continues at coordinate 91,593,260 of NC_060087.1, read as the reverse complement.
ATGCTGTAGTCACCTCAGAATCAATTGTTGAGGCAGCTCCCCTCCCAACAGGGACCACATCCCAAAAGGCGGAACTTATAGCCCTCACTAGGGCATTACATCTGTCCAAAGGACAACGAGTCACCATCTACACTGACTCGAAATATGCCTACCTCATTACTCATACCCACTCTGTCCTCTGGCAGGAGCGGGGATTTCTGACCTCAAAGGGAACACCCATAGTCAATGGACCACTCATTGCTAAATTACTCGAGGCCCTCAGTCTGCCCACTGAAGTCGCAATCATTCATTGCAAGGGCCATCAGGCCTCCAACGATATGGTCTCCATGGGAAACAACAAGGCCAACTCAGTGGCCAGGCAGATGGCTCTGAATAGCCCCACATCTCCCATCCTTTTTCTCAATACTCCTCACCAACCATCCTATTCAGAAAAAGAGACCCAAGCACTTCACTCCCTGGGGGGAAAAACAGGAGATAAAGGATGGATTTACATTCAGAGCAAAATCGCCCTCCCAGAGAACCTGGCCCATATCCTAATTACTGATATCCACCAATCTCTCCATATTGGCCCAAGGGCACTGAACAAATTCCTCCAGCCCCTGTTTTACTATCCATCCCTACCTAAGGTGATTGAGGCTGTCCATAGGGCTTGTAAAACCTGCTCGGCCATAAATGCACAAGGAGGAATCCACCGGCCGGGGCCTAACCATCAACTCCGAGGCCGTCAGCCCGGGGAAGACTGGCAGCTGGACTTCACTCACATGCCCCGCCATAAAACCTTTCGTTATCTACTGACTTTTGTTGACACTTTTACAGGATGGATTGAGGCGTACCCTGCAGCCAGAGAGACTGCAGACATGGTGGCCACAATCCTCATCGAGCACATCATCCTGAGTTTTGGGTTACCCTGGACCTTACAGTCGGACAACGGGCCGGCATTTATCTCCAGCCTGACCCAACAGGTGGCCGAAAGCCTCAACATTATCTGGAAGCTGCACATCCCCTACCACCCTCAGTCTTCGGGTAAAGTGGAAAGGGCCAACGGGTTACTTAAGGCTCAACTCACTAAACTTACCCTGGAGACTCGCCTTTCGTGGCCCGCATTGTTACCTCTAACTCTCACCAGACTCCGGGCGTCCCCCCAAGGACCATCAGGTTTGAGTCCCTTTGAGCTGCTGTATGGTCGGCCTTTCCTTATCGACCACAACCTCCCGGCCATTCCTCCACCTCTCTTATCCTATCTGCCTTACCTTACCCTCCTCCAGGCCCTCTTGAGAGCCCATGCTGATGCTGTCATACTAGCCCCAGACGACAATACCTCCGAGGAAGCCTGCACATGAGACTTATCCCCAGGGGACCAGGTGCTTCTCAGAAATCTTCGGCCAGGCTCCCTGCAGACCCAATGGACCGGGCCCCACACGGTTATCCTCACCACCGCAACCGCGGCAAAATTGCTGGGACATAACACATGAGTGCACATCAACAACCTTAAGCGGGCACCCACAGGTAACGAATGGACCTCCCAGATGGTGGGACCCACCAAACTCCGCCTGGCTAAGACTCCTTCTCATATTCCTCCTAAGCCCCCCGATCCAAGCAATAGAATGTGAATGCATGAGGAGCACATCCAGATACTCAAAATATCTACCTCAACTAGCCTCCCGGTCCACTACCTACTTTTCCTCCTATACCTATATGCCCGCTATCTGTTACTCGGTGAAAATGCCAACGACCTGTACTTCGAAACACTCCCGGGAAAAACCTTTTGGACCTCCGAACTCTCTCAAACTAGTCGATCCCCTTGCACCCAGTACCCCAAAACTAGTAAAGTTTGCTGGAACTATCTGGGTCATGCCGGTCTCACTGACGGGGGAGGAGTCCAAGACCAGGCAGCCCGGGAAGTAACCAGACAAAAAGTCATTCAATTAAATAACTGGCTCCAAGCCTCAACCCAGCTTACCTACAAGGGTATTTCCCTTGACATTATAAAAAAGATCCCCACCACTGAACAACTAACAATAACTCTCCTAAATGCCAGCTATAATTTATGGCAGAATGCCACTGGCAGTGAGGACAGCAACTGCTGGATCTGTTTTCCTTTCTCTACACTCTCTAACTTTGTAGGGATCCCTCTCCCAACCAGCTGGCCACTCCCTAATAACACGATCATCAACCAGATGGTCCACATTGGACCTATTGGAGGAAAAATACCAATCATCCACTCCTCCAACTCTCTCACTTCGACATGACTAACTCCTCCCTCCCATACCGTACTCCCTCAGGTGTATTCCTCTCATGCCCTCAGGGTACCTATCTTTGCTTAACTATCAATGACTCCCTAGACTGCACATTTATCTTACTATCCCCCTCAACTAACATCTATTCTGATCCTCAACTCCAGTCCATACTATTCTCCCAGCACCGAACCAAAAGGGCTGCCTTCCTCCCCTTCTTGATAGGTGCTGGGATAACTATGGGAGTTGCAACCGGAGCAGCGGTGTTGGGGACTTCCATGGACTTTTACTACAAACTTTCCCAAGCTCTTAACGATGACATGGAGTGGATCGCTGATTCCCTCACAGCCCTACAGACTCAGGTCACCAGCTTGGCAGCTGTCGCCCTACAAAATCGAAGGGCTCTTGACCTCCTAACCGCCGAAAAAGGTGGAACATGTCTATACTTAAATGAACAATGCTGCTACTTTGTTAATCAGTCAGGTATAGTTACTTCCAAGGTCAAAGAACTCCGGGACCGGATCCAGACCAGACGCCAGAGCACATCTTTCTGGGGCTTAGACCGCCACACTTGGGTAACGTGGTTACTCCCTTTGGCGCAACCCCTATGCCTAATCCTTCTTCTCATCTCTGTCGCTGCTTGAATGTTTTGATGTTTACAGGAATGCATGCAAGAACACACCCGGGTATCTGTCAACCAACTTTTACTTCAGCCCTACTCTCACCTGCCCACCTCCGACTACCCCTAATGACGCCCCACCGTCAGCAGGAAGTAGTCAGAGCAGAGTCGACGCCCCCGACACCATTATATAAAACAAAAGGTCGGAATGTTGGGGCCAGACAGGAAGGGAAACTCTTCAAGATGGCGGATACCCCAAAATGGCCGAGGTTCCCGTCATCACCTCCTCTTGGGACGCCAATGGATCAATGACCTGCTGACATCTCGACGCAGGCCCCTACACCTCTCCTTTTGGACTTCCCCAACTGAACTCAATACCCCTCAAACCCCAGAAAAGGAGGTAACTCTGACTGGTTGGATTACAATCCTTCCTTTGCATAGAGGAAGTAACTCTGACTGGTCGGATTACAATCCTTCCTTTGCATATGAGCCGACCAATAGGAAAAAATTCTGCTTTTTAACTTTATGTAAACCCCTGCCACCTTGTCTTGCGCGCGACTTCCCCAACTCACTGCCCTCTTTTGAGCTGTGGAACCTCGCCCGAGGGTGCCCAAAATAACGATCTGTTCTCGGACCCTCGCTTGTCTTGGCAGTCTCATTTCCATTTAGTTACCGAGAAACCTGACAGTATATATATATATATATATATATATATATATATATATATAATATATGCCCTGTTTTTTAAAAAGAAGTGATTTCTTTTTTTTTATTTGTTTATTTACACCATAACAGTGTTCATTGTTTTGGCATCACACCCAGTGCTCCATGCAGTATGTGCCCTCCCTATTTCCCACCACCTGGTTCATCAACCTCCCACCCCCCACCCCTGCCCCTTCAAAACCCTCTGGTTGTTTTTCAGAGTCCATAGTCTCTCATGGTTCATCTCCCCTTCCAGTTTCCCTCAACTCCCTCTCCTCTCCATCTCCCCATGTCCTCCATGTTCTTTGTTATGCTCTACAAATAAGTGAGACCATATGATACTTGACTCTCTCTCCTTGACTTATTTCGCTCAGCATAATTTCTTCCAGTCCATGTTGCTACAAAAGTTGGGTATTCATCCTTTCTGATGGAGACATAATACTCCATTGTGTATATGTACCACATTTTCCTTATCCATTCATCCGTTGAAGGGCATCTTGGTTCTTTCCACAGTTTGGCAATCGTAGCCATTGCTTCAATAAACATTGGGGTACAGATGGCCCTTCTTTTCACTACATCTGTATCTTTGGGGTAAATACCCAGCAGTGCAATTGCAAGGTCATAGGGAAGCCCTATTCTTAATTTCTTGAGGAATCTCCACACTGTTCTCCAAAGTGGCTGCACTAACTTGCATTCCCACCAACAGTGTAGGAGGGTTCCCCTTTCTCCACATCCTCTCCAGCACACGTTGTTTCCTGTCTTGCTAATTTTGGCCATTCTAACTGGTGTCAGGTGGTATCTCAATGTGGTTTTAATTTGAATCTCCCTGATGGCTAGTGATGATGAACATTTTTTCATGTGTCTGATAGCCATTTGTATGTCTTCGTTGGAGAAGTGTCTGTTCATATCTTCTGCCCATTTTTTGATATGATTATCTGTTTTGTGTGTGTTGAGTTTGAGAAGTTCTTTATAGATCCTGGATATCAACCTTTTGTCTATACTGTCATTTGCAAATATCTTCTCCCATTCCGTGGGTTGCCTTTTTGTTTTGTTGACTGTTTCCTTTGCTGTGCAGAAGATTTTGATCTTGATGAAGTTCCAAAAGTTCATTTTTGCTTATGTTTCCTTGGCCTTTGGAGACATATCTTGAAAGAAGTTGCTGTGGCTGATATCGAAGAGGTTACTGCCTATGTTCTCCTCTAGGATTCTGATAGATTCCTGTCTCATGTTGAGGTCTTTTATCCATTTCGAGTTTATCTTTGTGTACGGTGTAAGAGAATGGTCGAGTTTCATTCTTCTACATAGAGCTGTCCAGTTTTCCAAGCACCATTTATTGAAGAGACTGTCTTTTTTCCAATAAACATTGTTAAAATGTCTATACTGCCTAGAGCAATCTATACTTTTAATGCCATTCCAATCAAAATTCCACCGATATTTTTCAAAGAGCTGGAGCAAATAATCCTAAAATTTGTATGGAGTCAGAAGAGACCCCGAATTGCTAAGGAAATGTTGAAAAACAAAAACAAAACTGGCGGCATCACGTTACCCCGATTTCAAGCTTTACTACAAAGCTGTGATCACCAAGACAGCATGGTACTGGCATAAAAACAGACACATAGACCAGTGGAACAGAGTAGAGAGCCCAGATATTGGCCCTCACATCTATGGTCAAATAATCTTCGACAAAACAGGAAAAAATATTCAATGGAAAAAAGACAGTCTCTTCAATAAATGGTGCTGGGAAAACTGGACAGCGATATGTAGAAGAATGAAACTCGACCATTCTCTTACACCGTTCACAAAGATAAACTTGAAATGGATAAAAGACCTCAATGTGAGACAGGAATCTATCAGAATCCTAGAGGAGAACATAGGCAGTATCCTCTTCGATATCAGCCACAGCAACTTCTTTCAAGATAAGTCTCCAAAGGCCAAGGAAACAAAAGCAAAAATGAACTTTTGGAACTTCATCAAGATCAAAAGCTTCTGCACAGCAAAGGAAACAGTCAACAAAACAAAGAGGCAACCCACGGAATGGGAGAAGATATTTGTAAATGACAGTACAGACAAAAGGTTGATATCCAGGATCTACAAAGAACTTCTCAAACTCAACACACACAAAACAGATAATCATATCGAAAAATGGGCAGAAGATATGAACAGACACTTCTCCAATGAAGACATACAAATGGCTATCAGACACATGAAAAAATGTTCATCATCACTAGCCATCAGGGAGATTCAAATTAAAACCACATTGAGATACCACCTGACACCAGTTAGAATGGCCAAAATTAGCAAGACAGGAAACAACGTGTGCTGGAGAGGATGTGGAGAAAGGGGAACCCTCTTACACTGTTGGTGGGAATGCAAGTTAGTGCAGCCACTTTGGAGAACAGTGTGGAGATTCCTGAAGAAATTAAAAATAGAGCTGCCCTATGACCCTGCAATTGCACTGCTGGGTATTTACCCCAAAGATACAGATGTAGTGAAAAGAAGGGCCATTTGTACCCCAATGTTTATTGCAGCAATGGCTACGGTCGCCAAACTGTGGAAAGAACAAAGATGCCCTTCAACGGATGAATGGATAAGGAAGATGTGGTCCATATACACAATGGAGTATTATGTCTCCATCAGAAAGGACGAATACCCAACTTTTGTAGCAACATGGACTGGAAGAAATTATGCTGAGTGAAATAAGTCAAGGAGAGAGAGTCAAGTATCATATGGTCTCACTTATTTGTAGAGCATAACAAATAACATGGAGGACATGGGGAGATGGAGAGGAGAGGGAGTTGAGGGAAACTGGAAGGGGAGATGAACCATGAGAGACTATGGACTCTGAAAAACAACCAGAGGGTTATGAAGGGGCGGCGGAGGGGGTGGGGTGGGGTGGGAGGTTGAGGAACCAGGTGGTGGGTAATAGGGAGGGCACATACTGCATGGAGCACTGGGTGTGATGCCAAAACAATGAACACTGTTATGCTGTAAATAAGCAAATAAAAATAAATAAATTAAAAAAAAAAGAAGAGACCCCGAATTGCTAAGGAAATGTTGAAAAACAAAAACAAAACTGGCGGCATCACGTTACCCGATTTCAAGCTTTACTACAAAGCTGTGATCACCAAGACAGCATGGTACTGGCATAAAAACAGACACATAGACCAGTGGAACAGAGTGGAGAGCCCAGATATGGACCCTCACATCTATGGTGAAATAATCTTCGACAAAACAGGAAAAAAGAAGTGATTTCTTAATTTGAGAGAGAGAGAGAGAGAGAGAAAGCATGAGTGGCGGGCAGAGTCAGAGGGATATGGAGAAGCAGAGTCCTCGCTGAGCAGGGATCCTGCATGGAGGCTCAATCCTGTGGCCCTGACAGTATGACTTGAGCCTAAAGCAGACATTTAACTGACAGAAACCCCGAAGGAGCCCCAACATATGCCCTTCCTCAGACCCATCTCCCGATTAGCCCATCCTACTGCCCACCTCCTCTCTGATCATCATCATTGCATTCTCTAAAGCTACCAGTCTGTTTCCTGCTTTGCCTCTCTCAATTTCTCCCCATGTTCATTTATTTTTTTTAAATACCATATATGAGAGAAATCACATAGAATTCATCTTTCTTTGACTCGTTTTGCTTCATATGGTCCACTGCAGCTGTATCCATGCCGTTCAAAATGGCAACATTTTTTTCTTTGGATGGCTGAGTAATATTCCATCACACACACACACACACACACACATGCACACACACACAAACACTCACACACATTCTTATTTATTGAGTCATCTGCTGATGGACATTTGAGTTATTTCCATCGTTTTGGCATTGGTGATAATGCTATAAGCATTGGGCTGCACATTTCACTTCCAATTAGTTTTTTGGTATCTCTAGGGTCATTCCATCGTAGTGTAATGGTGGAGAGCAGGGGAGTTCGGTGTTTAGATTTTTGAGGGACCTCCATACTGTCAAAAGAACATTTCAGATTTACTTCCAAATTATAGCAAAAGAAATGTTTAAAGTAGGATATGAGTATGGGTTCGAGTCTTTATTGTGAAGTAAGGGGGCTTGCCACCCAAAGCATGCATGCTGAGCATTCAGCATGGTCTTAGAGTATTCTGAATGTGTGTCGAGCACCTACCATGGGCCAGAAAATATGCACCATCTTCTTCATGTTTCTTTAACTCTTTTCTACCCACTGTTTGGGGTTCAAACGCAGAACCCCAAAAGGGAGGGCTGTATGGTCCCACCCACTGAGACAGCCGGGTGCTGCTGCACCATGGTCTTGAATCCCCACAACAGCTGGGAAGAGTAGAGCTGGAGTTTGAAGGCAGGTGGCTGTGACTCCGGATCCTCAGTCTTTCCTGAGAACTGATGTATGCCAGCGCATCAAACCTTTACCCAGAAGAAAAAGAGCTGACGGAATGGTTGACATGTTTTCCTTATACTTTAAGAAACAGTCCACTGTTCCTTGAAAATAGTAAAAGGAGATGAAATAGTTGTTTTTTTTTTATCCTTACCATTCTGCATCTTCAACAATACTTGTGAAAACGGTCATGCAACACATTGATTTTGAAAACCTGGGAGTCTGAGGAATTCTTGTATAATACTGACATTGTGTGGCTAAGAGGGATCATGACCAAAGTCCTCAAGAAATCCCTTTCTATGTCAGTGTGGGAGCTGGCTACTCGAGGGCAGCTCTGATCTGCTTTCTGTCAAGTTGACAGGGTTGAAGGTGGCAGAAAGTTGGGTCATGATTCCACGTGTCCTCTCCAAACTGCCACAAAGAAATGGATAAATCAGTAGATCGATACATATAGCCTAAATTCCCTCAAGCAGCCTCTTTGCATCCTGTAGCAATGCGGCAAAATTACTTAGGTCTGAGCCCTAGAGCCATGCTGCTTCCGTTTGCCCCGGACACCACAATTTACCTGCTGTGTGAAATTGGCCACATCACAGAATCTCTCCGGACTTGATGGTTTTGTCCACCTCTGACGTGAGAATTAAAATTGTCCCCCCCTTGGGGTGGCAGGCTGTCCAAGTATGTGGAGCATTTGACTGGACCTCAGGGTCAGGGGTGGAAACCCCACCCTGGGCGTGGGGCTCACTTCAGAAAGTAAAAGAGGGGCTCCTGGGTGGCCCAGTTGGTGAAGCATCAGCCTTGTGTTTGGGTCATGATCCCAGGGCCCTGGGATTGAGCCCCACCTCGTCGGGCTCCCTGCTTAGCAAGAAGCCTGCTGATCCCTCTCCTTCTGCCTGCCACTCGGCCTTTTTTGCTCCCTCTCTATCGGCCAAAGGAATGAATGAAGTGTTTCTTTATTGAAATTCCATGGGCCAACATAGAATACATCATTAGCTGTGGATGCAATGTTCAAACATTAGTTGCGTATACCTCCCTGAACTCATCATATCATGTGCCCTCCTTCATGCACAGCACCGGGTGACCCCATCCCCCCACCCACCTCCCTTTCTCCCAGTCTGTTTCCTGGTTTACCTCTCTCAATTTTACCCCGTGTTCCTTTGTTTTGTTTTTTTTAAATACCATATATGAGAGAAACCACATAGAACTAATCTTTCTTTGACTCATTTTGCTGCATAAGGTCCTCTGCAGCTGAATCCATGTCGTTCAAAATGGCAACATTTCTTTCATTTGGATGGCTGAGTAATATTCCATTACACACACACACACACACTCACACACACACACACACACTCACACTCATTCTTATTTATTGAGTCATCTGTTGATGGACATTTGAGTTATTTCCATCATTTTGGCATTGGTGATAATGCTATAAGCATTGGGATGCACATTTCCCTTCCAATTAGTGTTTTGGTATCTCTAGGGTCATTCCATCGTAGTGTAATGGCTGGAGAGCAGGGGAGTTCGGTGTTTAGATTTTTGAGGGACCTCTGTATTATCAAAAAGAACATTTCCGATTTACTTCCAAATTCTAGCAAAAGATATGTTTGAAGTAGGATGTGAGTTTCTGTTCGAGTCTTTATGGTGAGGTGAGGGGGATTGCCACCCAAAGCATGCATGCTGAGGATTCAGCATGGTCCTAGAGTCTTCTGAATGTGTGTCGAGCACCTACCATGGGCCAGAAAATATGCACCATCTTCTTCATATTTCTTTAAGTCATTTCTACTTCCTGCTTGGGGCTCAAACGCACAATCCCGAAAGGGAGAGCTGTATGCTCCCACCACCTGAGACAGGCGGGTGCTGCTGCACCCTTGTCTTGAATCCCCATAGCAGCTGGGAAGAGTAGAGCTGGATTTTAAAGCAGGTGGTTGTGACTCCAAATCCTCAGTCTTTCCTGAGAACGGATGTATGCCAGCGCATCAAACCTTTACCCAGAAGAAAAAGAGCTTAAAGAATGGTCATCTTGTTTTCTGTATACTTTAAGAAACACTCCACTGTTTATTGAAAATAAAATAGTAAAATGAGATGAAATATATTTTTTCTTACTTACCGTTCTGCATCTTTTTAATATTTTTACCACGGTTATGCAGCACATTGAATTTTAAAACCTGGGAGTTTGAGGAATTGTTGTATAAAAATGACATCGCATGCCTACAAAGAATCATGACCAAAGTCCTCAAGAAATTCCTTTCATGTCAGTTTTGGATCTGGCTACAAGAGGGCAGCACTGAGCTGCTTTCTCTCAAGTTCACTGGGTTTGAAGGTGGCAGAAAGTTGGGTCATGATTCCACGTGTCCACTCCAAACTGCCACAAAGAAATGGAAAAATCAGTAGATAGATACATGTATCCAAAATACCCTCAAGCAGCCTCGGTGCATCCAGTAGCAACGCAGGAAAATTATTTAGCTCTGAGCCCTGGAACCATGCTGCTTCCGTTTCCCGGGGACTCCACTATTTACCTGCTGTGTGAACTTGGCCACATCACCGAACCTCTCCGGACTTGATGGTATTGTCCACCTCTGACGTGAGAACTAAAATCCTGCACCCCTGGTGGTGGCTGTAGAGCATTTGACTCTTGACCTCAGGGTCAGTGTTTGAAACCCAGCCCTGGGCGTGGGGCTCAATTCAGAAAGTAAAAGAAGGGCTCCTGGGTGGCCCAGTTGGTGAAGCATCAGCCTTGCACTTGGGTCATGATCCCAGGTCCCTGGGATCGAGCCCCACTTCGTCTGGCTCCCTGCTTATTAAGGAGCCTGCTTCTCCTTCTCCTTCTGCCTGCCACTCGGCCTGCTTGTGCTCTCTCTCTTTTATTCAAATGAATAAATGAAATGTTTCTTTATTGAAATTCCATGGGCCTACATAGAATACATCTTTAGCTTTGGATGCAATCTTCAATGATTAGTTGGGTATACCTCCCAGGGCTCATCATATCATGTGCCCTCCTTAATGCGCCTCACCGGGTAACCCCATCCCCCACCCACCTCCCTTTCTGCCAACTTCACTTTGCTTCCAGGAGTCAGGAGTTTTTTGTGGTTTGTCTCTCTTTCTGATTTCTTCCCATTCAATTTTCCTCTCGATCCCTGTGATCCTCTGCGCTATTCCTTATATTCCATACTGGAAAGAGGACTACCTAAAGAGGATGTGGTTCCTAGACTCACTGGAATCTGAATCTGGCATCGGAAATGACGAATACCTCCCATTTATCTCGACGTGGGTGGAACTGTAGGGGATTCTGCTAAGTGAAATAAGTCAGTTGGAGAAAGTCCAAATCACAGGGTTTCACTCATATTTGAAAAATATAGTTCTAAAAAAGAAAACGAAAAAAGCATGGTATCCACTTCTTCCAGGTGTTATGAGAAATAAATGAAAAACTGTACTGTGTATACCAAGCATGCCTGTTGTGAAGAGATCATTAGTAAGGATGACATTGCCTCCTTCCACAAACTTCCTTTAAAAAATATGTATTTTGTATATATATATATATATATATATATATATATATATATATTTCTCTTCTTATGGCACTCTGCAAGTTATGTATAAATACATATATAAATATGTAAATATGTATGCTTTTATATATATATAAAGGGGCATATATATATACATATAAGTCCCCAATTTTATTAGAAATTTTTTCATTTATTTGAGAGAGAGCTGGAATGAGAGATGGTTATATATACATAAATTTATACCATATAATTATATATATACACACACACACACACACACACATATATATATATATATATATATATATATATATATAACTTGTGGAATGTCATAAGCAATGAGGAAATTTTGTTATTACTGCTGAATTCACAACGAACTTTCAGTGGATTTAGGTTTATGTGAAGCATTTAAAAAGAGGTTCAGAATTGGAATCTGAGCCCAGACTGGAATCAGGCAGATCCCGCTTTGAGTCTGGCCTGGGTAGGTTCCTGGCTCTGCCTCACCCTCATTTACCTAATGCAGAGAAAGTAATATGACAGGCAGCACAGAGTTTTTGTGACCATAGAAATGAGAGAGGGCCTTTCATACTCCTAGGCGGTGATTGGCTGGTAGGGCTGAAAGCTCTGTTTCCCTCCTCACCCTCAGCGGGGTTAGACGTCATGGCCAAATGCAGACATTTGTCTAACATCCTTTCTTGGAGTTTTCCTCTCCTACTCTCATTCATCTTCCCCCCACCTCCCTTGCTCCCCAGGTTCTCGTGTGACTTCCTGACTGCAAGGAGCTACTTGTCCAAGCCTTGTTCTGGATGTTTAACTAAGAACACATCTTTCTGGACCTATTTTTATAGTCCATGCCCCAGCCCTGCAGAATTAGCTATTCATTCTGTGTCTTGGTTCCAAAGGAATACATAGATCCCAGGCTAATGCCATGGAAAGAAAGCCTTTGCTACTTTCCCGTGATGTATATAATTGGGGGTTCCTGTAGTGTCTAGCAGTATAAAAATGAAATGTGAAGGGACTGTATTTTTGTCTCTGTAATGAAACTTAAGAAGGAAGCTAAAGAGATATGTCTGCCCTTGCAATCAGTCTTGTGGGGCGAAAAGGTCATTTTGGATGCTTTCATTCCACATCTTTTTAGGAAGCAAAGATCATTCAGAGGTAACTGAATTCTGTGAATTGTTAGTCTTCGATATTGGGAATGTAGAACGGGAACTGGTATGTTTCAGTAAAATCCTGTAGGATCCCACTAATGTTCCAGTGTACTAATATTTAACCAGATAGTGTGGCTGAGCTTTCTGACCCAGTGGTTCTAAAATATCTGTAGGCGTGATCCCTGATTATATTCATGGATGTGAAGTTTTTGAATTTTGTTTGACTCATGAGGAGCCCAAATAGTTGTTCTAAAATGATCATTAATTATATTGTCACCGAAGTCTGGAGATCCAATGTGTATTTTTGAGTCTGTGGATAAATCCAATGGGCTCACCCTGTGATTTCTTTTAAGGGGCAGTGGTTAAGAGCTTTGGCTCTGAATCTAGACCACTTATTTTCTTCACAGTCTGCCTCTACCCCTCCTATCTGTGTGTCCTTGGGCAAATTGCTTGAATCCTCTATGCCTCAGTTTCCTCATGTCTAAAATGTGGATGCTAATAATACCAACACTATAGGACTGTTGCAAAGATTCAGTTATTTAGTTTATGTAAAGCCCATACAACATTGCCAGCACATAGTGAACCCTCAGTAACTGTTAACTATTAATATTTACAGAGAGGGGTGCCTGGGTGGCTCAGCCGGTTAAGCATCTGACTCTTGGTTTCAACTCAGGTCATGATCTCATGGTCCAGGGCTCCAGTCCCATGCAGGGTTCCATGCCCAGTGGGGAGTCTGCCTGAGGATTCTCTCCTCTTCCTCTGCCTCTGCCCCTGCTAAAATAAATAAATGAATCTTTAAAAAGTATTTGCAGAAAGATGCAAGGACTTATCGATCTCTTAACTAAAAAAAATTACTGTAGAAATTTTATTTATGTGCATGGACTTTGTTGGAGACCAGTTGCTTTGGGTTTGAACTCTGACTGCACAAGAATCAGACTGTCTGGGTTTAAACCCTGGCTATGTGTCTTTCCGTAAGTTACTTTAACCTCTCTGCACATCTGGAATTCAAAAAGTATCTACCTCATGGGATTGTTGTGCAGGTGAAAGGAGGCAGGGCATCTAAGAACACCTGTCACATCATCAGCACTCAGTAAATAACACTGCCTTATTGATGTGTCTTGGCTTCCTCATTTACAAAATGGGGAAAATAATACCTATCTTCATGGTTGTTGTGAATCCAAAATGAGATGATGTACATGTGAAAATGCCTACCATACAAAAGAGAAGACAGACGAGAGTGAGTGTTGACAAGGACACAGAGAAACAAAAGCCCTCACATATTACTAGTGGGTGGGTAAAAGTCTACAGCATCTTTGGAAAACAGTCTGGTAGTTCCTCAAAAAGTTCAACATGGAGTTATCCTGTAACCCAAGAATTCCAGTTTTAGGCATATAGCTAGGAGTATCGAAAACTTATGTCCACCCAAAAAAGTATACACAAAGTTCACAGAGACATTATTTGTTATAGCCCCCAAATGGAAACCGCCCCAATGTCCATCCATGGAGAACTGAATGAGCAGAAGCAGTAAAGTCAATTAAATGGAATATTATTCAGCCATAAAGAAGGAACAGGGTAGTGACATGTGCTACAACACAAATCACCCTTGAAAATACACTAAGTCAAAGAAGCCAGTGATGAATGACTGCATACTGTGTTTATACTTATACAAAATGTCCACGATGGGTACAGGATTTCTTTGGGAGGAGGAGAACAAAAATGTTCTAGAATTAGAGATGGTTATGGTTGTTCCAACCTTGTGAGTATATTTGGAAAACACTGAATGGTACACTTTAGATGAGTGAATTTTGTGGTATGTGAATTATGTCTCAATAAAGTGGTTATTTTTAAAAAAATGTCTGCCACACAGTAGCCCTAATTTAACACAAGTAATTTGCAGCCACCAACACTCTGCTCTTACCTTAGGAAACTAGAACAGGGCCCTGAACGAACGGTGCCCATGACAGAAGGCCCACTCAGGGAAAAAAGGATAGATCTAGAGCATGGGCAGTTTGCCAAGGTGTGGGTTAAGTTGAAGGGAAAGGCAGTGAAGGCATTTAAGGGGACTAAAAGGAGAGACAAACTGCATGTACTTTGAATTTTGCAGGGATCCATCCTGAACCATCTTTCCTGTCCTGGACTGAAATCACAGCTGATGAATGTTCTGGCATTTCAAGCTGTCCCAGAGAAGGGGCGATGTGTGGCTATTTGACAGAAAGGAAAAAGGGAGAAAACAGAGGCCAATCTGAGGGCATGTAAGTCTGATTTTGAAAGGCAGAAGAAGGCAGTAGTCCATGGAGGACACGTTTATCCAGAGGACTCTAATTGTTCCTTAAGGTCTGGGTCAATGCCTTTAGGTCACACTAACTCTGCTCCAAGTGGGATCACTTTAAAGGAATAGAAGTGTCTGTTTAAATCCTATGCCCGGTCTTGGTCTGGGGATGCCAAAGAGTGGTTCACAGGAAGCTTTACTATCCCTCTCAGTTATTTATCTCATTAATGGAATTTATCAGCAGACTGGAGTCCTTGTTCAGGATGATGAGCGTCCAGAGGACTCCCTGAAAGGAATACACTGGGTAGCCATGCCAGAGATTTGCATGCACAGAAGGCAAATGGAAGACATTTGAACAGTGAATTACATGGAGAATAGTTGACAGCTCTTGTTTATTAAGAAAGATTGTAATGGGGAAGAAAGACAGCCCACATAGGGGCTGAGATTTTTCACTGAGTGGTAACAGTTTTACTGCAACATATAGTAAAAATAAATGAAGCCAAGGAAAGAATGAAAGAGAGAGAAAGAAGGAAAGAGGAAGGGAGGGGGGAAGAACTTTCAATACTTTAAATCAAGATTTGGGCTCAAAGGTTTTCACTTCGATTCACTCATGACTCTTTTTATTACTTCCTGATGCTGTCTTACACAAGCCGTTAACTGGATTCAGTCTGTAATGGCAAAGATCAATCAGCCACAGAAGTCCTTGGCTTGACAACTAGGATGAGGAAGCATTTTCCTCAGAGCTATTTGACATAGTCTGTCTTTGTACATGTTTAAAGAATAGTTGTTTTCCTTGTGAAATCTGCCTTCCCACCAGATTGTGAAAGCCACCTGAAATGAAACGATGCCTCCCTATGCTCTGGGTATTTTCTGTGAAGACCAATTCCATGCAGGTGTTCAAATCTGAGTTACCCAGGCAACGGCCCCAGAAGAGCTGTGGGTCAGTAGTATTCTATTTCCAAAATTTCGTATCTTTAAGCTTTGGTTACGTACACATTTCCCGTAAACCCCAGGGGAAGCTTCAGTCAGCTCATTTTGAAGACAGTGTCTTTTTTTTAAGATTTTATTTATTTATTTGACAGAGAGAGAGCGAGAGAGATCACAAGTAGGCAGAGAGGCAGGCAGAGAGAGAGGGGGAAGCAGGCTCCATGCTGAGCAGAGAGCCCGATGTGGAGCTCGATCCCAGGACCCTGAGATCATCACCTGAGCTGAAGGCAGAGGCTTAACCCACTGAGCCACCCAGGTGCCCCGAAGACAGTGTCTTTAATAGTACTGTCTTCAAGTCCAAACCAGCATGTGAAGGCATTGGGCATCTCCCTCCCTCCTTCCTTTCTTCCTCCCCCACTTTCTCCTTTCCCTGTCTTCTTTCCTTATCTTCCTTTTTATGGTTTTCCTACATTAAAACAAAAAGAATGAGTTTCCTTCTGCAAAATCTTGGGATCAGGAACAAGACTAAATCCTAGAGTAATAAAGAACTTTCTGGTTCTACAGGGAGTCCTAGCAGAGTGAGAAATACCACCCAATGCATGAAATAGAGCTCAGAAAAAAATAGAGGGATGATCCACCAGCATGAGGGTTGTTTAACAAAGAGCCCTAACAACTGAGAACAAATAACAGGAGTTACTTTCTAACACATGCGCTGAGGAACAACTTGTGTTGTAAATGTGTATACTTGGAAAGTGCTATTTTGAAAAGGCAAAATTCTTAGTTAATTCTTTTTTGTTGTTGTTGTGATAAGAACACTCAACACGACATGTACCCTCATGAAATTTTCAAATACACTATACAGTGTTGTTGACTATATGAACTATGTTGTGTGGCAGATCTCTAGAACCTATTCATCTCGCTTGACTGAAACCCTATACCCACTGAAGGCTGAGAATGGCCAGCAATCCCTGTAACAACTGATGAAAGATTGCTCCAGACTTTTCTGTGAAAGAGAGGAGAAAGCAAGGGGGTCAACACTCACAGATGAAGACCCTTTGCTCTTCTTTGCTCCCACTCTTATTGGTCCTTCAGGATAATCCCAGATCCTTATCATTGTTTCTCAAGCACGTGATGTGTGACAAGTGGTCTTACAGGAACTAGGAGGATCTGTTTACTGAAAGATAGGCTATGCTAAGGAGTGTGTTCTATGTGTTCTGCTAAAGACAGCCTAAGGGACCATGCTTACAGCTCTTAGATCCCACGGTAGCTGGTTGGGCTAAGAAAGCTTCTTGGTTTGGGAAGGCAACTCCCGAGGCATTCCAGTGCCAGGGTGGTCTGGCAGGCCTTGGCATTCCAAAGGGCTGTGGACGCCCTTCTCTGAAACCTTCCCCGCCTTCAGCAGCCTCTGTGTGGCATTTTAGCAAGCCAGGTATTATGGCCGATTTCATCCCTACATTAACCCCAACAGTTGAACAACTCCCCATTTCCTTCTTTCCATAGCCCTCAGCAACCACTCTTCTCCTCTCTGCTTCTATGAGTTTGGCTCTTTTGGGTATCGCATTGAAGTGGAATGTGCAGTATTTGTCCTTCCGTGACTGGCTTATTTCACTTAGCATAGTGTCTTCCAGGGTCATGCATGCTCTTGCATATGGCAGCATTTCCTTCTTTTTAAGGCTTAATAATATTTTATTTGTAACATATTTATAGAAATAAATCATTTATTTATAATAATAAATATTTATCTTATTTTAGTTAATATTTTATTAAAATAATATTTAAGGCTTAATAATATTTTAATACATATTAAATATTTAATATATTTATTATCAAGGCTTAATAATATTTAATAGTAAATAAAATGTATGTATGCATGTATATATTTGAGAGCAAGTGGGGAGAGGGGCAGAGGAAGAGAGGGAATCTTATGCAGCCTCCACGTCCAGTGCAGAGCCCCATTCGGGGCTCCAACTCATGACCCTGAGGTCATGAACTGAGCCAAAATCAAGAGTCAGATTTTTAACCAACTGAGCCACCCAGGTGCCCCTTTTTGAATGAATGAATGAATGAATGAATGAACGTATTTTTTTTTTTGAGAGAGAGAGAAGGCTTAATATTCTCTTTGACATATGTACCATATTTTCTTTGTCCATTCCTCCACGGACGTGTAGGTGGTTCCCTATCTTGTGAATGGTGCTGCAATAAACACTAACGTGCACACAAACAAGCAAAAGAATACAAAATGAGAGATATTGAGAGAGAAAGAGTGAGAAATCAAGAAAAGGACTCTTAATTATAGAGAGCCAACTGATGGTTACCAGAGGGAAGGGGGATGAAATAGCTGATGGGGATTAAGGAGGGCCCTTGTGATGAGCACAAGATGTTGTATGGAAGTGTTGAATTACTCTATTGTACACTTGAAACTCGTGTTACGCTGTACGTTAACTAACTGGAATTAAAATAAAACCTTGAAAAACGAAACATGCACATATCTCTTTGAGATCCCGATTCCAATTCTTTTGGATATATACTCAGAAGCTGGATTACTAGATAAGATGGTAATTATACTTTTTTAAGATTTTATGTATTTATTTGACAGAGAGAGAGATCACAAGTAGGCAGAGATGCAGGCAGAGAGAGAGGAGGAAGCAGGCTCCCCACTGAGCAGAGAGCCCGATGCGGGGCTCCATCCCAGGACTCTGGGATCATGACCTGAGTCAAAGGCAGAGGCTTAATGCACTGAGCCACCCTGGTGCGCCTGGTAATTATACTTTTCATACTTTGAGGAATGTCCTCACTATTTTCCACAGTTACTGTACCATTCCCCATTCCCACCAGCAGTGTGCAGAAGTTTCCAGTTTCTCTACAACCTTGCCAACACTTGACTTCTTTTTGTTTTGAGAGGGGTGAAGTGGAACCTCACTGTGGTTTTGAACTACATTTCCCTGATGATTCCTGATGTTGAGCACCTTTCGTTTCCCCTCCTCCTCCTCCTCCTCCTCCTCCTCCTCCTCCTCCTCCTCCTCCTTCTTTTGTAAAGATTTTATTTATTTATTTGACAGGCAGAGAGAAAGAGAGAGAGATTGCGGAGAACACGAGCAGGGTGCGTGGGAGAGGGAGATACAGGCTCCCTGCTGAGCAGGGAGCCCGATACTGATACCGGGCTTGATCCCAGGATCCTAGAATCATGACCTGTTCCAAAAGGAAAGGGAGAAGCTTAACTGACTTAGCCACCCAGGTGCCCCATTGAGCACCTTTTGGTATACCTACAGGACATTTAAAAAAAATTATTTATTTGAGAGAAAGAGAGAGAGAGAGAGTGAGAGAGAGAGAGAATGAATAGGCAGAGGGGCAGAGGGAGAGTCAGAGAGAATTCTGAAGCAGACTCTCTGCTAAGCATGGATCCTGACGTGTGGCTCTATCCCTGGACCCTGAGATCATGACTTGAACTCAAATCAAGAGTCAGATGCTCAAACTACTGAGCCACCCAGAAACCCCTTCCTAGTGATCATTAGTATGTCTTCCTCAGAGAAACATCTATTCGAGTCCTTTAACCATTTTTTTTTTCCATTTTATTTATTTATTTTTTTTTATTTTTATTTTTTAGCGTAACAGTATTCATTCTTTTTGCACAACACCCAGTGCTCCATGCAAAACGTGCCCTCCCCATTACCCACCACCTGTTCCCCCAACCTCCCACCCCTGACCCTTCAAAACCCTCAGGTTGTTTTTCAGAGTCCATAGTCTCTTATGGTTCGCCTCCCCTCCCCAATGTTCATAGCCCGCTCCCCCTCTCCCAATCCCACCTCCCCCCAGCAACCCCCAGTTTGTTTTGTGAGATTAAGAGTCATTTATGGTTTGTCTCCCTCCCAATCCCATCTTGTTTCATTTATTCTTCTCCTATCCCCCTACCCCCCCATGTTGCTTCTCCATGTCCTCATATCAGGGAGATCATATGATAGTTGTCTTTCTCCGATTGACTTATTTCACTAAGCATGATACGCTCTAGTTCCATCCACGTCGTCGCAAATGGCAAGATTTCATTTCTTTTGATGGCTGCATAGTATTTCATTGTGTATATATACCACATCTTCTTTATCCATTGAAAATAGACTCCAAATGGATGAAGGACCTCAATGTGAGAAAGGAATCCATCAAAATCCTTGAGGAGAATGCAGGCAGCAACCTCTTTGACCTCAGCCGCAGCAACATCTTCCTAGGAACAACGGCAAAGGCAAGGGAAGCAAGGGCAAAAATGAACTATTGGAATTTCATCAAGATCAAAAGCTTTTGCACAGCAAAGGAAACAGTTAACAAAACCAAAAGACAGCTGACAGAATGGGAGAAGATATTTGCAAACGACATATCAGATAAAGGGCTAGTATCCAAAATCTATAAGGAACTTAGCAAACTCAACACCCAAAGAACAAACAATCCAATCAAGAAATGGGCAGAGGACATGAACAGACATTTCTGCAAAGAAGACATCCAGGTGGCCAACAGACACATGAAAAAGTGCTCCACGTCACTCGGCATCAGGGAAATACAAATCAAAACCACAATGAGATATCACCTCACACCAGTCAGAATGGCTAAAATTAACAAGTCAGGAAATGACAGATGCTGGAGAGGATGTGGAGAAAGGGGAACCCTCCTCCACTGTTGGTGGGAATGCAAGCTGGTCCAACCACTCTGGAAAACAGCATGGAGGTTCCTCAAAATGTTGAAAATAGAACTATCCTTTAACCATTTTTTAAATGGGTTATTTGTTTTATTTCTATTGAGTTGTAGAAGTTCCATATATATTTTAGACATTAACCCCTTGTGTCATATAGGGTTTGCAAATATTTTCTCCCAGTCTGTAGGTTGCCTTTTCACTCTGTTGATTTTTTCCTTTGCCTCACAGAGCTTTTTAGTTTGATGGAGTCCCATTTGTCTCTTTTGCCTTGTGGATTGCATTTTTGGTGTCATATCCAAGAAATCACTGCCAAGACAATTTTCTGCTATTGCCTTCTAGGAGTTTTCTAGTCTTAGCTCTTACACATTTAGATCTTTGATCCATTTTGAATTAATTTTTGTATACAGTGTAAGATAAAGGTCCAATTTCATCCTTTTTCATGTTCATATCCAGTTTTCCCAGCACCATTTATTGAAGAGACTGTCTTTTCCCCTTTTTGTATTTCTAGTTCCATTTTTTTTTGTTTTCTAAAAGATTATCCTTATTTCTTTATTTGATAGAGAGACACAATGAGAGAGGCAACACAAACAGGGGAAGTGGGAGAGGGAGAAGCAGGCTTCCTGCTGAGCAGGGAGCCTGATGTGGGGCTTCATTCCAGGACCGTGGGATTATGACCTGAGCTAAAGCCAGAGGCTTAACGACTGAGCCACCCAGGAGTCCCAGATCTGTTTTTGAAGATCACTCGACTATAGGCATGTGTGTTTATTTTTATGTTCTTTATTCTGTTCCGTTGAGCTATGTGTCTGTTCTAATATCAGTGCCATAGTATTTTTTATTACTATAGTTTTGTGATATATTTTGATAGCAGGAATTATGATATGTCCAGCTTGTTCTTCTTTCTTAGGATCGCTTTGTCTGATCGGGGTCTTCTGTGGTTCCTTATGAATTTTAGACATTTTTTCTATTTCTGTAAAAAAACATCGTTGGGATTTTGATGGCAATAGTATCAAATCTATAGATTGCTTTGGATAGTATGGATACTTTGGTAAGATTAAGTCTTCAAATCAATGAGCTGGGAATGCCTTTTCATTTACTTGGGTCTTCTTATTTTCTTTCATTGATATTTTGTGGCTT
Organism: Meles meles; assembly: GCF_922984935.1. Lineage (NCBI taxonomy): Eukaryota > Metazoa > Chordata > Mammalia > Carnivora > Mustelidae > Meles > Meles meles. The sequence goes on along the minus strand of NC_060087.1, from coordinate 91,571,676 downwards.
TCAGTGTACAAATTTTTCACCTGCTCGGTTAAATTTATTCTTAAGTACTTTATTGTTGATGCTTTTGTAAAAGGGATTTTCTCAATTTCATTTTGGATATTCCTTGTTAGTGTATAGAAATGCGACTGATTGTTGTATGCTTATTTTTTTCCTGAAACTTTATCAAGTTTGTTAATCAGTTCTAATGTTTGTGTGTGTGTGTGTGTGTGTGTGTGTGTGTGTGTGTGTGTGTAGGCTTTGGGGTTTTTCACATATAAGATCATGCAATCTAGGACCCATCATAATTAACTTCTTTTCCAATTTTGATGCCTTTAATTTCTTTTCCTTGGCTAACCGTTCTGGCTAGGAGTTCCAGTCCTATGTTGGATAGGAGTGGTGAGGGTGGGCATCACTATCTTATTCCTGACCTTAGATGAAAAGCTTTCAGTTTTTCACCATTGAGTCTGTTGTTAGCTGTAGCTTGTCATCTATGGTCTTTGTTATATTTAGGTATAATCCTTCTATACCTAGTTTGTTGAGAGTTTGAGAGGGTGTTGAATTTTGTCAAATGATTTTTCTGTACTGATTGACATGATGATGTGATTTTTATCCTTCATTCTGTTAAAGTTGTGTGTCATGTTGATGGACTTAGGTATTTTGAAGCATCCTTGCATCCCGGGGATAAATCTCCCTTGATCATGTGTATGATCCTTTTAATGTTGAAAGCAAAGTTTTTAGAACTTGTGATGTGTAGGCATTGTGCTTAGGAGGAATGACCTGGATTATAACATAAAAATGTTAGCCTTACATCTAGAATAGAGAGCTAATCACTTTGATCTGAGGAACACCAAAAGTCCCTTCATTTTTCAACTCCAAAAGTGGTCTCTCCTCGTTTGCCTACTTGCCACTGATGTTCGAAATTGAAATTATACTATTGGAGATTAATTCCTTTGGCATAAACTTTTCTTGACACCGTATTACAAAAGAAACACCATTGGTTGGGAAGGAATATGGGAAATTTTCAAATATTAATCTTTTACAAGTCACTGGCAATTATGTGAAAATCTTTTTTCTAGAGTTGGTTTTCTTTCCATTAATAGAGAGGGTGGAGAGAGTTAGACTAGAAGGTTGAAGACCACGGTGCCTGGGTGGCTCAGTCTTTAAGTATCTGCCTTCAGCTCAGGTCATGATCCCAGGGTTCTTTGATCTAGCCCTGCATCGGGCTCTCTGCTCTGTGGGAAGTCTTCTTCTCCCTCTCCCACTCCCCCTACTTGTGTTCCCTCTCTCACTGTGTGTGTGTCTCTTTCTCAAATAAAATCTTTAAAAAAAATAAGTTTGAAGACAAACGACATACTAGATGATTGTGATGAAGATAGTTCCTGAAAAAGGGCTAAAATAGAGCCTACTCAGGAACATAGTAATATAAAACATTTCATTTGTGCTCCATTTCTCTTATTGACTATTTATTCAGCAAGAATTTGTTGAGTACCTATTATGTGTCAGTCATTGTGCAGGGCACTGGACATAAAATGGTGAGTCAAGCAAGCAGGGAAGGTACAAATTTTACCTTGCATGTGAACCCTGTTGGTAGACATTATTGTCCTCTTACTTCTGGTGTACCTAGTTGCAATTCTTGGTGAAATTTCAGGCCTTATATTTCCCCACTTGTGTAGTTTCAGGGCTAGCACAAACTAGGATCTCAAAGTATACATCTTAACAATGAAGATAAGATAATGAGTGGTTTTAGGAACCCAGACTTTTTCCATGTAGCATAACTCCAACATTTGATCTGCGTTTGTGTGTGTGGGGGTAGGGGGTTACACTTCACACCATAGGTGTTTGATAGAGGATTCTAGACCAATATTTTAAAACAATCAGGAACTGGATCTGCCAGATAGAAGTAAGTACAAACCACTTGCCGAAATACAACACTAGTGAAAAACTAATTAGAGGAGCAAAGGCAAGAGAACGTTGAATGAATTCAGAAAGCAGTTTAACAGGTGCAGAGGTTTAATAAGGTCACTGTCTGGAAGATGGACAGAATCCCAGGATCGATGCATATGAGAGAGGAAAGGGACTTGCAGATCCTCTAGTACAACTGAAGGGGAAAAACGAGAGAGAGAGAGAGAGAGAGAGAGAGAGAGAAAGAGGAGAAATGAAAACTTCAATGTCATATGGCAAGTCAGCGGTAGAACTGGGTTCAGGACTCAGGCCTCCTGACTCCGCATTCAGTCCTCTTTTTAAAAAGCAAGGAAGAACTAGTATTTATATAAAGAAAATTGTATGCTCAGCATTCTATCTTATTTCATCCCTTACTTCAAAAGCATGAAATTAAATTTACCTCCAATTCGCTGGTGAGGAAATTGAGAATCAGAACTAACATTCCACATCTCTACTCCCGAAATTTCCATTCTCAAAGACTAGGATTAGCTCTATATAGAATACAGTGTGACTGGTACCTCCCAAGCCCAGTAAATCGAGCTGTCCCAGGACTGGGCTTCAACAGTAGAGGCAAATTCCTTCTGGTTGGATAATGAATGTGTTTGCTCCTCCCAGTTTACTCTTCCCCCAACCACTTGTTGTCTAATTTGTTCTTTCATGGAGGGACTAAGGGAATCTTTTTAAAATTATTTATTTATTTTTTATTTTTTTATAAACATATAATGTATTCTTATGCCTAGGTGTACAGGTCTGTGAATTGCCATGTTTACACACTACACAGCACTCACCATAGCACATACCCTCCCCAATGTCCATAACCCAACCCACCTCTCCTGACCCCTCTCTCCCCAGCAACCCTCAGTTTGTTTTGTGAGATTAAGAGTCACTTATGGTTTGTCTCCCTCCCGATCCCATCTTGTTTCATTTATTCTTCTCCTACCCCCCTAACCCCCCATGTTGCATCTCCACTTCCTCATATTAGGGAGATCATATGATAGTTGTCTTTCTCTGATTGACTTATTTCACTAAGCATGATACCCTCTAGTTCCATCCACGTCGTCGCAAAGGGCAAGATTTCATTTCTTTGGATGGCTGCATAGTATTCATCATGTATGTACACCACATCTTTATCCATTCATCTGTTGATGGACATCTAGGTTCTTTCCATAGTTTGGCTATTGTAGACATTGCTGCTATAAACATTCGGGTGCACGTGCCCCTTCGGATCACTACGTTTGTATCTTTAGGGTAAATACCCAGTAGTGCAATTGCTGGTCATAGGGTAGTTCTATTTTCAACATTTTGAGGAACCTCCATGCTGTTTTCCAGAGTGGTTGCACCACTTTGCATTCCCACCAACAGTGTAGGAGGGTTCCCCTTTCTCCGCATCCTTGCCAGCATCTGTCATTTCCTGACTTGTTGATTTAAGCCACTCTGATTGGTGTGAGGTGATATCTCATTGTGGTTTTGATTTGTATTTCCCTGATGCCGAGGGATGTGGAGCACTTTTTTCATGTGTCGGTAGGCCATCTGGATGTCTTCTTTGCAGAAATGTCTGTTCATGTCTTCTGCCCATTTCTTGATTGGATTCTTTGTTCTTTGGGTGTTGAGCTTGCTAAGTTCTTTTTTTTTCTAAGATTTTATTTATTTATTTGAGAGAGAGAGAGATCATAAGTAGGCAGAGAGGCAGGCAGAGAGAGAGGAGGAAGCAAGCTCCCTACGGAGCAGAGAGCCCGATCCAGGGCTTGATCCCAGGACCCTGAGATCATGACCTGAACCAAAGGCAGTGGCTTAATCCACTGAGCCACTCAGGCGCCCCGAGCTTGCTAAGTTCTTTATAGATTTTGGACACTAGCCCTTTACCTGATATGTCGTTTGCAAATATCTTCTCCCATTCTGTCAGTTGTCTTTTGGTTTGGTTAACTGTTTCCTTTGCTGTGCAAAAGCTTTTGATCTTGATGCAATCCCAATAGTTCATTTTTGCGGGACTAAGGGCATTTTTAAAACCGCAAGTGAATTAGTCAAACTTGATATGGGTAGCAAAGAAGGTATAATAATGGTCTCTGTAACTTCACAGATTAGGGGCAGTCAAAAGTTGATCTGTTTTACTGCTTAATCAACTGGGGTACAAATCCCCATTCTACCACAGTGTGCCCTCAGGCAAGTTCCTTGTCCTTTCTGAGCCTCTGTTTCATCATCTGGAAGTGTAGGTGACAATAATACCTGCCTCACAGACTATGGTGATTTTTTTCCTTCTGACTGAGTTTTGACAATAAGAGAACACATGAGTTTAGCCCAGTGTTTGAGTCATAGCAAGAACTCAATAAATATTAGTCTTTGTTAATCAAGTGCTAGTTTCTGGCTTAAATGTACTACTTATGTCAGAGAACTCACAACACTGGGTGTGTTTGTGGGAGAAGAGGCAGCGGGTTGGCCACTTTTGCCTGTTGCTTGCAGACAGGACTCTTCCCCATATAGAGTTACCCTCTCTATTGTCTACTCCTAGTGGTTGAAAGAGCGAGGTTCTCTAAGGACAGAGATATCATCTAGTTCAATAACCTCATCACAATACAGACCAGATATAGGAACCTCTTCCATGCTACCCAGAGAGTACCCTGGCTCCCAGGTTTTGCCATGACAGATAAAAGACTGGGGCTGGGAAGAGAAGCATGTGAGCTCCTTACAGCTCAGCTTGTAGTGTTGGGCTGGGAGCTCTTCAAAGGCGAAGTCTACATCTCATACCTCATCCACTATGAATCTCACCGTCATGTCCTCAACACAGTCAGCAGACAGAATAAATCTATTTGGGGGAATGGAGATTGGGGCTAGATTACTCTGAAGGTCCGCAAATAGATTTGAGGAACTTTTGGTTATAATCAGCCCAGAACAACATTTTTATTTCCCCAAAAGTAAAGTTGGAAGTTTTCCTCCTCCATCATACACACCCTTCAGCTTCTGGCTCATGCTGTTTTGAAACATCTCCTCCCTAAGTCTTTCTTGACCCTCATTTTAACCCACTTTTGCCTGTTTACAAATGTTGAGGTATACTATTTTGGTAGGTCTTCAAGATCCTGAATGTGTGCCCCTGACTGGTCTCTTGAGGAGCCAGACTGTCCCATAAAATTAGGAATGAGACTCAAGATAATAACCAACAAGATTGGCACTGGCAGATTTGTTGCCAGTAATGAACAACTGGTTGAGCTTGACTGGTACACACCAGCACTAATAATCAGCCCTGAAGAGAGCCATGCCATTATTTTGAACTTTGGATGGAATGAAAATTTCACTAAGGATTTCCCTCATTAAAACCTCCCCCCCCCCAAGCAATTCATTCTACTTATGCCTGGTGAGGTTATTACTGACCTTGGATCAACCTTAATGTTTTATGAATTCATTTCACAAACATTTATTTGATACCTACTATGTTGGGAACTTGACTAGGCATGAGGACCATGAAGAAGACCTCTAGAAGTTCCCAGTCCAGTGGGCTCTGTTCCCCATAGGGTGTTGCCTTCGTTATTGCTCATCATTTGTGGTTGAAAGTATGAGGTCCCATAAATATAGAGATATCCAATGGTATCTATGTCAAAATGTAGACCAGAAGTAGGGGCAATTTATAAATCACAGTGACATCTTCCCTAATGAGTATAAGAATGAGGCACAGATGGAAAAAACAATGAACTCAATCTGAGTGTGTTAACTAGGGCTGCACAGAGGAGGGAACACTTCAAGTGGATCTTGAAGGTAAAGTTCATCAGAACGCAGGAGTAGAATCCATGAGAGGTGGGAAGCGAGGGGAATTTCAGGTATAAGGAATGGCATTTTACAAATCAGAACGCAGGAGTAGAATGGGAGGCGGGAATGGAGGGGAATTTCAGGCATAAGGAATGACATTTTACAAATCCTATGCCCAACAGGCTAAGTGATAAATGTCTGCAGGAAATTTGCTGCAACATCAAGTGAAAACAGCGGGAGATGAGGGGATAAAGGCAAGGGCTAGATGGAGAAACTCTTTGCATGTATCACCTTGAAAGGGTTCTCTACATTTGCTGACTCCACTTCACTAATTCCCATTCATTTCTGACTCACTGTGGTCCCCTTAACTGGCAGACTTACTCTGAATCCAAATCGAATGTGCAGCTCCTTTTCTTTCTTTCTTTCTTTTTTTTTAAGATTTTATTTATTTATTTGACAGACAAGTAGTCAGAGAGGCAGGCAGATAGAGAGAGGAGAAAGCAGGCTCCCCGCCGAGCAGAGAGCCCGATGTGGGTCTCGATTCCAGCACCCCGGGATCATGACCTGAGCCGAAGGCAGATGCTTAACAACTGAGCCACCCAGGTGCCCCTGGGCAGCTCCTTTTCTATCTTTAGTTTACTTGACTTCTCCAGGGAGTGTGAGATGGGATAAACGTTTTTCATCCCCCAAGCTTCAGCTCCCTTGGATTGTGAGATACCACCCTGTCTCTTGGATTTTGCTGATTCCCTGGACTTGCCATTTAAGTTTTCATTATGACCTCTTTCCTCTCTGCCTGACCTTTAAGTGACATGAATTCTCAGGGGTTTATCCTGTTCTTTACCTCACAACTCTCTGTTGTCAATCTTCTACATGTCTTTACTTATTCTCTATCAATTAATTACACTCCTATTTCTCTCTCTAGCTCAGCTTTCTATGATGCGATCCAGTGTGTCAAATTGTCCTGAGTATTGCCATTTGTATGTTCTACAGGCTTCATGAGTTCACCATATCTAACGGAATGCATTATATTTCCACCACCTTCCTCCAGTGTTCCCTATCTCAGAGACTTGTATCATTTTCCAACCAGTTGCCTAGGTCTGAAAAGCTCAGAATCGTCTGGGGGTCCTTTTTCTTCCTACCTTCTCCATCCTGTCAGTCACCAAGCTGTTGTCGGTTCTACTTTCTTAATCTCCTTGCTATTTTCTAATCTTGGAATTCCTCTCCATTCTTCTACTTCTTCATGACCCCTCTTGGTCTGTCATCATTTCCAATACGGAATTAGTACAACAGCTTTGAACCTGGAAGTCCCCAGTCTCAACCCCTTTCCAGCCAGTTCATCACACTGCTATTTGAACAATCTTCTATAAATGGAAATCTGGTTGTGCCATTTCTCTATCTAAGGTTATTGTCTATAGTATTAAATCTAAAAACCTGTGAATGGCATATAAGACTCTAGGTCACCTGGCCCTTGCCTTAGCTGCCATCATAGGTTTGAACAAAACACATGCCTTGGAATTCTGAGTATCTAACATCCTCTTCTTTAAAATAATTTTTTAGGGGTGCCTGGTCTGGGTCGCTCAGTTGGTTGTGCCTGACTTTGGCTCAAGTCATGATCTCAGGGTCCTGGGATCGAGTCCTGAGACCAGCTCCCTGCTCAGTGGGGTGTCTGCTTGTCCTTCTCCCTCTGCCCTTGCCCTCACTCATGTCCTCTCTGTTTCTCTCTCAAATAAATAAATAAAAATCTTAAAAAAATAAACACTTTTCTTAAAAAACACCTTTGTGTCTTACTATATGCTTCTTTACTATATTCCTTCTGCCTGGAAGGTGCTTAGCACCATCGCCCTCATAACCCCATTAACCTGGCGAACGTTTCTTTCAGTACTCAAGTTGGAGAGACAGTCTCTTCTCTCTCCTCACCTCCCCCTGAAATCAGAGTTTGGGTGATCCTCTCTATCCTCCTCTGCTGATCTACCTAAAATCATACTAGTTTTATAATTCCGCATTGCCATTATGGGTTTACATCTGTGTCTCTCTCCAAGAGGCATTAGGGTGGAGAAAAATGAGCACATTTTAAACTATAGAAGTGATAATGATAATAATATCACTAATATAACGCTAACACCATTTGCTTCCTGTATGTTTATCCACACAATTCTCACAACGTTGTGAAGTGGGGAGCTGTTGCCAACGTTGAATCAACAGGACTCGGTAATAGATTGAATGTGGGAGCAGAGATGAAGGAAGAGAGTCAGCTGACTAGCAGGTTTCTGCCTGGAGCAAGGGGCGGAATGGTGGGCAGATGTGCCATCTATTGGGACAAGGAGTACAGACAGTGCGGGAAGGAGATGCGTTTTTGGTCAAGGTGGTTTGGGAACTGCAATTCCTTTGCCATTATTTTATAATCCGTCTTTCCAGAAGCTTCAGGAATAAAGGAAGTAATGAATTTCTCCCTCCGATTGACCGGCATTTGGAAACACAGCAGTTTGTCTCAGGAACGCAGACTAACCTTCAGACATTTCCTCACTAGCTTGCTGGAAGCAGGAGGGCTATGCTTTGGGGACCATGGCCTTCTTCTCACCTTATGCTCTGGTGTGCGGCTCCCAGAAGACAGCGAAAACACCATGGTCTTGCAGCCTTCAAGCTCCTATGGTGCTCGTGCCTCCTGGCCCTCACCAGCATCCCACAGTGGGTGTGGGCGCCCCTTTACAAGATAGGGGTAGTGGGCCTTGGGCTTGCGACCCGTTGTTCTCAAAGGCTCTGCCTGAGGTTGCTGCTGGCTTAGCCATGGAGTGCATCAACAGGGACCCATCATTTGAGGCGGGTTGCTCTTTTGAATTTGTGATTCTCAATGAAGACTGCCAGACCTCCAGGGCCCTTTGCAGTTTCATTGTTCACCACCAGATGGCCTCGGGATTTATGGGCCGTGTCAACCCAGGCAACTGCGAGGCCGCCTCGCTCCTGGGAAACAGTTGGAATAAGGGCTTTTCTCTTGGGCTTATGTGAATTACGAATTAAACAATAAAATCAGCCACCTGACCTTTTCACCGACACTCCCTTCTCCGGTCCGGGTGCTGGTAACTGTCATGAGGTACTTCCAGTGGGCTCACGCCGGAGTCATTTCCTAGATGAAGACATTTGGGTGCACACCGCCAATCGAGTACCAAGCGCTCTGCAGAGCCGTGGTCTAGCGGTAGGGGTCGTCCTGAGCTCAGGACAAGACAGCCACAGCCTTCAGACAGCGCTCCTGTGGATTCCTCAGGCTGACAGAATTCTCAGTGAGGGCTTTCTCTCCGCTGAGGTTTAAAGGCGGATTGGGGGGGTGGTGGGGCGTGGGGTGGCGGCGGGGAATAAGACAATTTCCAAAAGGTTTCCTACCCTAGCGCCCTAGGAGAACACATCAGGCATCCGCCCTCTCGCACTCACACTCAGGCTCCAAGACTGTTCAGCTTCAAGGGAGCCTGTTTGATGAACGAAATAAAGGTACAAAGAACTCTGTGGTTAAACATGCCATTGGATCCCAGTGCCTACTCTTAGCATCAAGAGCAACGGGAGCCACACACCTTCCACACCAGTAGGATCCCAGTAGTTTAAGCTCAGCCAAAGAGCGGTGCTTTTGTGGCTCTGTTTGGGCCCATTCTTGCCACCTGCTTCATCACCTTTCACTTGGAACCTGTCTTCTCTGGACTCCACAATATACACTTCCCTTCTGTCCTCTGCACTCACCTCCCTTGCCCCCGCCAAACAGGGTTATCTTTTTGTGTGCCATTCCCAGGGACCTAACTGATAAATAAAAGTGTATTAAGATGAGGAGTCAGCCCAGATTTTAACCTTTCCAAGAGAAGGTTGATGTTGAAGGTGATTCTTGCAGAGACCATGGACAAATCTTGAAGCAAAGGGCAGACCCCAGAAAGCTAATATCACCAGGCCTAGCTGAGGTGGTTTGGGAGAAGAAGAGCCCTTCCTGGTCCTCTGGAATCCGGTGTCTCTCACTTCCTTTTTTTTTAAAGATTTTATTTATTTATTTGACAGAGATCACAAGTAGGGAGAGAGGCAGGCATCGAGAGAGAGAGAGAGAGAAAGAGAGAGAGAGGAAGCAGGCTCCCTGCCAAGCAGAGACCCCAATGCGGGGCTCAATCCCAGGACCCTAGGATCATGACCTGAGCGAAAGGCAGAGGCTTTAACCCACTGAGGACCCAGGCGCCCCTCTTACTTCCTTTTATTGCAGGCCCTTGTGGCACTTACTTTCGATATTTTCTATTCCAGTTTTTTTAAATCTAAATATTTTTTTTCTGGAAAGTGTCAGTGATTTGTGAGAACACAGCTCATTTTGCTATTGCAGGCCACTCCACTGCTTGAGAACGAACGGAGGGCTCAGAAACTCCTTGTCAAATTGATGACTGCTAGGATTAGTCCTGGTCCCAGTCGTTTCCTTAAGGTAACAATGGGTTTGTTAGAGAATGGTCGGGGTTAGTCTGGCCTATAAACAGAAGCCCATTATAAGTTTCAAGTGTCACCAGTATTTGTATCTTTGTTATGATCATTATGGGAAGATGAGGGCAAGAAGTTTTAGTTCCTGGAACTACAGTTGTCTGCTTCCAGCTCCAGTCTACAAGATCTTATAATGTTAAGCAATCAGTGTGGCTTTGATTACTTCATAATAGAGCTTGATACTTTCAAAGCAGAGCACAGAATGATTTTGAAAGATATAAAACCATTTCCAGGGAGGAGTCATGCCAGAAGCAGGCTCACAGATTTAGTATGACTTTAGAACATGTTACAAATATTCACGAAGTCCAGTGTCTCCAGCAAGCTTACATTCCATGAGAGTTTCGCATCCTACGCATTCTAAATAGTATACTCTTTGAAATGACAACTTGGCCTCTACCATGAAATCTTAAATAAATCCAGGCCCAGAACCTCTTTGGGCTGAGAGAAGTTAGGACTGAGTGCTCACCACCCACACGTCCTTTGAGGCAGAGAGATAGCAAATGTACGTATTATGGCCCTACTCTTTGAGATTCATTCCTGTAGGTCGATGGTTCTCACTCTGCACACTAGAATTACCTGGACATCTTCTCCAAACAAATTCTGGTGCCAGAACGCTACATCCAGAGGTTTTGGTGCTCTGTACTGGAGGCCCCAGCAGAAGCATTTTCAATAGCCTCCCAGGTGCATGTAAAATGTAGCCAGCGTTAAGAACCACTGCTTTTGGGGCACCTGGGTGGCTCAGTCGGTTAGGTGTTTGCCTTTGGCTCCGGTCATAATCTCAGGGTCTGGGGATTAAGCCCCACATCCGGAACTCTGCTCAGCCTTGAGTCCACAACCTCTCCCTCTGTGATCTCTCTTGCTTTCCCTCTCTCTCGAATGAATAAATAAAATCTAAAAAAAAAAAAAAAAGAACCATGGCTTTTAGTGAATGAAAATGCAAATAAATGTTCCTTACTTTAAGTTGCCTTTAATATAACGTTGTTTAATATTACATTACTTTAATATAACGTCATTTAATCAGACTGTTTTCTTCATAACAGCATACAGCAGCCTGTTCCAGGAATGGAAGTTTTAAGACTGGGGAGGAGGAAGCCTAGAGAGGAAGTTCTGTGGTTATGGAACAGAGGCTGACCCTGGGCAGGGAGGACAGCAACGGGAAGTGAAGTAGGGACTCAGAAAGGGAAAGAAAAGGCAGCAAAGACAAAGCTCGGCCCTGCAGGATTTTGCTTCTTCTTTCGGACAAAACACAGACAGACTCAGTTGGGGCAGGTCCGGAAGTCTGTGACAGGAGTCAGAATGTGGGAGGGGTGGTGGGGAGCCGGGAAACTGAACTCTCAGTTGGCCTGCGGCCTGAGTATGCCCTCTGACAGTATGGCGTATCCAAAGGTGTGTAGTACTCACATTTGGTACAGCCATTTTGTGGCATCTGAGGGCGCAACAAAGCGGTGAGTAGGGTGTGAGGCTAGGAATCGCTGAAGGGGAGTGACTCAAAGTTAAGATAGGCATGCTGTGGGGTGAGAGCTGTGCCCCAGCCAGTAGAAGCATGAGAAGCAGAATCCGTAGTATGAACATAAATAGACTACCAGGACTTGAACCAAGCAGCCTGGGGTACAGGGCCCGTTTCTGGTCCCATCAGAAAGTGAGAGATCCGGTGAGAAACTGAGCCAGAGGCCAATGAGTATGGACTGGGGCAACAGGGCCATGAGGAAGGTTACAACAAACGAAGCACAGCATATACCCAATCAAATCTCTGGCTGATTTTTCTAGTCCCTCTTACCTGGTGGGACCGAAACTGCTGAGGTATTCCTAGCTGTTACCTATCTTGATGGAAAAGGCACTATGTTTTTGGTGGGAGCTCCTCTGAACCTTGCCTTCCCTATTCCGCTGGATATGAAGCTCTTCCTTACACAGTGGCCCCCACCCGAACCCTCACAGAAGGACATATTGTGATGCACAAAATACAGTGGAAGTGGATCCTGTCCTTTGGAGAGGCCCAGCATATCGGGCAGTGATAAAAATGGGCAAAAGATGGGTTTGGTCCAATCTGCTCATAATAACAGTGATTCCAGCCCCATGTGGTGGTGATAGTGAGGAACAGTGGCAGGGAGGCAGGGAAGAGAAAGGGAGTCTACTGCGGACTGGTGTGTGGCTTCTCATTTCTGTAAATTTAGGTTTCCAATTAAGAAGTATCACCGTCACCTCGCTGGAGTCAGGAGAACCATCTTTCTCAGAAAGGGGTCTAAATGGTGCTTACGCAATACTAAGACAGTGCTAACATTTAACAGTAAAGATGCTAAGAACAATAATAATGGCCATGGGCTCTTTGGAGGGGAAACAGCAGGGGGGTTATTAGATGCTGCCTTTAGAGACAATGATTGCAACCATAATACCACTTTATATGTGAACCTTTCCTCTACAGTTTACAGTTTACAAGGTATTTGCGTATATTTAATCTCATTTAACCCTCAGGATTACCCAGAAGATAGGTATTTCCTTTCAAGTTTTACAACACCTCTGAGTCTCACAAGTAGGTAGGTATAGGTCTTATTCACAACAAACAATGTGGTGAATTAAATCCCAGAGAAGCGGGAATTCGGGAATTCGGCCTCTCCCAGATGTTCTGCTCATTTCCTTGAAAATTCAGAAGCAATAATCTTTGTTTCTGACCAAGTTAGATAGGGAAGATAGGAATTGAAGACAAAGGGCCGCAATTTACAGTCAGGGCTGCTGTGCCTGTTTATGGGAGGTTGTGTCCTGCATCAGGGGAGTTAGCTGAGTGAGCAGAGGGGCTGAAATCCAGTTCATTCTCTACTTAAAACGTGAGCCCTGGTGGAAGTTTTGATCCCATGGCATAAAAGAACATCCTTTCACCAGGCAGAACACCTGTTGGATTGCAATTACCCAGAAGAGGGTTTTGTTGGTTTTTGTTTTGTTTTGTTTTGTTTTTGTTCTGTTTTACTTTGTTGCCAATCCTCACAAAGGCTAGCAGGAGGTCCCACTGAAAAGCTCTTTGGAGAACCTTTCAAATGGCTATTTCAAACCCTCCTCTCCTCACCTTTTTCCTATCAATGCTTGGCTGATTGTGAAATCCTTTCCATTGGGACTAACCAGGTTGTCGAACCATTGGGGATGCCTTTAAATTCTTTCAAATCAGGACTTCTTCATTACGATTGGATATTTAGAAAATAGGACACAGAATGGTCTTCTCTTGATTGTCCAAAATTGAAAACTTTATTACTATGTAATTGGCGGCTAACCTCTTCCCATCTATTGAAGATTACTGTACCTTAAAAAAAAAAAGAAATAATAGCAACTTTGGTAATAGCTAATATTTCTTGAGGGTTTATTGTATGCTAGTCATTTCATTTTTCAAGATTTTTTTAAAGATTTTATTTATTTATTTGACAGACAGATATCACATGTAGGCAGAGAGGCAGGCAGAGAGAGAGGAGGAAGCAGGCTCCCTACTGAGCAGAGAGCCCGATGCAGGGCTCGACTGCAGGACCCTGTGATCATGACCTGAGCCTAAGGCAGAGGCTTTAACCCACTGAGCCACCCAGGGGCCCCTTGCAAGGGTTTTGTACACACCATCTCATTCGGTTGTTGCAACATCCTCAAGTAATAAGGTTAATTATTATTTAACATACTTTATGGGTAAGATTTCAGAGGCCAAAAGAGGTTAAATAACTTGCCAAATGTCACACAGCTTGTGAATGAGAAAGCCAGGCTCTGTACTCAGGTTGGTCTAAAACAGTACCTCTCAAACCTTGGTGTTTACCAGGATCCCCTGGAGGGCTTGTTAAAACACAGATTTCGGGGTTCCCTCTCCAGAGTTTCTGGTTCAGGAAGAGAAAGAAGGGCTAGGGAAGGGTCTCAGAATTTGCGTTTTTAACCAGTTCATAGTGGTGCCCATGTTGCTGGTCCAGGGATCACTCTTTGAGAACCACTGGTCTGATGAAAGTCTTGCACTCTGCTGCCTCCTGTCTACCTGAGGTATGTTCCCAAATCATACTCACTTGAGACCACGTGTGCCACGTAGGTTGTATAATTCAATTCTTCCATTTTTCTTTCTTAATTGTTGGGCCCACTGATGAAATTCTTTTAAGTGCCTCAAGGTAGCCAGCGTTGGCCTTATTTTCCTATAGTCATAACAACAGAGATATTGATAATACCGTGGCTAAGAGTCTTCGTGTTGATAGGGCATTTTGTATAGGATTTGGTATGGATAAGCCTAAGTAAAGGTAAATGGTGAAAGACAACCTGCTGTCATGAATGGGTCTGATATCAGCAATGATAAAATTCTTAGAGACCCAGCACCCAAGGAAGTTTCTATAGATGTATCCAGCATCTAAGCTTTCAACATTTAGGAGGCCTTACCTGGAGAGCAGTTTTTAAAAAGTTGAAGAAAACATATGTTGCAAAGTGTAGAGAAATATTAAAGAGTTCTCTCAAGCTGGACCGCAATGAGAAAGCAATAATGCTCTTGGAATACCAGTTATATTGGGTATAAGAAAATATGACCTGGTGTAGGTGGAATGGCCATTAAATGGAATGTGTGTCTGACATCATGCTGACCTACTTGTATGGGTTCAACATTGTTGGCAGGTAAGTAAGTGGTGGTCTCTGGACTTAAAGCCAAAAATGTGTGTGTCCAGGGTGGTGGGGGAGAGGGGGCTGTCCTTAGCTGATAGAAACAGTCACACATTGCCCAGTGCCCTGCTCTTTAACCCAATGAGCCAACCAGGCGCCCCCCACACTTTTTAAAAAAGATTTTATTTATTTGACAGAGAGAGAGATCACAAGTAGGCAGACAGGCAGACAGAGCCCAGTGCCCTGTTCTGAAATTGTGCTCTGAAGGCCGCCTGCACACAATCAGAGTGGGGGTGGATCTGGGAAGCATGCTGATTCCAGAGCCTCCCACCTTCTTCTTATGCATCCATTTTATAGACTGCATGGAAGAAAGCTGACAGGAAGAGGGTCCAGGGGTACTTCATTCACAGTGTGATCAGATGGTTGAACCCTGGGGGAATGTGAGACTTGGGATAAATCACAAAGGATGCCCCCCCCCGTCCTCTGGATTGTCTGCTCCTCCCTCAACATTTGTTAAAATGAAGTAGATTAAAATATATAGTGATATATATATATATATATATATACATTATATATATATAAATATATAGTGATATATATACATATATATGTATATATATAGTATATATATGTATATATATATGTATATATATATGTATATACATATATATGTATATATATAGTATATATATGTATATATATGTATATATATATGTATATACATATATACATATATATATACATATATATATACATATATATACAATATATATATACATATATATATATGTATCAGTGTAAAGGGATGTTGCAGAACAGTTAAAATGAAGATAAGGAACACTAGTATGTGGATGGGGTTGCTTTCTGGGCTTGGGAGCAATACTGTGGGCTCACCGTATGAATACAACTCCTAAGGACTGAGGACTTAAGTGTGAGACAGGGCCCGTTTTCCTCCACTAAGGACTCTATAGCCAATAATCTGTAAAAAATAAAAAAGTGAACTTTGCCTTCTGAGAAACACAGTTCCTCCATCTGAAGGAACTATCAGACAGAATATTTCAATGAAAGATAAAAAGTAGGAGTAGAGTGACTTAGTAATGAACTTCTCCTGGAGTTTCATGATGTTTCTTGCTGCTCGTGTTGAGGGCGAAAGAGAAGGTCCTGGAGAGCATGCCCTAGTGGGTACCACAGTATGAGGACCTAGTTGCTAATGTTTTGAGTGCGGCTCAGGAAGCATAGAGAAAGTGCTAGTATCATATCATGGTGAGCTGGGATCTCAGCAAGATGTCTCTCCTGATCCTTGTTTTGGCTATAGAGTGGCTGACTGTTAACAATCAGGATGGAAACTTACAAATTAGTATTATTCAGTGATCACCCATTGACCCAGGCCTTGTCGAGGATTTAAGGTTTCTGTCCACTAATCCTTGCCTGACGACACCTTGCAGGTAAAATCCCATTTTAATGAATGTAATTTTGAGATAATAAAGCTATTTAGCAAAATCACCATGTAGAACAGATGCATCCACAAATCCCTGTTCACAAAGCACTCAATCTATTTAATTAAGATGCTGTTGTTTGAATTCAGTATTTATGCTTTCTATTTCAGTCATGTTCAATGGCAAGATCTTGCCATGTAAAAAATGGAGGAGACTGAGCTCATACCCTCTCCAAGGCTTTGTTTTCTCATCTGTAAAATAATGAGGGGAATGAAAGTAACTAGTAGGTCTCAAAGAGTCTTTCCAGTTATAAAAATTCTGACTCTTTGTCTAAGATATCCTTAGTGTGGGCCCATGAAAGAAAAAGTACAAGGAGAGATTAAGGATGAGAGGAAGGTCTTGAGCATAATCCATGACCCTGAGCATCAAGGACAAGTGTGGTAGAATGTACCTGCCCAGTAAATATCACTTCAACTTGTTCCTCCATACTAACAATCCAGATATGCCCATGCCTTAGCCCTCAAGGAACCCGCAAAAGATACCCAAGTGTACAACCTCTGATTTCTCAGGCATTCGTTTAAACAATGTTCATTGGGTGCATAAGATGTACCGGGATACAGAGATAAATAAGACACAGTCTTTGACCAGTCATTGGGTACATGCTGATGCTGAGAAAGGGGTACAATGTGATAATGATTGTTGAATAGCCAGCTCGTCAGGGGGAAGATTGCCCTGATTTATAATGTTTGCCGATTTTCATAGAGTGATTTCCATAATCACTCGCACCATGCCCACTTTAAAGCTACCAGTCTGGGGCGCCTGGGTGGCTCAGTGGGTTAAAGCCTCTGCCTTTGGCTCAGGTCATGATCCCAGGCTCCTGGGATCCAGCCCCACATCTGGCTCTCTGCTCCGCGGGGAGCCTGCTTCCTCCTCTCTCTCTGCCTGCTTTTCTGCCTAGTTGTGATTTCTCCCTATGAAAGAAATAAAATATTTAAAAAAAAATAAAGCTACCAGTCTGACACTGACTGGTGCACAGAATCCCTGAAAATTTAACCACAGGCTCTTCTGAACGAGTACCAGCCAGCTCCAACACACTTCCTAGGGGATGTGACCTTGTGAGGGGGGGCTCTCCTCAGCTGAGGGCAATTTCTGAGAGGTTATTAGTTATCATCTCCTGACACCTCCCCACCCCCGGCAGCTAGGAGAACGAGTGTGTCAGTTGTGAAGGTTGCATATGGGTGGTACACCACGGTACCCACTACACAGAGTGGATGTTAAAGTATTTGCTGAATTTCAACCAACACAATTCCATTTAACGTTCCATCTAGTGAAGTAATTTTAATATCCCTTGAAATATAGTAAATAAAATTGTATCTCTGTTGGGTGATCTTGGTCAAATCAACTAATCTCTGTTTTTGTTGAAGAAACATGGCAATACTGACTTGCTTGCTAAGGATCCTGGTGGACAAACTGGCCAACTGCCTGAAACAGTTGACTTAACTCATTTCTCCCCCTCAGTGGACCTGTTACTGGACTAGTTGGACCAACTGAATTTTGTTTAATGGTGCAACCAAATATAGAGAGTTAGATGTCTTTGATTCTAGTTTTTCCTTCTAAATCCAGCTTTTGCCTTGTCAAACCTCTCTGGCCCTCCATTTTCCCATTATGCAATGTGTAATTATGAACAAAGGAGTCTGAATTCCTTGAGTGGCTCAGGAACTACCTCTAAAGATATCCCAGAGTATTTGAAGGAAGATTTAAGGATGAGAATACACATAGAACCTTTTAGGGCAATTATATTGAAGGAACTAATGGTCATTTGAAAACTGAAAGTTACACTGTGTGTGTGTGTGTGTGATTTAAATCATCATCATAACTTGCTAGTTACACCTTAAAAAACGGAAACTATCAGCTCTAGGTCAAAGGGGAAAGTTTCTGGGGGGGTGGGTATTTAACGAGTGTAAAAAAGTTTTTGGAAATAGATGAAGAAATATGTAAATGCCAAAGACCAGTCATTGATCCTAGTTAAGTGTACTCATTTCCTGAGATTAAAGGTTCCCTGAAAGCACGTATTTACCAATATCAATAGGACCTTTGCCTTTTTTCAAGGAGCTAGAATACTTGCCAGGCATTATCTAATTAAACTACTCACTGTACCTGTGAAATGCTTTGGAATCTGCATTTTAAAGATGTGGGCACTGAAGCACAAGTGGGCTTAAACTAAACTCATTTAGCATGCCAAGGGCGAAATTGGATAGAAGACTTTGAGTCTCATGATCTTGCTGCCATTTTTCAACTGTGGCCTCCTCTAATCCACTCTATTCTAGCATAGCCTTGCCAAACAACATAGTTTTGTAAATCTAGGAGGAATTAAATAGCTTGCAAAGTAATTCCAATTACAGGGAAGTTAGATTTTAAAAGTTGAATGTATCGATCTGGGGGAGTCAAGATGGCGGGGAAGTAGGAGGAGGCGCCTTTTCGACCTGTACCCTCACATGAGCTGATTACCTACCAAAGAACTCCGATCACCCATGAAATCAGCCTGAGATCAGAATTATACACGTCTGGATCTCTACAGGAGCAGAGGACACCAGTGGGCAGGTTAAGCAGAGTGGGAACATCTGACTGATATCGGAAGATAAACAAAAGGGGGAGGGAGCCACCAGAGGCGACCAATTGGAAAGTAATACCCCAATACAAGACTGCCCTGCGTCTGGGGACCAGCATTAACTGAAGTCTGGTTGAAAGCACTCAAAAGGAGCAAAGGATCGGGAGTGGGGTTCAGGGAAATTGTGGGAATCAGGGCAGTTAGGGACAGGGGCTGAAGTCCCCGGACCCAGGACAGCTTCCCCTGGCACTGAGCCAGAGAGAGTGGGGCGGAGAAACCAGGTCGTGGTCCCTGAGCCGCCAGCACACCTGAGCTGCCAGCGCGCCCGAGAACGCGTGGGGTCCAGCTCCCATGAGGAGCTGGGAGCCTCACCAGATGGCGTTCCTGAGACGGGCGCACCCCACACCCTCCCTGAGAGAGGTGCGGGCAGGCATTAACCTGATGCTCTTAGACCCGTGCTGAGGATTCAGAGCCTGAGATGCAAGTGCCCCACATCCTCCCCTGGGAGACATTCTCACAGGCGCTAGCCGGGAGCTCTCGTACCCAGAAAAACCAGGCACTCCCAGCCTGGGCCAGCGGGAAAATCTCAGTGTGTAACCACTGCGTGGAACCTCTCTGGCGGTCTGGAGCTTCCCAGACAGATGCTGCCATGGTTTTGGGTACAAGGAGGAGATCCTGCATCCCCAGGGACCTTGACTCAGAACCTACTCTGCCAGCAGCTCTGCAGAGAATTCTGAGGCTTCTCTCTGACAGGGAGATCAGGGTGCAGTTTGCTCTCCTCTAAACCTCCAAAACCATCAAAAGCTGTCAAGGCGAGAGAAAACAGATGAACAAACATAAAACCCTCCAGAGAACAAAAGCCTGAAAAAAACAGGTTTCCTCAGAGCCCACCCCCTTGAGGGGGGTGGGAGGACTTAACTCAGGGAACATCATTGACTGAAAACCCACGTGGCAGGCCCCTCCCCCAGAAAACCAACAAGGAAAGAAAAAAAAAAGTCAACAAGAGAACAGCCACCACTATTTCATAGATACAACGTTTATATTTAACATTACGACTATTCTGGTTCATTTTTTTATACATATAGATAATTTTTTAACCTATTTACCATCACAGTGAGATGTCCAGTACATCAAATTCCTTAGTAACCTTCTAACCTGAATTTTTGATACATACACCCGTGTTTTTCTTCTGCTTTTCTATTTTTTAATTTTTTTTTTAAATTTTAGTTTGGTTTAGTCTAGTTTATTCTTTTTTAATTTTTATTTTCTAATATACATATAGAGTTAAATTTCAAGGTAATCCCCTTTCCCCAATCAATGCTACCCCTATAGGTAAACCAATTTTTAATCCCCCTTTATCTAAGGAAAGTCGAGTCCTTTAACAAAGACATCAAGATACACCCAGGAAGAATCAAAATAACCTTCCTTGCCCACACTGAGAATTTATAACCACTCTCCCATCTTTTCCTTCTGCCAGTGTTTCTGTGTATTTGTGTTTGTCCTGATAGTATATAAATAATATACTTGGGGTTCTTTTTGACAAGGTTTTTCCTTTTTTTTGCTTATATATATATTTTTTCTCTTGTTATATACGTTTATCAGTCTTTTTGTTTGTCTGTTTTTGTTTGTATACTTCATAAACTTACCTTGGGGCCCATTTGGGCTGAGCCTTCTCTTTTATCTTCCCTTTTTTCCTGTCTCTCTCTCTCTCTTTTTTATCTTTTCCATTTTCTTTTCTTTTTTCCTCATTTGGGTGGGGAATCCTGATTGCTCAGAAGCGTTCTTGGGTGCACCTTGACTGCACCACAGTTGATACATCCAGCTACATCTGTTCAGTCATCTCTCACCAAAATGACTAGGAGTAGGAATGCCCAACAGAAGAAAAATACAGAGGATGGACCTTCTGCAACAGAGCTAATGGTTATCGACATAGACAAAATGTCGGAAAAGGAATTCAGGCTAACAATTATCCAGGCAGTAGCTAGGTTGGAGAAAGCCATGGGTGACCAAACAGAATTGATTAGGGCAGAACTGAAAGCCACCAGGGATGATGTTCACAATGTTAGGGCAGAACTGAAAGCCACCAGGGATGATGTTCAAAATGCTCTCAAGGAGTTCCAATCAAATCTAAATTCTCTAAAAGCGAGGGTAACTGAGACAGAAGATAGAATTCATGATCTGGAGGACAAACAGATAGAGAGAAAGGATGAGGAGGAAGCCTGGAACAAACAGCTCAGAAGCCACAAAAACAGAATCAGGGAAATCAGTGATGCCACGAAACGTTCCAATGTCAGAATTATTGGAATCCCTGAAGGGGAGGAGAAAGAAAGAAGTCTAGAAGATATAGTGGAACACGTTGTCTATGAAAATTTTCCCAATCTCACGAATGGAAACAGTGTTCATGTACTAGAGGCAGAACGGTTTTCCCCCATGATGATAGATTCTCGAAAGTCCTCAGGACAGCTGATAGTAAGAATATAGAATTATAACTGTAGGCAGACCCTCTTGAAAGCAGCTAGGACAAAGAAGATCCTTACATACAGAGGAAAACCCATTAGAATAATGTCAGACCTGTCCACAGAGACCTGGCAAGCCAGGAAGGGCTGGCAAAATATATTCAGGGCACTAAATGAGAAGAACATGCAGCCAAAAATACTTTAGCCAGCAAGACTGACATTCAAAATGAATGGAGAGATAAAGAGTTTCCAAGACCTGCAAGGCTTAAAACACTATGCAACCACCAAGCTGGCACCGCAGGAAATATTAAGGGGGGTTCTATAAAAAAAAGAAAAAATCCTAAGAATATCATTGAACAGAAATATAGAGACAATCTACAGACAGAAAGACTTAAAAGGTAACACGATGTCAATCACAACCTATCTATCAATAATCACTCTCAATGTGAATGGCCTAAATGCGCCCATAAAATGACACAGGGTTGCAGTTTGGATAAAACAACAGGACCCAACCATATGTTGTCTATCAGAGACCCATTTTGAACTTAAGTTACACCCAGACTGAAAGTGAAGGGATGGAGAAGTAACTTTCATGACAATTGCCCTCAAAAGAAGGCCGGGGTAGTGATTCTCATATCAGATAAATTAGATTTTAAACTAAAGACTGTAGTCAGAGATATAGAAGGACACTACATCATTCTTAAAGGGACTATCCACCAAGATGATCTAACAATTGTAAATATCTATGCCCCCAATATGGGAGCAGCCAATTACATAAGAAAACTATTAATCAAGATAAAGAGTCATATTCATATGAATACATTGATAGTAGGAGATCTTAACATGCCTCTCTCAGTAATAGACAGATCATTGAAGCATAAAATCAATAAAGAAAGAAGAGCATTGAATGAAACATTGGACCAGATGGACCTCATAGATATATACAGAACATTCCACCCTCAAACAACACATTACTCATCCTTCTCAAGGGCACATGGAACCTACTCCAGAATAGACCACATACTCGGTCACAAAGCAGTACTCAACTGATACCAAAAGACTGACATTATTCCCTGCATATTCTCAGATCATAATGCTTTGAAACTCGAGCTCAGTCAAAAGGAAACGTTCGGAAGGAACTCAAACACCTGGAAGCTAAAGACCACCATGCTTAAGAATGCTTGTATCAACCAGGAGATCAAAGAAGAACTTAAACAATTCATTGAAACCAACAAGAATGAAGACACTGCAGTCCAAAACCTAAGGGATACAGAAAAGGCGGTTCTAAGGGGGAAATACATAGCCATCCAAGCCTCCCTCAAAAACATTGAAAAATCCAGAATACACCAGCTGTCTCTACACCTTAAAGAACTGGAGAATCAACAACACATCAAATCAACTCCACACACAAGAAGGGAAATAATCACGATTACAGCAGAGATCAATGAGGTAGACACCAGAGATACAGTAGAACGTATCAATGAAACTAGAAGCTGGTTTTTTGAAAGGATCAATAAGATCGAAAAACCATTGGCCACACTAATCTAAAAGAAAGGAGAGAAAGCCCAAGTTAATAAAATTATGAATGAAAAGGGAGAGATCACAACGAACACCAAGGAAATAGAAACAATCATCAGAAATTATTACCAACAGTTATATGCCAATAAGCTAAGCAACCTAGATGAAATGGATGCATTCCTGGAAAACTATAAACTACCAAAATTGAACCAGGAAGAAATTGACAACCTGAATAGACCAATACCTAGCAACGAGAGTGAAGCAGTGATCAAAAACCTCCCCAAAAACAAGAGGACAGGACCTGACGGATTCCCTGGGGAATTCTACCAAACTTTCAAAGAAGAAATAACACCAATTCTCCTGAAACTGTTTCAAAAAATTGAAGCAGAAGGAAAAGTTTCAGACTCTGTTTATGAAGCCAGCATTACCCTGATCCCCAAACCAGGAAAAGACCCTACCAAAAAGGAGAATTTCAGACCAATATCACTGATGAATATGAATGCTAAGATTCTCAACAAGATCCTAGCAAACAGGATCCAGCAGCACATTAAAAAGATTATCCACCATGACCAGGTGGGATTCATCCCTGTGTTACAAGGATGGTTCAACATTCCCAAATCAATCAATGTGATAGAACAAATCAATAAGAGAAGAGAGAAGAACCACATGGTCCTCTCAATGGATGCAGAAAAAGCATTTGACAACATCCAGCATCCGTTCCTGATTCAAACGCTTCAAAGTATCGGGATGGAGGGAACATTCCTGAATTTCATAAAATCTGTGTATGAAAGACCCACAGGCAATGTCATCCTCAATGGGAAAAAGCTTGTAGCCTTCCTGTTGAGATCAGGAACAAGACAAGGATGCCCAGTCTCACCACTCTTGTTCAACATAGTATTAGAAGTCCTAGCAATGTCAATCAGACAACAAAGAGAAAGAAAAGGTATCCAAATTGGCAAGGAAGAAGTCAAACTCTCTCTCTTGCAGATGACATGATTCTTTATATGGAAAACCCCAAAGACTCCACCTCCAAACTACTAGAACTCATACAGCAATTCAGTAACGTGGCAGGATACAAAGTCAATGTACAGAAATCAGTGGCTTTCTTATACACTAACAATGAAAATACAGAAAGGCAAATTAGAGAATCGATTCCATTTACTATAGCACCATGAACCGTAAGATACCTGGGAATAAACCTAACCAAAGAGGTAAAGTATCTGTACTCGAGGAACTACAGAACACTCATGAAAGAAATTGAAGAAGACACAAAAAGATGGAAGACCCTTCCATGCACCTGGATAGGGGGAATAAACATTGTTAAAATGTCTATACTGCATAGAGAAATCTATACTTTTAATGCCATTCTGATCAAAATTCCACCAGTATTTTTTAAAGAGCTGGAGCAAATAATCCTAAAATTTGTATAGAATCAGAAGAGACCCCGAATTGCTAAGGAAATGTTGAAAAGCAAAAACAAAACTGGCAGCATCACGATACCTGATTTCAAGATTTACTACAAAGCTGTGATCACCAAGACAGCATGGTACTGGCATAACAGCAGACACATCGACCAGTGGAACAGAGTAAAGAGTCCAGATATGGACCCTCAACTCTATGGTGAAATAGTCTTCGACAAAACAGGAAAAAATATACAGTGGAAGAAAGACAGTCTCTTCAATAAATGGTGCTGGGAAAACTGGACAGCAATATGTAGAAGAATGAAACTCGACCATTCTCTTACACCGTACACAAAGATAAGCTCGAAATGGATAAAAGACCTCAATGTGAGACAGGAATCTATCAGAATCCTAGAGGAGAACACAGGCAGTAACCTCTTCGATATCAGTCACAGCAACTTCTTTCAAGATATGTCTCCAAAGACAAAGGAAAGAAAAGTGAAAATGAACTTTTGGGACTTCATCAAGACCAAAAGCTTCTGTACAGCAAAGGAAATAGTCAAAAAAACAAAAAGGCAACCCACGGTATGGCAGATGATATTTGCAAATGACCGTACAGACAAAAGGTTGATATCCAGGATCTATAAAGAACTCCTCAAATTCAACACAGACAAAACAGATAATCATATCAAAAAATGGGCAGAAGATATGAACAGACACTTCTCCAGTGAAGACATACAAATGGCTATCAGACACATGAAAAAATGCTCATCATCACTAGCCGTCAGGGAGACTCAAATTAAAACCATATTGAGATATCATCTTACACCAGTTAGAATGGCCAAAATTAGCAAGACAGGAAACAACGAGTGTTGGAGAGGATGTGGAGAAAGGGGAACCCTCTTGCACTGTTGGTGGGAATGCAAGTTCGTACAGCCACTTTGGAGAACAGTGTGGAGATTCCTGAAGAAATTAAAAAGAGAGCTTCCCTATGGCCCTGCCATTGCACTACTGGGTATTTACCCCAAAGATTCAGATGTAGTGAAAAGAAGGGCCATCTCTACCCCAATGTTTATAGCAGCAATGGCCACGGTCGCCAAACTGTGGAAAGAACAAGGATGACCTTCAACGGACGAATGGATAAGGAAGATGTGGTCCATATGCACGATGGAGTATTATGCCTCCATCAGAAAGGATGAATACCCAACTTTTGTAGCAACATGGATGGGGCTGGAAGAGATTATGCTGAGTGAAATAAGTCAAGCAGAGAGAGTCAAGTATCATATGGTCTCACTTATTTGTGGAGCATAACAAAGAACATGGAAGACATGCGGAGATGGAGAGAAGGGTGTTGAGGGAAATTGGAAGGGGAGATGAATGTTGAGAGACTATGGACTCTGATAAACAACCTGAGGGTTTTGAAGGGGTGGAGGGTGGAAGGTTGGGGAACCAGGTGGTGGGTAAGGAGGGCACGTATTGCATGGAGCACTGAGTGTAGTGTAAAACAATGAATACTGTTACGCTGAAAGAAGTTTAAAAACCTGGGGAAAAGAGTTGAACATATCACCGATAATATTATTTTTTTCAAAGATTTTATTTATTTATTTGACAGAGAGAGAGAGAGAGATCACAAGTTGGCAGAGAGGCAGGCAGAGAGAGAGGAGGAAGCAGGCTCCCTGCGGAGCAGAGAGCCTGATGCGGGGCTCAATCCCAGGACCCTGAGATCATGACCTGAGCCGAAGGCAGCGGCTTAATCCACTGAGCCACCCAGGCGCCCCTCACCGATAATATTATTAGCATTTAGAGTTGACTGTGAGCTAGTGCCATTCATTGTCTATAATGCCATGGTAAGGGTAGGAACAGTTGTGTAAAATCTATTGGAATATATGTTTGCAGGAGCAGAGCCATAAGTAGCAGTGGTGGTTCTGAGAATGTCCCCCATCCTCACCCTCTAGTCTTCTTATTCTTAGGTACTATTTTTTGAGTGCTATGCGCTTAGCCCATTATGCGAATTGCTCCTTCAATCAACACTACAACTTTATGAAGTACATATTTATGATCCCATTTCATAAGTGAGGCAGAGAGAGGTAAGCTAAAGGTATACAGCTAACAATGACTAGTGATGTTAAGGTATAAACCTGAATCTTCCAGTCCCAAAGCCTCTTCATTATGCTACCTCCCATTTGCTAAATTTGTTCTTATCCCTGTGTAGTAGTAGGTTCTGTAGGCTGTAGACATATCTGCGTCATCCCTTTGCCGCATCCAGGGTCCTGAGCGTACCTCAGCCTTAGTTAAGTGCTTCAACATCATAATCATCTTAGAGGTGTAAGATAAAAATCATTTACCAGTTGGTTATAACGTATCTATTTATTTTTCCTGATCTGTGGTTTTTGGAATTCTATTTCACTAACATATTACTGCCATAACCCTCCTGCTTTGTTGGTTTCAGTAATCATCATGTATGTACATTTGGCCTTGATTGGGGGGGAGACTCAGAGGCATCTCTTGGAATGGGCTCATGATGTGAAAATGACTGATGGAACCTACATCTTTGTTCCCTATGACGTTCTGATCTACAGTTTACTTTATAAGCATACCCCCTACCAGGTCCTGAGAAACAACCCAAAACTCCGGGAAGCCTATGATGCTGTGTTGACCATTACAGTAGAATCCCAAGAAAAAACCTTCTATCAAGCCTATACTGAGGCAGCAGCTAGACATGAAATTCCTGGGAAGCTGGAGTCAGATCAGGTAAGTGCAGAGTTACAAGTTACCAGAAGTTGAGACCCTCAAACAAGATGGTCAATATTGTTCCTGTGAAAAGCCTCTATTTGCATAGGCAACCCAATCAAGAAGATTGATTCTTGATTGGGATTTAATTTATGCAACCACGCATAAATTAAAAACACCTTTTGTTTGCATGAAACATTTGTAAAACAAAGACACATTGTTGAAGCTTTTTTTTTAATTGTCAAGCTGCCCACAATAACAACATGCAGCTGTGAAGAATAAGTAAAATCTATTTAAGAAGAGGGAAACAAAGATTTCATAATGTACTAGTGCTATTCAAGGGAGCTAGAGAATTTTTATGTCTGACCCAAGTTCAGCTAGTTTGAATAGTTCTAAATCTATTCAAAATCAAAGAGAGCTGGTGTATGAGACCATATTAAATTTATTATTGATAAAACTGGTATTAGAGAATATGGCTTCTGTTTGTAAACATTTGAGCTTCCCAGTACTGAATCTGAGGATTACCCAGACTTCCCTACCTAGTCAACAACATTGCAGGACCACCATATTCCAGCACCACAAGAGCGTGCCTTTTGTAAAATGTACAGCCTGGAGGAGCATAGTGGAGTAAGTGCTTCCTATAGGTAGGTGGCTCCTAAGAGAAAGAAGTTAGGAGGGGCTGGGCTGTATATCCTTAGTTCTCCTTCCAAATTAACCAGTCAGGTTAAATCACTCCTCCTCTGTGAGAAGGAATGAGTAAGGGGGTGAGAAGAGGTCAGATTTTTTTTTTTTTTTTGCTAGTAGAGCTATCTCTGCATGAAAGGAATAGTTTGGAATGGGGAAAAATTCCTCCCTTCTAATATGTAAGATGTGATATTTACATGTGTATAAATGAATATATGTATGAACACATTTCGGATTCAAATCACAGACACTAAAGGGCCTGAGCAAGTAAAGGAGTAGGGAGGGGAAGAAAGCAGAGAAAGGAATGGAGAGCAAAGACAAAAACAAAGAGGAAGCATCCAAAAAAGACAAGGAATATGGGAAGAAGGTAGGGAGGCCAAAGATACCAGTTAGATTTGAAAAAAAATAAAGAGGTGGTTTTTGTAGTTTGGAGGCTAGATGTAGAAGGCAGTCACTTTTAGAAGTATTTAGAATAACACATGAGTAGAATTAAAAGTTCTAGCATTTGCTAGCATAGTGTATCAGTTATAATGCTTCTGGCTGTAAGTAACAGACTGTTCAACACAAAATGGCCCAGGTGATTTTTCTTTTCAAAATTTGAAGGTACGGGAGCTCAAGGGTCCTTTATTCATCAGCTTAATGATTTTATCAATGAACCAGGCTCAACTCATCTTTCCATTTTACAAGCCATAGCATGCTATCTGGCCATCGTTATTTGGTTGGTCTTATGGTCCCATGATGGCTGCCACAGTTCCAGACATTACATATTATAGGTGGAACTGCCTCCAGCTAAAAATGGGCAATGATCTTTTCTTGTGTCTCTCTTTAAGAGTGAGGAAATCTTTCCCAGAAGCTCCTCAGGCAGACTTTTCTCCACACTTTCTTGATCACATTCATGTCTCATATACATACTGAAATCAATCATTTAGGAAGAAGAACAAAGCCATCATGGTTAACCCTATGGCTGCTGGAAAAATGTGAACAGATTTGAGATTCTGTTAGCAGGGAAGAAGGCTGTCAGGGAGGCAGCTGATTGTGTCTAACACTCACATTCTCAATGATATTCTTTTTTATATCCACCATTTATTTCTTTATCCCGTGGACTGCTTCTGCCTCTGCACAAATAATTCAGATAAAACTTAGGTTTACTTTAAGTATTGATAACGAAGATTTTGCTGATTCTTGTTCTAATAAAAAAAAAGGTGACCAGCAGTAATATTAACAGGGCAGGTTTTGAACTTTATTGCTACTGAGATGTTTATAATAAATCTTTTAGGAGACACACAGATGTTTAAAAACAGATGGTCAGTTTGGTCATGAATTGCAAGAATCCCTCAGATTCCGAAGAATGGTTGCTCAAACCAGTTGTTTGGTGTTATTTACAGGCAAGCGAAGAGATGGTGAATTTTTGTATTTTTTAGCCAATGATACAACACCACATCGATACAGACTAATTCTTTTTACTTTAATCACGAAATGAGGAAAGAAGAAAGGTGTGTGTGTGTGTGTGTGTGTGTGTGTATTGTACATACATATATATGAACAGATATTTTTATAAAAAATTCAGACCTACTGCTTGTAATATTTGACCCAATCCTTTTGTGTTTGTGGAAAACATAAGGTAATTAAGGCAAGAAAAGAAAAGACACCACTATCTTCGTTGCTAGGCAGCATGTACCTGCTTTAGACAAGAAAATAGAGAGAGTTAAAGCAAAGGATCTAGATCTTATAAAACAGCTTGTTTGGATGCATTTCTTCCCCCTCTTTGCAGGTGCCTAGGGTATACCCCCCTAACCAAAGGCTACGAGAAGGATGAGACAGTTATCTTTGGATTTCTGATAAACAAAACCTTCTTTTGCCTAAATTATTTAGCTAAATTTTTGAAGGCAGCAGGTATAGGAGAAAGAGCATATGATAAAGAGTGAGACACACTTGGGTTTAAGTACCAGGGTTCCACTCTTACTAGCTGTGTGTCCTTGGGCAAATTACTTCCACTTTTTTGAGTCTCAGGGTTCTCCTCTGTAAAATGGGTTAGTGATCTACATCTAGGATTATTGCAAAGATTAAACAAAGTCACACATGTAAGGTAACTAGCAGAATGTCTGGCTCACAGAGACCTTCCTTTCCACTTTTTCTGCCGTGGGGTCAGAATGACCTTACACTTACCATCTAAGTTTGAATCTGATTTCAGTTCCCTACTCTTGAAGTTTTCTGGTTCCTAGCGGAAAATTGCTCAATAGTTTTAGCTTTCAAGATTATTTTGCTTTCAGAATCCCAAATGATATTTTCTTAGATCAAATGATGTAGTGCATCGTTTGTTTGTCCCCAGAATCCTGCTGTTTTTGCCTTTAAGTCAAAAGATCAATAAATATCTGCTAAGAACCTGCCATGCGCCATGCATTGTGTGGAACTCCAGATAGAACAGTTAACAAGACAAGATTTTTGTCAGTGGTGTGTTGGAACTTGTTTACTAAAGTTGATGGTGTGCACCTTTTCCCAATTCTGTGTCTAGTGGCATCATGTTGGTAGCTAGAAACCAGCCATCGGGAGTATTTACACCACAGAAATTGGTAAATGATACAAGTAAGAGCTGTTTTCCTCCTTATAGAATCAAACGTTTCCTTGCACATCTCTTGTTCCTGATCATTTGGGGTGTAAATTCCTGTGAGAGGGACAGTAAGCGAATAAACAAACGCATGAAAAACATGGCCATTTTTCTCTCTTGCCCAATAACTTCCAGTGGAGCTGAAATTTCCATAGAGAGGCTATGTTGCCAGGAGCAGTATATGCAATCTTTTTATGTCCTTTAAAAAGTAAAAGCAAAGACTGTCAAAGTGATATGCACACATAGTTTTAACAGTTATGAAAAGGCTAAAAAGTTTGTGTCAACAACAAAGCAGTTCCTAGGCCTCCCTCCCACCTTTCATCAGAAGCAACCACTTTCTTGTCTCTTTTGCTTTTTATTCTGGTATTTACTTCTGGGTTTGTAAATACCATACCACCGCTAGTCTCTCTCTCTCTCTCTCTCTCTCTCTGTCTCTCCCCCTCTCTCTCAGTTATCTCTTGATTAATCAATTTATTTATTATTCATTTATTTATTTATTATTGAGAGATGGGGAGAGAGAGAGAGGGAGGGAGGAGGGGTAGCGGGAGTAGGAGAGTCTTTTGTGTATTTTTAAGATTATTTATTTGAGAGTGAAAGAAAGAGAGAGCAAGATCCTGGGGAGAGGGGCAGAAGGAGAGAGAATGTTAAGCAGACTCTGTGCTGAGCACCAAGCCTGATGCAGGGCTTAATCTCATGAGTCTGAGTTCAGGGCCTGAGCTGAAACCAGGAGTTGGATGCTTAACAAGATGTGCCACCCAGACGCCCCATGGAGAAAGAGAATCTTAAGCAGACTCCACTCCCAAGGTGGAGCTTGACACAGGGCTCCATCCCACAACTGTGAGATCATTCACGCATGACCTGAGCCAAATTCAAGAGTTGGATGCTTAAGGGACTGAGCCACGCTGGCACCCCTTGATTAATCAATTTTAGACAATATTTGCTGGCTTTCTATTACAGTTGAGGACTTTTAGCTCTTATATACTTCCTTATGCTCCTTCAAACCTTCAATATAGGTATGCCACAATTTTTAGTTAAACTCATATTTGGTATTTTTTGTATTATACCTATCTAACTATCATTGATTGCTGATCCATATGGTATATTATGGTAACAGTTCATTCTGCGTGTAACTTTTGATTTTTACTGGGGTTAACAATTGTCTCATTTTTAAATTTGTTTACCTTAACTTGAATTGTGAAGTCTTTCCACACTGTCTGATAAAGCTGTAGAATTTTCACAGAACAATTTTATACATGGCAAATATCCTTTATCAGTTTCATTTGTTTTTCCTGAAGCTCTCTGTCCTCCTGTTCCAATCTAAACTTATTGCTTTCTAAAGCTTCTGCACAACTTGTTATGCTAAGATCTCCTTTTCCACTACCCTGGAAGGTCCCTTTCTCCTTTTTTTTTTCTCTGCTGAATCCACTCTTGCATGAATCTTGTGGCTCCCATTTTTTCCACCAGTTTACTCTTGTTTTGGTGGAGCACACTCTCTAGTGAGAAAGGTACAGGGATGGTAAATTTTCGAAATTTTGCATATCTGAAAGTCATTCTTCTATCTTCACGATTGGTTGATAGTTTGGGTATAAAAATCTAGGTTAGAAAATCATTTTCCCTAAGGTGCCTGGCTCGCTGTTGGAAGAGCATGTGACTTTTTTGATCTCGGGTTTTTAAGTTTGAGCCCCACGTTGGGTATAGAGATTACTTAAAATCAACCATCAAATAAAATAAAATCATTTTCCTTTAGCGCTCTGCAACATGGCATGCTGTCTTCTTATTTCCATTATTGGCATTGACAATTCCAATGCCATTGTTATTCCTGAGTCTTTAATAAAACCTCTTTTCATTCCTTCCCATCTCTTCCAGAGGCTTTTAAGATTATCTTTATTCTTGATGTTAGGAAATTTCATGATGATGTCTGGATCCTTAACATACATTATGCAGTATCTATTGTGGGGCCTTTCAGTCCCATTCTACCTGGGAAATGTGTGTATATTATTTATTTGATAATTTCTTTGACAACATTGTCTTTGTTCTCTCTGAAAATACTCTTCATTGTTTATAAGATTGCCTGGGTTGATTTTTTAATTGTCTAATTGTTTCTCTTGTACCATCCAGATTTTTGTTATAAATTACTCTTCCTAACAGAGCCTCTCAATTCTGCATCTTCTTTTACTGATTTTTAATTTTTCCCCTATAATATTGTTAATTTCCAAGAGTTGGTTCTTGCTGTTTGATTATTCTATTTTGATGGCATCCTGGTCTTTTTTGTAACTATGGTATTTTATCTTATTTCTTAGAAAATATTCATTGTACTTTCTTTGAAGTTCTTTTCTGCTGCCTATGTTTTTCTCCCTTTCTAATTTTTCATGCTACTTTGTTTTGGTCTTTCTACTTCATATTGGAAGTTTCCTTAATTCTTAATTTCCTTAATTCTCTGGTGATCCTGAATGAGAAGAATGAAGCTCTAAGAGACAGATTTGAAGGTGTATGTACATGGTGTGTTTGTTAGCCAGTGGAGAAATTGGCTAGCCCGCTGAAGTTTTATGTCAGTATCTGTAGATCTTGCCTCTTGGGCTACACTCTCTTCATGGACTCTTGGGAGCCATAATCCTGGTTGTCAGTATTCTAGGAGTCATGGGTGGGGGGGTGGGGAGGAGACTGGGACTCTCATTGTTAAGTATAAACACTTTAACTTCATCACTCTTTTTTGTGACTTGCCTAACTTTTACCTTCCTTTGGATTACGTGTCCCAGCTCCAGAGCTGTTCGGAATCAATTTAACCTGTTTCCAGCAGGGTTCGGCTTTCCTTAATAGAGGTGGGGATGGCGGATGTCTAATCACTCCTTACAAGGCCATTCAAAGGGCTGTCCTTCCTTTAAAGTCCTGCCTCACTTGGCCTTCTATAGTACTTGGTGCCTCTAATTCCTATGCCTTTGTAGGATTCTCAGGGGGAAAATCTGCTTGTTGCTTACCAGCATTCCCCTTGGGGGAATGGTGTGGAAGGTTGGTGTGTCTGTTCCTTGTTCTCCTTGTTGGAGAGTGATATTTGAGAGGAAGAGGAGAGTGAGGAAAAAAAATCTTGATCTCACCATCTTCAATCAGGAAGTCGTGAAGGGAAAAAGAAGTTACAAAAAAGTTATTGGTGGATCTAGCAGATAGTTGATTTAGCAAATATTTATTAAGCTCAGGTATAACATGGTTAAGAGCACGGGCTTTGAAGGCAGAGTGCTGTACATTTACTTAAGCTCTCTGTATCTTCTTTTCATTTTATGAAGTTGGGAGTAATAATAGTGCCTACCTCATATAGTTGTTGTGAGGATTAAATGAGTTAATACACATAAAGAGCTTGCCTGGCGCCTAATAGCTCCTTAATAAATGTTTATTATTAGTGGTATTAGTGTTGTTCTTTTTATTATTACTATGGGCTCAGCATATTGCCAGTGATACCAAGGAGAACAAAATAGAAATAAGGCCTTTTCCCCAATGAAGGGGAACTTTTTTACCATTTTAGGGTGCTAAGAACACTGGGTCTTAAATTGGATCTTTTAGGGGCACCAAGGTGGCTCAGCTAGCAGAGTGTGCAATTCTTGATCTCGGGGTTGTGAGTTCGGGCCCCATATTGGGTGTAGAGATTGCTTACAAATAAAAAAAATCTTAAGATAGATTAAAATAAAATTGGGATTTTTACTTATTGGTCACAAATTCAAGAATGGAATAAGGTACTTAACCACTATGCTTCCAGGATGGTATTATTAGAGTTCTGTGTTCCTCTTCTGAAGTGCAAATAATAGAAGCTCTCATGTATCCAGTGCTTCCTCTGTGCCTGATAGTTGACACAAATGTTCTTATCAGATCTGTAGATCAAGCCTAC
The DNA here is from genome assembly GCF_922984935.1 of Meles meles. Classification (NCBI taxonomy): domain Eukaryota; kingdom Metazoa; phylum Chordata; class Mammalia; order Carnivora; family Mustelidae; genus Meles; species Meles meles. Next base: position 91,537,632 of record NC_060087.1, on the reverse strand, counting down.
AAATTAGGTATTATTATCTCTACTTTATGGCTGATGAAACTGAGGCTCAAGGTCACTTTTCCAATGTCATACAGCTGCTGGCAAGTGGCAGAGCTGGGATTCCAATACTGATCTGCTAACAGAACCTGACCATTTAACTACATAATAAATTACACTGTATCCCCTGTCCAATGCTTTATTCAATGTAATATTGCTAAGTGACTAACACTTTGATTTGAATGGGGTTTTCAGATTGCTTTCCTCTAACCTAGGAGGTACTAGGACTTTATGAGGACCCCTGAAAGGAGAACAGTAAATCAGGGGTGCCTGGGTGGCTCAGTCAGTTGGGAGTTTGCCTTTAGCTCAGGCCCTGATCTCCAGGTCCTAGGATCTACCTCCCTGCTCAGCAGGGAGTCTGCTCCTCCTTTTTCCTCTGCCTCTCTCCCCAACTCATGCCTGCTCTCTTTCTCTCTGTCTCAAATAAGTAAATAAAATCTTTTTTAAAAAAAGGGAGAGAGAACAATGAATCAAAATGGAGGGACTATGGGGTAGGAAGCCAGTGACAAACTTCCTAATTTAGTCTCAGGATGATTGGGCAAGGATTATCACTTTGTACCTTTAAAATTTGACTTCTGAAGTAAGGTTATAGTAGCTACATCCTTTACTTTTGCTGCCTTCCTAATGCTTGTTTTCAGGAAAATGCTACTGGCTTCAAATACACAGTGCTAGATCACACATTTGGGATAATTTTTCCAAATGCGGCCTTATTTGCCTAAGCAAAGGAAATCCTCTGGATTTCTCAGCAAACCCAGGGGGCCCTTAAGCTCCCAGAACCCACTGGTTTCTATTAGCTTAAATATATGTGCCTGTCAGGGGACGTGGTTAGGGCTGAAGCATTCCAGGATGGGGCCCACCAGACACTCGTCAGGAAAGGTTGCCTGCTGCTTACAGTGGCTACACTTACCTTTGTACATCATTCTATAAAAAAAAATAAGGGGATCATTCTATAAAAATAAAAGTATTGTATTCCTGAGTGTTATATCAAATAGCTTGGGTTATTAGCCATCTCTTGGATAAGTCCAAGGGTTGAGATCAGGCATTGTTGGAGGTAGCACCTTGAACAAGAGGAATTTGATTACCATGTGGTTTCTTGTTCTCCGCACATGCCTGGCTTTTTGTTGAAAAGTGATGTTGCCATTTTGTCCTTCAAATGATGCTTTCTGACCCAGGTATGTTTCAATGTACGTTTCTGAGGACAAAATGCTTTGGAAGCCAATTTTGTGTCTTGTGAGCACAGTAAATGGAGCTGATGATGGTCAACTTAACAACAGCATGAACCATTAAACTAAACAAATTTGAAAATCACTGCTCCTGACTCAGACCTCGTTTTCTTGGATACCAAACTCCAAGGAGCCTGGGGTAGATCTAGCTAAATTTGCTGAATAACAAACAATCAATTGTCATTCATTTCTTCACAATTCATTCAATCTGGTTCAGGTCTATGCAGCATGCAAAACTAATAGATTGAGTCATAATTGTGATGTCAACAAGGTCATCTGCCTGATGGAAACTCCTGCCAATCCTATCGTGCTTCTTTGGAGCTGTAGTCAGAAGCGGGGACAGAGGGTGTGGAGATGGCCTTTTTTCCCCTCACCCCATCTTCTACCTCTTCTTTCATTATTTGCAGCAGCTGCAGCTGGAGACCTTTTGTGGCCAATGCTCACAGAGTGTGCTTTTGACTTACAGGAAGGGACAATTTCTACTACTGAAGGGCACTGAAGGACACAGTTTGTGAAAGAGCAACACAAACCAGCAGGGACACAAATTCAAGCCCTCACAGTGAGAGTGGGCCCTTGTGACAGTTCTTTTGCAACTGAACGCTATTGCTACAGCTATGCCCTTTCCTTTAGCTTCAGGTCCCTCTATTTTTGTGGCTCTGTGTGTGTATGTGTGTGCACTTATGCACATGCACATGTGTAGAGTGTGTGTGTGTGTGAGTGTGTGTGTGCGCACACGCACATGCACACATGTACATGGGCAGGTGTGCTATGTGGTGGAGGCTAGAGAATCCTGAAAAACAGGCTTCAGGTTTCAGTTGTCTTGGAGAGTTGCTGTCAGTCAGCTCTAACAGGGGTCCCTGCAAGAACATAGAAGGCAGCATAGCCTGACCAGCTGAAAATCCTGTGAGATGGGTCAACTCAAAGGTGAGGGTGTTGTTTTTTAATAGTGTCAATCTTTGCTTTTGGCTGTAGGTAGATACAGTCTCTTTCCCAGAAGGCTCCGTGCCTTTCAAAACAGAATACTAGCATTTTCTCTGCTTTCAGGGGCTTGCTGCCCTGTTTTTTTTTTCTTACACTCATTTGTTTTACTAGTATTGATTTTATACTCCACCTTCCAGCCTTAACTTATTGTCATAACCTACCAAAGCCGCAGAAAACAGTCAGGCTCTTGCAGAAAGCCTGAGGACAATTTAATGGAGCATCTGAGAAAGTCAAAAGGGAGAGTTACTGAAAACGCTTTTAGGGACCTCAGTGTGTGTTAGGTGACTAATTGTGGATACACATGGCACCCGTTCGCCATGCCTCCTTCTATAGTCTGTGTTAAGGCGAGGCAGTGGAGAGACATCCCTGGACAAACACTCAGGGGACTGAAGTGTTGATTTCTAACCCTGCTCTTAGTTAGCTCTGTTATCTGGGGCAAGGTTTTTCACCTGAACCATTGGAAGAATGGAGCTGCTCTTAACAAAAATGGGGAAGATCATTATAGATGAAGCAGGAAGATTTGAGGTGAAAATCAGGAACTTGATTTTGGGTACATTGAAAACTAGTGTCCATGTAAAGATAGAGTATGTAGTTGTCTTATGAGTCTGGAATTTAGCAAGGAGTCTGGGCTGGAAGTATAAATCTGAGGTTTATAGCATAAATGTGGTATTTAAAGCCATGAGACCAAGGGAGATCCCCAATGGAGTGAGTGTTGCTAGGAAAGAGGACCAAGGACTGAGCTGTTTAACGTTTTCATGTTAGAAGATCAGAGAGATGAAGGGAAAAAATATATATACGGTCCAAACGGGAATGTCTGCAAGCTAAATTTGGTCCCTGTACTAGACTAAGTGTTGGGAAATTTCATATGAGTTCGCACCTAAAAAAGACTTCAGGTAACACCTATTTCAAACAAAAATGCTAAACTAAGAACAGATAACCTGTGTTCCAGTCCTGATTTTATGCCGCAGTCAGTGACCTTGACAGATCATTGAACTACTCTGAGCCTCCCTTTCCTGTCTAAAGAGATAGAGAGCTAGAACCGATGATCTCCAACTGTAGACATTTGTGGTTCTAGACATTTTAGAGAGGAAGAAACTGAAGCCCAGGGAGAGGGTATAAATGATTCGCCTAACATTCTGGTATTAGGAAGAAACCACAGGCCACTGTGTCTTCTTCTTCTATATTGTTTTAACCCACGTATGTGTATTAGAATACCTGGGGCACTTTAGGAATACTGATTGCTGGATCCCAAACCTAAAGTATCTCATTTTGTTTGTCTGCATTGGGTTTGGCATTGGTATTTTTGATACTCCTTGGGTAATTGATAACACGCTGCTCTGTCAACAGGGCATGACATTGTCCTGCTAGAAGCTACTATAATTCTCTGCATCTTGACTTGTCTTTCCAACACGAAAATGATCCACTCAATTTTAAACCCTCTTATTCAGATGAAGGAGGAAGATGGCTTTCTAGGACTGGTGAAACCAAAGTAGCAAGTATAAGCTTTCTCTGAAGCTCGGTAAAATGGCATGACCATCGCCTTCTTGAACTCCATTCTAGAGGTGAAATGTTATGGAAAACCATGAAGCCATGGCCTGTGGCGGGGGTGGGCAGGGATTGAGGGAGGGATCATTCTCTCTTACTCCCTACCTTTTGGAATAGATACAAGTTTGTTCCAAAACCAAATTTACTAGGTCACTAAGCACTGTGTCAGGGATAGTACACCAAATGCTATTGCTTTTACTTTAAATGTATGGCAGGCAGAGTAATGCTATCCGCTGTAGAAGCCTTACTGCTTTAGGGTGGCTTCTCAACAAAGCTTTGCCTCTTTGCATACCAGCAGGATATAGGGTTTGTTGATTAAAACCCACATTCTCCATGCATTACAACACTTGGCACTGTCTTTGGGGGAGTGTATGTGTATGTTTACGTATGTATCATACAGATGCATGTTTGCATGTGTATGTGTGGGGTTGTGTGTTTCAAACTGTATTCTAGCATTCACTTTCTCCGGGGAGCATGTGTCTAGGAGAAGAGCCATTTTGGACTAAGACAGGACACAGACATGGACTGTGGAAACACATTATTTACAACCTTACCACACTCACCTGCCATTCTAGTAGTGCCAGCAAAATGATTTTATCATGCATAATGCACTGGTAATTAACCTGGTAAATCTCCTTTGCATGCCTCTTGTCTATTCCATACTTGTTTTTTTAGTGCCCTTTATAACTGTAAATCACTTTCTTAGTTTAGGAGCATAAAAATATATTGTGTATGACTGGTTTGCTCATAAAATTGTCATATTTGATATATTTAAAGATGTGAAGGCCTGGGGGAGAAAAACAGAAAAATTCAGGGGAGAAACCAAGCAAGTCCTCAGAAACAATTGTTTTTTTCCTCTGGGTCTTCATAGCTCTCCTCCACTCAGACGTGCAGCCCATAATAATGAACACAGGCTTGGAATACACTCTGGGATTGCTCTAGGGTGACCAGAACTCAAGATAATTGTAACTTTTAAAAATATAGTTCACCATTGTTTGGAACCATCTATAATTCAATTTACTTTATCGCACAAGCCATGAATAATGCTATGAAGGAAAATGGACGGGCTAGTGCTGCCAGCCTGGTTCAGCATTCCAGAAACACGCAGTTCTATGGATTCAGCCAGTTGATAAGGACAGATTCAAATGGAAATGGTATTGCAGAAGATGTAATCCTGGACACCAACTGGAAAGAATGGGAACTCTATAGTACTTACACTGTGGACATGGAAACGGAGCTGCTGCTGCGGTTTGGAGGGAACTCCCCCCCCCCCCATTCGCTTCCCTGGTGGCAGGCCCCCTCGAGCAGATGCACAATGCTGGTTTGCAGAAGGGAAGATCTGTCGGGGTAAGGAATAGAAAAATCACTGGTAGTCAATTTGGCTCAGCGTAGGTTACAAGGGAACCTATTTAAGGGAAGGTGTATTTTAACACTGGAACTCTCAAAGAATCAGTCATTTGCATTCCGGAGAGATAAACATCTTGGCATTCCAGGTAGTTAATTTAAAATAATGAAGATGAGAGCTATTTTACAGCCTTGGAAAATCATCTACAATTTAAAAGCCACCCCCACTCATTTTCATAATGATCCTACTTCCAAAGAGGTTACTCTAAGAAGGGGAAGGCATAAGTCTTTTCCTCAGTCTATTGTTGATGATGACCTGTGATCATTTTCCCTGCTAGAAAGATCACCGTTTCTTCCCTTGATGTATACAAAACCTGTCAGTCAGTTTGGATCAAGATACTATTTCTATACCCTTTCTTCTCTGAACTCCCACTGAACTACAAGTCTGTACCTCACAGCTTAGCACAAAATTGTTTTTCCATTGTTTCTTATGTATTGATTGTCTCTCCCCCTCCCAAACATACTGCTCCTTGAGGGCAGGGACCATAGCTAATAATTCTTATGTGCCCCCCCCCCAACCAGCACAGTTGGTGTCCAATAAATACTTGCAGTTAGATTCACTGATGGAACTCCTCTAGCTTGAGGAAGAGTGGAAATTCCATCAAATCTCTAAGAGCCAGAGGGGAACTTTGGAAGGATCCATATTATTCATGTGAGAGTGTACACCACACCCTTCTAAAACCAAATGCATCTGTTTAAAATGGACTTCAGTTTCTAGTTTGCTTGAGCATGACATACCCTACTATCCTGACGTTGGCATCATCATAATTTCCTCCTGAAATCTTAGTAATCCATCCAAATGTTTAGGTTTCCTAGAGGGTAATTTACATCTTGGCGAAACCCTAATTATCAAAACCAGACTCACCCTTGAAGGACAAGTGCTATGTTTTTCAGCTATAACGCACAAGGTCTATGGACTCTAGTGAATTTAAAATGTCTTTTATTTTATGAAGGTGACATAATACTTACCCTTCACAGGTGAGATAACGTATTTATTCTCTAAAATTCTATTGCCATCCACCTTAAATTAAGGTACTCAAAATTTTCCATTCATGGACTTTTTCCTCCAAAGCAACACACGGGTCACCCTTAATTCATGTGATTTGTTATTGTCAGAGTGGTAAGTGGTTTTGCTTCAGAACAGTGAAATTGCTTTCTGTGTCCATAAAGTCAACAAGACATACTGTGCTGTAGAAAAAATGGAATTAAGTTAGGCAGATGTGGCTTGATTTTAGACTCACCAGAAAGCACGAGGAGCTGCTTCGTGGTGCCCTGTATTTACAGCTTCTCTCTGGTAATGCCATTCTTCCTCTTGCTCTCTATAGGCATTGACTGTGTCTTTGTGCTATGGTCTGCCTTGCTTTGCTTATAGTCCTGCTATTAATGGATTTGCTTACTTTATATGGTACATTTTTGTTCTTTTTGGATATAAACGTAAAAGGCCATAATAGCCTTGTTAGTATTTATTTCCAGGAAGTCATGTTTCAGTACAATTTCCTCATTACATGACCCACTGATTTTCTGTTTTCCATAGCGGTTTACTGTCCCTACCGGCCCCATTTAGAGTTAAGTGTTTTCATGATGCCAAGAATAACTTCCTCAGCTGTGTTGTCAGTGTTGTTGCCTGTGAGTAAATCTAGCTTACCCCATTATCGTGAAATAAGAGAACTAGTAATTTAGGGTCTGTGTACTCCCTATCTGTGCTCCCTTTTCCACTGGCAGTCTCCACTACCCACCTCTTTCCTCAAACGGTATGGACTAGTACAAAATAAAATTGGGATATTTTAACCAGTTCCAAGAATTAGTCAGACTTTGGCGAGAATCCAGGAGTTGGGAATAATGGTCCGAGTTCCCAGGATTGTAGTGATGATTATTAAATAAACTGAAGTAAGTAAAACACCTAGACTCAGAGTCTAGTAAAATACCTGACTCAGAGGAGGCACTCTGTGAGTGGTAAAGTCCTACCTCCTGCTCAGGCACATAGGATTCTCCGGATGATTGTTGAGAGCCCAGAACCCTCACTTTGACACTCATACCTTTTGCCATGGGTATTATACTCCAGATTCACACTGTCCTTCTTCCTTTGACAAAAACTATCCTAGCTCATCATCAACGTCATCATTATCAACACGTCTTTGTCTTTCTCCCTCAGATCCCATAAAAGGTGACCAACTACTATGATGAATGAATTCAGGGTTGGGACATAAATGGCTGAAGATGGCTTAATAGGATGCTCCTTTTTCATAATCTTGGCATTTTAACAGTTGAACTCTCCCCAAATTAAGATGATTTTGGGAAAGTAAAAAATGAAATCAACCACAACCCTCCCACTTCACCCTTTCCATCCTGCTAACCGCACCTTTGTTATCTTTTTGTAAGAGTGGTCCTGACAACAATACGTCACAAACTTGGTGGGAATGGAGTGGAGCTCCTTTGGCAAATTCTGAGAAAAATGTCCAGAGTATATTAAAGAGCTGTGTAAATTTGGACAAGGCACTATACCTCTCTCAGTCAGAATTTTCTCATTTGTAAAATGAAGGGATTGGATTAAGTGAACTTTAAGAGTCCTTCCAGTTCTGATGTTCTAACGAGTCTGTGAAATCCTGGCTCGAAACTCTAACAGGTGGTACTCTTAGCGTTTAGTATGTTTGCATCACAGCAACAAACAAACACCCCCAAAACCACTCTTATTCAATATCCTTATATTAGAAACTTGATAAAGCCATACAGAGTGCTGGGTATCTTGTGAATTGTTAAAACACACTTTACAAAAACATTATATCAAAGGTGGTTCTTTTTAATTTCTGCAACTGTGACATACTCCTGCTCAGAACAGAAATTTAATGTATTGAGTTTAGCTGCAACCTAAGAACAGAGTATTGAGTTTAGATGCTTAGGGAAAATAAATGTCATCTAATCAGAAATCTCCCCTCTCTAGGGAGATTTGAAGAGTAGTGGGCTCTGGCTACATAATGCCAAAACATCCCATGGCAAGGTTGCAAATGGAGTCACTAAGCCGTTTAGGTTACTTGTCAATCTCCCACCTTACCCTCCCCCCGCCAATTACTGGCCTCACTGGTCTTTCCCATGGAAAGGACTGGTTCTTTCGGCTTAGAGTGAGCTCAATCTGCAATTCTTGTGAAGGCAAAGGGGAAAGTCTATAAAATCGCAAGGGGGGATGTTTGGAGTTTGTGGACTGAAGGGCCGAGAAGGCTGGAGAGGTACATGATTGGAGATGGACATGATTGGAGAGGAAAATGAGTTTGAGACAATTGGTACTTGAAGTGGTCACCGAAAACTCAGAGATGGGAGAGTGGCACATAATTTCCCAGAGTCACTTGGTCCTTGATACTTCAGCTAACAGAGCACAAAAGATGCCCTCTCTTTGCTGCCTGCCTCCCTCTCTCTGCCCACCACGGCTGCAATCAGAAGAACTGAGCGTCTGATGAGTTTCTGTAATAGATGGTGATTACTTGCAGGAGAGTGACTCTCTGTTCCTTCCTTTTCTCTGTGTTTTGATTGTTTAAGTTTTTTCTTTTTTCCAGAAAGAAAGACGTGCAAAGAACCCAACCACCCCAAAACAAAGGATTCTTTGAACTCGTCCTTTCTCCCGACTCTGAACCAGATTGCCTCGCCTTTCTATAAAGCTCTCCAGTGCTTTGTAAAACTAATGATGATAATGATAATAATGAGCTCTTATACTTTCATGGTGCTTCATGCTTTTTGGAACACTTTCACATATATTATCTCATTTGATTTTCAAAACAACTCTATAAAGCGGGTAACGCATAAACCATTATCTGGCTAGACAGATGAGGACACAGGGGCATAAAGAGGTTAAATTATTTACCTAAGGTCATCTGGCTAATTAATGACAGAATCTGCACTGCACCCCAGGTCTCTGGATTGGGAGTTCAGTTGTCTTTCTACAAGAGTGTGTAGCATGGTTATTTTCACAGGTGTGCCTGCTTTAAGACGATTGACCACACATATGAAACAGATAAGTTAGGGAGCGAAGCTTTACTTCGCCAAAAGATTCATGTGCTCTACCCAAGAATTCACTACAGGGCGCTTTTAATTTTCACCTCAGGGCAGGAGCTCCCACAGTGATAAGGGACATACTTGTCAGCAGACAATTAGAAACACATTAATTGTTTGTTTACAAACCAGTGGACTCACTGAGACAAACAGTTTTACTGGTGCTTAAAGCCACAGTGACATCAACAGCAGCTTGACAAAGCATTTTGATTCAGTGATTGTTTTCCACACTCTGGCAGAGGCTCTAATACATTCCACAAGGTGGCCATTAAGGGGTTGTGGAAAAAGCGAAGCCAAACTGTAGCTGTCAGTGCCCCCAAGACAAAACAGAACAAAACAACCACACAGGCTAAATCCAAGGTATCCTTCAGGTTCTTAAGTTGCCCGGTTGGCTCAACTGAGATGACCTACCTGGCAATGTGGGTAGACATCAAAAACTTCTATGTGTCTAGTAATTGATTTATAGGAAATAATTACATTTGCTGCAAATTAATGGGCATATTTGAAGAGAATCAGGTTTAAATTGTGTCTGTGTAATGCACAGACAAGAGACCAATTCAGTAAAAGAAAAAAAAAAAAAAAACCCAGTCAGCCCACTTGTTTGGAATCATGTAGACAAAGCAACCAACTGATTGAATTTTTCCACTTTTCAACCTGTTGCTTTGGCAACGCATAGATGCTACTTCACAAGACAAGTGGTCTTGTGGACAGAAATCTGGGCCCACAGCCAGGGACCAAGGATTGGAGTCCCAGCTCTGCCTCAGGCTAGGGGATCACACAATTTTGCTTAATTTTGTTTTGTTTCTTGAATGTGTTTTTGTGCCTGTAAAATGGAGATGAATGCTTCTTGGCCTGGGTATTATTAGAATATGTACTGTTGCATATGAGAAAGGGTGGTGAGTTCTTTATGAGTATTGCAAGTGTTGTTTTGAATGTGCTCTTGATGTGGGATCACCATTTTTTGGGGGGAGGGATCACCATTTTATTAGTCTGACTTACTGTCCCCATGCAGCAGCCTCATCCTTCCCTTTTTTTAAAATGTATTTATTTATTTTCAGAGTAACAGTACTCATTGTTTTTGCACCACACCCAGTGCTCCAAGCAATACGTGCCCTCTCTATTTCCCTCCACCTGGTTCCCCAACCTCCCACCCCCCACCCCTTCATCCTTCCCTTTTGATGTCTCTTCCATAGCATCTTCATTTTTCTCTTTTGGTCTTTGTAATTCTGTGAGTGGTGAGAACCAGGGTTGCTGTTTCTCTTTGCTGTGGGTACGAGGGTAAAGATTTATGTGTGGTTAGTCTCCCCTTTATCTTGTATATTTTAAAACTTCTATCACAGGGCAAATTTATCGTGGGTTCACAAAATACCCAGCTCTCTGTGACCCTCTGATTTTACACTTGTTTCAGGTGTCGTATAAATAAAATCCAATTGATTAAAGGACCCAGTAGTATTCTATTGACTTTGAAGGATGTGACGTTTATCAATCCCCACTTTGGCAGTAAGATGAGGAGCAACCCCCTCCCTTGCTCCACTGTCCAATATGGTATTCACAAGCCACAGATGACTATGGAGCACTTAACATGGGCCGAGTCTGGGGGCACCTGGGTGGCACAGTCGTTTAAGGGTCTCTCTCTTGATGACGCCTCGTGTCATGATCTCAGGGTGGTGAGATTGAGCCCCGTGTCAGGCACTGTGCTCTCTGTGGAGTCTGCTTGAAGTTCTCTCTCCCCCAACTCATGCTCTCTCAGTCTCTCACTCACATCCATCAGTCGAACTTTGAAAAAAAGCACGTGATGAGTCTAAATTGAGATGTGCTCTAAAAGTAAAATATACCCTGGATTTAGAAGGTTTAGTACAAAAACATGTAAAATATCTCATTAAATTAAAAAGATTAATTACATGTCAAAATGATGATACTTTGGATGTCGTGGGTTAAATAAAGCATATCTTCTGCCAGATCAGCTCTCACTTCTGCCCTTAGAGATTCTATGTTGCCACTAATGGTTTTCTCCAACCTAGCCATTGCCTGGATAATTGTTACCCTGAATTCCCTTTCTAACATACTGTTTATGTATATCCAATAGTTCTGTGGCAGAGGGCACAGTCCCTGAATTTTTCCTCTATTGGGTGTTCCTCTTCCTAGTCATTTTGGTAAAAGGTGGTTGAGGGGATGTAGAGCTGAGTATATCAACTGTGATCCAGGCAAGTACACCTCTCCATGAATGATCTCCTGCCCCCGTAGAGATCCAGAAGTGTATAATCTTACATCTCAGACTGATTTCATGGGTGTTCAGAGTATTTTGGTAGATATTTAGCTCAATTCAGGGGACCAGTTGAAACAGGGTCTCCTTCTTCTCTGCCATCTTGCTCCACCCCTCTAAATAAAACATATTAAGATTATTCTTACCTGCTTCTTATGTTTTTTTTTTTTTAACGTGACTATTAGAAAGCTTAAAAATACATATGTGACTCAGGTTACAGTTCTAGTGGCAGGTGCTGTCTTAGAACAGTTTTGTGAAGGCCGTGCAGTACACTTTGAGGAATAATGTAGCTTTGACTTCATATAGCCCTTCTTCAGTATATCTGAACTCCACGTTGGAGTGCTCATTCCTCAAGGGCAGAGATCCGTTTTCTCTTGATGTTAGCCCATAGCCCCAAACCTTGTGCTGATAGTGTAATAGGTGCTTGCAAAAGTTTGGTGAATGAATCAAGGAGTGAAAATCAGTTGAATGTCCCTGGGGGATGGGGCGTGGTTCTGTTCTGATGGTTATTGTGTAACAACTGGTGCTCTTCACTGAATGCCTGTTCTGGCCCTGGACTAGGCTTTGTGAGAGATGCCTTCAAGGAAATTACAGCTAAATCAGAGATGCAAATTATACCACACAAGGGAGCTGATAGCTGCCATATTGCACAAAAGACCGTAGAAATATGGTAAACATCAGAGGAGATGTATCAGTGGAAGAAGGTTTTGGGTTTTTTTTTTTGTTTTTTGTTTTTTTTTTAAGAGACTCAGCACTAAAGCTGGGTCTTAAACAAGGACAGATAGGATTTGTCTAGGTCACAGGTCACAAACTGGTAACCACTTTTGTTTGACCCTTATAGTTATAAAAAATAGTGGCCAGAACTTTGAAATTGGGAGATTGCACATAAAGACCTGGATTTCTGGGTATTTTAATTTTTAAATTTTCTTATTTTTTAAATGATTTTTAAAATTTATTTGACAGACAGAGAGGGTACAAGCAGGGAGAGTAGTGGGCAGAGGGAGAAGCAGAGCCAAAGGCAGATGCTTAACTGACTGAGCCACCCACACTCCCCTCTGGGTGTTTTATAAAGGCTGGAAGGTCTGTCAGCCTTGGGTATTATCATGGCAATTGTGCAGGACTCAGTAGTAGTTGCCCTTTTTGGAAGAAGCATGCTCTCTATATTTTGACCCACTTGCCATCACTCTCTACTATCTTACACTCGGCCTATGTGACCAATTTGTATTTACCTTCCTGACCCCAGTAGGCAGAGAAAACAGCATAAACAAAAGCTTGGGGAAAAGAAAGCATGAAGAAGAGTTTTGTCAACTGTAGTAGTAACGGGAGAGGTTATCTATTTGTGCCCAGTCTATGTGGCCGAAATGAAGACATTTGCTTGTCCAAATTCTAGTATAGTGGTAGCAGGATGTAAGGAGAGAATGCAAGCACATCCTATTTGTCCCCATGTGCTACTTACTTTTACTAAACCAGTATACCAGGTCTGAGAATTCAGGATCTCTGTGACCAAACTGATCATTTGCCTAAACGTGGCAGAGAAAGGTATACTTGAACTAGTTGGCTGGGCAATGATGGGATTACATGGCAATACTCTGTGTAGTTGGAATCAGATGAAATGTTCAGCTGTTTATCTTAATTCTCAGTTACAACCCTAACTCTGATTTAAGTCATCCAATTTTTTTGTAAGGTTGATATCATGTTCCTGGAAATGTACCGCTAAATGCCAAAATTATCATTGTGGCTGAAAGCTACATTCCACCCTCATGCCATAAACATGTACTGATGTTAGTATTTTTTTTTAAGATTTTATTTACTTATTTGACAGAGAGAGATAGACAGAGAGGCAGGCAGAGAGAGAGAGAGGGAAGTAGGCTCCCTGCTGAGCAGAGAGCCGGATGCGGGACTCGATTCCAGGACCCTGAGATCATGACCTGAGCCGAAAGCAGTGGCTTAACCCACTGAGCCACCCAGGTGCCCCTGTTAGTCTCTATTTTTGAAGACACCAGAGGACCCTGGAACTCACTCAGGGTGGTAGAATTTGTCTGGATTTGTCATATCCCATATGCCTCGTATGAAATTTCTCACCTTCATCAGAAGAGGCAGATACTGGAGTGCAAGCTCTGATAGATAACCTGATACTGAGAAAACAAGTAGTTACTTCTATGACAAGATATTTTATCCAGAAATGGGTAATCTGTAGTAAAAGCAGGTGATTAGAAGTCATCGTTCAAACATAGCAATGTTTACTAAAGTGGTCAAGAGCAATAAACCTGTTTTTAAAGAAAAATCCCACTTCTAGAGTGGTATTCAGTTCATGTCCATTGCCTCGATGTTTTGGTCAAGTGTCAAAGCAACAAACACAAATCGATTTCAGGCTGAATTAACTCTCTCTTTGCAGAGGCCTTGCAATAGTCCAGTGAAGTGTGGAAAAGCTCCCCCTGCACCTTTTCTCTTTCCTACCGAGACACTAAACGTGTTTGGGTTTCGTACGGCGTTGCAAGAAATCACCAAGGATAACAGAATAGGGCTACTTTCAGATGAACAAAGTACCCAAGTTTTTAAAATCTTGCTCAAGATGACAGATCCTTTCATTCACTTGTGCATACATTTTGACACAGTGAGAGAGAAAAACAAAACAAAACCAATAATCACTTTTCACTGCATAAGTGAGAAAAATGAAGAGCAACAGGGACTGATAGCCTTATAGGGAATGTTTATTTTATTTTATTTTATTTTATTACTATTTTAGCCCTGGTGGAAAAGGATGGCATTACTCTAGAACATAGTTCTTGACCTCCAGATCCTTTTTGGCATTTGGCTTGTATCAGTTTCTGATAGGAAAAGGTAGGGGAAGTGCACATTTTTCTAAATCGCTGTGTGGTCACAAACTTGCAGCTGGCCGTGTCTAATCAGTCAAGAAGCCAAACCAAGAATTCCATCCAAATGGAATGTCTGAAAGTATAAACTCTTGGTGAATATAAAATTAATCCAGTCTAGAAAAATTGGTAGGTCAGTAGAAGTCAGGTCAGGAAAGGAAGTTTTTAGAAGAAAGTAAAGCTGAAGCCCAAATGTATGTGGATTTTGGCAGATTTTCTTGCTTTCTCCTGTGCCCCTTCATGCAGAGGTCTATGTCTCAATATACAGATCTAGGTGCTCCTGCTGAGATATGAAAATAAAGAATGAAAGAGAAGTAGATTCCTCCCTGGCCTCACTCTGTTGAGGGGAGTTCAGGTTGATGCAAGGGTTATGTGAAGAGTCAAGTTTTACATCTTGTCTGAAACACGAGCTGTTGGGATTTCAACACATTAGGAGCTGGGTATAGTTTACTAGTTACTAGCTAGTACCTTGGAACTTCGTGATAGTCTTGTCTTGATAGAATGAACTTAACTTGGGGCTAAATCAACTAGTTATCTTCAGTTTATCAATGACCATTAAGAGCAGAGTATGTGAAAGTACTTAAGATTTGTTTTTATTGGCAAGCAAGAGTGAAGCAGAGCGTGGTGCGTTCGAAAAAACACAAGACTGGGAATGGTAATATCCATGTTCCTTTTCCAGTGTCTATAGCCCTCACTAGGTCTCTATTTCCTTGTTGTAAAGTGAGGGTGTTAGAGTTGTGTGGGGGCTAGTCTACACAATAATAGCTCTGAATTACTGTAATTTCAAGAAAGGCACATTTGGAGATATGGAGAAGAATATGAGGAATCTGTTGATTTATGATTTTTTTCATATGAAACAAGTCTGCTGGTTTAGTTGAAGATGAAGCTGGTCGATTTTAAAGGTTACTACAGATTACAGGTAACTCTTCCTCTTGTCATTCAACGGTGCACTTCCTGGTCCTCTTTTACCAGACTTATGTGTACAAGTTAACAAATCAAGGAATAAGGAACTTGGTCTGTTTAAGCATCAGACTCATAAATCATGGGCAGACAATCTACTCACTCTCTACTGTCTTCCTGCTTTCTGGGATACCTTCTGCCATTAATCTTGCCTGCACAATGAAGGCTGCCATTCAAGATGGTATAACAAAAGGGGCCAGGTGTGAGAGCCAGAAGAGTGGGATTATGTGCTAGTTCTGTTATTGATTTTTTCCAAAATGTTAGATGCTTTTGTTCTTATTTTTGTCTATAGAGTGAGGATCCCAGATTAAATTATGACTGGTGTTCTTCTCTGCCCCGCAAATTTCTGATTCCTTTTTTTAACATTTTTTTATTTATTCATTTGAGAGAGAGAGAGAGAAAGAGAATCTGTGACAGAGGGGGAAGTGAGACAGAAGGAGAGGGAGAAGCAGACTCCCTACTTGATCGCAGGACCCTGGAGTCATGACCTGAGCCAAAGGCAGATGCTTCACTGACTGAGCCACCCAAGCATCCTCCAAATCAGAGATCAAATCTTTTTTAGGAGATGGAGGTACCTGTGAACGTTTACCTTTCTTTCATGGTATACAGAGGAGAAGCATGATTAACAAACCTAGCCTTAAAAAAGTTGTGCTGGGGGATGGGCAAATTAATCTCATGCTTACACAGTTCAACTCATATAGTTACTATCTGAGGAAAAAAAAAGGAAAGCCAGATGAGCACAGTATCTATACCATAGTTCATTGCTTTGTCCTAAATCATGGGAGTTTGTTTATAACCTTTTTTTCCTAATCCTTTCACAGAGAGGAAGTTGTACCAGTGTCAGCTTCCAGATCACCTCAGAAGTCCAAAGTGGAAGGTCTCCAAGGCTCCCCTTTTCCTCAGGGAGTCTAACTCCAGCTACCTATGAAAACTCCAACATATCCATTTATGAGGTAGGCTATTCAACAGCTATCTTACTTGTTGCCTTCTTCGTTTTTAAAATGAGACAGCGATTTAGGACTTAGTCTTTGGGTAAAAATATTGAGGCTTTTGGAAAGTCTTTCCAGTTTTTTGTTCGCTATCCACTCATGGACTTGTGTCGTTAACCTTTTGGACAATGATTTTCCTCAACAACTGCTCTACTTATTTATAATTTCATTAATCTTTCAAATCCATCTATTTATTGTGCATGTGAAAAAATAGTCAGGGGGTGCCTGGGTGGCTCAGTCAGTTAAGTGTCTGCCTTCGGCTTGGGTCGTGATCCCAGGGTCCTGGGATCGAGCCCCATATCAGGCTCCCTGCTCAGTGGGGAGCCTGCTTCTTCCTCTCCAGCTTCCCCTTGCTTGTGTTCCCTCTCTCACTATCTCTCTCTGTCATAAATAATTAAAAAATAATTAAAGTCTTTAAAAAAAAGTCAGCAGATCCATACAGTTTATCATGTCATTCATTCTAGAAGATAGGGTATAATAATAGAAGAAATGACTTCCTGGCTTCCTGACTTCCTGAGTCACCTGTTTGTGATGGAATGTCTAGAAATATGTTTGTGTAGAGTTTTGGGCAACCCCTTCCCTTCAAATTCTAGTTGTTCTTCCTATACCTGTTATCCTCTGACATTATTGAAATCTTTTAAAAATTATTTCTTTTTTTCCTCAGCCTGTGCTGTTTATTGGAGTAACAGGTGACCTTCTGCTGTGTAAAATGGAAATCTTTTTTTTTTAATTTCACTTAAGTTTCTGTCTTTCAAGTTTAAGAGGCCACCCCTGGCCCCTTGTTCTTAGATACTGGAATTTGGCAACCAGAACAAATCTTGCAACAGCTGGAGAGATGAACTGTTTCTTCTCAGCAGGAAAGAGTTAAGCAAGGGGTAAGAGGGAAACTAGTCCCTCCTGAGTGATGCCTTTCCAGTGTGGTTTCCTTGTTTTGTTTGAAGATACTCCCAAAAGAAGCAAACACTTTCAACTTCAATAGTAACTACAAAGAAAGTCCAAAATAGGACAGAATGAGTTTTTTGACTGGTGAACGTATTGAATTTTCTGAGTGAGTGCTCTCCTCCATTGGCCAAATAATTGCCAGATGCCTAAACGCCAAGACTGGCATGGTTTATATTTGCTCAGTGTACCTGAGGGCTCTGACTTAAATTTGTAGCAGGAAACCTCCGGATCTTGCCTCGAAGCTCATTGACTCAAAGAGGAGATTTGCTTCAAGTGTAAACTTGCAGTTTTGGGGAATTGACAGCTCTACTCTCTCAATGACCAAAACCAAGATAATCACTTAGCTTTTAAATGTCAAATGCAGTGGGCTGATGGCTTTATGAGTATACGGACACTGCTAAGATTCTGAAATAAATTTCAGTAACTAGGGTGGTCTCTTCGTTTTTTATCTGTAAAATGAGGGGTTGAACCAAATTTTTAATCATGGATACTCATTGGAATCTCCATGGAAACCTGAAAAACATACCTGTGCCTAACCTCTGCCACTAGTAACTATGATTTGGTTGGTATGGGGTGGGCTCAGGCATTGGAATTTTTTTCAAGATTCCCTGTGTATGTAGCCAGGGTTGGGGATGGATGGATGAGGGGTTTTTTTTTTTTTTTTTAAAGATTTTATTTATTTATTTGACAGATAGAGATCACAAGTAGGGAGAGACGCAGGCATAGAGAGAGAGAGAGAGGAGGAAGCAGGCTCCCCGCCAAGCAGAGAGCCCGATGCGGGGCTCGATCCCAGGATGCTGGGATCATGACCTGAGCGAAAGGCAGAGGCTTAACCCACTGAGCCACCCAGGCGCCCCGGGTTAAGAGATCTTGAAGGCCTCTTCTGGCTCAGATATACTATATGACTCTCTGACGCTGTGGAAGAATTTATGTATCGAGTTGTGGTATGCTTTGTTTGGTGGAGACAGAAGGTTATAGTGTAGAATTGAGAAGGGGAAAAAATAAACATCTGTACATAACTGGCCTATAAGAATCTGTCAGATATTTCCACCTCTTGGAAGGAGGCAGAGAGCTGAGTTAGTTCCCATAATGACTATTGCTCAGTCAGAGCATGAGGATTTCTCAACTGTCGAGGCCAAAGGGAGCCTTTATCTGCACAAAAGAAGGGTGGTACTGAGAGTAATACCACACCATGAAGTCAAGATTAGGCTGATGGCAGGGTGTGAAGGAAAACCGCAGAAGAGGAAAACTGCCTGTCTAGAGCTGAAGAGGACTGTAGGAAGGAGCGTAAGTTAGTTGAACCAACAGATCAAACAAAGAGGTTCAGTGTGCTTTCTGAAATGGTCCTCTGTTGGGAGTGTTTTTTTTTGTTTTGTTTTTTTTTTGTTTTGTTTTGTTTTGGTTTTTTTTTGTATATTTTATTTTCATTTTATTTATTTTTTTCAGTGTAACAGTATTCATTCTTTTTGCACAACACCCAGTGCTCCATGCAAAACGTGCCCTCCCCATTACCCACCACCTGTTCCCCCAACCTCCCACCCCTGACCCTTCAAAACCCTCAGGTTGCCCCAACCTCTGTTGGGAGTGTTTTAAAGAAGATTCGTTATCTAGATTCTGTGTGAAATAAATCAGCTTTTCATAAGAATTGTCACTGGAATGTCTGCAAGTTCCAGCTAATGGGCCTGGAGGAGCAGATGACTAATAGCAAAGGACAGGTTTCCCAAAGGACAGGAATTTCTATCAGTGATTCCCACTTGGATTCCACACAGAGATGCATCCCTACCTTAGCAACTGGACCAGAAAATCCACCCTTCTTTCATAGATTCTCTTTGAGAGAGGAGAGGAAAGCCAGGTGAGCAGACCACTGGGAAGAGAAAACTCCCCAGATCTGGTGGGAACATGTCACCGTCTGCTCTGATAGCCACAGTCTAGGGGAGAGGGGCAAGATGGGCATGAATGCAACCCTGATAGGCTCAGCGAGAACTCACTGAACTTACCCTTCCTCCTAATCTCTGACTCCTTCTGCCTCTCAAACTCTCCCTATGTTTTCCCCTTTGTCTCCTTTCTCTCACCCCTCTCCCCGCACAGCCTCCCCATCATCTTCCTTTCCCAGAGCCTTTTTTCTTCTACTTTCCCACCTTCTTCTATATCTCCTAGAGCTCTGTCTCCACGCACCTCCACCATCTCCTTTCCACCAACCACTTCTCTCATCACAGATTGTCTAGCTCTGTCCTTTAGAAAACTGGGGCTCAGACCAACAAAGTGGTTGCTCTGAGGCCACCCCTGGATTTGCGGCACAGCCAGATCCAGGACCTAGTTCTCTTGACTCTTAGTTAATGCTCCGTGGCCTTAGTGCAAAACTGATGGACTTTAAATTACTTCTAAAAACTTTAGTGGCTAGAGTTGGATGTTTCTTCCTCTTAATTAAAAAGTGAATGATGAATGAAGTATTTTATCATTCTCTCTCTTAAAAGAAAAAACAAAACAAATAATGCATGTGTGGTGAAGATAAAACCTGCCTGTTTCCTTCCTTTTCCTCATTATTCATGAAGTAGGACACACACAGACTCAATAAAAATCTGTTTATAAAGTTTGTGAGAACTATTTAAATCTTAAAATAAATACACACAAATCCCCCAAACCAAAGAAAGCCATGAGAGAAAAGAGCAATAAAGTAGAAAGTGGAAAGTGGAAGACCTTGGTTCTGTTACTACCTAGCCTTCTGACCTTGGGCAAGTCACTTCATCTCTTTAGACTTCTGTTTCTTTACCAAAATATGAAGGGATTAGAACAGGGATACCCAAGACTCTTTCCAGCTCTCAAATTTGATGATTTGGCTGGGGGAAAAAAAAAGGCCGGCTTAATTATCTCTAAAAGGTAATAAGCCAGAGAGAGGCTAATCCCTCTCTGCAATAAGGCTGACTCCAGGAAGACAGTATCAGGTACTGGTTAGAGGCAGAGTTAGGGTTGCCAGTCCTGATGTTCAGGTTGTGCACTGCACAAGGGCATCCATATTTAAGAGGGTACTATTCACATTACAGACATGTACTAACTTAGAGTGGTGCAGGGTTGGGCAGAGAGGTTCTGACCTCCAGGCTAGCTCAGAAACAAGGCAGTGGGGGTGGGGGTGAGTTCTCATAGCTACATTTATATGTGTACACTCGACTATGCATATACATAGCCTCTGGTAAAATAAAACATATGTGCACCTTATTATATGCTATCTTGACTATTTCCCAGGAGTTTTTTGAGGTTACTCCTTTCTTCTGCCTAATATTCTTGGAGGTCCAATTTCAGCTTCTCTCCTCCACTTCTACAGCCTGACTCCAAACCTGACAAAGAGGCTCCACCTGGCAGGCAGGGGTTGGTGGTATGCAGACCAGCCATGCTGCCAGTGGAATGTGTTCCCTGGTATCTGGAGGATGTAAGAGTAAATGAGGGCGTGGCACATGCATGGATGTTTTCAACCAGGGCTGCCGCCCAACATCGCCTGGGTGCCACCAGCTGTAAAATTATATTCTCACATGTTGATTTGTTTATTCATTGTTCCTCGTGGGAAAATACCCTTTCTAATTAGCACAAAGGCACCTTAACAGCTAGTAGTGACAGTGGCCACGGAAAATGGTTGCAAAGGTGCTGGAAAGGCTTTATTGCCCACCACTATATCCCGCAAGTTTGCTGGTTTTGTGAATTCCCAGTTAGAATTTTTGTCTTTTGGCTGAAACCTTGGCTTTGATCCCTGTAGAGAGCAAAGTCCCCTGAAGGCTAAGCCTTCGAGCTCGAGCTCGGGTCTGGCCCCCTGACTCCTATGATTAAGGAAGCTAAGTGTCGGGTGGAGCCTGAGAGCCTTTCTAACCAGTTCCCAGGTGACTGTGATGCAGCTGGTCTGGGACCAGGCTCAGAGAAATTCCCAGCAAGAGACCAGGAAGGCTGCCTTTCATGCTTGGCCATTTTGCTGCAGGCAGGTGCGGATCCTGGACTAAACTTGCTGGACTCTGTGGGCACTGAACCTGGCTGGCACAGTTCTGCTCAGCTGCCAAAGACCTCCAAGAGCCATTCCCTAGTTAAAGGGTTTCAAGCTCCTCGGCTCGAAGATGCCCTCTAACCCAGAGTGTGGGTGTGGAACTCAGATGCCCGAAGCTCCCGTTACTAGCCTTTGCCTCTGGCAGGCTCCAGATGCAGTGCTACAGCTGGATATATTCCTTAATAAGAGAATGCTTACACTCTCTTCCTGGAATTTGACTGCACAGAGCTCTCTGCTTTATTCTCTCTCCTTGCCGACAAATTGGTGCAGCCTGAAATGGAATCTCCAGGCTATAGGTAATAGATGTGAAAGCACTTTGAAGGGTAAAGAGCGCTGTGAAAATGCAAGGCATTATTATTATTATCAGGGAGAAAAAGGAATCTATATTTGTATTGCTTTTCTAAAAAAATTTGGGTCGGACAGAAATGAAATAGGGCTTGATGACTGATTAGTCCTTGAGGCTATGAACAGAGAAGAAAATTATCAATCAGGTGCTGATGTTAAAGTAAAGACAATAAAATAATTGTTTTTGACTTGACAGCAGCCTTAGAAATAGAGGCTTTGTACTTAAAAAGTCAGAAATAGACTTCTGAAAGAGTCTAGTTTACACATATTACTAAGGTAGTACATTTGTGCATCCAAATAACAAATGTTTAATCTACACTAAAGCCAACTGGTTTATGATTGAAGCATAAGAGGCCCCCAAAATAGCCTGGCCTAGAGGAGAAAAATGGAGCAAGGTAAATGCAGAAAACATTTGCTGCATTACATCTCCCACCATGGATGCCTGAAGGCAGTAAGAATTGCAACCACCAACCATCATCATTAATTGTGGCGAACCCAGTGCTACATCACTTAGCTATGAATAAGTGAAATGACCTAGCACTTTCTACAGTTAGTGAAAGGAGTCATTGCAGACAACAATATCTTTTCTTTTCTGAAGTCTGCCTATCTGCTGTGGTGTCCCTGTCTTTAGTTAACTGGAATTTTTACCATTCATTTCTTTGCATGACCTCATTTTTAAAGATTTGATTTATCTATCATCTATCTGTCTATCTATCAACTATCTATTTATTAGGACAGAGAGAGTGAGTGATAGGGGGAGGGTCAGAGGGAGAGGGAGAAAGAAACTCAAGCAGACTCTCCGAGGAGCATGGAGCCTGATGCTGGGCTTTATCTCACCACCCTGAGTTCATAACCTGAGGAGAAATTAGGAGTCTGATGCTTAGCTGACTGAGCCACCCTGGTGTCCCTGCGTGACCTCATTTTTAGCTCAGATACAGTGTGTCCATGTGGTGGAGCGTGATGGAGGAAGAACAAAGCCTGTTTGGGTTGATGATCTGATTATAAACCCTTCATATGGAAGGGACATTGCTCTAGAGCTGTTGGCAACTAAGTCTCATCACTCTTCTCTGCCTTTTCTTTCTAGGGTGATTGGGTGTGGCTGAAAAAGTTCCCCTTTGGAGGTTTTGGAGACCTTAAGCCCATCAAATCCAGTGCAAGTGACATGTTTGAAATGGTATGAGAAATCTTTGTTTATGTACATTCCCACTAAAACCAATCCTTTCTCCAAAGTAACTAACACCAGCTGTTAGGAAGACCCTTAACAAGTCAGTGTGGGGAATACTGCGACTGTCTTGATATGACCATGTGATGCTATGGCAGAAATATGGACTCTGAAGTCAAAGAGACATGAAGGATTCCCTTCCTAGCTCTACCCACTTAAGAGCTATTTTAACTTAGGCAAGTCACCTAAACCCCTGGGTCTTACTTTCCTTATTTGTAAAGGAAGTATATTAATGTCTACTTCCAGGGTTGGCATGAGGATTAAAAGAGACAATACACGTATAGCATCTTGCGCATTTCCTGACATATAACTTCTTTGTAAAATGGTTGCTATTATGATTATTATTAAGTACATATCCCATAATCATTCAGAATCTCCAGTTGCCAGGCCTAGAAAAGTCATCTTGTAATTATGACTTGCATAAGAAAAATGGTGATTTCCCAAGTCCCACTGATTTTGTTTAAAGAGTCCTTGGGTGGTTTGTTTAAGGGAGCAGTGTGTAGATAAGGCAGGGATGAGGAGGATTCCAGCCAAACCATTTAAAATCTTGGCTCCTTCTTGAGCTTTGAGTCTATAAAAGATTCACAGAGACTGTCTCTGGTTCCTTCAGATTCAGAAGAGTGGGAGTTTTAGAAAGTAATAATGGATTTCTTCACATCTATGAAGCAGGCAACTTCAAATCAATCCAACAGGTATGAATCAGACACCTGCTACATCCCAAGCACTGTACAAGTGATAAAACAAAGGAGAGGAGGAAATGGGAGATATGTGGCTTACCGTGGACAGAGTGCATCCCAGGGATCAGATGAGATGCTGTGATTTGGTATTTCTCTTAGGTGTGGTTTTGATGTTGGCGCTGACGTTAAAATAATGAGAGATGAAATCAGAAGGGCGACCAACATCAAAGCTAGAATAGGTAATCCCACACTGGTTTGATGATCCAGGATGCTATACAGAGAGCTAACTTCAAAGTTGGATACCTAAGAGGGTCAAACTTAGGGGAAATAAGATAGGTATTGACCCAAGATAGAATGTGTCCATGACTTTTGGGTAACTTTTGATTTTTATATGATCTCAAACTTATAAAAGTGCTGCAAGAATAATTCAAGGTATTCCTGTATACCCTACCCAGATTAAGCAATTGTTCACATTTTGCCTACTTTTCATTCTCTGTAAGCTTATGTATATTATTTTTTCTGAACCATTTCAAACTAAGGTGTAAACATCCCACCCTTTAACTTCTAAGTACATCAGTGTGTATTTCCTTTAAAAGGCATTCTTGTATGTAACTATGGTATAATTATCAAAATTGGAAAATTGAACATTGATATAATAATATATAACTATTGTCCATATTTTAATTTTATCCATTTTATCAATGGTCAAAATAAATGGTAGCTAATTTTCCAGTTTCCAGTTTCCAATTTTCCAGTTTCCAATCCAGGATCACGTATTATATTTAGTTGTCATGTCACCTTAGTGCCTTTCATTTGGAACAGTTTCTCAGCCTTTCTTTGTTTTTTCTTCACCTGGATTTTTTGGGAAGAATTCAGATCAGTGATTTGGTAGATAGTCTCTCAGTTTGGGTTTATCCCATGTTCCTTGTGGTTAGATTTAGTTTATGCATCTTTAGCCAGAATACTAGAAAAGTGATGTTATGCTTTTCAGTACTTTTTATCAGGAGGCATACAATATCAATTGTCACATTGTGATGTTAATTTTGATTACTTGGTTTAGGTGGTTTCAAAATCTACAAAATCTCTCCAGTATAGTTACTGTCTTTTTCCCATTGTAATTAGCACATAATCTGTAAACTGATACTTTAAGTTTGTGTAAATATCTTGTTTTTCATCAAACTTTTGCTCACTAGTTTTAGGACCCATTGATTTTCTTTTTTTTCTCTCTCTCTCTTTTAAACATTTTCAACATTTTAATTCAATTAATTAACACGTAATGTCTTATATTGGTTTTAGAGGTACCCATTGATTTTCTAACTCCAGTATTCTTTCTGTGTTTATCAGTTGGTGTTGTAAGAAAGAGCCTTACCTTTTCTACTATTTATTTATTCATTTATTTATATCAATGTGCATGTACCGATTTAAATTTTATTCAAATCTATCATCTATCTAAAACCATGAATTTATAGTAATACTTCTAATTATAACTGAATGCCACAGAGTTAATTTTGTCCTTTCCCTTTTCCATACGGTGACTCCATTCTTAAATAGTGAGAAAACTGGCTCCCATTATTCTCATAACATCTTTTTACATGTCCCCTTACTGACTCACGTGGCCATATCAGGTGCAGATAACAACTCAACTCTAGGGACAAGGCCAGAGTTTTCCAGAATTTATCATGTGAAAGGCCCCAATTCCTTTCTAGTACTTTTATAAAGCAGGAGATAGAACTCACTGGGCCATCACTTTGTGTCCAACACTGCACATAAGTTAACCACTTATGTGCCTTCATGATGTTAAAATGTTGGGACTGGATACTAGAAGCCAGACTGGAAAGCGATCTTGGTGAGCCAGCTATAGAAAGGAGCCCCTCACAGTGAGATGGATGTTGTTGAAAGGCAAACAGTTGGCGTTTGAAGGCCAAAGGACTGATAACTTTCAACATCCCTTTAGGGCCTTAATTTCTGCAAAAGTGTATGTAGGAAAATCAAGCTGTATATCCCAGGCTCATGCTCTTCACAACCATCTACAACTGTCTGGCATATTTCCTGTGCCACCTAATACCTCGGTTACTTTGTTTTTTTGCCATATAATCTCTAATCATCTTTTTTTCCACTCCACTTTGGCCACCCACTGCTATTATTATACCCTGGGCTCTGTCATCATCTCTAATTGCTACTGAAAATGCTTTGCCTCCAAAATCATAGATTCAGACATCATACTCTGACTGTATCCTCCCTTTGTTTCACCTGTGCCTGTATTTTACATCAGGTCTTCCTGCCTACTGACCTCTGCTTTCTTCCAACCCACAAACTCTTCTTTTCTTTTCTTTTGTGTTAATTTTGTGTTAATTTTAGATTCCATAAGCCATCATTTGAACACATTCTTATTTCTCACTTTCTGGTCAAACATATCTGCAAAATTCAGATTCTGGACAATCTTAACTCTTGACTTTCTCTGTGCTCGCACTCGAATAGCTAAGTATTGTGGCAGAAAGTCATGCAATAAGGTATATTGTTTTCACTATAAATTCATGTTTTTCTTCTTAAAATGTTTTTTTTTACCACTGTCTTTTAAGTCCATTATACTTTGTTAGTTTGCTTTCTACAACTCATACTTCAGAGATTTTTCCATGCTCCTTCAACCTCCAATGTTCTTTTCCTCTATTTTGACTATTACCATCCTGCTCCAAACCACCATCAACTTCCACTAGAGCTAATGCAATTATCTTTTTTTTTATGAAGATGAGTAATTTTCTAAAAAGCCATTTTAGGCTCACCACAAAATTGAATAGGAAGTGCAGAGTTCCCATATGCCTGCTGCCCAAACTACACACTTGGCCTCCCTTACTATCAACATCCTGAACCAGAGTGGTACATTTGTCATAAATGATGAACACCTTGATACATCATTATCACCCAAAGTCCATAGTTTACTTTAGAGCTCACTCTTGGTGTTGTATTTTCTGTGGGCTTTGACAAATGTATAATGACATGTATCTACCATAATAGTAACATGCAGAATAGTTTCAATGCCCTAAAAATTCTCTGTGCTCCACTTATTCATACCTCCCTCTCCCTAATCCCTGGCAGCCACTGGTAATTGTCTTTTAACTACTCTCTCCACATCTACTTTTATCACTCTCAAATCTTTTCTCCATTTTGCAAAGTGGTCTTTTCAAAATAGAATCTGATCTTGTCAGTTTTCTACTCAAATCTCTTTAAATAGATGCCTATTACTCTTTTCTTTGTGTGACGATTTTAAATTACAGGTTCAATTTCTGGAAGAGATAGTGGACTATTAAAACCTTTTATTTCCTTTTGTACCACTTCTGGTAAGTTATGGCGTAAAAGACAATTGTCCATTTCATATACGCTGTGAAACTGACTGGCACAAAGATGTACCTAATATGCTCATGCAATCTTCTAAGTAGCCTTGGGATCTATAGTGATGCCCCCTTTTCATTCTTGATATTGATAATTTGTGTTTTCTCCCTCTTGATCAGTTTTGCTAGAAGACTATTGATTTTTTTTAAATCTTTCCCAAAGATCAATTTTTGGTTTTGCTGATTTTTCTCTAGTGTCTGTGTACTTTCTATTTCATTGATTTATATTGCTATTTCCTTCATTCTACTTTCTGTGGTTTTTTTAAAAGATTCTTTTATTTAGTCATTTGAGAGAGACAGAGAGCAAGCAAAGCATGAGCAGGGGGGGAGGGGCAGAAGGAGAGGGAGACACAGACTCCCACTGAGCAGGGTGCCCCACACATGGGGCTCCATCCCAGGACCCAGGATCATGATCTGAGCTGAAGGCAGACACTTAACTTACTGAGCCACCCAGGCACCCCACTTTCTATGTATTTAATTTGTTGGTCTTTCTAATTCTTAAAACTGGAAACCTTCCTTATGTTCTAATATAGTCACTTAAAGGTAGAAAATTCCTTCTAAATACTACTTCAGCTATCTCCTGGAAATCTTTCTTTTCTTTTTAAAAACTTTTTATTATGGAAAATAGCAAACACATATGAAATAAGCAGAATAATATAACCAAACTCCATATTCCCATCATCCAGCTTAAAAAAATTACCAACATTCTACCATTATTTCATCTCTAACTTGGTTATTATTGCTATTGTTATTATTTTGCATTTGAAGTACTATTATATACATTGAAGTGCCTATATTATAGATATATGATTTTGATAAAAGGATATGCCCATATAGTCTAGATGGTTATCGTGATATGGAATAGGGATCAGCAAACTATGGCCC
Organism: Meles meles; assembly: GCF_922984935.1. Lineage (NCBI taxonomy): Eukaryota > Metazoa > Chordata > Mammalia > Carnivora > Mustelidae > Meles > Meles meles. The sequence goes on along the minus strand of NC_060087.1, from coordinate 91,509,839 downwards.
ATGCGCCAAATCTGTCCATAGCCTGTTTCTTTTTTAAAGATTTTATTTATTTATTTGACAGAAAGAGAGAGATCACAAGTAGGCAGAGAGGCAGGCAGAGAGAGAGGGGGAAGCAGGCTCCCCACTGAGCAAAGAGCCCAATGTGGTCCTCCACCCCAGGAGCCTGGGATCATGACCTAAGCAAAGGCAGAAGCCCAACCCACTGAGCCACCGAGGTGCCCCTGTCCTGTCTTTCACAGCGTGGGGGCTAAAACTGCTTTTCCATTTTTAAATGACTGTAAAAACAAAAAACAAAAAGGGGAAAACAAAGCTTATACAACAGAAATAGTATATGATTTCCAAAAATAAAATATTTATTATATGTACCTTTATAGAAAAAGAATGCTGATCCATAATATGAAACATTTCTTTCTCTCCAGAAAGTTCCTTTCTGTTCGTCAGTAAATCTGAGCCCCCCCCAACAAAGAGGGAACCACTGTTCCAGGGTTATCCTATTGTAGATTAATTTTGCTTCTTCTATAACCTCATACAAGTGGTATCATACAGCATCCCAAATAATACTAATCCATGTTATTGTGTGTGTATAAATAGCTTGTTCTTTTCATTGATGAGTAGTATTCAATTGTATGAATACAGCAGAATTTAATGATGTATTTTCCTGTTGACGGGAATTTGGGCTGATTCCAATTTTATCTATTGTGAATAAAGCTGTTAGGATATGCTTTTTACAAGTCTCTCTTTTTTAAACAAGTCTTTTTTATGGACACATATTTTAATTTCTCTTGGTTAAACACATAGGAGTGGAATTTCCATGTTAAAGTTAGTGTACATTTACATTTATAAGATGCTATCAAACCTTTTCCCATTTTAATTTCCTGCATGCAAGTTATGAGAGTTTCCTTTGCTCTACATCATCAGCAATATTTGATACTCTCAGTATTTATAGTTTTAGCCATTCTAGTGGGTTTATAGGGGTATCTTCTTGGTTTTTAAAGAAAAAAATTTTTATTAAGTAATCTCTGTGCTCAAGATGGGGCTTGAATTCATGACCCTGAGATCAAGAGTTGCATGCTTTACCAACTGAGCCAGCCAGGTACATCTCATCGGTTTTAAAAAATTTTTCTTTTTTCCATTGAATATTTTTTCCTGTTTTGTCGAAGATTATTTCACCATAGAGTTGAGGGTCCATATCTGGGCTCTCCACTCTGTTCCACTGGTCTGTGTGTCTGTTTTTATGCCAGTACCACGCTGTCTTGGTGATCACAGATTTGTAGTAAAGCTTGAAATCCGGTAACGTGATGCCACCAGTTTTGTTTCTGTTTTTCAACATTTCCTTAGCAATTTGGGGTCTCTTCTGATTCCATACAAATTTTAGGATTATTTGCTCCAGCTCTTTGAAAAATACCAGTGTAATTTTGATCGGAATGGCATTAAAAGTATAGATTGCTCTAGGCAGTATAGACATTTTAACAATGTTTATTCTTCCAGTCCAAGAGCATGGAACAGTCTTCCATCTTTTTGTGTCTTCTTCAATTTCTTTCATGAGTGTTCTGTAGTTCCTCGAGTACAGGTCCTTTACCTCTTTGGTTAGGTTTATTCCCAGGTATCTTATGGTTCTTGGTGCTATAGTAAATGGAATCAATTCTCTAATTTCCCTTTCTTATTTTCATTGTTAGTGTAGTGTATAAGAAAGCCACTGATTTCTGTACATTGACTTTGTATCCTGCCACGTTACTGAATTGCTGTATGAGTTCTAGTAGTTTAGGGGTGGAGTCTTTCGGGTTTTCCATATAAAGAATCATGTCATCTGCGAAGAGAGAGAGTTTGACTTCTTTCTTGCCAATTTGGATGCCTTTTCTTTCTCTTTGTTGTCTGATTGCCATTGCTAGGACTTCTAATACTATGTTGAACAAGAGTGGTGAGAATGGTCATCCTTGTCGTGTTCCTGATCTCAACGGGAAGGCTACAAGCTTTTTCCCATTGAGGATGATATTGCCTGTGGGTCTTTCATACACAGATTTTATGAAATTCAGGAATGTTCCCTCCATCCCGATACTTTGAAGCATTTGAACCAGGAACGGATGCTGGATGTTGTCAAATGCTTTTTCTGCATCAACTGAGAGGACCATGTGGTTCTTCTCTCTTCTCTTATTGATTTGTTCTATCACATTGATTGATTTGCGAATGTTGAACCATCCTTGTAACCCAGGGATGAATCCCACCTGGTCATGGTGGATAATCTTTTTAATGTGCTGCTGGATCCTGTTTGCTAGGATCTTGTTGAGAATCTTAGCATTCATATTCATCAGTGATACTGGTCTGAAATTCTCCCTTTTGGGGTGGTCTTTTCCTGGTTTGGGGATCAGGGTAATGCTGGCTTCATAAAAAGAGTCTGGAGGTTTTCCTTCTGCTTCAATTTTTTGAAACAGCTTCAGGAGAATTGGTGTTATTTCTTCTTTGAAAGTTTGGTAGAATTCCCCAGGGAATTCGTCAGGTCCTGTCCTCTTGTTTTTGGGGAGGTTTTTGATCACTGCTTCAATCTCTTTGCTAGATATCAGTCTATTCAGGTTGTCAATTTCTTCCTGGATCAATTTTGGGAGTTTATAGTTTTCCAGGAATGCATCCATTTCATCTAGGTTGCTTAGCTTATTGGTAAATAACTGTTGGTAATAATTTCTGAAGACTGTTTCTATTTCCATGGTGTTCGTTGTGATCTCTCACTTTTCACTCATAATTTTATTAATTTGGGCTTTCTTTTCTTTTAGATTAGTGTGGCCAATGGTTTTTCGATCTTATTGATCCTTTCAAAAAACCAGCTTCTAGTTTCATTGATACGTTCTACTGTATCTCTTGTGTCTACCTCATTGATTTCTGCTGTAATCATGATTATTTCCCTTCTTGTGTGTGGAGTTGGTTTGATGTGTTGTTGATTCTCCAGTTATTTAATGTGTAGAGACAGCTGGTGTATTCTGGATTTTTCCATTTTTTTGAGGGAGGCTTGGATGGCTATGTATTTCCCCCTTAGAACCGCCTTTGCTGTATCCCATAGGTTTTGGACCGAAATGTCTTCATTCTCATTGGTTTCCATGAATTGTTTAAGTTCTTCTTTGATCTCCTGGTTGATCCAAGCATTCTTAAGCAAGGTTGTCTTTAGCTTCCAAGTGTTTGAGTTCCTTCCAAACTTTTCCTTTTGACTGAGCTCCAGTTTCAAAGCATTGTGATCTAAGAATATGCAGGGAATCATGTCAGTCTTTTGGTATCAGTTGAGTCCTTCTTTGTGACCAAGTATGTGGTCTATTCTCGAGAAGGTTCCATGTGCCCTTGAGAAGGATGAATAATGTGTTGTTTGAGGGTGGAATGTTCTGTATATATCTATGAGGTCCATCTGGTCCAATGTTTCATTCAATGCTCTTCTTTCTTTATTGATTTTCTGCTTCGATGATGGGTCTATTACTGAGAGAGGCGTATTAAGATCTCCTACTATCAATGTATTCATATGAATATGACTCTTTATCTTGATTAATAGTTTTTTTATGTAATTGACTGCTCCCATATTGGGGGCATAGATATTTACAATTGTTAGATCATCTTAGTGGATAGACCCTTTAAGAATGATGTAGTGTCCTTCTGTATCTCTGACTACAGTCTTTAGTTTAAAATCTAATTTATCTGATATGAGAATCGCTACCCTGCCTTCTTCTGAGGCCCATTGGCATGAAAGATGCTTTTCCATCCCTTCACTTTCAGTCTGTGTGTATCCTTAGGTTCAAAATGGGTCTCTTGTAGACAACATATGGATGGGTCCTGTCATTTTATCCAATCTGCAACCCTGTGTTGTTTTATGGGTGCAGTTAGGCCATTCACATTGAGAGTGATTATTGATAGATAGGTTGTGATTGACATCGTGTTACCTTTTAAGTCTTTCTGTCTGTAGATTGTCTCTATATTTCTATTCAATGATAGTCTTAGGATTTTTTCTCATTTATAGGACCGCCCCCCCCTTAATATTTCCTGCAGTGTCGGCTTGGTGGTTGCATAGTCTTTCAAGCCTTGCCAGTCTTGGAAACTCTTTATCTCTCCATCCATTTTAAATGTCAGTCTTGCAGGATAAAGTATTCTTGGCTGCATTTTCTTCTCATTTAGTACTCTGAATATATTTTGCCAGCCCTTCCTGGCTTGCCAGGTCTCTGTGGACAGGTCTGATGTTACTCTAATGGCCTTTCCTCTATATGTAAGGAGCCTCTTTGTCCTAGCTGCTTTTAACAGGGTCTGTCTAGAAGCATAATTCTTCATTCTAAATATTAGGTGTTGTGAGGACTTTTGAGAATCTAAGATCTTGGGGGGAAACCACTCTGCCTCTAGTACATGAACGTTGTTTCCATTCGTGAGATTGGGAAAATTTTCATAGACAACGTGTTCCACTATATCTTGTAGACTTCTTTCTTTTTCCTCCCCTTCAGGGATTCCAATAATTCTGACTTTGGAACGTTTCATGGCATCATTGATCTCCCTGATTCTGTTTTCGTGGCTTCTGAGCTGTTTGTTCCAGGCTTCCTCCTCATCCTTTCTCTCTATCTGTTTGTCCTCCAGATCACAAATTCTATCTTCTGTCTCAGTTACCCTCGCTTTTAGAGAATTTAGATTTGATTGAAATTCCTTGAGAGTATTTTGAACATCATCCCTAGTGGCTTTCAGTTCTGCCCTATCATTGTGAACATAATCCCTGGTGGCTTTCAGTTCTGCCCTAATCAATTCTGTTTGGTCACCCATGGCTTTCTCCAACCTAGCTACTGCCTGGATAATTGTTAGTCTGAATTCCTTTTCCGACATATTGTCTACGTCGATAACCATTAGCTCTGTTGCAGAAGTTCCATCCTCTGTATTTTTCTTCTGTTGGGCATTCCTCCTCCTAGTCATTTTGGTAAGAGATGACTGAACAGATGCAGCTGGATGTATCGATTGTGGTGCAGTCAAGGTACACCCTGGAACACTTCTGTGCAATCAGGATTCCCCACCCAAATGAGAGAAGAAAGAAAAGAAAAAGAAATAGAGAAGTAAGAAAAAAAAAAAGAAAAAAAGAGAGAGAGAAAAAAAGGGAAGATAAAAGAGAATGCTCAGCCCAAATGGGCCCCAAGGTAAGATTTATGAAGTACAAAAAAAAGACTGATAAAAGTATATGACAAGAGAAAAAAAAAAATATATATATATATATAAAAGCAAAGAAAAAAAAAAGGAATAACCTCAGTGTGGGCGAGGAAGGTTATTTTGATTCTTCTTGGATGTATCTTGATGTTTTTGTTAAGGGACTCAACTTTCCTAAGATAAAGGGGGATTAAAAATTGGTTTACCTATAAGGGTAGCATTGATTGGGGAAAGGGGATTATCTTGAAGTTTAACTCTATATGTATATTAGAAAATAAAAATTAAAAAAGAATAAACTAGACTAAACTAAATTAAGATTTTAAAAAATTAAAAAAATAGAAAAGCAAAAGAAAAACATGGGTGTATGTAACAAAAAGTTCATGTTAGAAGGTTATTAAGGAATTTGATGTACTGGACATCTCAATGTGATGGTAAATAGGTTAAAAAATTATCTGTATGTATGAAAAAAAAAAGAACCAGAACAGTGGTAAAGGGTTAAAAATAAAAGTTGTATTTATGAAGTAGTGGTGGTTGTTCTCTTGTAATCTTTTTTTTTTTTCCTTCTTTCCTGGTTGGTTTTCTGGGGGAGGGGCTTGCCATATGGGTTTTCAGACAATGATGTTCCCTGAGTTAGGTCCTCCTGTTCCCCTCAAGGGGGTGGGCTCTGAGGTAACCGTTTTTTTTTTTTTTTTCAGGCTTTTTATCTCTGGAGGTTTTTATGTTCTTTCATCTGTTTTCTCTCATCTTGACAGCTTTTGATGGTTTTTGGAGGTTTAGAGGAGAGCAAACTGTACCCCGACCTCCCTCTCAAAGAGAAGCCTCAGAATGCTCTGCAGAGCTGCTGGCAGAGTAGGTTCTGAGTCACAGTCCCTGGGGATGCAGGATCTTCTCCTTGTACCCAATACCATGGCAGTGGCATCTGTCTGGGCAGCTCCAGACCGCCAGAGAGATTCCAAGCAGCGATCACACACTGAGATTTTCCCACTGGCCCAGGCTGGGAATGCCTGGTTTTTCAGGATGCCAGACCTCCAGGCTAGTACCTGTGCGCACCCCTCCCAGGGGAGGGTGTGGGACGCTCGCGTTTTGGGAATGCCGTCTGGTGAGGTTCCCAGCCCCTTTCGGGAACCGGACGCCATGCATTTTCAGGCGCGCTGGCGGCTCAGGCGCGCTGGTGGCTCAGGGACCAAGACCTGCTTTCTCCACCGCACTCTCTCTGGCTCAGCACCAGGGGAGGCTGTCCTGGGTCCAGGGACTTGAGCCCCTGTCCCTAACCGCCCCGATTCCCACAATATCCCCCCACGATCTTTTACTCTTTTTTTTTTTTTTTTTTTGAGTGCTTTCAAACAGACTCCAAGCTAATGCTGGTCCCCATACACAGTGCACTCTCGTATTGGGGTATTACTTTCCAATCAGTCACCTCTGGTGGCTCCCTCCCCCTTTTGTTTATCTTCCAATATCAGTCAGATGTTCCCACTCCACTTTACCTGCCCACTGGCATCTTCTGCTCCTGTAGAGATCCAGACATGTATAATTCTGATCTCAGGCTGATTTCATGGGTGATCGGAGTTCTTTGGTAGGTAATCAGCTCACTTTAGCGTACAAGTTGAAACGGCACCTCCTCCTACTTCCCCGCCATCTTGACCCCCCCCCCAGCATAGTACTTTCTAAGATTAATTCATGTTTTTGAATGTAACAGTAGTTCATTTTTTAAAATAGCTGAGTAGCTGTTCATTTTATAAATATATCACAGTTTGTTTATCATTCTCCTGTGGATGAACGTTTGGCCAGTTTTAGTGTTTTGGTGTAATGAATAATGCACCTATAATCTTTTTAACTGTGAAAAAAACACAAAATTAGCATTTTAACTTTTTTTTTAAACAAAGAATCGACTTTAATTTCAGGAGTAGAATTTAGTGATTCATCACTTACATACAACACCCAGTGCTTATCCCAAGTTCTCCCCTTAACTCTTTTTTAAATATACAGTTCAGTCCTGTTAAGTATAATCACATTGTTGTAAGCAGACCTCCAGAACTTTTTTTATCTTGGAAATCTGAAACTCTGTATCCATTAAGCAACAACTCTCTTTTTCCCCTCCCTCCAATTTCTGCTAAGACCATCCTACTTTCTGTTTCTATGAATGTGACTACTCTAGACACCTTATATAATTGGAATCATACAGCATTGGTGTTTTTTGACTGGCTTATTTCGTGTAGCATAATGTCTTCAAGGTTCATCTTTGTGGTAATGTGTCACTGGATTTCCTTCCTTCTTAGGGCTGATTAATATTCTGTTGTATGCTATTCACTCATTCTTGATTTGGTTGCTTCTCCTTCTTGGCTATTATGAATAGTACTCCTATGAATATGAGTTTGCAAATATCTCTCTGAAACTCTGTTTTCAATTCATTGGGTATATGCCCAGAAGTGGGATTGCTATGTCATATGATAGCTCTGTTTTTAATTTTTTAAGGAATCTTCATAGAATTTTCAACAGTGGTTGCATCATTTAATTACAATCCTGTCAACAGTACACAGGCTTTTAATTTCTCCATATCTTTGCTAGCACTTATTATTTTCAGGTTCTTTTTAAAAATTACTGATAGTTGCCACCCTAGTGTGTGTGGCATGATGTCTCACTCTGGTTTTAATTTGCATTTCTCTGATAATTAGTGATGTTGAGTATCTTTTAATAGGCAACTATATATTTTTTATGTATTCTTATGAACATATATTTTCATTTTTCTTGGGTAAATAGTCAAAGAGCAGACTAGCTGAAAGGTGCCTGGCTAGCTTAGTTGGTAGAGCATACAACTCTTGATTTCATGATTGTGAGCTCAAACCCCACATTGGGTGTAGAGTTCAGTTAAGAAAATAAAATCTTTAAAAAAAAAAGACTAAGTGAGTCATAGAGCAGATGCAAGTGTAACTTTATATTAAACATCCAACTGGCTCTTCTAATTGGTTATAACATTTTACACTACTATCAGAAATATATGGATGTTCCATTTCTTCTAATTTCTCAGCAACATATGTCTTTTTGATATTTGTCTTTCTGGTGTGTATAAAATGGTATTTTATTGTGCTTTTAATTAACATTTTCTTTTTTTCTTTTTTATTTTTTTATAAACATATAATGTATTTTTACCCCCAGGGGTACAGGTCTATGGATCACCAGGTTTACTCACATCACAGCACTCACCATAGCACATACTCTCCCCAATGTCCATAACCCCACCCCCCCCGACCCCCCCCCTCTCCCCAGCAACCCACAGTTTGTTTTGGGAGATTAAGAGTCACTTATGGTTTGTCTCTCTCCCGATCCCATCTTGTTTCATTTGTTCTTCTCCTACCCCCCAACCCCTCATGTTACATCTCCACTTCCTCATATCAGGGAGATCATATGATAGTTGTCTTTCTCCGATTGACTTATTTCACTAAGCATGATACCCTCTAGTTCCATCCATGTCATCGCAAAGGGCAAGATTTCATTTCTTTTGATGGCTGCATAGTATTCCATTGTGTATATATACCACATCTTCTTTATCCATTTATCTGTTGATGGACATCTAGGTTCTTTCCATAGTTTGGCTATTGTGGACATTGCTGCTATAAATATTCGGGTGCACCTGCCCCTTCTGATCACTGCATTTGTATCTTTAAGGTAAATACCCAGTGGTGCAATTGCGGGTCATAGGGTAGTTCTATTTTCAACTTTTTGAGGAACCTCCATGCTGTTTTCCAGAGTGGTTGCACCAGCTTGCATTCCCACCAACAGTGGAGGAGGGTTCCCCTTTCTCCACATCCTCGCCAGCATCTGTCATTTCCTGACTTGTTAATTTTAGCCATTCTGACTGGTGTGAGGTGATATCTCATTGTGGTTTTGATTTGTATTTCCCTGATGCCGAGGGATGTGGAGCACTTTTTCATGTGTCTGTTGGCCATGTGGATGTCTTCTTTGCAGAAATGTCTGTTCATGTCCTCTGCCCATTTCTTGATTGGATTGTTTGTTCTTTGGGTGTTGAGTTTGCTAAGTTCCTTATAGATTTTGGACACTAGCCCTTTATCTGATATGTCGTTTGCAAATATCTTCTCCCATTCTGTCAGTTGTCTTTTGGTTTTGTTAACTGTTTCCTTTGCTGTGCAAAAGCTTTAGATCTTGATGAAATCCCAATAGTTCATTTTTGCCCTTGCTTCCCTTGCCTTTGGTGATGTTTGTAGGAAGACATTGCTGTGGCTGAGGCCAAAGAGGTTGCTGCCTGTGTTCTCCTCAAGGATTTTGATGGATTCCTTTCTCATGTTGAGGTCCTTCTTCCATTTTGAGTATATTTTCGTGTGTGCTGTAAGGAAATGATCCAATTTCATTTTTCTGCATGTGGCCATCCAATTTTCCCAACACCATTTATTGAAGAGGCAGTCTTTTTTCCATTGGACATTCTTTCCTGCTTTGTCAAAGATTAGTTGACCATAGAGTTAAGACCCTATTTCTGGGCTCTCTATTCTGTTCCATTGATCTATGTGTCTGTTTTTGTGTCAGTACCATGCTGTCTTGATGATGACAGCTTTGTAATAGAGCTTGAAGTCTGGAATTATGATGCCACCAACTTTGGCTTTCTTTTTCAATATTCCTTTGGCTCTTCGAGGTCTTTTCTGGTTCCATATAAATTTTAGGATTATTTGTTCCATTTCTTTGAAAAAATGGGTGGGATTTTGATAGGGATTGCATTAAATATGTAGATTGCTTTAGGTAGCATAGACATTTTCACAATATTCATTCTTCCAATCCAGGAGCATGGAATATTTTTCCATTTCTTTGCATCGTCCTCAGTTTCTTTCATGAGTACATTATAGTTTTCTGAGTATAGATTCTTAACCACTATAAGATACCTAGGTATCTTATAGTTTTGGGTGCAATTGTAAATGGGATTGACTCCCTAATTTCTCTTTCTTCTATCTTGTTGGTGTAGAGAAATGCAACTGATTTCTGTGTATTGATTTTATATCCTGACACTTTCCTGAATTCCTGTACAAGTTCCAGCAGTTTTGGAGTGGAGTTTTTTTGGGTTTTCCACATATAGTATCATATCATCTGTGAAGAGTGATAGTTTGACCTCTTCTTTGCCAATTTGGATGCCTTTAATTTCTTTTTGTTGTCTGATTGCTGAGGCTAGGACTTCTAGTTTGATGTTGAATAGCAGTGGTGATAATGGATATCCCTGCCGTGTTCCTGACCATAGCGGAAAAACTTTCAGTTTTTCTCCATTGAGAATGATATTTGCGGTGGGTTTTTCATAGATGGCTTTGATGATATTGAGGTATGCGCCCTCTATCCCTACACTTTGAAGAGTTTTGATCAGGAAGGGATGCTGTACTTTGTCAAGTGCTTTTTCAGTATCTATTGAGAATATCATATGGTTGTTCTTCTTTCTTTTATTAATGTGTTGTATCACATTGATTGATTTGCAGATGTTGAACCAACCTTGCAGCCCTGGAATAAATCCTACTTGGTCGTGGTGAATAATCCTTTTAATGTACTGTTGAATCCTATTGGCTAGTATTTTGGTGAGAATTTTTGCATCTGTGTTCATCAAGGATATTGGTCTGTAATTCTCTTTTTTGATGGGATCCTTGTCTGGTTTGGGTATCAAGGTGATGCTGGCCTTATAAAATGAGTTTGGAAGTTTTCCTTCCATTTCTATTTTTGGAACGGTTTCAGTAGAATAGGAATAAGTTCTTCTTTAAGTGTTTTGTAGAATTCCCCTGGGAAGCTGTCTGGCCCTGGGCTTTTGTTTGTTTAGAGATTTTTGATGACTGTTTCAATCTCCTTACTGGTTATGGGCCTGTTCAGGTTTTCTATTTCTTCCTGGTTCAGTTGTGGTAGTTTATATGTCTCTAGGAATGTATCCATTTCTTCCAGATTGTCAAATTTGTTGGTGTAGAGTTGCTCATAGTATGTTCTTATTATTGTTTGTATTTCTTTGGTGTTAGTTGTGATCTCTCCTTTTTCATTCATGGTTTTATTTATTTGGGTTCTTTCTCTTTTCTTTTTGATAAGTCTGGCCAGGGGTTTATCAATCTTATTAATTCTTTCAAAGAACCAGCTCCTACTTTTGTTGATTTGTTCTATTGTTTTTTTGGTTTGTGTTTCATTGATTTCTGCTCTGATCTTTATTATTTCTCTTCTCCTGCTGGGTTTAGGCTTTCTTTCTTGTTCCTTCTCCAGCTCCTTTAGGTGTAGGGTTAGGTTGTGTATTTGAGACCTTTCTTGTTTCTTGAGAAAGGCTTGTACCACTCTATATTTTCCTCTCAGGACTGCCTTTGCTGTGTCCCACAGATTTTGAACCGTTCTGTTTTCATTATCATTTGTTTCCGTGAATCTTTTTCAATTCTTCTTTAATTTCCTGTTTGACTTATTCATTCTTTAAAAAGATGCTGTTTAGTCTCCATGTATTTGTGTTCTTTCCAAATTTCCTCTTGTGATTGAGTTCTAGCTTCAGAGCATTGTGGTCTGAAATTATGCGGGGAATGATCTCAATCTTTTGATACCGGTTGAAACCTGATTTAGGACACAGGATGTGATCTATTCTGGAGAATGTTCCATGTGCACTAGAGAAAAATGTGTATTCTTTTGCTTTGGGATGAAATGTTCTGAATATATCTGTGATGTCCATCTGTTCCAGTGTGTCATGTAAGGCCCTTATTTCCATGTTGATCTTGCTTGGATGATCTGTCCATTTCAGTGAGGGGAGTGTTCAAGTCCCCTGTTATTGAATTATTGTTGATGTGTTTCTTTGATTTTGTTATTAATTGGTTTATATAGTTGGCTGATCCCATGTTAGGGGCATAGATATTTAAAATTGTTAGATCTTCTTGTTGGACAGACCCTTTGCGTATGATATAGTGTCCTTCCTCATCTCTTATTATAGTCTTTGGCTTAAAATCTAATTGATCTGATATAAGGATTCCCACTCCAGCTTTCTTCTGTTTTTTCCACCCTTCACTTTAAATCTGGAGGTGTCTTCAGGTCGAAAATGAGTTTCTTGTAGGCAACACATTGCTGAGTCTTGTTTTTTTATCCATTCTGATACCCTGTGTCTTTTGATTGAGGCATTTAGCCCATTAACATTCAGGGTAACTATTGAGAGATATGAATTTAGTGCCATCGTACTGCCTGTAAGGTGACTGTTACTGTATATTGTCTCTGTTCCTTTCTATCTACTACTTTTAGGCTCTCTCCTTGCTCAGAGGACCCCTTTCAATATTTCCTGTAGAGCTGGTTTGGTGTTTGCAAATTCTTTCAGTTTTTGTTTGTCCTGGAAGCTTTTTATCTCTCCTTCTATTTTCAATGATAGCCTAACTGGATAGAGTATTCTTGGCTGCATGTTTTTCTCGTTTAGTGCTCTGAATATATTATGCCAGTTCTTTCTGGCCTGCCAGATCTCTGTGGGTAAGTCCGCTGCCAATCTAATATTTTTACCATTGTATGTTACAGACTTCTTTTCCCAGGCTGCTTTCAGGATTTTCTGTTTGTTGCTATGACTTGTAAATTTTACTATTAGGTGACAGGGTGTGGACCTATTCTTGTTGATTTTGAGGGGGGGTTATCCGCACTTCCTGGATTTTGATGCTTGTTCCCTTTGCCATATTAGGGAAATTCTCTCCAATAATTCTCTCCAATATACCTTCTACTCCCCTCTCTCTTTCTTCTTCTTCTGGAGTCCCAATTATTCTAATGTTGTTTCGTCTTATGGTGTCACTTATATCTCGAATTCTCCCCTCGTGGTCCAGTAGCTGTTTGTCCCTCTTTGGCTCAGCTTCTTTATTCTCTATCATTTGGTCTTCTATATCACTAATTCTTTCTTCTGCCTCCTTTATCCTAGCAGTGAGAGCCTCCATTTTTGATTGCACCTCATTAATAGCTTTTTTATTTCAACTTGGTTAGATTGTAGTTCTTTTATTTCTCCAGAAAGGGCTTTTATCTCTCCAGAGAGTGTTTCTCTAATATCTTCCATGCCTGTTTTGTTCCTGACTAGAACCTTGAGAATCGTCATTCTGAACTCTAGATCTGACATATTATCAATGTCTGTATTGATTAGGTCCCTAGCCTTCAGTACTGCCTCTTGTTCTTTTTTTTGTGGTGAGTTTTTCCATCTTGTCATTTTGTCCAGATAAGAGTATATGAAGGAGCAAATAAAATACTGAAAGAGTGGCAAAGACCCCAGGAAAATGCGCTTTCAGAAAGTGGTTGATTTTCTGTTTCTAATGTTGTTGTTCTTCTTCTCTTCAATCTCCCGTTGGATTTGTAGGTGTTTGCAATGGTTTCATAAGCTATCTAGCTGATCTCCTGCTACCTGATGTAGTCTCAGCCTGCTACTTCTCCGCCATCTTGACTCCTCTAATTAACATTTTCTCTATGGCTAAAGTTGTTGAGCACCTTTTCATATGTCTATAATTTATCTGTGTATCTTCTTTTGTGAATTGCCCATTCCAATTTTTGCCATTTAGTAAAAAATTGTGGGGTTTTTTTTGTCTTTTAATTTTTGAATTGTAGACATTCTTCATGTACCCTGGATATAAACTTTTGGTCAGATCCATGTTTTATAATATTTTTCCTCAGTCAGTGGCTTGTTTATTTTCTTAGTGGTATCTCTTGATTATTTTATTTTAATTTCCCAGAAATCCTTGCTTATTCCAAGATTCTAGATTTAGGATGATGACTTATCTTGAATTAGTTATTGTTTATGGACTGAGAGAATGATCAAGGTTCATTGTTTTTCCATAGAGATATCCAGTGTTCCTACAGTAACTGCTTTAAAAAAGCTTTCCTTTTTCCATTGAGTTAGTGTTTCGATTTGGTAAGAATTCACTGACTATATGTGTGTAGATATATTTTTTGGAGTCTACTCAGTTTCACTAACTCATTAATGTACTGTACTGCTGATATCACACTGCTTAATTATCATAGCTCCAGCATAAATCTTAAAGTCAAGCAGTGTAAACACCTCCAATTTGTTCTTTTTCAAGATTATTTTGGATAAAATCATTCATTTTAAATTTCAGTAAGTTCTAGAATCAGCTTCTTTTACTTAAACAAAGGCTTTGGGAACTTTTGATATGAATTGTATGAATTTATAAACCAACTTAGTGACAATGGACATCTTAACAATATTGAATCTTCCAGTCCATTAATGTGGTATAGATCTTCATTTATTTACGTTTTCTTAAATTTTTCTCTTCAGGGGCGCCTGGGTGGCTCAGTAGGTTAAACCTCTGCCTTTGGCTCAGGTCATGATCCCAGGGTTCTGGATTGAGCTCCGCATCAGGCTCTCTGCTTCACAGAGAGCCTGCTTCCTCCTCTCTCTCCGCCTGCCTCTCTGCCTAGTTGTGATTTCTCTCTGTCAAATAAATAAAATATTAAAAAAAATTTTTTCTCATCAGTGTTGTACTGCTCCCACACTATATTAAGTAGAGCTGGTGAAGAAAGACATCCTTGCCTTGCTCTTGGCTCAATAGGAAAATGATTTAATGTTTTGTTTGTTTTTTTTATTTATATATTTTTTTAAAATTTTTTTTATTTGTTTATTTACAGCATAACAGTGTTCATTGTTTTGGCATCACACCCAGTGCTCCATGCAGTACGTGCCCTCCCTATTACCCACCACCTGGTTCCTCAACCTCTCCCCCCCCCCCGCCCCTTCAAAATCCTCTGGTTGTTTTTCAGAGTCCATAGTCTCTCATGGTTCATCTCCCCTTCCAGTTTCCCTCAACTCCCTCTCCTCTCCATCTCCCCATGTCCTCCATGTTATTTGTTATGCTCCACAAATAAGTGAGACCATATGATACTTGACTCTCTCTGCTTGACTTATTTCGCTCAGCATAATCTCTTCCAGTCCTGTCCATGTTGCTACAGAAGTTGGGTATTCGTCCTTTCTGATGGAGGCATAATACTCCATTGTGTATATGGACCACATCTTCCTTATCCGTTCATCCGTTGAAGGGCATCTTGGTTCTTTCCACAGTTTGGCGACCGTGGCCATTGCTGCAATAAACATTGGGGTACAGATGGCCCTTCTTTTCACTACATCTGTATCTTTGGGGTAAATACCCAGCAGTGCAATTGCAGGGTCATAGGGAAGCTCTATTCTTAATTTCTTGAGGAATCTCCACACTGTTCTCCAAAGTGGATTTAATGTTTTACTATTGAGTTTGATGTTACCTGAAGGGTTTTTCACACATGTCCTTATTTGTGATTTTCTGTGAAAAATTTTTAAATCACGAGACTATTCATTTTATCCCCAATTTTTTTTCTCTCTGTTGTTCAGCTTAGTGTATTTTTTATTGATCTTTTCTCAAGTTCATTGATTTTTCTGTCATTTCCTAAGCCTATCTAGTGAATTTTATATTTTCTAGCCGTAGAATTTCCATTTGATTCATATTTATAGCTTCTGTTTCTTTGCTGCTATTTCCTATCTGTATATTCATTTTGCATACATTGTCTTTTACATCCTCAAATATATTTGGAATATCTGCTTTAAAGTTCTTTTCTGTTGGTTACACCATCTATATCATCTCAGGGTTGATTTCTACAGACTGCTTTTATTTTTTTGAGTATAGGTCACATTTCCCTGTTTCTTTGCATATCTAAGGCTTTTTGGTTAAAAATTGCTGAATGTTATGAATGATGTATTTTAGAAATTCTGGATTCCATTAAATTGCTCTGAAGAATGATTTTTGTTTGTTTGTTTTTGCAGGCAGTTATCTTGGCTAGACTCAATTTTTAACTTCTCCCATGTGGTATGTAGTAACTAAAATCTCTGTTCCATGCTTTTAGGTTTAGTTGTTGCCTTTTTATGAGGTCCCTAGGATCTTCCCCATGCATGCAAAGATTAACGTTCAGCAAGGATTTGGGCAGATTTTAAAATTTTTTTAATTGAAGTATAGTTGACCTACAATATTATATTAATTTCAGGTGTACAACCTAGGAATTCACAATTACATATTTTATGAGATGCTCACCATGATAAATGTAGATTTGAGCAAATTTTATATGAATATTTTGGGATTGAACTTGCTCTATAGCTTATTACTTTCCAGGAATTCTTCCCTAACTTTCTAATTATTCTTTTGGTTTCAGACTTTGCCTTCTGACATCTCAAACCTGCCAGGATGCACTTTCTGCCTTCAAGTCATGTGCAGTTTGGGGAATATAGTTTCACAAAACAACAACAACAAAAAGCACAAATTTTACCTATTTTAGTGTGTTTTCAGGTTTACCTTTACCTCCATTTGTGGGTTTGGTCACTCTCCACTGCCTTCATGGTTCAAAAAATATTGGCCCATATTTTATGGAGGTTTTGGTCTTCGGATTATTTAAAAGCATATTCCATTGTCTTCTGTCTCTTTTGTTTCTGCCTCTTCAAACACCTAGTATTTTTTTATTATATGGTAGACATTTCATATAAAGACACTATAGAGACTCCAGGCATTATGTTCTACCAATGAGGATTTTCTCTTTTCATCCGTTAGGTGGATAGGGTGAAGAAGTAAACACATTCATCTAATCAGAAACTGAGCTGAATTGCAGCTATGTTGTAGTTTTAATTAGGCTCAGTGCACCTCTAGTTTTGTTATGTTTCCCAAGCATATCCCTCTGAAAGCCTGCAGGGTTCTGTATTCTCCACATTTTTTAAAAAGATTTTATTTATTTATTTGACAGACAGAGATCACAAGTAGGCAGAGATAGGTGGAAGCAGGCTCCCTCAGCAGGGAGCCAGATGCAGGGCTCGATCCCAGGACCCTGAGATCATGACCTGAGCCAAAGGCTGAGGCTTTAACCCACTGAGCCACCCAGGCACCCTGTATTCTCCACTTTTAAAGATCGGTATGTCCAGACTGTGCTTCAGAGCCTTTGATACTTACTCTTTGGCCTCTACCCTTACCCCATGATGCTTCCAAATTTGGCAAATATTTTGAGGAAAAGTGCAGCCATGTGTTTGTGGCAGGCCTTATTCTGACAGTAAGACTTTGTGTTCTGAATATTGGGAGACTAAAGGAGATTTCAGCTCACTTTATAGAAGCTTCTTAGTCTTCCTTAGTTTCCAAACTCAGACTATACACTGGGCTGGGGGATCCAGCTCACATTTAGGTCTCCTGAAGTTTATTAATTGTCATGCCAGTATTCCACAATTGCTGAAATTGTGCTGATTTTCTGTTTTTCCCAGCAAAGACCTTCTGCTAGGCTAAACCTGATCTTCAGCTTGTGCTAAGGATTAGCAAATGTCCTAAGGGAAGAAAATGGCTGGCAATAATCTGCTTATCTCAGAAGGCCTCCTGCCCATCTTAATTTCAGTTTTCTTTTGTTTTGTTTTGTTTTTGCTTATACATATCCTTGTTGTCTTTTAAAATATATTTTTGCAATTTATCTGGGTTTTTAATATTGTGGTATCAGGAATGGTAGTCTGTCATGACTCACTATATCCTTCATAGTATAGAAGTGCCTCTAATTGCCATTAATATCAAGAAAAAGCTGCTTAAAATTGTCTATTAGATCCTTTATGGTCTGGCTCTGCCCTGCCTCTTCAGCCTTATCTCATACCACAATATTTCCCTTACCCTCTCTGCATCAAACGTACTGGCTTTTTTTTTCTGTCTTTGGACTGTGACATACTCCCAGCACAGAACCTTTTCACATGCTCTTCCAGTCTCTGGAATACATTTCTCTCCCTTCTTTGCCTGGTTAATTCCACTTATCTTTTAACTCCCAGCTCAATTGTCACTTCCCAGGAACCTTCCTCAACCTTTCTGATTGGTCAAAGCCCCAATTATACATATTTACATTATGTGCCTCTCCTTTACAGGGCTTGTCAGAGTTGCAAGTTTACATTTCTTTTTTTTTAAGATTTTATTTATTTGACACAGAGAGAAAGAGAGAGCACAAGCAGGGGGAGCAGCAAGTAGAGGGAGAGGGTTCTCCATGGAGCAAAGAGCCTGATATGGGACTGAATTCCAGGACCCTGGGATCACGACCTGAGCCAAAGGCAGACGCTTAACCTACTGAGCCACCAAGGCACCCCACAAGTTTACATTTCTTTGTGTAATTATTTAAATTAAGAAGTTAAGGACCGTATACTACTTTGATCACCATTTGTCTTGCCAACCCTTACCTCAGGACCTAACATATAAGATATTCAATACATGTTTGTTAAATTAATGAAGTATTACTGGTAGGAAACATAACATCAGAAATCTTCCACTAGTACCTGGTTAATATGTTCTATATGACC
Organism: Meles meles; assembly: GCF_922984935.1. Lineage (NCBI taxonomy): Eukaryota > Metazoa > Chordata > Mammalia > Carnivora > Mustelidae > Meles > Meles meles. The sequence goes on along the minus strand of NC_060087.1, from coordinate 91,491,415 downwards.
ATTGACCTCTGGGTGGTAAAGAGTGAATAGATTGCTGGGTGTAGTGCATAAACAGTGAATTTTGGAACACTGAAAAAATAAAATTAAATTAAATTAAAAAAAAAATTGAATAGATTGATACAAGGGTAGGAGGTCTTGAACAATAGCTCTCTACAACAAAACAAAACAAAATGAAATAAAGGAAAAGACATAGCAGCCAGTTAGTCCATGGAGGGAGAAAATCTAATTGCCAAATAGGTAGCAATGGCTGATATAGCAATGGCAGGCACTGGTGTGGAGAATTAAATTTTGATAAGGGTCCATACCTGCCACTAGGATGGTATTGCAGCTGCAGTGCAAGTAGGAATTATTCTGATGTTACAATGTCCCAGAAACATTGTCAAGCAGTTGAAGACCTCTTTAAGATCACTTAAGCTAATGCTTGATTCAGGAGCATGTTCCTCTGGTGATTGTATGCTTAAAGGTTTCATGTCAGATATAGTACTAACAAACATCTTGGGAGACAGGAAAATTTAACTCTTGAACATTTGATGATGACCATATTATTGAAGGGGTGAAGTACATGCCTACCCAGTAAATGTCCAGATGACCATCTTACTAAAAAGGGTATATTCCAAACATTCTCTGCTTCCTGGCGTTGTCCAAAATATCAGTAGCACATTACTGAATGTAGGTATCTACCTGGTATGGGGTCTTCTCTATTCATTATAGCTGAGGACATATGACTGTAAAGATCTAGGGAAAACCTGGGCCTGAACTTTTTACATGCTAGGGCCACTAGTGTAAATCTAGTTTCTGTAATAAATATTTATCTCTCAAATATTTGATGTCTCAAACACAGTAGAAGTTTAATTTTCATCCAAATAACAGTACAACTTTGTTGGCAGGTGTCTTCTTTTCAATATAGGGATTCAGGGACCCAGGATATAACCATTTTTGGCTCTACCCTCTCCTAGGACCCTATCATCATCTGCATTCCTCTATACAAGTGAAAAATAACATGAAAGGCATATATTTACTTCTTAAAAGCCTTAACCTAGAAAGAGCATGTATTACTTCCTCTTACATTTCACTGCTTAAAAGTCAGTCCCATGGCTATACTTAGGTCCAAGGGAAGCTGTAAAGTGTGGACTAGTTGTTTTCCCAATAAGAAGGGAAATAGATTTGCGTTGAGCGGCTAACAGACGTAACTTTGTATTCTGTCTTCCAAAAGAAGTTTAGAACCCAATAGTTTTTGCTGCTTGTTTCCTAAGAGATGGCACAATAAAATCTTCATAGTAAGTGCCCACTTTGTTATGTATGGGTTGAATTTCCATGTTCTCCTTAGCTGGTTTAAGCTGCAGTGGACTAAGTGACTTGTAATGGGTGTCAGGCTTTTATGCTTAAAAGGCAGCTTTAACGGTCAATAGCTGCCATTCGCACCAGGGATAATTTAAACCTCAGCTTGGATCACTCTGTTGAAGAAGTAAGTTCATAGTCTAAGCCAGTATACTCCATCTCAGTTAATGTTCCACCATGCTCTCAATGCTCAAAATAGAATAATATGTGATTTAACCCTTTCCCTTATTTCCCACATTATATATAATATATATATATAAAAAATTTGTGTATATATATGTGTGCACGTGTGTATATATACATAAATATGTATGTCGTTGTAAACGTATTTGTAGGTTAAGTTTCTATAATTAATAATTTATTACTGGTCAAATTCATCAGACACTCTTCTCTCTTCATCTTTATCTTACTTCTCTGGTATTTATAACATTTTCCTGAAATTCTTTCTGGCATTTACCTCAATTTTCTGAAACTCTTCTTGTGGTGTTCATAATATTGTTCTAAAAAGTCTTTTCTTCACTTCTCTGGCCTCATTTCTAATTCTATGCAGGATGTCCATACTTTTACATTTTTTAATGTTGATATCTTCCTCTTCTCTTTTTATTCTGTATGCTTTCCTTGGGCTATCTCATCCACTTCCATTAATTTCATGTACCGTGCTTTGCATGCCTACAGTTTCCAAGTTTATTTACCCAGATCAGACTTCTTTCCTGAGCCCCATATCTTTTTTTTTTTAAAGATTTTATTTATTTGACAGAGAGAAATCACAAGAGAGGCAGGCAGAGAGAGAGGAAGGGAAGCAGGCTCTCCACTGAGCAGAGAGCCCGATGCGGGACTCGATCCCAGGACCCTGAGATCATGACCTGAGCCGAAGGCAGCGGCCCAACCCACTGAGCCACCCAGGTGCCCTCCTGAGCCCCATATCTTGAATGTCTTTGGAATAGTTCCACCTTGATGTCACATAGGCACGTCATTCTCAAGATATCCCAAAATGAGTTAATCAGCCTTCCCTGTCACCAAAATTTTGTTTTCCCATCTGTCTTGGGTCAGATTCTCTAAAAGCTGAGCCTGAGATGGAGTTTCTTATTCAAATTACTCATTGAGAGAATGCTTCAGGAGAAAGGGAGTGAGGGAAGCAGGATAAGGCAGAAGTAATAGCTCAGCAAGTATGTGATCTTTGCTGGAGACTAGCTTCTATATGATCTCATGGGAAAAATGCTGGAGTGCAAGTTATACCATGAGTGCAACCTTGAGGCTAAGGAGTTGGGCTTTTGTACCAACCCCAGGGAGTCAGTCATTGGCTAAGGTTTGTGGGTGGGACCTAACCTTTAAGGTAAGTTGGCTTCCATTTAGCTTGGGCTCTAGGGCAATTTTTCTGAGAACGGAATAGCTGTGAGTTATCTGCCAACTCACAACTTCACAGCAGCTGGGGAATGCACAGTAAGGGTGATATGGGTGGGGCACCAATATATCCATTACTACACCATCCCTGAATTCCTTATATGGATGTGTGGCACTGCTGTCTACCCAGGAATACCAGCAGAAATCTGGAAGTGATCATAGAGCCCTTTTCCCTTTCATCCCCTATTAAATAGTAAAAATAATAGATAGCAGTTATTGAGTGCCCTTAATATAAATTTCAAATACCATAGCAAGGTTCTCAAAGACCTTTGAGATGCGGTTCCAATCTATCTCTCCAGCCTTGTGTCTCATCTTCCTTCCCTGTATTGAGTTCTGACCACCCTAAACCTGTTTCAATTTCCTCGACATAACATGCTCTCCCTCTCAGCCACTCCCACCCTGTCACCTTCACCTGGTCAACTCTTACTTGTTCTTCATGACGGTCAAGACATTACCTCTTCAGGGAAGACTTCTCTGAGACTTCAGGCTGAATAAATATCTGAGCTCCCCCAGCATGCCATTCTCCCTTCCATAAGAATACATTTCATGGAAAAATACAGCTGTCAGCTTATTTGTCTATCACTTCCCCTTTGAATATGATCTCTTTTAGGACAGTGATTATATATACATATATTCTTCATCAGTATTTCTAGCACAGAGCTCCTAAAATCCTTGGAATTTCCTAAGTGGGGAGAGTGGTTAAAGTGTCTTTTGTTATGTTAATGGGACTTGGACCACAGCTAAGGATGGGAGCAATTTAGTTGCCTGAAAACCCACCACGTGATTAGAAAGTTTGGCACTTTCAGTCCCACACCCCTTACTGCTGGGGAGGGGAGAGGGACTGAAGGTTGACTCCACAGATGACCAATGATTTAATCAATCACATCTATGTAATGAGGCCTTCATAAAAACTTCAAAGGAGAGAGTTTGGAGAGCTTCTAGGTTGGTAAACATGTAGAGATTTGGGGAGAGTGGTACACATTTAGAGAGGTCATGGAAGATCCACACCTTTCCCCCATATCTTGTCCTATGCATCTCTTCCATCTGACTGTTCCTGAATTATATCCTTTTATAATAAACTGGTAATCTAGTAAGTAAATGTTTCTATGAATTTTGTGAGCCACTCTAGCAAATTAATCAAACCCAAGGTGAGGGTCATTAGAACCTTCAGTCTATAGCTGGTTTGTAAAAGCCCAGGGGACTTGGACTTATGACTGGTGTCTGAAGTGTGTATGGGGGAGCAGTCTTGTAGGACTGAACCCTTAACCTGTGGAATCTGATGCTATCTCCAGGTAGATAGTGTTAGAATTGAGTTGAATTATAGGACATCCAGCTGGTGTAGGAGAATTGCTTGCTTATGTGGGGAACCACTTCCCCCAACAGACAAAGTGGAATTGGTGAGTAGAAATTTTATCGCCATACCAAAATAGCACAAGCGTAGTGGCTTAAAACAACACCCATTTATCTTCTTACTGTTCTGTAGATCAGAAATCTAAGTGGGATCAGCTGGGTGTTCCACTTAGTGTCACATAAGGATAAAGTCAAGGTGTCAGTCACTCTGGGCTCTTTGGAGTCTCTGGGGGGAAGTCACTTCTAGGGTCAGTCAGGTTATCAGCAGAATTTAGTTTTGTACAGCTGTAGGATTGAAGACCTCATTTCCTTGCTGGCTGTTATCTGAGAGCTGTTTCCAGCTACTAGAGGCTGCCCACAGTCCTTGGCTTTTAGCCTCATTCCTCCAGCTTCAAAGCCAACAGTGGAGTGTTGAGTCCTTACACTTTGAATCTCTCTGACTTCTTCTCCTCCGTCCTCTTCTGATTTGAAGAGCTCATATAATCAGATTAGGCCTATCTGAATTATCTCCATTTTGCCATAAAACGTAATAATCACAGGACTAACATTAGAGATGGGAGATCATGGGGACCAAAATTCAGCTTTTCACAGTAAGCAGTCATAGGAAGGATGAAGAGAAGGGTATGTGCCCTAAACTTTTGTCCCCAATTGTGACAGGACAGTTGTGACTTTCCTCTCTACCTCTGTTTCCAGATGAAGGACCTACATTATGAAAATATTAACCCTTTATTGGGCTCCTTCTATGATTCAGGGATATTTGTCATTGTGACAGAATTCTGTTCCAGAAGGAGCCTAGAAGACATATTGACAAATCAGGATGTGAAACTTGACTGGATATTTAAATCATGACTTCTGCTGGATCTTTTCAAGGTGGGTTAATGAAAAGACTGAGGAAATCTTGGATTTTCCCTATAGATTAGAATTTAAAAGTTTTGGGGTATTTAATTTTCCTTTGATCATTGTGATGATCTCATTCTTCCAAGTTCCTTCCCAGGGTCTGCCCCCTAGCCCTTCTCATAGTCCCTTTGTCCGTATCTGTTATAAGGTACTGATATAGAAGGGGCTTACTTGCCCCACTCCTTTCTCCCAGTTTGAGGGCCAGATTTGTCCTTACTTTCTGTTGCCATTGAGCACTCTTCCCCTTAAGCAACCTTTTCTTCCATTCCATTTCTCTGCTTTCTGGATGTGGAAAAGTATTCATTCCCAGATCTTCTGACGCTGCTTAGTCTCATCTCCTGGTTTTCACCTTCTAAAAGGTGGTTCAGTCTAGAACTAAGGGATGGATCTTTGCACACCATAGGTATAACTATGGAATGCAGCATGACCAGGAAGGCAGAAAACCATAGGCTCTATCAGGAAGAACTTCCATTCTCTGAGGCAAGGACTACTGAGAGTCAAAGGGGTTCATGGATGGGTCTATGGATGGACTTTAGTGGAGTCCATGAATTCCTGGGAATAATATGCAAATTGTGTTCATGTGCATCTTTGTGGGGTTGAACTGGTTAATCAATGACTTGCTGAGCTTCTTGAACATTGACCAGTCTTAACCTTTATACTATGGCCTAACCCTTTTCAAGGTAGCTTTATAGACATTATCTCATTCCAATTCTTCATAAAGTAAGTATGATTAGCCTCCTTTTACAGAGGCTCAGAGAAGCTAAATGAGGTACATTTTGTTATATAGTGTCTGCCATACATAGTAAGTGTTCAATAAATATTTATTAGCCAAATCTCCTGATTTCAATTCTAGTACTCTTTCCACTCATCCTATCAACAAGGTCCCATGATTTAAGGGAGAAGGCTCTAAATGATAGTCCTCTCAGGACCATGATGAATGAAACCCAAGCATTAGACAACCCCCAGGGGAAATCTCACCCACTGCAGACAAGGCTTGGGGGTACTGGCAACTACAGACTTTCTGAGGGCACAATATGTAAAGCATACAAATACAAAGGGCTGTCAGGCCACAAAATAGAGCCAGATACTTAAAAGGGCTCAGCATAAACAGTTCTGAGATGATTGCACTAGAACATGAATTGTATTTATATGTGAATGAGTAAATTCTTCTGAAAAGAGCCCCTGTAGATCACATTTGAATGTCATATATAAAGCAAGCTGCAGAGATCAGTGGTATTCAGCTTTCCTCTTTTTAATTACCTATTTTTAATTACAGAAGTAATGTATTAAATTAAATTTAAAAATCAAAAATATAAATATATACAGGGAAAATATTGATATTTACTCAACCCTCTTTCACATCCCTCCCCACAGTTAACCATTGCTGACAATTTGGTGATTAACCTAGCAATTCATTTCATGTATATTTACATACACTATCAATTTTGTTTTTTAAAATACATACTGTTACATAGTTTTGCACCTTTTCATTTTTCACTTACTTTATGGCTTAGACATGATTCCCTGTTAGTACATACAGATATATTTTATTATTTTTAACTGCTGCAGAATATTGCATAGTTCATATGCAACACAATTTGGACAGTCCCTTCTTGACAGATATTTATTGTATTTTAATTATATAATATTGTAAAGCATAGTTGCCTTGAGCATTCTTGTGTATGTCTCCTTGTGTAGATGTACAAGCATTTCTTTAGAGAAGAAGCACAATCCCTAGGTCACAGAATATGAATGATTTCAATTCTGATATCTACTACCAAACTACCCACCAAAAAGGACATACCAATTTCCATTTCTTCCAACAGTGAATGAAAGTTGAACTAGATCTTTTGGGGAGAAAATCAGAATCTTCCAGTTCTTGGAAATTACATATGTATGGATCCAACCTATGTTTGAAATGTTAATAAATCTCCCAATAGCATACCATTCTCTAGACATACAAGATATGATTCTTCATCAAAAGCATAAAATCTTAGCGCTGGAAGGGACCTGGAAATATTTCTTGTTGTTACAGTTTTGCTTTGCCTGCATATAAGAAAAAAAGGAGGCTGAATTCTGGCCCATAATAGCTCATGCCATTAACAAGCTCAGAAATTGGTCTTAAAAGCACAAAATAGTTAAAGAAGTTACTAAATAAATCCTGTTTGTATCTGGAGGGCATGAAGCACTTACACCACGGAGAGTTTGCTCATGGGAGGTTGAAATCTCGGAACTGTGTGGTAGATGGGTGTTTTGTACTAAAAGTGACAGATTATGGCTTTAATGACATCTTGGAAACTCTAAGAGTCTCCCAAGAGGAACCTTCTGTTGAAGGTAAGCAATGTATTATTATACTCTTCTGACGCACTCAAGGTAACTCCAAAATTCAAATGAGGGTATGCACTGAGTTAAAGCCTCAGGCTGATTCAACTTCCCACTTTTGTTGAAAATTCAGCCTCATTTCCAAACCAAAGGAGTTGAATGAATTCTGCAGGCTGTAATCTCAGCACAGCCTAGCCTTCAGAGCGAAGCCAGTGCAATAATGTTGAGTTCCCGCTGTGACAGGATTAGGTTGTATTGTTTGGAGACCCCAGGAGTCTCTGGAGGAACTTGCTGAGCGTTAGGCACACAGTAGGTGCTCAATAAATACTTGTCAGATTGAATGGAAGGTAATTTGGTAGCTGGACCCCCACAAAACACATTCTGGAATGGGATGTCACTAGAGCCTACTCTTACTGTCTCTGTCAAAGAGAAAAAAGTGAGGAGGAGGAGGGGGCTCTATGTAAATACTCTATGGGTTGCCTGGGATGGCTTCAGACGGAACTGTGGCCTTCTACTTAGATAAGTAGGCATGCCCATAATGCGCATTTGGTGTTTTCTGTCTTATATTTAGTGCCCTAGTGGCAGCACCAGACAATGCTTGTAGGTGTCATAACAGGTCAAAGAAGTGGGAGAAATCTGCAATGAGGAATTGGGAATGGGTGAGTGAGAAATAGGAAGGAATGAGCGGACGGAAGAGAGGAAGGAAGAAAGAGAAAGAGTAAGGAGAGAGAATGAGTATAATTAAATACATAGAGGAAATTTGGGCATTAAAAATTTTAACTAGCATTGCAAGGGTGAAGAAGAGAGAGGGACATAAAAACAGAGAAACAGACAACTCCAAAAAAGAGACAGCAGGACAGATGAAAATTACAACATATATTTTTTAAAAGAATCTTTGGCAGTGTAAGTTTTAAAACTGCTGACATAAGAGAAACAAACACTGAAAGATACAAAGAGACATATAGGTAGATGCAGACAAGAGAGCCTAGTTATCAGTGGTGGTATCTTTGTGCTTTATAAAACTTGCAGTATATTGAATGTTAGGGAGGCATCTAGTCCAACTCTTTCATTTTACAGATGAGATAAAGTGAGGCTTATGATTTGCCCAAGTCCTACAGCCACTTAGGAGAAGTTCCAGGAATTCAATTCAGGTCTTTTGAAGACTGGCCCCTACATGCAGCTAAATTACAACTTCTGTGGACCTGTGCTTGTTGCCAACTTAGTCTTATGGTTATTGTTTGGCTAATTCCAATTTGAAAGGCTGGAGTAGTTGCCTGGCATTAATGCTAGGATGTCCGGGACAGTAGCTGCAGATCGGCAAGTACTTAGTTTCCTGTCAAGATGAGTCATCTCTAAAAGCTAAAACACAATGCCCATCTTCCCAGAGTTCCACTTAATTCACAGGATGGCAACTTGCAAACTTCAGAAACTCTGATCTTAGAGTGGGGAAAGGATGGTTGTGTGTGTGTGTGTGTACCCTGTCTCTTGCTCTGTCTCTCCTTCTTACTGTGTCATTTCACTCTCCAAATTACAATGGCAGTCTGGATGTTCAATCCATTCTTCACACACAGCAGCCAGAGTGAATTTTCTCAACTGCAAATCTGACCGTGCTAGAGCTCTGCCAAAATTCACTGAATGGCTTCTCATTGCTCTTAGGATAAAGTTCAAATTTCCTTACATGGCTTATGAGCCCTGTGTGGTTTGGGCCTTGTGGATCTCTCCTGCTTAATCACTCCTCCTCCATCTCTGGGCTCTACAGCAGTGCTGAACTCCTTCCAGTTGCTTATTTACCCCAGGCTCTCTCTCTCTTTTTTAAAATATTTTATTTATTTGACAGAGAGAAATCGCAACTAGGCAGAGAGGCAGGCCGAGAGAGAGGAGGAAGCAGGCTCCCTGTGGAGCAGAGAGCCGGATGCGGGGCTCGATCCCAGGACCCTGGGATCATGACCTGAGCCGAAGGCAGAGGCTTTAACCTACTGAGCCACCCAGGTGCCCCCCCCTCCCAGGCTCTTTCTTACTCTCAGACCTTTACACGTGCTTTGCCCATCCCTTGGGACACTACCTTTCCCACTCTGTTATAAACTCCTCTGAGTCTGGCTAGATTCTACTCCTTCTTCAGAGCTAAACTTAAATACCACTGATTCAACAAGAGACTTTCCATGACCCTCTATGCTCAGCAGTTTCCCTCTTTATGATCCTTAGGGCTTTGAACTTTGTTGTAATTCCATACTTTGTTGGTATTATATGTTTAATTAGCTGTCTTCTCTCCCAGCTCAACTTATAAGCTCTGCAAAGGCAAGAAACAGGCTTGCCTCCGTTAGTACCTTTCACCATACCTGGCAGAATAAATGTTTGGTGACTCGGCAGATGGATGTACTAAAATGAAATAAGGAAACTTGCTGCTTCTTCCTTAGATGACAGGGCTAATAAAATCTTATAATTGGGGGACTCTTGCAAATCATCTGACTCAATGTCCATTTTACAGATGGGGAAGCAGAGGTTCTGTAAGGTGAGCCACTTAGTGACCAAGCTAAGATTTTGAACTTTTGTCTCTTGACTTTGAGTTTTCTGTTCTTTTGCACTTCACCACACTGGCTCTCCACAGTTGATTTTTATCACCACGGCAAGGCTCAGAGTCGGTAGTGGCATCAGCGGATGCAAAACAAGCCAAAGTAATTTTTCTAGTTTCCTTGAGAGTTCAAGTCTAATGGTAGGTAGTAGATCTTACTTGAGAGTGGAGATGGGGAAATGGGGATGGGTCCTAAGTGTATTCATTACTGTCCGCTTTCAATTACATAAGTATGGTGCAAATAAAGCCTCATTTTGGCTATTAACAACATACATGTAAGTGCTCTTTGAAAATACTGTTTGGTAATGATTGTATTTAATCACCCAGCTTTTTACTGGAGAGTTTTGTCCTCTTTTCCCTTTTTGTGCTTTTAAATGTGTAGGAGAGAGAATAGCAGAAGAAACAGCTGCATTTTTCTTGCTCTGAGATAACCCCCCTGCCCTCCCCTCCAAACCATATCAGGAAGGTATTCCGGAATCCCACAGTCAGAAATGCACTGCTTTGACCAAAGTAACTTTCAGTATCTTTGGGTCTTCTTTGCAAATATAAGTCCTACTAGACAAGAAGGCAAAAAGGCAAAACCACTCTAGTGAGTATATCAGAGACTTCCATGGGGGCAGGAGAGTGGGGGGGCATGTGACAAAGGCTGGGGATACCTGGAGGACAAAGAGAAAAGATGAGTACATGATTGGGGGTGAGGCTAGAAATCCCTGTTCTACCATTTTGATCAGGATTGGCTCAAATTTGGAATTTCCAAGGTGAATTTTCTTTCCTGGGTTTCACTAACACACCAGAATAATCTCTGACCTTTCCATCCTCCTTCCTGCTTCACAGGAGCTTGTCCCCTGGGCTCCCTTCCCAATACCCAAGTTAACAAGATGAAAAATTAGCTAGCACTTTCCTCCCATCACCCCTGCCCTCAGCAGACACTTCTCCAGCCTTCCTTTCTGGACTTCAACCCTTGCTTACTCCAAATCTTTCCCCTCTATGGAGCACATTGAGTCCATCCCCAGCCCTGTCACTAACTTCTCCGTTATAGCCTTCCTGTGTATCTTGTTCCCTGTCCTCCTGCTGCCATCCCCCACCCCTATTCAGGCCCCTTTCACCTCGCCTCTGGCTACTACTGCAATAACTTCCTAGCTGGTCTCCCTGACTTCAGCCTCTCCCCTTCAATCCAGCTTGTGCAGGTTGCCAGATTAATCTTCCCAACACAGCTTTTATCAAATCTCTCTCCAGCTCCCAAACCCCTACTGCCTTTTGTATTCATTCCAAATGCCTTCATTTGGCTCTCAGGGCCTCTCACCTTCTGCCCTCATTCTTCTAGCCACCGTCCCTCCCCCACTTCATCAACCCCATTTCTCATTTCTCATTATTCCTTAACAGAGCCCTTCTCTTCAGCCGAGCTAATCTGCTTACCACCACCCCCATCTGCAATTTGCTTCTTTCTACTTCTTGTTCTTTTGCACATACTGTTCTTTCTCCCTGCAAAGCCCTTACCCTCTCAGCTCTAGGAAACTGCATCCTTGACTTTTTTAAAAAGCTCCTTTAAGATCTAACTTTTCCAGGAAGCCTTCCTGGATTAATTTGATCAGCTCAGTTTTCTCTCTCTCTCTCTCGCTCTTTTTTTTTTTTTAGTTTGAGCCTCATGGAATTGTCAATATCAACCATTTTTACCCCCAGAAATGGCAATTTTGTATGATTCCGTGTAAAACTTTTGACTACTGCATTTATATTACAAATGTGTTTTATTTATTTATTTATTTAAAAGAAAGACGGGGAGAGAGAGAGACATGAGTGGGAAGAGATGCAGAGGGAGAGGGAGAGAATCTCAAGCAGACTCCTTGCAGAGCACGGAGTCTGACAGTGGTAGAGGGTGGGGAGCTCTATCACATGACTCTGAGATCACAACCTGAGCTGAAACCAAGAATCAGACGTTCAATTGACTGAGCCAACCAGGTGTCGCAGTGTGTATTTCTTTATACATTAACTTAAGTAGTCTTGCCACATATTGCAGTTAGGGGATCACATGTCTATGCTGCCCATTGCTTTGTGAACCATATAAGGGCAGAGGCAAGGTCTAATTCAACTCTGGCACCATTCCTGCACCTAGCGTAATACCCAGTATGTGCTATACCCTCAATAAATATTTGTAGAACTGACTTGAAGTGATTGTTGCATCTTTTTGTTCTGTGAGGTATAGAGGAGGCCTATATATATTTGAAGGAGATCTTCAAATCCTCTTAGAGAAGACCTGGAGAAAGCAACTTGTGAATCCCTAAGCCCCAGCACAATCAAATTACCAGACACATACAGATCTCAACAAATGGCAAATTCATGGCAACCAGAGTGGCTGTGTACTTGCCTTTCCCTGGAAGCCTGCCAATTGCTACTTGCAGGCTCAAGAGAACAAGAAAGCAAGTGCCAGATAGTTTTTCTACTTCAAGCTTCACTGCCCTGTTCCACACCTCCGCTGGGTCTGCCTGCATGGTTCTGGAGTGGGGAGAGTAGTATGCTTTCTCTGTGCACAATTTCTTAGATTCATAGATTTGGACCCCTGGGTAGGGGGGACTAGCATGCCAGTCAGTCTAATAAAAATATAAAGCAGTCAATGAAACAGCACCATTGGAACCCTTGAGGGCATTGCAAACGCTGTCAGTTAATTCTCCCTGCATTCTTAAAACAATGCTTTCATTTCAGAGTTGCTATGGACAGCCCTGAACTGTTGAGAGCACCAAAGGGCAGCACGTTAGGTTCTTTTGCAGGAGATTTCTATAGCTTTGCCATCATCATGCAAGAAGTGCTGGTCGGGGGCACCCCATTCTGCATGATGGATCTGCCTGTCAAAGGTAAGCAGGAGGTGAGAAAAGGTCACCAAGAGCCTGCCATGACCCAGATCATCAGCCTAACCCAGGCTGTTGTAATTTGCCAGAAGAGCGAACACAGTTATATATTTGTGCTAACTGCCTGCTAGCCTGCAAATAGCGTGTTAGGAGCAGGTGGGACTGGAGCCAAACAGATTTAGGCATTTGGAAGAAGTTTCCCAACTCAGGAAGCTGGTCCTTTCCAAACTATGATGTTAGCCAAGGACTTACAGGACCTATGTTGGACCCCCCACTTTTTAAGCAACCTTCCCTCCTTTGAGACAGTCCCTTCCAGGTATTTCAGTACCCCTCATGATGCTCCTGGATGGCATGGTCCTTTCATACTTTCCCTGTGACATGCCATAGACTTTCATCCCCATCTTTCATCAAAATGATTGCTTGTCAGGCACAATCCATGAAGGAATGGTAAAATCAGTGGGCAAAAGTTTGAGGGGAAACAGGATATTTGCATATTCTGAGAGTATGAACCCACTAGATACTTAGTAGTTACAAGTGGAAAAATAACAAGTTTACTATCAGAGGATGATGATTTTTTAAAAAAGATTTTATTTATTTGACTGAGAGAGATCACAAGTAGGCAGAGAGGCAGGCAGAGAGAGGGGGGAAGCAGGCTCCCTGCTGAGCAGAGAGCCCAATGCAAGGCTTGACCCCAGGACCCTGGGATCATGAACTGAGCCAAAGGCAGAGGCTTAACCCACTGAGCCACCCAGGCGCCCTCAGAGGATGATGATCTTGCAGATACCATCTTATCCAAGTGATCAAGGCTCACTGACATCATGCACCCCCTGGCATGATGCACTGAAAAGGGCACAATGTCACCTTTGTGGAATTTTTGGAAAAAATGCATAACAGTCTACCCAGGAGAAAACATTGGACACACCCCAAATGAGAGACATTCTGCAAAATAATTAGCCAATTCTCATCAAAATGTCAAATTCGTGAAAGTCAGGGACGGAATGAGGAACCATCATGGGTTGAAGGAGACGGAGACATGATAATTAAATGCAATATGGGATCTTGAATTGGATTGTGGGACAGAAAAAGATACTGGGAATAAAACTGAGGAAATTCAAATAAAGACCGGAATAGTAGTAATAGTAATGTACCAATATTAATTTCCTTTGTACTATGGTTATATAAGTTAACAGCATTAGAAGAAGCTGAGTGAAGAGTAGGCAATTATTATACTAGTTTTATAACTTTTCTGGAAGTCTAAATTTATTTCAAAATAAAAAAAAATTAAAAATGCGAACAAAACAAAACAAAGAAACCCAAATACTTAGCTATCTTTTGCCTCACTCAGAGTCCTATATCACTCCTCTACTCAAAACTTCCTGTTTCCCATCACTTGTCAAATGAAGCCCAGATTCCTCACAGGACATACAAGGCTCTTTGCAGTCTGGCCTCGAGCCACCTCTCTGAGCTTATCTCCTGTCACTCCCTATACTCTAGCTAAACCACATGACTAAAAGTACCATGGTCTTACCTCTGTGCCTTCAAGAGAGCTGTTCAGAGTCCCTGGAATGCCCTCGCCTTCTCCCTACTTTGCCTCATCCAGTTTTTGTCACCTCCTCTGGAAAGACTTCTCTGACCTCTTTACTGCAGGCCATGTGCCCCCTGTGTGCTTACCTGTGTGGAATGTCTGCTAGAACACTTATATTCTTAGTCCTTGTTTAGCTCCTTCATTGGACTATAAGCTCCTCAAGGGCATGAATTATACTGGGCCTAAGTGGAGAGAGAACCCATTCAACTCTATGGTGCTCTGGTAAAAAGATAAGGACTCCATTTACCAGAGAGTGGATAAGGGCAGTCACATTCCAAGGGACTGGCTCACATGGAAGCTATTACACAGCAATGGGCACTGCAATGGAGAAAACTGCACTGCAATGGAGAAAACATTACTAGTATAGGCCAACCTGGGTTAAAGGAGCTGAAGTGTGATGTCACAAATTGCTGAGAAGTCAGAGGCAACAACCTCCCCTTCTTTCATGGAGGCAAGGGGACGCCTACTGTATGGTATGAAGCAGCACTGTTGGAGTGTGACAGCCAATGTAGGAGTGTGAAGGGCACACTGGTGGGGCAAGCAAGGTTTGGTGCCTATTGGAGTTGGGGCTTTGGGGAGGGGGTTAGGGATAAGAAATGAGCTGAAGTGATAGGGCATAGATTTTACCCTGTGTGTTATGAGAAGTCATTAAAGGGTTTTAAGCAAGAAAATGACATGGCCAAATTCATGTTTTAAGAATGCTTGCAGAAGGCTAGCCTGGAAGCAGTGAGAACAGTTTGAGGTCCGGTGTGGATTGCTGAGGACATTGAAGGCTAACTATTTTCTTCTACTTCTGGAAATTTTCTCTCTATTAGTCTGCCTAATCTGGACTTCTCTAAGTCACTAATGGCGTTTGGGTTTGATTAGGGAGTTTGGGAACTCCTGGTTGAAGTCTGAGGTATTTGGAAGTAGGACAATGAGGTAGATTTAGACTGCGTGGAGTCAAATTCAAATTCTGTCACTTGCTAGCCATGTGACTTTCTCTGTTCATCATTTTAACCTTCTGTAAAATAAAAATAAGGGTTCCTACATCATCTGTTTGTAGTGAGAACCTAATGGAAGAATGTGTTCAAAGTCATTAGTCCACAGTCTGATACACAGTCCACAGTCTGATACATAGTACATGTTCCACTGAAAGTGGAGTTCAAGGACAAGCAGTTAGGAGGATCTAGATGAGGTCTTAAACTATTTGTTGGAGTTCTTAATCCTCTTTCCTAGGGGCCAGGCAGGACTCACAGCATGGATCTGAGCCGGGCCTGGGCCTTCAGGGAGGGTTAGGTGGGTCTACTGTGGGGACTGGAAAGTTTAGATGATTTGGGGGTGGGTGGAGGGAGCCAGACCATTGGGGGTATAGTGTTAAAATTGACATCAGATAGGCCACATCTAAATCCTAAAACCTAAAACCTAAAAGCAAGATTAAGTTGTGCCTAAATACTACTAGTCCAACTGATTAATTTCTTTTCCCCTCCTCAATTGACCAATACTTCCTTCGCTCAGAGACAATTTATATTCAATCCACTTAAGGAGAAAGCAAAGGAGATGACCTGTGATTTTTTTCCCTGGGAAACCTCTTTCTTTGCTAAAACTCAATGATCTTTGTCAAATCTTGGCACTCTTTCTATGATTTATAAAACTTTCTCTTCTTACTTCTGGACAGAAATCATAGACGGAGCTAAGAAGTCTCATCCTGTGTACAGATCCATGGTTCCTCCTGAGTGTGCCTCTCCAGAATGTCTCCAGCTGATGAAGCAGTGCTGGGCTGAAACTTCAGAACAGCGACCAACTTTTGATGAAATATTTAATCAGGTAAGGACTCTGTGAATCTCAGCACTGCCCAGAAGGCATCCTAAAGCCAGCCTACCCAAAACAAACTCCTTGATTTTTCATCATATTGTAAAAGGAAACTCCTGCAAGAGAGAGAAAAAAAAATCACTCCTCTTGAGGAGGAAGCATTGGGGTGGCTACTTGGAGGCCTTTGATACTGGAGCGCCCCTAGCACATCCTCCCAAGTGTGAAATGGCTGATTTGAATGTGCTTCTGTATATGAACCTCTATTCTGGACCATTCACAATCTGACCTAACCAACCTTTCAGAAATAGAATTGAACCACTGGCACTTGCAAGGCAGTGGCATTGAGACTGTTAGAAGATGGGTATCATATTTGATTTCAGCTTGGCACAGGTCCTTGTAGGGCCATGTTTGCTATGGAGATGCCAGAAAACTCTGCTGAGTATACCACTGAAGTAACACCAGGTGGTTTTGAGGAGCAAGGAAAGTCATAGGGCCTTTGAAAGGAGACTCATGACAGAAAAATGTGCAAATGGGGAGTACAAAAGCAGGAGATTTTTTTAAGTTCCTAGGGAAATACTTGAGGCAATAAATTGCACAAAAAATGGTAAACTCTCTCCTTAAGATACTGAATTTCTAAAGAGTCTGATTATTTCTCTAGAGTTGGGGATAGAAAGGGCGAAATGAGGAAAGGACAGAGAAAGCTCTGCCAAGGGTACCTAGGGTGCAGTTCTTATGTTGGAACATGCAGCTTAGGTCTTTGTTGAAACTACAGGATACTGAAACTGAGGGTACTCTCTGTGAATGCTGTGTCAGCTCTGGTGGAGAGCCTTTCGAGCCTGGCTGGAGTACAACACTGAGATGCTTTCTGAGTGGCAGGTATCTGAGGCGGAAAAAAGAAAGAGGTGAATTGAAAGCCTTACGGGCCCTGTATATGAAGTCATCCATGTCCCCAGCTAACAATGCTTCCATTAGGCTGGCTGGGTCTCTTGAGGACACTCAAACAGGTATTCAATAGTATGGAAAAGGCAAAGGACCATGAAGGTCACATTTCTGAAAACCTACCATGAGGCAAGAGAAAAAGCATTTGTCCTTGTGTTGATGCTAGAGATGTTATTTCAGAAGACAGAAGAGAAGCTGGTGATAGATGGAAGGAGTGTACATCATACAGTCTTCAAATGGACATTGGGGGAGGCTGCCTTCACTGAAATGCTTTGGTGGAAGTTTAGATTGTCTGAAAGACCAGGATAGCCTGCCAACTCCCTGCAGCTAATAAAACTTAAATGGGCTGAGAAGGAGAGGGAGGTTCCCTGGGTCAGGCAATAGGGGAGCCTTAAACATCTGAGCAGACTACTGAGATTACCTGCAGGACCTTGGTAGACATGTAGATGTGGATCAGGCTCAGAAGGAAACTCCTGGTATCAGCCTTGGGGGACTGAGTGCTAAAGGGACCATGTGCAGCCCAGTCGCATAAGAAGTTTCATTGGGACAGATTCCTGGATGTCTGCTCAGCAAAACTACCACCAGTCTTTTCATGTTGTAAAAACAGCCTTGTGCATGCTGAACACATCAGCAAGGAGGGGTTACCCCCTCGTGATTCCAATGCTATGCCAAGCTCCCTGTTTCTGTAGATGGACAGGGCCTCAGGAGGGCACATTAAAAATCTGTGGCATGCAGCCACCTCTAAAGGATCAGGGCATAGAATGGGCCAAGACCAGCTGAATTTCTACATGACCCTGACTGACATGAAGGGCAGGTGCTAAAGCACATCATTATTCCTGGACCTCCATGGTAAGATGGTAAGAAATAGGGAGTAGATCTTACCATATAGATCTTGGGTCATATTTAAGAGGTCAAGGAACCATCCACTATCCAAAAACTGGTAACACAGTGGCATTAGAAGTCAGGATGACTTAATAAGTTGATTACCCAGAAGGTTAAAACAGTACTCCCTGCCCTCTCTCTCCTCATCCCACTCACAAATGACCTAGGCTCAAGACAAGATCCTATTGCCTTTGAAGTGGCTACTACAATGTGACAGCACCTGAGAGCTGGAGAATCCTTCCCAGAACACCTTTGCTCAGACTTCAAAGAGCCAGAATTGTGGGGGAAGAGCTATTCAGGGAAAAGGAACCTTGTGAATCGGACAGCGTAACAGTGAGGTTGAGTGATGACTTTTTCCATTTATACCTCAGTTTGCTTCTTGTGCCCTGGCATTTTAGAGGAAGGAATAATGGGTCCTACTCCATCATCTCTGAGTTTGAAGAACAAAAATTCACCTGGGTCCTTTTTCTGTTTTACTTCCAGTTTAAAACTTTGAATAAAGGGAAGAAGACCAATATCATTGACTCCATGCTTCGGATTTTGGAGCAATATTCTAGCAACTTGGAAGATTTGATCCGGGAACAGACTGAAGAGCTGGAAACTGAAAAACAGAAAACGGGAAAACTTCTAACATAGATGCTACCACCTTATGTGTGAACACCTGAGGAGTGTGAATCCTTGTAACAGTGTGTTCTTTTAGAAATTGAAAGAAAAAATTACCTGTAACTAACTGCTCCTTCCCCCTATCCTGAACCCTCTCTTCTCCCAGTAGGTTTGAGCCACACCTTCAAATCAAAGATGAATTGGAAACCAAGCAAGTAGAGCACACCTTCCTAATTTCCCACTACCTGTGGAGCATGTTGGTCATTTAAGTTTTTGGTGCTTCAGTTTTTCTATGTGCAACTTCATGACTTTGCCTGGAAGCTGACCAATTAAAAAGAGTCAGTTCTTTGAGGTCCTAGATGAGAGTAGCAGAGTTGTTTTTCTAGGTTTTCCTTCCTTGTTCAAAGCCTTACCTTTGGGTACTGTTTCCAAAGTTTCCAAGACACCTGATCATATTGTAACATGATCTTCTAGGAGTTAACTGGGGAAATTGGTCTCATGTAAAGCAAACACCTGGGATCATTCCCTGAGTGAAGGGACAGCTGAGGAAAAGCTCCACAAGGGGCGCTTGGGTGGCTCAGTGGGTTAAAGCCTCTGCCTTTGGCTCCGGTCATGATCCTGGGGTCCTGGGATCTTGGGTGGCTCAGTGGGTTAAAGCCTCTGCCTTTGGCTCCGGTCATGATCCTGGGGTCCTGGGATCGAGCCCTGGATCAGGCTCTGTTCAGCGGGGAGCCTGCTTCCCCCCCCCCCCCCCCCCCGCCTAACTCTCTGCTTACTTTTGATCTCTCTCTCTCTCTCTGTCAAATAAATAAATAAAATCTTTAAAGAAAAAAAAAACTCCACAAAAACACGGACCAAGGCTGTCTGTTCGGTGCTGTATTCCAGCATCTGGCACAGTACCTGGCACATCATAAGCACTCAAAATGTATTTATAGACTAAATTAAAGAATTAATGTTTTCATTCAGATGACATCTTCTTCCTACTCATTTACTTGGCAGTGATTTTGGGAGAAATCATGTTCTAGCAGATGTGTGTGTGGCATGTCAGGAGGCCCCTGTCCTCTGAGGAATAGCTGTCTCTGCTTTAGATCAGTTGCCAAATCCCTCAAAAAGGTCTACATGGTTGAACCTGAGGGCTTTGACTTGATCAACTTGTACTTCAGTGACATTGTGGGCTTCACCACCATCTCAGCCATGAGTGAGCCTATTGTGGTGGTAGATCTTCTCAATGACCTGTACACACTCCTTGATGCTGTCATAGGCAGTCATGATGTCTACAAGGTAAGTTACTGAGTAGAGAAGTATATTCTAGAGAGAAATTTTTATATGAGACTCATAATCCCAAAATTAAAAGGTGGAATTTTACTGAATGCTGTTATGTAGGAAGTAAAGTTTATTTATGTATTTATGTGTTTATTTATTTATTTTAGTTCCAAATGTAGAGTTCAGTGATTCATCAGTTGCATATAATACCCAGTGCTTACCACATCACGTGCCCTCCTTAATGCCCAACACCGATTTACTCCCTACCCCCACCTACTTCCCCTCCAGCAACCCTCAGTTTCTTTCCTATAGGCAAGAGTCACTCATGGTTTGTCTCCAACTCTGATTAAGGACATAAAATTTAAATAGAATACCACTTCCATTGGTATCTTATTAGAAATGAAGGCCAGGCAGAATGCATACAATCTCACACTTTATAAAATAACAGTATGAACTGAGCAAGAGATTGCCAGGCAGATTTCTCTTGAGCTGTTTTCTAGAACTGAGACTAAGAAGAGGTTGGAGCCAAAAGGGTTATTGTACTTCAGTGGCTAAGTAACCACAGTGTAGGTAGTATCATGCTAGATATGATACAAGGGCGATAGAAGCATTGGTGCTTTGCCGATAGCTGGTGACTGCTACAGAGTTCATCTTGGTAAAACTCATGTACATCTAACACATGCTGTTAAAATTTGGTTTGTTCCCCTAAGTACCATTTTTATACAAGAGGGAACTCTGGTATCACATAGGTCAAAGAACTATTAGACCAGAGGCTCTTTGGGATTCTATAGGGTAAACATGAGCCCATCTTGTGGTCTGAGGTCTAGGGAAGTCATTAACCATGAGGTTGCAACCTACTGCTCCCACATCCCCCCACCCCTCCAGCTGTCAATTTCCACTCTTCCTATCCAAGGTTGCTGAAGATGAGCAGAGAATAGATGACTACATTCACCCCTTTGGTTGCCATGCTTCCCTACCTTTGATTTTTATATGTTGTCTTATCTTTAGGCAGAAAATGACTAAAACTCTTATAGCTGTGCAAGGCCATTTCCATGTTGTCTGAAACATGGGTGCTTGTCTTATTGATGGAAAAACATGCCCCAGGCATCCCAAACTTTGACAGCTCCTCTGTCCCAGGAACCAAGGTAGAGATGGGGAATGAGTACCTCCATTCATTGGATCCTTCACAGTAGTCTGAAATGTTCCAACTCTCAAATCACACACAGGGCAGTCTGTTTATCTCAGATTAGACAGGGCCCTTTCAGGTCAGGTAGAGAGCCTCAGGGCTAGGCAAGCCATTTAATAGGGCTCAGAAATAGATATCATACCTGTCAATCAGCCGGAGCTGCAAACTAATCAAGAAGCACACATGGAAGCCACAGTGGAGGAAAAATCCATAGAATCAGACTACCTGTCTTAACTTGTTGAGCTCAAGCAGCCTGAAGAGGAAAACAAATCACCAAAAGCTAATTCAGTTGAAACTAAAATCAAAGATGATTCAGCGTGGGCAGTAACAGAGCCACTGGTTTAATCAATGCAGCTGATACTCTTCAGACAATTGTCTGAAGTCTTAGGGATGAGGCCATAAGATATTTTGGTACTTCATGGCTGCAGTAGGGAGTTCGTGGTCTGTTTCCAGGGTAGAGAGGGGCTCTCCAAATCCAAAAATGAAATCTAATTTTTCGGTTTTGTTTATGAAAAGCAACAGGGCAAAGGAAATAAAATTGAACCAGCAGTGAGTCACCAAACTCGTTTGTGTTTTCATTTTATTTACCTGTAAAATTGAAATCACCTCCCCAGCACTTGATAATCTGAAATGGAAGTGAGAAGGTTACTGCAAAATTACAAATTTGTTCTCAGTTTCTGTTCTCCTGCCACCACCCATCTCAACCAGCCCCTATTCTAAACCTCCCCTGCCCTTTCTGTGTCCTCCTGCTGGCTCATGCCCCGCCACCCACAGTCCCCTGCAATAGTCTTTCACCAAGACTAGGCACTGCCCATGCTCCCTGACCTTCTATTCTCCTCATCTATGTGTGCGGGGACTCTTGAGTGACTGACTCATTTCAGGGAAGAGTCAACCACTATTCTTTGATAATGGCCAGCAAGTAAGTGAGTCTCTCCCTCCCATATAACATTTGGATTGTACCTGTTTCCTTCCTCTGTGCAGGCTGGCATACTTATTTGAGGACAGGGATCACTTTCTCCAATTGTACGAGGAAAGGGAGGCCCTGGATAGAAGCATGGTGAGGTACAAAGTCTCATGTATTCAAAGCATCATTGTTACTGGCTATATAGAAAGTCATGATGAGAGGCCTATTGCTGATTACTGAACTTTCTCTGGAGCTGAGTCTTAGCCACCATCCCATGGCTTGTGTTAAGTCTTATTAATCTGATGATGATAATGATGATTATGATAGCTTGCATTTATCCACCAGGCAGGTTTTAAGTGCTTTGGCGTATGTTATTTCGTTCTTAGAAGACTCCATAAGGCAGGTACTCTTATTATCCCTGTTTTGCAAATAAGGATACTAAAGCACAGAGAAGTTAAGTGACTTGGCAAGGCCACACAGTTTGTAAATGGTACATCTGGGATTCTGACCAAGGCAATGTGACATCAGAGTTTCGTGGTCTTAACTATTGCACTTGTGAGTGCAGTTCTCTAGAAGAACATGGGTTTTAATTGGATCCAAACTTGTCCTAGCAGAATCAGACAGGCACATTTCATGGAAGTCCTTCTGGTAGACTTATCTTTTGGATTTACTTGAAAAGCTTCTACTTACTAGTCACCTAAAAGAGTGAGCATATTTCTTTTGGGAAGATGAGGAATACAGATTTGCCTTTCCTTATAGGTGTCCAGCTTAAAGCAGCTGAGGGAGGGTTCTGCTGTCCTTTGACAAGTGGCACTAGGAGAGGAGGGGATAGCTGGTGGAAAAAAGACTCAGTTCTCACACTCAATATTAACAGTGCAAAGCAGAAGGAACAGTCTCTTCCACCTCCTTCTTTTCCCTTTCTCTATACTTGCCTTAAGGCTTCTAGCTCATTTACCTGAAATCTTCTAGAGAAATACTTGCTAGAGGAATATTATATGCACCTTCTCCTAGGGTGCTTTTCTATGGGTATCCATGGATATTCCTACAAATCTCCTCTTTTCCTTCCCCCAGGAATTGTTCTCTAGGACCAGCTAAGAAACTGCAAAGTTGCTTATTTCAGAATCTATGGGTGTGGGACCTAGACATCAATTTTTTTCATAAAGCTCCTTAAATGATTCTAATATGCAGCCAGACCTTGAATCTCTGACAGTCTCTCACCATCTTCCTCAATTTACAAGAAATAAGCCTCCCTCATGTCTCTCTCTCTCTCTCTCTCTCTCTCTCACACACACACACACACACACACACACAATTTGTCTGCTCATTCTATTTCCCCTGATTCCCAAGTATTGACCATTGACTTACATGGTGACCTCAGGCCTCCTAAAAAGGAATGGCAGTCGGCATGCAGCTGAGATTACAAACATGTCCCTAGATATCCTGAGCTCCGTGGGGACCTTTAAGATGAGACACATGCCAGCTGATTCGAATAGGCCTGTCCGGATTCGAATAGGCCTGCATTCAGGTAACAACAGCCAGCTACAGGAAGAAAGACATTCCCATGCACCTCAAGAGAAGATTATAAAAGGTCAGAGAGGGTAGTGCTCCCCTGATTACTGGCAGTTGGATTATCCAGGTGTCTAACGGTGCCTAATTTCTTTATGCCTACCCAAGTTTTATTCTCTTTGCAACACCTATACTACCCCATTGGGCAGAAGCCCTTGTTCTAGGTACCAATCCCTTTCAATCTACCTTTCTTGTTAGAGCCAACATTTCCTATGTGCCTCAGGGGAAGACTAGAAAAAGGGTAGAGTGCCCCTGATAACTTTATGCCTAAAACTTCCCTCAACTGGCTTTTATGATATGCTTCTCACTCTCTGAATGCTTTTTCTCCATTTCATTCATTGGCTGTCTTGGAAACTCCTGCTCTCTAACTGTAGCTGCTACCCGATTTTTTGTAAAGCTCCGAGTTGTGGTCTAATTGCTCTTCTCACATCCTGATTTTTGTTTCTCAACCCACTCCAACCTGGCTTTCATTTTCTACCATTGTCTGAAAATCTCTTCTGTCTCTGTCTATCCCTTAAATATTGATGTTCCCCAAGGTTCTGTCTTTCGTCCATTTTTTTTTTCTCCCCTTACATACTTTTCTTTCATTCACATCTATGGTTTAAGTACAACTTGTATGCTGACGACTTCCAGCCCCATTTCTTTTTTTTTTAGATTTTATTTATTTATTTGACAGAAACAGTGAAAAAGCATAAGCAGGGGGAGCAGCAGAGGGAGAAGGAGAAGCAAGCTCCCCAATGAGCAGGAAAACTGATGCGGGACTCTATCCCAGGACCCTAAGATCAAGACCTGAGCTGAAGGCAGTTGCTTAACCAACTGAGCCACCCAAGCTTCTTTCCATCCCCACTTCTGTATATGTCTTCTCCCTTAAGCTTCAGCCTTCTATATCAAACTTGCTGCTGAAATTTCCATCTGAATGTTCTACATGGACCTCAGACTCAATTCCAAAACAGAATTATTTTCTTCCCACATAAGCTGCTTCTTCTCCCTGTGTTTATTCTCTATTTCAGTTGGTGGTACAACTATTCACCTAGTTACTCCAGTTAGTTTTGGGAGTCATCCTCCTTGATTCCTCCCTCACCCTTATACCATTCAACCATTTACCAAGTCTTGAGCATTTTACCTTTTATATATTTCTTGAATCTGTCTTATCTATACTTGACTATCATAACTCAAGTCTAGACCACCAGCATCTTTTGCCTGGATCACTGAAATAACATCTCCTTGCTTCCACTCTTGTTTCTTTCTATCCATCCTTCTCATAGTCATCAGCATAATCTCTGTTTACTTGTTTCTCCATCCATTAGACCATAAGCTTCTTAAAAAATTTTTTGGGTAAACGTGCCTGGGTGGCTCAGTTGATTGAACATCCAACTCTTGGTTTTGTTTAAGTCATGACCTCAGGGTCGCAGGATAGAGCCCCACATCAGCACTGAGAATCAAGTAGATTCTCAGTAGAGACTATACTTGAGATTGTCTCTCCCTCTCCTCCTACCCCTCCCCCCCGTTCACTCATGTGTGAGTGCTTGCTCTCTCTAAAATAAATAGATAAAATCTTTTTTTAAAAAGTTAAAAAAAATTTAAGCAGGCTTCATGTCAAATGTAGGGCTTGAACTCATGACCCTGAGATCAAGAATCACATGCTTTACCAACTAAGCCGGCCAGATACCCCTAGACTATAAGCTTCTTGATGGCAGGAACTATATCTTACTCATGTTTGCATCCTGAATGCTTATGTTCAGCATTTTTCTTTTTTTTTTAAACGATTTATTTATTTATTTATTTGACAGAAAGAGATCACAAGTAGGCAGAGAGGCAGGCAGAGAGAGAGAGGAGGAAGTGATCCCAGGACCCTGGGATCATGACCTGAGCCGAAGGCAGAGGCTTTAACCCACTGAGCCACCCAGGCGCCCCAGCATTTTTCTTTTAAAGAAAAGCCTTCATCTCTCCTTTGTGCTTCAGTTCCACATCTTCAACCTTCTTCAGCACATCTTTTCTTAGATGATTCACCATTATTTTAAATTCAACATATCTAAAAGTTCAAGTCATCTTTTTCCATGAATTATAAGCCCATGCCAATTTCCTCATGGATGTCAGAGAGCCAACAAGTCTGTTAGTTCTCCTTTCATGATGTCTGTTTCATCTCCCCTTTCTGCCCACCCACTCCCTATCATCTCCTCCTTCCCAGTGCTCACGACCTTGTGCTTGCATTACCACAACAATTACCTAACAGGTTTCCCTGATTTTACTTTCTTCCCGTTCAATGCATTCTATACATTGATCTGAGAAGAAAAAAGGAAACATCATTTTTGTCATGTAATTCCCTGCTCAAAATTCTCTAGTGGTTCAAGGTCTTCCATTTGGTATAGCCCAATATCCAATCTTGTCTCCAGTTTTTCCTGAGCCCCTGAACTAGGCAGACTGCTTTCTCTGAGAGCTTCCCAAAATTTCATGGTCAATTCATACCACAAATATTTGATTCTTGTCCCTTTTCTCCTACTCAAACTCAAATCTTACCCACCCGTCATGATTCAAATTAAATCCCATCTTCTCCATTGGACCTTTCTTGACTGAACCGGATCCTATTTAGCAGCCCCCACACCCATTTATCTTATTTCAACCATACATTGTTTTGGGTTGTTGCTTACTTGTTTCCTGTTTAGTAATCTTTTCTCTTTAATTAGACTATAAATTCCTACAGAACTGAGATCAAGTATGTGACATTTCTTTTTTATTCCCCTTGGTGCCTAGCTCTGTGTCCAATGAATGTATATGAATGGGAAGAAAAGAATTAAAATGAAAAACATAAGTTTTGTAGTTCTTACTTATTTTTATTCTTATAAATTAAAGAAAGAACTTCTTGAAGCAAAAACACATAATTACTTTCTCTAACTCAGGAAATAGCAAAAAGATAATGCTGAACAATTTCAAATAGAAAGAGAGCAAAGGCCAGAAAAGTAATGGTGGAGAATTTTTAAAATACTTCTTTTTTTAATTTTTTAAAGATTTTTAAAAATTTATTTGACAGACAGAGATCACAAGTAGGCAGAGAGGCAAGCAGAGAGAGGAGGAAGCAGGCATCCTGCTGAGCAAAGAGCCCGATGCAGGGCTCGATCCCAGGACTCTGGGATCACGACCTGAGCCGAAGGCAGAGGCTTTAACCCACTGAGCCACCCAGGCACCCCAAATTTTTAAAATACTTCTGAATTAGGTTTTCAGTATGGCCGCTGAAGTTTTTTGCAAGTAATATTCACTGTCTGAACACCTAACAGCCATATAGAAATGTAAGAACAAAACACATTCTAAGGGCAAATATAATGTATTCTTGGATTACCTATATATGCTGCTTGTCCGTGCCCCTAACACAAATGATTGAAAGTCAATTCGACTTCTTTTCAGATTTTCCAATTGTCTTAGTAATAATTCTCCTGGGAAATAAATAACCCCATGAGATCCCTTCTTCTGACTCTAAGACATAAGAAAGGGTCACTTCTTTTTTATTGTAACAAACATGCTTGGATCCTGAGTCCCTGCCCAGGCCTTTCTGGTTTGGCTTTCATGCTTATTTGTCCCTGTTGACAGATATAAGTATCGTGGGTATAACTGTGACTTGGAACAAGAGTGTAAATCAGAAGGGTAGTCATGCCTGCACCATTATCAACTTGCTTTCTTGTAGGGCAAAGAGTCTATTACTCACTGTAGGGCTTCCTTCAGATTCCCAGAGCTATTTGGTGGCAACTTTGTTCTTTTATGCAGCTACATACCTTCCCCTTGGCAGTGTTCCTCTATTAGCATTGGATATATACCTGTTGACTGTAATCCCAACTGACTGCTACTTTACAGGGCCAGTTGTTGCTGGAGTGGTGGGGCTCATCATGCCTAGATACTACCTGTTTGGAGACACTTTGAACACAGCTTCTTGGATGGAATCAACAGGGTTACGTGAGTACCTGTGATGGGAGGGGATGGTAACCTCCTACTGTTGGAAAAGTGATTATTTTTCTAGAAGGGGAAGGAGAACAAGATACCTAATATTTTAATGTTTTTTAAAGAAATGAAAGATAATTTAAGATTAAGATTTTACACACAAATTTCCTGGTCTCTAATGATAAGCCAGTAGGGGGTGATATTGGATTAAATATTTACCTTTCTTATTCTAGTTATGAAGCTGTAGCTAAGTGACACTGAAACAGTCAATTTGATCAAAACAACTAAAAATGTCCTTTGGGAATAGAAAAAAAAAGTTGGCCAGCATAGTGGGTTCGGGGAAGTCGTGTTGAAAAAGAAAGTAAGGGACTGCCATACTTAGTTTTTCAACTAGTTTGTGGAGACACAACCAGAATCAGCTGCTTCCCACCCGACTGCTGTTTACTGCTCTAGTCCTCTTTCTGAACTAATTAGGATCCTAGGAGTTCTGGTTTTATCAAATAGCTCCCTTGAATTTAGCTGGCAATAATCCTTCAACCTAAGGAGCTTGGAAACCTGAAATAATTAATTCCAATTAGCCTGTTTATAAAATCTTTAGTTTTTATCAAAACAAGCATGTTGTCAAAGATACCATTTCTTCCCCCCCTTCTTTGAGAATAAAACTGTACAAATCTTCATGCCATCTCTCTGTTGCTGGCACCTCTTTTTTAGTTATTTACTGCCACTGCAAGGCAATGTGAGAAACACAACATGCCTTGCCCTTTATCAGGATTGAGCAAAGCAATTTGTTTATGCTAATATAGGAAAGGATAGAAAACAATAATAGGTTCTATACACAGTTTTCATGGGTTTTCTACTTAAAAAACACTTAAGCTCTTAGCAGCCCTGGCTTTAGCAGCTACTAGGCGAGACAAGCTCTTGCCAAACTCCAGTAGTATACTCAGACTAGTCCCTGATGTTATGGTGGCCTATATCACAGTGGGTGGTGCCCTGTCTGACCCCACTCTTCATCACTCATGTGCAAAAACAGGCTTGCACAATGGGTCTAGTCTTAGTCAATCTAGCCTGTGCGACCATGATTAAGGAGGCAGCACAGAACTTAGAAGCTATTGTCAGAATAAATTTTCTGACATCTGGGAAAGTCTTCGAACTCCATAGACATGGCAGAAGTTATGGTAGTAGTCATCCAGGAACTGCTGCATGTGTATGACTTTGCTCTTAAAGTACAACGCAGGATGAAGTGAAATTGATCATGGAACTGCAATGCAGATTTGTCACAGCACTCTGGACTGATGTAAGCTTGTAGAAGATTGAAGTCATATTCTGGTCTGCACCAGGGAAACCCCACTCATTTCACATTGGAAATATAGAGCTGAGAGCAGAAATTGAATTTTCAGTTTTAGGTAGCACCTTGTCTAATGATCAGCTAGGAAGAAGAAAATGGAATGAATCATGCACAGCAGGTGTTTATTAGGCACTGACTATGCAAGGAAGGCATTGTGAAGGATACAAAGAAGCAAACACATGTGGTCTCAGCACTAAAGGGGCTGGTTAGTATGCTTTTCTGGAAACTAATGACTGTGACCAAAATAGGGCATTAAGTGCCACACCTGATTGAAGATTTGTAAAGAGATAGCCACATGTTGGATATGAGACCAGGACATGTCAGAGGTCTACTAAAAATTAATTTCATCAGTATCACCTTTATGCCCAGTTGAATTCACTGATTCTGGAAAGGAAGTAACTAGTGACCTAGTGCTGGACTGATTCTCCTTGCAAAACACCTGTATGTTCATTGGAATGAGCTCTCTCTTTTGACCCATGTGTTCCACACGAGTAGGATTATGACTGACGACCAGATGCTAGTGGAATGGTATACATAGGGCTGGCAAGGCACCTAGACGAGCATGCAGCTTTTAGGGACACTTTTTGAACAGAGATTTTGGGTGACCATGACTTAACAAGGAAGACACAAACAACAGTACTGAGCTGGGAAAAATGTTATTATGTTATTATGTGAAAGTTATTATGAGAACACATAGCAGAAATTTCTTGCAGTTCTTTCCAGCCATTCCTTCCTACTTTGATTGTTTTCAGCTTCTAAAAGAATTATTTTCTCAAGTGTGTGTGGGAATATGTCTTGGACTCTTATTTAAGACTCAACTTGAACAGTTCTTACTTCATAGGATAACAGTTTTTGAGAAAGTCAAGGATTCTACCTGAGTTAATAATAAGTGACTGCTCTTCACCAAAGAGTTATACTTAGTTGCTACATAAAATTTTTAGTCATAGTTTTCCATGTAACACTCTTACCCCAGGTTGGGCTCATTAGTTGGAAAATAATACATTCATGTGTATATACATATAGATGCATCTACCCACAGGAAATCTATAAATGTACAATTGTCACAGAATGTTGACCAAGGTCTTGGGACCTTTTTTTTTATTGATGTTCTATTTTAAGTGCAGTGATATTGTAACATGGTTGTATGGATGCGTATGTAAAAAGATACCCTGCTGTCTCTTACGTAGGATATGTAGACCGTGGAAGCTCTGCTTTAGCAGAGAAGCTGCTGACACCTAACTTGCCTCTGAGGAGGTCACATTTCAGCTGAGAGCACAGTAGTGGTAACTGGTTTCTCAATCACAACCTTCGAGTTAAATTAACACCTTTCTGTTGCATGGCCTTTCATCTGGGATAGCATCTAAGAGGCTGATAGGTGCTATAGCTAACACCTTATTTGGGCCTGGTGAGGAAGGCCACCATTCCCCATTCCTCCTCCTTTGAAATCCTAACTGAAGTTCTCTCTCAGGGACTTTTCTTAGGGTCTCGTTCATTTAGGAGTGGAGCCATCTATTATAGTAATATTTTCTCATTGATTTTACCTGGAAGGATCCAGTCACGTCTGTCTGTCTGTCTTTTACAGTTTACTGCATTCATGTCAGTCACAGCACCATGACAGTTCTTCGAGCTCTGAGTGAGGGCTATGAAGTAGAGCTTCGAGGAAGGACAGAGCTCAGGGTATAATATCCTTTTTGTTTGTTTGTTTAAATCGAACCACTTGAACACACCTGCTTCTAGAGAGGTCATGGTCTGCTGAAAGAGTTTACCTGTATGTCTGAGACTTAGAGCTATAATTTGGGCAGAATTTCCAGCCCTATTTGCAGTTCCCAAGATATTGTTCCTTTTTGCTTCAGTTTTCTTCTTTAAAATATGGCCACAGTGAGGAGGAGTGTTACAACTCCGGGGTTTTTCAGACTATGAGCTTCATCTTTCTCTCTTAAAGGATTACCCAGAATTTGGGTTTTCAGTGAACTGCACTATTATTTATATCTTCTAACTTCCATTTTGTTTACTCTTTGGCTGAAATTTAGACATGATTCAATAAACTAAAGTATTAGTGAGTTTGGGTTTTCTATTTGCCTGCTCAGTGGCCACCTTTCTAATTTTTCATGCACACTATTGACCCCCTCCCATTTACAGAGAGGCTTTATGTCTTCCCTGAAGGACCAGGAGGAATAAAGTCAGTTCCTGTGAAAGACAAACATTTGGAAGCACCTTTTCTCTCTGTTAGGACGATCCATTGATCTGGGATTCAGGATTAGAATAATTTTACCTTTTCTTTCTTTCTTTTTTGCCATCTCCACTGGATTCTTTTCATCTTCCTCTAGGTAGCCCCAGAGCCTCTGGCTTCCCCATTTGTAAGAGGCTCTAGAGAGTCGATCATCTAACTTTTTCATTTTTAGACAAAGAACCAAAGCCCAGAGAGGTGCAGTAACTTGATCAGGCTCACACAGTCAACTGACGACAGAATAAGGCCAAAACCCAGGGAAGTCTGACTTCCCACTCAGTATCCTTTCAAAGGTACATTCATGGTGCATGAAAATTATTTTCACAGTGATTATACTTGGTCAAAGCAAAACCCAGGTGCTGAATGATGCACAATTGGTTTCTGTCACTGGCAAGTCTTCCTCGGATGGTGGCAATTTACATGTAAAAGGATTTCAGAAGTTAAAGTTTGGAAGGCTGGATTCTTTTTTTTTTTTTTAGATTTCTTTTCAGCGTAACATAATTCATTGTTTTTACACCACACCCAGTGCTCCATGCAATACGTGCCCTCCATAATACCTACCACCTGGCTCCCCCACCTCCCAACCCGCGCCGCTTCAAAACCCTCAAGTTGTTTTTCACAGTCCATAGTCTCTCATGGTTCACCTCCCCTTCCAATTTCCCTCAACTCCCTTCTCCTCTCCATCTCCCTATGTCCTCCATTTTATTGTCTTGCTCCACAAATAAGTAAAACCATATGATAATTGACTCTCTGCTTGACTTATTTCACTCAGCATAATCTCTTCCAGTCCCGTCCATGTTGCTACAAAAGTTGGGTATTCATCTTTTCTGATGGAGGCATAATACTCCATAGTGTATATGTACCACATCTTCCTTATCCATTCGTCTGTTGAAGGGCATCTTGGTTTTTTCCACAGTTTAGTGACCTTGGCCATTGCTGCTATAAACATTGGGGTACAGATGGCCCTTCTTTTCACTACATCTGTATCTTTGGAGTAAATACCCAGTAGTGCAACTGCCGGGTCATAGGGAAGCACTATTTTTAATTTCTTGAGTAATCTCCACACTGTTCTCCAAAGTGGCTGAACTAACTTGCATTCCCACCAACAGTGTAAGAGGGTTCCCCTTTCTCCACATCCTCTCCAACACACCTTGTTTCTTGTCTTGCTAATTTTGGCTATTCTAACTGGTGTAAGGTGGTATTTCAATGTGGTTTTAATATGAATGTTCCTGATGGCTAATGATGATGAAGCTTTTTTCATAGCCATTTGTTTGTCTTCATTGGAGAAGTGTCTGTTCATATCTTCTGCACATTTTTTTAAATTTATTTTTTTCAGCATAACAGTATTCATTGTTTTTGCACAACACCCAGTGCTCCATGCAATACGTGTCCTCCCTATTACCCACCACCTGTTCCCCCAAGCACCTACCCCCGACCCTTCAAAACCCTCAGGTTGTTTTTCAGAGTCCATAGTCTCTTATGGTTCGCCTTCCCTTCCAATTTTGTTTTAATAAACATATAATGTATTTTTAGCCCCAGGGGTACAAGTCTATGAATCGCCAGGTTTACAAACTTCACAGCACTCACGATAGCACATACCCTCCCCAATGTCCATAACCCCCTCCCCCCTCCCAACCCCACCTCCCCCCAGCAACCCCCAGTTTGTTTTGTGAGATTAATAGTCATTTATGGTTTGTCTCTCTCCCAATCCCATCTTGTTTCATTTATTCTTCTCCTATCCCCCTAACCCCCCATGTTGCTTCTCCATGTCCTCATATCAGATCATATGATAGTTGTCGTTCTCTGATTGACTTATATCGCTAAGAATGATACCCTCTAGTACCATCCACGTCGTCACAAATGGCAAGATTTCATTTCTTTTGATGGCTGCATAGTATTCTGTTGTGTATATATACCACATCTTCGTGATCCATTCATCTGTTGATGGACATCTAGGTTCTTTCCATAGTTTGGCTATTGTAGACATTGCTGCTACAAACATTCGGGTGCACGTGCCCCTTCTGATCACTGCGTTTGTATCTTTAGGGTAAATACCCAGTAGTGCAATTGCTGGGTCATAGGGTAGTTCTTTTTTCAACATTTTGAGGAACCTCAATGCTGTTTTCCAGAGTGGTTGCACCACCTTGCATTCCCACCAACAGTGTAGGAGGGGTCCCCTTTCTCCGCATCCTCGCCAGCATCTGTCATTTCCTGACTTGTTAATTTTAGCCACTCTGATTGGTGTGAGGTGATATCTCATTGTGGTTTTGATTTGTATTTCCCTGATGCCAAGGGATGTGGAGCACTTTTTTCATGTGTCGGTAGGCCATCTGGATGTCTTCTTTGCAGAAATGTCTGTTCAGGTCCTCTGCCCATTTCTTGATTGGATTGTTTGTTCTTTGGGTGTTGAGTTTGCTAAGTTCCTTATAAATTTTGGACACTAGCCCTTTATCTGATATGTCGTTTGCAAATATCTTCTCCCATTCTGTCAGTTGTCTTTTGGTTTTGTGAACTGTTTCCTTTGCTGTGCAAAAGCTTTTGATCTTGATGAAATCCCAATAGTTCATTTTTGCCCTTGCTTCCCTTGCCTTTGCCAATGTTCCTAGGAAGATGTTGCTGCGGCTGAGGTCGAAGCAGTTGCTGCCTGCATTCTCCTCAAGGATTTTGATGGATTCCTTTCTCATATTGAGGTCCTTCATCCATTTTGAGTCTATTTTCGTGTGTGGTGTAAGGAAGTGGTCCAATTTCATTTTTCTGCATGTGACTGTCCAATTTTCCCAGCACCATTTATTGAAGAGGCTGTCTTTTTTCCATTGGACATTCTTTCCTGCTTTGTCGAAGATTAGTTGACTATAGAGTTGAGGGTCTATTTCTGGGCTCTCTATTCTGTTCCATTGATCTATGTGTCCGTTTTTGTGCCAGTACCATGCTGTCTTGATGATGGCAGCTTTGTAATAGAGTTTGAAGTCTGGAATTGTGATGCCACCAACGTTGGCTTTCTTTTTCAATATTCCTTTGGCTCTTTGAGGTCTTTTCTGGTTCCATATAAATTTTAGGATTATTTGTTCCATTTCTTTGAAAAAAATGGATGGTATTTTGATAAGGATTGCATTAAATGTGTAGATTGCTTTAGGTAGCATAGACATTTTCACAATATTTATTCTTCCAATTCAGGAGCATGGAACATTTTTCCATTTCTTTGTGTCTTCCTCAATTTCTTTCATGAGTACTTTATAGTTTTCTGCGTATAGATTCTTAGCCTCTTTGGTTAGGTTTATTCCTAGGTATCTTATAGTTTCGGGTGCAATTGTAAATGGGAGTGACTCCTTAATTTCTCTTTCTTCTGTCTTGTTGTTGGTGTACAGAAATGCAACTGATTTCTGTGTATTCATTTTATATCCTGACACTTTCCTGAATTCCTGTACAAGTTCTAGCAGTTTTGGAGTGGAGTCTTTTGGGTTTTCCACATATAGTATCATATCATCTGTGAAGAGTGATAGTTTGACTTCTTCTTTGCCGATTTGGATGCCTTTAATTTCTTTTTGTTGTCTGATTGCTGAGGCTAGGACTTCTAGTACTATGTTGAATAGCAGTGGTGATAATGGACATCCCTGCCGTGTTCCTGACCTTAGCGGAAAAGCTTTCAGTTTTTCTCCATTGAGAATGATATTTGCGGTGGGTTTTTCATAGATGGCTTTGATAATATTGAGGTATGTGCCCTCTATCCCTACACTTTGAAGAGTTTTGATCAGGAAGGGATGCTGTACTTTGTCAAATGCTTTTTCAGCATCTATTGAGAGTATCATATGGTTCTTGTTCTTTCTTTTATTAATGTGTTGTATCACATTGATTGATTTGCAGATGTTGAACCAACCCTGCAGCCCTGGAATAAATCCCACTTGATCGTGGTGAATAATCCTTTTAATGTACTGTTGAATCCTATTGGCTAGTATTTCGGTGAGAATTTTTGCATCTGTGTTCATCAAGGATATTGGTCTGTAGTTCTCTTTTTTGGTGGGATCCTTGTCTGGTTTTGGGATCAAGGTGATACTGGCCTCATAAAATGAGTTTGGAAGTTTTCCTTCCATTTCTATTTTTTGAAACCATTTCAGGAGAATAGGAATTAGTTCTTCTTTAAATGTTTGGTAGAATTCCCCTGGGAAGCCGTCTGGCCCTGGGCTTTTGTTTGTTTGGAGATTTTTGATGACTGTTTCAATCTCCTTACTGGTTATGGGCCTGTTCAGGTTTTCTATTTCTTCCTGGTTCAGTTGTGGTAGTTTATATGTCTCTAAGAATGCATCCATTTCTTCCAGATTGTCAAATTTGTTGGCGTAGAGTTGCTCATAGTATGTTCTTATAATTGTCTGTATTTCTTTGGTGTTAGTTGTGATCTCTCCTCTTTCATTCATGATTTTATTGATTTGGGTCCTTTCTCTTTTCTTTTTGATGAGTCTGGCCAGGGGTTTATCAATCTTATTGATTCTTTCAAAGAACCACCTCCTAGTTTCATTGATTTTTTCTATTGTTTTTTTTGGTTTCTGTTTCATTGATTTCTGCTCTGATCTTTATGATTTCTCTTCTCCTGCTGGGTTTAGGGTTTCTTCCTTGTTCTTTATCCAGCTCCTTTAGGTGTAGGATTAGGTTGTGTACTTGAGACCTTTCTTGTTTCTTGAGAAAGACTTCTATCGCTATATATTTTCCTCTCAGGACTGCCTTTGCTGTGTCCCACAGATTTTGAACCGTTGTGTTTTCATTATCATTTGTTTCCATGAATTTTTTCAATTCTTCTTTAATTTCCTGGTTAACCCATTCATTCTTTAGAAGGATGCTGTTTAGTCTCCATGTATTTGGATTCTTTCCAGCTTTCCTCTTGTGATTGAGTTCTAGCTTCAGAGCATTGTGGTCTGAAAATATGCAGGGAATGATCCTAATATTTTGATACCGGTTGAGACCTGATTTGTGACCCAGGATGTGATCTATTCTGGAGAATGTTCCATGTGCACTAGAGAAGAATGTGTATTCTGTTGCTTTGGGATGAAATGTTCTGAATATATCTGTGATGTCCATCTGGTCCAGTGTGTCATTTAAGGCCTTTATTTCCTTGTTGATCTTTTGCTTGGATGATCTGTCCATTTCAGTGAGGGGAGTGTTCAAGTCCCCTACTATTATTGTATTATTATTGATGTGTTTCTTTGATTTTGTTATTAATTGGTTGATATAGTTGACTGCTCCCACGTTAGGGGCATAGATATTTAAAATGGTTAGATCTTCTTGTTGGACAGACCCTTTGAGTAGGATATAGTGTCCTTCCTCATCTCTTATTATAGTCTTTGGCTTAAAATCTAATTGCTCTGATATAAGGATTGCCACCCCAGCTTTCTTCTGATGCCCATTAGCATGGTAAATTGTTTTCCACACCCTCACTTTAAATCTGGAAGTGTCTTTGCGTCTAAAATGAGTTTCTTGTAGGCAACATACTGATGGGTTTTGTTTTTTTATCCATTCTGATACCCTGTGTCTTTTGATTGGGCATTTAGCCCATTAACATTCAGGTTAACTATTGAGAGATATGAATTTAGTGCCATTATTAGCCTGTAAGGTGACTGTTACTGCATATTGTCTCTGTACCTTTCTGATCTACTACTTCTAGGCTCTCTCTTTGCTTAGAGGACCCCTCTCAATATTTTCTGTAGAGCTGGTTTGGTGTTTGCAAATTCTTTCAGTTTTTGTTTGTCCTGGAAGGTTTTTATCTCTCCTTCTATTTTCAGTGATAGCCTAGCTGGATAGAGTATTCTTGGCTGCATGTTTTTCTTGTTCAGTGCTCTGAATATATCATGCCAGCTCTTTCTGGCCTGCCAGGTCTCTGTGGATACGTCTGCTGCCAATCTACTATTTTTACCATTGTATGTTACAGACTTCTTTTCCCGGGCTGCTTTCAGGATTTTCTCTTTGTCACTAAGACTTGTAAATTTTACTGTTAGATGACGGGGTGTGGACCTATTCTTGTTGACTTTGAGGGGGGCTCTCTGCATCTCCTGGATTTTGATGCTTGTTCCCTTTGCCATATTAGGGAAATTCTCTCCAACAATTCTCTCCAATAGACCTTCTGCTCCCTTCTCTCTTTCTTCTTCTTCTGGAATCCCAATTATTCTAATGTTGTTTCGTCTTATGGTGTCACTTATCTCTCGAATTCTCCCCTCATGGTCCAGTAGCTGTTTGTCCCTCTTTTGCTCAGCTTCTTTATTCTCTGTCATTTGGTCTTCTATATCACTAATTCTTTCTTCTGCCTCATTTATCCTAGCAGTGAGAGCCTCCATTTTTGATTGCACCTCATTAATAGCTTTCTTGATTTGGTTAAAATCTTGGTTAGATTTTAGTTCTTTAATTTCTCCAGAAAGGGCTTTTATATCTCTAGAGAGGGTTTCTCTAATATCTTCCATGCCTTTTTTGAGCCCAGCTAGAATGTTCAGAATCGTCATTCTGAACTCTTGATCTGACATATTACCCATGTCTGTGTTGATTAGGTCCCTAGCCTTCAGTACTGTCTCTTGTTCTTTTTTGTGGTGATTTTTTCCGCCTTGTCATTTTGTCCAGATAAGAGGATATCAAGGAGCAAATAAAATACTAAAAGGGTGGCAAAGACCCCAGAAAAATGCTCTGTAACCAAATCAGAAGAGATCCCAAATTGTGGGGGGGAGAAAGGGGATAAAAAGAGGTTCAGAAAAAAAAGAAAAAATTTCAAAAAATAAAACAAATAAAGAAAAAATATAAAAAAGAAAGAAAAAATATATATTTTAGATAAACTAGTCAAAAAACGTTAAAAAAGAAAAGGGTAAAAGTTTTAAAATATATAGCAGAAGAAGAAAAAAGAAAGAAAAATAATTGAAAAAAGAAAAAAAAATTGAATTAACTGGAAGGCTAAAGAATCATGGGGAGAAAACCATGAGTTCCAAGCTTTGCTTTCTCCTCCTCTGGAATTGCTCTGCTGTCTTAGGAATCGAATCTGCTTTCTCCTTGATAGATGAACTTCGTCCTGGCTGGATATTTTGTTGATCTTCTGGGGGAGGGGCCTGTTGTAGTGACTCTCAAGTGTCTTTGCCTGAGGCGGGATTGCAGCGCCCTTACTGGGGGCCGGACTAAGTAATTCGCTCGGGTTTGCTTTTGGGAGCTTCTGTTCCCTGAACGCTTTCCGTAGAGTTCTGGAGGATGGGAATGAAAATGGTGGCCTCCTAGTCTCCGGACCGGAGGAGCCGAGAGCCCGGGGCCCCACTCCTCAGTGCGCCCCCAGAGGACAGCACCCAATCACTCCCGTATCCCCAGCCTCTAGCCGCGCTCCGAGCTCACCCAGCCCGCGACCAGTTCAAGGTAACCCCGAGCTGAGAGTTCAGTCCTCGGCTCTGTCTCTGTAGCCGGCTTCTCCGTTCTAACACCTGCGAGCTCTGCGACACTCCAACACCCCTGATCCTTCTGTGACCCTGCGGGACCTGGGGCCACGCTGACCCCGCATGGGCTTCACCCCGGTTTAGCCTCTGGAGCAATGTCCCTCAGTGGAACAGACTTTTAAAAGTCCTGATTTTGTGCTCCGTTCCTCTGCCGCTTGCCGGGAGCCGGCCCCTCCCCCCATGGTCTATCTTCCCGTTGTTTTAGATTCACTTCTCCGCCAGTCCTACCTTTCAGAAAGTGGTTGATTTTCTGTTTCTAGAGTTGCTGTTCTTCTTCTCTTCACTCTCCCGTTGGATTTGTAGGTGTTTGCAATGTTTAGATAAGCTATTGAGCTGATCTCCTGCTACCTGATGTAGTCTCAGCCTGCTACTTCTCCGCCATCTTGACTCTGCAGCCTCTTCTACCCATTTTTTGATATGATTATCTGTTTTGTGTGTGTTGAGTTTGAGGAGTTCTTTATAGATCCTGGATATCAACCTTTTGTCTGTACTGTCATATGCAAATATCTTCTCCCATTCTGTGGGTTGCCTCTTTGTTGTGTTGACTGTTTCCTTTGCTGTGCAGAAGCTTTTTTTTTTAAGATTTTATTTATTTATTTGACAGACAGATCTCAAGTAGGCAGAGAGGCAGGCAGAGAGAGGAGGAAGCAGGCTCCCTGCTGAGTGGAGAGCCTGACGCGGGGCTCAGATCCCAGGACCCTGGGATCATGACCTGAGCCGAAGGCAGAGGCCCCAACCCACTGAGCCACCCAGGCGCCCCTGTGCAGAAGCTTTTGATCTTGATGAAGTCCCAGAAGTTCATTTTCGCTTTTGTTTCCTTTGTGGAAGGCTTGATTCTGATTGATCATTTCCTTTTCTGGCTAGTTCTGGTTTCTCTCTCTCTCTTTTCTTTAAAAGATTTATTTATTTATTTATTTATTTATTTGACAGACAGAAATCACAAGTGGGCAGAGAGGGAGGCAGAGAGAGAGTGGGGGGTGGGGTGGGGAAGCAGGCTCCCTGCCAATCAGAGAGCCCAATGTGGGGCTCGATCCCAGGACCCTTGGATCATGCCCTGAGCCAAAGGCAGAGGCTGTAACCTGCTGAGCCACCCAGGCACCCTTCTGGTTTGTCTCTTCCAGTAGATCCGAATATCTTCTAGAATATGGGATGAGTCATTTATGAGGGGACAGAGTTTCTATTCTCACCTCTGCAGAGAACTCAGTGAGATGATAGAAGTGGCAACATTACTTGAACAGTGAATTACATTACCCAAGGCTTTTGTGATTCCTCTATATGTTGACATTTCTTACCAGAGGACGACAAAGGTGGCTTTATTTCCCAAGGCACTTTCCTCTCTGAATTGCTGGGCACAGATTCCATCATTTAAATGCTGAAGAGGTGCCAATTTTGAAACTGAAAAGGAAAAATATGCCCCCACCCCCATGCCTTTTATTGCCCCCAAATTCTAGTTAGGAAGAATCATATCTTTGAGTATTTTGAGTATAAAAGCAGGACTACTTCAGAAGGATCCTTTGAATCTTGTTTCCCTTACCCCAGGGAATTTGGGAACCTGCTACAGCAAGTTGGGGGAAAAGGCAGGGAAAGTCTTCCCCTAAGGTCATGTCAGGCCTTGCTTGTGGTAGAGGCTTCCTGATAAAAGGGCGATACTGAGAGAGAAGAGAGGGGGCCCCAGGGAAGGGAGAAAATGGGAGATCCTTTCTGCCTCTGTACCCCTGCTGTCTGCAATACCAGAGATAGGTATTGGGCATTCCATAGTAGGGAGTGGGGGACAGGCGATTCCTTGTCACTTGGGGCATGCAATGTATCCCCAATATGACCATATTACAAGTACACTTCAGAAATTCTGATTCAGGGGCGCCTGGGTGGCTCAGTGGTTTAAAGCCTCTGCCTTCAGCTCAGGTCATGATCCCGGGGTCCTGGGATCGAGCCCTGCATCGGGCTCTCTGCTTGGCAGGGAGCCTGCTTCCTCCTCTCTCTCTCTCTCTGCCTGCCTCTCTCCCTACTTGTGATCTCTATCTGTCAAATAAA
This sequence comes from Meles meles, assembly GCF_922984935.1. Taxonomy (NCBI): domain Eukaryota; kingdom Metazoa; phylum Chordata; class Mammalia; order Carnivora; family Mustelidae; genus Meles; species Meles meles. The sequence continues at coordinate 91,451,007 of NC_060087.1, read as the reverse complement.
TAAATAAAATCTTTAAAAAAAAAAAGAAATTCTGATTCAACATTTCCATTCCTCACTCGCTCTGTGTTGCTGGAAAGCAAGAATGGCTTTAGTACATGGGTCAGAAGGACCGCATTTGATAGCCTGCCAGGTGTGATAGCAAAGAGGATGGTTGAAAACATCCTCTCCTTCCAGCTGGCTGATACTTGAGATTCCTACATCAGAACCTCTCCTCTTGGGTTCAAGGATTGGATCCAGTAACAACACTCCTTTCCCACTCCATCTCCTTCACTGGAATGATGGCACTTTAAGTTGTTTCCTCTAGTGGAATGAAAAGTGTGGCTTGGGTTGGGTGAGAGAAGAGAACATAGTGCAGTTGAATAATTAGGTGGGTGGGGTTAACAAAAGACATCAAACTGAGGAAGCTGAGGTAGATTGGGGGAGGACTCATTTAGAGGTGACAAGCTCAGCCTCTCTGGGGAGTTGCCCTACGGCCCACTCCAACCCTCTCTTGTATTGTACTGGCAACAAATCATCAGTGCTTAACTGGCCAAGTCTGCTTTTTCCAATATTTCTCTCCTAATGGCCTGGAGATAAGTCATCTTATTACCTCTTCTCTTACATGAGTCCTATTTCAGTTACCATTTTTCTGACAAGTTTGAAGCTTCTTGCTGAGACTTTGTATATATCTAGGCTTATCAGTTATATTTATTAGGACCTCTTTAGGTAAAGTTACATTCTGAGAAGACTTTCCCAAATGGTTGTTCTCAGCCAGTTTACATCCTTGCCAGAGGTGGACACTTGTAACATTCTGGGGATAAACAGTATTTGATTCTCAGGCTCTTAAGCAGTAATCCTGTTTAATTTGTGATTTCTCTTTTTTTCCCCAACCTCTTCCACCCCATCCTCAACCCCTTGAACTCACATACAGAAGTTTGGACAGGTGTAAGTGTGTGCACACACACGTGCCCCCCCCACACACACATCAGCATTTGAGCTAAGAAGTAATGAGGTTGGGGGCACTTGGGTGGCTCAGTCGGTTAAGTATCTGACTCTTGATTTTGGCTCAGGTTATGATCTCAGGGTTTCTAGATCGAGCCCTATTGGACTCTGTTCTGGGTGTGGAGCCTGTTTAAGATTCTTTCTCTCCCTCTTACTCTGCCCCTCCCCACCACCCTCTCTCTCTGAAAAAAGAAAAAAGAAAAAGAAGAAGTAATGAGGTTGTACTGGCATTGTCATGAAGGTCAGACGTCTTGTCTGTAATTCTTGTCCCATCAGTGACTTAATGTGTAACACTGGACAAGTAACTTTATCCTCTCTGTGCTTCCATTTCTTCACATAGAGTTCTCTTCTGACCCGTGATTATCAGGAAGCTCATTAATCACAAGATTTAAAATTCCCAGCCATTGCTTTTTGGCCTCTAGACCTTCCTTTGACTCCAGTGTGTTGGAAAAACTATGTGGTATAGAAGGAAGAGCATTTAAAATTTGGAGTCTAAGATGTTAACTAGACTTATTGTGATAAGCATTTTAATATATATACATATCAAATCATTATATTGTACAGCTGAAACTAATGTTGTATGTCAGTTATACCTCAATAAAAATAGCTAAGTTGTAGTAAAAAGAAAATAAATAAAACTTGGAGTTTAGTAAAATTGGGTTCGGGTTCCAGCTATGTTTGCTTATTGACAAGTCATTTAATTTCTGTGAAACTCAGTATCCTTATTTGCAGAATGAGATTAAAAATAAACTCACGTTCCAGAGTTTTTGTGAGAATTAAAAGAGACAGGAGATGCCAAAGTGTCTTAAAGGTGTCAGACCAAAGTAAGATGCTATTATTTGCACGGGGAGGGGGGGCTGTCTCTTGGACTGCCCAGGGATTGATACCAAGTCAAAGGGTTTGCTTAAGGTTTTAGTTGTTGCATACTTGTTCTCCCCCACTTTCTCTATTTTCAGCAGAATTTTGGAAATAGGGTGGATAAACAGAGATCTAGGATTTTAAGAATTCTGGATAGGCTCCAAAAACCTCAGAGAGCTCCTGGGGCTCCCCTGCATACTGTTTGATTTGGAAGCTTGCCTGAGTCCATAACACTCCCATTCTCTTTTGCAACCATTAGTTTTGGCATCCCAATGTGTGTCCTAGGACTCACCCAGATATCTGGACAATCCTGGCATCCAAAAAGCTCCCTTGGGTATTGGCACACTGTCCCAATAGCCTCTAGATCTCAAGATAAACACCTAAACATGCCTGAGGGTTGAGATCCTCAAGTTTGAGCCTTAAAATTATGTTTTAGCAAAGTGAGGTCCAATGACACTTTGAGTATTCCAGTTGCTCAAGGGTTGAGTTTTCCAGTGAATGGAAGAGTCTATCTACTGAGCAACTATTCTATATGAGACACTGTACTAGGTACTGTGAGGAACAGAGTTTAGGAGGCAGAAAATTTGGGTTTGTATTTAAAGCCCCAAACATGACTCAACAGTGTTTTTGTTTAACTGTACTGTGAGCTCCTGAAGGACAGAGCCATTTCTATATTTCCACACCTGGTACAGTGAGGGTAGAATAAATGTAAGAATGAGTGATATGAATATATTTTAAAGTTGTTCACTTCTTCTGAAAACAGAGTGGCTCCAAACAGCCCAATTATTTGAGTTTTAGGGTGAGTTGGTTGTCAGCTAGTGAAGATTGAGCTGTTGTGGTATTCTCTTCGTACTTGCCTATGGTGGGCTTGTTCAGAGCCTTGAACAAAATACCTGCAAAATGCTTTGAGATTCTTCCACTAAATGTGATTATTATTGTTATGATTGTGGTCATTATTGTTATGGGATGAATGTATGTGATGTAAAATAGAAAACAATGGATTTGATATATAAAGGGGGGAACCTAATTGGAATTTCTAAGTTAAACAATTTAGAACTGTTCCAAATGAGATCAGCCAAGAATGAGACCATATTTCAGATTAATGAGTTGGAAACACATCCCATTACTTTTCTCAGTTTTAGTAAACACACTTTTTTCCTTATGGATTGGGGGAAATGAAAGAACAGATGAAAGAAAATTGAAAGGAGGAGAGTGAAACACATTGAGAGGATGGTTTGTTAGAAAAAGGGGAGGGCAAGGCTAAGGCAGAGAACTTGGCTCCTCTGAGGTAGTCACTTAGGCCTTGGGGTGACTAGCTAGAGTTTACACTCCCTTTTTCTTCTCAGACCATGATTCTTGACAACAAGGAAGCAGGTTATAGATGGAGGCCTCCATGTGGTCTCTACCTGTGAGAATCCCTTGGCAGGAAGATAAGAACACTGAAGAAATGCAGATCTCTCTAAGCAGCCAAGATGCCTTGGCCTTTAAAGTTGTACAGCCTGCTTTCCATTTCCATTCCAATTTTTGGTTTCTGTGAGAGCCTTTGGATGGCGAGTATTGGGGGTGGTAGACTGTGAATATATGTACTCTAGACAGGAAAGACAATGGGATGCCTATGGTCAAAAGATCAAAGCAAAAATGACAAACAAATTCTTGAATTCAACATCCAGATGTTTGGTTACTATGAAGCCAAACAACCACACATTCTCAGCAATGGGGCTCTGCGGCAGTATGTAGACAAAGCATTTGGATGGCAGCTTCAAATGGTATTCACATTTCTTTTTCTTTCTTTTTTTTTTAGAGAAGGGGGAGGGGTGGTGTGAGAAGAGTAGAGAGAGACTCTTAAGCAGGCTCCATGTTCGGCATGGAGCCCAAGGAAGGGCTCCATCTCATGACCCTGAGATTATGACCTAAGCTGAAATCAAGAGTTGGATGTTTAACTGACAGAGGCACCCAGGTTTCCCCCAACTGGTGTTCAGATTTTGTCTGTCTGCTGTGTCAGCTTATGGAGCTTGTCAGGTATATATAGCAAGGAAGCTGTGTAGGAATGAAGACTCCAGGGAGTGGTGACAAGGGGAAAGCAGAGGCAATTTCTGAGCCAAACTGAATGCTTATACACTGTTTATCAGAAGCACGTCTTTGGGAAAACTGGTTATAGCACATTTAAGATTTTCTGTATTTTCTATAATAAGGGCAAAGGCACAGAAGAGACCTTTTGGCTGGTTGAAAAAAAAAGGCTTCATTTCTCCTTCTTGTGCGCCCATCAGTGGGCAAAGATGGGTAAGTACACATTTCATTAGAGTCTTCCTATGCCCCACTATGTTCCACTGTCTTCACTATTTTTGTGTTTTTCCTGTCCCACAGGCAAGTGGGCCGTGGCTTACAACCAATAGAGATTGCAGCCTTCCAAAGAAGAAAAGCAGAAAGGCAACTGGTGAGAAGCCATAAGGTAATGGCCAGAGGGAAAACAGAATACTGGAGTTTGTCAAATTTTCAGAGCTGGGGCTCCCTTTGGCTTGGGTGCCAGTCTCAGCCTACACTCTGTTGGCAGAGTGTGATGAAGTTGGTGAATTTCCAGTCTCCACTGAGTTGAGTAAAAACTCTGTGGGGAGGCCTGTTGCAGACCAAGCTACATTTGAGGGAGGTCAGCTGCCCTGGCCTGAAAGACCCTTGCCTCCTGCACTGATAGCACATTTGAATGTTAACAAGGCTGGCCTTGTCATCCAGTTATCAGACAGGTGCACCTGTCTGTTTCATTGTCAAATACCAGGACCACATGATGAGCCACCTCACATCTTTGGAGATTCACATCTATCTGAACAATACGGCAATATTGTGATGACCCCTTTTTCCCAGGATCCATTGACAAGACCATCTTGGAGGGGATGTTATGTCATTTCCTCTGGAGGCACTGTTTGGTCCCTTCTGAGGTTGGCACTGTCAACCAACATAGGATTTTTTTTACTCCTTGACTGCCTGGCTTGAATTCAGGACAATTTTCCCCATCGCTCCTCTTCCTACTAGAATGGTATGATTCTGAAGCAGCACCAACATCCTGATTATCAAGAATTCTCCCCATGTATTTACCTCTGAGGAATCAATTGATTTCTGGGGCTCCTGTCAGTATCTCATCTCTATCTTGCTTTCTATTTTTTTCTTTTATGGAGACTTTGACCCTAAGACCCATTGTTCCGTCCACATATCCTCAGAAATCACAAGATAATGAAGTAAACATTATGACATCTCCACACACTCCTGCTCCCTTGTTTTTTTTTAGCATGTTTCAGAATAATCACTGTTCTAGCGGCAACTATCAAATGCATAAAACATACTTCTTGTTTTCCCATTAGCCTCTGTTCACTTTGTCAGCTCTCTATGACTGTTTTTCTCCCCTAAGGAAACCCAGTGTATCTTCTTTTCTGCAGCTATCACAGGTACCCTCTGTAAGTCATAATATTTATGCTTCTGAAAGTCTTCAGTACTGAACATGTGGCTCCCTGCAGCCCCCTGTACCACCCTCTGCCATCCTGCCACCTGGGGCTTAGCTCTGTTTCTTCCTATTTGTCAATACAAGCAGATTAAGCAGCTGAGACACACATTCACCTAATTTCCAGGAATGCTCTTTCTCAGGGGAAGGAAATACACAGACACACATAGACACACAGTCAGTCTCTTTCTTTATCTTTCTTTCACAACAAGAGAGGTCTTGGAAGCTCTTGAAGGGTGTTCCCTTTAGTGGGGTGGCATAGACATTGCAGGCACTGTGCAAGAAACTATCTATTCCTAAGAATGTGTTGGAGCTTGTAGAAGACACTGGAGCTGACTCACCATCATTGACCTGTGTATTGTAATGCTTTCCCAGCACTACAGATGGAAGTGGCTTAGGCCATTTATACTCACTCATCTGCACCCCCTTGACAGAGGGCATATTTCTGTGGGCTGTGAGTATTTGGGACAGGTTGAACCCGATTGGCCTCAAAACTCATTTGACCTCTGATCTTGGCCTTGTTAGCACTTATGCTTTAATCAACATGTTAATTGACCACAATGGCCTTGGCAGACTGTGCAAATAACAAAAATCCTCAGGAAGAGCACCCTTGACAAATATCAGAAGGCTTGACCCAAATCCAAGAGCTCTCAGACATTTCACTTCTTTCATTAAATGTGCTATGTTGATGTTATCTAGGAACAACACCTATTCCACAATGTTTACCACTCTCTCTGAATTTGCAGGCTGACCGCTGGTGAGACAGACCATTGTACAGAAGACCCACAATACCAACAAATGCCTCTCACCTGTTGTTGTCATCATGGAAGTTGTTAGGGGAAAATCTGAAACATTCAGAGAGCCCTCTGGGGTTGGACAGGGAGGAAAGAAAGATAATGTGAAAGGGGCACAGTTCTGGTGAACTGACTGCTGTGGCTGCCTCTCAGGCAGAGCCCTGCTATCTCCCAAGCAGCTTCTTCTTCATGTCCCCAAATACCCACCACTGTCCAAACCTTCCTAAAAGTTACCACTTCGTCTAGTTACTTTCCCTAGAATTTCACCAGCTGGGCTATTTGGGGTTGATGAGCCTTTCAATCATAGATGTACCTTTTAAAGGTTAGGGGGTGATGAATCCTTTATATCAGAGTGAAGGTGAATTGAGCTAGGTGTTCAGGAGCACTTGGAGGTTTCATGTTGGTTGGGACCAGGAGAAATGAGGAAGTTTGGCACTTATGACAAATGGAAGGTCATAGTGGAGGCCTTTGGACAACACAAGAGTAATGGATCCCTGGGAGATGGGAGAAGGGTGAAAACAAGTATGGGAGTGGAAAAGTCAGTTTAGATTACCCCACTTTTAAACCTTTGCTCTGGGTTTTCTTTGGATGTAAAGAATGGGAAGAAAGCATGCTTTTCCTTCTGCTCTCAGGACCTAGGACCTCTGCCAGAGCTCTAATATAACTGCTCCATGTGGATCAAATCAGCCTTTGAGGACTGGCCTAGAAACCTGACCACTACATATATATAACATTGTTTCTATGGAACAGAGTGTTCCAAGTTCCAAATCATTGACTTATAAATGTTCAGGGCACATCTCATTAGTAAGTTGAGGATTACTTATATATTAACGTGCCACCCTTTTTTGTTAAATTTTATTAACATGCCCCCTTTTTTGTTAAATTTGTAAAAAAAATCCCTTATAAATAGCAACATCTAGCTATGAAAACCTGACAAATACAATGTTTATTTGTTCAGCGATCCAGGAAGTTTTAGCAATTTGCGAGCTCTTCGTGTAGAGCAGTGTTGTGTGGCTTGGAATCATTCATATTGAAATCCTGTGAAAGGCTAGGATGGAGAAGGTATACTTACTGTGTTCTCCTTCTCCCACCCACGAGTGAAGGGCTGTGAGATTTTAATCTTTTGGTGAGGCAATGGAAAACCACACTCCAGTTTAACAAATTGTTCTGCCTGGGCAAGAAGTTAGTGAATGACTATACCTCTGAGGATGACCAGTCTACAGGGTTATTCAAGCCTAGGGGGCCCCTAGGAAGTAACTTTAATAAGTTTTGTTCATTACATAGCCATCACCAAAAAGGCCATTTGAATGTAAAATGCAATGGATGTGAATCCTAAGAAAGGGTAGAGAACCACCTCCAAGTTTATTCATTCCCAAATAGCAGGCCCAACTTGGACTAAGATAAGAAGGTCTGCATTTTCACAGGAAAAAGTAGGAGACACTTTGTTTTCTTTTTCATTTCATTTGAATCTCTAGAAAGTATTTAATGAGTATAATTTATAACTCAGATACTATGAGATTAGTGCCAGGAAGAAAAAAAAAAAAACCTTCCAGCAAACATACATCTGAATCCCAGTCCACTGTGACCTCAATTGACTGGAATGCATAGGGAATAGCGGGGAGAAGAAGAGTCAGGTTAATTGTGTTGTTTGGATAATTGAAGGCTAAGAAGAAGTTCCTTTGTTTTCTTATTGCTTATTATTCAAATCTTTCCACAACTGTCATGGTCTCTTTTCTATCTAAGTAAGGAGAATCTAAGCAACATAATTCAATTGTCCTTGATAGATAGGCAAGTAGCTCACTGGGCCTCAGGATTATATTCTGAACTTGACGGAAAAGATGTAAGAGATATTGTCAGGGTAAAAGACACAGAAGTAGTGGAGTGAATTGAGCAATTCCCTTTAAGTTTTGTTCTTTTTCTCCCTTCTCCTGCCCACTCTGCCTTTCAAGTTCCTACCCTGGCCCCTAAAATAGATCCCTTTGAACATTTGTTTTTACTTTGTGCTTTTAGTTTTCCAGATTCTACTTTCAAGGGGTTATTGGCAATGGCTTGCCAGAGTCACATGGACTAAAACAATAAGACTTAAGTCACAGACATGTTTAAAATAGTTAAGTAAGCTTTTCCTCCCTTTTATTATAAAAATAAATCTCTTTATTAAAAGAGCTGAACCCAAACATATCAGCCAGTAAAGCAGTTAATTCTTTAGAACAAGACTTTTTTTTAAAAAAAGAAATTCCTAGTGAATAATTTGATAACTGTTTCACTCATATTTAATTTCTCCATTATCAACTTACCCTGAATCTAAGCTTAAAGTCAAAAGCTCTTCCTGGCAGTTTCCCCTCCACTTTCAGTCAAAACACCCTCGGACGGTTCACAGAAGCTTAACCTCTCTCAGCCTCAGGTAGTCTATTTACTATGCTAAAGCTGTTCAAGAGCATGCAGAAAAGGCTGAAGCTGCCTTTCAGTTTCCTTGATCAGAGTTTCTAATTCCTTTTTCTAGACATGGCAGAGGAGAAGGAGACATGAAATATTATCCTCCATTTGTTGCTAGTTCTTAGTCGCTTTTAACAATTTTAGAGAAGCCAAAAAAAAAAAAAAAAAAAGAATTCTAGAGAGGCAAGGCCCAAGGGAAGTTTCCAAGAAAGATAGCAACTCAAAAGAGAGGACTTCACTTCTTCTACAGGAGGTGGCATTGCCCTCTAGTAGGTACTGCAAGGATCACTGAGGGCAAGGGAGAGGGATGGGGCTTCAGCTATAGGCTCCATGGATTGGGATTCTCCCAAACCTATTTCAGTCCCTTAATGCAGGAACTATAGCCCCAGGGCTAGGTCTGCAAAATATTGAGCAACAAGACCCATTTAGGGTGATACATTAGCTCTGTGTCTGATCTTACCCCTATTCCTTCTTTGGTATTTCTCAAGCCCAGCATGTCAACCAAACTTCCTACTAATCTTGTCTTGTGCATAATCACGTCTGCCTTTGCTTGATTCTATCATAAAGCCCTATCTAAAACCAGCCTATCCTTTCTTGGATTCTTTTTTATTAAGGCCTTCTGCATGGACCAAAGTTAAGCTCTCATTAATTTGCCTGAGCATTTTACTTATCTGTGGAGAAGAAAAACACTCTCTATTCCCATGAACATTTGACTTACATGGTGGGAAAGCCCACTTCTTATATACAACTGATTATTTTTCTCTTCACCTGTTGCTAGTGCACAGTGGCTTGAGTTAGCGGCTAAGAGGGACCAAAATGACTTTTTATCACAACGCTTTTCTAGCTTACATTCCTTGTACAAAACAAAATATTTAGAAAACAATTTGCACAATGTTTTCAAACATATTTGAATTTGTTTAATCACCTCTCTTATATTTGCTTGTTTTCTTGTGATTTGTCTCATCTAAGAATAGATTATTAGAGAAAGAAAGTTAAGTGTTAATGAATTGCAAGTTAGGTTCTGCTTATTTGAGGTTTCCTTGTACTTTACAGTGTAACAAAATTGTCATCCTATGGGGCATCATTTAAGTCCCTTGAGATTTTTTTCTTACTGATCTCAATGGCAATGAAGGTTCATTATAACAAATTTAGAAAACACAGAAAGGTTTGTAGGAAATTTAAATTGCTCAGATTCCCCTTAGATCCTTTATTCTATTTTATCCTTGTTTGGGCTCACTTCATACATTATTGCATGTTATTATAACACCCATTTAGCCAAATAATACCTTAAGTCAGCTGATTCCCAAATTAGCCTGTCTCACTTTTATTGTATTCCTACCCATGCTACTTACACTTTTGGTGGTAAGAGACTGAACCTGCTTAGAATGTGGGCAACTTTCAGTGATCCACTTGTTCCTTATTTCCCTTGGCATAGCTAAGCAGGAGGAGATAGCACATGGCTATACCTCATCAGTGAGCTCTAACTTGGTTTACTACATAAAGCTACTCTACTAAAAAGTGTTGTTCCAAGAACTTCCATTCTGTCTATTTTGTTTGAGACTTACTATAAACAGCTTTATTACCAAGCTACTCATCTCATCACATTCTTGTCCTTAATCCAAATGGAATCAACTTGCAAGGAGTAGGAGGTGGCAAATGGCCAAATAGTAATACTTCATGCACTTGTTGGTCACATCTATGTGACATCAAACAATTGGATATAACTTAAAAACTTAGTTGAATCAAGTAAGCATTAATTAGATGAAAGACCACAGTGGATTGACCATTTTATTTTAACCTGTTCTCCAGTTGAAGCTGGTTGACCTAATCAAGCACATTTCCTATTTGGTTGGTTGCTTCTAGCACAATTAAAATAGTGGTAACTCTGTAATAGAATTTTCTTTACCCCCTTCCTGGTCCATGCCATCTTTATAGGTCAAGATAACTGATAGGTAGACCACAAATACAAACACAAGTTACCTTTAAAAAATACATGATATATTTGTTCATGTGTTGCTTGGGTTTCTCTGGAGTGGTTTGTAAAAACCCCACTATCTCATCTCTTTTCCAGTATGAATGTGCTGCAGACAAGCAATAGTGGATCTTTTTCAAAGAGGCACTGAGAATAGAGGTGACCATTAATCTACATTCTCACTTAGGCTCACTACAAATTAGAATGGCTCCAGGAGCCATTAAGAATTTTTCAAAGGTGACCTAATTCCAAGTAAATATGCATACAGAATCATAGAGTTAGAAGGGCCTTGGAGATCGTGAACCCTAGGGCACGTACTGCATGGAGCACTGGGTGTGATGCCAAAACAATGAACACTGTTATGCTGTAAATAAGCAAATAAAAATAAATTAATTAATTTAAAAAAAAAAAAAAAAGGATACTGGGATCCAGAGAAGAGAAGTCATCTTCTTATGGTTACCATCTAGTTAATAGAAGAGGAACTGCTCTTACCAAAGTAAAAAAGAGATCTTAGTTATCAAGGACAACTCTTGACCTTAGGAACACTTCTTCTAGAGAACCTGGTGTAAGACCTCTAACCATGTATATGGACAGAAGCTTGGCTTTGGTTTAGAGTGTTTTGGAATACTTTGGTTTAGAGTGTTTTGAGCTAGGTGATTGTACTGACATAACTGTCCAGAGATAGATAAGATTGCAGATTCCTAAATCACCTCTACCATGCAGACAGAATCTTATTCATAGTCATAAGTATTCCTAAGTTGATTTGGCCCAAGTGTATGGAAAACAAACTTCCAATTCTTCCCAACCCTGTGGATTCATTTGTAGTTTATAGCACATGACCTTAGCCCCATTTACAAAATTAGTCTCAAAAATATCTGAGAAGTGGCCTGACTACAGAGGACATCTTAGGAGTATTTTCACTGTGCCCATCATCCAAATAATAACTCCAGTAAATAGTGAGGGACGTTAGAGGGGAACTAAGCCCACAGACTTTAAAGCAAGCTAAGAACTAATTCAGATTATTCTTGTTGACACCACATTGATCCTCCAGAACTATGAAATCTGAGTTGTGGGCATTGTTGTGTACCTAGTGAATATAAGCTAGCCAAAGAGGGACTTTGCTCCTGTGCTCATTGACTTTAGCTGCTTCAGGGGTGATCGAGCCTATCATGTGGAATAGTCTTAGGTGAACCTCTCATGACCATGCCTTCCTGGAATGAAAGATCAAAGAAAAGGAATGCAATTGCTGGGAGCCCTTTAGGGGGCTAGCTGATGGAGCTAGATTCTTTACAAGTGGCAGTGTGGTTAAGAAGCAAGACATGCTTCTTCTTTTGAGTGTTCCTGGACTAAGGAATACTTGGTCCAAGGAATACAACCTAGGGTCAGAGTAAATTCATGGGAAGGTTGTGAGTCTGTAGAACCTGCCACATTGGTCAGATTTGGGTTGACTTAGTATGGTCCTACAGGACAAACATTAACATGGAATATCCTCATTTATGCCTATAATTTGAAAATCCAATATTACTTTAATGGTTTATAGTGATAGTATTCCAAAAGAGTATCATAAGGTGGTTATGTTACTCCAGAAGTAATTTTTTCCCTCTGTGTGTATCTCTGTCTGTATTTCAGTGTACTTTTCTGGGATTAAAGTTGAGGTCTTGTTCCGAAAAATTTTAATGTTTGTACATTTTTATAAATTCCTTAGTGAACTTCTAACCTAACTTTCTCTATCCTTCTTCTTACAGTTTATGCTCTAGCCCAAACCTATTACTTGCTCTTTCCCTAGAACTTTTCTGATTCCATGTCTTTATTCATGCTTTTCCCCCTATCTAAATTTCTCCCCTGCCTTCCACCACCACAGGCCATAATTCAACCCATACTTGAAAGTGTAGTCAAATATTACCTCCTCTGTAAAGCCTTCCTTGTTCTCTCTAGTGATATGTTCCTATTTCTGAATTTTTATAGTAGTTTTACCTAACTTATTTAATGTTTATATAATACTTACTTGTTTTATATAACTGTTTGTTTAGTTATCCCTCTTATGTTTTGATCTAGAGAAAATAAATGTTACAGCCTCTTGAGGGCAGGAATCATGTTTGAGTCATCTTTGTACTCTGCACAGTGCCTGACACATATAAATGGCACTCAATAAACATTTGTTAAATGAAAAAATGAATGTTTCTATGCCTCTGTACTTTTCTCCGTGCATTTTTATCTCTTTTCCCTTTTTACTTTAATGTTTTTCTTCCCATATAGCTGTCTATCTCTTATCACCCTTTTTGGTCTCTATTTCTAGATATTTGAAATGATATATTTATATAATTTAGTTAACTATTATTTAAAAAGTATATTTTGTATTTGTCACATTTGTTAAATTGAGGCTAAATACATTGCTTCTAATCTGAAAACCAGTAGTATTTTCATATTCCCCTCATAAAATTCCAAAGAGATAAATCAAGTCACATTTTTATTATACTATTGTTGGTTAGCTATTTTTTCCTTGAAGGTTACTAACCTTTGATAGCAAAAATGCTCTCCATTCATGCATTGGATTCTATTTTAAACATTTTTTGAGGAACTTCTATACTATTTCCCACAGTGATTGCATCAATTTGCATCTTCACCAGCAGTGCGTAAGGGTTCCTTTTTCTTCACATATTCACCAACACTTGTTATTTCTTGTGTTCTTGATGATTCATGCATTGAAAAGAATCCAGCTATTATTATGGCTTTCCCTTGAAGCTTTGAAGAGAACCAATCTTAGGAAATACACGATTTCCCCAAGAGAAGTAGAGACTAAAGGACTAAGAGGAGCCATGATTGCTCTCTTGATACATGTGAAAAGATACCATGGGGAACAGGGTTTCGCTTTGTTTTATGGGTCCTCAAGAGATAGAATCTGAATCAAATGATGGAAGCTGGAGGCAAAAGGTCAATGTAAGGAAGAATTTAAATGGCTATGTTGTGAGAAGAGTGGATGATATTTCTAGCATTGTATGGAGGATTGAGATAAATGGTTTTTTGATATTTCTTCCCACTTGAGTTTTTGATTCCATGATTTTCTAACATGCCTTCTTAAAATAGACTTAAGAAGTATTTAAATGTTAAGAACACATGAAAACAGATCAATTCAAATTAAAAGCAGACAAGAAGTAATGAGAAGCAGAATTAGAAGCTTTAGATAGCCTCATGATAAATCACTGCATTTGACCATGAAATTTTACTCTTGAGTTTCTTGGCAGTTAAGGTAGAAAGGGAAGAAAACAACAAAATTGGGTCACATGGTTCTCTGTTAAGTAAAAAAGTAAAATGACTATGAGTTCATCTGCCTAGATAGATTTTTTTCCCTCCACCACTTAATTCCAGGAGGAATTTATCATGTAATACCTTATATGATAGGTAGTGTATTATAATGGACAATGCGGTTTTACAAAAGATATAGACACAATCTTCAAATGGAAATGTCTTTGCTTCCCCTTCAAAAAAAAAAACTGTAAAATGTCACATCTTAAGCCAGTAGGAGTCTTTTTCTCTTAGAAAGCTAAGATATTATGATTAAGGTAAATTGCTTTCTGTTGATCTGGCTTAATATAGAGACATGGCACAGAGTACCTAGAAGAATGGACAGTTAACATGATCCTTATGTGCTCTCAAGTATCTCCTGTATCAAGTTATCCTTTGGATCACAGACAATTTATTGTTGAATTCTCTGAGGAACATATAAAAAATAGAGATTAGGAGTCTAAGGATTTGTGGTCTCTGTCAGTTATTTGCTGGCAAAGGAGAGTAGAGATATGCATTCTGGTCCTACCTACCTCATAGGGATGCCATGAAGATGGAAGAAGAGAAAATTGATGTCAAAGCAATGGGAAAGTTACAATTTCTAACCAAATGTCAGGGATGAGGGATAGTGCTATTGCCACCAGACTGCATCTCACCAGGGCCTAAGCCTGAGGGAGGGCTTTGATGGTTAGCTACTGGGAAAAGCCAATTTGTCAGATCTGCTATGAAGTGTCATTGCATATCTACAGGGGTAAGGCATTCAACCTCAGAGAAAGATGATTTTATGAAATCAATGAAACTTTTTTGGAGAAAGGACCCTTGCTGACCAGTGTCAGAGTACTGTCTTGGTCAAAGACATAGTCTAGCCACCAACAGAATTTCAAAATAATTCACATCCTTGCACTAATCAAAATCCATGAAGGGAATTCAGAAAATCTCATTGAAATTCCACTTTCTCTCTTGTTTTTTCTTCCATCATATTCCACAGGTCTCTAGTGTCTCTATCTGCAACTCATTACCCCCTCCAACTTTTCTTGGACCTCCAGGCAGAACAGTTCTTTTTTCTCAATATTGCCTTTGTTCCAAGCACTTTATTATGTATATTGACTTAGAATTCAGCCTAAGTCCTTTCCCCTTGCCTCTGATGTATTCCTGTTCTTTCTCTTCTTGATTCTTCATCATAAAAAGCCAAAAATCAATTTGCCAAACACAGAAGGAAGAGGATGGAGTGGTAAAAATCCAAGAAAACAAAAGTCAACCTCTGTTTGATAGAGGAGAAAGTTAACATATACGCATTAATAATTTTCACACCGTGATATGGAAGCTTAGTCAATTCTTCATTATGGACAGATGAATTACTAGAATCACTCAATTTCACTCCCTTTTGTTATTAACCCAATTTCTCTTTTTTCTACTCCAACTTATAAAATAGGCTTCCCCACAAGAGTTGGAAACAAAAATATTTGGTTTGTCTCCCTCCCAATCCCATCTTGTTTCATTTACTCTTCTCCTATCCCCCTACCCCCCCCATGTTGCTTCTCCATGTCCTCATATCAGAGAGATCATATGATAGTTGTCTTTCTCCGATTGACTTATTTCACTAAGCATGATACGCTCTAGTTCCATCCACGTCGTCGCAAATGGCATGATTTCATTTCTTTTGATGGCTGCATAGTATTCCATTGTGTATATATACCACATCTTCTTTATCCATTCATCTGTTGATGGACATCTAGGTTCTTTCCATAGTCTGGCTATTGTAGACATTGCTGCTATAAACAATCTGAGGGTTTTGAAGGGTCAGGGGTGGGAGGTTGGGGCAACCTGAGGGTTTTGAAGGGTCAGGGGTGGGAGGTTGGGGGAACAGGTGGTGGGTAATGGGGAGGGCACGTTTTGCATGGAGCACTGGGTGTTGCGCAAAAAGAATGAATACTGTTACACTGAAAAAATAAATAAAATGAAAAAAAAAACAACTTTGAGACAGACAATTAAAAAAAAAAATATTTGGAAACAGTAGTTAGATATAGCAAAAGCCTGCTGGCGGATATGGTCAGAAAAGGCAGCAAGCCTGGTGGAAGTGCTCTTTTGAACTAGCTCTATGCATCATTATGAAAGATGCCATCTTCAACACACACAGAGAGCAAAGAGGGGCTAGCTAAACTTCCCAGTGTTTTCTATAGCCCTTTGCAATGCAGCTTCAATATCTGACTTGTGGTGTGAAGTCCCTAAGCATTACTAATACCTCTTGAAACAAAAATTCAACCCAAAATTCTAAAGCCAAATGTAAATATTTCAGTAACCAATCATAACATCTTTTTCTATTAACAAAAAATTTGGCTAAGAGATAGAAAATTGAATTGAAAGCACTTTAAAGGCATGAAGAAAACATTTTTATCCTCTCATTTATGGCCCTAATACTAGCTGTAGAAGTTAAGAAATGCCAGCTTCTATGTATTCTAGAAAAGGTAAAGTCTAAATTTAGTATGCCTAAATTTCTAGATGTCTTCAAGATTACTCCCAGATTAACAAAGTAAACCACTTCAGTATTTATTCTAACCTTACTATCCCTTGTTGTAAGTCATGGGATTTTGACACCAGATGGGATTTACACTCTGATTATAGATATGGTGAGTAGTAGATGGCATAAACGCAGCAATGAGAATAACTCAATGATTCATAGCAGTGTTGGCATACTGTTTCAAGAACTTAGCAAAGGCTCTTCACATGTTCATAAAAATGCAAGTCAAGCTTATTGGTTGATTACTATGATACACATTCTTTATCATCTACCCAAACATCCTACCTAGAGATGCCAAATATACAGTTTTTATACCTTCTTATTCCTTTTTCTGTTCCCAATAAATAGATTTATAGAATTTTAAAGGTAGATAGGACCACAAATATTATTTAGTTCAACTTTCTTATTTCACGGACTGGGAAACTAATCCCAGAGAAGAAATTATCCTTTCCAAGTTTGCACAGCTGGTTAGTGGCAGAGCCGGGACTAGAACTTCTTCTCTTTTGAGGTGCATAGTTACTATTAAATTTAGACATTGGCTATCAGCAGTGTATCTGCTACTGAAAAGTTACCAAGTGTCTTTATTTTGAATGACTTTATTTTGAAAGATTTTATTTATTTATTTGACAGAGAGATCACAAGTAGGCAAAGACGCAGGCAGAGAGAGAGGAAGGGAAGCAGGCTCCCCACTGAGCAGAAAGCCCAATGCAGGGCTGGATCCCAGGACCCTGGGATCGTGACCTGAGCCAAAGGAAGAGGCTGTAACCCACTGAGCCACCCAGGAGCCCCTCCATAATGACTTTTGTTCTTCAGTTTGATATATTCTGACCCCTTCCCATAATGAAGCCAATGAATCATTAATTATTCATTAAGTTGTCATGTGGCAATATAATTTCTAGCCCATTCCATGATCTTGCATTTTCTCCTTTCCTCTTTGGCACTGACTGAAAAAGCTACACAAACTATTTTTTGGACAAGCTCAGTTGGTTAGTTGTATCACATCATAGAAAGGAAAGGCCTCAACTTTTGATTATTTAGTCTACACTCTTAAGAATTTCCTGACTTACACTTTCTAGATGGACTTAGTCTTTAGACCTTACGAGGCAGTAAATCATGCTTATGTGAATAATATATTACTCAGCTTTCTTCTCCCCCATGGGAGAAGATTTGAAGTTACCAATCTATGGATCAATTTAGGATCACGTATCAACTATTTCATTTCCATAGTTTCCATAATCCTCTGGCCTAAATCTTCTGTCTGAAAAGTGAGAACCAGATTGAGAATCTGCTAAGAGCTGCCATATCTTCTAGGTAACAGTTTTCAGACTAAGTCCTTAGAATAATGTTCTCATGATATTAAGTTAACTGATTTCAAGACTCTCTTGTACTTATGCCAGTGAGTGCTAATTCACTTATTTATGACACTCACTAGAGTGGTATTCTCTGATATTCTCTATCTTGGGAAAAAGAGAATTGAATTTATTCAAAGTCAGTTATAGGCAGTGATGACATTATGTTTAGTGGAACTGTAATTCTGACCTGTCCGCCTGTCTCTCTCTCTGGTCAGTGGCATAGAGATAAGCTTAGCTTCCAAAGGACACTTGAATATATCAAATGTTAACCAGTGAAACAGACTAATACCCAGAGGTCTGATAAACCATCCACCTACCTGACTACAATAGAACTATTTGGAATAAGCTGTCTCCTAGAGTCTGTCCAAAGTCTTCCTCATTAAAATAACTCAATGGTTAATCCATATTCTATGACATCAGCTGGGTATTCATACAACCTGGCAATCCTGAGCATGTGTTTGGAAATTTCTCCAGTCATTTTTTATTACAGTGTCAAAGAGGTAGTGCCAGATGGGTAATAGTTGGAGTTTCTTTTCTGCTTCTCTTCCAATCCATTTCTCAGCCAAGGAATCAAGGTAAGTTTGACAAATATAGCAAAAAAAATTTGGCAAATACCCTTTTAATCAAATCTACAGAAGCAGCCAAACCAGATAAATGGTCTCCAAAGTGGATTTTTGTTTGTGATAGGGGTGCTGAAATTATCTCGGCTATCTATTTATGAGAAATCAATCGCTGTAGACTTTTCAAGACTTACTTCCTTTTTAGATTATAATCATTGGAGTAAACATCAACTGTGGCTATTAATTCCAAACATTAGTTTTCTGAACATTTTCAAATCCAGAAATTGCTAATCTATTCCTTTTAGCAGAAAATCTCCTTATTGTCATTAGCATTATCACTGTGTACCTACTATGTGCTAGAAACTGTACAAACATGATCTCTTCTGGTACTCATGACAGTCCTGGAAGGCAGTTACTATTATGAACCCCAATTCACAAATGAACAAAATGAGGCTCAGAGGGGTTATGCATATTATCTAAGACCACAAACATAAGTGGCAAGCAGAATCAAAACCAGTTCATTTTGATTCCAAAACCCATTCACATTCTACTATACTCACATCATGTGAAATTATCCAAGGAGACCAAAATAATATTTTCACTACAGACTTTGCAAGGTATTGGACTATTTGGAATTCTGAATTCTGAGAATTTTTTTCCCACTTGAGGGAACAGTTTCCTAGCTTTCAGACATTTGATGGACAAAGCAGATACTGGAAAACACAGAAGGGTTGGGGGCAAGCACAATCAGCAACCAGAGTCAGAGTGTGTGCTCCCTGGGTTTTTTCTGGCCAGGTAAGTGGAAATAAGTTTCCTTAAAATGTGAAAGGAAATATATAAACACAAACCATTAAATCCAGGGCTGTTAACCCAAGTTCCAGCCTCTTAGAGGTTTTGTTTTTAAACATTTGACATAGTAAAAATCATTTATTGAAACATTAAAAAAAACTTTCATATGGGGCTCCTGGCTGGCTCAGTCAGTGAAGCATGTGACTCTTGATCTTGGGGTTGTGAGTTTGAGCCCCAAGTTGGGTGTAGAGATTACTTAAAAATAAAATCTTAAAAAACAAAAAAAAATACTTTCACACCACCAACACCATCAATGCTTCAAGAAGCTCTACCTCTGCTTACAGTAGGGGCCTCTGACAGGTATTGAATACTGGAATTTGGATGGAACCAAATAAAAAACCAAATGCTAGGACTAGCCACACATATTTGTTAAGCCATGTTTTACAAACTGAAGCCAAATATTCTCACTGAACTGATATCTGAACCAAAGTGTGTTGTTTATGCAAAAGAATGAAACTGGGTACTTTCTTACCAAACACAAAAATAAATTCAAAATGGATTAATGGCCTAAATGTGAGACCTGAAATCATCAAAGTCCTAGAGGAGAACACAGGTAGGAAGCTCTTTGACATCAGCCATACCAACTTCTTACTAGGTCTGTCTCCTGAGACAAGGGAGACAAAAGCAAAAATAAACTACTGGACTTCATCAAAATATAAAACTTCTGCACAGTAAGGTAAACAATCAACAAAACTAAAAGGCAGCCTATAGAATAGAAGGTGTTTACAAATGCCATATCTGACAAAAGGTTAGTATCCAAAACATATAAAGAATTTATACAACTGAACACTCCAAAAATAAATAATCCAATTAAAAAATGGGCAGAAGACATCAATAGACATTTTTCCAAAGAAGATGTAAAGATAGCCAATAGACCCATAAAAAGATGCTCAATGTCACTGATTATCAGGGAAATACAAATCAAAACTAAAATGACATATCACCTCACACCTGTCAGAATGGCTAAAGTCAACAACACAAAGATCAAAAGGTGTTGTCAAGGAGGTGGGGAAAACAGAACCCTCTCACACTATTGGTGGGAATGCAAACTGGTACAGCCACTCTGGAAAACAGTATGGAGGTTCCTCAAAAAGTTAAAATTAGAATGACCCTGGGGCACCTTGGTGGCTCATTCGGTTAATTATCTGCCTTATGCTCAGGTCATGATCCTGGAGCCCTGGGATCAAGCCCCAGAATGGACTCCTCACTCAGCGGGGAGTCTGCTTCTCCCTTTGCCCCTCACCCTATTTGTATTCTTCCTCTCTCTCTCTTTCACTCTCTCTCTCTCAAATAAGTAAATAAAATCTTAAAAAAAAGAACTACCCTAGCAATTGCATTACTAGGTATTTACCAAAAGAATACAAAAACACTAATTTAAAGGGGCACATACATCCCAGTATTTATAACAGCATTATCTACCATAGTCAGACTATGGAAACAGCCCAAGTGTCCATGATGAATGGATAAGGAAGAATGTGGCATAGAGAGATATATAACGGAATATTGCTCAGCCATCAAAAGGAATGAAATCTTGCCATTTGCAACAAAGTGGATGAAACTAGAGAGTATTATGATAAGTGAAATAAGTCAGTCAGAGAAGGACAAATACCATATGATTTTACTCATATGTGGAATTTAAGAAACAAAACAAATGAACAAAGGGGAGAAAAGAGAGAGAGGCAGGGCACCTGGGTGGCTCAGTGTTAAAGCCTCTGCCTTCGGCTCAGGTCATGATCCCAGGGTCCTGGGATCGAGCCCCACATCGGGCTCTCTGCTCCGCGGGGAGCCTACTTCCTCCTCTCTCTCTGCCTGCCTCTCTGCCTAGTTGTGATTTCTCTCTGTCAAATAAATAAAATAAAATAAAAAAAGAGAAAGAGGCAATCCAAGAAACAGATTCTTAACTATGGAGAATGAACTAATGGTTACCAGAGGGCAGGTGGATGGAGGGAGTGGGTTAAATAGGTGATGGGGATTAAGGAGCGCACTTGTGACGAACATAGGGTGATGAATGAAAGTATAAATTACTACATTGTACACCTGAAACTAATATACACTGTATGTTAAGTAACTGGAGTTTGAATAAACTTTAAAAAAGGGTGTTGTTTTCTTAACATATAGTGATTTGATTCAAACTGGGACTGATGTTGTGCATTTTCTAAAGTGATTTAGCCAAAACTAACACAGAACTTCAAAATAATCTTAATATTAAATTTTAATTGAATTGATACAGATGTAGCACAGTCAGTTTCAGTTCTTGATTGATGATGCCACTGAGCTACAAGAGTTAGAGCCCTACTCTGTTTGGAGAGCTCAGCTCTGCCTTGACTGAGTTGCTCCCTGAGTTATACTATCGATTAACCCACCCAAATTCTGAAAGCATGAGTAACAGACTAGGGTGGGAGAGTGTTGTCTGCTTTCATATACAGTAGGATGTCTGTGGATGTCATCATAAAATATGCAATGACCTCCTTACTGTTCCTCAAACACATTATGTATATTCTTACCTTAGTCTTTGTTGTGGTACATGCCATTCCCTCTGTCTGTAATACTTTGCCTTCACATAATCTGCCTTTTTCCTTTTTTCAGGTGTCTGCTCAAATATCATCTTAATGGAGAATGTTTTCTATGATTATCTTATAAAAAATGGGACCTATCACACTTTTCATCTTCCTTTAAAAATTTTTTTATAGCATCCAACACCACTTGACAAATTATAACTTTATGTTTAGTAGTTTACATATTGTTTCTCCTCACAGGAATGTAAGTTCCATGAAAGCAAGGACTTCTGTTTGTTGCCTTATCCCCAGTTCTTAAAATAGTGCCTTGCATGTTGTAGGTATTCAATAAATATTTGGAAAAAAAAGGAAACTGACATAAGATAATATAGCACAAAACATAACTCTGGAAGTTAGAAAACTTCGGACTTAGTCTAAATGTTGTTATTAGCTTTTTGCAGTCTGGGACAAATCACGTTACCCCTGTGGACTTTGGTTTTCTCACTAGTCAAATGGGACTATTTGTTTCTACTTTATCTCATGGAGATGTTGCTAAATTCAAAAGAAATAATATATATGGAAGTCCTTGGAAAAATAGAAGTTACTAGATATGTGTATGTTTCCTTCCAGATTACTGAGGTCAGGTGTTCTGCAAGAAACCATTTTCACTGGTTTAGCCTTGTGCAAACGTCATTTTGTCTTCTCATATTCCTAAACTAAGATGAGCCCCTGGGAACAAAAAGCAAATAAGCCACTAGTTAATAGGGCTGGTCAGCCTTAATACTCAGAAAAGTATGCCCAAAGGCCCAAAGGCCAGTCTAATTTGAATTCAGAATCCAAATTGATTCTCTTTGCCAAATCTTGTGCTGGCCCTGGGAATGGGCTGCACATTTGCAACAGAGAATCAGAGCAATGACCTGTTTGGTTCAGCTATGTCAAGAACCAGGCTAGAGGCCCCTTAATCCTTCAGGATTTGGTTAATCATCAATCTCTTAGATAGCCTAAAATAAGTAAGCTGGAGAAAATAAGCAGTTCACCTCTTTCTTGGCATCTTGTTCTGCCCTCCTGTGGCTTGCCATGGGCATACACTGAACAAGTCATCAGAAGTCACTAGATATCTCAGTGTCCTCTGGTGGGTGTCCACCCACCCAAAATCCAAATCCAGTATAGATAAACAACAAACTGTTGATGAAGTCCCTGAATTAAATTTATGTGAAAGTGTTGGGTCCATGGTCAAAGGAACGAGAATGATACAAAGCAAAGGTCAAGCAAAGCTTTATTTTACACCAAGCATCGAGAATCAAACCGACCAGCCAGGGCTGTCTCTTGCAAAGAGGTTACCTCTCTCTGCCTTACAGACTAGCTTTTAAGGGCAAAGGCCATGTGGTTGGGTCTGGCCACGCACAGGTGGCCAATGAAATTGTAACACACAGAGAAACCTGAACAGTCATGCAAGGTCACACATAAGTGACCAATTGAATCAACTGAATTACAGTTTACCCTGTAGTAGATATTTGAACTAGCCTATCACCTGGGTCAGAATTGGTGCCCAAAAGGCGCCCAAAGGGCGGGGCCCATACTCCTTGGTAGCTAGGGAGACAGTATGCGCTCCCACTGATTGGATACCTCCACCTGGCCTGACCCACCCTTTTATTTGGGCTTTGTTACCTGGGACTGGTTTCCGGGACTTGTTTTTAACCGGATGGAATCGCTCTGGCTAAATAGGCCCTTACATTCCCCCCTTTTCTTCGGAGATTAGTCAAATCTTTGACTTTTCAGCCAGTTCTATGTCCTCTTTTAATGGCTGCCAGACTCTTTTTAATATCTCCAGTGTGATTTACCCAGAAATAGCATTCCTTTCCTAGGGCTATGCACAGCCCCCTCTTTTTCTAGAAATAGTGTGTCAAGCCCTCCTCTATTTTGCAATTGTCTGTATCTCCCACCTATACTTTAACAATAGGAGCAACAATGAACTCAATAGACTCATTGTTTTTTGAGTCTTAGCTTTAGTCCACCATCAGCGGGCTCCACCAGCGGCAGCATCCATCTCTGGGGGGCGTCCTCGTCCTTGGCTCGTTTGACGTGACCTGCGTGAATCCAGGCCCTGACGCCTTCTACTTTTATTGCCGTGGGGGTGGTCAGGATGATGGTAAAGGGTCCCTTCCAGTGAGGCTCCAAGTTTCCCACTTGGTGGTGATGTTAGTAAGAATATGGTTCCACCTCTGTCTCTATCCCAGTGTGAGCAGTTTGAATCCCTGCGTGGGTTCTTTTTAAGACAGACTGTAATGCCTGCAGTAACTGGAGTACAGACTGACCAGTCATTTCTGCTAGGGCTACCTCTTGTAGCCAAGGGCAGAGTGGGGGGGTCTCCTGAACATTATTTCAAATGGGGTCACCTTGTTTAAGTAGGGTGTACATCACACCCTGAGGAGGGCAAAAGGAAGGGGATCCACCCATCCACTGCCAGTCTCCAGAATTAACTTTATCAAGGTCTCTTTAAGAGTCTGGTTCAGGGACGCCTGGGTGGCTCAGTGGATTAAGCATCTGTTTTTGGCTCGGGTCATGATCTCAGGGTCCTGGGATCGAGCCCCACATTGGGCTTTCTGCTCAGTGGGGAACCTGCTTCCCCCTCTCTGTCTGCCTGCCTCTCTGCCTACTTGTGATCACTCTCCCTGTCAAATGAATAAAATCTTTAAAAAAAAAAAAAGAGTCCGGTTCATTCTTTCTACTTGCCTGGAGCTGGGCACAATGTAGTTTCCAATTAGTGCCCATGGCCTTGGCCAATGCCTGTGAGACTGAACTCACAAATGCAGGGCCATTGTCTGACCTGATCACTAGAGGTAACCCAAACCTCTAGTAGCTTTTTGGATACCACTCCTGCCATCATATGTTTGCTGGAAAAAGCCTCTACACAGCCTGAGAAAGTATCCACAAAAACTAACATATACTTGTGTCCATATTTTTCCAGTTTCATCTCTGTAAAATCTGTTTCCCAATAAATTCCTGGCTCCTTACCTCTTTCTCTTTTCCCTCTTCCCATTCTAATTCCTCCCACATTGGACACCTGACATTGAGCACATCTATCATCCTGAGCCATACACCCTAATTTAGAAACCTGGAACTGCTTGCCCATAAGCTCCTTCAGCTTGCATGTCCCCAAATCAGTGTCCTAATGTATTTGGCTTACTAATTTCTTCCTAGTCTTTGAGGAAGAATTAATTTTCTTGTTCTAGTCTTAGCCCAATCCCCTTTACAGTCTAATTTAGTCCATTTCTGTAAATATACTTACATCCTTGACCAGGAGGGACGTGGCAGCAATTATGCGGAGGCTAGGGGGAACCCAGCCACTACTGGATCTAGTTTCCTGCTAAGATAGGCTACTGGCCTTTGCCAAGGCCCCAGAATCTGAGTCAAAACTCCTTAGGCCACCCCTGCCTTTTCATCCACATACAAGTGGAAGGGCTTGGTAACATCTGGTATGGCCAATGCTGGGGCACACAGTAAGGCTGTTTGTAATTCCCAAAATGTTCTTTCTGCCTCAGCTGTCCACTCTACCATAGTGAGTCCTCCCTTAGCCAGTTTGTAGAGAGGTTGTGCCATCTCTGTGAACCGCGGTATCCACAGCCTGCAGTAGCCCACTGTCCCAAGGATCTCCCTCGTGGAGCTCAAAGCCTAAATAAGTGGCATGGCTCTGACAAAGCTGTGCTTTCATTGCTGACACCCGATACCCTTTTCCCTGCAGAGTCTGTAGGAGAGCTCTCATCCCCTGAAAGCATGACTCATAGTCCTCAGCGGCTATTTCCACTATTCCCACTAATTCAGTGAGATTCTTCCTTTCAAGTCTTTCAATTTTCTGAAGTTTCCTCCTTATATCTGGGGCTGACTGACTGGCAGAAGCAAGATCATCTAAACCAGCTATTGTGCAACTTCTCTGAAGTTTACCTCAAGTTGTCTAGCTTAGGAAAACAAAAACTTAAAGACAACCAAATCTAGAACTTAACGTCCATAAAGGCGTGTTATTAAAACATAATTTTTCTCTCTAAAATAACCCTCATTTCCAGATATAGCCAAATCAAGACTAATGCATTTGAAAAACAAGTCCAGTTCTAACAAACTTGGCCTAATTATTTACATAAGATCAGCAAGAACAGTGAGTGTGATCATATAGATCTTTCAGAATCTGCTTTGCTGGAACTTCTTATAAGGAATCTCTAGGTTGAACTTTTAATAGCTTCTTTGGGCCAGAAGCCAAGCCACATAGTTGCCATCAGACATGCCTGCAATACCTGTTGGATTTGGGCAAATTCCTCTTCTTGAGGTCCTGCACCTGCCAGGAAGTGACATCCTTTACTCACCTGGTGAGGCTGCTGGGAACTCTGTAAGCAAGGTATCAGGCCAACAATCCAAAGGGCTTTATGGCTCTAGGTTTTATAAAGTCAACCTTAGTTCCTTTAAACTGTTTGGTCATATCTGAGTCTTTTTCAAATATGACATTCCGGTCAGCCTTGGTAAAATAACCAGTGTTTCCAATGGTGTCCTGTTACAAGGAGAACAGATTCTTATTGAACTTATGCAAATGAGTGATTGCCATGGAAGAAAGAATACTTACTGAGACCTTTTGATTTCAGAGGGTTCAGATAGAGAGAAAGAGTTGAATGCCTTGATTCGTTTACAAATGAATACGTTTACATCTCTGTAAGTTACAGATAACTTAAGAAAAAGTTTCCCTAAAAAAAAAGTTTCCCAAGTCTGGAAGAGCAACATTACAGAACCAGTAATGTTTAAAATAAGACAAAATATTAAGAGACACAACACTACAATCTTTCAGTTCATCTAGTCCCATGTTGCTTCCCATGTTGCTAATTCTGGTTTAGTCTGAATGCAGCTTTTACTTCTGTAATTCTTACCCATTTCAGTTCCAGGATTTTAACATATCAAAGACCTGTATTTGTCCTGAAAGTCTCCCATATGAATTTCCTTTAAGGCGGAATTCATTTTACAAGAGAATTAAAACAATTACAAATGAGAAAAACTCAGAACAGATATGGTTAAATAGCAAGTGATGACCCTTATCAAAACATTAAAACTTTAGGAAATGTATATAACCTCTAGAGTAGTTATAGCATTTACCCAAATGTAACCCAAGTTTTGTCATTGGTTTAGCAGTACTCCCTGAGTAACTTAGCATATCAAGGAAAAGCCTTATGAGTCAAAGAGAACTCATTTACAACTCTGGGCAGGCAAAGAGAAAACTATTTACATTTTCTCAGAACCATCTCAATCTCTAGTGAAGACTAAATATTAATCAATTGTGAACTGTTACAACAGAATTCTTAGAAGGCAAATTTATGGATCAGTTAAGCACAAAACATGTTTACCAACAGATTTCAAAAGCACAAATCTAGTTCCAGCAAGCTCTAGCTCTAGCTCTAGCATTTTATCCCATTTGGTTTAAAGTTTCAGGTTACCAAAGACTTTGAAAACTACTTTAACAATTACCCATTAAAACCCTGAGACAGACAATTAACAATCAGTTTAGTCATCTCTTTGCTGAACAGATTTCACATTCCACCTGGGCCCACTCCACTTCAGACACCATGCTTTCTCGCCAGCAAGGGGGAGGGGCTAGGCAGTCCATGTTGGGCCAGAGAAGGCAAGGAAGTACCCAAAACAAAGGGAGTTTTGGCAGCTGCTTGGGAATATTTATTCCTTAAAGTCTCTGTCTCGAGTTAGACTAACCACAGTTGTCTCCTGTTATAACCATTAAAAGTCAGAGTCCCCTTACTCTCTGCTTGCCCCATTCCTTCAAACACAACAAACAACACAACAGATAACAAAAAGACAAGGCAAAGACAACCACAGACCCAGTAGCCCTTACCCAGAACCTGCCGCCTGTGGGGATTTTCTCGGTCCACTAGAAACACTCGCTGGTGGGGATTTTCTTGGTCCCCGGTGACCGCCTAGGGGGACTCAAACCCCCTGGCTATCTAGGGGGACTCAAACCCCCTGACCATCTAGGAGGACTCGATCCCCTTGGCGATCTACCAGTGGAGGGAAATAGGACCTTACAAAAGGTGTTATAGTCTATACATACAAAGATTCTTATTCACCTTCCATCTGTCAACTGGGCATGCCTTAGGGATACAGGCTGGCATGGTTACATTGACGGAATACGAAAACAAATCTGCTTTCCCCCAAAGTTTTAAATAAATTGACTGCACAGCCATTGGCTAATGCTTCAAATGAGACTAACTACTCCATGTTGCCAGAAGGATCCTGAGCTTTTAAAGGTAGAAAGGTGTGGGGTGTCAGAGGGGGTGGATGATGGGTAGAAGCTGAGGCTGTGTGAATAAAGAAGAGAGAAAAAGGAACATTTAAAGAGTCCTCTGCCCTCTAAGTCCTTTGAGTATAAAATAACTTCAAGGGTAGGTTTTCTTTTTTTAATTTTTATTTATTTCTTCAGCATGACAGTATTTATTGTTATTGCAAAACACCCAGTGCTCCATGCAATACGTGCCCTACCCATTACCCACAACCTGGTTCCCCCAACCTCCCACATCCCACCCCTTCAAAACCCTCAGGTTCTTTTTCAAAGTCCATAGTCTCTCATGGTTCACCTCCCCCTTCAATTTCCCTCAACTTCCTTCTCCTCTCCATCTCCCAATGTCCTCCATGTCATTTGTTATGCTCCACAAATAAGTGAAACCATATGATACTTGAAGCTCTCTGCTTGACTTTTTTCACTCAGCATAATCTCTTCCAGTCCCATCCATGTTGCTACAAAAGTTGGGTATTCATCCTTTCTGATAGAGGCATAATACTCCATAGTGTATATGGACCACATCTTCCTAATCCATTCATCCGTTGAAGGGCATCTTGTTTCTTTCCACAGTTGGGCGACCAAGGCCATTGCTGCCATAAACATTGGGGCACAGATGGCCCTTCTTTTCACTACATCTGTATCTTTGGGGTAAATACCCAGTAGTGCAATTGCAGAGTCATAGGGAAGCTCTCTTTTTAATTTCTTGAGGAACCTCCACACGGTTCTCCAAAGTGGCTGCATCCAATTGCATTCCCACCAACAGTGTAAGAGGGTTCCCTTTTCTACACATCCTCTCCAACACATGTTGTTTCCTGTCTTATAATTTTGGCCATTCTAACTGGTGTCAGGTGGTATCACAATGTGGTTTTAATTTGAATTTCCCTGATGGCTAGTGATGATGAACATTTTTTCATGTGTCTGATAGCCATTTGTATGTCTTCATTGAAGAAGTGTCTGTTCATATCTTCTGCCCATTTTTTGATATGATTATCTGTTTTGTGTGTGTTGAGTTTGAGGAGTTCTTTATAGATCCTGGATATCAACCTTTTGTCTGTACTGTCATTTGCAAATATCTTCTCCCATTCTGTTGGTTGCCTTTTTGTTTTGTTGACTGTTTCCTTTGCTGTGCAGAAGATTTTGATCTTGATGAAGTTCCAAAAGTTCATTTTCACTTTTGTTTCCTTGGCCTTTGGAGACATATCTTGAAAGAAGTTGCTGTGGCTGATATCGAAGAGGTTACTCCCTATGTTCTCCTCTAGGATTCTGATGGATTCCTGTCTCACATTGAGGTCTTTTATCCATTTCAAGTTTATCTTTGTGTACGGTGTAATAGAATGGTCGAGTTTCATTCTTCTACATAGAGCTGTCTAGTTTTCCCAGCACCATTTATTGAAGAGACTGCCTTTTTTCCACTGTATATTTTTTCCTGTTTTGTCAAAGATTATTTCACCATAGAGTTGAGGGTCCATATCTGGGCTCTCCACTCTGTTCCACTGGTCTATGTGTCTGTTTTTATGCAAGTAACACGCTGTCTTGGTGATCACAGCTTTGTAGTAAAGCTTGAAATCGGGTAACGTGATGCCGCCAGTTTTGTTTTTGTTTTTCAACATTTCCTTAGCAATTCGGGGTCTTTTCTGATTCCATACAAATTCTAGGATTATTTGTTCAGCTCTTTGAAAAATACCCGTGGAATTTTGATCGGAATGGCATTAAAAGTATAGATTGCTCTAGGCAGTATAGACATTTTAACAATGTTTATTCTTCTGATCCAAGAGCATGGAATGGTCTTCCATCTTTTTGTGTCTTCGTCAATTTCGTTCATGAGTGTTCTGTAGATCCTCGAGTAAAGATCCTTTACCTCTTTGGTTAGGTTTATTCCCAGGTATCTTATGGTTCTTGGTGCTATAGTAAATGGAATCGATTCTCTAATTTTCCTTTCTGTATTTTCATTGTTGATGTATAAGAAAGCCACTGATTTCTGTACATTGACTTTGTATCCTGCCACGTTACCAAATTGCTGTATGAGTTCTAGTAGTTTGGGGGTGAAGTCTTTGGGGTTTTCCATATAAAGAATCATGTCATTGGTGAAGAGAGAGAGTTTGACTTCTTCCTTGCCAATTTGGATACCTTTTCTTTCTCTTTGTTGTCTGATTGCCATTGCTAGGACTTCTAATACTATGTTGAACAAGAGTGGTGAGAGTGGGTATCCTTGTCGTGTTCCTGATCTCAACGGGAAGGCTGCAAGCTTTTTCCCATTGAGGATGATATTGCCTGTGGGTCTTTCATACACAGATTTTATGAAGCTCAGGAATGTTCCCTCTATCCCAATACTTTGAAGTGTTTGAATCAGGAACGGATGCTGGATGTTGTCAAATGCTTTTTCTGCATCCATTGAGAGGACCATGTGGTTCTTCTCTCTTCTCTTATTGATTTGTTCTATCACATTGATTGATTTGCAAATGTTGAACCATCCTTGTAACCCAGGGAAGAATCCCACCTCGTCATGGTGGATAATCTTTTTAATGTGCTGTTGGATCCTGTTTGCTAGGATCTTGTTGAGAATCTTAGCATCCATGAATGATGAATATCATTCATAAGTAATATTAGTCTAAAATTCTCCTTTTTTGTGTGGTCTTTTCCTGGTTTGGGGATCAGGGTAATGCAGACTTCATAAAAAGACTCTGGAAGTTTTACTTCTGCTTCAACTTTTTGCAACAGCTTCAGGAAAATAGGTGTTATTTCTTCTTTGAAAGTTTGGTAGAATTCCCCAGGGTCCGTCAGGTCCTGGGCTCTTGTTTTTTGGGGGATTTTGATCACTTCTTCAATCTCATTGCTGGATATCGGACTGTTCAGGTTGTCAATTTCTTCCTGGTTCAGTTTTGAGAGTTTATAGTTTTCCAGGAATGCATCCATTTCATCTAGGTTGCTTAGCTTATTGGCATATAACTGTTGGTAATAATTTCTGATGATTGTTTCTACTTCCTTGGTGTTAGTTGAGATCTCTCCCTTTTCATTCATAATTTTATTAATTTAGGCTTTCTCTCTTTTCTTTTGTATTAGTGTGGCCAATGGTTTATCAATCTTATTGATTCTTTCAAAAAACCAGCTTCTAGTTTCATTGATATGTTCTACTGTATCTCTGGTGTCTACCTCATTGATCTCTGCTATAATCTTGATTATTTCCCTTCTTGCATGTGGAGTTGGTTTGATTTGTTGTTGATTCTCCAGTTCTTTAAGGTGTAGAGACAGCTGGTGTATTCTGGATTTTTCAATGTTTTTGAGGGAGGCTTGGATGGCTATGTATTCCCCCCTTACAACTGCCTTTGCTGTATCCCATAGTTTTTGGACTGCAGTGTCTTCATTCTTGTTGGTTTCCATGAATTGTTTAAGTTCTTCTTTGATCTCCTGGTTGATCCAAGCATTCTTAAGCAAGGTGGTCTTTAGCTTCCAGGTGTTTGAGTTCCTTCTGAACATTTCCTTGTGACTGAGCTCCAGTTTCAAAGCATTGTGATCTTAGAATATGCAGGGAATCATGTCAGTCTTTTGGTATTGGTTGAGTCCTGCTTTGTGACCGAGTATGTGGTCTATTCTGGAGAAGGTTCCATGTGTACTTGAGAAGGATGAGTCTTCTGTTGTTTGAGGGAGGAATGTTCTGTATATATGTATGAGGTCCATCTGGTCCAATGTGTCATTCAATGCTCTTCGTTCTTTATTGATTTTCTGCTTTGATGATCTGTCTAGTACTGAGAGAGGCATGTTAAGATCTCCTACTATCAATGTATTCATATCAATATTACTCTTTATCTTGATTAATAGTTTTCTTATGTAATTGGCTGCTCCCACATTGGGGGCCATAGATATTTACAATTGTTAGATTGTTTTGGTGGACATTTCCTTTAAGAATGATGTAGTGTCCTTACAGTCTTTAGTATAAAATCTAATTTATCTGATATGAGAATCGCTACTCCAACCTTCTTTTGAGGCCCACTGGCATGAAAGATGCTTCTCCATCCCTTCACTTTCAGTCTGGATGTATCTTTAGGTTCAAAATGAGTCTCCTGTAAACAACACATGGATGGGTCCTGTCGTTTTATCTGATCTGCAACCCTGTGTCATTTTATGGGAGCATTTAGGCCATTCACATCGAGAGTGATTATTGATAGATACGTTTTTATTGACATTGTGTTACATTTTAAGTCTTTCTGTCTGTAGATTGTCTCTATATTTCTGTTCAATGATATTCTTAGGATTTTTTCTCTTTTATAGAACCCCCCTTAATATTTCCTGCAGTGTCAGCTTGGTGGTTGCATAGTCTTTTAAGCCTTGCCGGTCTTGGAAACTCTTTATCTCTCCATTCATTTTGAATGTCAGTCTTGCTGAATAAAGTATTCTTGGCTGCATGTTCTTCTCATTTAGTGCCCTGAATATATTTTGCCAGTCTTTCCTGGCTTGCCAGGTCTCTGTGGACAGGTCCGACGTTATTCTAATGGGCTTTCCTCTGTATGTAAGGAGCTTCTTTGTCCTACCTGCTTTCAAGAGGGTCTGCCTAGAATTATAATTCTTCATTCCAACTATCAGGTGTCGCAAGGACTTTTGTGAATCTAAAATCTTGGGGGAAACCGTTCTTCCTCTAGTACATGAACACTGTTTCCATTCGTGAGATTGGGAAAATTTTCATAGACAACTTCTTCCACTCTATCTTCTAGATTTCTTTCTTTCTCCTCCCCTTCACGGATTCCAATAATTCTGATGTTGGAATGTATCATGGCATCATTTATTTCCCTGATTCTGTTTTCATGGTTTCTGAGCTGTTTGTTCCAGGCTTCCTCCTGGTCCTTTCTCTCTATCTGTTTGTCCTCCAGATCACCAATTCTATCCTCTGTTTCAGTTACCCTAGGTTTTAGAGAATTTAGATTTGATTGGAACTCATTGAGGGCATTGTGAACATCATCCCTGGTGGCTTTCAGTTCTGCCCTAATCAATTCTGTTTGGTCATCCATGGCTTTCTCCAACCTAGCTATTGCCTGGATAATTGTTAGCTTGAATTCCCTTTCCAACATATTGTCTATGTCAATAGCCATTAGCTCTGTTGTAGAAGGCCCATCCTCTGTATTTTTCTTGTGTTGGGCATTCCTCCTCCTAGTCATTTTGGTGAGAGATGACTGATCGGATGTAGCTGGATGTATCGACCATGGTGCAGTCAAGGTGCACCCTGGAGCGCTTCTGAGCAAACTGGATTCCCCACCCAAATGAGAAAAAAGAAACGAAAAAGAAAAGAAGAGAAGGAGAAAAAAGGGGAGAGAGAAAGGGCGAGACAGGAAACAAACGGAAGATAAAAGAGAAGGCTCAGCCCAAATGGGCCCCAAGGTAAGATTTATGAGGTATATAGACAAAAACAGACAAAGAAAAGACTGACAAAAGTATATGACAAGAGGTAAAAAATATATATGTATATATATAAAAGCAAAAAAAAAACAAAAAAACAAAAAACAAAAACGGGAAGAACCTCGTCAAAAGGAACCCCAAGTGTAAGACTTATATATTATCAGGACAAACCCAAATACACAGAAACACTGCCCACTGGTGTCTTCTGCTCCTGTAGAGATCCAGATGTGTATAATTCTGCTCTCAGGCTGATTTCATAAGTGATTGGAGTTCTTTTGTAGGTAATCAGCTCACTTTAGGGTACAGGTTGAAACGGCACCTCCTCCTACTTTCCCACCATCTTGTCTCCCCTTCAAGGGTAGGTTTTGAGCTAGGGGAAAAGGGACATGAAACAGACTTCTTCATTCTCTCTGCTCCCAATTCACCCCATCACCACTTTGATTTTTTATTTTGGGGGGTAGTGGAAGTACATTGGTTTTGGTGAAACAAGTCCTTCAGTGCCCCCAGGAGTCCTGAAACTCCTAGCCAGAACCCAACCGGGGAGGAGCCCTCATTGCTTTACTTCAGGCTGACAACACCAATCACTGGCCCAGAAATTTAAGTACTCCTGGCACCTCTTTCTCTCAGGGGTCTTTTGTCCTAAGCCTGCCTTCTTTCTTCAACCAGTTTAAACTGGCACCAAGCCTATATTCACAGATAGTTATTTTAAATCACAAAAGACATGCATACTTGTTGTCAAGTTTTCAACAATACAAACATGTATAAACTATAATGTAAATACCCCTTTTAATCCCCCAATCTCTACCCCATGAGTTAATGCTGTATGCAGTTTGGTATGTACAGGTCTAGAAAATTTTCTATGTATTGTAAATTGAGTGACTGAACCAGAGAAATTCAATTTTGAATTCTGGTAATGCCAGGTGCTACAGACCACAGGACAATTAGGAAAGCTAAAAAACAACAAAACAAAAGTTGGCTGGAAGGGAAAGAGTCAACAAAACCAAAAGACAACCGACAGAATGGAAGAAGATATTTGCAAATGATATATCAGATAAAGGGCTAGTATCCGAAATCTATAACGAACTTATCAAACCCAACACCCAAAGAACAAATAATCCAATCAAGAAATGGGCAGAAGACATGAACAGACATTTCTGCAAAGAAGAAATCCAAAAACAGACACATGAGAAAGTGCTCGACATCACTCGGCATCAGGGAAATACAAATGAAAATCACAATGAAATATCACCTCACATCAGTCAGAATGGCTAAAATTAACAAGTCAGGAAATGACATGTTTGCAAGGATGTGGAGAAAGGGGAATCCTTCTACACTGTTGGTGGGAATGCAAGCTGGTGCAACCACTCTGGAAAACAGCATGGAGGCTCCCCCCAAAAGTTGAAAAATAGAGCTATCCTACAACCCAGCAATCGCACTACTGGGTATTTAACCTAAAGATACAAGTGTAGTGATCCAAAGGGGCACTTGCACACAAATGTTTATAGCAGCCACAATAGCCAAACTATGGAAAGAACCTAGATGTCCATCAACAGATGAATGGATAAAGAAGATGTGGTATATATATATATATATATATATATATATACACACACACACTATATATATATATATATATATATATATATACACACACAATATATATATATATGTATATATATACACTATATATATATATATATATATATATATATACACACACACACACAATGGAATACTATGCAGCCACCAAAAGAAATGAAATCTTACATTTGCAATGACGTGGCTGGAAATAGAAGGTATTATGCTGAGTAAAATAAGTCAATCAGAGAAAGACAATTATATGATCTCTCTGATATGAGGAATTTGAGAGGCAGGGTGGGAGGTTGTGGGGGGTAGAGAAGGAAAAAATGAAACAAGATGGGATTGGGAGGGAGACAAACAGTAAGAGACTCTTAACCTCATGAAACAAACTGAAGGTTCCTGGGGGTTGGATGGGTAGGGATATGGTGGCTGGGTTATGGACATTGGGGAGGGTATGTTGTATGGTGAGTGCTCTGAAATGTGTAAGCCTGATGATTCACAGACCTGTACCCCTGGGACAAATAATACAATATATGTTAATAAAAAAATAAACAGATGCATGCAAAACAAACAAAACATTGACTGGCATGGCATGGTTCTTTGAGACCCCTGATGTTTGGTGGTAATGCATGTGATACATAACTGGCTGGCTGCCCATTAATAAGATACTTGTTGAGACACATGTGGGACCCCTATCCTTAAGCATGTTGTTACTAAAGAAACCTAGAACACAGGATGAACATTTTTTAGCTTACATGTGTTGTGGCTGAAGCCAAACATCCATGCCATCTTGAGAGATAAGATGTCTTGGTGAAGATAAAACCCAGCATTTTTGGTGACATGAATTTTATAGATGACTTTTCATGCTCCTGCTTGCTTTGCTCTGGTCCCTCTTCCCAAAACAAAAAGCCTTAGTCAAGTTAGTTAACTTAGTCAGTTAAAAATTCTCAGAGAGGGGGCGCCTGGGTGGCTCAGTGGGTTAAAGCCTCTGCCTTCGGCTCAGGTCATGATCCCAGAGTCCTGGGATTGAGCCCCACATCGGGCTCTCTGCTCAGCAGGAAGCCTGTTCCTCCTCTCTCTCTCTGCCTGCCTCTCTGCCTACTTCTGCTGTCTATCAAATAAATAAATAAAATCTTTAAAAAAAATGTAAAAAAAATTCTCAGAGAGGACCCAAATAAATAACCATCAGAAATTAAAGAGGAGAAATAACAACTGACACCATAGAAATACAAAGGGTTATGAAACTATAATGAAAAATAACATGCCAACAAATTGGACAACCTAGAAGAAATGGATGAATTTCTAGAAACATAGAATCTTCTAAAACATAATCAGGAAGAAGTATAAAATCTGAACAAACTGATTATTAATAACAAAACTGAATTGGTAATAAAAACTCCCAATAAACAAAAGTCTAGGACCAGAAGGATTTGTGGGTAAATTCTATGAAACATCTAAGGAAGAGTTAATACTTATTCTCCTCAAACAATTAAAAAAAATAGAAGAGGAAGGAAAACTTCCAATATATTCTAAAAGGACAACATTAACCTGACATCAAAACCAGACAAAGACACTACAAAAATAGAAGACTACAGGCCAATATCCCTGATGACGATAGATTCAAAAATCCTCAACAAAATATTAACAAATTGCATCGAACAATACATTAAAAGTATCATTCACCACAATCAATGGAATTTACTCTGGTAATATAAGGATGGTTCAATATCTACAAATTAATCACTATGAAACACTAAATAAACAAAATGAAAAATAAATATCAAATGATCATCTCCATTGATGCAGAAAAAGCACTGGACAAAATTCAGCATCCATTTATAATAAAAATTCTCAGTAAAGTGGGTTCAGAGCGAACATATCTCAACATAATAAAGAGCTTATATGAAAAACACAGAGCTAGCACCATACCCAATGGTGAAAAACAGAGCTTTCCTCTAAGATCAGGAACAAGACAAGGGTGCTCACTCTCACCATTTTCATCATTCATAATAGTGGAAGTCTTAGTTGCAGCAATCAGACAAGGAATAGAAAAAAAAAGGCATTCAAATTGGTAAGGAAGATGTAAAACTGTTACTATTTATAGATGACATGATATTATACATAGAAAACCCTAAAGAATTCACCAAAAAAAAAACCTATTGGAAGTAATAAATAAATTCAGTAAAGATGCAGGTTGTAAAATTAATGTATAGAAATGCCTTTCATTTCTATACATGAATAATAAAGTAGCAGAAAGAGAAAAGAAGGAAATAATTCCATTTACAATCTCACCAAAAAGAATAAAATACCTAGGAATAAACTTACCCAAGAAGGTGAAAGACCTATACTCTGAGACTATGAAACACTGATGAAAGAAATTAAAGGTAATAAAAACAAATGAGGGGGCATACGGATGGCTCAGTGGGTTAAAGCCTCTGCCTTCAGCTCAGGTCATGATCCCGGGGTCCTGAGATTGAGCCCCGCATCGGGCTCTCTGCTCAGCAGGGAGCCTGCTTCCCTTCCTCTCTGCCTGCTTGTGATATCTGTCTGTCAAATAAATAAATAAAGTCTTAAAA
Source organism: Meles meles (assembly GCF_922984935.1). Lineage (NCBI taxonomy): Eukaryota > Metazoa > Chordata > Mammalia > Carnivora > Mustelidae > Meles > Meles meles. Next base: position 91,413,562 of record NC_060087.1, on the reverse strand, counting down.
AAATAAAAATAAATGAGGATATTCCATGCTCACGGGTTGGAAGAATTGATATTGTTAAAATGCCCATAACTTCCCAAAGCACTCTTCTTTTTCATAGATTAATTGAAGATCTAAGCATGGATTTATTTTTACCAGTTCTCTATGCTGTTCCATTAATCTATGTGTCTATTTTTGTACCTGTTTTGATTATTGTAGCTTTGTGGTATACCTTGAAGTCTGGGATTGTGATACCTCCTGCTTTGTTCTTCTGTCACAAGATTGCTTTTGCTATTCAGGATCTTTGGTGGTACCATAAAAATTTTAATATTATTTGCTCTAGTTCTGTAAAACATGCTATTGGTATAATAGGATAAGGATTGTATAATATTAATCTATGCCAAAGGAGGCAAGAATATAAAACGGGGAAAAGACAATCCCTTCGTTAAATGGTGCTGAGAAAATTGGATAGCTACATGCAAAAGAATGAAAGTAGACTACTCTGTTATACTATACACAAAAATAAACTAAAAATGAATAAAGGACTTAAATATGAGATCTGAAACTGTAAAACTCCTAGAAAAATCATAGGCAGTAACCTCTTTGATATTGACCTTAGCAACTTTTTTTTAAGTATGTCTCTTCAGGCAAAGGAAACAAAAGCAAAATTGAAGTATTGGGTCTATAGCAAAATAGTAAGCTTTTGCACAATGAAGGAAACTATCAACAAAACAAAAAGGCAACCTCCTGAATGGGAGAAGATATTTACAGATCATATATCCAATAAGGGGTTGATATCCAAAAAATATATAAAGCTTATGCAGCTCAACACAAAAAAGAGTGAGATCTTACCATTTGCAATATGGATAGACCTAGGGGGTATTATGCTAAGTGAAATAAGTCAGAGAGAGAAAGACAAATAGCATATGATTTAACTCATATGTGGAATCTAAGAAAGCAAAACAAATGAACAACCAAGCAAAACAGAAGGAGTCCTATAAAATTAAATTAAATTAAATTAAGTTAAATTAAAATTAAAATAAAGTACAAAAAAGTACAGAGGAAAACTGATGGTTGTCCAGGGTGGTGGGTAAAATGTGTAAAGTGGAGTAGGAGATACAGGCTTCCAATTATGGAATGTATATAACATGGAGATGAAAGGTACAGCATAGGAAATATAGTCAATAGTATTGTAACGGTGTTGTATTAAAAAATAAAAATTAAAAAATAAATGCTCTTAGTGGAAGAGTCCCAGATGCAACTGAGAAAAATAACATACATGCATACATGGTGGGCTCATGGCTAGGGATTAACCAAGCCAATTTACTTTGGAAGGGATGAAGATCTGGGAGTCAGAATTTTGGAACACAGAACATCTTTACTTTCAGTCCTTCATCCAGAGCACCCTCCAGTCTTACATATTTAAGTACCTTTCCCCACCACCCACTCACAGATTTTATAAACTGTTTTCCTTCTTGGGTTACCAGTGAAGAAGCACTGCAAGGGTGGAGATCAGGTATTTAGCCTGGAGTAAGAATTGTGGAAACCCCAGTAATGGGAGAAAGAACAGAAAAACTAGTGGAAGCCAAGTGTGTATTGCACCCTGATGTCTACTTCTCAGAATCAGGATCAATAGAGTTAGATTTTTAGCATGCTTTTAAGTATTCACTTAATCACTCCTCACCTCATTTTACTAAGTAAGGAAGTTAAGAATCTCGGTTGTTCTATCCTACTTTAAAAGTGCCACACAATGGGAAATGACACCTCTTTCTCCAAAATAGATAACTACCAAGCAGCAGTAGGGCTATGTCTAGAATTTGTAGAACTCAGGAGATTATAAAACTCACTGGTTTAAGAAATATGTTGCCTTGTTCAGGGTTACTAGTCTAATCATGTCTGAAGATCACTGCAGTTAGCCAGCTATAATGTATAGACCCACAGAATGGCAGAGCTGTAATGGATAAAAGAAATCATACAATTGATCTCCCTAATTTTACCCTAGCCTTGGGAACACCAAGGTACACTGATGCACATAGTCTTATTGGACCATGGCAATGCCATTCATCCTCTCCTGTGGTTACCACTGGCCTATTAGAGATCAGATAACTTTGGGTTATGAGAAATGGTCCTTTTGCCTTGCAGGAGTGTCTCCACTCCTCTATGGGCTTTGTATTTGTCTTGCTTCCCAGATCTAATCATGAGAAGGAATCACCTTCATGCAGACTACCCCAACCCTTTACCATTGTCAAATTTCCTTTTGGGATGTCCCCAATATAACAAATTATTTCTTTTAATCTTGCCAATAGCTAGGAGGATGGACCTGAGGGGTGTGTGAGGTTCACAACATGAGGCAATTAATTTATTAATAATTCTGTGGCTACCCTCAGTTCCATTAACAAACAGACATGGCATATGTGCCTTTCCCTAGGCGTCTCATTAAACATTTGATAAAGCAGTGATTAGCATTAGCATCACTAAACCTAATACTGGCTGTGTTCCTTGCATCTGAAGATTTACTTTTCAGAGCAGGAAGCAAAGCTGAGAAAATAAGCAGCAAGCAGAGAAAAGGCCTAAAGAAGAGGGGAGATCTGTTGTTGGAAACAGACTATGTAGCTTATATCAGTGCTTTCCAGAATTTAGAATTTTGTAGAAGAGTACAAATCATTTATTTAGGAGCGCATGGGTTGGTTGGCTTTTATTTTGTGAAACAAAAAACAACTATAAGCAAAAATCTCATTATTTCATTTAAAATTTAAAAAAAAATTAATATTACACTTTAGTTCCAAAAAGGTAAAAAGGACAGAATAAATTTAGAGAAATTTAATTCATAAAAAACTCACTGTATTGTCCTGATTCATATAATTTCTTTAAAAATATATTTTATTTATTTATTTGCTGGAGAGAGAGAGAGAAAGCACAAACAGGGGGAGCAGCAGGCAGAAGGAGAAGCAGGCTCCTTGCTGAGCAAAAAGCCCTATGCAGGACTCAATTCCAGGACCCTGGGATCATGACCTGAGCTGAAGGCAGACGCTTAACCAACTGAGGCTGGTCACCCAGGTGTCCCCTGATTTATGTAATTTCAACAAAGACCAGTGGAGACATGGTCACAGACGGAAACTGGTCCACATACTGGTTTCTGGAAAGTTCTGGTCTATATGAGAATTAACAATCTCAGTCGTTTGGAGGAAAACTTCTGGTTGGTCTGGGGTGACACTGATTAGTTTCCCAGAAGAGTCAGGTGTGAGGACATAGGATAGGAAAATTCTGGACCAAAAGGGTAGAAAGATATAAGGATGGTTCTTCCCATTACCCTTCTGAGGCATGAGGGTATGCTAAAAGCAGGGTTGTCCTATGGGTAGAAAAATGGCTTTTCCAGAAACAATCTTGTACCATCCCTGGGTAAAGCAACATAGCACAAGTAGTCTTCCCAAAATATAATCTCTTCCCTACCTTTCCAAACGTGCACACTGAGGAGGACCCATCTTTTCTAAATACTGTTTGCTTGCATTACATATTGACAGAATAAAAAGAGCCTTCTAGTTAGAGTTCAAACACCCAAGTTCTAGTCTTTTTTATGACACTAGTTAGCTGTGTGATTTCTGGCAAGTCCTCTGCCCCTTTCCTTTGAGCCATGGTTTCCTTATTGGGATAATGAGGAAGTTAGACTAGACATATCTGCAGGCCCCTGTAATTTTAACAAACTCCCTACACTACTCCATCGTCCATCCAAACTGGCCTCAGTTCATTTCCTGGCCACTGAAGCCCAAGTGCTTCACTTGGGGCTGAGGGAGCCTTCCCTGGTAGTTCAAACCTTGTTTACCAGCATGTTTCCTATTTGGTCACTGCTGGATTGGTGGCAGAAGCTTCCCTCATCCTGTTTTTACTCTTCTGCCCCACTACAAATTCAGCAAGGTCAGCTCAGGACTCCCCTACAGCTGTGTATTATATCACCAAAAGAATGCTTCATGCTGGGGTCTGCTAGCTGAGAACTAAAGGTCGCTTCACTAATTGCTCATGCCTCTCTAGCTATATCATATTTTTAAAAATAAATTAATTTGTTCATTTATGATAGATAAGATTGCCTTTGATCCAAAAACCCTTTCTGAGTGGTCTGTCTCTATGGTCTGTAGGCTTCTAAACCAAGTTATTCTCCTACATTACTTATTTCTGGATCTGTGCTATCAAGACAAGGAAAAGTGGAAAAAGTGGGAGTTCAAATTGGAGTTGGAGCAGAGGAAGAAAAAATGCAGTTTAAGCAGAAGGGCTTACTCTCCAAATGCTACTTTCCCTCACTATCTCCCACCAAGGGGCCACTATAGCCCAGAGAGACCTGGATTTATACTCCAGGTTGGTCGCTTATTAGTTGTATGATCTTGGGCCATTTTCTTAACTTCTCTTCAGTTTTCCATATTTGTAAAGTTGGGGGATTTTTATGTAGATTAGATGTAAATATACATATAAAGTCATTGGCATATAGCAAGCAGTCAATAAATGGTAGCTATTGCCATTCCTTAAAAAGCTCTGTGGAGATCATAAAAAATCGCATCATGGGGGGAGGAGTCAAGATGGTGGAGAAGTAGCAGCCTGAGACTACATCAGGTAGCAGGAGATCAGCTCGATAGCTTATCTAAACATTGCAAACACCTACAAATCCAACGGGAGAGCGAAGAGAAGAAGAACAGCAACTCTAGAAACAGAAAATCAACCACTTTCTGAAAGGTAGGACTGGCGGAGAAGTGAATCTAAAACGACGGGAAGATAGACCACGGGGGGAGGGGCCGGCTCCCGGCAAGCGGCGGAGGAACGGAGCACAAAATCAGGACTTTTAAAAGTCTGTTCCACTGAGGGACATTGCTCCAGGGGCTAAACCGGGGTGAAGCCCACGCGGGGCCAGCGTGGCCCCAGGCCCCGCAGGGTCACAGAAGGATCGGGGGTGTCAGAGTGTCGGAGAGCTCGCAGGAATTAGAACGGAGAAGCCGGCTGCAGAGACAGAGCTGAGGACTGAACTCTCAGCTCGGGGTTACCTTGAACTGGTCACGGGCTGGGTGAGCTCGGAGCACGGCTAGAGGCTGGGGATACGGGAGTGATTGGGTGCTGTCCTCTGGGGGCGCACTGAGGAGTGGGGCCCCAGGCTCTCGGCTCCTCCGGGCCGGAGACTGGGAGGCCGCCATTTTCATTCCCGTCCTCCGGAACTCTACGGAAAGTGTTCAGGGAACAGAAGCTCCCAAAAGCGAACCCGAGCCAATTACTTAGTCCGGCCACCTGTAAGGGCGGTGCAATCCCGCCTCAGGCAAAGACACTTGAGAGTCACTACAACAGGCCCCTCCCCCAGAAGATCAACAAAATATCCAGCCAGGATGAAGTTCATCTATCAAGGAGAAAGTAGATTCAATTCCTAAGACAGCAGAGCAATTCCAGAGGAGGAGAAAGCAAAGCACGGAACTCATGGCTTTCTCCCCATGATTCTTTAGTCTTGCGGCTACTTCAATTTTTTTTTCTTTTTTCAATTTTTTTTTCTTTTTTCAATTTTTTTTCTTTTTTCTTCTTTCTTCTTCTGCTAAATTTTTTAAAACTTTTACCCTTTTCTTTTTTAACATTTTTTGACTAGTTCATCTAAATATATATATTTTTTCTTTCTTTTTTATATTTTTTTATTTGTTTTATTTTTTTAATTTTTTTCGTTCTCTTTTTTTTTCTTTTTTTTCAGAAGCTGTTTTTATCCCCTTTCTCCCCCCCACAATTTGGGGTCTCTTCTGATTTGGTTACAGCGCATTTTTCCGGGGTCTTTGCCACCCTTTTAGTAGTTTATTTGCTCCTTCATATCCTCTTCTCTGGACAAAATGACAAGGCGGAAAAAATCACCACAAACAAAAGAACAAGAGACAGTACCGAAGGCTAGGGACCTAATCAACACAGACATGGGTAATATGTCAGATCAAGAGTTCAGAATGACGATTCTGAACATTCTAGCCAGGCTCGAAAAAGGCATGGAAGATATTAGAGAAACCCTCTCTGGAGATATTAAAGCTCTTTCTGGAGAAATTAAAGAACTAAAATCTAACCAAGTTGAAATCAAAAAAGCTATTAATGAGGTGCAATCAAAAATGGAGGCTCTCACTGCTAGGATCAATGAGGCAGAAGAAAGAATTAGTGATATAGAAGACCAAATGACAGAGAATAAGGAAGCCGAGCAAAAGAGGGACAAACAGCTACTGGACCATGAGGGGAGAATTCGAGAGATAAGTGACACCATAAGACGAAACAACATTAGAATAATTGGGATTCCAGAAGAAGAAGAAACAGAGAGGGGAGCAGAAGGTCTATTGGAGAGAATCATTGGAGAGAATTTCCCTAATATGGCAAAGGGAACAAGCATCAAAATCCAGGAGATGCAGAGAACCCCCCTCAAAGTCAACTAGAATAGGTCCACACCCCGTCACCTAATAGTAAAATTTACAAGTCTTAGTGACAAAGAGAAAATCCTGAAAGCAGCCCGAGAAAAGAAGTCTGTAACATACAATGGTAAAAATATTAGATTGGCGGCAGACTTATCCACAGAGACCTGGCAGGCCAGAAAGAGCTGGCATGATATATTCAGAGCACTCAACGAGAAAAACATGCAGCCAAGAATACTCTATCCAGCTAGGCTATCATTGAAAATACAAGGAGAGATCAAAAGCTTCCAGGACAAACAAAAACTGAAAGAATTTGCAAACACCAGACCAGCTCTACAGGAAATATTGAAAGGGGTCCTCTAAGCAAAGAGAGAGCCTAAAAGTAGTAGATCAGAAAGGTACAGAGACAATATACAGTAACAGTCACCTTACAGGCTAATAATAGCACTAAATTCATATCTCTCAATAGTTACCCTGAATGTTAATGGGCTAAATGCCCCAATCAAAAGACACAGGGTATCAGAATGGATAAAAAAACAAAACCCATCAGTATGTTGCCTACAAGAAACTCATTTTAGACGCGAAGACACCTCCAGATTTAAAGTGAGAGGGTGGAAAACAATTTACCATGCTAATGGGCATCAGAAGAAAGCTGGGGTGGCAATCCTTATATCAGAGCAATTAGATTTTAAGCCAAAGACTATAATAAGAGATGAGGAAGGACACTATATCCTACTCAAAGGGTCTGTCCAACAAGAAGATCTAACCATTTTAAATATCTATGCCCCTAACGTGGGAGCAGCCAACTATATCAACCAATTAATAACAAAATCAAAGAAACACATCAATAATAATACAATAATAGTAGGGGACTTGAACACTCCCCTCACTGAAATGGACAGATCATCCAAGCAAAAGATCAACAAGGAAATAAAGGCCTTAAATGACACACTGGACCAGATGGACATCACAGATATATTCAGAACATTTCATCCCAAAGCAACAGAATACACATTCTTCTCTAGTGCACATGGAACCTTCTCCAGAATAGATCACATCCTGGGTCACAAATCAGGTCTCAACCGGTATCAAAAGATTAGGATTATTCCCTGCATATTTTCAGACCACAATGCTCTGAAGCTAGAACTCAATCACAAGAGGAAAGCTGGAAAGAACCCAAATACATGGAGATTAAACAGCATCCTTCTAAAGAATGAATGGGTTAACCAGGAAATTAAAGAAGAATTGAAAAAATTCATGGAAACAAATGATAATGAAAACACAACAGTTCAAAATCTGTGGGACACAGCAAAGGCAGTCCTGAGAGGAAAATATATAGCGGTACAAGCCTTTCTCAAGAAACAAGAAAGGTCTCAAGTACACAACCTAACCCTACACGTAAAGGAGCTGGAGAAAGAACAAGAAAGAAACCCTAAACCCAGCAGGAGAAGAGAAATCATAAAGATCAGAGCAGAAATCAATGAAATAGAAACCAAAAAAACAATAGAAAAAATCAATGAAACTAGGAGCTGGTTCCTTGAAAGAATCAATAAGATTGATAAACCCCTGGCCAGACTCATCAAAAAGAAAAGAGAAAGGACCCAAATCAATAAAATCATGAATGAAAGAGGAGAGATCACAACTAACACCAAAGAAATACATACAATTATAAGAACATACTATGAGCAACTCTACGCCAACAAATTGGACAATCTGGAAGAAATGGATGCATTCCTAGAGACATATAAACTACCACAACTGAACCAGGAAGAAATAGAAAACCTGAACAGGCCCATAACCAGTAAGGAGATTGAAACAGTCATCAAAAATCTCCAAACAAACAAAAGCCCAGGGCCAGACGGCTTCCCAGGGGAATTCTACCAAACATTTAAAGAAGAACTCATTCCTATTCTCCTGAAACTGTTCCAAAAAATAGAAATGGAAGGAAAACTTCCAAACTCATTTTATGAGGCCAGCATCACCTTGATCCCAAAACCAGACAAGGATCCCACCAAAAAAGAGAACTACAGACCAATATCCTTGATGAACACAGACGCAAAAATTCTCGCCAAAATACTAGCCAATAGGATTCAACAGTACATTAAAAGGATTATTCACCACGATCAAGTGGGATTTATTCCAGGGCTGCAGGGTTGGTTCAACATCCGCAAATCAATCAATGTGATACAACACATTAATAAAAGAAAGAACAAGAACCATATGATACTCTCAATAGATGCTGAAAAAGCATTTGACAAAGTACAGCATCCCTTCCTGATCAAAACTCTTCAAAGTGTAGGGATAGAGGGCACATACCTCAATATTATCAAAGCCATCTATGAAAAACCCACCGCAAATATCATTCTCAATGGAGAAAAACTGAAAGCTTTTCTGCTAAGGTCAGGAACACGGCAGGGATGTCCATTATCACCACTGCTATTCAACATAGTACTAGAAGTCCTAGCCTCAGCAATCAGACAACAAAAAGAAATTAAAGGCATCCAAATTGGTAAAGAAGAAGTCAAACTATCACTCTTCGCAGATGATATGATACTATATGTGGAAAACCCAAAAGACTCCACTCCAAAACTGCTAGAACTTGTACAGGAATTCAGTAAAGTGTCAGGATATAAAATCAATGCACAGAAATCAGTTGCATTTCTGTACACCAACAGCAAGACTGAAGCAAGAGAAATTAAGGAGTCAATCCCATTTACAATTGTACCCAAAACTATAAGATACCTAGGAATAAACCTAACAAAAGAGACTAAGAATCTATACACAGAAAATTATAAAGTACTCATGAAAGAAATTGAGGAAGACACAAAGAAATGGAAAAATGTTCCATGCTCCTGGATTGGAAGAATAAATATTGTGAAAATGTCTATGCTACCTAAAGCAATCTACACATTTAATGCAATCCCTATCAAAATACCATCCATTTTTTTCAAAGAAATGGAACAAATAATCCTAAAATTTATATGGAACCAGAAAAGACCTCGAATAGCCAAAGGAATATTGAAGAACAAAGCCAAAGTTGGTGGCATCACAATTCCGGACTTCAAGCTCTATTACAAAGCTGTCATCATCAAGACAGCATGGTACTGGCACAAAACAGACACATAGATCAGTGGAACAGAATAGAGAGCCCAGAAATCGACCCTCAACTCTATAGTCAACTAATCTTCGACAAAGCAGGAAAGAATGTCCAATGGAAAAAAGACAGCCTCTTCAATAAATGGTGCTGGGAAAATTGGACAGCCACATGCAGAAAAATGAAATTGGACCACTTCCTTACACCACACACAAAAATAGACTCCAAATGGATGAAGGACCTCAATGTGAGAAAGGAATCCATCAAAATCCTTGAGGAGAATGCAGGCAGCAACCTCTTCGACCTCAGCCGTAGCAACATCTTCCTAGGAACAACGGCAAAGGCAAGGGAAGCAAGGGCAAAAATGAACTGTTGGGATTTCATCAAGATCAAAAGCTTTTGCACAGCAAAGGAAACAGTTAACAAAACCAAAAGACAACTGACAGAATGGGAGAAGATATTTGCAAACGACATATCAGATAAAGGGCTAGTATCCAAAATCTATAAGGAACTTAGCAAACTCAACACCCAAAGAACAAACAATCCAATCAAGAAATGGGCAGAGGACATGAACAGACATTTCTGCAAAGAAGACATCCAGATGGCCAACAGACACATGAAAAAGTGCTCCACATCACTCGGCATCAGGGAAATACAAATCAAAACCACAATGAGATATCACCTCACACCAGTCAGAATGGCTAAAATTAACAAGTCAGGAAATGACAGATGCTGGCGAGGATGTGGAGAAAGGGGAACCCTCCTCCACTGTTGGTGGGAATGCAAGCTGGTGCAACCACTCTGGAAAACAGCATGGAGGTTCCTCAAAATGTTGAAAATAGAACTACCCTATGACCCAGCAATTGCACTACTGGGTATTTACCCTAAAGATACAAACATAGTGATCCGAATGGGCACGTGTACCCGAATGTTTATAGCAGCAATGTCTACAATAGCCAGACTATGGAAAGAACCTAGATGTCCATCAACAGATGAATGGATAAAGAAGATGTGGTATATATACACAATGGAATACTATGCAGCCATCAAAAGAAATGAAATCTTGCCATTTGCAACGACGTGGATGGAACTAGAGGGTATCATGCTTAGTGAAATAAGTCAATCGGAGAAAGACAACTATCATATGATCTCCCTGATATGAGGACATGGAGAAGCAACATGGTGGGGTAGGGGGATAGGAGAAGAATAAATGAAACAAGATGGGATTGGGAGGGAGACAAACCATAAATGACTCTTAATCTCACAAAACAAACTGGGGGTTGCTTGGGGGAGGTGGGATTGGGAGAGGGGGAGCGGGCTATGGACATTGGGAGGGGAGGCGAACCATAAGAGACTATGGACTCTGAAAAACAACCTGAGGGTTTTGAAGGGTCAGGGGTGGGAGGTTGGGGCAACCTGAGGGTTTTGAAGGGTCAGGGGTGGGAGGTTAGGGGAACAGGTGGTGGGTAATGGGGAGGGCACGTTTTGCATGGAGCACTGGGTGTTGTGCAAAAAGAATGAATACTGTTACACTGAAAAAATAAATAAAATTAAAAAAAAATCGCCAAAAAAAAAAAAAGCTCTGTGGAACTTTCTATTGCTATATAATGAAATCTTTACTACTCTTCTGGGAAGACCCAGATAATCTCCCCCACGTAGGCATGCCTATCAGTCTCATCAGAAGGGTGAAATATATATACTCAGGCTGACAGTGACAGCCAGGCAACCATTGTCAGTCCACTTATCAGGGAATAGCTCACTCTAAGATCCTACAGATTTCACTGTATCCTGGAGAAGCCAGCCTGAGAGCTTCTGGATTCATCCTAGTGGTCATGAATTCTCATGGGTCAAAGTGAAGATTGTAAAGGTGTCCCTTTTCTACCTGTGTCTCTCTTATGGTATTTCTAATACTGATAGCACTGTAAGATAAATATTACATCCCATTTTCCTACTAGAGAAAGGGGCAGATTAGTTTCACATGTTACTATGACCATGGGGGAGCCATGCTGTAGTTACTAGGTTAGCTCTGAGATAATGTTCATGCTCACCAGATGGTGATACCCATCCTTTTGTGTGGGGGCCCATGAAGTAAGGTGCTCCCCTAGAGAACAGACACCAAGATGAAAAAGGAGGCATGAAACCACAGGCATAAATTCTGTCAGAGACAATTTTATGTGTTTACCAAGTCTTGTTTTATTTTCCTTTTCTTGGGCTCACGAGAAAGTTACATTTCCCATCCTTCTTTGCAGTTGGGTGAGGGCCCATGTGACTGCATCCTTGCCAATGGGATGTGGAAGAAATGATGTATACTTCTCTGTAGTTGGGTCTTTAAAATATTTTTAGCCCCCCTTTAACCTGCTACAGAGAACTTGGAACTCATGTTGAAATGGTGCCATCACAGAATGGAAAGAGCTCGGATTTCCAAGTTGTCCAAGTTATAGAGGAGAACCCCTGATGACTCTCATCAGATTTTATATGTCACGGAGATATAAGAAGAGCCTATTTGTTATTGTACTATAGCCTATCATATTCTGATTAATGCACATTCCAGTTATATATAGTTAGCAATACATATATAATCTAAGGAGTAAGTAAGGAAAGAGATGGCAGAGAACATGGTTTGGCATGCGGGAGTGAAGGAATAATGAATGACAAAGTGGATGGGAGTAACATAAGATGGGCAGAGAGTGCAGGAGTTTTTGGAGTGAAGATAAAAAGAACCCAAGAATGCCTGGCCCTTTCTGCTTCCTGTTTCAGATAAGAAGACAATTCATCTTTAGGTCTCACTAAAGGTGCTCCCCCAACCAGAATGCTGGAGCAATGCTGGGTGAGAAATTTGCAGCTTTTTAGATCAGGCCCATGTACTACAAGCATCTTGGTTGAGCAGATGCTGATTGTCAGCAACCTCTTGAGCTAAAAGCAATTTTACAGATTGTTTAATGTGTTTTCCTTAAATCTTCCTAAACAGAAAGGAATTTTCCTGTTTTCTGTCCTGAGAATAGACCAAAAAACATCTCTTCTGGTTGGGCACAATAGCCCAACCCATCCAGGTTGCCCTCTCAATCAGAGGTACCAAATAGTACACTGGAGTGGTCTCAGCACTCCAAGCAATTATGCGCATGTAGTTCCCAAACTACCAAAGATCTGCTCTGGAATTGCTGTCTATGTCTTCCTCCAATCCTGGTCCACTGCCTGCCAGCAATTCAGACTGTCCCTTAAAGTTCCCCTAAAGCCCATATGCTTTATTTTAAGAGCACTTCCTCTCACGTTTTTTTCAGTAGAAATTGGGAATGCCTATTACCCATTCTGGCTAATTGCCTTCATCCAGCTTAGCTTCTTCCCTAAGCCGCTGAGTTAACTGCCTTTCATTAACCTAGGAAAACTTCACTTCTTGGAAAGCCTCCCTTGGTGAGTATTCCGAGCCTGACAGCAGCTGTATTCCTTCCAATGTCTAAGGAAGTCATTGAGCATTTTACAACTTCTTGATGAAGTCTTAAGAGGAAGTGAATTCTCAGCTAGGTTGGACCATCCACAGTCTCCCAGGGGACTGTACAGTGGCTTGAGGAAAACCTCATCTTGGCCTATTACAACAGTGCTGTCTTGCCAAAGTACACAAGGCCAGCCACTGCACTCTGCTGTGAGCTGAGCCAAAGCAATGGAGGGCAGAGTGCAAGAACAGCAGGGCTTCCCTGACCTGACAAGTCAGGTGGCCAAGCCTCAGGCCAGTCAGTTCTGTGCCATGCAGGAGTCATTGCAGCCAAGTTAGTACACTTGTTTCCACCCAGCCATGCTGAATGCAGTACGGATTTCCAAGAAATGCCTTTTTAGTTTTTGCTCTTAAAAGAGGTGTTGGATTTTGTAGCAACATGGACGGGACTGGAAGAAATTATGCTGAGCAAAATAAGTCAAGCAGAGAGAGTCAAGTATCATATGGTCTCACTTATTTGTGGAGCATAACAAATAACATGGAGGACATGGGGAGATGGAGAGGAGAGGGAGTTGAGGGAAACTGGAAGGGGAGATGAACCATGAGAGACTATGGACTCTGAAAAACAACCAGAGGGTTATGAAGGGGCGGCAGGGGGGTGGGGGGGGTGGGAGGTTGAGGAACCAGGTGGTGGGTAATAGGGAGGGCACGTACTGCATGGAGCACTGGGTGTGATGCCAAAACAATGAACACTGTTATGCTGTAAATAAACAAATAAAAATAAATATAAAAAAAGAGGTGTTGAAAAGAACTAGAGAGAAAGAAAGAGTGAAAAAATGAAAGAGAGAATGAGAGAGAGAGAAAGATAGACACTGGTAGAGAGGGGAGAAAGGAGGGAAGGAGAAGAGAGGGAAAATGAAATTAAATAAAATAGAGCAAACCTTCCCTGCGTGTGTCCCTGAGTTATGACAATGAGCTGTATTGAGATCGTATTTGCACATAGCTGGATAGCCAGAATGTGTATATCTGGCAAATTCACAGCATTGGAATTATGGCAGGAACCTAAGAAGCAGGAGGTCTTCCCTGCCCTTGTATGCCTTATCCTACTATCTAAATATACCCACATGGACTTTAGGACAATTTCAAGAACGTATAGCAGATGTAAAGTCTAAGTGGATTTATAGAAGTATTTAATTTCCCTCATGCAGTTTAGCACCTCAACCTGGGGATGGACAACTGGATTTCTTTCTTTCTTTTTTTTTTTAAAGTTTGCTTACTTATTTAAATAATTTCTACACCCAGTGTGAGGCTCCAACTCACAACCCTGAGGTCAAGTGTCTCACACTCTTCCAGCTGAGCCAGGTGTCCCTGGACAACTGGATTTCTTAAGTCCTACTGTCTTACCTATTGGCCCAAATTGCTGTTTCCACCTTCAAGTCAGCTATAGTCTCTCCCTCTGGTGACAGCTTTTGTGGAGTTCTGATAAAAGTTTCAGTTGAAACACCAGACAACAGCAACCCAGTATCTCCATTACACTTAATGCAACAGGGGAGACTTAAAGGCCAACATTATGAGGAACTGTGCTGGTTCTGGTGACATTGAAAGGAAGTGGCAGGTACATCTTCAATGGACAGAGAGGAAATAAACACATCTCTAAAGAACTAAGGGCAGGAGATCTGGAACAGATTTGGGTTTTTTCTAGATCCCTTTCACCTCCAAAATTCTGTCATTAGTACTGCTATTAAAAAAACTATTTTATACAGAAAACTTTAAACTAGTTTTCCTTGACCACTTGCCCTTCATTATAATGTTGTAGTTCTATTGTTCAGCTTCCTTAGAGTAGTTAAGCCTATTTGGGAAGGCTGTGTGTGTCTATGCATATGCCTGTGTAACTCTGTGTCTACTTCCTCCCAAAGAAAACAAGATAACTGAAGAAACATACAGATACACCTAAAGGTGCCCCCAGCCCACCTCAACACTTCCACCAAGATAGACTCAAATTCTAAGAATTCCTGAAACTAGAGTACCCACACTTGAAATTGCTCCCAGTGTTGCCTTCCACCTTCAACAAGCACAAAGCCATCAGGGTTAAAAGGTAAACAAGCAGGGGAGCAAAACAGCTTAAGTGGCAGAGAAGAGGGCAATGAGGGGTAAGGCATTACCCCTCTTAAAGTTGATTTTCCTCTGGATCTCTAAGGAGGAGGACATTTACATGACAAGATCCAAAGACAAGAAGAAACAATCACATTTAAGCCACTTCAGGCAGATGCCACAGCACACTTATTTTAAATAAATTTTTAGAAATTCCCTTAATTAATGTTTGTAAATATTCCCTTTTGTCTAACTTCTATTCCTTGTGCTGCCACAAACTCATTACTTCTGGGTTTGCTGGTGGTGATGCAAGTAGTGTTGAGTGGGCCATCTCGTGTGAGGGCATTAGGGGTGTACAAGAGAGGTAAGCCTTCAAGATCAGGTCACCCTCTCTGCTTGATAGAGAATCTGGTTGCAGTTTGGACAGCTCAGAGCTCCAGCCTGAGGGAATGGGATAGGTTGCTGGCCTCAACAGGTCAGGCTAATAAGATCCAGCAAAGAAATCTCACTGAAGTATGTGACACTTGCCCAGAAAACATTCAGAACCATTTTTGCTGTTATGATTTCTGGGAAGTCCTGCAGGAATCCTCAAGAGTCAGAGCACTTCTTAATTTTCTAGGTACTTTAGAAATTCCTGGCACAACTAAAGAAAAACCAAACCAGAAACCAACTTATTTCTCCAGCTTGTCTGTGAAGGTGTTATTTTCAATTCTCTGCCTCTAGCTTGGGGCTCCCTTTCTACTAGTGCTCTGCATCCTAGAGGAAAAACTGATTCTTGTTTGATTGATATGTCATGTGTTTCCACTTAGCATGTAGCAGTCAACATATTATTCTCATGCCATCTTATTGGTGCCAGGAGCTGTGTGGATTGGGACCTGTTAGTGACATTTCAGAGAAGATGTGACAAAGGCATTAATTTGTTGAGTAGCATCCAAGCTGGGACACAGTATGAAGAAAAAAAGAAAGTGAAAATATATAGACACACACACCCCCACACAACACACACACATTCATGAGGTTCTTAGCTTTTCTAACCTCCTCTCCCTAGCACACCCCTTCACACACACATAAACAGCTACAGCAGCAAAGCTTGGCTTCCCATATGTACCCAAATAAGGACTATAGTGCTCAAATCTGGATTGAAGAAGTTAGATTCCTTGTAACTTTCCTCGTCTCTCACAGATCTTCCTCCAGGCAAGGTAATCTCTAGATAAAAATTGGGGGGGGGGAGTTTTGTTCTTCCTCTTAATGTCCTTCTCCCTGACCTGTGCCCAACTTGCCTGCCCTCACTGCCACATCCCACTAAAGCACTCACCTACTCACCTATCCTCAACTTAGCTTCTTTCCAGTAGCCTCTTCAGGAGCTGACCTTTCCTCATGTTCTTCCTTCCCAGAATACTGCACCTCAGAGTGGCAACCTGGGTGGAAAAGACTGGCAAAAGCTGAAGGGACCATTTGCACTTCTGTGCCCTTTCCAGACTCCCCTGTGGTCAATCACCTATGAGGCCTTAACAGAATGAGTCACTATGGGTTATGCAAAGGAGGAGAAAGCAGATTCTGATCTCAAGAACTACACATTATAGCTAGGAGGAAAAGGTTAACATACCCACTGGATACTGGAAAACTGGACATAATGGTGGAGAGATGTATTCAATTGTGAGAAACTGCATTCTTACTATAAGTTCTGAGAGACTGGGGAGGCTTCCTGGTGAGATATAATAGTCTGGGAAGATTTTGTATAAGAGGTAGGAATTGACCTAGTATCCACTGAGTCTCACCATGCAGCCCCATACTGTGATGGGTTGGCAATCAGCTCTGCCTAGGTGTGTTGGGATTTGGAGTTGGGACAGAGGGGCTGAGCAAAGCCATAACATAACACTTCTAACTAAGTCCTTCTCTGGTTCTCTT
Source organism: Meles meles (assembly GCF_922984935.1). Taxonomy (NCBI): domain Eukaryota; kingdom Metazoa; phylum Chordata; class Mammalia; order Carnivora; family Mustelidae; genus Meles; species Meles meles. The sequence goes on along the minus strand of NC_060087.1, from coordinate 91,396,671 downwards.
CCTCCCTAGCTTGGCCTTCTGTATCTCCACCTACCCCACCAGGTATCATCTCCTTGAGCTTGGAAATTTTACCAAGCAGCAGCTGGAAGCCAGGCATTGGCTGCTAGAACAATATTGGCTGGATTTCAAGTTGTTTTCAGACCTTCACAGGGGGAAATCTGCTTTGCTATTGCTCATTCTAATCAAGACCATGTGCTCTGGGCCCCACGGAAACATAATTGGTAGAATACTTTCTCCAATAGTTCATCCTGGGGATTCAACAGCAAATACAAACTTGAGTTGCTGTGGAAGGGATGCTGGCTTCCTGGGCTTAAAAGCAATGTTCCTGAGTTCCCAGTGGGATTGTTTGTCCTCAAGAGAGAAGATATTGGGTCTCAGGAAAGGGTGTAGGACTTTGACATTTCTCTCACTCCCTTTTTTTCGTTGGGAAACATAAGAGTATCTTCTATTAATAGCCGGAGGTAACTAGCATGAGAACAGTGGCCCACTTCAAAAAGCCTTGGGTTTACGCTGAATGAGGAGCTGGGCTTTCTGCAAACAACTGCTGGCCAGAAGATGCCTGAGAAAGGTCAGGTGTTCACTGCAGTGTGCTCTGGTGTAGTGGGAAGCCAGGGACCTGAACTCTAGCCCCACATGGGGCTGTGCGATTCCTTGTGTGATCTGAGAGAAGGCCACTCCACACCCTGGCTCCTTCCTAGGCCCCAATTTTCAAAATGAGGAAACTGTTTCCTCTCTAGGTGTTTTGGCAGCTCTGAAGTTCTATAATTCAAAGTCCAGCTCTTCAAATAGTGCCCAGCACTTGAGGGAAAGCAGCCTACAATAGAGCTCACTCCAGGCATAAGTTCATGCACAAGAGTGGCAGATATTGTCTCTATGGGGTGATTTGTCATACCTTTGCTTTGCCTAAAAGTATTCCCTCATTGGTACATCAGAAGTTTCTGCTGGTCTGATCTCTTTCCCTTTGGGAAAATCACAGCCCTGATGCTCTCTTCTAAAAATGCAGATGATCTGTATAGCCCTTTAGCAGGAATCCAAAAATCAGACACACTTCACCCTCACTGGAAAACAGGAAAATAGGGAGAAGGTGGTGATGGGGAAGGGGTACAGATTTGGAAAAGTGGTTGCCAAGGATGCATATTTTTCTGCCTTCACAATGTTGCTCAGGGACAGCTCTGGCTTTCTTACAGTCTTGCTGTTGTTTTGTTTCCAGAGTGGATAAGAAGTAGGGAGTTCTTACCTCCTTCCACTTATACCCTATTTGGAAAGTCATTTTTCAGAGATGTTGGCAGATTCCCAGTTGGACTTGTCCGAAGCGAAGTACCAAATCACAGGGAATTCTTGTTGCCATCAAGCAGCACTATACTTATGTCATCTGTGAAGGATTTGGAAAGACCTTTAGGGATGAAGGACCAACCCATGGTCCTTTGCGTATCCATTTCCATTAATTAAGCCCCTTTGTCATCAAGTTTCTCTGTTAGTTGGTTTCTCATGCTGTGATTTTCAGGAGACACAGGGTCTAATGCTAACTTGCTTCTTACCTAATCTTATAATCTTGGCAGTAGTCATTTAACCTCTGTTTACACTAGGCTATGAACCATGCAAGAAAAGTGGTCTTAATGGTTCACAGTCACACTTTGAATGGAGGGCAGGGCTGGAGAGATGGAGAGAGGGGCAGGTAGAATGAAGGTGGACAGGGAAAGAAATGGAGAAGAGAGGGAGTGGTTGTTTTTAATTAAAAACTCTATTACTGAGCTTGATCACCCACCTTATTCTCTAGACTTGGCTCTGAGTGACTTTTTGCTGCTTGTTAAAATCAAATCCATCCTCAAAGGACAAAGATTTATCACCACTGAGGATATTCAAACAAATGTGCTGCAGGTTCTGAACTCAGTTGCTAAAGAGGAGTGCCAAAAATCATTTTGAGCAATGGCAACATCATTGCAATAAATGTACAGGGATTTAGCCTCCCAAAGTGTTAGTCTGAAGGGGATACTACTCCTTTGGATATGCATGTCCTGATAAGCTTGTAAAAAAGCAACAGTCACATTACATTATGGTCACATTTCAAATTATTGCCTGTTTCCTCTCTTTTCCTTCTCAATGGGGATTGGTAACAGCTGGTTGCCAAATTTTGTAGGGAGCAGCTGAAAGCCATGTGGGATTTTTACCCTAGCTTATGCTGTACCTATGGCTATTAACTTTCCTTAACTGTACATGCAATAAAACAGTATCATAGGAAATTGGCATTTGTACAGTGCTTCATGTTTTTTTAAGGCAGTTTCATACCCAGATGATAATCTCATAGAGTGAAGGAAACTCATCTTATTTACTTTTGAATACCCAAACCCTAAAACAACGTCTCTCCCATAACACTCAATAAATGTTCATAAAATGAAATAGCTATTCTCTCATTTTATCCTTGAAACATTCCTTTGAAGAAGACAGACTAGGTATTATTCAAGGTATTATTTCTATTTTACAAGGACCCAGGACACAAAGGGTACAGTGTACATGGGGGTGGAGACAGTTTACTGTAGTGTTTATGACCATGAGCTTTTGGAGACAGTTCTGAATGCCAGTTTGGACTTTGCCACCAATTAGCCATTGACCTTAAGTAAATTACTAAACTTGAATTTTCTCAACTGAGGAGCAATAGCTTCCTCAAGTGAGGATAAAAATAGTTTCTACCTTCCAGGTTTGTTGTGAGGGTAAGATGTGATAATCTATGCAAGGTATTTAGCATAGGGTTGACATAGTAAGTAAACATACAATCAATGGTTATTCTTATTTAGTAAACTGTTTAGTTTATATAGCTAGTTTGTGCAAAGCCCAAGCTGGAATCCTGGACTAACTTTAAGTGTCAAGTTCTTTATACAAGACAAGGAAGAAATTAGTGTAAGATAAAATAGTCTAAACTCTAGAGATTTGGTCAGCAAATGGAAAATAGAAGCTCCAGAATGTCCTTTGTGCTTCTTATATAAGAGAGCTTCTGAAATGAATATTCAAGATCATATGGTTCAATCACTGTACCCTACAGAAATACTGTCCCAGGCTAGAAGGAAATCCTTTTGTGACTTAATCATTCCATCCATGGAAGCTAGACCTCCTTTCAGTCCCCGATGTCACCAAAGAGGACTAATATATATATATATATATATATATATATATATATATATATATGATTTTTTTAAGTAACTAGATAAAAGTCAAAAGGGCAGAGTGGCCACTAATTACAGGATGAAATCTGAGGCGGCATCTCCTTGCATTCCAACTTCCAATCCATGGAACGGAGCTAAACAGAGGCCCATGTTGGCCTGTTTCCTGATTTCAGAAACATAAATCCAATCAACTGAAATGCCTCCTGTTTTTACTGGCTACCCAAGGCCCCTCAAGACTTTACACAGGAAGTCATTAAAATTCCTTATATTCTCCCTAGGCAAAGGCATACCCAATCAAGCGTCTTCCTTCTTTTTTTCCATCCAGAGGAGATCTAGGTATATAGCAGTCTTCTATCCAGGGAAGACACTTTCTCTATTTTGGAGACTTGGAGATTGTCCTATCTGGGAGTCCAGAGAGGCAATTTCAGTGAAATATCCAATGATTCTTGGCATGTTCGGGAATGGCCTTTTATCTCTGCCATTGTACCTGAGAAAGCCCACATTCTTGCCTCACAGGGCCTACCCAACCTGATTTCTCTTTTTGTTCTCCTATAGTCACACCTGAAAAAACAGGACCTTGATGCAGACTGAAAAATACAGCCCCAGAGAGCCACAAACCCTTCAATCTTCAGTGTTTAGAAGACCAAAGGACCAAATCTCCACTTCTGTTTGACCCTTTGAAACTCAAAGCCGGAAACACCCTGTTCTTTTGCCACATCTGCTTCTTTACCATATAGCTGGAGCTGCTCCAGTGGCGCAGAAGGATGAGTTTGAAAATGCTCATCTTAAACTTTACATGTGGCTTGTTATCAACCTACAAGGAGAACTTAAGCTAAAGCGTGGCATTCTTCTCATTCCTTCTTTTCTAATTAACAACATATGATCTCCACTCCCTTCCCTTACTCTTCTTTCAGGAGCTTTCCCACTTTCACAGTGCTAAAAGTGCAGAAATACTTGACGTTCAGGCCAGCATCAACCCCTGGCTTACTCGGGTCTTGTCTTCTTCCCTAAAAGAGTCCCAAATTACTTCTTTCTATGTACTAAGCTGCTTCCTGATGAACAAATACCCAGTTTCATCCTGAATGACAAGGATAAGGACACTTGCGGTTCTATGCTTTCTTGGTTTTGGCAGATGTTTCCTTGCCTAAGCTCACACACTGAGTACAGAGAGCAAGTAAGCAAGCAAATTTTGAACCAGACCTTCCCAGAGTTGGTAGTTTTGACCTCAGCAGCCCAAATTTACATTTTCTGGCTCTCTTCAAAACTTCCAACACTCCCACTTACTCCCTTCTTATTCTAACTGTATGTTTTTAGAGTAGCTTCCCCAATGAGAGAGAGAGAGATGGGGATGTAAGAGATTCAGACAGATATATGCTTAACCCAAAGGAATAGTGCCTGGTGGCATAATTCAATGGGGAGTTATTTGAGGACTTAAGGATCTTTTTCATGATTGCAGAACAAATAACAAGAATAACTAACTCCAAAACCTTTATATGGGACACATGTTTCTTCATGCTTCCATTTCTAATCATGGGGTCCCTAAACTTCATCTTGGGGAAGAATTTCTGTGCATAGCTACAGACCTCCCATAGAGCCCATCACTCATGAGAGGCTGAGGAACAACTATTCTTGGGTCATTCCAAGATCTGTTCTTTATGGGTGCACAAATAAAAACGTGGACAGAAATATGGCCTGAGGGCTCCCAGACCTCAAGACCACCCTTAGAGCCTACAGAAAATCTCCTGCCTCTATACACATATTCACAAAGAGCCTCCACTATCACACAGAAAGCCACATGGGAAATATCTTCCCCCTGCCTGAATGGGGCAATTGCTTCTATTAAGTAGGTTAGAGTAACTAGGTTTTGTACTTTGTGACATATTTCATGGTTTCCTGGATTAAAAGGCGGCACTTATGATGGTGTCACAGCTACAGGGGTGTTAGTGGCTAGAGAGACATGTACAGCCAGCTTTAACCCTTATGAGTAGGTTAATAGAGGGGAAAAAATACATCATAGGATGACACAGAGAAGGAAAGGGGAAAGTGTCTCAATATATTTTACAGGGCCTAAACAACCATGCTAGAGACCACAAACTAAGGCCCATTTCTATTCCATGCCCAAATAATGTCTATACTAATGCAATTTTTTGCAATGACTCATAATCTTTGGCTGGCAGATGGCTTCAAAGTTTAACTTGTAACAAACCACCATATTTTTTCCCCATTGGGTATAGGGTACTATGTTAATTGGTATCCTTTTTCTAGGGGACATGGGATGGGAATCATATTGTGGATGAAAATTCTTAATGTCCTGAGGGTAGATTTGACACAGGACTCCCCAAAAGTGAAGACCTCTCCCTTTTGTGCTGTTATTGGGAGTACTGGCTAAGGGCTGTCCAGCTATCATACTATGCATTTTATTATCTCACTGTAGTGGGAACTTTCAACCCATTACAATCTGTTGCAATCTGTCTGAAACTACTTTAATGATCTCTCTAAACAGTCAAATTCAATTTATATACCTCGTCACTACCTGACTCCATCTTCTGTATCACTTGATACTGTTGGTCACTCCATTCTACCTAAAACTTCCCTTCCTTTCCTTTCTTGACTTCTGTGGCTATATTCATTCCTGATTTTCTTCCCCTACCTTTAGGATTACTCTTTCTCAGTCTCCTTTGCAGGCTCTTCTTCCTCAACCAAACCTTTGAAAATAGTTCCCCGCCCCAGGGTTCTGTTCTCAGAACTCTTCTTATCACTCCACTCACTATCCTTGGGTTGGTTGGTTTGTTTGTTTTTTTTTTTACTTTCCTTGGGTTAACTCATTCATGCCATGGCTTTAATGAACACCAATATTATTACAATTTCAAAAGCTAGATTACCAGTCTAGATTTCTTCCATGAGTTGGAAGTACATGTTTACTATTATTTACTCAGTATATCCATTGGAAATCTATAGCCAACTCAAAATCAGTATGTTAAAAATTTTGAATTAACTTTTGCCTTTTCTTCCCCAATTCTGCTAATCTTTTAACTTCTCCATCTTATTATTAACTAGCTGCCCAAGGCAGAATCATGGTCAGCACTATCAATAGCTTACTTTCTTTCATTTTGAATATCCACTCATTCATTAAGCCATGTGAAGTATGCTTTCTAAATATCTTTCTTCTCCATCTCTCCTCTCTGATGTAACTTATTATTACTCCCAACTGGTCTGGCTGCTTGTCTCATCTTCTTCCAATGTATTCTCCAACTGCAGAGAAAGTGATCTTTCTAAAATGAAAATCTGATCATACTTTCCTTGTTTCCAACACTCATTGACTCATAATTACCATTGCTTCTCTAATTTTCCACCTGAAATAGCCTCAGAAGTTTGGAGTATAGTTAGAATCAGCTCAGTGCAAGTTGAAACTTTTCCTTCTTTTATTGTAATAATTCATAATCATCTAGAATTCTATTCCTTATTATATGTGTTTAATGCAAAATTGTATATTACCATATTTCCATTAGCTTAAAAAAGTATTTAGATAAAATTGATACTTCAAGATTAGCAATGTTTATTTTAGAAATTCAACTATCTTTTTGCACACCATCTCCTACTATAGTTTGAGAAGCTCAGATCCTACAGGAGCAAGTCCAAACTCATTAGCAGACCATAAAAAGTCCTCCTTAAATTTTTAAAAAGGTTTATTTATTTGAGTGGGGAGGGGCAAAGGGAGAGGGAGAATCTCCAGAAGACTGCCTGCTGACCAAGGAGCCAAAGCAGGGCTCCATCTCAGGATCCTGAGATCATGACCTGTGCTGAAATCAAGAGTCCAATGCTTAATTGACTAAGACAAGGTGCTTCTTAAATTTTTTTTTATTTGAGTATAGTTGACATCCAATGTTATATTAATTTCGGGTGTAAAAGATAGTGATTCAACTTCTCTATACAATATGCTATGCTCACCACAATTGTAGCTACCATCTACCACCATACAATGCTATTACAATATCATTGACTATATTCCCTATGCTGTATCTTTTATGCCCATGGCTCATTCATTCTGTAACTGCAAGTCTGTGTCTCCCACTCCTTTTCACTCATTTTGCCTATCTCCCCACCTCCTTTCTCTCTGGCATCCCTTAGTTTGTTCTCCGAATTAATGGTCTGATTCTGCTTTTTGCTTGTTTGTTTATTCATTTGTGTTTTTTTAAAGATATCACATACAAGCAAAATCATATGGTATTTGTTTTTCTCAGTCTGACTCAGTTTACTTAGCATAATGTCCTCTAGTTAATCCATGATGTTGCAAATGGCAAGATTTCGTCCTTTTTATGAATTCACAATACACCACATCTTCTTTATCCATCATCTATCATTGGACACTTAGGTTGCTTCCATATCTTGGTTATTGTAAATAATGTTGCAATAAACATAGAGATGTATATATCTTTTCAAATTAATGTTTTAGCTTTCTTTGTGTAAATATCCAGTAGTGAAGTTCTAGGATCAAATGGTATTTCTATTTTTAATTTTCTGAGGAAACTCCATACTGTTTTCCACACTGGCTGTACCAATTTTTGTTCTCACCAACAGTGCACAAGCATTCCTTTTTCTCCACATCCTTACCAATACTTGTTACTTCTTGTCTAAATGGTCATCCTTGTGGTTGTCAACCAAGGAAGGGGAGTACTCCTTTAGGAGTGTTTAGAAAGGTTTATGTATGGTAGAATGTTTTGATTATTATAATAACTGGGGCATTATTTCTTGCATTTAATGGGGGAAAGACATCAATACCAGACATGCTGCAGAGAGACAAGCTCACATAATAAATAATTACCCTGTTGATACCTCCCTTCTATCTCTTTGCCTCATTTCTCACTGTGTTCTCTCTTCATATTCCACAAAGAATATAGTTGTGTATATACATTTGTCATATTGTAAGAGCACTTCTTTAATCTAAGTGTCAGAAAAGGGATTGCTGAATCAAATAGTACATGCATTTAAAATTTTTATTCATATTTCCAAATTACTCTCCAGAAGGTAATATATACTTTTATCAGTGGAGTATGAGACTACCCATTACTCTACGCCTTTTACACCACGGGCTTTTATCAAACCTCAAAAATTTTGTCAATACACTAGATGGAAAATACCATATTGTTGATATTTTACTCTCTGTAAAAGCTGTACCAATTTGTTTATACTCTCCCCAAATGATTCATATATCTATAACCATGTTAGAAATCTCTTGGGAAAATTCTAATTTGAATCTACTCAGGATGAAGATTATACCTGCTGTCAGACACCACAAACCTATGGTAATCTTCTGGTCTATCACTTGAGCTCCTGTGGCCCTTCATCAGCTTTTTTGTCAAGCTACCCTTCAAGAAAATACTTCCTGTCCAGAAGAAAAACATAGTTCTTAAGGAAAAAAATGTCAGCATAGTTACAAAAAGCAAAAATCAGAAAAGAAAATCACATTACTAAATTAGATTGCACATTCAAATAGCAGTTGCCTTTGAGAACAAAGCAGATCGGCCTGAAAGATTAAATCTCCTTGCAAATATCACCTTGCCAAATGTTCCAGTACTCACGCTATTTAATTCACTGTAGCCTTGTTGGAGAAATGTGGTTAAAGATATTTTGAGTAACTAAAAAGCTCAAATTAACTTTCAAGGCTAAGTGATAATATCTACCTAATATGTTATCAGGTTTTAATGAAACAAAATCAAACAGAAAAAGCTCAGCACCCCATACATTTAGTAAGTTGTAAAAGAGCATGACTATGTCAACTAAATCATTTCTCTGATACTGCGAAAATGACATGGTTGCAATAACAGCTGTATTTTAAGGGTCACTATGAACAACTACTGATAAATCACCCTGACAGCCCCACAACAAACCAATGTTAACTAAACAAGCTTAGCTTTGAAACAAATAAACAGAAGAAAGGAAGAGGAGTCATTAAATGCTGCCCTCCTGGAGGCCAACACTGGAGGCAATGGTAGTAACTTGAGAAGAGATACAGGCTCTACTGGCCTTTTTGCTTTAGGGTTGACCACCTAATGCAATGCTTAAGGTAAAGAAAGAAGTCATTATTCTTCTAGGCCCCATATTAGAATCTTAACACTGCCTTAGCTCCATAGCATATAATTTACCAAATCTGTTCTTTCAAAACATCTGCATCTGTGCCTTCCACTCTAGAGCATCTTTTTTTAAAGATTTTATTTATTTATTTGATAGACAGAGATCACAAGTAGGCAGAGAGGCAGGCAGAGAGAGAGGAGGAGGCAGGCTCCCTGCTAAGCAGAGAGCCCGATGCGGGGCTCGATCCCAGTACGCTGGGATCATAACCTGAGCCAAAGGCAGAGGCTTTAACCCACTGAGCCACCCAGGTGCTCCCACTCTAGAGCATCTTGATAAGCCTAATCTAAGTGAAAGTTTTTCTCTATTCATGATTAATAATTTATTTGAAATGCTCAAGTCATCCTAGACACTACTCCAAAAAACCAGGTATACACTGAATCCTGCGTTACTGATAAAATATTGGAATAACCATTCTATTTTCCAGACAAGTAACTGCATTTCTCAGAAAGAAAGTCAAGTGTCTCTTCAGTGACCTGTGTATGTAAGAAATAACTTGGTTTTCTGGGCAGACAGATTACCATAAAATGACTCAGAGACTTATCAGGAAGCCACACTTGTTGACGAGGTCAGTCATTCCCCTAGTCCATAGGATTCCAGTTATCAGAAAGCACATGAGTAATTCAATCTGCCAAAAAAACCTTGGAAAGACAATTGCTATAGCACTGTGACTTCTCTCCAGACTTACTTCAGTAAGTGCCTACATTTAGTTGATCAACAAACAAGTATTTATACAGTACCTGCGGTCAAAGCACAGTGCTAGATACAATATACAACAAAGTATAAGATGCAGTCACAATCCTGGAATTGTCTGTTGAGGACATAACCCTTACATGAGGCTGGTTGAACAGGCTTAATGGAGTTATAAGAACTTGGCAGGGAAAGGAATTGGAGAAGTGCAGGGGAAGGCATTTATATCAGTTTAGAATTTTATTGCTTTTGGTCTGAAGCCTTCAAGAAACTTACAGAATAAAGTAGATATAATACACTCTTAAAAATAAACTATCAAGATCAAAACAGAAATTAGAAGGCTTTTTTGAGTTTAAGTTTAGGAAACATTTTCCGGTTGTTTTCATAAAAAGAATTGTCAGACTAATAATATAGTTGGATTAATATTAGTGTCTTAAATAGTTTTAGTTCAGATTTTTTAATGATTGGCAGAAATAGAGAATCTAGTGGTTTTTAAACTGCATGGGTCAATATTAAAACATTTGCATCTTCTAGCATTAAAATTGACATTAGTTAAAATGATCATCCAACTCCTATCAATATTTCCAATATGCTTGCTGGTAACTAGAATCCATCAGCTTGAAGGAGTGATGAAACAATTTATTTTTTTCTTTTAATCTCAGAAGTAGGTAGACTGGATTAGAGGAGGAGATAGAACCTGCCATCTTGAATGAAACAGGTGGTAGTTTGGGAGCAGGGTGTTAGAGAGTCTTCCTGATGCTCAGACAAGGCAGAACTGACCAGGGAAAACAAGTCTATACGGTCCTTTCCAGGTATCTGATCCACTCGACTTCTCATTCTAAGGTCTCAGCTCAGATGTCACCTCCTCAGAGCCATTAGCTGGCTCTCCCTGTATAAAATCACACCCTCTGTCACGCTCTATTCTCTCTATCCTATTATTTGAATGTACGTGTACTGTCTCTTTTCCCAATTAAAATGGACTCTCCATGAAGGCAGGGGCTTTCCTGCCTTGTTTACTAGTGTATCTCCAACTCCTAGAAAAATACTTGGCACATAGTAGGGGTCAATAAATATTTGTTGAATGGATGCATGTCTTAATATTTGAAAAAAAACTATGTAAAAAAATAGATCATTGGGGGGGAGGAGTCAAGATGGCGGAGAAGTAGCAGCCTGAGACTACATCAGGTAACAGGAGATCAGCTCAATAGCTTATCTAAACATTGCAAACACCTACAAATCCAACGGGAGAGCGAAGAGAAGAAGAACAGCAACTCTAGAAACAGAAAATCAACCACTTTCTGAAAGGTAGGACTGGCGGAGAAGTGAATCTAAAACGACGGGGAGATAGACCGCGGGGGGAGGGGCCGGCTCCTGGCAAGTGGCGGAGCAACGGAGCACAAAATTAGGACTTTTAAAAGTCTGTTCCACTGAGGGACATTGCTCCAGAGGCTAAACCAGGGTGAAGCCCACGCAGGGTCAGCGTGGCCCCAGGCCCCGCAGGGTCACAGAAGGATCGGGGGTGTCAGAGTGTCGGAGAGCTCGCAGGTATTAGAACGGAGAAGCCGGCTGCAGAGACAGAGCCGAGGACTGAACTCTCAGCTCGGGATTACCTTGAACTGGTCGCAGGCTGGGTGAGCTCGGAGCGCGGCTAGAGGCTGGGGATATGGGAGTGATTGGGTGCTGTCCTCTGGGGGCGCACTGAGGAGTGGGGCCCCAGGCTCTCGGCTCCTCCGGGCCGGAGACTGGGAGGCCACCATTTTCATTCCCGTCCTCCGGAACTCTACGGAAAGCGTTCAGGGAACAGAAGCTCCCAAAAGCGAACCCGAGCCGATTACTTAGTCCGGCCACCGGTAAGGGCGGTGCAATCCCGCCTCGGGCAAAGACACTTGAGAGTCACTACAACAGGCCCCTCCCCCAGAAGATCAATAAAACATCCAGCCAGGACGAAGTTCATCTATCAAGGAGAAAGCAGATTCAATTCCTAAGACAGCAGAGCAACTCCAGAGGAGGAGAAAGCAAAGCACGGAACTCATGGCTTTCTCCCCATGATTCTTTAGTCTTGTGGCTACTTCAATTTTTTTTTCTTTTTTCAATTTTTTTTTCTTTTTTCAATTTTTTTTCTTTTTTCTTTTTTCTTCTTCTGCTAAATTTTTTAAAACTTTTACCTTTTCTTTTTTAACGTTTTTTGACTAGTTCATCTAAATATATATATTTTTTCATTTGTTTTATTTTTTAAATTTTTTTCTTTTCTTTTTTTTTTTCTTTTTTTTTTTCAGAACCTGTTTTTTATCCCCTTTCTCCCCCCCACAATTTGGGGTCTCTTCTGATTTGGTTACAGCGCATTTTTCCGGGGTCTTTGCCACCCTTTTAGTAGTTTATTTGCTCCTTCATATCCTCTTCTCTGGACAAAATGACAAGGTGGAAAAAATCACCACAAACAAAAGAACAAGAGACAGTACCGAAGGCTAGGGACCTAATCAACACAGACATGGGTAATATGTCAGATCAAGAGTTCAGAATGACGATTCTGAACATTCTAGCCGGGCTTGAAAAAGGCATGGAAGATATTAGAGAAACCCTCTCTGGAGATATTAAAGCCCTTTCTGGAGAAATTAAAGAACTAAAATCTAACCAAGTTGAAATCAAAAAAGCTATTAATGAGGTGCAATCAAAAATGGAGGCTCTCACTGCTAGGATCAATGAGGCAGAAGAAAGAATTAGTGATATAGAAGACCAAATGACAGAGAATAAGGAAGCCGAGCAAAAGAGGGACAAACAGCTACTGGACCATGAGGGGAGAATTCGAGAGATAAGTGACACCATAAGACGAAACAACATTAGAATAATTGGGATTCCAGAAGAAGAAGAAACAGAGAAGGGAGCAGAAGGTCTATTGGAGAGAATCATTGGAGAGAATTTCCCTAATATGGCAAAGGGAACAAGCATCAAAATCCAGGAGATGCAGAGAACCCCCCTCAAAGTCAACTAGAATAGGTCCACACCCCGTCACCTAATAGTAAAATTTACAAGTCTTAGTGACAAAGAGAAAATCCTGAAAGCAGCCCGAGAAAAGAAGTCTGTAACATACAATGGTAAAAATATTAGATTGGCGGCAGACTTATCCACAGAGACCTGGCAGGCCAGAAAGAGCTGGCATGATATATTCAGAGCACTCAATGAGAAAAACATGCAGCCAAGAATACTCTATCCAGCTAGGCTATCATTGAAAATACAAGGAGAGATCAAAAGCTTCCAGGACAAACAAAAACTGAAAGAATTTGCAAACACCAGACCAGCTCTACAGGAAATATTGAAAGGGGTCCTCTAAGCAAAGAGAGAGCCTAAAAATAGTAGATCAGAAAGGTACAGAGACAATATACAGTAACAGTCACCCTAATAATGGCACTAAATTCATATCTCTCAATAGTTACCCTGAATGTTAATGGGCTAAATGCCCCAATCAAAAGACACAGGGTATCAGAATGGATAAAAAAACAAAACCCATCTATATGTTGCCTACAAGAAACTCATTTTAGACCCGAAGACACCTCCAGATTTAAAGTGAGGGGGTGGAAAACAATTTACCATGCTAATGGGCATCAGAAGAAAGGTGGGGTGGCAATCCTTATAGCAGATCAATTAGATTTTAAGCCAAAGACTATAATAAGAGATGAGGAAGGACACTATATCCTACTCAAAGGGTCTGTCCAACAAGAAGATCTAACAATTTTAAATATCTATGCCCCTAACGTGGGAGCAGCCAACTATATCAACCAATTAATAACAAAATCAAAGAAACACATCAATAATAATACAATAATAGTAGGGGACTTGAACACTCCCCTCACTGAAATGGACAGATCATCCAAGCAAAAGATCAACAAGGAAATAAAGGCCTTAAATGACACACTGGACCAGATGGACATCACAGATATATTCAGAACATTTCATCCCAAAGCAACAGAATACACATTCTTCTCTAGTGCACATGGAACCTTCTCCAGAATAGATCACATCCTGGGTCACAAATCAGGTCTCAACCGGTATCAAAAGATTAGGATTATTCCCTGCATATTTTCAGACCACAATGCTCTGAAGCTAGAACTCAATCACAAGAGGAAAGCTGGAAAGAACCCAAATACATGGAGACTAAACAGCATCCTTCTAAAGAATGAATGGGTTAACCAGGAAATTAAAGAAGAATTGAAAAAATTCATGGAAACAAATGATAATGAAAACACAACAGTTCAAAATCTGTGGGACACAGCAAAGGCAGTCCTGAGAGGAAAATATATAGCGGTACAAGCCTTTCTCAAGAAACAAGAAAGGTCTCAAGTACACAACCTAGCCCTACACGTACAGGAGTTGGAGAAAGAACAAGAAAGAAACCCTAAACCCAGCAGGAGAAGAGAAATCATAAAGATCAGAGCAGAAATCAATGAAATAGAAACCAAAAAAAACAATAGAAAAAATCAATGAAACTAGGAGATGGTTCTTTGAAAGAATCAATAGGATTGATAAACCCCTGGCCAGACTCATCAAAAAGAAAAGAGAAAGGACCCAAATCAATAAAATCATGAATGAAAGAGGAGAGATCACAACTAACACCAAAGAAATACAGACAATTATAAGAACATACTATGAGCAACTCTACGCCAACAAATTGGACAATCTGGAAGAAATGGATGCATTCCTAGAGACATATAAACTACCACAACTGAACCAGGAAGAAATAGAAAACCTGAACAGGCCCATAACCAGTAAGGAGATTGAAACAGTCATCAAAAATCTCCAAACAAACAAAAGCCCAGGGCCAGACGGCTTCCCAGGGGAATTCTACCAAACATTTAAAGAAGAACTCATTCCTATTCTCCTGAAACTGTTCCAAAAAATAGAAATGGAAGGAAAACTTCCAAACTCATTTTGTGAGGCCAGCATCACCTTGATCCCAAAACCAGACAAGGATCCCACCAAAAAAGAGAACTACAGACCAATATCCTTGATGAACACAGACGCAAAAATTCTCGCCAAAATACTAGCCAATAGGATTCAACAGTACATTAAAAGGATTATTCACCACGATCAAGTGGGATTTATTCCAGGGCTGCAGGGTTGGTTCAACATCCGCAAATCAATCAATGTGATACAACACATTAATAAAAGAAAGAACAAGAACCATATGATACTCTCAATAGATGCTGAAAAAGCATTTGACAAAGTACAGCATCCCTTCCTGATCAAAACTCTTCAAAGTGTAGGGATAGAGGGCACATACCTCAATATTATCAAAGCCATCTATGAAAAACCCACCGCAAATATCATTCTCAATGGAGAACAACTGAAAGCTTTTCCGTTAAGGTCAGGAACACGGCAGGGATGTCCATTATCACCACTGCTATTCAACATAGTATTAGAAGTCCTAGCCTCAGCAATCAGACAACAAAAAGAAATTAAAGGCATCCAAATCGGTAAAGAAGAAGTCAAACTATCACTCTTCGCAGATGATATGATACTATATGTGGAAAACCCAAAAGACTCCACTCCAAAACTGCTAGAACTTGTACAGGAATTCAGTAAAGTGTCAGGATATAAAATCAATGCACAGAAATCAGTTGCATTTCTGTACACCAACAACAAGACTGAAGCAAGAGAAATTAAGGAGTCAATCCCATTTACAATTGTACCCAAAACTATAAGATACTTAGGAATAAACCTAACCAAAGAGACTAAGAATCTATACACAGAAAATTATAAAGTACTCATGAAAGAAATTGAGGAAGACACAAAAAAATGGAAAAATGTTCCATGCTCCTGGAGAGGAGAGGGAGTTGAGGGAAACTGGAAGGGGAGATGAACCATGAGAGACTATGGACTCTGAAAAACAACTAGAGGGTTATGAAGGGGCGGCGGGGGGGTGGGGGGGTTGGGAGGTTGAGGGACCAGGTGGTGGGTAATGAGGAGGGCACGTACTACATGGAGCACTGGGTGTGATGCCAAAACAATGAACACTGTTATGCTGTAAATAAACAAATAAAAATAAATAAATTAAAAAAAAAAAGTAACCAAAAAAAAAAAAAAATGTTCCGTGCTCCTAGATTGGAAGCATAAATATTGTGAAAATGTCTATGCTACCTAAAGCAATCTACACATTTAATGCACTCCCTATCAAAATACCATCCATTTTTTTCAAAGAAATGGAACAAATAATCCTAAAATTTATATGGAACCAGAAAAGACCTCGAATAGCCAAAGGAATATTGAAGAACAAAGCCAAAGTTGGTGGCATCACAATTCCGGACTTCAAGCTCTATTACAAAGCTGTCATCATCAAGACAGCATGGTACTGGCACAAAAACAGACACATAGATCAGTGGAACAGAATAGAGAGCCCAGAAATCGACCCTCAACTCTATGGTCAACTAATCTTCGACAAAGCAGGAAAGAATGTCCAATGGAAAAAAGACAGCCTCTTCAATAAATGGTGCTGGGAATACTGGACAGCCACATGCAGAAAAATGAAATTGGACCACTTCCTTACACCACACACGAAAATAGACTCCAAATGGATGAAGGACCTCAATGTGAGAAAGGAATCCATCAAAATCCTTGAGGAGAATGCAGGCAGCAACCTCTTCGACCTCAGCCGTAGCAACATCTTCCTAGGAACAACGGCAAAGGCAAGGGAAGCAAGGGCAAAAATGAACTATTGGGATTTCATCAAGATCAAAAGCTTTTGCACAGCAAAGGAAACAGTTAACAAAACCAAAAGACAACTGACAGAATGGGAGAAGATATTTGCAAACGACATATCAGATAAAGGGCTAGTATCCAAAATCTATAAGGAACTTAGCAAACTCAACACCCAAAGAACAAACAATCCAATCAAGAAATGGGCAGAGGACATGAACAGACATTTCTGCAAAGAAGACATCCAGATGGCCAACAGACACATGAAAAAGTGCTCCACATCACTCGGCATCAGGGAAATACAAATCAAAACCACAATGAGATATCACCTCACACCAGTCAGAATGGCTAAAATTAACAAGTCAGGAAATGACAGATGCTGGCGAGGATGTGGAGAAAGGGGAACCCTCCTCCACTGTTGGTGGGAATGCAAGCTGGTGCAACCACTCTGGAAAACAGCATGGAGGTTCCTCAAAATGTTGAAAATAGAACTATCCTATGACCCAGCAATTGCACTACTGGGTATTTACCCTAAAGATGCAAACATAGTGATCCGAAGGGGCACATGTACCCGAATGTTTATAGCAGCAATGTCTACAATAGCCAGACTATGGAAAGAACCTAGATGTCCATCAACAGATGAATGGATAAAGAAGATGTGGTATATATACACAATGGAATACTATGCAGCCATCAAAAGAAATGAAATCTTGCCCTTTGCGACGACGTGGATGGAACTAGAGCGTATCATGCTTAGTGAAATAAGTCAATCGGAGAAAGACAACTATCATATGATCTCCCTGATATGAGGACATGGAGAAGCAACATGGGGGGGTAGGGAGATAGGAGAAGAATAAATGAAACAAGATGGGATTGGGAGGGAGACAAACCATAAATAACTCTTAATCTCACAAAACAAACTGGGGGTTGCTGGGGGGAGATGGGATTGGGAGGGGGGAGCGGGCTATGGACATTGGGGAGGGGAGGCGAACCATAAGAGACTATGGACTCTGAAAAACAACCTGAGGGTTTTGAAGGGTCAGGGGTGGGAGGTTGGGGCAATCTGAGGGTTTTGAAGGGTCAAGGGTGGGAGGTAGGGGGAACAGGTGGTGGGTAATGGGGAGGGCACGTTTTGCATGGAGCACTGGGTGTTGTGCAAAAAGAATGAATACTGTTACGCTGAAAAAAATAAATAAAATGGAAAAAAAATAGATGATTGTACCTCATATTTTGAAGCAATGATCTCATATACAGCACTATTTGCTTTGTGATTTAGGCATAAAGTCACCCTGTCCTAGACAGTTTCACCTCTTCCATGAAGCCTTTCTTGTCAGGTAACTATTCTTTTTATTTTTTTAAAGATTTTATTTATTTGTTTGACAGAGAGAGATCACAAGTAGGCAGAGAGAGTGAGAGGGAAGCAGGCTCCCTGCCGAGCAGAGAGCCCGATGCGGGACTCAATCCCAGGACCCCAAGATCATGACCCGAGCTGAAAGCAGTGGCCTAAACCACTGAGCCACCCAGGGGCCCCCAGGTAACTATTCTTTTTCTGAACTCTGAATGCATGTACCTTAATTTTCAATTGGCTTTGTTCCACGTATATGAAATTTATAAGTTGTTTGAGAATTAAGAAAATATCCTATCTTTTTTATCCTTTATTTTGTATCATGCCGACCACAACACAGGGCACATAGTAGTCACCCTACCTGTCTACTTCACTACTTCTTGATTAATTTCAGGTAGGAAAATCGGCAGTCATAAGCTGTTGAGAGTGAGCTTTTTTCTTTTTTTCTAAGATAACACGATAATCAATTGACATTCAAGAAATTGCTCATAAACCCTAACAAATCATTTTAACTGTAAAGGTAAATGTAATCCAGCAGTGTCCCTTGGGCACTCTTCAGACTTACTAATGAGTAACTTAGAGGCTTAGAAAAAATGAAGTATAAGGTTTAGCCTTTGGGGGGAGTTGTCAAATGAACACGTTAATTTTTCCATCTGCCTTTGCCCTGGGCTATATGGGTTGGGGTGGGGTGGACAGCCTGCAAATATTACTTCATGCTTGCCATTTCCAGATTTCTTCTAAGTGGTGGATGTTGCATTTTTTCTGGAATATGAAGATACTGGAAATCAAGGCAATAATATTCTGGAGGCAATAAATTCTCCAGCCCTGATCTTGGGTCGAAACTGTTTGGGGGGTGCCTGGGTGGCTCAGCTGGTTAAGCATCTGTCTTCAGCCCGGGTCATAATCCCAAGGTCCTGCATCGAGTCCTGCATCAGACTCCTTGCTCAGCGGGGAGTCTTCTTCTCCCTCTGCTTGCTGTTCTCCCTGCTTGTGCAGGTTCTCTCTCTCTCTCTCTCTCTCTCTCTCTCTCTCTATCTCTCTCTCTCATAAACAAACAAACAAAATCTTGGAAAAAAATGGTTCCCCCCAAAAACAGTGTTTGCCCCTCCCCACAAATTTCAGTGGCTTCTGGAAGTCCCAAACTGCAGCCAAAGACTGCTCCATCAGAGTATTCTAATGCTATCTGTGAAGTGAGGTGTTACCTAAATACTTTTGAGGTGATGGTTGGCTCCCAGCATACCTTGCACTGAGCTCACATATCCTACCCAGAAGGTATGCTTTTGTATCTTGGGATGCCTACTTAGGGATGGGGCTGTGCTGGTGGCACTGGCCAGGTGTGTGTGTGTGTGTCTCAGTGCCATAGAATACAGATTCATTGCTTTAAGATGTTCACCACTTGCTCCTCATTTCATTTCAAAATGCACCTGAATCTATTAGCCTCTTGCTCTTTGGTCTGCAATAATCTCTGCTGAACTGAATTGAGATATGGATTTCTCTTAGGTCAGCCTGCTTTCAAATGCAACATTCCTTACAGCTGATGATAAATATCAGAATCAGCATTCCTACTAGGGTACTATCTGTCCTCGATGTCAGTTTTTGGAGGTGTGAGAGTCCATTTGATTTTGTAACACCTGTTTTCTTTATCTTCTCTTAGGAGGGGACAACTTTTGGTAGGCAACTTTAATGACAGTGTAAGGAGTAGTGGAAAGCAAGAGAATACTAGATGAAAAGTCACTAGGCCTGGGGTCTAATTCTGGAGCTTAACCATGCTTCTTCAAATCAGTCTTTGTGAATTGTGTAAGTCACTTACCACATTTGGACCCTAGCTTCATTTGTGAAATGAAAGGGTTGGAGCAAGGTCAATATTTTATAAACCCTGATGCATTTTAGGTTCACTGGGCAGAAGCAGCAGTGAGAATTAGAAATACTGATTCTGGGGTCTTACCTCAGACCTACCAAATTAGAATACATCATGGTGGACATCTGTACTTTTTAAAAGCATCATCAGTGGGTCTGATATCTATCTATGATCTATCTATATATCTATCTATCATCTATCATCTATCTATCTATCATCATCTATCTATAGATACATAAATCTTAGGTTTTATATATACAAGATTAAGACTAAGTCAAGGTTTCTCAAACTTTAATATGCATATAAATCACCTGGGGAGTTGTTAAATGCCTGCCCTTTCATATTCAGTAGGTCTAGGTTAAGGCCCGAGATTCTGCTTTTCTGGCAAGTTCCATGGTGGTGCCCATGCTGAACTTTGAAGTAGCCAGGGGCTAGAATTTTGATTGTTCTCGGTTGGGGATGAGTTGCCCCACCCCTCGGCAGGTAGTGTTGCCAGACAAAATACATTAGCTAAATCTGGCAATCATATCCCCAGGGGACATTTGGCAATGTCTGGAGACATTTATGTTTGTCACAAGTTGTGTGTGTCTGGGGTAACTGATAGTGGTATCTGGTGAACCAGGGATGCTGCTCAACATCTTATAGTACACAAGACAGTTTCCCCCTCCAAGCAAATAATAATCTGGTCTAAAATGTCAATAGTGTCAAGGCTGAGAAACCCTGGAATAGATGATCTAATTTAAGGTCTCTTCAAATCTTTACATTCTGTATATGCTTCTGGCATATAATTATAATAAAAGCATATATTTTGATCAACGATCAATGGTTGCCAAATCAGGATTCTCTTCCCTAGTCAAAACTCTTATCACAACAGGAAGTTTTCCAACAGATCTTTCAAGATTTTATATACATTTTCTTTTTCTGGGAATAACAATTCCAGAAGGAATGGTGAGTGTTGGAGCCTGAAAGGTCTTCAATAATCAACTCAATGTAGCCCTTTCAACCCACAGATGAAGAAATCAAGGCCCACAGAGGGGAAGTGGCTAGAACAAGCTGTGTTTTTTTTTTTTAAGGAAATTCTCCACATATCTGAGGCTGTTAGGGTAACCAATTGTTTATAAAAATGTCAGTAGTACTACCTGCTTCTAATTGGCACATGTTCTCAAAATAAATTGGATAAGGAGATTCATTCTCCCTTCACTTAAAGATCATCACCCCTCATCCCCACCTCAGCTTTCATTTCTATCCATATAATAAAAGGGATTTTCTAAAAAGGTAAATTTACCTCATTCACTGAATGTATTCGTTCTGATAAGGCAAACTTTGGAAGAAATCACTTTGGCTTGTAGTAGTAATGATAATAAATATTTATTGAGGATTTACAATAGCTGGACACTGTTATACGTGCCTGACATGGGCTAACTCATCTTCCCAACCTTATTTAAGAGAGGAGGAAACTGAAGAACAGAAAAGTCCAGTTACCTGCCCAAGGTTACACAGTGAGTGGTAGAGTTAGAACTAAAGCATGGAAGTTGATTTTAGGACTCATGCTATTAGCCACCAAATGAGACTACCTCTCAGAGCTTGTAGTTTACTAAGAGGTAGGAGCAACTTGAAGGAAGGGAGTATGCTATTTGTCTTCATATTTTCGGGACCTAACACAATATAGGCACATAGTCATTACTCATTATTTGTACGTGGCATGAGTGAATGCTAAAATTTGGTGCTTTTGGTGAAGAAACTCAGAGGCAAGTGAAATGATCTTCTGCTTACTTTCCTTTCCATCAGTGTCAGCAAGAATTTGCACAAGACCTGACTGCTATTCTGTTATCTGAATAATTAGAACTTTTTTCCTGAGGCAAATGGTGTTAGTATTGGGAAGGAACAGTGAGGATAGCCAGATCTGTGAGGAACTATTCATCTGGCCTGGGTAAAATGTCAGCATGTGAGAATGCTCCAAAACAAGGCCAAGGAGTTCAGTCTGATTTCTGCACCTGGAAGTTTGCTCCTTCCACCTCTCACTTCCTTGGATGCCCTTTTTGTCCTGGCAGCTGCCAACTCAGACTTGAGCAGACGAACCTATAAGCACAGTTGGAGAGATCCCCATCTTCAAGAAGGAAGTTTGAGAAGAGTTTAAACTCAGATCAGATGTTCCTCTCTCCCTTTAATGGCAGTAGACTGATCTTATGGGAAGGTCATGAATTTTGAAGTCCAACAGACCTAGAGTCTCATTCTGGTTCTGCTACCTATTATCTGAGTAACTTGACCTAATTTTTAGCCTCAGGTTTCCTGTACTGCATGGAGTTTTCAGGAAAACTCCAAGTCAATTTCCCTGTTACATAGAAAACCTTCAACAGATGTTAGTTCTCTCTCCTTCAACAGATCCTTCCTTTGTTCTAAGCCTCATGAATAGAGTATGATTCCTGGGGCTGTAGGCCATCTATAGTTGGTTAGCACATAGTCATCTATTGCCCTTTATTTCCTTCCCTCTTCCCTTACAGCAGCAGAATTGCAAAGTGATATGTATATGTAAGTTGACGCTGTGATGTTGAAACCTAGGAAAATCCTCAAGATTCAAAGAATCTCAAGAATAGCAATGACCAAAGAATCTCAAGAATAGCAATGACCAGCTAACTGCCAAAATAGGTCATCATGTTTAGTTGGTATACAGAGAATACAGACAGTAATATTGTACTAACTTTGTACAGTGATAGATGGTAGCTAGACTTATTATGGTGATCATTCCATAATGCATATCAATATTGAATCAATGAGTTATACACTTGAAACTAATACAATATTGTATAACAATTAGATTTCAAGAAAAAAAAACAAAGAAATCGTGTGAGTCAAAAGAGTTGGAGTGAACCTAAATGTCCTTAGAAGAACTTTCTGCAGATATGCTAGTATTCTGTACAAAGGGATTTGCTACCTCAAGGTAGTCATTGAGACTACCTTGGCAACTGGGAAATGGTAGAAGAGAAAGAGGAAGTCCCTAGTAATAGAAATCTGTAATCCAGACATAAATTCTATCCCAAGTACTCATTGTTTTGAACAAGTATTGTTTCTGAGGACAGGAAAAGTACCACCAAGGGGTAGAATCTTGTTCATATATGAATAAAGCAAAGCCACCCCAGCCATGCTTTTTCCCCTACACATGATAGATTTTCACCTGGTTCACAGATCCTCTTCTGTCAAGCATTTGCTACCAATAACTTTTAAAAGCCCAGATTTCTGGCATGTGAATTAAATTTGTAAATACTTCTGTGATATGGAAGAAGAGCTGTAGACTTTGGGCTACAACAGGAAAGCTATGAGCAAAAAACAGATCATGGTCTTCCCAACTTCACAAGAACATACCCCATCTTTTTTTTTTTTTTAGATTTTATTTATTTGTTTGACAGAGAATGACTCAGTGAGAGAGGGATCACAAGCAGAGGGAGCGGGAGAGGGAGAAGCAGGCCTCTCACCAAGCAGGGAGCCCGGTGCAGGGCTCAATCCCAGGACCCTGGGACCATGACCTCAACTGAAGTCAGACACTTAACGACTGAGCCACCCAGATGTCCCTAACATACCCCATCTTTACAGTGATATTTATAAGAAGAAACCCTTAAGAAACTCTTGATTTGTGCTTCACAGTAACATATTAATCCTGAGCTTTTGTCCCAGATATGCTGCTAACCAGCTTTGAGACTTCAGGGGATTCATTTTTCTGGGCCTCAGTTTCCAAAGTTGTTAGAGCAGAGGACTAAAGTAGACAATATTCTTGTAATGCTCAGAGTTGATGATTTTAGGGGAGTGCCTGGGATAAACCTGGATGTTGATCTGATTTTTGAAAGGCAAACTGGAGACTTATCTTCCCCTTTGGAATCTTTATTTTTTTCCGTGTGTGTGTGTGTGTGTGTGTGTGTGTGTGTGTGAATATATAAAAATATATTTAATATCATATATAGTATAATAAATATATTTAATGTAATATATATATGCATATATATATTATGTTATGTTAGTCACCATACAGTACAGTTTTTAATGTAGTGTTCCATGATTCATTATTTGTGTATAACACCCAGTGCTCATTACAGCATGTGCTCTCTTTGGAATCTAACACAGGCAGAGTATCAATAGATTCATGTCTCTTGTTCCAGTTCTATCAAGATGTGACTGACCAATTTTAGGGGAGGCATATGGTGGAGAGAATGCCTGTGCTCTGACTATGCCATGTGTTTTGTATTTGCCTAGATTTACACGTGGCCTAAAGCCTGTTTGTTCTGTACCTATATTGTTTCAACTTTCATCCATTTCATTGGTTCTATAAATTGGCTTTAACCCAATTCTCTCTGTTTTGTTCATTAAAGTTCAAATTGGTTCCTGGCTTTATGTACAATCCCCTTCTTTGATAAAAGAATCTATCTCACTCCCTAAAATGATGGTTGGAAACTTGAAAGCAGGCTTGTTACTGCTCCATTCATTGTATTCAGTTTCCTTTGGATTTGCTCTTTATAGCAGAGTCCAGCGTCTTGAGCCTCAAATTCCTCTCTGATGGGCTGAGGTCACTTATGTGTGAAGAGGCTTGGTAATCCAGTGCCCCTTGGGGATATGTTGTTAAGGTTGTCACAGCAAATACATCTAAATTGAAAAATCAAACCAAAATAATCTAGTCCTAGTCCATTGAAGCTCCTCTGCTGGTAAAAGGCTCTCAATATTTGCCAAGAGCTGAAAGGGTCCCACCTCACTTGAGCACACAAGGGAGCTGTATCTGACACAATGGCAGTTTATCCTCCCCAGGGATGTGTTGGTAAATGTTTAACAACAGACTCAGTGAGGGAAAGGGCCCTGATTTGTAGTGTCTGCCAATTTCCATGGTGAAGATACTCCCACCATGGTTGATTACAAGCTAACAGCATGGTGTCACTAAGCGTGGAGTTGGAAAGAGATGAACACAATTGGCCCCTAAGAACTAGTGTAATGCAAACTCCAGCACATCATCCACTATATCTGTATGATGGGACCATCCATCCCAAAGCCTCTGGACCTGGGGTCTCTGGGGCTGTCGATTGTTGTGGAAGAGAGAATAGTACTTACATACTTCTTACCTCTCCAACCTACTCCTTGGGGAAGAGATATCAGGAAGTTGAGCAAGAGAGTGATCATGGAAATAAACAGGTGCCACTACAGGGATTCTGGGTGTCCTACCTGAACTGCATTCCTGAAGGCTTGGTAGATGTTCATCTGGTGACCTGGAGGAGCAACAACAGAGTTCATATCCTGCCTGGATGACAATGAAACTTTTTTTAAGAGCTTACATGGATCTTTCCATATGGAAGGGGGGAAAGGAATATTAAATCAGTGTCTGTTCTTCAGCCAAATGTGGTTTGCCTACAAAATGATATATATCCAGCTCTATTGTGGGAAAGTGGAGGATAAACCTTAGTGTCAAAGATATAACTCTCTCACACCTCATGATATGTCAGGGCTTGACTCCACACTAACACAGCCAACCTCAACAAAGGTTGGCCATCTTGGCAGCCCTTTAGATTATTGCAAAACAAACACTGTAGCTCTGCTTTAGACACAGTTCTCTAGACTCTACTTCTTTTGTCTTGGCCAAAACAGAGATGAAAGTCCATGACTTTATTGTCTGAAAAATGAAGATACTTGGCAGTATGTGTAGTGTGAACTACAAGGACAGTCCCAGGTTTAGAATATTAAACTTTAGACCCAGAAGGACCTTGGAGAATAAAACTTTAGTGCTACCAAAATAGCTTTCTCATACTTCCAGGAATGTTAGGACTTAACATCATTCTAACAAACCAACCTGAAGAAAGGGCAGCCATCTTGGCAATGGTTTAGCATGTTGCAAAATGTAGACTGTATCTCCACTTTAACCACACTTTCCTAAACTATTCATCTTGTAGGTACTGGTGTTGCCTGCCCTCTCTTCTGCCTTGGCTACTTACAGAGAAGGGCACTGTGGTAGGTAGAATGCTACTGATCATAGAATAGGGATCTTTGGCACTACAGCTGGTATCAGAATGGTAAGTTCAGGAAGCTAATGTTAAGGTGAGAGGAATACTTGATGGAAACAATAGCCATGGTTGTAGCATTAAAATTGAGTGTAAAATACCATATACTTAAAAATCCCTAGGAGGAAGACTCAGACACATAATGTTTCTTTCAGCATATTTTAATTTTTTCCTTTATAATTTAGCTCAGGGTAAGTTTCAGTCCTGTGTCCCCAAAAATCTTTTAAAGAAGACCCCCTTCCTATTTAAGTCTCTAGAAAGAATTTGCAACATACCCTGATAATGGAAATCATTCTCTTGGCCACTAAAGAACTCAGAGACCTAGAGTTTAATAGAACTGCCTCAAATATTATTGTATTACAGGGGCCAATAACCAAATTGATTGTCACACAGTTAATCTGATTCACTTCTTTGGTTTTTCCAAAATGTGGGTTGATCATTTGATGGACATTATCAGATTTATTTAGCTGTGTGTCTATCTAACCACTTGCTTAGTAAAGGACTATCAAATGGTTTCTCAAAACTGTTTTACAGATAACAGCTAACATTTATTGAGAGCTTGCTATGTGTCAAGTTTTGCTCTGAGAATTTTATGTGTAATATATAATCCTCCCACAGAGAACTGAAGTATTTTGTCCATAGTCACACGGAAGGTAAGTGGTAGAGCCAGGACTCAAAACTTGGCAAGCTCAAGAGTCCTTTTATTTAGCCACTATACTGATGTAATCTTAACCAGGCATGGAGTTTAATTTAAAAAAGTAAAACCCACCTAACCTTAAGGTCAGGAAAGATCAGTTTTGATTCTGGCTCTGCCACTGACCTGTGAGACCTAGGGAAAGTCCCTCTATTTCTCTATGCCTACATTATGCAAAGGAATGCAATTAAAAAAATGTTAGTACCATGAGCAAGCTTTTCAAAAGAAAGTTATTGTAGGGATCCAAGGTGTTACAGTTTCTCACTGTCTTTCACAGATTCCATGAAAAAGATTTGCTTTTGTTAGCTGTGTGTTTTGGAGTTTGAGCTCCATTGCTCTTCTTTCAGTATCTTCAGGAGAAAATCCTTAGAAGTTAGGCTTGAAAAATGCCCAACAGAGCAGTCAAACCCTTGCTTGTTCAGGCAGGATTGCTCCCCATGACCCACCCCATGTGCTTTTATTTAGTGTTTCCAATCCTTTTAACAGAGTACATTTCTTTCCCTTAATACTTTGTTAGAAAATTTCTCCAAGTCCTTTCTTTATTCTATAGGGTCTACACATTACATTGGGTTGTAATCTTCCAGTTCCAGAGATAAAACTGTGAAGCACTGAGGAATTGTTTTTAGAAGGCTCTGCCAGTGCCTATTCTTTAGCATCATCACCAATGTTACAAGGTGCTGAAATTTGTATGTACCATGAAAAAAGAAAAAGCCCTGATTATCAGGAAACACTACAGTTTTGGCTGTTCTGGGGAGAGGGAAGAAGCCCCTCATAACTGGGATTATAGGTGGTATTATTACACAAACTAGGGAGCAGTAACAGGAAATCTGCACTGTGGCCCAAACACCAAATCTAGTATGAGGAGTAGAAGAAGAAAGTAAATATACTTCTTTTTTATTGCTTCCTTCCCTATCCTGTCTCCTTTCATGCCAGAAAGGTTCATGGCTTCATACATGATCTGAAGTAGGGTCTCTTAGTACGTTATCATCCAAATCAATACACTCTTTAGTGTATGCTTAGCTGAGTCAAGACAACAAGAGAAAATGGGATTGTCTTGGGCAAACTGGAGCACCTAGTTTCCTTAGCCTGGAGGTTGTTAAAGCTTCCCAAAACTTGAGAGTGTGGATTCATGGTGGAGGACCCTATGCTAGGTCCACATTTGATGTCAAAGGGTGCCCCACAATTGCCCAGGACAGCACAAGGAAATAAAACTGTTCCCTGGGAAGTGTATCTAGCCAGAGTATCAGCCGGGTTTATTGTGTGCATATTTGTGCACTATCTTCTCAGATGAAATTGCCATGCTAATTGTAAAAAGGAAGAACAATTAGCACATTAATTAATTAGAATCTTGCTTTTAATTCTGTTGTGAAGAGTAATCTTTTGTTAACATGAATGAGATCCTAAGCTTACCCTAAGCTTTAATTATATAGTGTTATTATTTTAAAATATGGGCTGGCTCTACTCCAAGATACAAGAGTATTTAAATTTAAATACTCTAGAGGCAATTTAAACATATTATAATTTACTGACAGGTATTAATGACCCAAAGGAATTCCAGATTGCTGTAGTTCAAACAAGTGATTAAGATGATAGCAGACTCTGAACTATTCTAATCACATTTTAAAATTTCTTGGCGAGGGAGCATGAGTACCTGTAAATGGGTGTGCATCTGTTTATGGATGTCTCTCAGCTGTCATAAGAGACTGCAGCATAAAGGTGTTGGAGAGTTGTAGCTTTTCGGGCAGCCTGGCTTGTTTTTGAATTCTTATTCTACTATAAGCCATATTAGCTGCATGGCTCTTGGCAAGTTAATATCTCCTTTAAGTTTGTAAAATGAGATTAATGATGCCTCTCTCAGAAGAATGTTTGTCAGCATATGTGAGCCAACATATGTGAAGTTCTGGGCCCATAGTAGACACCTAATAAATGGTAGCTATTACAATTTGCATAGATATTTGTAGTTGTATATTCCTGTGTGTACCTCTAAGTTTATATTTTCCAGTTGTCTATATTTGACTTTGTATCCATGTGCTTAGCTGGGTATACAGACGTGTATTTTGTGGTGTTTGGTGATGTGTATGACTTTCTGTGTCTGTGCGAGTACAGAAGTCTTGGTATGCAGCTATATTTAAGCATGTGTTGAGAATCTGTGTGCAAGAAAGACATATCATATCTGCATAAATGAAGGTATATCATTTTGCTTTCTTTTTTAAAGTTTTTATTTAAATTCCACTTGGTTAACATACAGTATAATATTAGTGTCAGGTGTATAATATAGGGATTCAACACTTCCATGTAATAGCAGGTGCTCATCATAACAAGTGCACTCCTTAAGCCCCATCACCTATTTCAGCCATCCTTCCTCCCACCTCCCCATCTGATAACCATCAGTTTGTTCCCTACAGTTAAGAATCTGTTTCTTGGTTTGCTTCTCTCTTTCTTTCCCCTTTGTTTTGTTTCTTAAATTCCACATATGAGCGAAATCTTGTCTTTCTCTGACTAACTCATTTCACTTAGCATAATACTCTCTGGCTCCATCCATGTTATTGTAAAAGGCAAGATTTCATTCTTTTTTCTGGCTGAGTAATAATCTCACACACACACACACACACACACACACATGCACACACATGATACCCCTATATATATGGGGACTGATGGATGGATAAAGAAGAGGTGACATCTATATTTATATACCTATATAGATATAGATATTGATATATCTATATATATACAAAATACTAATGTATATACTATATATATATATATATATATATATATATATATATATATATATAACTAATTCCAAGTGATTCATGCACCCTGCATGTATTCATCAGTCAGTGGACACTTGGGCTGTTTCTATAATTTGGATATTGTAGATAATGCTGCTATAAGCATCAGGGTGCATGTATCCCTTGGAATTAGTATTTTTGTGTTCTTTGAGTAAATACCTAGTAGTGCAATTGCTGGATCATAGGGTAGTTCTATTTTTAACTTTTGGAGGAAACTCCATATTCTCTTCCACAGTAGCTGCACTAGTTTGCATTCCCACAACAGTGCAAGTGCCAGGTTTCTCCACATCCCCTACAACACCTGTTGTTTCCTTTAAAAATAGAGCTACCTTATGACCCACCAATCACACTACTGGGTATTTACCCCAAAGATACAGATGTAGTGAAATGAAGGGCCATATGCACCCCAAAATTCATAGCAGCAATGTCCACAATAGCCAAAATGTGGCGAGCCAAGATGCCCTTCAACAGATGAATGGATAAAGAAGATATCGTCCCTATACACAATGGAATATTACTCAGCCATCAGAAAGAATGAATACCCAACTTTTGCATCAACATAGATGGGACTGGAGGAGATTATGTTGAGTGAAATAAGTCAGAGAAAGTCAATTATCATATGGTTTCACTCATTTGTGGAACATAAGGAATAGCATGGAGGACATTTGGAGAAGGGAAAAATGAAGGGGGAGAAATCGGAGTGGAGACTAACCATGAGAGACTATGGACTCCTGGAAACAAAGAAGAGTTTTAGAAAGGAGGGGGGTGGGGGAATAGGTGAGCTTGGTGATAAGTATTAAGGAGGGCATGGATTGCATGGAGCACTGGGTGTTATATGCAAACAATGAACCATGGAGCACTACATCAAAAACTAAAGATGTACTGTATGGTGACTAACATAGCACAATTTAAAAATACCTGTTGTTTCTTGTATCACTGTGTTTTCTATAGCTCATGGTCTCAAACTAGGCTGTGAAAACCACATTAAACATGACTTCTCCATTTCCAGCAATGCCTTAAGTTCCTTGGCCTTGATTTCATCCTTAGTTGTGTTTCTTCCTTATATTTTTTATTTTTTATTTTTTTTTAGAATTTCCATTGCTGTCAGTTTATTTTTTTTTCATGTTTTATTTTTTTCATTTTTTTTCATTTTATTTATTTTTTCAGTGTAACAGTATTCATTCTTTTTGCACAACACCCAGTGCTCCATGCAAAACGTGCCCTCCCCATTACCCACCACCTGTTCCCCCAACCTCCCACCCCTGACCCTTCAAAACCCTCAGGTTGCCCCAACCTCCCACCCCTGACCCTTCAAAACCCTCAGGTTGTTTTTCAGAGTCCATAGTCTCTTATGGTTCGCCTCCCCTCCCCAATGTCCATAGCCCGCTCCCCCTCTCCCAATCCCATCTCCCCCCAGCAACCCCCAGTTTGTTTTGTGAGATTAAGAGTCATTTATGGTTTGTCTCCCTCCCAATCACATCTTGTTTCATTTATTCTTCTCCTATCCCCCTAGCCCCCCATGTTGCTTCTCCATGTCCTCATATCAGGGAGATCATATGATAGTTGTCTTTCTCCGATTGACTTATTTCACTAAGCATGATACGCTCTAGTTCCATCCACGTCATCGCAAATGGCATGATTTCATTTCTTTTGATGGCTGCATAGTATTCCATTGTGTATATATACCACATCTTCTTGATCCATTCATCTGTTGATGGACATCTAGGTTCTTTCCATAGTCTGGCTATTGTAGACATTGCTGCTATAAACATTCGGGTACACGTGCCCCTTCAGATCACTATGTTTGTATCTTTAGGGTAAATACCCAGTAGTGCAATTGCTGGGTCATAGGGTAGTTCTATTTTCAACATTTTGAGGAACCTCCATGCTGTTTTCCAGAGTGGTTGCACCAGCTTGCATTCCCACCAACAGTGGAGGAGGGTTCCCCTTTCTCCACATCCTCGCCAGCATCTGTCATTTCCTGACTTGTTAATTTTAGCCATTCTGACTGGTGTGAGGTGATATCTCATTGTGGTTTTGATTTGTATTTCCCTGATGCCGAGGGATGTGGAGCACTTTTTCATGTGTCTGTTGGCCATCTGGATGTCTTCTTTGCAGAAATGTCTGTTCATGTCCTCTGCCCATTTCTTGATTGGATTGTTTGTTCTTTGGGTGTTGAGTTTGCTAAGTTCCTTATAGATTTTGGATACTAGCCCTTTATCTGATATGTCGTTTGCAAATATCTTCTCCCATTCTCTCAGTTGTCTTTTGGTTTTGTTAACTGTTTCCTTTGCTGTGCAAAAGCTTTTGATCCTGATGAAATCCCAATAGTTCATTTTTGCCCTTGCTTCCCTTGCCTTTGCCGTTGTTCCTAGGAAGATGTTGCTACGGCTGAGGTCGAAGAGGTTGCTGCCTGCATTCTCCTCAAGGATTTTGATGGATTCCTTTCTCACATTGAGGTCCTTCATCCATTTGGAGTCTATTTTCGTGTGTGGTGTAAGGAAGTGGTCCAATTTCATTTTTCTGCATGTGGCTGTCCAATTTTCCCAGCACCATTTATTGAAGAGGCTGTCTTTTTTCCATTGGACATTCTTTCCTGCTTTGTCGAAGATGAGTTGACCATAGAGTTGAGGGTCGATTTCTGGGCTCTCTATTCTGTTCCACTGATCTATGTGTCTGTTTTTGTGCCAGTACCATGCTGTCTTGATGATGACAGCTTTGTAATAGAGCTTGAAGTCCGGAATTGTGATGCCACCAACTTTGGCTTTGTTCTTCAATATTCCTTTGGCTATTCGAGGTCTTTTCTGGTTCCATATAAATTTGAGGATTATTTGTTCCATTTCTTTGAAAAAAATGGATGGTATTTTGATAGGGATTGCATTAAATGTGTAGATTGCTTTAGGTAGCATAGACATTTTCACAATATTTATTCTTCCAATCCAGGAGCATGGAACATTTTTCCATTTCTTTGTGTCTTCCTCAATTTCTTTCATGAGTACTTTATAATTTTCTGTGTATAGATTCTTAGTCTCTTTTGTTAGGTTTATTCCTAGGTATCTTATAGTTTTGGGTACAATTGTAAATGGGATTGACTCCTTAATTTCTCTTGCTTCAGTCTTGTTGTTGGTGTACAGAAATGCAACTGATTTCTGTGCATTGATTTTATATCCTGACACTTTACTGAATTCCTGTACAAGTTCTAGCAGTTTTGGAGTGGAGTCTTTTGGGTTTTCCACATATAGTATCATATCATCTGCGAAGAGTGATAGTTTGATTTCTTCTTTACCGATTTGGATGCCTTTAATTTCTTTTTGTTGTCTGATTGCTGAGGCTAGGACTTCTAATACTATGTTGAATAGCAGTGGTGATAATGGACATCCCTGCCGTGTTCCTGACCTTAACGGAAAAGCTTTCAGTTGTTCTCCATTGAGAATGACATTTGCGGTGGGTTTTTCATAGATGGCTTTGATAATATTGAGGTATGTGCCCTCTATCCCCACACTTTGAAGAGTTTTGATCAGGAAGGGATGCTGTACTTTGTCAAATGCTTTTTCAGCATCTATTGAGAGTATCATATGGTTCTTGTTCTTTCTTTTATTAATGTGTTCTATCACATTGATTGATTTGCGGATGTTGAACCAACCCTGCAGCCCTGGAATAAATCCCACTTGATCGTGGTGAATAATCCTTTTAATGTACTGTTGAATCCTATTGGCTAGTATTTTGGCGAGAATTTTTGCATCTGTGTTCATCAAGGATATTGGTCTGTAGTTCTCTTTTTTGGTGGGATCCTTGTCTGGTTTTGGGATCAAGGTGATGCTGGCCTCATAAAATGAGTTTGGAAGTTTTCCTTCCGTTTCTATTTTTTGGAACAGTTTCAAGAGAATAGGAATGAGTTCTTCTTTAAATGTTTGATAGAATTCCCCTGGGAAGCCGTCTGGCCCTGGGCTTTTGTTTGTTTGGAGATTTTTGATGACTGTTTCAATCTCCTTACTGGTTATGGGCCTGTTCAGGTTTTCTATTTCTTCCTGGTTCAGTTGTGGTAGTTTATATGTCTCTAGGAATGCATCCATTTCTTCCAGATTGTCCAATTTGTTGGCGTAGAGTTGCTCATAGTATGTTCTTATAATTGTCTGTATTTCTTTGGTGTTAGTTGTGATCTCTCCTCTTTCATTCATGATTTTATTGATTTGGGTCCTTTCTCTTTTCTTTTTGATGAGTCTGGCCAGGGGTTTATCAATCTTATTGATTCTTTCAAGGAACCAGCTCCTAGTTTCATTGATTTTTTCTATTGTTTTTTTGGTTTCTATTTCATTGATTTCTGCTCTGATCTTTATGATTTCTCTTCTCCTGCTGGGTTTAGGGTTTCTTTCTTGTTCTTTCTCCAGCTCCTTTACGTGTAGGGCTAGGTTGTGTACTTGAGACCTTTCTTGTTTCTTGAGAAAGGCTTGTATCGCTATATATTTTCCTCTCAGGACTGCCTTTGCTGTGTCCCACAGATTTTGAACTGTTGTGTTTTCATTATCATTTGTTTCCATGAATTTTTTCAATTCTTCTTTAATTTCCTGGTTAACCCATTCATTCTTTAGAAGGATGCTGTTTAGTCTCCATGTATTTGGGTTCTTTCCAGCTTTCCTCTTGTGATTGAGTTCTAGCTTCAGAGCATTGTGGTCTGAAAATATGCAGGGAATGATCCTAAACTTTTGATACCGGTTGAGACCTGATTTGTGACCCAGGATGTGATCTATTCTGGAGAAGGTTCCATGTGCACTAGAGAAGAATGTGTATTCTGTTGCTTTGGGATGAAATGTTCTGAATATATCTGTGATGTCCATCTGGTCCAGTGTGTCATTTAAGGCCTTTATTTCCTTGTTGATCTTTTGCTTGGATGATCTGTCCATTTCAGTGAGGGAAGTGTTCAAGTCCCCTACTATTATTGTATTATTATTGATGTGTTTCTTTGATTTTGTTATTAATTGGTTGATATAGTTGGCTGCTCCCACGTTAGGGGCATAGATATTTAAAATGGTTAGATCTTCTTGTTGGACAGACCCTTTGAGTAGGATATAGTGTCCTTCCTCATCTCTTATTATAGTCTTTGGCTTAAAATCTAATTGCTCTGATATAAGGATTGCCACCCCAGCTTTCTTCTGATGCCCATTAGCATGGTAAATTGTTTTCCACCCTCTCACTTTAAATCTGGAGGTGTCTTCGCATCTAAAATGAGTTTCTTGTAGGCAACATACTGATGGGTTTTGTTTTTTTATCCATTCTGATACCCTGTGTCTTTTGATTGGGGCATTTAGCCCATTAACATTCAGGGTAACTATTGAGAGATATGAATTTAGTGCCATTATTAGGGTGACTGTTACTGTATATTGTCTCTGTACCTTTCTGATCTACTACTTTTAGGCTCTCTCTTTGCTTAGAGGACCCCTTTCAATATTTCCTGTAGAGCTGGTTTGGTGTTTGCAAATTCTTTCAGTTTTTGTTTGTCCTGGAAGCTTTTGATCTCTCCTTGTATTTTCAATGATAGCCTAGCTGGATAGAGTATTCTTGGCTGCATGTTTTTCTCGTTGAGTGCTCTGAATATATCATGCCAGCTCTTTCTGGCCTGCCAGGTCTCTGTGGATAAGTCTGCCGCCAATCTAATATTTTTACCATTGTATGTTACTGATTTCTTTTCTCGGGCTGCTTTCAGGATTTTCTCTTTGTCACTAAGACTTGTAAATTTTACTATTAGGTGACGGGGTGTGGACCTATTCTTGTTGACTTTGAGGGGGGTTCTCTGCATCTCCTGGATTTTAATGCTTGTTCCCTTTGCCATATTAGGGAAATTCTCTCCAATGATTCTCTCCAATAGACCCTCTGCTCCCCTCTCTGTTTCTTCTTCTTCTGGAATCCCAATTATTCTAATGTTGTTTCGTCTTATGGTGTCACTTATCTCTCGAATTCTCCCCTCATGGTCCAGTAGCTGTTTGTCCCTCTTTTGCTCGGCTTCCTTATTCTCTGTCATTTGGTCTTCTATATCACTAATTCTTTCTTCTGCCTCATTGATCCTAGCAGTGAGAGCCTCCATTTTTGATTGCACCTCATTAATAGCTTTTTTGATTTCAACTTGGTTAGACTTTAGTTCTTTAATTTCTCCAGAAAGGGCTTTAATATCTCCAGAGAGGGTTTCTCTAATATCTTCCATGCCTTTTTCGAGCCTGGCTAGAATGTTCAGAATCGTCATTCTGAACTCTTGGTCTGACATAGTACCAATGTCTGTGTTGATTAGGTCCCTAGCCTTCGGTACTGTCTCTTGTTCTTTTGTTTGTGGTGATTTTTTCCGCCTTGTCATTTTGTCCAGAGAAGAGGATATGAAGGAGCAAATAAACTACTAAAAGGGTGGCAAAGACCCCGGAAAAATGCGCTGTAACCAAATCAGAAGAGACCCCAAATTGTGGGGGGGAGAAAGGGGATAAAAACAGCTTCTGAAAAAAAAAGAAAAAAAAAAAAAGAAAGAAAAAAATTTAAAAAATAAAACAAATAAAAAATATAAAAAAGAAAGAAAAAATATATATATTTAGATGAACTAGTCAAAAAATATTAAAAAAGAAAAGGGTAAAAGTTTTAAAAAAATTTAGCAGAAGAAGAAAAAAGAAAAAAGAAAAAAAATTGAAAAAAGAAAAAAAAATTGAAGTAGCCGCAAGACTAAAGAATCATGGGGAGAAAGCCATGAGTTCCATGCTTTGCTTTCTCCTCCTCTGGAATTGCTCTGCTGTCTTAGGAATCGAATCTGCTTTCTACTTGATAGATGAACTTCGTCCTGGCTGGATATTTTGTTGATCTTCTGGGGGAGGGGCCTGTTGTAGTGACTCTCAAGTGTCTTTGCCCGAGGCGGGATTGCACCGCCCTTACCGGCGGCCAGACTAAGTAATCGGCTCGGGTTCGCTTTTGGGAGCTTCTGTTCCCTGAACGCTTTCCGTAGAGTTCCGGAGGATGGGAATGAAAATGGCGGCCTCCTAGTCTCCTGTCCGGAGGAGCCGAGAGCCTGGGGCCCCACTCCTCAGTGCGCCCCCAGAGGACAGCACCCAATCACTCCCGTATCCCCAGCCTCTAGCCGTGCTCCGAGCTCACCCAGCCCGCGACCAGTTCAAGGTAACCCCGAGCTGAGAGTTCAGTCCTCGGCTCTGTCTCTCCAGCCGGCTTCTCCGTTCTAACACCTGCGAGCTCTCCGACACTCCGACACCCCTGATCCTTCTGTGACCCTGCGGGGCCTGGGGCCACGCTGGCCCCGCGTGGGCTTCACCCCTGTTTAGCCCCTGGAGCAATGTCCCTCAGTGGAACAGACTTTTAAAAGTCCTGATTTTGTGCTCCGTTCCTCCGCCGCTTGCCGGGAGCCGGCCCCTCCCCCCGCGGTCTATCTTCCCGTCGTTTTAGATTCACTTCTCCGCCAGTCCTACCTTTCAGAAAGTGGTTGATTTTCTGTTTCTAGAGTTGCTGTTCTTCTTCTCTTCGCTCTCCCGTTGGATTTGTAGGTGTTTGCAATGTTTAGATAAGCTATCGAGCTGATCTCCTGCTACCTGATGTAGTCTCAGGCTGCTACTTCTCCGCCATCTTGACTCCTCCTCCCTGTTTCTTCCTTTTATGAATGTGTGTGTGTGTGTGTGTGTGTATCTTGGAATCAACAACTCTACCCCACAATTAGGTACTTCTTTTCTCTTGCTTTCTTTTCTTTCTTTTCTTTCTTCCAAATAACTTCTCCTCTCTTCCCTTTCCTTCACTCTTTACAACCTTACTGGTTTTTTAGCCCACTAAAATCAGGGGGAGGAACATCTGAAATTGGTGTGACAACAGTCCTTGGCTTGGAAACAAACTGTGAACTAATTTAATGTAAGCTCAAATTTGGGGCCCTAGGTGTTGGACAGGGAGATTAGCATATAAATGAAAGAATGTACAAGTTAGAGAATCACCAGAGCCAAACTAAGAAGTAGGTGTTCATTTTTGTGGTACAATTTTAGAATAACCAGGAAGTCCTCTCCACCTGTATATTGCTCTCACACTGGCCTGCCATAGCACCTGGAAGTCCACTATTAGGTCTTCTGAGTGGCAGGGACATTTCCCTGTGCCACAGTCACAGTTGCAGTGCCTAACTTTGTGAGACTCCTGTTACATTAAAGAGTGCCAAGGCTCTGTCCCACTCGGTGAACCCATATATCCAAGTTCTGAAGGGTCTTAGGAGTTTCCAGGATCATTCTGCTGGAACTTGAAATTGTCACTGAGGGGAGGAAGACACTAAGAACAGACAATCCTCACCTTCCCCTTTCTGCCTTTCCCTGGTTTCAAGCTAACAGTCAACCACATGAAATCCCTAGGTTGGGTGTGGCCGTCAGGTACAAAAATGTCATCTTTTTCCCTCTCTCTTTTCTTCCCTTTGTACTCTTTACCCTAGCATCTTCTCATTGCTGCTTGGAACAAAGCAGATCAGATAGAGTGTTAAGCCATTTTGGTAATCAGTTCTCATGAGTTTTGGCATGTAAAAGAGGGCAAGGGGATTACACTTAAGCAGTGCCCCTACTTTCTGAAATTAATCTCTGCCCATTACTCAAGCCAATCTCTCACTTCTTCCATAGTAGAGACCAGCAATTTGTCAGGACGGAAGCATTTTGATTAAATTAACTTGACTTAATGTATAAATGATAACTAGTTTAATGTCTTTATTTTCCAAATAATAATGAATCTTGAGAGAGAACTTGCTAAAAATAAATAACCCTCAAATGGTGGGAGTTTAGCAGAAAACTGGGGCCTTTAAAGCTTTCTGTGCCTCCAAAGATACAGCCCATAAGTAATTAATGTTTTCTTCTTGATGCTCATAAAATCCTAAAACTCACCCAATTGTTTTTGTTTTCAACAAACCTCATAGTCATGCTTAATGATGCAAGATGCCATAGACTTTCCCTTGACAAAAGGCCCCTAGGTGCCTTAGAAGTGTATGGATTACTCTGGAGGCATGGTGAAGTAGAGGTGACAGGAAATCACCCCTATTATTTTCACAGCAACTAAAACTGAACCTAGAAGATCTCCTATCAGAAGTCTAACCTGGCTCCACAAACCTTCACGTAATTGTTAAACCCATTTCCACAAATGTTAAGAACTTCTCTACTTTCTCCCTCTCATCTTCTTCTCCTTTTACTTCTACTTCTTCAGAAAGCATTTGACCCAATTTTATCTGGTGGTCTACAAAGGGAGCCATATCACTGTGAGACCTGGCTTCTGAGATGGAAGACTCTAAGGTAGAAAGCCCTGAGGTATATGTATATATATGAGGCAGATGGCTGAATATATGGAAATAAATTGTGAGAGGATATTCTTAGTAAGTTATAGTAAATTGTAAAAATAGTAGTTAACATTTTTTGAGCACTTGCTACATGCTTGGCACTGTATTAAGTGCTTTGCAGGTATTATAACCTTTACTCTTTGAAAGTATTGCATGGTTGTGGTTAAGAAATAGAGTGCCTCAGGATGTCTGGCTGGCTCAATTAGTGAAGCATGTGACTCTTGATCTTGGGGTTGTGAGTTTGAGCCCCACACTGGGTGTAGATATTACTTCAAATAAAATCTTAAAAAAAAGAAATAAAGTGTCTAGATTTACATTTTAGTGCCACCACTTATTAGCTGTATGACTTTGGGCAAGTTATTTAATTTCCCTTTGCCTAGGAAGTCTTGTAAACTGGAGATAATAATAGTACCTGTCTTATAGGGTGGTTGGGAGGATTATATGAGATAATCCACTTAAAGGGCTTAAACAATGCTTGATTCCAAATACTTGGTCAATTAATTCTATCTTCTGTTGATGATTCTCCCATTAACATTATAAGGTTATTATCATCTATATTACAAAGATAATGAAACTGAGGCTCAAGGAAGTTAACTTGACCAAGATCAAGACAGTAAGTAATAAGAACTAGCGTTCAAATTCATGTCCATGTGACTTCTCATTGAATTACTTTGTTACTCTCTAATGTATATGACAAAGGAAAAAAAATAATGATCAATATGTGAGTTCTAATTTCACTTATATTGTTAGGTGTAATATCTTGTTAATTTTCACTATGCTCTTTTACACTCATCAAGAATGTATAAGTTAGAGAATCACCAGAGCCAAATAAATAAATACATAAAATCTTAAAAAAATCATTAGTAAATGTTACTGAATTCTAAGTCACATATATGCCTTTAAATTTTGCACTTGTATTTCACAAGAAACCTAGCTTCTGCTAATACTTTTATACCTAATACCTATAACAAAAATCTAAGATTTTGCTTAAGCTACATTACTCTCTGTTCAATCTTTGATCAGAACATATTCTACTGATATAAAGAAAGGGTAAATGTACTTCAATATAGTTGAGGCAACGAGGACTAAATACATGATCAAGGAGGGTAAAATAGCTGTGGGTATTTGATGTCCAGGCTGAGCCAAAACAAAACAAAACAAAACACCAAACCTATCAGTTGGCCAGTCAATCTTAGAAGACTGGAAGATTGATGGGGTTTCAGTAGTAGTTTAAATGATGGGAAAGACCATTTGACTGCCTGAAGGAAAAGTATCCCAGGGAGCTCATATTGTTTTGGAAAAAGTTCAGAGGTGGAGGTAGGATGTGCCTTTAGGGAACCTGAAACAGGTGTGCCTTCACACATGAGATGTAACTATAAAGTGATGAATGTGACTTCTTTTGATGCAAACATACCAGAACTTTATATTCCAACGGTGTTGTCTTCTTCAAAGCAGACATGTTGGGAATCTAGATTCTTCATGCAGCTCAACATACCTTTGAAAACTCTTTTCTGGCTTAGCCTTCAGAGCCACATGTGCTAACTGTGCCCATTCCTTTAAGACAGAAAGTGGAAATAAGTAGCTGGAATACTGGAATAAGGCTCATGGCTTCTCAGCCATGAGCTTTGATGATCATTTGAGAAGCTGGAAAGGTGACCTTTACACCAATAAGGTAAATGGAACCATCTTACTTGATTAAAGGTGATGAAACTCATGGCCTTTGAGCTCTTTTCCTAGGTCTAACTCCCTCTTTTCCCTGTTTATCTTGTGTTGATGTTCATTCTGTCAGAGTTTGTTTAATTGAAAAATGGGAAACTAAATGGAATTAAATGAAAATATGTTATATTTTCTACCCTTTGTGAAATAGGCTCCATGTGAACAAATGAATTTCATCCAGGTCTTAGTGGATTGAAACAAAACTAAAATAACTTACAGAGAAAGCTGTTCTGATACAGAGTTTAATAGACAGATAGCACTGGATGGTCGAAGATGTCTGAGGACTATTATCCTAGAAGCCCATTCAAAGAGCTTGTAGGATGTATGGGGTTTGTTTTACCAGAGACTTCACAGAAATGGACAAGTATGAAAGAAACAATTGTCATTTATATCTAACAATGAGAAAATGCATAGGACAAATACAGTCTGGGAATGGAGCTTGGGTTTGGGATCAAGGGTACTCAAATGACATTGGACTGGGGTTGATGAACTTTTACACTGTGAGCATAAACAATATTACTACAATATTACTACAAGAATTTAAAGTTTAAAGGGGAAAAGATGAAGTTAAAGGTGTCAATGTGTCAAATGTTAGATAATGTTATTTAAGGAGTAAGGATGAAGGATGGCTCCATAATATTTATTAAGCATCTATTATCTTCCAGATCCTTAAAAATGTATTGCTCCAAGGGGTGCCTGAGTGGTGCAGTTGGTTAAGTGCCCAACTCTTTGTTTTGGCTCATGACGTGATCTCAGGGTAGTGAGATAGAGAGCCTCATGTCTGATTCTACATGCAGTGTGGAGTCTGCTTGGTACTCTCTCTCCTTGTCCCTCTGCCCTTCCCACTCATGCTCTCTCTCTCTCTCTCTATTAAATAAATATAAAATATTTTAGAAAAATTTATTGCTTCAAAACAAATCTGTAAACTAGAGGTTACTTTACCCATTTTTTAAAAAATCATTTATTTATTTATTTAAGGGAGGACAGAGGAAGAGGGAGAGATAATCTCAAGCTGATTGATGACTGAGCATAGAGCCTGATGTCAAGCTCAACCTCACAACCCTGAGATCCTGACCTGAGACAAAATAAGAGTCAGATGCTTACCCGGATGAGACACCCAGACACCCTGTTACTTTACCCATTTTAATGATGAGAAAACTGAGGCTCAAAGAGGTAGAGTAACTTGCCTAAAGATACATAGCTAGTAGTTGGAAGGGCTAGGATTGAACATAGATCTCATTGACTCTAAAACTCATGCTCTTTGTCAGTATATTAAGCCAGTCTTTAAGGATGGGTGCTTCTTGGTATGCACATAGAGAAAAAATAGCGGGAAGAAAAGTGTTTTTTAAAAAACAGCTTATAATCTGAAGGAGAAAGACTTAAGTATGTGGGCAGCAATGGGATCCTAGATTGGTGCTGCCAATTACAGGGAATGTTGGAGGAGAATTAGGTAGTGATTTGAACAGAGATTATAAACTAGTGGCCTGTTGGCTAGATCCAGCCAGTGCACATGTTTTATTTGGCCTGTGCAGTGTTTTCTAAAATATCAAATTTATTGCCAATATTTTAAAAGGAATTGTTCACAAAAAATTCCAGTTTCTAGCTTCTTTTTAAAAAAGTAAGAATATCTGGGGCACCTGGGTGGCTCAGCGGGTTAAAGCCTCTGCCTTCAGCTCAGGTCATGATCTCAGGGTCCTGGGTCCTCAGACCCGCATCAGGGTTCTCTGCTCAGCAGGGAACCTGCTTCCTCCCTCTCTCTCTGCCTGCCTCTCTGCCTACTTGTGATCTCTGTCTGTCAAATAAATAAATAAAATCTTAAAAAAAAAGTAAGAAGGTCTGGCAGCATGGGGCCTGTGATCTTGCATGGCAAAATCAAGTGGAGTCAGGTAATTGCTTTCCAGTTTCCCAAAGTCTTCAGTACATCCTATACTTGAGCAACTTTACACATCAGGTTATCTATCTAGTCCCTATAAACATTTTGATTTATGACTAATAGTTTAGATGGTCACATTGGATGGCTCCCTGCTTTCTTTGAAGATGCCATTTCCTGGAAGAGATAGCAATGAAAGTAGGGCAATACACTTTTCAGGAGGTGACTAGGATGCTGAGATGTCTACATGGCTCATTTGACTAATGTCTGACAGGAGCTAGAACCATTGTGGTGTCAGCCATCAGCCTTGCTAGAGGTTGGTATATTTCTCTTTAGTTGTTCAACTATTTGG
This sequence comes from Meles meles, assembly GCF_922984935.1. NCBI lineage: Eukaryota > Metazoa > Chordata > Mammalia > Carnivora > Mustelidae > Meles > Meles meles. The sequence goes on along the minus strand of NC_060087.1, from coordinate 91,354,029 downwards.
GTGCAGGAATAGGGGTACTATTTTTTTTTCTTGTTTGTGATTCTAGGTTGGATTGTAAAACAGTTTTTAGTTAGCAGGAAAGTGGACAGTGGAAATATCCATGGTCTTTGATAAGGTATACCTCAAGATACCAACAGTAGGGCTTGTCATTCATTACAAAGAATCAATGGTGGTCAGAGGTGTTAGTGTCTTTCTGAAATGGAGGCAGCAGTCTAAAAGTAATAAAGCTGTCAGAAAAAAAGATTGTCTATTAGATGATGGGAAGAAATGTGGCAAATAAAATAGTAATTCAGGAGGATTTTATTATTTCTTTTAAGATTTCCTTATTTTTTAGAGAGAGAGAGCAAGCAGGGGGAGGGGTAGAGAGTGAGAGAGAATCCTGAAGCAAACTCTCCACTGAGGATGAGCCTGACATGCGGCTTGATCCCAGGACCCTGAGATCATGACCTGAGCTGAAATCAAGAATCAGACGCTTATTTTACTGAGCTACACAGCTGCCCTTTATTAATTTTTTAAAAAAAGATTTTGTTTATTTATTGGACAGAGAGATAAAGAGCACAAGTAGGCAAAGTGGCAGGCAGAGGAAGAGGGAGAATCAGGTTCTCTGCTGAGCAGAGAGCCCCACATGGGGCTCGATCCCAGAACTCCGGGATCATGACCTGAGCCAAAGGTAGATGCTTAACCAACTGAGCCACCCAGGTGCCCCTCCTTTATTAACTTTTAAAAAAGTGAGTTTACAGCCACCAGAAATGATGAATACCCAACTTTCGCATCAACATGGATGGGACTGGAGGAGATAATGCTGGGTGAAATAAGTCAAGAAGAGAAAGTCAGTTATCATATGATTTCATTTGTGGAACATAAGGAATAACATGGAGGATGTTAGAAGAAGGAAGAAAAAAATGAAGGGGGGAACCAGAGGGAGAGATGAACCATGAGAGACCATGGACTCCAAGAAACAAACAGAGGATTTGAGAGGGGAGGGAGGTGGGAATGGGTTGACCTAGTGATGGGTATTAAGGAGGGCACAGATTGCATGGAGCACTGGGTGTTATACACAAACAATGAATTATGGAACACTACATTAAAAGATAATGATATACTCTATGGTGACTAATATAACACAATAAAAAATAATTTTTAAAAAGTGAGTTTACTAGAGGATTTGGATGTAGAACTATTACAGCTCAATAACAAAAAGAAAAATAGCCCAATTTGAAAATAGACAAATGACTTGAATAGACATTTCCCCAAAGAAGATATACAGATGGCCAATAAGCACATGAAAAGATATGCAACACCATTAGTCATTAGCAAAATTTAAGACAAAACCACAATGAGATAGCATTTCATACTCACTAAGGTGGCTTTAACTAAAAAGACAGAAAATAACCAGTGTTGCTGAGGATGTGGAGGAACTGGAGTCTTTATTTATTGCTGAAGGGGATGTAAAATGGTGCAGCAGTTCCAGAGAACAATCTGGCAATTCCTTAAAAAGTTAAACATGTAGCTACATATGACCCAGTAATTCCATTCTTAGGTAGATACCCCGGAAAATTGAAAATGCATGCCCACACAAAAACTTGTACATGAATATTTATAGCAGCATCATTCATATCAGCCAAAAAGTGGAAACAACTCCACTATCCATCAATAGACAAAGGACAAACAAAATGTAGTATATCCATACAATGGAATATTATTTAGCAACAGTATATCCATACAATGGAATATTATTCAGCAATAAGTATGAAGGAAGTACTGATACATGCTACAATATCAACAAACCTTGAAAACATATATGCTATGAAAGCATATATACTAAGTGAAGTAAACCAGATAAAAAAGAAAACTGTATATAAAACAGACATTTCTCCAAAGAAGACATACAAATGGCCAACAGGTATATGAAAAGATGCTCAACATCATTTATCAAGAGAATGCAAACCAAAACTATAATGAGATAGTACCTCATAACTCTTAGAATGGCTACTATTAAAAACAATCTGAGGGTTTTGAAAGGTAGGAGGGTGGGAGGTTGGGGGAGCCTGATGGTGGGTGTTATGGAGGGCACGTATTGCATGGAGCACTGGGTGTGGTTCATAAACAATGAAATCTGTTACACTGAAAAGAAATTAAAAATAAATAAATAAATATAGTGTTGGCAAGGTTGTGAAGAAATTGTTAGGTAGATAATGTAAATGTTGGTAAGAATGTAAAATGTAGCAGCTATGGAAAACAGTATGGACTTTCCCACAAAAATTAAAGAGAGAACTGCCAAATGGTCTAACAATCCTACTTTAGGGTATTTAAATCAAAATATCAAAGAGATATTTGCACTCTCATGTTCACTGCAGCATTATTCACAATAGCCAAGACAGGGAAATAGCACAAGTGTCCATCAACAGATGAATGAGAAAAGATGTATATAGTTGCAATGGAATATCATTCAGTCTTAAAAAAGAGAGAAATACTGCCACTTTGAAAACATGGATGAATCTGGAGGACATTAGGCTAAGTGAAATAAGCCAGTCATAGAAGGACAAATTCTGTATGATTCTACTTATATGAGGTATCTAAAATAGTCATACTCAGAGAATCAGAAAATACAGTAGTGCTTGCCAGGGGCTGGGAAGGTGGTGGGAGAAATGCAGAGTTGTTATTTGCTGGATAAATAGTTCCAGTTATGCTAGAGGAATAACTTCTAAAGATCTGCTATAGTCAACAATATGGTATTGTGCACTTTAAAGTTTATGAAGAGGGTAGATCTCATGGTAAGTGTTCTTATCATGAACCCTCCCCCCACCAAAACAAAGGGACACAAGAAAACTCAGGGAGTTCTTGGATATGTCTATTATCTTGATTGTAATGATGTTATCATGAGGTTTACATTAAGTCAAGCTCATTAAATTGTACACAGTAAATATGTACAGTTCTTTTTTATCAATTATACTTCAATAAAGCTGTTAAGAATGCTGTATGCATCCATCTATATGAAATGTCCAGAAGAGATGAATCTGTAGAAACAGAAAGTAGACTAGTAGTTGCCCAATGATTGGGAAAGGGTTTGGAGGGAGTGGGGAATGGATGCTAATGGATATAGTTTCTTTTTTGGGTTAATGAAAATATTATAAAATTAGATAGTGTTGATGGTTGCACAACTCCATGAATACACTAAAAGCCACTTAACTGTATACTTTAAATGAATGAGTTGTGTTCATTATATATCAATAAATCCATTTAAAATATGAGTTTATAAAGCAGACATAATTATCTGCACTTCATTGTTTCCCAAACATGGAAAAAGAGAAGAATTAAAGAGACTCTGTCCCAATTAGATCCTCCATTCTTTTTTAACTTCTGAAGAAGCCTTTAGACCACTGCCCCTTAGGAATTCAACTTAAATAAGTTGGTAAAGAAGGCTGAAGATAGTTTCTAAGTTGAGACCTTCCTTTCAAATTGTATGTCTATCTGAAAATTCTCTCATGCCTCGGTGCTCATTTGCATGCTCATCTCATGCAGTGTATCTGGTTTCCTCCTTAGTTGAAGACAAGTATCACTGAATACAAAAACTAACCAACTAACCAACTCAAAACACCACATAGAATTCTCAAAGTCAAGTATTGGAAAAGACCTTGAAATGAAGTAATATATTCTAGACAATCTTTTACACAAACATGTACAATGAAAACAGTTCCATAATTTCTTTTGATATGGGTACAGTCAGTCTCCCTGCCTATCCTGCAATTTTTTCTACTGTGAAACTTAAATACAATACTGAGAATCCTCAGAGAATATCTGAAAGAGGAACTCTAGGCCTCTAGGAAAAGGCCTGATGGCTCTAAGAAAGCAAGTGGCGGGGGCGGGGGGGGGGGGGGGGGGCGGGGGGAAGAATGGCTATATTCTGGGGATGGAAAGGACTTACCATTAGTGAAGACCTTATGAACAGCTCTAAACAGGCTCTAAGACCACAAATAAATTACCCTAGCTATGATAAAAAGCTTTCCTAATGATGTGGAAAAAACAATTTTAAACCGGAAACTCCCTAGGCAATTCCTAGTTTTATCTAAGACTTCCCTTTCTCAACTTGAAACTCAATGATTTCCTTCTGTGGTTTTATCAATGGACCAGAGGTCTGATAAGATTGCTTTCTTCCTGCACTAGGAACTCCGTCATCTCACTTGGAAGAAGTAATACAATTGCCCTTCTGGCCCTGCTCAGAGAGCTCAGTGGAACAAGAGGCACAGGAGACATGGGGCCACAAAGTACAAAGGCAGACTGGTATGACTAGCCCATGGGAGGACTTGAGTCTTTTATCTTCATCTCTGTGAATGGCAATCACCTTGCTTTGCCTAGCTAGTCTGTGAGCTGAATCAAAAGCATGGTTTGAAAGCAACTATGATTTAGGCATGCGTCTGGAGAGTAAGCCTAGCCCAAGAGTCTACCTTTTCTGTTGTTGGTGTTCTTATTAATACCTCTTGAGAAAATTTAGTCAGCTGAGTATATGCTATGGCAGGAGCTAGCCATTGTATGAAGTTCCTGGAGATCAATTAGATTAATAAGGTAGGAAGTAAAACTTCATTTGCTCTGTGTTCTCTTTTCCCTAACCAGTTTAAAAGAAGTCACAAGGTAACCTTCCAGCTTTGGGAAATATTCCTAATATCCTAATATCTTCATGACCCAAATCAGCCTTTTCCAGAAGGACAGTATATCTCCTCCCCCAGAGATATCCTTTACAATCATGCTTATTATTATGTCATCTGAGGGCTATTCCTTTGGTTTAGCCACTATGAAAATGAAACAGTCACATAAGGGAAGAATGACACATTAAGCCATCAACTTTATTTAACATGTTTGGAAGACTTCATTTGCTGTTTAGCAGAAGGAAAAACAGGTCCCTGAGGAATTAGGGCAAGGGATGCAGTAGAGAGATCTTGAGTCAGGGGCCTGGACAGAAGGAATCAGGATCAAGCAGGACAATGGTGTTAGAAAGACAGGTGGAAGGATGCTAAGACAGTCAGCCCTGCTGTAGTAGGCTTGAGCTCAGAGGAGAATCTTATAAAAGGCATTCTTCTGACCTTCTGGCTCACTGAAGAGAATTGAATGACACAATTGCAGAGGATAGCATGGTAGCAAGAGATTCTGCAACAAAAGCGATCTACTTGCAGTGTGGTATCTTTGTCAGCCACTAAAAGGCTTTTAACCCAAAAGTGATTTGACATGTCTTACTGTTTGTGGATGTGTGGGTTTGGTTACCCTGACAAAGAATATAGGAAGAGAGTAGGATAGAAGGAACAAGAATAATGGTGCAGTGAGTAGGGGTATGGAAAACTCCATGGATCAAAGGCCTTCATCTGAGGCACTCTGAGAAATGCTTTGCTGTTTCTTTTTCCCCTTTGAGCTTCCCTTCTTTCCTCTCCCCCTTCTTTGTCTCCTCTCTTCCCCTTATTCTCCTAGGACTTTTTGCCTCCTCCAGACTTCTCCTCTAGCTGTGTGTTTCAAGAATGCCAGTGGTCCTCGTTAGTCTGCCATTGCCTTTGGCCCTATCCCAGTCCCAGCTAGTGTCCCTCAAGGACTAGAGGCTGCTGGCAGACATTGTTTTCACAAATAAAGTCATATATTGGACCTGAAGTCTACATACGCAGTGTTAATTATCAGGCCATCAATTAATGGTGAGCAGCTGTATGCTTTCTATGTTTTTCCAGAGCTTCACAGGGAGCCCTGGTAGCAGCTCACTGGCTTGGGCTCTGGTTCCCAGTGGAGTTGAGAGGAACAGTTTGTTTTGGCTGTGGGTGACCTGTTGGAATAAAATTTCTCTGCTTCTCCTTGATGTACATTTCCTATTACCTTGTCTGATAGTCAATAAGGACTTCTCCAGCACAGGATGCAGCTTTGATGGCAACCTGAACAAAGAGGATGGGAGCATAGAAGGAATCTCACCTTACCTAGTAACACCTTCCTCCTTCCTAGGCATTGACCTCCTCCTCCCACTCTCCATAATACTAGGGGAGTTTTTTGTTTTTTGTTTGTTTCTTTGTTTTGTTTTTGTTTTTGTTTTTTTGCAGAATAAGTTACCTCCGTATGGATTATGGAAGGTTAGGGCAACCATGGCTTCCTTTGTACCCAAGGGTCACAGGAGAGGGGCTATGGGTGGCAAGACATCCTACCTGTAGCCTCTTCTTTCCTCTCCCAGATAGTGAGATAATAGGCAGAAAACACTTTGTCATATATGTTTCAAAAATCAGGCATTTCCTTTAGGCTCTAGGGTAACCTGGATCTTCCCAGCTCCTTTGGCTTCTTTCATTCCTTAAGAGTTTTACTGCTGTAGAAGCTAACATCTGGCATGAACAGAAGGGAGGGGCCAGAGAATCTATTGGCTCCCATGAACTAAGCAGAGTTCTAGTAGCTGAAGGAGCTGGAAAGAAATAGTGGGAGGTCAGTGAATGGCAAGGAAGAGTAGAAGGCCTTTCTCAGAGTACTCCAGAAAGTTTTAATGGTCTCCACACATTCTACATGTGCTACTTCAGCTTCCTGTGCACATGGCAGATGCTCAAGAAATGCTTAAGGAATTGAAAGGGAGAATGAAGTCATGTTCTTTGAAGTCACTACCTAGCTTTCATTAAGTCTATACATATTTCTTGGAGAGGGACTAGAAACAGATATGTATCGATCTTCAAGACTTCCCAAACACATTGTATATGGGCTATAGCCAAGATAACATGTGGGAGAAAATTCTCTTTGACAAAAGCAAGCACCATCTGTAACATGTGTTAAACCCTAAACAACTGATGGATTGTTTCAGATTCAGAGGTGAAGTGACTTACTGAGCTTCTATAGTAGGAAAAGGAAGAAGGTGAAAACATAACTCAAATATTCTAACATATTACTAAAAGAATAACTTTTATTACCCTGGCTACAATGGTGAGAATTGAAATTTCATTTGATAGTTCTGCATATTGTTAATTTAAAGATGGTCAGTTCACCATAAGTAGGAACAGGGAAGTAAAACTATGGTGTGACTCATCAGCAGCAAAATGCCTACCCCCACCCTTCCCCCAACTAAATTGTTTTTCTAAGAACTTCATAAAGACTTGTAACAATGCTAACTATAATAATACTTTGCATATGTTCATGATTATGATCCTTCAATGTAGGTACATTTCCCTTTGAATGCAAGTATCTTTTTTCATTTTACATAATGCTAAGTACTACAATGGGGGTTTTTTTGCACATTCATTTTTTTTCTTGAAAACAAATTTTTAAAAATCTTGCATTCACTGATTTATAGAAGCATGTTTTACTTCTAATGACACTGTATCTAAGTTGTTGCTAGCCAAGCCTTGATTATGTTCCTATTTTCTGTCCCTCCCTTCCCTTTTTTTCTTTTTTTTTCTGTCTTGTAATTATAAATAGTGTAATGTTCAACCTGACTGGCTTGCATTTAGCACTTTCCCCAAAGACCCTAGCAGAGGACCTGGGGATGAGCCAATATTTCACAAGTTTGGTTTGGCCATGTACCCCAGAGGTTTTTCAAGTCTCCAGTCTGCCAAGTTGGCCTAGCAATCTCCGCAAATGACAGAGAAGTGTCTCCCACTGTGCTCTGCCTCCTTGGACTTCCAGGGGATCTATTCAATTGGGTCCTTTTCTTCTAAGAGCTTCAGGTTTGCTGGTATCTGAGGTGTAGCTAAACAATCCCAGTAGGGAATCGGGAGCTGCCTGTGTTACCACCATCATAATAGCCATTCCCCTCAACCATCTTTCATCACAATTCCCAGAAAACATTAAATACTTGGTTGTAGAGGGAAAGACACATTCCCTGGACTCTCGGGGCTCCCGTTCTGTGAGGGCCAGGGATGCCCTCAACCAACAAACACACAAAAGTGAACAATATGCCTGGGAAACATTGAAGGGGCAGCACTGAACAATGGTGTGTGTGTGTGTGTGTGTGTGTGTGTGTGTGTTTCAAAGTTATGTAAGTTGAGGCAATTTTCCTAGGACTTTTGTCCATTTCAGATAATTTGGGGCAGGAATGACCACAATCTACATGGTTCTCTTACCCAGTACTCTTCTAAGCCCATGTCTATATGTTTCCTCTTTCCTTCTTTTCCCTCTTTCCTCATCTCTTTCTTAAGAAGAAAAAGAAAGTCCTGTAGTAAAGCTGCGTGCAGCCATACTTTTATTTAGTGGAAGCAGAAACATAACCATCTTAGTTACTTGTGTTGTCCCTTCTCTCCTATCTTTTCTTCCTCTTTTCAGTATCATTTTCAGCCTCTTTGCCCCCTAACTTCTCAGTCAATCTGCTCTCCTTTCTTCCTTTCCTCACCCCTAAGAGTATCTCTTCCAGAGATTATAGCTGGAAAGAGAAAGAGAGAGAGTGACAGAGAGAGATAGAGAAAGAAGGGAAGGGAAGGGAAGAGAAGAGAAGAGGTAATAAGACAAGGGTAGCTGAGGGCTTTATAGAAGGGTAAGTATTACTCTGGTTCTTAGCATATAGCTTACAGCTTTTCTGGCTTCCCTTCACTTTCAAAGAAACTAATAGCAATTGGTACCATAAAATGAATACTTACTATGTACAAGTGCTTTTGATACATTATTTTATTTCATTCTTACAATAACTCCAAGCAGGCATCATTGCTCTCATTTTACAGATGAGAAAATGAGGTTCCTCAAGGTTAATCAAACAGAGCCAAACAACTAGTTGGGGTTTAAATCCTGGCTCTGCTATCTACTATGTAAGTGAACTTGGACATGTTGCTTTCCCCTCTGTGAACTGTTTGTACAATTTCTCTATTCTAGAAAGTTACATAGCCTGTATTCCACTTGCCAAGAGCCTGTACTTTACTCATCTGTTAAACTCTTAGGTACCCTTTGCTAATTGGAGAGAACCAATCCAGATACACCCCAAGACCCTCCTTCTCTTCCCATGGAGTTCATGAACTTAGCCAAAACTCTTCAGAACATTTGATTGGTGGGCATTTCAAGCCACACATTTTTTGCACAATTAAACAAATGAAAAAAACATACTTACCTGGTGTTAGCCATGCCAGGTGCAGAGGATATAGTGGTGAACAAGAAGACATGATCCCTGTTCACATGGAACTTTCATTCTAATGGTGAAGGCAGACATTAATTACATTATCACAAAAATATATGCAAAATTGCAACTGTGGTAAGTACTGCAATGGAACCAACAAATGGATGAGATCATGGTAGTATGAATGAAGGAAGCGGGGAAAACTCCTGTAGAGAAGTGTTGATGGAAGCAGTATCTGAAAAAAGATGGGGAGTTAATTCTCAAGAATAGAGAAAGAACTTACTTGGTAAGGAAATTGTTTACACCTGTAGCAGGAAGGAGTGTTGCAAATATGAAGAACTGAAGGCAGGTGAGTGTGGCCAGAGTGCAAGGAATGAGCAGTGCAAGGAATGACCAAGGAATAGTTAACATGTAGGCAAGTGGACATTGTTTTTGAACATACAGGCATAGGTAGAACATTCCATTGTACTATATAAGTATAGCACATCAAAGATTTTCAAGGGCATTAATGAATTCAACTATTCTATTGTGTTGTTGCCATAAGCACATCCATAACATCAGTTCACATTATCTAATTTATCATTTAAAGTACATGGTAGCTGTACACATTTTCAGTTCCTTGGGTCATGTCTACTTTGTGGGATAAATGGGTTGGCCATAGGAAGTTTCCAAAGAGTTAAGGGGGATTAGGGTATAGTATACCAAAAAGGAGGTGGAAGCACTGGCTAGGTATCTTTATCCCATTGGCTCTTCATTATTTATTGATCCCCCTTTCTGTTTTCCAACCTCGTACTACCTTGAGTGGTGAAGTTTCCAGGAAGAGTAGCTTGAATTGGCCAAGGTAGTGACCTAGAAGTGCAAGGAGCAGGAAGACCCAGGGAATGGGGCAAGCCTGTTCTTATAGAGCACTGAAAAGGAGTTAAAATCTGAGCATGCAAAGCCCAAGGGGTGAATAATGCAGAGACACAAATAGAAGAGAGTTCCAAAAAGGTCTGGATCCAGGTATGCAAAAGAACAGAGCAGGAAGTGAAGAGGAAGGGTAGGAGTGAAGTGAGAAGGTTTAAGGCAATGCCTCAAATGAGGCTCTGAGGTCTGTGATTCATTTTCTTTGGCCACCTGCCACACAGTGTGTGGGTAAGTTGGCCCAGTATAATGGCATGGGGCCAGGACTTCCCCTAGTTTGCCCAGTGAGAAGTTATGACTTGCTCAGGAGCATTATTGAGGTGGAAGACTGGTTCTCACCAGTAGTCTGCTAATTCATAGCCTTCTTCTTGCACCAGCTCCTGCAACTGGCCGCTTATGAACTGAGACTTTCAGCACCTCCTCTTCCCACAGTGCTCAGTTGTCATAAAAGGGCATGGGCCCATAGGGAGGGAGATGGGTAAGCTGGGCTTGACCCAGAGTGCTGAAAGCCACCTGCTTACTATGTGGGCACGGTTAGTAGAAAAGAGAAGTTGAATGTGTTCACTATTTCTTGAACTGTAAATAGGTCCAACAAGTTTTTCAAGCACTTAGCAGGGTGGATATAATGTAAACTGGGAATGAATAGTGTTCAGTAGTTAAAAGTGTGGGATTTAATGGCATACAGACCTGAATTCAAACCTCAGCTCTGCCATGTGATGACTGTGTAATCCTAGGTGAGTCACTGAACCTTTTTGTGGCTCAGTTTCCACAGTTGGAGAATAAGAATAAAAACACCTAAGACTGTTGAACAGCTTAAGTGAGGCTATGCATGTAAACTATTTAGCATTGTGCTTGGCACATAATGAATGTTTAATAAGTAGTAATGATTATTTTTTAAAGAGTAGTTCAGAGTTCATAGTCTCTTATGGTTCGCCTCCCCTTCCAAATTTTCTGGAAAACAACCTGAGGGTTTTGAAGGGTCAGGGGTGGGAAGTTGGGGGAACAGGTGGTGGGTAATGGGGAGGGCACGTTTTGCATGGAGCACTGGGTGTTGTGCAAAAACAATGAATACTGTTACGCTAAAAAAATAAATAAAATGGGAAAAAAAATAACACACCAAGGAGACACAAAATAAAGAGTAGTTCATTTGAGAGAAAGAAACAGAGAGGTAAAGAGAGGGAGAGAGAGAAAGGGAGAGGGAGAGAACATGAGCAGGGTGAAGGGCAGAGGGAGAAGAAGAGTGTGGAGTCTGACATGAGGCTCAGTCTCAGGACTCAGAGATAATGACCTGAGCAGAAACCAAGAGTCAATAGTGGTAGTAATGCTTATTTTATTGGGAGGAAAGCAGGATCTGCTCTCTGATTTTGCTCCCCAAGTACTTAGAATCTATGGAGGTTAGGATGGTGCTTAGTAATGTAGAAAAGTGGCAAGGATGGAAATGGTCATTGCTATGGTTGAGTTAAAGGTGTAGGAAGATGTAGATGTAGGAAGTTCCAGAATGGGAACTCTATGGTAGTAAACTGGGAAAATCAGTCATACTGCTGCATAGTATGTGCTAACAGAGGTTTAGTCTGATGACCTTTGGTAGTGGCCCAAGGCTGCCTTATTGGGAGTTAGGTCTGGGGGTTGGCTGATTAAGGAATAGCTAAAACAGCTAGAGATAGGCAGGACAGAAGACGAATGTTAACCTTTGCCTAGGAAGCACTGAGATGGTCAAGTGTGCAAGAGCTGTGTAAAGACAGATACAGCCTGTAGAGCCAATGTTAGAAGGCAAACACCCGTAAAGACCAGTTTAGAGTGAATGAAGAGCTAGAGCAGAAACAAAGTGAGTGGGTTCAAGACAATTGCCATAAAAGGGCCCTGAGGGCTGGTATTTGGCTTTATTGGCTGCCAGCTAAATAGTGTGTGGGTAGGTTAACTTGAATTGTTTGGTATAGGCTGGGGCAGACAGTAATAATAATCCTCCTAGGTAGATATAATTTCTATTTTATAGGGGAGGAAACTGAGAATTAAAGAGTCCAGCAATTTGTCTTATGTCACACAGCTCGTCACTGGCAAAGATGGGAAGGTGGGAATGATCTCTAAACGGACAGTTGAGGTAAAATGAAAAGTAAAGCAAAGTTTCTTTATGGAGGGTGTTGTGAGGGCAGGAGCCATAAGTACAAGAGAACGTTGGCAGTTGTTATTCTCTCGGAGACTGTGTTGATTAGAATTGCCACATCATAAGGGATGCAGTATGATTTTGTGGTTAAGGAGTACTTCTGGAGAGAGACTGCTTGGTTTCAGAACCTAGCTCTGATACTAGTTAGCTGTATGACCTGGAGCTAAAATTACTTAACCTCTCAATCCCACAGTTTTTTCATTTGTAAAATGAGTAAATAATATTATTCACTTTTTAGGGTTGTTATGTAATTTAATTAGCTAATATAACTTAAAGCACTTAGAAAGTTCATAAAAAGAACTATTTAAAACTTAACTATTAATATTAATAATAGGGTTGTTGCAAGGACTTAGATAATGCATAGAAAATACTTAGCACATTGCCTGCATGTAGTAAGTGCTCCGTAGATGAATTATTATTATTACTACAAATATTCAAAAACACTCAAGTGTGTGTAAGAATTGGCCTCAGAAGGACTGAAGTAGCCTCATAAAACGCATGGTGGAGAATAGCTTTATGCCAGAAATTTGAGAGGTTCCTGCTTCTCTCTTTGCATATACCCTTCTCTCTGATACACTATTATTGTTGTTGTTGTTGTTGAGAGGTGGAGGGAAAGGGGCAGAGAGAGAGGAGGAAAAAGAATATTTAGGAGGGTCCCTGCCCAGTGCAGAGCCTGATGCTGGGCTTGATCTCACCACCCTGAGATCATGACCTGAGCCGAAATCAAATCTGATGCTTAACCAACTGAGCTACCCAGGTGCTCCCCTCTGATACACCTTTTTAATCACAAAGAAATAAACTGTCTCAGGAGGTGGAGTGCTCACATCATTGCTGATATTGAGGTTTCATAGGTTGGCTAACTGTTAATTAGGGTTGCTGAACAGGGAATTAACAGATAATAATAACTAACATTGACATAGGTACTTTTACTATCCCTCTTTTACAGATAAGAAAACTGAGACAAGAGCAGTCAAGCTCTTTGCCCAAGATTACATAGTCACTAAGTGGCAATGGTCCCTTCTAAACCCCTGACGTCCTCCTGTGAGACACAGCATATTCAGTACTAACACTGTACTATGAATAAGATTATTGGCTCCCCTTTTGTTTTGGCCAGGATTAAGGGGAATGGTGGTTAGTTCTGGATTAGAGGACTTAAAATAGGAAAATACATAGAAACCCCGTAAGTCTGGTGAGACCTCTAACACAGATTTGGTCATCTCATAATTTTATTTGGGGCAGCCTTCAGCCTTGAATCTAACCTCATGAGATTAGCACTGCCTACCTTCTCTCTCCCAGGAGTCCTTAGGGGACCTCAGGATCAGAGCAGGCCCAGAATTGATGATTGAAGACCCAAGTTCCCATGTGAAGTTGTTCTATCAGATCTGCAAGAAAGTAACTTGGATTTTGCTTGCTGTAATGGGCTCTATTTCAGCCATCAGTTTGATCTCCTGCCAGAACTGGGTTCACAGATGATGGGGAGGAGAAGAATGGGATACCTGGCATGTAGGACAGCTCAGAGACAGAAGCAAGCAAGTTATATTTACTCACTCAGAAAATAGTATTATTTGGCCAGATCAATGAGTTCAAATTAGACAGTACCAAGAACTGAAGAAAGTTCAGGAAGGATGTTAGCCCACAGCTGACATCACACTCACTGGTGAAAACCTAAAAGCTTTCTTTCTCTAAGAATGTCCACTCCTGCTACTTTTATTAAATATAGTATTGGAAGTCCTAACCAGAGCAATTAGTCAGGAAAAAGAAATAAAAGGTATCTGAATTGGAAAGGAAGAAGTAAAACTGTCACTACTTGCAGATGACATGATACTGTGTATAGAAAACCCGATAGATCCCATTAAAAAATTGTCAGAATAAGCAAAACCATATAATAATTGACTCTCTCTGCTTGACTTATTTCATTCAGCATAATCTCTTCCAGTCCATTCCATGTTGATACAAAAGTTGGGTATTCATCCTTTCTCATGGAGGTATAATACTCCATAGTATATATGGACCATATCTTATCCATTTTTCCGTGGAAGGGCATCTTGGTTCTTTCCAAAGTTTGGTAACTGTGGCCATTGCTGCTATGAACATTGGGGTACAGATGGCTCTTCTTTTCACTACATCTGTATCTTTGGGGTAAATACCCAGTAGTGCAATTGCAGGGTCATAGGGAAACTATTTTTAATTTCTGAAAGAATCTCCACACTGTTTTCCAAAGTGCTGCACTAACTTGCATTCCCACCAACAGTGTAAGAGGGTTCCCCTTTCTCCACATCCACTCTAACACATGCTGTTTCCTGTCTTGCTAATTTTGGCCATTCTAACTGGTGTAAGATGATATCTCAATGTGGTTTTAATTTGAGTCTCCCTGATGGCTAATGGTAATGAACATTTTTTCATGTGTCTGTTAGCCATTTGTATGTTATTATATGGTTTCGCTTATTTGTGGAGCATAAGGAATAACACAGAGGATATGGGGAGATGGAGAGGAGAAGAGTTGGGGGAAAGTGGGGGGAGAGATGAACCATGAGAGACTGTGGACTCTGAAAAACTGAGTGTTTGGGAGGGGAAGGATGTGGGGGGTTGGGTGAGCCTGGTGGTGGGTAATATGGAGGGCACACATTGAATGGAGCACTGGGTGTGGTGCATAAACAATGAATTCGGAACAATGAAAAGAAATATATATAAAAAAAGAATGTCATCTACCATAAAAAAATCAGAATAAGCAAATTCACTAAAGTTGCAAGAGAAAAATCAATGCACAAAAATTTATTGCATTTCTTTACACTAATAACAAACTATCAGAAAGAGAATTTAAGAAAACATTCACATTTATGATCACCTCAAAGAGTCAAATATGTAAGAATAAATTTAACCAAGGAGGTGAAAGACTTGCGTATTAAAAATAGTAAGACATTAATGAAAGAAATTAATGAAGACACAAATGAAAAGATGTACACGTGGATTGGAAAAACTAATATTGTTAAAATGTCCACACTACCCAAAGCAGTATACAGATTCAATGAAATCCCTATCAAAATTCCAATGACATTTCTCACCGAAATAGAATAATCTTAAAATTTGCATGGAACCGCAAAAGACCCTGAATAGCCAAAATAGCCATGAGAAAGAATGAAGCAGAATGATCTCTGACTTCAAACTGTATTACAATGCTATAGTACTTAAAACAGTACAGTATTGACAATAGATCAATAGAACAAATCGAGAGCCCAGAAATAAACTCACACATAAGTGCTTAATTAATTCAGGGCAAAGGAGCCTAGAATATACAATGGGAAAAAAGCAGTCTTTTCAATAATGGTGTTGGAAAAATTGGACAGCCACATGCAAAAGAATGAAACTGGACCACTCTCTTACACCACACACAAAAACCAACTCAAAATGGGTTAAAAACTTGAATGTAAGACCTGACACCATAGAACTCCTAGAAGAAAACAGGTGGTAAGCCCTTAACATAAGCCTTAGTGATAATTTTTTAAATCTAATACCAAAAGAAAAATAAATAAATACATGTATCAAACTTAATAGCTTCTGTACAGCAAAGGAAATAAACAACAAAATGAAAATGCAACCTACTGAATAGGAGAAAATAATTGCAAATCATCTATCTGATAAGGGGCTAATATCCAAAAATATATAAAAACTCATACAACTCAATGCAAACAACGAATTCAATTGAAAAATGTGCAGAAGATCTAAATAGACACTTTTCCAAAGAAAATATATATTAATCATCAGTGAAATGCAAACCCAAACCACCATTAGATATCACCTCACACCTATTAGAATGGCTACTATCAAATAGACAAGACTTAATAAATGTTGGTGAGGATGTGGAGAAAAGGGAACCCTTACACACTGTTGGTGAGAATATAAATTGTTATAACCACTATAGAAGATAGTATGGAGTTTCCTCAAAAACTTAAAAATAAAATGTTTTGATGCTGTGGTAGATAGGTCCGAATACACACACACACACACACACACACACACACATGCAAATACCATATGGTATGTCTTATATGTGGAATCTTAGAACAAAATAAAAACAACACCCCAAGCAAGTTCATAGATACTGAGAATAGATTTGTGGTTTTAAGAGGTGAGGGATTGTGGGGGGTGAGATAACATGTAAACTTTTTTTTAGTATAAATAAATTGAATAAAAATGAAAAATACATACATACTTAGTGTTTGTCCTTTGTTCTTGGCAAAAAGCTTCAAAAACCCTTGGAATTTTCAGTGATAGGAGTGTCTTTGATATGCTAATGAGGTGCTTCCCTGGTGAGGTGGCTGAGATAGTTTCAAGATGGGAGGGTGGTTGTCAGGAAAGCCAGCTTTGTGATTAGAGAGGTGGGACTTTCAGATTTAACCACTGACCTTCAGGCTGTGAAGGGGGCCTGAGATTGAGTCCTGAAGCCCCACGTAAAAACTCTGGAACTCAACGTGTGTTGGAGAGGATGTGGAGAAAGGGGAACCCTCTTACACTGTTGGTGGGAATGCAAGTTAGTGCAGCCACTTTGGAGAACAGTGTGGAGATTCCTCAAGAAATTAAGAATAGAGCTTCCCTATGACCCTGCAATTGCACTGCTGGGTATTTACCCCAAAGATACAGATGTAGTGAAAAGAAGGGCCATCTGTACCCCAATGTTTATTGCAGCAATGGCCACGGTCACCAAACTGTGGAAAGAACCAAGATGCCCTTCAACGGATGAATGGATAAGGAAGATGTGGTACATATACACAATGGAGTATTATGCCTCCATCAGAAAGGATGAATACCCAACTTTTTTAGCAACATGGACGGGACTGGAAGAGATTATGCTGAGCGAAATAAGTCAAGCAGAGAGAGTCAAGTATCATATGGTCTCACTTATTTGTGGAGCATAACAAAGAACACGGAGGACATGGGGAGATGGAGAGGAGAGGGAGTTGAGGGAAACTGGAGGGGGAGATGAACCATGAGAGACTGTGGACTCTGAAAAACAACCAAAGAGTTTTGAAGGGGGGGGTGGGGGGGGTGGGAGGTTGAGGAACCAGGTGGTGGGTAATAGGGAGGGCACGTACTGCCTGGAGCACTGGGTGTGGTGCAAAAACAATGAACACTGTTATGCTGAAAATAAACAAATAAACAAATAAAAAAAACTCTGGAACTATGAGTTTCAGAGACTTTCTGGGTAGGAGAAAACGTTAATGTGCTAGGAGGTTGGCATGCCCAGATTCCACAAGGAGAACCTATGGAAGTTCTGTGCCATCTAGCTGCCTAAATAAGACCTTGTCCCACATATTTGCTCATTTGACTAGTTCATTTTTATCCTTTATAATAAAATAGTAGTCATAAGGTTAGCACTTTTTAGCAAATTATTGAACTTGAAAGAGGGTTGTGAGAACTCCCAAATTTATAGTCAGCTAGGTGTTAGTAGCTTGGGGATATCTCACATTTGCTACTGACATTTAAAGTGGAGACAGTCTTGTGGGGGTCTTTGATAACTCCAGGTCGTGTCAGGTTTGAAGTGTAAGACATCCAATTGGTGTCAGAAAATTGTTGTAAGCACAGTAAGGGACATTTCAAAACATGTGAATTTTTGAGCTCCCTCACAAAACTGTATGGAGACTTGGTTAGGTGGTATTGGACGCAAGTGGTGAAGGGAAATATACGCAATTCATAAAGGACCCAGGTGTGAGTTCCAGTGTATTGATCTTCTTTCAAGCCCAGTTTCAGCTGCATCTTATGGTAGGCAGAATAACGGACTCCCAAATATACTTTTTTTTGTCCTAATCCCAGAATTTATGAGTATGTTACTTTATATGGCAAAGGGGAATTAAGGTAGCAGATGGAATTATGGTTGGCCTAAAAAAAGGGAGAATATCCTAGATTATCCAAGGTGGACCCAATATAGCTTTAAGGGTCCATAAATGTGGAAGAAGTAGGCATATAAATCAGGGTTGGAGTGACATAATGTGAGAATGACTCACCTGGTCATTGCTGCCTTTGAAGATAAGAAAGAAGACCATACCCTACAGAAATGCAGGTGATCTCTTGGAGCTGAAAAAGGAACACAGCTCTCCCATCTCTGATTTTATTCCTGTGAGCCTCATTTCAGGAATCTGACCTCCAGAATAGTAAGATAATAACTTTGTGTTGTTTTAAGTAACGAAATTTGCAGTGATTTTTTACAACAATCATAGAAAACTCTCTATAGACTTAGAGCCTTTTCCTTGTTCACTCTTACTCACACTGGCCTATATTTTCTCTGCACATAATAAATTCAACTCAATTTATTATCTCATCATTCATGAAGCATTTTGTTAATGTGTTTGTCTTCCTAGCTAAATAGTGAACTCTTGGAAAGTGGAAATCATGTACTGATGGCAGGTGTTAATTTTACTATTCTCATGTAATAATAATAAAGATAATAATAGTTATAAGAACAAGAACAATAGAAACAGCAACCTGAGCTAAGCACTGATTTTTATGAGCATTGTACCCATATTAATAGCTGATTTAATCCTCACAGCAATTCTGTGAGGTGTGTACCATTATCATTTCAATTATATGGAATTGGAAGCTAAGACATGAACAAGTTAAATAAATTGTGTAAGATTACACAGGTAGCCAATGGCAGAAAGGTTTTAAATCCAGACATTGTGGCTGTAGAACAATGCAATTAACCTCTACACTACATTAACGTCAAGTTTAAACAAATATATGTGGAAAAGAGCCTTCTTTTAGCTCTTATATAAAAAAACCTCAGGTATTAGAAAGTTCTTAGCCTTATATATCCAACCAAGATGGAATAGCAGGGTCCAGACATACGACCACCTAACTCAAACAAATAGAAAAACAGAAATAAAATGAAACAACAGTTTCAGGATATTGGACATCAGGAAGTGAAGTGTAGTAATTCCTGAGAAACAACAAAGGTGGTTAGCAAGAAGATTTCCTGATCAAGTGATTACACCTTGAAAGTGCTACCAGGTTGTAGCTTGGGGAGTGCAACCATCGGTCTTCCTGAATGGAGAAGATAGAGTTGAGAGTCCAGGGAGACCAAGGTATCTAGAGTCTGCAGGACAGAATACCACAGAGGGGAGAGATGCACAAAGAGAGAACTCCAGAGATTTGTGAAAAGTTCCTCTCTAGTACGCAACAGAGTACTTATTAGCACATGCATGTGAGGAAACTACTAGATGCTAATAGAAAAACCCATTAAAAAAGATGAGGAGAAACAGTACTCAGCACTTACACAAGGCTAGGGATAAGCTTATTTCTACCAGCCAGATTGAAAACCTTATAATTTGTGATGCATTCTTTAGAGTTTCTAGAAGTCATCTTTCCTCAGTAATGGAGAATAATTAGGCCTACACTAAACACTGACTGCTCTGGCCCAGCCTAACAAATCTTTTTATTTTTTTAACCTAAAAACTTTTATTTTATTTTATGTTATTTTGTTTTATTTTAATTTTTATTATTCTGTTCTGTTAGCCAACATATAGTACATCAGTAGTTTTTATGTAGTGTTCAATGATTCACTAGCAGCCTAACAAATCTTAAAAACAAGACATGAAAGATCAAAGTATTGTCAAGTAACTTAACTGCATCTCAGAACAAAGGTCAAGAATGTTTATTGATATACAAAAATATTGAGGAAGAATGACATCAGTAAAATGGCAGAATATGTGTTTTAGGTCTTCCTCCCGAAGGAGAACAATTCTGACAATCACCCATGACAAGAATGCCTTTGTGGAAGTCCAGGAGACCAACAGAGAGGTTCCAACACACTGTTGTAGCAAGGAAAATCTGAGTTTGGACATACTGTAGAACACAACAGGAACAGTTTTACTTCACCCACCTCACCCTTGCCCCAGGGTGGCACATCTAGGTGCCAAGAGAGATCTTTTTGGTCTATCATTTTTTCTGTGGGGAAAGTGAGAGTGTAAGCGAGCAGCCAGTTTCTCCAGATGTGTGGGATGCTGCCAAAGAGATTTACTCCTATCTTGCACCATCCAGAATACTGAGGTATGATGCACAACTGGGGGGCAGGGAGGGGATTGGAAGAATAGCAACCAGGGCCTTCAGAGGCTTTCAAAGAAATACAAATGTTACTAACTGCTTCATGAGCTCCATGGGGGAAGCCTACCTAAGAGGCAGTGGGGAATACCTTACCTATGGATCCCCCATCTGGCCCAGTAATCCCCAATGCTCCATATATCTCACCCACACACATTCCCACCCTATGGTCCACTCCTGGTGCACATGAGGGTGGCAAGTATGAGCCTTTACAGATGGCTAGTGAGCATACATGAAAAGCCAGCCCAACTTTGTGGGATTGAGATAAAGCACACAAATGAGCATTCAGCACTGCCCTTGGGAAAAAAAAATAACAGGCTATCAGAACCTAATCTGGCTTTGCAGGATTTAGAGAAGGCATAAAATCTTAAGATTCTCCCTCCTCTCCAGAAGGGACAAGAAGTGTGGAGCAGGTGTAACCATAGAAAATGTCTGAGAAAGCCTCAGAAGCCCTAGCAGGGTAGTGGAAGGCATTTCTCTCTTAAAGCTACCTTCTAATCAGTTAAAAACTGGGGTCAATTCTACTTCAATTGCAAATACAAGACACAAGAATCCAAGAAGAATGAAAATCAAGGAAATATACTACGAAAGGAACATAATGTTCTAGAAACTTATCTTCCAAAAATAGAGATCTATATTTGTCCAATAAAAAATTCAAATGTTTTTTTAAAAGATTTTATTTATTTATTTGGCAGACAGAGACCACAAGTAGGCAGAGAAGCAGGCAGAGAGAGAGAGAAGGAAGCAGGCTCCCCACTGAGCAGAAAGCCCAATGTGGGGCTCGATCCCAGGTCCCGGGGATCATGACCTGAGCCGAAGGCAGAGGATTTAACCACTGAGCCACCCAGGCGCCCCTCAAATGTTTTTGAATGCAATCAAAGTTAGGTTGTTACTCAGTTAAAATAGACTGTTATATGGAATATTACTCAGTCATCAGAAAGGATGAATACTTATGACTTACACTGACATGAATGGAACTGGAGGGTATTATGCTAAGTGAAATAAGTCAATCAGAGAAAGACAATTATCATATGGTTTTATTCATATGTGGAATATAAGGAATAGCACAGAGGATCATAGGGAAAGGGAGGGAAAACTAAATGAGAGTCAATTAGAGAGGGAGACAAACCGTGAGAGACTCTTGACTCAGAAACAAACTAAGGGCTGTGGAAAGGGAGGTGGGTGGAGGCTTGAGGTAAGTGGATGATGGGCATTAAGGAGGGCACGTGATGTGATGAGCACTGGGTGTTATACACAACTAATGAATCATTGAACATTATGTCAAAAAGTAATGATGTATTGGGGCATCTGGGTGGCTCTCTCTCACACACTCTTTCTCATTTCTGCACTCTCTCTCAAATAAATAAATAAAATCTTAAAAAAAGCTAATAATGTGTTTTATGCTGGTTAATTGACTTTATTTTTTTAAAGATTTTATTTATTTATTTGTGAGAAAGAGAGAGATTGAGAGTGTGAGCACAATCAGGGAGAGCAGCAGGCAGAGGGAGAAGCAGGCTCCCTGATGAGCAAGGAGCCTGATACAAGACTTGATCCCAGGGTCCTGGGATCTTGACCTGAGCTGAAGGGAGACACTTAACTGACTAAGCCACACAGGCATCCTGGTTAGTTGAATTTAAATTAAAAAAAATGGACTCTTACCACTATAAGCTATTTTATGTGAGCCTTATGGTAATCATAAAGCAAAAACCATCATTGATACACAAAAGATAAAGAGAAGGCAATCAAAACATACCAGTGCACAAAATCATCTATTCACAAAGGAAGACAGCAATAGAGGAAGAAAGGAACAATTAAAATACAAAACAGAAAACAATAAAATGGTATTAGTAAGTTCTTACATAATCAAAAATTACTTTAAATGAAAATAGATTAAATTCTCCAATCAAAAGGCATAGAGTGGTTGAAAAAAATAAGAACCAAATATCTTCTGCCTATAGGAGACTTACCTCAGCTTTGAGGATACATATAGGTTCAAAGTGAAGGGGTGAAAAAAGATACTCCATGCAAATGGAAACCAAAAGAGAGCAGGGATAGCTATATTTCTGTCAGACAAAATAGACAAAGTCAAAAACTATAAAAAGAGTCAAAAAGGTTATTATATAATGATAAATCAAGTCATTAAGAATACATAACAATTATAAATATGTAAGTGCCAAACATTGGAGCACATAAATATATTAAACAAATATTGTGATATTCAAAGGGAGAACTGAAAAGTAACACCATAATAGTAAGGGACTTCTATACTATATTTTCAACAAGATTTAGATTACTGAGACAGAAAAATCCATAAAGCAACATTGGACTTGAACTATACTGCAGATCAAATCGATCTAACAAACATATAAAGAACCTTTCATCTAACAGCAACAGAATACATATTCTTCTCAAGTGCATAGAGAACATCCTCCAGAATAGATCGTGTGTTAGATTACAAAACAAGTCTTTACAAATTTAAGAAGACTGAAATCATACCAAGTACCTTTTCCAACCATCCTGGTATAAAACTATAAATCAACAACAGAAGGAAAATTGGAAACTTCACAAATATGTACACACTCTTGAACAACTAATGGGTAAAAGAAGAAATCAAAAGGGAAATTTAAAAAGTCTGGAAAAAAATAAAAATGGAAACACAATATACAAAAACTTAATGGGATAAAACAAAAAGTCTGAGAGGGAATTTTATAGTGAAAAATGCTTATGCTAAGAAAAAAGAAAAATCTCAAAAAAATTCTAACTGTATACTTCCAGGAAATAGAAAAGAAAAAAAAATCACCTAAAACCAAGGTTAGTATGAAAAAAAAAATACCAAAGATTGGAACAGAAATAAATGAAATCGGGACTAGAAAAACAATAGAAAAGATCAAAACTAAGAGCTGTTTTTTTTTAAAGAAATGGATAAACCTTAATCTAGAATAAGAAAAACAGAGATTAAGTAAATAAAATCAGAGATGAAAGAGGATACATTATAGCTGATATCACAGAAATACAAAGGATAACAAGAGATTACTACAAACAAAACATCCTTTATACATCTAACCAACTGGATGACTTAGAAGAAATGGTTATGTCCTAGAGATGCACTACCTACCAAGATAGACTCATGAAGAAAGAAAATCTGAAAATCAATAATGGTTCAAGAGATGGAATCAGTAATCATAAACCTCCTCCAAAATAAATTCCAGAATCTGACAAATTTACTCATGAATTCTAACATTAAAAAAGATAATAAATACCAATCCTTCTCAAATTCTTCCAAAAACTGAAGAGGAAGGAATACTTCCAAACTTATTTTGCAATGTTAGCATTACCCTAATACCAAAGCCAGACAAAGACACTAAACAAAAAGAAAATTACAGGCCAAGATAGCTTATGAATATAGATGCAAAGTCCTCAATGAAATACTACCAAACCAAATTCAACAGCACCTTGAAAGTATCAAGTGGGATTTATCCCTGGGAGATAAAGATGGTTCAACATACACAAACCAATAAATATGATACACTACATTAACAGAATGAAGGACAAATATCATATAATCATCTCCGTAGATGCAGAAAACACCTCAGACAAAATTCAACATTCTTTTATGCAAAAAATCCCACAAAATTTGGTATAGAATGTACTTTAACTTGATAAAGGCTATGTATGAGAAGCCCAGAGTTATCATAGTCAACAGTGAAAAACTGAAACCTTAACTACTAATATTAAGAATAAGGCAAGGATGCCCACTCTCCCGACATTTATTCTAGCACAGTACTGAAAATACTACTACCCAGATTAAGTAAGCAAGAAAGGGGAGCTAAATGTATCCAAATCAGAAGAGAAGTAAAATTATCTTTGTGTGAAGATTACATGGTCTAATATATATAGAAAACCCTGGAGACTCCACAAACAACAACAACAACAAAACCGCTTAGAATAAAAAAACTCAGTAAAATTGCAGGATACAAATCAATGTTGAAAAATCAGCATTTCTAGGGGCGCCTGGGTGGCTCAGTGGGTTAAATCCTCTGCCTTCGGCTCAGGTAATGATCTCACCGTCCTGGGATCGAGACCCACATCCGGCTCTCTGCTCAGCAGGGAGCCTGCTTCCCTTCCTCTCTCTCTCTCTGCCTGCCTCTCTGCCTACTTGTGATCTCTGTCAAATAAATAAAATCTTAAAAAAGAAAAGAAAAGAAAAATCAGCATTTCTATACACTTAAAATGAACTATCAGAAAGAGAAATAAGAAAATGATTTCAGGGCGCCTGGGTGGCTCAGTGGGTTAAGCCGCTGCCTTCAGCTCAGGTCATGATCTCAGGGTCCTGGGATCGAGTCCCGCCATCGGGCTCTCTGCTTAGCAGCGAGCCTGCTTCCCTCTCTCTCTCTCTGCCTGCCTCTCTGTCTACTTGTGATCTCTCTCTGTCAAATAAATAAATAAAATCTTTAAAAAAATGATTTCATTTGCAATAGTACCTAAAACAATAAAATACCTAAGAATAAATTTAACCAAGGAGATGAAAGACCTTTACACCAAAAACTATAAGGCATCAGTGAAAGCAATTGAGAAAGAAACAATGGAAAGATACTCTGTGTTCATGGATTGGAAGAGCTAACAATATTAAAATATCGACACTACCCAAAGTGATGTACAGCTTCAAGGTAGTCTCTATCAAAATTCTATTGGCGTTTTTCACAGAAACAGAAAAAAGGAACCCTAAAATGTCTATGGAACTATGGAAGACCCTGAATGCCCAATACAGTCTTGAGAAGGAAGAACAAAGTTGGAGGCATCACACTTCCTCATCTTCAAAATTTATTACAAAGCTAGAGTAATCAAAACAGGCATAAAAACAGTTATATAGACCAATGGAACAGAACAGAGAGCTCAGATATAAACCCACACATATATAGTGCACTAGTCCTCGCCAAGGGTGCCAAGAACACTCAACATCGGAAGCATAGTCTCTTCAATAAATGTTGTTGGGAAACTGGAGATCCACATGCAAAACAGTGGAACAAGACTCTTATCTTACACCACCCACAAAAATGAACTTAAACTGGGTTAAAGAATTCACTGTTAAGACTTGAAATTATAAAACTTCTACCTATTTGCAAGAAGCTATTTGCAAACCATATTACTCTTAAGGGGTTAATCTCCAAAACACGTAAAGAACTTATAAAACTCAATAGAAAAATAATAATAATAACCATCCAATTTAAAAAGGGGTTAAGAGCTTAGACATTTCTCCAGAGAAGACATACAAATGGCCAACAGTACATGAAAAGGTATTCAACATCACTAATAATCGGAAAAATGCAAATCAAAAGCACAACGAGATATTACCTCATGTCTGTTAAGATGGCTTTTATCAATAAGATAACAAATAACTGGGGTTGGTAAAGATATTTTAAAAAGGAAGCCTTCATACACTGTTGGTGGGAATGTAAATCAGTATAGCCATAATGGAAAATGGTATGGAGGTTATTTTTTTGTGAATGATTTTTACAGTTGGTTTTTCATATAAGGCCTTTATTATGTTGAGGTATGTTCCCTCTAAACACATTTTGTTGAGAGTTTTTACCATGAATGCATCCTGTACTTTGTCAAATGCTTTATCTGCATCTATTGAAATGATCATATGGTTTTTATCCTTTCTCTTACTGATGAGCTGTATCATGTTGATGGATTTGTCACTATTGAACCACCCTTGCAATCCAGGAATAAATCCAGCTTGATCATGGTGAATTATTTTTTAATGTATTGTTGGAACTGGTTTGCTAATATTTTGTTAAGGATTTTTGGATCTGTGTTCACCAGAGATATTGGACTCTAGTTCTCTTTTGTGTGTGTGTGTGCAGTGTCGTTACCTGGCTTTGGAATCAGGGTAATGCTGGCCCCATAGAATGAATTTGGACATTTTCCTTCCTTTTCTACTTTTTTAAATAGTTTTTTATAGTTTTTATAGATATTAAGTTTTCTTTAAATGTTTGGTAGAATTTGCCTATGAAGCCATCTGATCCCGAACTTTTGTTTTTTTGAGGGAGTTTTTTCATTACTGATTCAATTTCTTTGTTGGTGATTGGTCTGCTCAAATTATCTATTTCTTCCTGTTTTAGTTTTGGCAGTTTTTATGTTTCTAGGAATTTATCGATGCAGTTTTTCATGATATTCTCTTATGTTTGTTTTTCTCCATTGTTATTTGTTATTTTTCTTCTTTCATTTGTGATTTTATTTATTTGGTTTCTTTCTCTTTTTTTTTTGATAAGTCTGGATAGAGGTTTATCAATTTCATTGATTTTATTCAAAGAATCAGCCCCTGGTTTGATTGATCTGTTCTATTGTTTTTTCAATTTCTATTTCATTTATTTCTGCTCTAATCTTTATTATTTCCTTCTGCTGGTTTTAGGTTTTCTATGCTGTTTTTACTCAAGCCTCTGTAGGTGTAAGATTAGCTTGCTTATTTGAAAAATTTCTTGCTTTTTGAATAGGCCTGTATTGCTATAAATTTTCCTCTTAGAACTGCTTTTTTTGCATCCCAAAAGTTTTGGGCCATTGTGTTTTCATGTAAGTTTTATATCTTCTTTTATTTCCTGGTTGACCTATTCATTGTTTAGTAGCATGTTATTTAATTTCCATGAATTTGTGGTCATTCCAGATTTTTTCTGGAATGGCTGATGTCTAGTTTCATAGTGCTATGGTCTAAAACAACTTTTAAAAAGAAGAACAGGGATACCTGGGTGGCTCAGTTGATTTTGGCTTAAGGTCATGATCTCAGGGTTGTGAGACTTAGCTTCATGTGGGTTTCTGTATTCAGTGGGGAGTGTGCTTGTCCCTCTTCCTCTTGCTTCTGCTCCTGCTCTACTTCTCTCAAATAAATAAATAAAATCTTTAAAAAATATAAAAAGAAGAACAATGTTGGGAGACTAACATTACCTGATTTCAAAAATTATTATAAAGCTACCATAATCAAGATAGCATGGTATTGTCATAAAGATGGACAATAAATTACTGTAACAGAATAGGGGATTCAAAAATAGACACACACATATTTTGACAACTGATTTTTGACAAAGATGCAAAAGTAATTTGCTGAAGAAAGGAGACAATTGGATATCCAAATGCAAAAAATATGAACTTTGACCTATATCTTGCATAATATGCAAAAGTCAACTCAAAATTAATGACAGACCTAAATGTAAAATCATATTTTTTAAGATGTCAACACAGAATAAAATTATTGTGTCCTCGGGTTATGGAAATATATCTTATATATGACACCAAAAGCTATCCATGAATGAACAAATTGATAAAGTAGACTTCATCAAAATTAAAAGTAAAAATTTCTGTGAAAGACACTGTTAAGACAATGAAAAGATAAGCCACCAACTAGGAGAAAATCTGTGATTATTATACCTGATAAAGGACTTGTATTCAGAATATATAAAGAACTCTCATGACCTAAAAAACAAGAAAATGAACAACTCAGTTTAAAAAACAGGTAAAAGTCTGAACACATATCTCACCAAAGATACACAATAGCAAATAAGTGCATGAAGAGATAAAGGTGTTCATCTTAATTAGTCATTAGGGAAATCCAGATGGAAATCATAATGTGATACCACTACACAATATTAGGATGGTTGAATTTTTTTAAATATAGCAAGTGTTGGAGACTATGTGGTAGAACTGGAATTCTCCCATTTTCCTCACGGAAATGTTAAATGCTTCAACTAGTTTGGAAGACAATTTGGCAGTTTCTTAAAAAGCTAAGTGTACACCTACTTTATGATCTAGTCATTCTTTTCCTGACTGTTTACCTGTGAGAAATTAAAGTCTATGTCTGTGCAAAGATTTGTAAATGAATGTTTATAGTAACATTATTGGTAATAGCCAGAAAAACAGAAATCGCCTCAGGGTCCATCAATAGGTAAATTAAAAAAACAAATTTAGTGTATCTATACACTGGAGTACTACATAGCAATAAAAATGAATGAAGTAAAAAAAAAGTAAAATAAAAATGAATGAAGTATATAGATACACACCACAACATATTCGAATCTCAAAATAATTATGCTTCAGGAAACCTAGCCAGGAATAGTATATGCTCTATGAGTTGATTTACATAAAATTCCAGAAAAGGTAAACTAATCTGTAGTGACAGAAAACAGTTTAATGGTTGTCTGTGGGAGGAGGAGCATGAAAGAGGGATTACAGAGGAGCAAAAGCAGACCTTGGAGGATGAGGGATATGTTCAACATCTTCATTGTCATGATGCTTTCATTGAGATTATATATTATATATGCACATAATATATACATATAATATATATATTCATATACTTTAAATATGTGCAGTCTATTGCATGTCAATTATTTTTTATTATGTTTACTTAGCCACTATATAGTACATCATTAGTTTTTGAGGTAGTATTCAATGGTTCATTAGTTGTATATAATACCCAGTGCTCATCACAACACGTGCCTTCCTTAATACTCATCACCCTGTATGTCACTTATATCTGAATAAATCTATTTAAAAGATAAAAAAAGAACAAAAGAAAATAGTTAAATCGATGCTATAACTAGAATTGTACAACCTTCATAGTCCAATTCAAACACTTCCATACAGCTCAAGCGTTAGTTAGCAGGCAGTATTTTTAAGGTCTCAAATTTCTGCTACTCTTTCCTTCTGGAAAAATATAACAAATCAAGATTATGACCCAACTGTGTTTTCCAGGGCTAGACAGAACCTTAAACACTTCCCCTATCTCCAATCCCCCAACCCAGTTCCATAGTTTTTCTTTGTCTACAAATATTTACTGAACATCTACCATTTGTTAGACACTGCACTAGGCAGGAGTGGGGGTGGGGGTGTCAGATCAAAGTGAATAAGACATAGTGCCAGAGCTTAAAAACTTCAGTGGTAAACAACACAAAATGATATCCAACATCTAAGTGTGAAATTAGCGATGTTTGTTCTCTAAGCTCCAGTGGCCTTCTGCTTTCTTCCTCATTCTCCTTATTAAAGCAAAGATTGATCAAAACCTCTCTGATTCTTGCCTGAGCTCACAGCTTTTATCAGAACCCTGGCCTGAAAACATGAAGATCCTGTCGATCCAGAGTCCATTGAGAACTCCACCTGGGTTTTCACCTCTCCACTTATCTGGCTTCTAGTCCCATAAACAGAGCTACCACCTCTCCCTCCACATGCCTCCCTTGCCCTGGCTTTGAACTAACTCCCAACACCAATCTGGCTGAACATGTTGGCCCAAAATTTGTGCTGCTAGGAGTCCCTTGGATTTGTAGGGCTGGCCCTTCAGAATGAGGGACAAGGAGAAGCTGACTATTCAGACAGTAGTCAGGGAGGGAAGTCCAGGGTTATGAGAGAGTATGAGGGAATAAGAAATGCCAGATGACGTAGCCCAAAGGCGAGGGAAAAATAAAGAAAAACTAAGCATTTCACTTGGCTATATATTAAAATTTAAGGAATTAGTCACTTAAATTGACTTCCTAATATATGCTTCCCAATGAACATAAAACACAGTTATTTCTATGTAGACAATTCAATATGTATTAAATAACTCAGTTATAAGTTGTATTTGACCACAACAGCAAACTCTGTTCATAAATACTCAGGTTCTATAGTAGGTGCTTCTGTAGGACTACTTTATGATGCATATTTCTTTAGGACACGAGGAAGTGGCATTACACCCTAGTGATGTTGAAGAAAGAAAGAAATATGTCATTTTTTTAAGGTTAAGAGACTGAAAAGTTGTGGTAAGCCCAGAATGTCTTTTCTTGGATGTATTCATTTAACAACTGTCTTTCGATACCATACAAAATGAGTTTGGAGACACAGCAAAGTGTATCTGCTTAACGTGCTTTGTACTTTGAAGGCCCTTCACCTTCCTATGATCAGTTTCTCCATCTCTTCTCAACATATGTACACCTTTCTAAATTGCTAAATCACCAGTTATCTCCACTTCTATCTTGTGTTACAGCCTAACTTCAAAGCACACACAGTTGATCTGTGTGGTATCCCTAGGAGAAGGGTGGCCACCAAGGCATAAGTGTATCTAGTAAAGAGAAAATCTATTTTCTCCAAAGCTATTCCTGTCTCCTAAGCTTTAGAGGATGTAGATTACTCTCTATTCCTGTTTCTTCTGGAAAATGGGGTATCTGAAGAATGCTTGACATTTGGAGAGCTATCTCTCTACTGAAAAGGGGAGGGAAAAGTTACTATTATGTTTGGAGTGGAGTTTCCACAAAGCTGTGCATTCTAGAAAACAAAAGCATGTATAAAGCCATTGTATCCTGGGTTCTAGCAGAAAGCCAACTCTTGATGCCCTCTGCTGTGTGCATCCTAACTTGTAGGTGTTAAGGTGAAGTGTACTTTCAGTGGAAACTAGGCTGCATTGAACATTTGAGCCATTTATTTGCTCCTTTTAAAAAACTTGGTCTTGATATCTAGTAATGAGATTGAAGCAGTGATCAAAAACCTCCCAAAAAACAAGAGCCCAGAACCTGACAGATTCCCTGGGGAATACTACCAAACTTTCAAAGAAGAAATAACACCAATTCTCCTGAAGCTGTTCCAAAAAATTGAAGCAGAAGGAAAACTTCCAGACTCTTTTTATGAAGCCAGCATTACCCTGATCCCCAAACCAGGAAAAGACCCTACCAAAAAGGAGAATTTCAGACCAATATCACTGATGAATATGGATGCTAAGATTCTCAACAAGATCCTAGCAAACAGGATCCAGCAGCACATTAAAAAGATTATCCACCATGACCAGGTGGGATTCATCCCCGGGTTGCAAGGCTGGTTCAACATTCACAAATCAATCAATGTGATAGAACAAATCAATAAGAGAAGAGAGAAGAACCACATGGTCCTCTCAATAGATGCAGAAAAAACATTTGACAAAATCCAGCACCCGTTCCTGATGAAAATGCTTCAAAGTATAGGGATAGAGGGAACATTCCTGAACTTCATAAAATCTATCTATGAAAGACCCACAGCAAATATCATCCTCAATGGGAAAAAGCTTGCAGCCTTCCCGTTGAGATCAGGAACACGACAAGGATGCCCACTCTCACCACTCTTGTTCAACATAGTATTAGAAGTCCTAGCAATGGCAATCAGACAACAAAGAGAAAGAAAAGGTATCCAAATTGGCAAGGAAGAAGTCAAACTCTCTCTCTTCACAGATGACATGATTCTTTATATGGAAAACCCCAAAGACTCCACCCCCAAACTACTAGAACTCATACAGCAATTCAGTAATGTGGCAGGATACAAAGTCAATGTACAGAAATCAGTGGCTTTCTTATACACTAACAATGAAAATACAGAAAGGGAAATTAGAGAATCGATTCCATTTACTATAGCACCAAGAACCATAAGATACCTGGGAATAAACCTAACCAAAGAGGTAAAGGACCTGTACTCGAGGAACTACAGAACACTCATGAAAGAAATTGAAGAAGACACAAAAAGATGGAAGACTCTTCCATGCTCTTGGATTGGAAGAATAAACATTGTTAAAATGTCTATACTGCCTAGAGCAATCTATACTTTTAATGCCATTCCTATCAAAATTCCACCAGTATTTTTCAAAGAGCTGGAGCAAATAATCCTAAAATTTGAATGGAATCAGAAGAGACCCCGAATTGCTAAGGAAATGTTGAAAAACAAAAACAAAACTGGCGGCATCACGTTATCCAATTTCAAGCTTTACTACAAAGCTGTGATCACCAAGACAGCGTGGTACTGGCATAAAAACAGACACATAGACCAGTGGAATAGAGTGGAGAGCCCAGATATGGACCCTCAACTCTATGGTGAAATAATCTTCGACAAAACAGAAAAAAATATTCAATGGAAAAAAGACAGTCTCTTCAATAAATGGTGCTGGGAAAACTGGACAGCGATATGTAGAAGAATGAAACTCGACCATTCTCTTACACCATACACAAAGATAAACTCGAAATGGATAAAAGACCTCAACGTGAGACAGGTATCTATCAGAATCCTAGAGGAGAACATAGGCAGTAACCTCTTCGATATCAGCCACAGCAACTTCTTTCAAGATATGTCTCCAAAGGCCAAGGAAACAAAAGCAAAAATGAACTTTTGGGACTTCATCAAGATCAAAAGTTTCTGCACAGCAAAGGAAACCATCAACAAAACAAAAAGGCAACCCACGGAATGGGAGAAGATATTTGCAAATGACAGTACAATCTATAGATCTATAAAGATATATAGATCTATAAAGAACTTCTCAAACTCAACACACACAAAACAGAGAATCATATCAAAAAATGGGCAGAAGATATGAACAGACACTTCTCAAATGAAGACATACAAATGGCTATCAGACACATGAAAAAAATGTTCATCATCACTAGCCATCAGGGAGATTCAAATTAAAACAACATTGAGATACCACCTGACACCAGTTAGAATGGCCAAAATTAGCAAGACAGGAAACAACGTGTGCTGGAGAGGATGTGGAGAAAGGGGAACCCTCTTACACTGTTGGTGGGAATGCAAGTTGGTGCAGCCACTTTGGAGAACAGTGTGGAGATTCCTCAAGAAATTAAGAATAGAGCTTCCCTATGACCCTGCAATTGCCCTGCTGGGTATTTACCCCAAAGATACAGATGTAGTGAAAAGAAGGGCCATCTGTACCCCAATGTTTATTGCAGCAATGGCCACGGTCGCCAAACTGTGGAAAGAACCAAGATGCCCTTCAATGGATGAATGGATAAGGAAGATGTGGTCCATATACACAATGGAGTATTATGCCTCCATCAGAAAGGATGAATACCCAACTTTTGTAGCAACATGGACGGGACTGGAAGAAATTATGCTGAGCGAAATAAGTCAAGCAGAGAGAGTCAAGTATCATATGGTCTCACTTATTTGTGGAGCATAACAAATAACATGGAGGACATGGGGAGATGGAGAGGAGAGGGAGTTGAGGGAAACTGGAAGGGGAGATGAACCATGAGAGACTATGGACTCTGAAAAACAACCAGAGGCTTTTGAAGGGGTGGGGGGGGTGGGAGGTTGAGGAACCAGGTGGTGGGTAATAGGGAGGGCACGTACTGCATGGAGCACTGGGTGTGATGCCAAAACAATGAACACTGTTATGCTGTAAATAAACAAATAAACGAATAAAAAAAAAAAAAAAACTGGTCTTCCCCCCTCCCCGCTACATTACATTATGTAAGTTTACTTAGGAAAAATTATTCTGGGCCTTTAAAAGGATGTACTAAAAAGGAGGAAATACCACTATTTTTCACACTGTGCTTTGCCAAGTTGTAACATTTTCTAGAGTTGACAGGACCCATGAGTCCCATCTCTGGACTTTGCATACTCTCTATATGTAAAGTTGTTCAAAGAAGAAGCATCACATTTTACTTTGGGAGACCCATTCTATTATTTTCCAAAGTTCAGTGCAGTACGGAGGGTTGGGATGAACATTGGCTTAGGGATAAAAATCTCTGAGCCTCACTTTTCTCATCTGTAAATCAAGAGGGTGAAACTTCATCTCTAAATTTACATTCAATAAAGTTTCTTCCATTTCTGACATTTGATGATTTTTAAATTCATTTATAGACTCACTTAATTATTAAATATTTACTGAGCATGTAACATGTGTTAGACATTGCATTGGCAGGGGTAGGATGGGGGTGTCGGGTACAACAGTGAAAAAGACATGGTCCCAGCTCTTAAAAAGTTCTAGTGGATTTTTTCATGTCACTTTAAAGGCCCTGAACCTTTTCTTTAGGGGGATGAGGAGTCATTGATGAGTTTATTGTGTGGGGGGCGGTGGATGGGTAGATGGGTTTTTTCACTTTGAGAAAACCAAACCATCCAGTAGAAACCACTGAAGAGACTGTTGCAGTGGTTCCTGACAGAGGTGAGAAGGGCTTGAACTAAAGAGGATAGAAAGGAAGAGACCCATTCGATAGCTAGTCCGCAATGTAAAATTAGTAAAATTTGAGGGCCTTTAAAACACATAGCCTTGTTACCACTATAAAGCATGCAGAATGGTATAAGGATCTGCCTTTGCTTTCATGGCTTGAGGAGATAGTTTTATGCTCCCTTGGAAACTCAAGCAAAACAAAAATTTCACTGTGGAATGACAAAGCTAGGAGAGATAATTTGTAAAAGAAGGTGTTTGAAGCCAGTTGTGATGATTAGTTCTCCTTTCAAAGTAGATGCAAAGTACTGTAGGATGTCAGGGCTGGAATGAAATCTGCATCAATTAGAGTGGTAAAGTAAGATTTCATAAAGGAAGAGGTTGGCAGATGTACAGTAGTGGAAGAAATACATGAAGGCAATAAGATATAGGTTGTTCGGAGTGCCGAAAGATTTGTGTGTGTGTGTGTGTGTGTGTGTGTGTGTGTGTGTGTGTGTGTGTAAAAGCATGTGGTTCGGTTGGAAAGTAGGATGAGATAGATGGTTAAACTGTTATTACAGATAAGGTTAGATTAGATAAATGGGAGTCAGATCTGGAAAGGGGCCACAAGTCATGCTAGATAGTTACGACTTTATTCTTAATGTAGTGGGAAGCTGCTGAAAATTTTTGAGCAAGAAGAGACAATCTGATATGGGATTTAGGAAATGAATTTGATGGCAATGTGGAAGATGGATTGAAGAGAGTAAAGACTGTGGAGATCAATTAGAAGATCGTTGTAGTATATTATGTCTGATTATTCTGCATTGTTGCTTTCCCTCCTCACACACAGGTACACACACACACCAACTACTTCTCTATTCCCTCGGACACTGAAAAAGCAGGGCCTTTTCTCTCTGGGCCCTAGGTCCAATTTCAGCAGTCTTAGGTTGAAATCACCTCTCTTGATCTTGGCACACAGAAAAGGTTTCTTTTGGTGCTGGTTCAAATCTCTTCCCCAGCACCACCAAGTTGAACTTCCCATTGTGAAAGGCAAACAGCTCAGAGTGAAATATACATTTGCCTGGCATGAAATTCTTCTCTCAACCAAATGCATTTCCTGAAATGTCCAAGATTTTCCTTTAACAGTCACACAAAATATCTATCTGTAACTTCAGGTACACTATGTCTAGCGGACAGAACAGGCCCGCAGTGACTTCTGGAGAGAAGGTAGTCATAACAGGCATCTAAGAACTGGGGTGGCATTCACAGAGCTGGTTCAATTAGCTCAGAATGGAGAAAATAACCTTCCTCCGGGCAACATCTCTTTGATTTCCTAGAATGTGAGAGCTAATGGGCTTATTAGAGAGCATTCGCTTACAGATGAGTTGACTGAGACCCAAAGAGAATAAGTAGATTTTCTTAGATTACCCTGCTAATTAATGACAGAACTGGGACTAGATGCAGTTCTGGACTAGATCTTAAACTCCAGATCAGCCTTCTTTTCATTATATTCAGCACTCAAGGAGATGTTGTTCTGATTCTTGTTGCTGTACCCTAGAGAAAAATTTGCTCTCATGCAGCCAATTTTCAGGAAATTGAGAATTTAAAGATAAGGAAGATTAAGAGACTTATACGAGTGATTAATCAACTACTCCGAATTTCAAAAGAAAGTAATAAAAGGTAACACCTTGAAGATTACAGAGTTCCCCGGAGCATAATACCAATGACAATAAAATATTTTAAAATATTTCTGAATTTGTAGAACACAATTTTATGTCCCTAATATTTGTTGTTAATGGTCATTCAACAATTTGAATATTTCTTTTAATTAAACTTTTTAAGAAAAGATTTTATTTATTTATTTGACAGAGAGAGACACAGTGAGAGAGGGAACACAAGCAGGGGTAGTGGGAGAGAGAGAAGCAGGCTTCCCACTGAGCAAGGATCCCAATGTGGGGCTGGATCCCAGGACCCAGGGATTATGACCTGAGCCAAAGGCAGTTGCTTTACCAACTGAGCCACCCAGGCACCCTTAATTAAACTTTTTATTTTGAGATAATTGTAGATTGTCATGGAGCTATAAGAAACAATACAGAAAGATCTAAAAACACTTTTTACAGTTTTCTGTAATGGTAACATTTTGAAAAACTGTAGGACAATATTGCAGGATATTGACATTGATGCAGATAAGATATAGAGTATTTCTGTCACCACAAGGATTCCTTATGTTGTCCTTTTATTGGCATACCTACTTTCTTCCTGCCACTTCCTCACATCCAGCTTCCATAGCTCCAGACAGCCACTAATTTACTTTTCATTTATATACTTTTGTCATTTCCAGAATATGTAAATTGAATCTTACAGCATGTAACACTTTGGAATTGACCTTTTTTCACTAGGCATAGTTCTCTGGATGTTCATCCAAGTTATTTCATGTACCAATAGTCTGTTTCTTCTTATGGCTAAATAATATTCTGGGTCTGGATATACCACAGATTGTTTATTCATTCACCCCATTGAAAGACATATGGGTTATTGCTAATTTTTGGCTATTACAAATAAAGCTGCTATGAACATTTGTGTACAGTATTTGAGTGAATACAAGCTTTCATTTTTCTGACATAGAAGCCCAAGGATGTGATTACTGGATCACATATTAGTTGCATGTTTAGTTTTTTGAGAATCTGCCAAACCATTTTCTAAGTGGCTGTATCACTTTATATTTCCCCTAGCAATGCACAAGTGGTCCAGTTTCTCTGCATCCTTACCAACATTTGGTATTGTGACTATTTTCTACTCTAGACATTATTATAGGTTTGTAGTGATATCTTCCTGTGGTTCCAATATGCATGATCCTAATGGATAATGATGTTGTGAATATCTTTTCACATGCTTGCATTCTGTATATTCTCTTCAGTGGGATGTTTTGTCAACTTTTTTTTTTTTTGCCAGTTTTATAATTGGGTTATTTTACTGTTGACCTTAGAAAATTCGTTATATATTCTGGTTATGAGTACTTTGTTTTATATTTGATTTGCAATCATATTCTTCCCTTAGTGGTTTGTCCTTTCATCTACTTTACAGGGTCTTTATTTTTCTTAAAAGTTTTTATTTAAATTCTAGTTAATTAACATACAGTGTTACATTAGTTTCAGATGTATAATATAGTATTCAACACTTCCATGCATCACCTGGTGCTCATCACAACAATTACACTTCTTCATCCCCATCACCTATTTCCCCCATCTGCCCACCCAGCTCTCCTCTGGTAACCACCAGCTTGCTCTCCATAGTTAAGAGTCTGTTTCTTTGTTTGCCACTTTCTCTC
Source organism: Meles meles (assembly GCF_922984935.1). Lineage (NCBI taxonomy): Eukaryota > Metazoa > Chordata > Mammalia > Carnivora > Mustelidae > Meles > Meles meles. The sequence goes on along the minus strand of NC_060087.1, from coordinate 91,316,591 downwards.
TTTCTCTTTTAAACCACAGGATCTTCCTCAAAGCAAAATATTTTTACTTTGGTAAGGCTCAATGTATCAATTTTTCCTTTTCTGAATTGTGCTTTTGGTGTCAATTCTACAAACTCTTTGCCAAGCCTTAGATCCTGAAGGTTTTCTTCTATGTGTTTTTCTAAAAGTTTTATAGTTTTATAGTGTACATTTAAGTCCATGAAACACTGAGGTAATTTTTTGTATATGGCGTAAGACAGGTCAGGATTCTTCTTTTTTTTTTCCCATGGATGTCCTCTTACTCCAGTACCGTGTGTTTAAAAAAAAAATCCTTCCTGGGGAGGCAAACCATAAGAGACTATGGACTCTGAAAAACAACCTGAGGGTTTTGAAGGGTTAGGGGTGGGAGGTTGGGGGAACAGGTGGTGGGTAATGGGGAGGGCACGTTTTGCATGGAGCACTGGGTGTTGTGCAAAAACAATGAATACTGTTACACTGAAAAAATAAATAAAATGGAAAAAAAAATCCTTCCTCCATTGTATTGTTTTTGCATTTTTGTTAATAATCACTTGGGCATATATGTGTGGGTAGATTTCTGGGTTCTCAGGTTTAATTCATCATTCTGTGTGCATATCACTCTTTCAGTATCACAATCTTGATTACTCTAGCTATATACTATCTTGAAATTAGGTAGAATGATTCCTCCCAATTTAGTCTTATTTTTCAAAATTGCCTTAGCTATTCCAGTTCTATTGCTTTTCCAAATAAAATTTAGAATAATGTTTATAGCTATAAAAAATCTTGCTAGGATTTAGGAGGAATTATGTTAAATTTGTACATAAATATGGGAGGGAAATGACATCTGTTGAATTTTTTAATCCATGAACACAATGTCTTTCCATTTGTTTAGGTCTTTTATCAGCTTTTTATAGTTTTCAGCATACAAGTTCTATACATATTTTGTTAGAATTACACCTAAATATTTCATTTTTAAGCAATATAAATGGTAATGTATTTTTAATTTTGGTGACATCATGCTAATTACTAGTATATAGAAACTCTATAATTGATTTTAGTATGTTTGTCTTGTTCTTGTTTTGTTTTATTTTTAATTTTTATTTTATTTGTTGTGTTATGTTAGTCACTATACAGTACATCATTAGTTTTTGATGTAGTGTTCCATGATTCACTGTTTGTGTATAACACCCAGTGGTCCATGTAATCCATGCCCTCCTTAATACCTATCATCAGGCTCACCCATCCTTCTACCCCCTTCCCTTCAAAAACCCTCTGTTTTCCAGAGTCCATAGTCTCTCATGGTTCATCTCCCACTCCGATTTCTTCACCTTCATTTTTCCCTTCTCTTAATGTCCTCCGTGCTATTCCTTATCTTCCATAAATGAGTGAAACCATATGATAATTGACTTTCTCTGATTTATTTCATTTAGCATAATCTCCTCCAGTCCCATCCATGTTGATGCAAAAGCTAGGTATTCACCTTTCTGATGGCTAATATTCCATTTGTATATATGGACCACATTTTCTTTATTCATTCATCTGTTGAAGGGCATCTTGACACTTTCCACATTTTGGCTATTGTGGACATTGCTGCTATGAACAATGGGGTGTATATGGCCCTTCTCTTCACTACATCTGTACCTTTGGGGTAAATACCCAATAGTGAAATTGTTGGGTCATAGAGTAGCTCTATTTTTAATTTTTTGAGGAATCTCCACACTGTTTTCCAAAGTGGCTGCACCAATTTGCATTCCCACCCTTTCTCCACAACTTCTCCAACATTTGTTGTTTCTTGCCTTGTTGATTTTTGCCATTCTAACTGGTGTAAGTTCGTATCTCAGTGTGGTTTTGATTTGAGTTTCCCTGGTGGATAATGATGCTGAACAATTTTTATGTGTCTTTTAGCCATTTGTATGTCTTTTTTGGAGAAGTATCTGCTCTTCTGCCCATTTTTTTTGACTTGGTTATCTGTTTTTTGGGTGCTGGGTTTGAGAAGTTCTTTATAGATCTTGGATACCAGCCCTTTGTCTGTAGTGTCATTTGCAAATATCTTCTTCCATTCTCTGGGTTGCCTCTTTGTTTTGTTGACTGTTTCCTTTGCTGTGCAGAAGCTTTTTATCTTGATGAAGTCCCAAAAGTTCAGTTTTGCTCTTTCTTCCCTTGCCTTTGGAGATGTGTCATGTAAGAAGTTGCTGTGGCCGATTCAAAGAGATTACTGCCTATGTACTCCTCTAGGATTTTGATGGATTTCTGTCTCACATTGAGGACTTTCATCCATTGAGAATTTATTTTTGTGTATGGTGTAAGAGAATGGCCCAGTTTCATTCTTCTGTATATAGAGTATGTTTGTTTTGTACCCAGTGATCTTGCTGAACTTACTTATTGTTCTAGGAGGTTTTGGGTAGATTTCTTAGGAATTTCTGTGTATATAATCATATCATTTTCAAAAGGGAAGTTTTATTTATTCCAGTCTGTATCCTTTTTATATACCACTTTTGCTTTATTGCACTGTTTTTGAACTTCCAGCATTATGTTTAATAAAAGTTATAAGAATGGGAGGGAGACAAACCATAAATGACTCTTAATCTCACAAAACAAACTGGAGGTTACTGGGGGGAGGTGGGATTGAGAGAGGGGGAGGGGGTTATGGACATTGGGGAGGGTACGTGCTATCATGAGTGCTGTGAAGTGTGTAAACCTGGCGATTCACAGACCTGTACCCCTGGGGATAAAAATACATTATATGTTTATTAAAAAAAAAAATTTGGAAGGGGAGGCGAACCATAAGAGACTATGGACTCTGAAAAACAACCTGAGGGTTTTGAAGGGTCAGGGGTGGGAGGTTGGGGGAACAGGTGGTGGGTAATGGGCAGGCACGTTTTGCATGGAGCACTGGGTGTCGTGCAAAAAGAATGAATACTGTTACGCTGAAAAAATAAATAAAATGGAAAAAAAATTTTTAAAAAAAGATATTTAATTTGAAAAAAAAAAAAAAAAAGAATGGGCATCCTTGCCTTGATTTTAGGAAGAAAGCAGTCATTCTTTCACCATTCAGTATAAGTTAGCTCTAGGTTTTTAAAGATGCCTTATGTTGATGAAATTTCCTTCCATTCCTATTTTTCTGATAGATATCATGAATGGATGGTGAATCTAGTCAAATTCCTTTTGCATAGATTGATATGATCATGTGATTTTTCTTCTTTAGCCTGTTAATACGGTTTTTTAAAATTAATTAATTTATTTATTTTTATTTTTTTATTATTATTTTTAATTTGTTTATTTTCAGCATAACAGTGTTCATTGTTTTTGCACCACACCCAGTGCTCTATGCAGTACATGCCCTCCCTATTACCCACCACCTGGTTCCTCAACATCTCACACCCCCGCCCCTTCAAAACCCTTTGGTTGTTTTTCAGAGTCCATAGTCTCTCATGGTTCAACTCCCCTTCCAGTTTCCCTCAACTCCCTCTCCTCTCCATCTCCCCATGTCCTCCGTGTTCTTTGTTATGCTCCACAAATAAGTGAGACCATATGATACTTGACTCTCTCTGCTTGACTTCTTTTGCTCAGCATAATTTCTTCCAGTCCCATCCATGTTGCTACAAAAGTTGGGTATTCATCCTTTCTGATGAAGGCATAATACTCCATTGTGTATATGGACCACATCTTCCTTATCCATTCATCCGTTGAAGGGCATCTTGGTTCTTTCCACAGTTTGGCGACTGTGGCCATTGCTGCAATAAACATTGGGGTACAGATGGCTCTTCTTTTCACTACATCTGTATCTTTGGGGTAAATACCCAGTAGTGCAATTGCAGGGTCATAGGGAAGCTCTATTTTTAATTTCTTGAGGAATCTCCACACAGTTCTCCAAAGTGGCTGCACTAACTTGCATTCCCACCAACAGTGTAAGAGGGTTCCCCTTTCTCCACACCTTCTCCAACACATGTTGTTTCCTGTCTTGCTAATTTTGGCCATTCTAACTGGTGTCAGGTGGTATCTCAATGTAGTTTTAATTTGAATCTCCCTGATGTGATGATGTGATGATGATGATGATGATGATGATGAACATTTTTTCATGAGTCTGACAGCCATTTGTATGTCTTCATTGGAGAAGTGTCTATTCATATCTTCTGCCCATTTTTTGATATGATTATCTGTTTTGTGTGTGTTGAGTTTGAGGAGTTCTTTATAGATCCTGGATGTCAACCTTTTGTGTATACTGTCATTTGCAAATATCTTCTCCCATTCCGTGGGTTGCCTTTTTGTTTTGTTGACAGTTTCCTTTGCTGTGCAGAAGCTTTTGATCTTGATGAAGTCCCAAAAGTTCATTTTTGCTTTTGTTTCCTTGGCCTTTGGAGACATATCTTTTTTTTTATTTTATTTTAGTTATTTTTTCAGCGTAACAGTATTCATTCTTTTTGCACAACACCCAGTGCTCCATGCAAAACGTGCCCTCCCCATTACCCACCACCTGTTCCCCCAACCTCCCACCTCTGACCCTTCAAAACCCTCAGGTTGCCCCAACCTCCCACCCCTGACCCTTCAAAACCCTCAGGTTGTTTTTCAGAGTCCATAGTCTCTTATGGTTCGCCTCCCCTCCCCAATGTCCATAGCCCGCTCCCCCTCTCCCAATCCCATCTCCCCCCAGCAACCCCCAGTTTGTTTTGTGAGATTAAGAGTCATTTATGGTTTGTCTCCCTCCCAATCCCATCTTGTTTCATTTATTCTTCTCCTATCCCCCTAACCCCCCATGTTGCTTCTCCATGTCCTCATATCAGGGAGATCATATGATAGTTGTCTTTCTCCGATTGACTTATTTCACTAAGCATGATACGCTCTAGTTCCATCCACGTCGTCGCAAAGGGCAAGATTTCATTTCTTTTGATGGCTGCATAGTATTCCATTGTGTATATATACCACATCTTCTTTATCCATTCATCTGTTGATGGACATCTAGGTTCTTTCCATAGTCTGGCTATTGTAGACATTGCTGCTATAAACATTCGGGTACACGTGCCCCTTCGGGTCACTATGTTTGTATCTTTAGGGTAAATACCCAGTAGTGCAATTGCTGGGTCATAGGGTAGTTCTATTTTCAACATTTTGAGGAACCTCCATGCTGTTTTCCAGAGTGGTTGGACCAGCTTGCATTCCCACCAACAGTGGAGGAGGGTTCCCCTTTCTCCACATCCTCGCCAGCATCTGTCATTTCCTGACTTGTTAATTTTAGCCATTCTGACTGGTGTGAGGTGATATCTCATTGTGGTTTTGATTTGTATTTCCCTGATGCCAAGTGACGTGGAGCACTTTTTCATGTGTCTGTTGGCCATGTGGATGTCTTCTTTGCAGAAATGTCTGTTCATGTCCTCTGCCCATTTCTTGATTGGATTGTTTGTTCTTTGGGTGTTGAGTTTGCTAAGTTCCTTATAGATTTTGGATACTAGCCCTATCTGATATGTCGTTTGCAAATATCTTCTCCCATTCTGTTTGTTGTCTTTTGGTTTTGTTAACTGTTTCCTTTGCTGTGCAAAAGCTTTTGATCTTGATGAAGTCCCAATAGTTCATTTTTTCCCTTGCTTCCCTTGCCTTTGCCATTGTTCCTAGGAAGATGTTGCTATAGCTGAGGTCGAAGAGGTTGCTGCCTGCATTCTCCTCAAGGATTTTGATGGATTCCTTTCTCACATTGAGGTCCTCCACTCCAAAACTGCTAGAACTTCTCCAGGAATTCAGTAAAGTGTCAGGATATAAAATCAATGCACAGAAATCAGTTGCATTTCTGTACACCAACAACAAGACTGAAGAAAGAGAAATTAAGGAGTCAATCCCATTTACAATTGTACCCAAAACTATAAGACACCTAGGAATAAACCTAACCAAAGAGGCTAAGAATCTATACACAGAAAATTATAAAGTACTCATGAAAGAAATTGAGAAAGACACAAAGAAATGTAAAAATGTTCCATGCTCCTGGATTGGAAGAATAAATATTGTGAAAATGTCCATGCTACCTAAAGCAATCTACATATTTAATGCAATCCCTATCAAAATACCATCCATTTTTTTCAAAGAAATGGAACAAATAATCCTCAAATTTATACGGAACCAGAAAAGACCTCGAATAGCCAAAGGAATATTGAAAAAGAAAGCCAAAGTTGGTGGCATCACAATTCCGGACTTCAAGCTCTATTACAAAGCTGTCATCATCAAGACAACATGGTACTGGCACAAAAACAGACACATAGATCAGTGGAACAGAATAGAGAGCCCAGAAATTGACCCTCAACTCTATGGTCAACTAATCTTCGACAAAGCAGAAAAGAATGTCCAATGGAAAAAAGACAGCCTCTTCAATAAATGGTGCTGGGAAAATTGGACAGCCACATGCAGAAAAATGAAATTGGACCACTTCCTTACACCACACATGAAAATAGACTCCAAATGGATGAAGGGCCAGTGACAAATTTATCCTACTATTCTTAAGACCACTAAGTGCACATCTCAGATGATCTTGCCTCCTTCACAGAGAAATTAAAAGCCACCTAGAAGTGCCCTAAACTAACCATTCTGTATCTATTTCCTTTCCTCTTGTCATATGGGAAGAACTGCCCTTATCTTTTCTAAGACAAATCATTCCAATCATGATTTGCCTCCGCAGAGTCATTACTCCATCAGTTAGCCCCCTCACCTTTTCTATGTCTTTAAGTTTTCTTTTTTGCACAGGATTTTCCCATTTGGGGAACAAACAACCTCAAATATTCTCTATCTTAAATAATTCACCTTCCTACAAGAGTGTCTCTTCCTCAAGGTATCACCATATTCTCTTAATTTTCTTCACAGCTAAGCATCTTGAAAAAAGCAGTTTGTACTCAAAGACTCTATGTCTTTGCCTCTGACTTATTACTCAGTCTGCAGCAATATGGTGTCTGCTTTTGTCTTGCTGAAACCACTCTCACTAGAGGCACTAATGAATAATTAAGCTAGATAAAATTACCTCTTTTCCTCAAGTAGGATAAACTACTGGCTCTCTAAACAATATTTAACACTGTTTATCACTCTCCCCTGGAAAGTCTCTCTTCTGGTTTCCACAATATTAGTCTCCTAGTTATTGGACATTTCTGACTTCTTCTCTTTCTCAATCTGATCTTTACATGTTGTTACTACCAATGGTTCCACCTTTGATTCTTTTATCATTTGAATCTAGACATATTCTCCTTCTGCCCTATCTACTTTTATGCTTTCAACCCTATCTGTGAATGATACCAAATTCTATCCATCTTACTTACTTCCAGCACTTCTCTGCCTGGATGTTCCACAGGAACTTCACTCTCAATATGTCCAAAACTATATCCCCTAAGGTTATGTTCCTGCTATTGATATCTCAGAATGATATCAATTCAATATTCTACCACTTACTCAAGTAAGTGGTAGAATAATAAGTACACTTACTCAAGCCAGAAACCTAGAAATGATTCTCTTCTTCTTCAACATCCTCATTCTCCCTTTTCCTATACTCCTCAAAATCCTTGCACCATATAATGTCAGTTCCAGTTGAAAATTTTATGAATTTGCATTTTTATTAACATATAATATGCTATCTGTTTCAGAGGTACAGGTCTGTGAATCATCAGTCTTACACAAGAATTTGCATTTTTTAAACCAATGTCCAAGTTGGTGTTCTTGTCCTATTTCACCTTGATTTCTCCAAAGCCTCACAAATTATTTCCTTGAATTTGATATCCCCTGTCTGCAAATCACTTTCCATCCAAACTGGTCTTTCAACAACACAAATTTGATCTTGTCAAGCACTCATTCCAGAAGCTTAGATTATTTTCCATTGTCCATAGAATAAGGTTCAAAATCTTTATCATAGTATATGAGGTCCTTCTTGATTGACCCAAACCTAATTTTATAACCTTATCTATAATCCAGCACTTTCCCTCCTCTCTCTATGCTCTAACCACATTGAAATATTACCATTTCCCAAACACCTCATAATCAAAAGTACTGTGCCCATTTGCTTATACTATTCCTTCAGTTTGACTATTAATGAACTCCATTTTAATAATTCTATTTCAGTCTTTATTCTACCTGTGCTTCATTTTGAAAATTTCTTTTCTCTCTTCAGGTTCACTATATTTTTCTATAGTACCTAATTTGCCCTTACTTCCATACAGAGATTTTTTTCAGACATTGTATTTTTCAGCTTTTTAATTTTCATGTTTCTATTTAATAATTCCATTTACTATCTCATTATTTTCATGGATACCTGTAAACCCTAAGCATATTTATAATAGCTGTTTTACATTTCTTGTCTATTTCCATCATCGCTGTCATTTATGGATCTATTTGTATAGAATGATTTTTCTCCTAGTTATAGATCACATTTTCTGACTACTTTGCATGTTTAATAATTTTTTATTGGAGAATAGAACTGTGACCATCATACTGTTGAGTACTGGATTTTCTTGTCTTCCTTTAAAAACAATTGAAATTTGGGGTGCCTGGGTGGCTCAGATAGTTAAGTGTCCAATTCTTGGTTTTGGCTCAGGGCATAATCTCATGGGTCATGAGATCGAGCCCTGTATTGAGCTTCATCCTCAGGGGGAAGTCTGCCTGAAGATTCTCTCCCTATGCCTCTCTCCCCATGCATGCATAAGCTCTCTCTGAAATAAATAAATTAACCTTTAAAAAATATAAAGACTGTTGAATTTTGTTTTGGAAGACACTTGACTTACTTGTATATCAGTTTGATCCTTTCAAGGCTTTTAAGTTTGTGAGATAGGTGTAAGATAGTCTTTACCCTTGGCTAATTTAGTCCTGCTAGAAAGGCATGATGTTATTGACTCTCTATTATTCCTGAGCACTGGGTGCTGAATAGTCTCTTTACTCAGGCAGGTAGGATCTTAAATGTCTCCAAATTCTATGTGAACTCTGAGAACAGTTTAACTCACAGATCCTTGATCATTTGATGCCCAGAATTACAGTGTTTTGCCTAATGCATGCAGGATTTATTATTTTAGCAAAACACTGCAGCAAACATCTGGGCAAATTTCTAGAGCTTTTTCCCCCCTCTCTGTAGTTTCCTCTTCCCCAGCTATCTCAGCCTTCTTGAATACTGATCTCTGTGTTCTCAACTTGGTAAAATCACTATGCTCTACTTGGATTCCTCTTCCCTGAAGCATTGTTTGGAAAGTGCCTCAAGGCAGAGAGCCAGGGTTCACTTCATTTGTTTCCCTCTCTCAGAAACTACAATACTGTACTTTCTGTTGCTCTGTGTCTGAAAACAAATGTTTCTTTCTCTTTCTCATTTCCACTTTTTAGGACTTGAGAAAAAAAAATGTCTCTTCAGTAGTTAAGACACCTGACTGTCTTAGCAACAAGGTCATATGATCATGCTGTTCAGTTCCCATCCTTTGAGTCCAAAAAGCAGTGTTGAGACATTAGTTCCATGCACCTTCAAAAATCCATTCTCCCAGATAAAAAAGATTCAAATTGGAGGGAATTAGTATTTCTGCTATTCCCATACTTCTGCCTTCTACTCTATGTTTGCAGCAGACTATATTGTGTATATTCATCTAGGGAAGCCAAAGGCTGAGAGAGAGAGTGTGTGTGTTATTTGTCCCACTTGTCTTTAATCAGTATTTTTTACAGATGAATAATCAAGATTTTATTTCTACTATCCTTACCAGATCCAAGTGATGGCCATAGATGGCCTATGGCTGGACATGTGTTGTTTCATCATACAAAATCATTTTAAAAAACCATGGGACAAGCCCAGGTGAAAAGATAAATGCCATGACGCAGACCATTTGAGTAGCAACAGCTCAGAGGGGTTCCGGCAAAGATCACAGAGCCTTTGGTGACCTATGCGTAGTATTGCTAATCAAGTCTAACTTACTTCCTGCTATATTGACATTGTGCTTTGTTGATAATGAGACTTCTCAAAGCCAAGGAGATTTAGAACAAGTTGTACTGGCAGGTGGCCATAGCACCGAGTGATCTTATTCCTGTGGAATTCAGAGAGTCCACAGACACATTAAGTCACTTCCCAGTAATATGACAAAAGTAAAAAAAAAAAAGTTTGAAAACGTCAGTCTTAAAATTAGATGAAGATTTTAAATTAGTATGCAAGAGAAACTTTTTTTGTTTTACAATGAAGATGTGATCTAGGAAATTTGGATGACAACTACCTACCCTCTCCATCTCTTGCTCCCAACGTTTTTCCTTCTCTCTTAACTCATCTATTCTTTACCCTATCCCCAGCTCATTTAAAGTCAGTCAGATGAGAGTTGTGGCATGTTTAGTTTTGAACTTACTGAACTTCCATCAAGTTGATGGATGACAGGGCCAGGAAACAGAATCATAGATGTTTTAGCTTGGGGGGCAGAATCCATACTCATCATCTATCTTGATTTGGCAGGTGAAGTAAGGGCCAAAAACAATTGAGATGATCCTGTCTCCCACTTAATACCCCATCTGCTGCTACTGGCTTCTTGCTAAGTTGCAGAACATGTTGTTTTAAAAAATAGCTCGAAACTAGACAAAAAATATGTACAAATACATAAAATGAACTAAATCCAAAGTCAAAACAAATCAACCAATCCCCTAAAAAGAATGAGAATATTAAAATGGACAAAAAATTCACTTTGTCTATTTAAATCAGGAGAACTCCTATTCTAGAAACAGCTCTGCATCACTTCAATAAGTGATAGACTTTATGTCCTCTGAGCCTTGACAACAAGAAACTGTGTCTTGTTGAATTTAGAAGGTTTTGTTAGAGTAATTGCTGGGCACCTATACATCACTGTTATAATTTGAGAGGCAAAGCAATGTCCCACTGCCAATCAATAAAATACTTACTCCGCACAGTACTAGACTTTCCCACAATTCCCCCACTTTCCTGGATTGTGGCCTCCATTTCCTTTTTTAAATTTTAATTCCACTCTAGTTAACAGTTTTTTATTAGTTTCAGATTGACAATATAGCTATTCAACAACTCCATATATTGCTCAGTGCTGATCAATATAACTGTACTCTTTATCTCCTTCACCCATTTCACTCATTCCCCACCCACATTCCCTCAGGTAACCTCTGTTTGTTGTCCATACTTAAGACTGTTTTTTTTGGTTTGTCTCTTTTTCTCCCTCCTTTGTTTATTTTGTTTCTTAAATTCCACATGAATGATATCATATGGTATTTGTCTTCCTCTGAATGACTTATTCAATTAATTATTAGATAGTAATTATACTATCTATATCCATCCATGTTGTTGCAAATGACAAGATTTCATTCTTTTTTCATTGAATAATATTTCATTGCAAATATATATCACATCTTCCTTATCTGTTCATCTATTTTAAAAGATATTTATTTATTTATTTATTTTTAAGTAGACTTCATGTGCAATGTGGGGCTTGAATTCATGAGCTTGACATCAAGAGTCACATGCTATACCAACTGAGCCAACCAGGCACACCATCCATTCATCTATTGATGGACATCTGAGCTGCTTCCATAACTTGGCTATTGTATATAGTGCTACAATAAGCATAGGGTGCATATTCCTTCAGATTAAGGTTTCTGTATTCCTTGGGTAAATAGCCAGAAGTGTGATTACTGATTCATAGGGTAGCTCTATTTTTAATTTTTTGAGGAACCTCCACACTGTCTGCCACAGTGCTGTACCAGTTTCATTCCCAAAGTGCCCAAGGATTCCTTTTTCCCCACATCCTTGCTAACACTTGTTGTTTCTTTAGTTTTTTTTTTTTTAATTTTTTTTATTTGTTTATTTACAGCATAACAGTGTTCATTGTTTTGGCATCACACCCAGTGCTCCATGTTTTTTTTAACGATTCTGACAGGTGTGAGGTGATATCTCATTGTGGTTCTGATCTTCACTTCCCTGATGATAAGGGATGCTGAGCATTTTTCCATGTGTCTGTTGGTCATCTATACGTCTTCTTTTTTTTTAAGATTTTATTTATTTATTTGACAGACAGAGATCACAGGTAGGCAGAGAGGCAGGCAGAGAGAGGAAGGGAAACAGGCTCCCTGCTGAGCAGAGAGCCGGATGCGGGGCTTGATCCCAGGACCCTGGGATCATGACCTGAGCTGAAGGCAGAGGCTTTAACCCATTGAGCCACCCAGGCACCCCTCTATACGTCTTCTTTGGAGAAATATCTGTTGATGACTTCTGCCCATTTTTTAATTAGATTATTTATTTGGGGTGTGTTGAGTTGTATAAGTTCTTTATATATTTTGGATAGTAACTCTTTATTGGATATGTCATTTGCAAATATATTCTCCTATTCAGTAGGTTGCCTTCTACTTTTTTTTCTTTGAGAGCGAGAGAGAGCACACATGGGAGCAGGGGACAGAAACAGAGGGAGAGAGAATCTTAATAAGGCTCTAAGCCCAGGATGGAGTCCAACATGGGGCTCAAATCTCATGACCTTGAGAGCATGACCTGAGCCAAAATCAAGTGTTGGCTGCTTAACCAACTGAGCCACCCAGGCACCCTAGTTGTCATCTATTTTTTTGGTCATTTCCTTTACTGTGCAGAAGTTTTTATTTTGATGTAATCCCAGTAGTTTATTTTTGCTTTTGTTTCATTTGCCTCAGGAGACCAATCTAGAAAAATGCTGTTATGGTCAATATCAGAGACATTAGGGACGCCTGGGTGGTTAAGTTGGTTAAGCGGCTGCCTTCGGCTCAGGTCATGATCCCAGCGTCCTGGGATCGAGTCCCACATCGGGCTCCTTGTTCGGCAGGGAGCCTGCTTCGCCCTCTGCCTCTGTGCTTGTTCTCTCTCTCTCTCTCTAATAAATAAATAAAATCTTAAAAAAAAATCAGAGACATTAATGCCTGTGTTCTCTTCTGGGATTTTTATGGTTTCAGATCTCACATTAAGGTACTTAATCCATTTTGAGTTTGTTTTTAAGTATGGTATAAGAAAGTGGTCCAGTTTCATTCTTTTGCATGTAGCTGTCCAGTTTTCCCAACACCATTTGTTAAAAAGACTGTCTTTTACCCATTGGATAGCCTTTCCTGCTTTGTCTAAAATTAATTGACCAAATAGTTGTGGGTTTATTTCTGGCTTTCTATTTTTATTTATTTATTTATTTATTTTATAGAGGGAAAGAAATAGAGGAGGGTGGGCAAGGAGGGGGAGAGAGAATTTTAAACAGGCTCCGCACCCAGTGTGGAGTCTGACACAGGGCTCAATCTCATGACCCTAAAATCATGACCTGAACTGCAATTAAGAGTCAGACACTTGGGGTGCCTGGGTGGCTCAGTGGATTAAAGCCTCTGCCTTCGGCTCAGGTCATGATCTCAGGGTCCTGGGATCGAGCCCCGCATCAGGCTCTCTGCTCAGCAGGGAGCCTTCTTCCCTTCCTCTCTCTGCCTACCTCTCTGCTTGTGATCGCTTCCTCTCTGCTTGTGATCTCTGTCTGTCAAATAAAAAACAAAAAAATCTTTTAAAAAAAGAGAAAAAAAAGAGTCAGACACTTAACTGACTGAGCTACCCAGGTTCCCCTGGGCTTTCTATTGTGTTCCATTGATCTATGTCTATTTTTAATGCCAGTACCATACTGTTTTGATTATTACAGCTTTATATATTATATAACTTGAAGTCCAGAATTATGATGCCAAAGCTTTGTTTTTCTTTTTCAAAATGGTTTTGGCTAGTCAAGGCCTTTTGTGGTTCCATACAAATTTTAGGATGGTTTCTTCTATTTCTATGAAAAATTCTGTTGGTATTTTGATAGGGATTGAAAGTGTAGATTGTGTTGTGCAGTATAGACATTTTAACAATATTTGTTCTTCCAATCCATGAGCATGGAATGTCTTTCCATTTCTTTGTGTCATCTTCAATTTCTTTCATGAATTTTTTCATCAATGTTTTATAGTGTTTAGAGTACAGGTCTTTTACCTCTTTGCTTAGGTTTATTCCCAGATATCTCATTACTTCGGGTACAATTGTAAATGGATTTTTTTTCTTAATTTCCCTTTATGCTGTTTCATTAGTAGTATATAGAAATGCAACAGATTCATATACATTGATTTTATATCCTGTGACCTTAGTCAATTAATCACTTCTGGTAGTTTTTTGGTGGAGTCTTTAGGGTTTTCTATATACATTATCATGTCTTCTGCAAGTAGGAAAGTTTTACTCCTTCCTTACCAATTTGGATGCCTTTCATTTCTTTTTGTTGTCTGATTGCTTTGGCTAGGACTTCCAGTACTATGTTCAATAAAGTGGTGAGACTAGACATGCTTGTCTTGTTCCTGACCTTAGGGGAAATTCTCAGTTTTCTCCATTGATTATGATTTTCACGGTGTTTTTTTTTTTTTTTTTCATATAAGGCCTTTATTATGTTAAGGTATGTTCCCTCAAAACTTATTTTGTTGAGGATTTTTAATCATGAACGGATGTTATACTTTGTCAAATGCTTTTTCTGCATCTATCAAAATGACCATATGGTTTTTAACCTTTCTCTTATTGATGTGATGTATCATGTTGATGGATTTGTGATTACTGAACCACCCTTGCAACCCAGGAATAAATCCAACTTAATCATGGTGAATTAATTTTTAAATGTATTGTTGGACCTGGCTTGCTAATATTTTATTAAGTATTTTTGCTTCTATGTTCACCAGAGGTATTGGCCTGTAGTTCTCTCTCTCTGTCTCTCTCTCTCTTTTGGTGGTATACTTATCTGGCTTTTGAATTGGGGTAATGCTGGCCTCAGAATGAATTAGGAAGTTTTCCTTCCTTTTCTGTTTTTTAATAGTTTGAGAAATGTAGGTATTAATTTTCTTTAAACATTTGGTAGAATTTGCCTATGAAGCCATCTGGTCCTAGGCTTTCATTTTTGGGGAGTGTTTTGATTACTAATTCAATTTCATTACTGATAACTGGTCTGTTCAAGTGCACTCCATTTCTGTTCACTGTTTTACCCATTGCTCCTAAGGTGATAAAAACTGTTAGAGGCCCTAGGTGTTACCTCCCTATTATCAAAGTTTTCCCAACTTCAGTTATTCACCTATCACTTCTCAATTTTTTTCACAGAAGCATAATTCTAAAACTTAACAGTTATCTAACATAACTTTTACTACCAATTCAATTTTAAAAAATAGTTTTCCCCAGTTTATAACGTGTTTATTTTATAATTATATATGTGTATATATAATATATACATATTTGTGTATGTATATATACATTTATATACATACATATAATTTGACTTGTGTAATTGTATACCACTTAAAACCATCCCCTGTAATACCAGCAATATATGGGGTATATATGTATCAAACTTTGGGAAAAATTGCTTTAGGGAATAGTTGAAAGGATTGAATGAAATAAAATGCAGCAGTGCTTCTCCTAAGTCATCTTGAGACTGAGGAAAGTTGTGTTAAAGAGTGCTCATTTGCCACCAAAATCCATTCTTCCCATCAATAATGTGCAGTTGTAACTTGAAAGAAGCTGCACATCCAGGACTCCTTGCATCTAAATGTATGTGGCTTTGTGAGTACTTATTGCCAATGAATGTGAGCAAAACTGACATGGCCACTTCCAAACCAAAGCTTGTAAGTAGTTGTTACCTCTTTTACATTCCCTTTCCTTTCCCCCAGCTGGATGCAGAGATAATAAGGAGGTCCTGGGGCAGAGGTTCTCTACACTGGTTATAGGTTAGAATCACCAGAGCAATTTTTAAAAACATACCAAGTTAATCTTAAGAAACAAACTGAGGGTTGCTGGAGAGGAGGGGGTAGGGGGATGGGGTGTCTGGGTGATGAATATTGGGGAGGGTATGTATGGTGGTGAGCATTGGGTGTCATGTAAGACCGGGGAATCACAGACCTGTACCCCTGAAACAAATAATACATTATATGTTAATTTAAAAAGTAAAATAAAACATACCAAGTTCCATTCCAAACCAACTACATCATAATCTCTAGAGATAGAACCCAGGTGATATATCAGGGTTATGGATTTAATGTTTCAATTGTTAAAATGTCAGTTATCCACAAATTAATCTTTACAGTCAATATGATGCAAATTAAAATTCCAGCAAGATTTTCTTCTAGAAATTGACAAGCTAATCCTAAAATTTGCACAGAAATGCAAACAACTGAGAATAGTTAAGCACTGGGGAAAGGAAAACACAATTGGAGAACTTCATCACATACCATTTCATTTCAAACTTATGATATGCTACTTTAGTCCAGACAGTATGGCATTGACATCAAGATTGACATGTATATCAACAAAGCAGAATAGAAAGCATAGACATAACACCATACATGTACAATCAATTGATGTTCATCAGAGGTGAGAAGGGATTTCAATGGTGAAAGAAAATTCTTTTCAATAAATTGTGCTGGAAAAAAAGTGGATGTCCATATGGATAGAATGAACTTTGATCCTTAGCTCACACCACACACAAAAATTAACTCAAGGTGGAACATAGACCAAAATATAATAGCTAAGACTATGAAGTGTTTAAAAGAAAATATAAGAGATTATCTTTATAACCTGGGCACAGACAGAGACATGGAGGGCAATAACCAAAAACAAGATTATTTATAAATTGGACTTTGTCAAAATTTAAAACATCTGCTCATCAAAAGACACTATTAAGAAAAAGAAACTGATGACTGTGCTAGTAACAGTATGGGTTAAAACATTTACAAGACATATATTTGACAAAGGGCTTATATCCAGACTATATTAAGAACACTTAAGACCCAATGATAAGATAAACAACTTATTTTCAAGGGTAAATATTTGAACAGACATTTTATAAAGAATATATACAAATGGTCAATATATATACACAAATAAATGATCAATTAAAACATGAAAATATTCTCAGCATCATGAGTCATTAGGGAAGTGGAAATTAAGAGCACAATGAAATATCACTACACAATCATTAAAATGCTTAAGAAGCAATAGCACAGAAGACTATAGGGAAAAGGAAGGAAATCTGAAGGGGGAGAAATCAGAGGAGATGAGCTACGAGAGACTATAGATCCCAGGAAAAAAACTGAGGGTTTTAGAGTGCAGAGGGGTGAGGGATGGGTTTGTCAGGTGACAGGTATTAAGGAGGACATGGATTACATGTACCATCATTGTGATGAGCACTGGGTGTTATATGCAACTAATGAATTGTGGAACACTACATCAAAAACTCATGATGTACTACACACTGGTTAACTGAACATAATATAAAACTAATTATGTATAAAAGTTGAAAATAAAACAAAATCAAATAAAATGCTTACAATTATAAAGCTTGACAGTTTCAAATATTGGTGAGAATGCAACCAGAACTATCCTACATTGCTGGTGGGAATATAAAATGGCACAACCACTTTAGGAAAAATCTGACAGTTTCTTTTAAGTTGAACATCCATAAGGACACCTGGGTGGTTCAGCTGGTGAAGCATCTGCATTTGGCTCAGGTCATGATACTAGGGTCCTGGGAATCAATCCCTGCACCAGGCTCCCTGTTCAGTGGGGAGCCTGCTTCTCCCTCTCCCTCTGTGGCTCCCCCTGCTTGTGATCTCTTTCAGTCTCTTTCTCTCAAATAAAGAAATAAATAAAATCTTTTAAAAAATAAACATACATCTTCTATATGACTAGCAAGTCCACTTCCAGGTAATTACTCAAGAAAAAAGAAAACATATTCACTGAAACTGTTGTACATGAATATTCATAGAAGCTTTATTCACAATTACACAGTGCTAGGAAAAAAACAAATGCCCAAGATTAGGTGAATAGATAAACTATCTTATAATTCTATAACAGAATACTACTCAATAATGAAAAAAAGAACAAATTAAGCATACAATGGCATGGATAAAGCTGAAAAACATTAAGCTCAGTGAATAAAGCCAGGAATATATGATTCCATTAATTTAAAGTTCTGGAAAATTCAAAATAATCTATAATGATGGAGAGCACATCAGTCTTTGCCTGGAGATGAGCATGAGCAGCATTGACTGTAAAGGAGCACATGAGCACTTTTTTGGTGATGGAAATAATCTACATCTTGATTATGATTTAATGTAATTATTACCCATGTAATTATCATGGGTAAATACATTTTTCAAAACTCATAGAAATGTACACTTTAAGTGCATACAGTTTATGTTTTATAAGTTATGTCAACAAAATTGATATTCAAAAAGTTCACCAGGGGGACCTGGGTGGTGCATCCAACTCTTGTTTTGGGTTTAGGTCGTGATCTCAGGCTAGTGAGATGAAGACACCCATTGGGCTCCTCACTCAATGTGGAGTCTGCTTAAGACTCTCTCTCTGCCTCCCTCTGCCCCTCCCCACTCCTCTCTCTCTCTCTCTTCTCTCTCAAATAAAAAATCTTTTTAAAAAGTTCACTAGGGGGGCGCCTGGGTGGCTCAGTGGGTTAAAGCCTCTACTTTCGGCTCAGGTCATGATCCCAGGGGCCTGGGATCGAGTCCTGCATTGGGCTCTCTGCTCAGCAGGGAGCCTGCTTCCTCCTCTCTCTGCCTGCCTTTCTGCCTACTTGTGATCTCTGTCTGTCAAATAAATGGATGAAATCTTTAAAAAATATATATATATATAAAAAGTTCACTAGGCCATTGTAATGTGTAGTCAGGTTTCATAACCATTGTTCTATGGCCTTGCTTCTCAAAGTACTTTCCTTAGATCAGTAACATCTGATTCCTTGGGAGCTCATTAGAAATGCAGACTCTCAATAGGGAGGGCACGTATTGCATGGAGCACTGGGTGTTGTGAAAAAACAATGAATACTGTTATGCTGAAAAAAATAATTAATTAAAAACAGAAAAACAAACAAACAAAAAAAAAAGAAATGCAGACTCTCAGCCCTGCTCCTCCCTACCTAGAGCTACAGAATCACAATCTGTGTTTTAACAGGATCCACAGGTAATTTAAATGCACATTAAGATTTGGGAAACATTAGCATAGAATGATAAAATCTTGAGCTGAATGCAGCCTGGGTCCTGAATCTCTGCATGGAGGAAAGCCAACAGCTTATGGGAATGACTCTGGTCATCTGACTCTTAGGTCTCTAGAAGGCAATTTCAGACTTTCACAGGTTCAGCAAGGAGAGGAAATCATGCATACTCTATACAAATTAAGGCCCATGGCATAAGGATCCATAGCTAAACTATTGAGACTTTATTATGCACCAGATCCTGTGCTGGGCACTTGCCTGTATATGAATTTATTTGATAGTAGTCACAACTTTAGAGAATAGTATTATTTGCCCTTAATTTTGAATGAGGAGAGTGAACATCTTAAGCATTAGGTAGCATGTCAGACCTCATAGTGAACTAAATATTAAATTGACTCTAGCACCATTCTCTTTTTACAACAGCATTGAGCCTTGGGCAATCCCTTATCTACCTTTTTATCCTTATGTATTCCCATTTATAAAAGAGATGGGGCCCTGAGACAGAAACGAAGATAAAAAACAGTGAGTCAGTGAGAGCTCTTTCCTGTATAGAGAAGGAGCAAGGGAGCCAGTTAAAAACAGATGGGGCAGGCCCCCTCCTCACCCTCCCCACTTCCAACCATTCTGAGGCTCAGTGCACCTCATACCTGTACCCTCATTCTTTCTTGCTCCTTTCTCAGTCTCAACACCCTGCCCCCTCTGAAACCCCTAGACAACTCCCTTGTCTCCAGGCCACCTCATTTCTCTTTAATTTCCTTTGATTCCTAACCACTGGCACCATAACCCCACCCTCTGTCACTACCCTTTACAACCCCACCCCCACTTTCTTTACTCCTTCTGCTTTCTCTGTTTCTTTCTCTCCTGCTCAGCTTTCAAGGCCCTATTAGGGATCCACCATTGACTCTGCTCTTACAATTGCTCAGTGGTTTTGAGATGAAGTAAAACATCACTAATTTGTTCTAATTGGGGGGAAAGGTCAGTCTGCCTTAAATGAAAAGTATGAGTGATAGGATATTTGGTGGGAGAAAATGCAATCTCACTACTTTCAGGTATATAAAGTAATCCCAATGACTAAGACAAGAGGATAAAAGGCAAAGCCATATGTTTTGGAGATGAGTAAGTGTTTGACAAATAAGTGTGGTTCATTTATAATTAGGATATTCTGTTTGGGGATATAAATGCTGCTGCTGAGGTCTTTGCATTGAAATAGGCTAATATTTCTCTGGTTTATCCAGTTAGTTTGTGAAGAGTGCTTTTTCATTACAGATACAGGTACAATCTCATTAGAAGGATCCAGCATTTTAGATCCACTTCCTTATGTCACATGGTGTGTGGGATGAGTGCTTTGTTCTTCTAATTTTCCAAAAGGAGCAATGGTGGACAACAACAAAAATATTCATTTCTTTGGTTGTCTTCTATGCAAGAGCTACTATCAATAAAAAAACAAAAAGTCTGGAGATGAAGATTAGGAGGTCTAGGGGAAGAACAGAATAGACACAAGCAGAGCCAAATCTCAAATAGTCTTAGTCTGGAATCTGTTAATTCAGAATTAGTGAAAATTGAGGAAATAGCTTACTTTATTTTCATGCTCTAAGAAGTCAATTTGCTAAGCTAATTATAATAGTAAACAAGATTTTCCTGCAAAGATTTGTAAAATTCCTTAAAACGCTAACTTTCCATGCATTGTCTAATACTTTGAAAGTGCCCCCCTTTTTTATGTGTAATTGTTAAGCTAATTAGTCGAACTTTCTATCAATCTTTGGAAGCAGTTTCCTAGAGGAAGTACTACAAGGAAGTCCTTCAACTTATTTTATTTTATGATGTATGAAAGCGAACAACCATACTTAGCTTCTTTTTGAAGAATTTATAATTAAAGTTTCCTGGCAATTCAAACTAGCCTTCCCCCATCCTTCTTTTATCATGGCTCAACAATATTCCCTCCTCCTGCCCCAGGCAATAAACAATAATGGGAAGAAAGGAGGCAAAGATCTTTCCAAAGTCTCTCTGAAATATTAGGAGGCCAGGATCCATGAATTCCCATATATGCTTATCCTCTATCTCTGACAGCATGGAGAAAATGTGGGTAACTGGCAAAAAGGTATATTCCACCACAATTTACCTTGCATCCTTAGAGGGCTTCTCTGCTACTCAGAATAGAGCTATGCCTTGATATAGACATATAATTGATATTTGTGGTTATTTTCTTTAGTTACTAGAGAGTAAATTAATGTGAAACTACTACTCTTCCTAAAACCATAAACTAGGGACTACCATTTCTTCCAATTGCAAAATTTTTCAGTTTTAACAAAAGGATTCATGGAAGGGTTCCTTAAAGTTGTTCAGCAAGCCAAAGCTAGGGAGATAAGTGAGCAGCTTTTATTTACAAGCCATTAGAAGTAATTTTTTAATTAATTAATTAATTTATTTATTTTCAATGTAACAGTACTCATTGTTTTTGCACCATACCCAGTGCTCCATGCAATACATGCCCTCTCTATTACCCTCCACCTGGTTCCCCAACCTCCCACCCCCCGCCCCTTCAAAACCCTCAGGTTGTTTTCCAGAGTCCATAGTCTCTCATAGTTCATCTCCCCTTCCAATTTCCCACAACTCCCTTCTCCTCTCCATGTCCCCATGTCCTCCATGTTCTTTGTTATGCTCCACAAATAAGTGAAACCATATGATACTTGGCTCTCTCTGCTTGACTTATTTCACTCAGCATAATCTCTTCCAGTCCCGTCCATGTTACTACAAAAGTTGGGTATTCATCCTTTCTGATGGAGGCATAATACTCTATCGTGTATATGTACCACATCTTCCTTATCTATTCGTCCATTGAAGGGCATCTTTGTTCTTTCCACAGTTTGGCGACCATGGCCATTGCTGCAATAAACATTGGGGTACAGATGGCTCTTCTTTTCACTACATCTGTATCTTTGGGGTAAATACCCAGCAGTGCAATTGCAGAGTCATAGGGAACCTCTATTTTTAATTTCTTGAGGAATCTCCACACTGTTCTCCAGAGTGGCTGCACCAACTTGCATTCCCACCAACAGTGTAAGAGGGTTCCCCTTTCTCCACAACCTCTCCAACACACATTGTTTCCTGTCTTGCTAAATTTGGCCATTCTAGGTGGTATCTCAATATGGTTTTAATTTGAATCTCCCTTATGGTTAGTGATCATGACCATTTTTTCATGTGTCTGATAGCCATTTGTATGTCTTCATTGGAGAAGTGTCTGTTCATATCTTCTGCCCATCTTTTGATATGATTATCTGTTTTGTGTGTGTTGAGTTTGAGGAGTTCTTTATAGATCCTGGATATCAACCTTTTGTCTGTACGGTCATTTGCAAATATCTTCTCCCATCCATGGGTTGCCTTTTTGTTTTGTTGACTGTTTCCTTTGCTGTGCAGAAGATTTTGATCTTGATGAAGTCCCAAAAGTTCATTTTCGCTTTTGTTTCCTTTGTCTTTGGAGACATATCTTGAAAGAATTTGCTGTGGCTGATATTGAAGAGGTTACTGCCTATGTTCTCCTCTAGGATTCTGATGGATTCCTGTCTCATGTTGAGGTCTTTTATCCATTTCGAGTTTATCTTTGTGTACGGTGTAAGAGAATGGTCGAGTTTCATTCTACAAGCCATTAGAAGTAAATTTAAAGGGATTAACTTCGTTTGAAAGTCACAAAAATTGCTGAACAAGGTCATGTGGCTACTTCAAACTAGACTGGATTTTGTGCTTTAAATTTCATACAAACACCATGACTAGAAAGGAACAACAGAAATTATTCACTAGCAGAGTATACTGAATGGGATGAAGTTATTGGATTAAAAAAAATAGTGACCAGGGCGCCTGGGTGGCTCAGTGGATTAAGCCGCTGCCTTCGGCTCAGGTCATGATCTCAGGGTCCTGGGATCGAGCCCCGCATCGGGCTCTCTGCTCTGCGGGGAGCCTGCTTCCTCCTCTCTCTGCCTGCCTCTCTGCCTACTTGTGATCTCTCTCTCTCTGTCAAATAAATAAATAAAATCTTTAAAAAAAAATAGTGACCAATAATGGCAAATTTCAAGGCAAGATCTGAAGGAAAGCCATTGCATGAAAATTTCAAAGGGAAGTATTCTAGAGACTATTAAAAGTGAGAATATGATGGCTTCTATTTGTGACTTTAGGAAGATAAAAATGCCCAAGGGCTCCCCCCCCCAATTCCCCATGTGCCGAATTAACAACATATTTTAATGGTGGCACCAATTTAATGTAATATAGATAAAACCAATATTTTTGAGCTTATTTTTATGTTTTATGAATTGAATTAAATCTGGGCTGCATTCTAAATGTGTTTTATTCATATTGGGTTTGCATTTTTTTTCTGTGGCACTTTTTACAATAAAATACAACTCAAAGGGAAAATAGAATTTTGTCTACAAATTTCTGCTTACAAGACTGTATGAAAAAGTGTAAAATGACTGTCAATTGAAAGAGTTTCAAAGAGTATATCACAAGCAGTCAAATACACAAATTGAAGAATTACAGACCAACAAAATCATTTGGCATCCTTTTTGGCATATGATTTTTTAAGTGAGACACACCTAATTTCTTGAGCTAGTCTAATATCTTTGGGCTTTAGGGTTAGAATCAGAGACATTCTGACTAATAAGGAAATTTAGAGATTATCTAGTGCAGTTATTGCTTTCAAATTTATTTTCTTTGAATTTCTTCAATCAAAATCTTGTTTGAAAACCCAACATAGGAACCTGGTAAAAGAGGAAAGTCTTTAAAGTCAAAGTCAAAGGGCCTGAAACTAGTCTATTTCCTTACCACTCCTTCCTCCACATTTTCTGACTGGAAAAGCTGAGGTCTATAGAGAGTAAGTGACTTAGTCAAGTTCACTCAACAAGAGATAATGGATATCCTAATTTTCTTTCATCTTCATTTTCATTTTCTACTGCCTTGTACCTCTAATAAAAAAAAAAACACTTACATGCATATGCCCACACATGCCCCATCCCAGGTGGCCATTAGGAGCTTCTCTTGGCTCTCACAAGCTACTAATATCTCATTGTGAGTATCTTTATTATATTCTATCCCAGGAATATTTGAATTTCCAAAGATAAAAGTGGGAAGAAGGCAATGGTGAAGCTAGTGAAATGAATGACTTAGGGTGACATGACAGCACTGTGGCAAATTTTGCTGTGTGGGCATTTCCTCGAATCACACTCTCTAGGCATTCTCATATTTCCCCAGTATTTAAGGCTAATCCTACTGGCCTATTAAAAAGGAGCTGTCTCAGACAAAACCTCAATAGGAATTTGCATTTAAACTATTTTGATCTTGAGATTTGAACAAGCGGAATGAGGGTGAAAGGTACTCCCATTCTTATTTATCAGATTCCATTTTACTGCACTTCTTTCTGAATAGGTGCAATGTTCCAGAATACTTTGCTTTGTTTTCTCTATGACTATCAGACCAGCCTGTGTGTATGTGTGTGTGAAGAATGAATATGTTAGGTGTGTGAGAGAGATAGAGACACTTGTAGAAAGGGACACATACAAAGAAACAAATACTAGCACACAGAGACACAAAGACACAGAGAGTGACACTCACATATACAGAGATACACACAGAGAAATGAGAGGAAGAAATATAGTAACAGTGACAGAGAAAGAGAGCAAGACAGAGAGAAACAGTGACACACATATTATAGAGTGAAACTGAGAGAGGATAAGATTAAGACTGACAAACTGAGAGAGGTACATACAAAGAAATAGAGTGACAGATATACAAAGAGAGACTAAAGACACTCACAGGGAGACTAAAGAAAACACCTGAGAGGGAGTGACAGAGAGACAGTGTGATGGAGAAAAATTGAGGAAAATAATGGTAATAAAGGAAGAGAAAAATCGCTCTCGTTTGTTTAATTCCCCATTGGAAGCTTTCAATGTTCATTCCTTTTGTGTCCCATATAAGTTGGAAATTAAATTTTAGTATCTCCTGGGGCGCCTGGGTGGCTCAGTGGGTTAAAGCCTCTGCCTTCGGCTCAAGTCATGGTCCCAGAGTCCTGGGATCGAGCCCGGCATAGGGCTCTCTGCTTGGCAGGGAGCTTGCTTCCCTTCCTCTCTCTCTCTGCCTGCCTCTCTGCCTACTTGTGATCTCTGTCAAATAAATAAAAAAAATCTTTAAAAAAATAAATTTTAGTATCTCCTTTTCAGAAGCAACTATTCTGAGCTGTACCTGCTGCTCAGAGGCAAATACTTTAATCTGACTATAGAAAATGTATTCTTTCTTTCCCATTATGTTTACCAAATTTAATTGTTTGGGAATCATAGGAGAGTGGGAGCCAAAGCTGAACGAAGCTGGGCTGACACAAGGTAGACATGATGAACTGACTTGCAGTTCCAGATTTCCAATGCCTGACATTCATATTTCCTTGACAACTCTGCGGTGCTATGTGCTTTCTGGGCTTATACCCCATGTAAGGCATTTACAGGGGCTTGAGGTACCGCATATCTAGGGTCTGTATGCCTGGCACTCATTGCAGTCTTAGGATCTTCTCTATGATCTTGGAGGGGGGTGCTCACTTCAGCAGGAAATTCCCATCTTACATATTCTGCCAGGAACCTTCCCACTGCCATCTAACACTGGGTGCTATAATAGGTCCCATGTAAAAATGAAACAAAGGAGAGGGTCAGACAGTCTCACAAGTCCACACACTGTAAGTGGTTCTGACGACCAATCAGATCTAATAGTCTGCATCCACAATTCTCTCTCTCTCTCACACACACACACACACACACACACACAAACACATGTGCACCCATGCATGCACACATACACAGAGAATAAATGAATGCTTTTATCTACCAAAAAATGTGTGTAAGAATGTTCAGAGCAGCTTTATTCATAATAGTTCAAACTGGAAATCATCCAAATATACATAGTTGGGTGAGTAAATAAATTATGGATGACTAATTATATATTCATGCAGAAGAATACTACCCAATAATAGCAGATGAATTACTGATACATGACATGGCTGAATCCCATGGACAGGAATTATGAATGAAAGAAGTCAAACACAAAAGAGTAATATATGCTTTCATTTATATGAAGGTGAAGAACCTGCATATGTAATGAGAGGTCATAGAAGTCAGAAGGATGGTTACCTTGGCAGGAAGGGTATTAACTGGGAAAGGGCTTGAGGGAGACCTCTTTGGTACTTGAAATGCTTTGTATCTTGATCTAATATAGAGATCAGCAAATTATAAACTCGGGGCCAAATTGGGTCACCACCCATTTTTTGTATGTCTGGGGAGCTAAAGATAATTTTATATTTTAAAAATTTGGGGTCAAATAAAAACTAGCATATTTCATGATGTGTGAAGATCATATAAAATTCATATTTCAGTGTCCCTAAGTGTTTATAGGCATATGGCCACACCCTTTGTTTGCATATTAAGACTGCTTTTGTGTTACAAAAACAAAGTTGAATAGTTGTGACAGAGACCATATGGCCTGAAAAGCCTAAAATATTTACTCTCTGGCCTTTACAAAAAAAAGATTGCTGACCCTTGATCTAGGTCATAGTTACAAGAGTATAGACATATGGAAAACTCATTGAGCTGTGCATTTAAGATTAGTGCACTATATGCACTTTACTACAAAGAATTTTTTCAAGATCTAGAGAAAGGGAGATTAATAAAAGACACTGCTCAAATGCTTGATATATGTTATGCTTAAAAAAGAAATGCTCAATTCAGTTCCTTCTTTACTTTCTTATAGATGAGAATTACTCCTGTATACACCTTGTTTATGACCAAGTTATTATGTGATGCAACAGGAAAAGCAACTTCAATATAAATTAACCAATCAGGAAAGCTCCTTCAAATCATGAAATTCAGAGCAATGTCTTACAAGTAGAAAAAAATATATAATTAATACATCATTTCTTACTATTTTTTAAAGAACAAAATAGTATAATGGAAAATTGTTTTGGCAATAACAGAACATCTGACTCTCACTGGTGGCCCACCTCCGAGTCATTTATTAAATCATTGTTTAAGGTCATCATGACTTGCCTGAACAGGCATTTGTGTTATTAACTAAATAACTGCTTAAGAAAAATGTGCTACTCTTTCACAGGAAAATATCTGTTGCACTAAAGAGTCCATTGTGACCCAAATGACAGTGACAAATGCACTATTAATATTTCCTGTTGGAAGCTTGAAATAACGCAGTTTCTTCATATTGTCAAGTTTGCTCCTAACTTTAGTTTCATATATTGACTGTTTCCAATATTTATAAATTATAATGAATGTCAAGGAGTACATTTCAGTGTGAAAAAGAAAAGGAGAGCTGGAAAATACACCTACAACATGGCTTCAGGGTGGGAAGTGCATTTGTTTCTAAAAGACAGAATATAAGTTTAAAATTACAGGCTGGGGGTGCCTGGGTGGCTCAGTGGGTTAAAGCCTCTGCCTTCGGCTGTGGTCATGATCCCAGGGTCCTGGGATCTAGCCCCACATCCGGCTCTCTGCTCAGCGGGGAGCCTGCTTCCTCTTCTTGCTCTCTCTCTCTGCCTGCCTCTCTGCCTACTTGTGATCTCTGTCTGTGAAATAAATAAATAAAAATCTTAAAAAAATAAAAATAAAAATAAAATTACAGGCTGCCGGTCCCACAAGCCAATGACAGTCTTTTCATTAAACCTTGGATAAATTGTATATTTGGGCTGTTGTTGTAGTTGATGCCATTGTTACAACCACAGTTGTAAACCAAACAATATGAGAGTGATCCAAATAGAGTGGCAAGACAGTGCAAGTCAATTCTGTTAATCAGCTGGTGTTGCTTTTCCTCCTATTAGTGGCATTTTATATTCATCTCCAATCTGCATTCAGTCTCCAATAGTCCAACCAAGCATGTATCACCTGTGTTGAACTACCTGGCAGCTTTTAAATTTGGGCTGCAGGACTCCTCCTGTCTATCTCTGATTTCTTTCTTGTGAACACTGATTCCATTTCTTGAAGTGTTGGAAGGTTTTTAGCTCCAACTTGAAGTCTGCCTAGCTTCAGAAATTCATTTTTACATGGGAAATATCCCACTATGGGGTTCTTGGAAGAGGAAAGGAAATAATGTATGTGAAGTTCTAGGAGCACAGTAACATTCTGTAATTGATACTGATGTCAACTTTTTAAGAAATTCATTTGGTATCTACACCTAATTTGGTGGTAGTTGGATCTGAGCAATGGAATGGGGCAGAGAGTGGAGCAATAGCAGTGCTGTTAAATAGAACTTTCTGTGATGATGGAAATGTCTTTTATCTGTGCTGTCCAATTCAGTAGCCACTAGCTGTAAGTGGCTATTAAGCCCTTGAAACGTGTTTAGTATGAGTGATGAAGTGAATTTTTAATTCAATTTTATTTAAATTTATTAATTTAAATTCCAATGTCAATAGCTGCATATGATTAATGGCTACTATACTGGACCATACAGCCTTAGGTCATTAAATTTTACTTTTAAAGTAGCTTTGGACTAGATTTTTTTTTTTTTTAAGTGCCATGAACCCCTTAAGAAGTACTGAATGATTTCTTGTCTGGTGACCAACAGTTTGTTCTCTATAGTTAAGAGTCTCTTTCTTGGTTTGCCTCTCTCTCTCTTTTTTACCCCCAATATGCTCATTTGTTTTGTTTCCTAAATTCCACATATGAGTGAAATCATATGGTATTGGTCTTTCTCTGACTTATTTTTCTTAACATAATAGTCTAGCTCCATTCATGTCATTGCAAATGGCAAGATTTCATTCTTTGTTATGCCTGAGTAAGATTCCATCTATCTATCTATCTATCTATCTATCTATCTATCTATCTATCCATCTTCTTTATCCATTCATTAGTCAATGGACACTTGGGCTATTTCCATAATTTGGCTGTTGTAGATAATACTGCTATAAACATCAGGGTGCATTGATTTGCATTGTTTTCCTTTTAAAGGTCAAGCCAGTAATACACAATAGGATCAATGTGTCCACTGCTTTAGAAAACAGTTTCATGAGGTGCCTGGGTGATGCAGTCAGTTAAGTGGCAGACTCTTGGTTTCTTCCCAGGACATGATCTCAGGTTCGTGAGATGGAGCCGTGTGGGCTCCACACTCAGCGGGGAGTCTGCTTGATATTCTCTCTCTCCCTTTCCTCTGCCCTTCCCCTGTATTCTCTCTCTTTCTCAAATAAATCAATAAATCTTAAAAAAAATAAAAATGGAAGAAAGTGGCTTCAAGAATGTTGCACTCTTTTTTTGGTTGCAAAAGGGGACCTCACTTGTTACCTGACTTTTTGATTTTATCCATCCTAGAGCATGTGAAGTGGTATCTCATGTGGTTTTAGTTTCCATTTCTTTAATAACTAATGACGTCGAGCATCTTTTCATGTGCTTATTGTTCATTTGTATATATTCTTAGAAGAAATGTCTATTCAGATCCTTTGCCCATTTTAACTGGGTATTTGCATTTGTATTGTTGAGTTTTAGGAGTTCTTCATTTTCATTTTCTAGATAAAAGCCCCTTACCAGCTATATGATTTGCAAAAATTATTTTCCTGTTCTGTAGATTGTCTTTTCACTTATTTGATGGTATCTTTTGACATAAAAGTTTTTAATTTTGGTGAAGTCCAACTTATTTTTTCTTTTTGTGCCCATGCTTTGGGTATGTAAAAATCTGTTACCAAATCCAAGGTCATGAAGATTTACCCCTATGTTTGCTTCTAAGTGATTTGTAGCTTTTGCTCTTATATGTAGGTCTTTGATCCTTTTGAGTTAATTTCTGTATATGGTGTGAGGTTAGACATCTACATTCCTTATTTTACTTGCTGCCATATTGTTATACCAACAATTTTGCTGAAAAGACCATTTGTTCCCCAGTGAATATTCTTAGAACCTTTCTGAAAACCAGTTAACAATAGATGTATGAGTTTATTTTTGCACTTTCAGTTCTTCTCCATTGACCTATATTTCTATCCTTCTGCCAGTATCACACTGTTTTGATTACTGATGCTATGGAGTAAGATTTGAAATTGGGACGTATGACTCTTCCTACTTTCTTACTCTTTTCAAGGACAGGTTTGGCTATTCTGGATCCCTTGCCAGATTTTAGAAACAGTGTCAGTTTCCGCAAAGAATTCAGCTGGGGGGCGCCTGGGTGGCTCAGCGGGTTAAGCCTCTGCCTTCAGCTCAGGTCATGATCTCAGGGTCCTGGGATCGAGCCCCTGCATGGGGCTCTCTGCTCAGCAGGGAGCCTACTTCCTCCTGTCTCTGTACCTGCCTCTCTGCCTACTTGTGATCTCTCTCTCTCTCTCTGTCAAATAACTACATAAAATCTTTAAAAAAAAAAAAAGAATTCAGCTGGGATTCTGAAAGAGATTGCACTGAATCTGTATATCACTTAAGGAAGCATTGCTGAATTAAAAATGTTGTCTTACAATCCATGAGCATAGCATATTTTCCCATTTATTTGGATTTATAATTTCTTTCAATAATATTTGGAGTTACCTATGTTTTGCATTTCTTTATTAATTTATTCCCAAGTACTTTTACTTTTTATGCTACTGTGTATAGAATATTTTTTTCATTTTCATTTTCAGATTGTTCATTGCAAGTGTATAGAAATACAATTTTTTTATATCCATCTGCATCCTACAACCTTACTCAACTCATTTATTAGTTTTAATAGTTTTTTAAAAAGTTTTTATTTATTCATTTGAGAGAGAGGGAAAGAGAGAGATTGAGAGCATGAGCATGGGGAGCAGCAGAGGGAAAGGGAGAAGCAGACCCCTCAAGCCCCCAAGAGCAGGGAGCCTAACAGGGGACTCAATCCCAGGACCCTGGAATTATGACCTGAGCCAAAGGCAGATGCTTAACCCACTGAGTCACCCAGGCGCCCCTAGTTTTAGTAGTTTCTTTTTTTTTTTTTAAGTGGCTTCCTTGGGATTGTCTGTATATAAAACCATGTGATCTGTAAACAAGCCGTTTTACTTCTTCCTGTCCAGTCTTAATGTTTTGTATTTCTTTTTCTTGCCTAATAGTCCTGGATAGAACCTCCAGTAAATGTTGAATAGAAATAGCAAGAGTGGACATCCTTGTCTTATTCTTGTTCTTAGGGGGTGAGCGTGTAGTCTTTAACCATCAAATATGTTAGCTGTGGTGATTTCATAGATGTCCTTTATCAGGCTGAGGAACTTTTGTTCTATTCTTAGTTTGTCGAGTAAATTTTTTTTTAATCATGAAAGGGTGTTGCATTTTGTTGAATGCTTTTTCTGTGTCTACTGAAATGATCATGCAATTTTTTATTCTATTTTTATGATGTATTACATTAATTGATTATTGGATGTTAAAAAAATCTCATGTCCCTAGGCTATAACCCACTTACTTATGATGTTTAATTCTTTTTATATGTTGTTGGATTCAGCCTCTTAGTATTCTGTTGAGGATTTTTGTATACATATTTATGAGAGATATTGGTCTATATTTTCCTTGTGATATATTTTTCTAGGTTTAGAATCAGGCTAATACTGGTCTTATGGAATGATTTAGAAATTGTTCACCACTATTCTATTTTTTTGAAGAGTTTGCGAAGAATTGGTATTAATCCTTTGAATGTTTGGTGGAATTCAGTAGTGAAGCCATTTGGGCCGGGACTTTTCTTTATGGGTAGTTTCTGATTACTGATCAATCTCTTCCCTTGTTATAGGTATATTCATGTTGTCTTTCTTTTCTTGAGTCAGTTGCAGTAGTTTGCATTTCTAGGAATTTGTTTATTTCAGCCAAGTTATCCAATTTGTTGGCATAAAATTGTTCACAGCATTCCTTTATAATACGTTTTATTTCTGTAGGGTCTGTAGAAATATCCCCTCATTCACTTCTAATTTTGTAGAGTCTTCTTTTTTTCTTAGTCAAACTAGCTACAGTTTTGTCAGTTTTACTAATCTTTTCAAAGAAACAGCTTTTGGATTCATTAATTTTCTCCATTTTTTTCTCTATTTCATTAATTTCTGCTCTACTCTTTCTTTTTCCTCCTGCTTGTTTTTGATTCTGTTTGCTCTCTTTTTTTCAGTGCCTTAAGGTGGTAGTTTAGGTTATTGATATGAGAACTCTTTCATTTCTTAATGTAAGCATTTTAAGGCTATAAATTTCCCTCTAAGAGTTGCTTTAGCTGCATCACATAAATTTTAGTGTGGCTTATCTTGATTTTTATTCATGTCAAAGTATTTTCTGTTTTCCCTTTCATATCTTCTTTGATCCATTGGATATTTAGAAACATGTTGTTGATTTTCACATATATTTGGGTTTCCCCCAAATTTTCCATATATTGACTTCTAATTCCATCCCATTGTGGCCAGAGGACATAATTTATATTGTTTTTGCCCTTTTAAATTTATTTAGGTTTATTTTGTAGCCTAGCATATAATCTATCCTGGAAATGTTTCATGTGCATTTGAGAAAATTTTTATTGTTATTGTTCACTAGGTTGTTCTATACATATGTGTTAGGTCTAGCTGGCTTACAGTATTGTTCAAGTCTTCTATTTCCTCATTGATCTTCTAGGTTTCTGTTCTATCCATTATTAGATGTAAGGTACTGAAATCTCCAACCATTATTGTTGAATTGTTAATTCCTCCCTTCATTTCTGTTGGTTTTGCTTCATGTATTTTTGGTGTTCTGTTATGTGGTGCATATATGTTTATAAATGTTATATCTTCCTGACAGATTGACATGTTGGGCATCATAAAATGTCCCTATTTACCTCTAGTAACATTTTGTTTTCGATTCCAATTTTGTCTGATAGTACTATAGTCACCCTAGTTTTCCTTTGTTTTTGTTGTGGGGTTTTTTGGCCTTTTTGAAGATTTTATTTATTTGAAAAAGAGAGCAAGAGAGTGTATGAGCAGAGGTGAGGGGCAGGGGGAGAGGGACAAGTGGACTCTCTGCTAAGCAGTGAGCCTGATGTAGGGTTCAATCCCAAGATCCTGAGATCATGACCTGAGCCAAAGGCAGATGCTTAGCCTACTGAGCCACCCAGGCAGCCCCCTGGTTTTCCTTTGATTGCTATTTGCATGATATATCCTTTTCCATCCTTTTACTGTCAATCTATTTTCTCTTGAATCCAAAGTATGTACAATGTAGATATCATATAGTTAGATCATTTTTTTAATTTATTCTGGCAATTTTTGACTTTTTTGAACTTTTTAAATATATTCACATTTAATATTATTGTTCATATTGTTGGACTTATATCTATTATCATAATTTTTGTTTTCTGTCTTTCCCCCCTCTATTCCTCCTTTACTGCTTTTTTTGTATAAAGTGAATGTTTTCTAGTGTAGCATTTTAAATTCATGAATGATATGTTTATCTACTTTTGATATTATTTTTAGTGGTTACACCTTAAGTTTTCAAAAGCTGCTTCAAATTTATACTAGCTTAATTCAAGTAATACATAGAAATATTACTCCTGTATAGCTCTATTCCATTTTAATCTCCTCTTGTCACATTATTCTTATATATGTTACATTTAACAATAGGGCTATCAACAGTACAAACACATCCAAACATTGTTTTAGTTCTTATTTTACCATCAGTTGTTATTTATTTAGCCCATTACAACTTTTCCGCTACCCATCTCCACTGTGCTGTTTGGTAAATATATTACACAGTATTACATTTCTATATGTCATAGGTCTAACAATACATTATATACATATTGTTTTATACATTTGCTTTTTACATAGCCAACTATGAAAAGAGCCTAGATGTCCATCAACAGATGAATGGATAAAGAAGATGTGGTATGTATGTATGTGTTTGTGTGTATATATATATATATAATATATATATATATAGTGTGTGTGTATATATATATAATATATATATAAATATATAGTGGAACAATTGGCAGCCATTAAAAAAATGAAATCTTGCCATTTGCAATGATGTGGATGGAACTACAGGGTATTATGCTAAGTGAAATAAGTCAATCAGAGAAAGGAAACTGTCGTATGATCTCACCAGTATGAGGAATTTTTTTTAATTGCATTATTGTGCCTTTATTCATTCTCTTAGAAAATTATTAAACAAATTAAGGTGTGATTTACAATTTTGCACAGGATTATGATTTCAACAAGTGCCGTTTGAGGTTATGGGGCAGATCAAAAAGGATGACTTATTTAATTCCTACAGTTCCTTTGCAAAAAAGGAAGCCACTTTTTGCTTTGTGTTTGCTTGGTTTTCTCTCAGACTTCAGAAAAAGCCAAGCTTTCTTTAATTTCATTATTACAGGTTAATTTTTATTTATTGTTTATTTTTTTATTTTTTATTTTTTTAACGTATTTTTATCCCCAGGGGTACAGGTCTGTGAATCGCCAGGTTTACACACTTCACAGCACTCACCATAGCACATAACTTCCCGAATGTCCATAACCCCACCCCCCTCTCCTGATCCCCCTCACCCCAGCAACCTTCAGTTTGTTTTGTGAGATTAAGAGTCACATATGGTTTTTCTCCCTCCCAATCCCATCTTGTTTCTTTTATTCTTCTCCTACCCCCCTAACTCCCCATGTTGCATCTCCACTTCCTCATATCAGGGAGATCATATGATAGTTGTCTTTCTCCGATTGACTTATTTCACTAAGCATGATACTCTCTAGTTCCATCCACGTCGTCGCAAATGGCAAGATTTCATTTCTTTTGATGGCTGCATAGTATTCCATTGTGTATATATACCACATCTCCTTTAGCCATTCATCTGTTGATGGACATCTAGGTTCTTTCCATAGTTTGGCTATTGTAGACATTGCTGTTATAAACATTCGGGTGCACGTGCCCCTTCAGATCACTACGTTTTTATCTTTAGGGTAAATACCCAGTAGTGCAATTGCTGAGTCATAGGGTAGTTCTATTTTCAACTTTTTGAGGAACCTCCATGCTGTTTCCAGAGTGGTTGCACCAGTTTCCTTTACCACCAACAGTGTAGGAGGGTTCCCCTTTCTCCGCATCCTCTCCAGCATCTGTCATTTCCTGACTTGTTAATTTTAGCCATTCTGATTGGTGTGAGGTGGTAACTCATTGTGGTTTTGATTTGTATTTCCCTGATGCCGAGGGATGTGGAGCACTTTTTCATGTGTCTGTTGGCCATCTGGATGTCTTCTTTGCAGAAATGTCTGTTCATGTCTTCTGCCCATTTCTTGATTGGGTTATTTGTTCTTTGGGTGTTGAGTTTGCTAAGTTCTTTATAGATTTTGGACAGTAGCCCTTTATCTGATATGTCCCTTGCAAATATCTTCTCCCATTTTGTCAGTTGTCTTTTGGTTTTGTGAGCTGTTTCCTTTGCTGTGCAAAAGCTTTTGATCTTGATGAAATCCCAATAGTTGATTTTTGTCCTTGCTTCCCTTGCCTTTGCTGTTGTTCCTAGGAAGATGTTGCTACGGCTGAGGTCGAGAGGTTGCTGCCTATGTTCTCCTCAAGGATTTTGATAGATTCCTTTCTCACATTGAGGTCCTTCATCCATTTTGAGTCTATTTTCGTGTGTGCTGTAAGGAAATGGTCCAATTTCATTTTTCTGCATGTGGCCGTCCAATTTTCCCAACACCATTTATTGAAGAGGCAGTCTTTTTTTCCATTGGACATTCTTTCCTGCTTTGTCAAAAATCAGTTGACCATAGAGTTGAGGGTCTATTTCTGGGCTCTCTATTCTGTTCCATTGATCTATGTGTCTGTTTTTGTGCCAGTACCATGCTGTCTTGATGATGACAACTTTGTAATAGAGCTTGAAGTCCGGAATTGTGATGCCACCAACTTTGGCATTCTTTTTCAATATTCCTTTGGCTATTCGAGGTCTTTTCTGGTTCCATATAAATTTGAGGATTATTTGCTCCATTTCTTTGAAAAAAAATGGATGGTATTTTGATAGGGATTGCATTAAATATGTAGATTGCTTTAGGTAGAATAGACATTTTCACAATATTCATTCTTCCAATCCAGGAGCATGGAATATTTTTCCATTTCTTTGTGTCTTCCTCAATTTCTTTCATGAGTACTTTATAGTTTTCTGAGTATAGATTCTTAACCTCTTTGGTTAGGTTTATTCCTAGATATCTTATAGTTTTGGGTGCAATTGTAAATGGGATTGACTCCTTCATTTCTCTTTCTTCTGTCTTGTTGTTAGTGTAGAGAAATGCAACTGATTTCTGTGCATTGATTTTATATCCTGACACTTTACTGAATTCCTGTACAAGTTCTAGCAGTTTTGGAGTGGAGTCTTTTGGGTTTTCCACATATAGTATGGTATCATCTGCAAAGAGTGATAGTTTGACTTTTTTGCCAATTTGGATGCCTTTAATTTCTTTTTGTTGTCTGATTGCTGAGGCTAGGACTTCTAGTACTATGTTGAATAGCAGTGGTGATAATGGACATCCCTGCCACGTTCCTGACCTTAGTGGAAAAGCTTTCAGTTTTTCTCCATTGAGAATGATATTTGTGGTGGGTTTTTCATAGATGGCTTTGATAATATTGAGGTATGTGCCCTCTATCCTTATACTTTGAAGAGTTTTGATCAGGAAGGGATGCTGCACTTTGCCAAATGCTTTTTCAGCATCTATTGAGAGTATCATATGGTTCTTGTTCTTTCTTTTATTAATGTGTTGTATCACATTGATTGAGTTGCGGATGTTGAACCAACCTTGCAGCCCTGGAATAAATCTCACTTTGTCGTGGTGAATAATCCTTTTAATGTACTGTTGAATCCTATTGGCTAGTATTTTATTGAGAATTTTCGCATCTGTGTTCATCAAGGATATTGGTCTGTAATTCTCTTTTTTGATAGGATCCTTGTCTGGTTTTGGGATCAAGGTGATGCTGGCCTCATAAAATGAGTTTGGAAATTTTCCTTCCATTTCTATTTTTTTGAACAGTTTCGGGAGAATAGGAATTACTTCTTCTTTAAATGTTTGCTAGAATTCCCCTGGGAAGCCATCTGGCCCTGGGCTTTTGTTTGTTTGGAGATTTTTGATGAGTGTTTCAACCTCCTTACTGGTTATTGGTCTGCCCAGGTTTTCTATTTCTTCCTGGT
The DNA here is from genome assembly GCF_922984935.1 of Meles meles. Lineage (NCBI taxonomy): Eukaryota > Metazoa > Chordata > Mammalia > Carnivora > Mustelidae > Meles > Meles meles. The sequence goes on along the minus strand of NC_060087.1, from coordinate 91,279,524 downwards.
TCAGTTGTGGTAGTTTATATGTCTCTAGGAATGCATCCATTTCTTCCAGATTGTCAAATTTCTTGGCGTAGAGTTACTCATAGTATGTTCTTATAATTGTTTGTATTTCTTTGGTGTTGTGATCTCTCTTTCATTCATGATTTTATTGATTTGGGTCCTTTCTCTTTTCTTTTTGATGAGTCTGGCCAGGGGTTTATCAATTTTATTAATTCTTTCAAAGAACCAGCTCCTAGTTTCATTGATTTGTTCTATTGTTTTTTTTTGTTTGTTTGTTTGTTTCTATTTCATTGATTTCTGTTCTGATCTTTATTATTTCTCTTTTCTTATGGACGCTTTGGGCAATCTGTTGGCCAGGGTTTCAAACCCCCTGCTCTAAATGCTAATGAAATAGGGAGAATGTTTTTAATCCCAAGAAACCTCATTCTGTTCTATAATCAATAAAGAACTACTAAAGCCTAACTAAGATTTGGGTTATGGCAAATTCTAAGCGTCTTTTCTCACAGTTTCCTTAATCTCCATTCCATCTTCATCTAGTCAGCTGAAACAATCATTTCTTTCTCCTTTGTGTTTTCCCTCCTTCATATCCAACTTGTCTTCACTCACTGAAATGGTTCAAATGTTTTGTTAAAATTCTCCTCCATTCTTATTACCATAGTCACCTTACACAAACCCTCTTCAAACCTCTTCACTGACTCCCAAATTCCTTGTTATCAACAATGAAACCTTATTATCTTTATCTTTATCTGATAAACTCACTGTCAAATCACTTTGCTTCTATCTCTAATTTCTTCTCCCACAAGGGTTGGCTCAGGATGTGATATGTGCTGTGGCTGAAGGCAATCATCATCCTATAATGTTTTCAGTGGAAAGTCCTAGCCCTAGGATCCAAAGGGAATCTGGTTCAGTCATGTCTCACAGAGATGTCACTCTGGACAAACTCACACTGCCATTTTGGTTTGTTACTTTGGGATGCCATTGTTATTTGGAGGACTATTTTCCCAATCCTCTGTCAAACCTTTGTTCATCTAACCTGCTTCTTCCCTCTCCTTTTTAAATCTTGCCTTAAAATGACTGATTTGGGGGCAGCTGGGTGGCTCAGTGTGTTAAGCCTCTGCCTTCGGCTCAGGTCATGATATCAGGGTCCTGGGACTGAGTCCCGCATCGGGCTTTCTGCTTGGCAGGGAGCCTGCTTCCTCCTCTCTCTCTCTCTGCCTGCCTCTCTGCCTACTTGTGATTTCTTTCTGTCAAATAAAATAAATAAAATCTTTTTTTAAAAAATGACTGATTTTGAAAGTAATTCCTCCATTTTCTTTCACTTCTGGAGAAAGTCAGTGATTAATTCATAAATCCAGCTCTCAACAATGATCTCTGGAACATTTTTCTGTGCAAGAAATAACTTCAACTTTTAGAAGTGTATCCTAGTTTCTTTCATAAAATTGCAAACTAAATAGAAGTCTGCATATATGTTTAGCTTACTAAGGCCATTTAATAACACATTAGTCTCTTAACCACACACTTTTACTCTTCAGCTAGGTTCTGTAGCAATTGTATTGGGGGATTGTCATTAAATAGAAAAGATAATATGCATAGGCAATTGTGCGAGAAAAGAACAGAACAAATAAGGAATTCTGTTTGGCTTTCAACAGGTAAGGTCCTCCTCCTCCTCCTCCTTCCTTTTTTAACCTCCCCTTCCCCCTCTTCCTTCTTCTTCCTCTTCCTCCTCTTTCTCCTCCTCCTCCTCTTCTTCTTTTCTTCTTCTTCTTCTCCTCCTCCTCTTGCTCCTCTTCCTCCTCCTCCTTCTGCTCCTCCTCCTCCTCCTCCTTCTTCTTCTTCTCCTTCTTGTTGTTGTTGTTCTTGTTGTTGTTGTTGTTGTTGTTGTTGTTGTTGTTGTTGTTCTTCTTCTTCTTCTTCTTCTTCTTCTTCTTCTTCTTCTTCTTCTTCTTCTTCTTCTTCTTTGTAAAACCTTCTACAGGCAAAATATGACTATTAGCTGTTGGGAAACAGTACAATGGAACCATTTCTGTATCTGGGTAGATGACCCATTTTTTTAATTTGTTTATTTTCAGCGTAACAGTGTTCATTGTTTTTGCACCACACCCAGTGCTCCATGCAGTACGTGCCCTCCCTATTACCCACCACCTGGTTCCTCAACCTCCCACCCCCCCGCCCCTTCAAAACCCTCTGGGAGTTGAGGGAAACTGGAAGGGGAGATGAACCAAGAGAGACTATGGACTCTGAAAAATGACCCATTTTAATATTACTTTGTTTGTCAACTGGTTATATGAATTCTCTGCAATGATAACTTCATACAAAAAGACTCCTCCACTGGGCGTGGTACATAAACAATGAATCTTGGAAGACTGAAAAAAAATTAAATTAAAAAAAACCCCTCCTCCCACCTGTATACGTAATAGCCTTTTTCAATAATAAAAATACCCGATCCTATGCTTTTTTTATTATGTTCAGTTAGCTAGCATATAGTACATCATACTTTCTTGATGTAGTGTTCAACAATTCATTAGTTGCATATAACACCCAGTGCTCATCACAACACCATCCTACGCTTTTTGCACTATGTTGTGAAGAGGAAGAGAGTTAAGCTGAATTGTAGATGGGATTTTCATACTCATTTGTTTTGGTATCAAGTAGAAATTTCTGCTCAATTACTCTTCTTGTAGAATTCTTAAAATGTTTCCAACTCATGCTCCCCAAAACCCAGCCTCCCAAATCACTAAAATAAGAAAAAACAAATCCCGAGATGGGCTTCATGTGTATAATAACTTCCCACATTTTCTTCTGGTATTTTCAGGCTAGGGAAAGAATAGAAGTCTTAGCAAAAAGCATCAATAAAGCAAAATTCAGCTCTAATAAACTAGTTGGACTGAACTGTATATAATAACATAAAGTCAACAGGTGGGAAGAGGGAAGAACCAGAGTGACAGTTTGCCAGATATTTACAGTATTGAATGGACTTGAAAGCTTTACTTAGACAACTTTTCTGAGGTAATAGAAACAATATGTGAAAAAGTGAATTAATGAACTTACTATTATTTTCTTGGCTCAGTCTTTGATCCTTAAAACATATAAGTCTTAGAAAAGATTGGCTCTATATAATATACTTTTGTCCTCAAACTGTTTTACATAACAAAATGTTGACTTACATCCATATTATGATGATATCATGAGCACCCCATTTTGCATTCTATTTTCCAGAAACAATTATTATCTCTCTTATTTTCTTCATATAAACATTTCCTCTGAGCTCTAGAGTTCAGCTTCCTTTCCAGGAAGTGGAAATCTAAAGTCTGGCCTCTTACAGATAAAAGAGAAGGATGTTTAATTATCACAGAGAATTAAGCACATTATATTTCTAATGACACTAATAAAGTCAATAAAACTGGATAATCTAATTTTTTTTCACCCAAAAGAAATGTCCTTAGCCCCCTATTTATTTTTTTTATATTTTATTTATTTGACAGAGAGAAATCACAACTAGGCAGAGAGGCAGGCAGAGAGAGAGGAGGAAGCAGGCTCCCTGTGGAGCAGAGAGCCCGATGCGGGACTCGATCCCAGGACCCTGGGATCATGACCTGAGCCGAAGGCAGAGGCTTTAACCCCCTGAGCCACCCAGGCGCCTCATTATCCCCCTATTTATATATCTACCATTACCTAAGTAATTTATGCAAAAAGCTTCTGCGTTTATATGAATTACTTTAGATTGTTACATGGTTGTTTTCAGTTTGAATTGTCCAGATTGATATGGTGTAGGTTCATGAAAGAAAAGCAGGCTGCCTTCAAATAGATGTGGAAGTAGAATTTAATCATTAGGTGAATGTCATTCATCACTGCTACCTTTGATGTTTGCAAAGAATACCTTTTGTGGAGTACACAGAAGACATAGTACATAGAAGCACTTAGGGATCTTTACACCCAAATCTAAATGATAATAACAGAATACAGATTATTGTATAGGCTTTTATGAAGATGGGCACAGCCCAGACCAAATATTTGAGTGATGCTAGCTTTACTACTATGCTGGTTACTTTTTGGAATCCTACGGGATATCTTTGCAACAGACATTTTGCAAAATGTCAGTCAGGAAAGGGAATTGAAAGTGAAGTTGATTTAATAAGTTGATTTAAAATAAGATGATCAGATGACCCATACCAATCTAGTCTGTACCATCTTCGTATGGGAACCATTAAGTGAACTGCCAAGTAACCATAAAAGTCCCACATTCAGGTTCAGTCAAGAGTCAAGTTACCCTGAATCTAGATAAAGACAAACCGTGAAGAGCTTAGAAGATTTTGTCAATTATGCTATTTATATTAAATCAAGAAGAATATTACTGTGAGCAAAAACGTGTAAACAAAAAAAGTCATGAGTCTTCTCTATGGGTTCTGCGTCCCTGATCCTGAGCTTACAAGGAAAATTTGGAGACTTAGACCAAGATTGGTGTTCTTTCTTTAGTTTTGAGTTAGTTTGGAATGTATGAGCAGAATTCTGGTTGCCTTGTCCTGGCTGCACCAATGCTTCCCTGACACAGGAGCATCTGTATTTTCTGTGTGTTTTCACATTGCTAACAATTCCATACTTGATAAGCCAAAGCTTATGAAATATAATTTTCAAATGCACACACATCTTCCAATACGTTATGCTGGAGAATATTAATTTCAGTCAACTAATAAATAAGTATGACCTCAGGAATATAGAGTTGGTTGACATCAGAAACCATGATCAATATTGAAAGCAGTAGTCAAATTTGGCCCTGGAGTATAGGACGACTCCAATAAACAGTTATTTGAGGAAGACTTTTCATGACATGGAGAATGCATTTTCTACATATATAAGATATAATATATATGTATTATATATAATCCTTAAACATTATTTTGAATAGTTGTTGAAACAATTCTCCCTTTGTAATATTTGATGGATTAAGTATCTCAGCATTCCTTACCGATCATGTGGTAAAATACATATACAAAGAATGACATTTTCAAACCAAGCTAGAAGCTAAATTAGGTTGGAAAAGGTAAAAACATTCCATCTGCCCAGGTGCTCCTAGAAATTATCAGCATAGTTATAGCAATAAATAGGGAGTCTGTCACTAGGGTCACATATGCTAGTTAATTTGTGTTTAGAGTGAGTGACACTGTTGATAACCATCCACATTTCTGAGATAAGCTCTTATGTCCTGATGAATGGAATCTTGGCTTATGGTGATCTTTTAAGGAAAATCCCAGCAGCTACTTCTAATATTTATAAAAACATCAGTGTGGGAAAAGCAAAAATAATAAGCATGGCCAACCCCATCATTTCTTTTTTTTTTTAAGATTTTATTTATTTGACAGCGAGAGAGAGAGATCACAAGTAGGCAGAGAGGCAGGCAGAGAGAAAGAGAGAGGGAAGCAGGCTCCCTGCCGAGCAGAGAGCCCGATGTGGGACTCGATCCCAGGACCCTGAGATCATGACCTGAGCCGAAGGCAGCGGCTTAACCCACTGAGCCACCCAGGCGCCCCCCAACCCCATCATTTCTTAGGAGTGGAGTTACCTGTGTTCAGGCTTGGACACTGAGGTAAGTTGATGGAGTGGTACAAAATGAAGACTTTTCAGAACTATCAAGAGGAAATACATAATTTTATACAGTATAGTTTTAAAATTATTTGCCCTAGTGCTCAACTGTCTTTTGTGGCTTTTACATCTTCAATTCAATTTGTAACTTGTTTACCAAGTTTACCAAGTGGCCTTGAGTTTTCAGAGGAAATTGAAGTTCTCTACATTAACCTCTCAGATTTTAGTTACTGTGATAATTAATTCTATGTGTTAAATTGACTGGGCTACAGGCACTCGGGTATTTGGTCAAACGTTATTCTGAGTGCTTCTGTAAGGGTGTTTTTGGAGGAAATTAATGTTAAATTAGTACACAGGGTGAAAGAGATTATTCTCCTTAATGTGAGTGGCTCTCATTCACTCAGTTGAAGGACTGAATAGAACAAAAATCTGACTCTCACTCAAGTAAGAGAGAATTATTCCTGTCTTACTGCTTTTGAATTGGGACATTGGGTTTTTCTTGTCTTTGCGCTAAAACTGTAACATCAGCTCTTTCTGGTGCTGTCAGCAATCCTGGATCTCAGGTCTACAGACTCAGACTGGAATTACACCAGCAGCTCTCCTGAGTCTCTAGCTTGCTAACCTACCCTGTGGATCTTGGGACTTCAGCCTCCCTAATTGCATGAACCAAATCTTTATTATATAAATATATATTAAACATATATAAATATATAAATATATATAAACATATATATAAATACACATATTTATATACGTTTATATATATTTATATAATAAATATTTATTATTATATTAATATAATATAATATTAATATTATAAATATATATTTATATATTTAATATTAATATAAACATATATATGTTTAATATGGGGATTATAAGTCCTTATTTTATATATAAGTTTATATATATATAAATTTATATATATATATTCCTATATATATGTATGTATATGTTTATTATAAGGATTTGGCTCATGCAATTATAAAGGTTGAAGTGAAAGATAAGACTTGGGAAGATAAGAGAATAGGCATGGCTTACAAACATTGGGAAGTGTATTAGTCATGGTCCTTCAGAGAAACAGAACCAAAAGGAAATATATTGCCAGTCCTTTTTTGAGCCATGCCTATCCTCTTATCTTTCCAAGTCCACAGAAAGAGGAGTCCCTTTTATCTAAGCGTGGACCCTCCATTTAAACCCTTTATTTCCTTAACATCTCCAACCTCCCCCTCTCCATTGATTCCTTTCCATATGGCTGCAATCATATTTGGTCTTTCCTGTCTAAACAAAAACCATTGCTTGAGGCTTCCCACACTTCACCCACATGCCACCTTATTTCAGCTCCCATCCTATGACCCTATTCTTCATTGCTAATTTTCATGAGAATGTGTGTCTCACATCTTCACTGACCACACAATACCTAATATCCTGCAACCTGGCTTCTGTCCCTACCAAATAAAAATGTGTTTTTCAGGAATTTTTCTAATTAACAATTTACAAATCTGAATTGGGAGAACAGAGTCAGACTGTTGAAGTAAGGAATTAGAGACAGCAATGGGCTATTCTCTTGAGAGAACTTTCTTGAGAGTGCTGGACAAGGAGAGGAGAAAGGGAATGAAATCAAGTGGGGAAACAAAATTGAATGGAAGTTTGCTTCAAAGGGAAGAACTTGAATAAGAGTGCAGAGAAAACACAAGAGAGGATAACTGATAGCTCAAGAACCAAGGGGACTTGACAAGGGAGAAAATGACTTTGCTATTTTTTAAATTTAAATTCAATTAATTAACATATAGTATATTATTAGTTTCAGAGGTAGAGTCAGTGATTCATCAGTCTTATATAACACCCAGTGCTCATCACATCACGTGTCCTCCCTAATGTCCATCACCCAGTTACCCTATTTCCCCAACCCTCCCTTCAGCAAACCTCAGTTTGTTTCTTATGATTAAGAGTCTCCTACGGTTTGTCTCCCTGTCTGATTTCATTTTTATTTTCCCCTCCATTCCTTATGCTCCTCTGTTTTGTTTCTTAAATTCCACATATGAATGGAATTGAAATATGAGACTGTCTTTCTCTGACTGACTTATTTCACTTAGCATAATACCCTCTACTTCCATCCACATTGTTGTAAATGGCAAGACTGCATTTTTGATGGCTGCATAATATTCCTCTGTGTGTGTGTGTGTGTGTGTGTGTGTGTGTGTGTGTGTGTATCACATCCTCTTTTTTTTTTAAAGATTTATTTATTTGACAGATAGAGATTACAAGTAGGCAGAGAGGCAGGCAGAGAGAGAGAGAGGAGGAAGCAGGCTCCCAGCCAAGCAGAGAGCCCGATGCGGGGCTCGATCCCTGTATCACATCCTCTTTATCCATTCATCTGCCAATGTACATCTGGGCTTTTTCCATAGTTTGGCTATTGTGGACATTGCTGCTATAAATACTGGGGTGCATGAGCCCCTTCAGATCACTACATTTGGATCTTTGGAGTAAATACCTAGTAGTGCAATTGCTGGGTCATATGGTAGCTCTATTTTCAACTTTTTGAGGAACCCCCCCCATACTGTTTTGCAGAGTGGCTGTATCAGCTTGCATTCCCAACAACAGTGTGAGAGGGTTCTCCTTTCTTTGTATCCTCGCCAATGTCTGTTGTTTCCTGACTTATTCATTTTAGCCATTCTGACTGGTGTGAGGTAGTATCTTGTGGTTTTGATTTGTATTTCCCTGGTGCCAAGGGATGTTGAGCATTTCTTCATGTGTCTGTTGTCCATTTGTATGTCTTCTTTGGAGAAATGTCTGTTCATGTCTTCTGCCCATTTCTTTTTTATATATATAATTTTTTATTCTTTTATAAACATATAATGTATTTTTAGTCCCAGGGGTACAGGTCTGTGAATCGCCAGGTTTACACACTTCACAGCACTCAACACAGCACACACCCTTCTCATGTCCATAACCCCACCACCCTCTCCCAACCCCCCTCCCCCCAGCAACCCTTAGTTTGTTCTGCAAGATTAAGAGGCTCTTATGGTTTGTCTCCCTCCAGATCCCATGTTGTTTCATTTATTCTTTTCCTACCCCCCAACTCCCCCACGTTGCATCTCCACTTCCTCATATCAGGGAGATCATATGATAGTTGTCTTTCTCCGATTGACTTATTTCACTAAGCATAATACCCTCTAGTTCCATCCACTTTATCTCAAATGGCAAGATTTCATTTCTTTTGATGGTTACACAGTATTCCGTTGTATATATATATACACCACATCTTCTTTATCCATTCATCTGTTGATGGACATCTAGATTCTTTCCATAGTTTGGTTATTGTGGACATTGCTGCTATAAACATTCAGGTTCATGTGCTCCTTCGGATCACTACGTTTTTATCTTTAGGGTAAATACCCAGTAGTGCAATTGCTGGGTCATAGGGTAGCTCTATTTTCAACTTTTTGAGGAACCTCCATGCTGTTTTCCAGAGTGGTTGCACCAGCTTGCATTCCCATCAACAGTGTAGGAGAGTTCCCCTTTCTCCGCATCCTCGCCAGCATCTGTCATTTCCTGACTTGTTAATTTTAGCCATTCTGACTGGTGTGAGGTGGTATCTCATTGTGGTTTTGATTTGTATTTCCCTGATGCTGAGTGATGTGGGATTTGTATTTCCCTGACGCTGAGTGATGTGGAGCATTTTTTCATGTGTCTGTTTACCATCTGGATGTCTTCTTTGCAGAAATGTCTGTTCATGTCCTCTGCCTATTTCTTGATTGGATTATTTGTTCTTTGAATGTTGTTGATAAGTTCTTCATAGATTTTGGATACTAACCCCTTGCCTGATTAGACATTTACAAATATATTCTTCCATTCTATCATTGGGAGACAACCACTTTGAAACACCTTTTATACAGTGTGAACAAATTAATGTTGCTTGGAATATCTATCACTTTTCCTACAACTGATTTTCCTAGCCCTGTTAATCAGGAACAAAGGACTCCTAGATTCTGCTGAAGACTGTGGGATAAATTGAATACCAGTTCTGTTTGCCCATTGAAATAAGGCTCTAAATTCCAACTAGATGTGGTTAAAAGAGCACTAATACTCTCTTCAGCTATACTACAGGTATAAATAGGCTTTGGTAATCTAGTCTAGAGATTGAACTACCACTGTTTCTATGGGGGAAACTCTCTTTTTCTCTCTAGCTTTTCTAAAAATCACAGTATCCAGATTGGGATCTGCCTGTTGATATCTGGGAGAATGTCTACCTATTCCATTGACACTAACATTGGAAAAAGTACTTGGGAACTCATGTAAAGAAATTGCTTTCAAATTCATTTTCCAAACTACCCAGGAAAACCAGCCTTATTGGTTTGTGGGCACACCTCAATTTAACCCCAAAATGCCATTACTCAGCTTTCTTGGCTTTCTTATTTGCCATCCTTGTCTTCAAATGTCTTAACTGTTTCCTGAAATTAATATCACTCTCTCAATGGAAATGTTTTTGGCCTCCTAAGGAAATTCCAAAGAATGGATCACAGGCTTTGAAGGTTTGAATGATTTCCAAAGATCATTTTGAACAATGGTAGCCACTTCAGAATATGTTTACTCCAATGGTACCACTTTGAAGTTGTGAGAAATCACTTTTTTAAAGTTTTGATGTATTTGTTTGAATTTTAAAAAACATAGACTATATTTTAGAGGGTTTACTAGTTGTATTTTTCAGGGATTGATTCCTTTTCTGCCCATCTAGATCATAACTGTAAAGAACCAGGGGCTATAGTTTCCTTATAGCCTTATCCGTAGCCCTATTTCATTCATTGCAAATAATTGATGTTTAGGGGTGCCTGGGTGGCTCAGTGGGTTAAGCCTCTGCCTTTTGCTCAGGTCATGATCTCAGGGTCCTGGGATCAAGTCCCGCATCGGGCTCTCCGCTCAGCAGGGAGCCTGCTTTCTACTCTCTCTCTCTCTGCCTGCCTGTCTGCCTACTTGTGATCTCTGTCAAATAAATAAATAAAAATCTTTAAAAAATAATAATTGATGTTTAATGAATGCTTTAGATTGGTAATCATTATGATTCATATTTTCTTGAGTCTGGTATTTATGATCTGGGCATGTAAATAGCAGTAAATTTCATCTTGCCTGTTTTGAACAGAACATAATACATGTAATAGAAAAAACTTGCAAAAATTTTAAAGAACATATAGAATGGGTGATGACACAGTGCCAAAATTAGCTTTTAATTAAAAAAAAGTGGAAGAAAATAGAGAATACCCCAGAAGATGGAAAGATAAATCTCACTTTTTGAGCATAAAGACAGAACTACATATTGAAACATATAACTCATTCTGACAACTTGGATGTAACTCTCACTCTACAAACTACTCTACCTTTCTCCCTCAATTCTTGAGCCTTCCAAGGCCCGCTCCCCTCCTGTTGACTAGCTCATCTCTGACATTTAATTCATTAGCTCTTACTCTGTTTCTCTTCTGGAAATGGCACCAAATCTAAGAAAACAAACTTATTTTTTAAAAGATTTTATTTTTAAATAATCTCTACACCCAACATGGGGCTTGAACCCACAACCCTGAGAATAAGAGTCAAATGTTCCACTAATTGAGCCAGCCAAGTGTCCTTTAAAAACAAACTTAGTATCTTATTGTCAATTTCTGTAGTTTGTTTCTAAATTGTCCTGAATATATCCTAAAGAGTGACATTTTCCTCACTTTATAAAAGTACACCAAAATGCAGGTTAGCAAAATTAGTATTCTTTTTTTTTAATATTTTATTTATTTGACAGAGAGAAATCACAAGTAGGCAGAGAGGCAGGCAGAGAGAGAGGAGGAAGCAGGCTCCCCACGGAGCAGAGAGCCCAATGTGGGGCTCGATCCCAGGACCCTGGGATCATGACCTGAGCCGAAGGCAGAGGCTTTAACCCACTGAGCCACCCAGGTGCCCCGCAAAATTAGTATTCTAATGAAAAAAATTCCACAAATTGGTATTTTAATACCTGTATTATATCCTTTAAAACACGGAAATGAAATCTGAATTTTTATTGAAGAAATTAAAAAATGAAAAATGATGATGTTGGCAAGAACAAGAGTACGAATATTCATGAAGAAGGACAAGCATATATTTCCCTAAAATGTAGTGCTCTCCTTCCCAGGAGAGGCCATCTGTCCTCTTTGATTGCTAGTTAAAACCAATTAACACAAAATGGGATACTACCTTACTGGGTTTCACAACAAGCCTTCTGGTTTCATCCTTAATCATATGGTTTCCTTTAAAATATTTTCTGTTAATGTACAAATTGAAAACAACAACTACAACTTATATTTAAGCTGAGTACAGTCCACTAGGGCTCAAGCAAACACTCCTCATTAATATCTATAATCACTGTCTTATCTCAGAGGCAAAGATGATCATGGCTCAAGCCTGCGCACACACACAAACTGTTCTCTTGGCCATTGGAACAGCCAGGCAGCCAGCTAACTGCTTACTCTTTGCCTATGTTGCCAGCACCTGAGGTCCTGGGAGTCTCTCAAGTAGAGTGGCAGTAGTGTCAGAAACACTGATGACCCTGATTTCATACATATTTCCTCAAAGAGAGTCATGATAATACGGGAGTGAAAGAGGCTGGCATAGTTTTTCACTGAACACAAGAATAATAGTGGCCCGAGTTAGCTACACATTATAATCACTGGTACTTAATTCCAAGTCCCTCAATAGTGCCTATTTTCTCAGTGTTTTGGTCCAAGCTTCCTCCCTTTATCTACTTACTAGTGAATTCTATTCTCTCAGTCTAAATTTTCTTCTTTTTTAAAAAGATTTTATTTATTTGACACAGAGAGGGAACAGAAGCAGAGGGAGTGGGAGAGGGAGAAGCAGGCCTCCCACCAAGCAGGGAGCCTGATGCGGGGCTCGATCCCAGGACCCTGGGATCATGACCTGAGCCGAAGGCAAACACTTAATGACTGAGCCACCCAGGTGCCCCTAAATTTTCTTCTTAATAAAATATCTCCCCCTGGTTATTTTCTACCAGTCACTTCTCACTTATTCTTATATCTGGACCATAGCCACTTCAGACAGTCCTCACTGCTTTGCAAATTAATTTATTCTTCTGGAGAAGATAAAAAGAGACAACATTTAACACCCCAGTTTTAATCAGGTATATCCACTACCAAATTTGCATGCAGTTTTGTTAAATTAACCGTACAAATGGTATAGCATAGATCAGTGCTTCCAAAGAATGACATGCATACATCTTCTGAGATGTGAGATAATTTGAGGTGGTACATGGATTAATATTTTTATGATAATACCTCTGTATTTATTTTATTTTATCAATATGCACTAACATACATACATATATATGGATAGCACTAGAAAACTGTGATTATTCAGATACTATTGCCTAGGATAAGATTAACGGTTTTAAAGAGGAGGTAAGCTATTTTTTAACAAGTAAATAATATGTTATCATAGATATGGCAAAATTATGAAAATGGTATCTCGAAGACCAAAGTTTGGGAGACATTTGTGTTGCAGTTAATGCTCTCCCACTCTCTTATATTTGTTTAGGAACTCTCCCACTTCCTAATGCCCTGTTCTGTAGCACTTACCAGCTGTGTGACTTTGGGCAAATAAAATACCTCCTCATTGAGTCTCGGTTTTCTCATTCATGAAATGCATTGATAAAAGCACATCTCACAGGAGTGAAAAACAAAAAGAATATAACCTTCCCTCCTGAAATAGGTATTTCCAAACTAGGGACTGGGCCTTAAAATTGGTCATTGAAGTAAGTGTGAGAGGAAGAGAAACTTTAGTTAACAGATAAAACACAGTAACATCTGACAGCATAGGCATGAGGGAGTGATTTGAGGAAGGATAATAGAGGCTTTGCTCAAACAGTCTCTTAGGACATCAGAAGCTATATTTTGGTAGATATTTGAAGAATAGGTTAGGTTGCATAACAGACTCCCATCTGGAATGAGAGATTGCTTTTCAAATAATCTTTGCATACCTCTGCACTTACCATATTGGTTTAGAAGTTATATGTTTCTTTTCTTTCTTCCAAATTTTTCCCATAAAAACATTTATCCCATTTAACAAAATATCATAAACAGTTGTTTTATAAATAGAAAAAATTATAGAATTCTATGTACCAGTCTTAACTGATTTTAGTTTGGGGAATTATTTGGGGTGGAAAAGAACAAACTATCAGTGTTTGAGTGTGGTACAATATGGTTGTGTTACTCTGAGGTTTTACTTACTTATTACTTTATTTATTTATTTTAGTTAACATATAGTGTAATATTGGTTTCAGGAACAGAATTTAGTGATTCATCACTTATATATAATATGTTTCCATCAACTTGTTTCCCCCACCATCTTGTGAGCATCTTTAGAACAGCTACAACATCTATTTATCTTTGTATTCCAACATCCAGCACAGTGTTTAACTCAATATAATGGCTCAATAAACGGCTTTTGAACTGAAAATGGTAAGGCTGATTTTCTGTTTCTGAATTTAAAATGCTTAAAACCCTGTTAACTTTATGATGTAATGTGCTATGTGTTGACTCACATATTAGTGAGAACAGAGATTCCCTCCTTAACTTTTAAAGGGTCCCAGAATACTAGAGGAGTGTCTGTGTTTATGATTGAGTCCAGATACAATGAAAATTCAAAGACTCCTGGGTGACTATAAAGACTGAGATGGTGAATATAATGAAAAAGAAATCATTATTCCCCCAAAGAAAATAAGCACTTTGAGAAATGCCAGAAATCCTTGGGGAGAGAAAAGAAAACTCTGCTACCCATAGATGACAGACTCCATATCTCATTCTTACAATTTAATTTATCAATAAGAATAAATTTCCATCATTCCCTTAATGAAATCTGGTAATTGAAGCATGATGCCCCAAAATATTGGGTGCCCCCATATAAACTGTTCTATTTTCCCTTATGATTTAAGCTAATGAGTAAGAAGGAGAAAATAATCTTTATCATTGCTAACTAATAGAGCAATATATCTAAAGATTGAAGTACTATTTTCTTATATTTGGAGTTAGGAAGCAAATCAATTGCTCTATTACTTTCCCAAGACTTTTGGCACAATTTCAATAAGTTTTCTGCCTGCTTAGAAGTGGACAATTTTGAGGGGTAAAAATAGCAACGAAGACTACAAGATTCCTTTTAATATCCGGTTTCTTAGAACCTTAGCCTACTAATTACTGGGATTTTTAACAAACACAGGCTAGTGATTGTGGCTTGCTGGTGTGAATATAAAGTTATTAAAATTATATTGAGACATGGTGGTTGACTTATTTCATATGCAAAATTAACAACAAAAGATCTATGATACAGTAAATAGGAAAGACAAATATTTTAGATACTATTTATTGAATTGTGGCCAAATTAAAGATATAGAGATAAAAGCCTAGGCACTTTACCACTTATTTAATGTTTTCTTTTTTCATATATGAGCATTGATATATTTATTTAGGAGAGATGTAATACATAAAAAAGACTCGGGAGGCACACCTAAGAAATAGTTATAATGACTTTCTGGTCATCTGAGGTATAAAATATCACAAACCCCTTGGATTTTGTCCTGAATTTTATTCTGTGATAGGCGCCAGACTGTCTAAAAACAAAGAAACAAACAAAAGCCCAAACTTGAGGCACCCCAATGACATTTCTCTTCTTAACTAGATGTGGTTGAAAGAACATCTTTTTGACCTGAGTTATCACCTCTGATAGCAATAAAAGGAACAGAGTGGGAGGCAGTAGGCCTGGATTCTAATCCTTAGTTGTATCTTTAATTTGTTTTACCCATCTTTTAACCTTTTGGAAACTTGTTTTTCCAATCAGTATACCAAAAACAACATCTGTTTCACAGGATGCTTGAAAATTAATGAGATGATGGCTGAGAAGTACTTGAATATCAGGTGTTATGTGAATTCTAGGTACTGTTATTCAATATTAAAATTCATTGCCTTTCTCAGAACCACCTAACTAACCTGCTCTATCTGTGATCTGATCTCAGCACACAGCTGTAAACAAGAAAATGTCAAAACCGGATGCTGTGTTTTTCTTAGTTTAATTAGTTACGGTCAAGTTTTATTATTAAATAGCAGATTTTATTTCTTTGAGTTTTTAATTCAGAATGTTGAACAAGGGGGCGCCTGGGTGGCTCAGTGGATTAAGCCGCTGCCTTCGGCTCAGGTCATGGTCTCAGGGTCCTGGGATCGAGCCCCGCATCGGGCTCTCTGCTCCACAGGGAGCCTGCTTCCTCCTCTCTCTCTGCCTGCCTCTCTGCCTACTTGTGATCTCCCTCTGTCAAATAAATAAATAAAAATCTAAAAAAAAAAAAAAGAATGTTGAACAAGTAGAGTTCATTAACAGTGCATGGTCACCATAGATAAGTATTTCACAAATTGGTTGTTCTTCAGTGTGGGTTCTTAGCAATACTAAGGGTATAGGATTTACTCATGTTATTTTGAGAAAGTCTACCCTTGACCAATTTTTTCTCTCTGCAGAGGAAAAATGTACATTTCCAATATGTAAGCATAATCTCTTGTAGTAATTAAAATATCATGAAAGAATAAGTATTATGGGGTTGAAGTTGTAAATTAATACAATAAAGACCACAATTTTATAATTAGATTATTTTCCTGGTATTCTTAACCCGTACTTGACAGTTTGCTGGAGGAATGTAATTTTTTGTTTTAATAAACTAAAAACTTGCATTCTGAAATAATGACAATAATGATAAATGATTTTTAAGCAGATATTTTGAATACATGATTTCATTTGATACATAATAAAAATGTTTCTATGAGAAAAATGTTACTAGCCTGGTTTTCAGTATGGAAACCAAGGCTCAGGAAGGTTTGCTACCTTGCCCAAGTTCACAGATTTAGTGAGTGACAGAGCTAATATTTAACCCAAATTATCTGATGAAAAATTTGATGTATTTTCCATTATACTGTGATAATTGAAAATATATAGATCTTCCCATCTTTGCCTCCAATCTCTTAACAGTGAATCTATAGCTCTACTAATGAACCAGAGTTCTATTCAAATGAGTTTTCACCAAGGATTTATATAGTGTTACCTACTTGGTTATCCAATCCGCTTTTGCTTTATGAGTCTGTCTTTGATTACCTTCTTCAGAGCTAGGATTGCAGAACATTAAAGAATACAGCTTTCAAGAATGTTTCCTGTTGCTATACATAAACACCTTCCATTAGCTCAATCACATTACTTTCTTTGTGTTTCTCTCTCTTCTTTCTATATTTTTCTCCCTCTGTTTTCACAAATTCTTTTCATTGTTTTTCCTCTAGGGCCCTGTCCCTAGCATCCCTAGCAAAGTTTCCACGTGAAGTGTAGCTATTTCCTATAAGAAATTCCAGGATATGTTTGCGAGACATGGATGGAACTAGAGGGTATTATGCTTAGCGAAATAAGTCAGTCGGAGAAAGACAACCATCATATGATCTCCCTGATATGAGGAAGTGGAAATGTAACGTGGGGGGATTGGGGGGTAGGAAAAGAATAAATGAAACAACATGGGATTCGGAGGGAGACAAACCATAAAAGACTCTTAATCTCACAAAACAAACTGACGATTGCTGGGGGGAAGGGGGTTGGGAGAGGGTGGTGGGGTTATGGACATTGGGGAGGGTATGTGCTATGGTGAGTGCTGTAAAGTGTGTAAACCTGGTGATTCACAGACCTGTACCCCTGGGACTAATAATACATTATATGTTTGTTAAAAAATTAAAAATATATAAAAAAAATAAATTCCAGGATATGAATAGTCATACCACCAAGTACCATATGCTGTAGCTCCAGCAAAATGATCTCACAAGAAATAGTGTTTTCTAACAACATCCCTTCTACTTCAGGAGCCCAATGCCTTCACATATTGCTTTTTTAAAAAATTTAGTTTATATTTCCTTTGTCAATAGACTCTTGTTTCCTCTTTTTTGGGGTGGCGGGAAGAGTATGAAGCAAGAACTTCTGGTGGAAAAAAAAAGGGCAAAAAGTTATCCAAGTAACTGAACAAGGGGAAAGTTGAAGGGGAAAGACTTTAAGAAAACATTCTTAGTATGGATGGTTAAGTAGCAACAGAGGATAAATATAGGACACAGGTGGTCAGCATGTGTTTTGAGTAAAGCCAACATTATCCAACAGACAGCAGAATTCCTTTAGAATATTGCCATTTGCTATATAGGCTCAGAGGGCTAGAGGAGAGGTTTTCCTCCAGGCAATTGTATCTATTGTGTCAGGTTGCATTACACCAAGCAAATCCTGACTAAAATCCTGTCTGGTCTATAACAAGACTGTCACACAAACCAATCTCCACGAGTCTGCAATCATAACTCAGTCCAGGGAACAAAAGCAGTGCCTGACACATTGCCTCCTGGCATACATCACCCACATCCTCGTTTATCTAAAATATCTTTAAACTGACAAGGGAGATCTGTTGTGGATATCAGCTGCTGTATTATTCTAGCAAGTGTAGAAGTTCTGGGTGACTCCATTTTGGCCATCTCGGGAGCTAGAAAAGAATTACTGTTTTCTTCATTTTCTTGTTCTGATGTGTCCTCCAGAGGTGTAGCTAAAATATCAACAAATGGCTCTAGAAAATTGAGTCTAGTGGTTTGGCTGTTAACAAATCTCCCCAGGAATATCTTTAATATTGATCATTGTGGGGGGTTCCTGGGTTGCTCAGTTAGTTAAGCATCCAGTTCTTGACTTCAACTCAAGTCATGATCTCAGGGTTGTGAGATCAAGCCCCATATCAGGCTCTATACTGGGCATAGAGGCTGCTTAAGATTCTCTCTCTCCCTCTGCCCCTCCTCCCCACTCTGGAAAAAATATATTGATTATTATGATAATCAATAGCCCATGTGACTCTGGACTCATATGACCCAGGATCTGTTATCTAAATTAGCAGAATCCCACCTTGGTTCAGCTCTTAACCTACTCACAGAAACAAAGTCTTATGGTACAAATGAGTGCTATGTGGCCACATAGTCATTCA
Organism: Meles meles; assembly: GCF_922984935.1. Classification (NCBI taxonomy): domain Eukaryota; kingdom Metazoa; phylum Chordata; class Mammalia; order Carnivora; family Mustelidae; genus Meles; species Meles meles. The sequence continues at coordinate 91,260,908 of NC_060087.1, read as the reverse complement.
CTTATTCATCATCTAACATTTATGAAATGCATACCATCTGTTAGTATGTTGTTCTAGATGCCAACAGAGTGGCATATAGAATTTGAACTTTTAAATCCTCATATATGAGTGGACACAGGGCAAGGCTGGAGATGTCATACCATTAGTAAATTGACAAGCTTGTCTCATTACATTGAACATGAAATGACAAAAGAACCAATTAAAGACCTAGCAAGTATTGGCCAGTATCCCTGAATAATCCACTTCAGTGCATTCTTAGTTGTCTTCATGAATCTTTGATCATGACTATTTGCTTGAGGGTGCTGAGGTGTAATGGTAACTGTTTGAAAAATGCTTCTGACTACAAATCTCTTATACTCAGCTGTGGAAGGTGTTCTGGCAAAAGATGGCATACTGCATATATGTATTTACTTCTCTTCCTTTCCATAGTCACATTGAAATGATAGAAAACATATTTTCAAAATAATTAAACCAAAACAGGGCTAAAAAACAAAGGATGCAGCAAGGACCAAGAAAATTTGAGGAAATCCCTTAAAGATAGAAAGCAGATGGGATCTGATTAATGGAGGGAATAGAAGAGGAAAAACTGCAACCCCAAACTGGGATTGTAAGAGTACTTTCTTCCAAGAAAGCTCCAAGAAGTGCCAAGCTCAGACTCAGGAAACACAAGAACTTAAGTGGGCCATGGGGGCAATTTTCAGTGCAATTAAAGAACTGCATTCAGTACAGGTAGGCCAATAGAGCTCCTCTTCCTTCCCATAACCCTCTCTTCCATTCTGAGAAAACTGGCTGGCAGTTTAGACTCACCTCCAGGATTAAACCTAAAAGCTACATCTGCATTACAGAGTGTAAACTACCTGCCTAGAGTTGAGAGGCTCCAAGGGTGTTGGGGTCTGAAGAGATTTTGAGGTAATTTTAAATCACCACAACAGCTATCTATGAACCAATGATTCTCAGCCTTGCTTTCATATTAGAATCTCTTAGGAAGCAGTTTGGGTTGAAATCAACTGCTCTAAAGCAATCTTCCTAATCTTTAATGTGCATATGAACCACCTGGGGAACCTGTTAAAATGCGGTTTTTCATCCTGCAAATATGAGGTAGGGCCTGAGATTTCTACTAAACCCTAGACTCCCTAATTCTAAGGATGTTGGTGGAAGGACCACACTTTGAGTAGAAAGGAACTAAAAGAATCACAAAAGTCTTACAGTTTCAAAACAAAATGTAAATATTATCTAACTTGATTGTATGAAAGTAAAGGCATAAACATAAATTGGGAAGTGGGAGGAGGGAGGAGGGTGGAGACAAGTAAAAGGATGCTAATTTCATTATCTTTTATATCTCACCTTTCAGGATCAAGAGACACTGTCTAGGGTTTAAAAAAAGAAATAGAGATTTGATTTGTTATTGAAATCCATTTTTAAAACCCTAATAATAATATCACAAATATGAGGAAGTAGAATGGAAATAAGAAGGCATGAAAGTGAGATAAAATTTTTCTCTCAAGATAATGAAAATGATAACATTTACTGAACTCTTAATAAGTGCTAAACACTATTCTAAATATTTTGCTTATGTCAATTCATACAATCTTCATAACAACATTGTGAGATAGGTGTTATTATTACCCCCATTTTTATGGATGAGAAAATGAAGGCCCAAAGAAATTAAGGAATTTGCTTACATTCACAAAACCCGGAATTTAACAGGGCCAGGATTTGGACCCAGGCAATCTTGGCTTCAGAATCTATGCTTCTGAAATGAAATGAATTCTTAGATGCTCTTTAAAAGAGCAAGAAATAGAAGCCTGGAAAATTATTTAATGTTATATTTGAAACCATCTGAAAAATTACATACCTAAGTGGTATCTCTTTCTGAGGAACTCAAGGGCACTGGGGGAATGGAGATGAAGATATGAATTTTACTTTTTATTTTAGGCACTTATGAGATACTTGGAAGTGTTCTGCCATGTGCAAAGTTATTTAATTTTTAAAAACTAATTTAATGCTTCTTTTAAAAAAATATTTTTTTAAATTTCTTTTCAGTGTTCCAGAATTCATTGTTTTTAAGTTTTTAATGCATTGGCAAATTAGGAAAGAAACACACCAACATATTAAAGGTAATTGCTTTCTAAGGGTGGAGTGGGTTAGGGCAGGGAATTTTTTTTTCTCATTTTTTTCAACCTCTCTGTGTTTTTAAAATTTTCTAAAGTTACTTTTATCTTCTAAATAGTGAAATAAATTTAAAATCTCAATGTGCAGGCCGCACTGTCAGAGACAGTAGTACATGTTAATCCATGTATTAAAAACAACTGGCACAACAGAAGTTGGAGGTGGTCCCGGGACCACTTTGGGACATTTTGAGAAGGAGCCTAGCTCAATGAAGACATTATTATCTTAGAATGGCTCTCCAAAATTAATATGCATTCTTATCTAAGTCATTTTGATCTCTGTGCTTCTCCACTCTCCCCCCAAATGTAAAAGTAGGTACTTTTAATAGGTTATGCCTAGTAGCTTGTCACAGGCTATACAATTTTAGTCTTTTAAATATCAGAATCAATTCCAGGACATAAGAAATAGCTTCTATCTGAGGCTTTCATGTAAACAGATCCCGGATATGCTACATTTAGCGTAGCCAAGATAACAAGAAAGCTGCCTTCTTGAAAAACGCTACAATTCCCCCATACAAGGCATTCTTTATGGATGGATAACTCATCTTGACAGCTTTGAAGGTCTTAAATTCCTTGGGTGGTTCCCTTATGGATACCCCCTTCTGGTCTAGTACACGACCCAGCTAATTTGAGATCCTTTGCAGTTAATTGTGTAATTTGATCAGCCTAAAGAGCTGAATCTGAGTGCTCTTTCAGCATCAAAATTTTCAATGAAGGTAAATCAATAGAACCTAGAATTCTCAGGAACAGGCAGCTCAGGATATCAGCATTTAATCATCATAACTAGTAATTCAAATAGGCACTCCAAACTTGTTACCTTGATACAAAGCTTATCTCTTCCTAATTTGAAAAGTAATCCCCAGAGAGAGTTGATATTAGTACAAATAGTAAAGAAACAGTCATGGAGCTACTTGTGGTTCTTCTTGATTTCTATTATAACAGGGTTTCTTTAGCAATTTGTGCAGAATTCTTATGTATAGATAATACTGCTCTTAAGTTACAAGCAAGTGGAAATGTTGGTGTAATCTGACTTTTGGGGCTAAGCAGAAGTAGAAGGAGATGGCTGACATTGACCCACCATTTTAGCACACATATAGAAGCCAATAATTTCTTGACTTAATTTGAAAAGTGTACATATTCTGATAAACCAAACCACATACTTTTTTTCTTTTTTAATTCTTTTTTAAAAAGATTTTATTTATTTATTTGAGAGAGAGAGTGTGTGTGTGTGTGTGTGTGTGTGTGTGTACAGAGGGAGAGGGAGAAGCAGACTCCCCACTGAACAGGGAGCCCAACACCAGGCTCTATCCCAGGGCCCCTGGATCATGACCTGAGCAGAAGACAGATGTTTAACCAAGTGAGCCACCCAGGCACACCCCAGTACTTTTTTCTCAGTAGACAATGAAGTGACTCAGAAATTCTTGACTTTTGTAAAAGAAAACAGAGTAAGGATTGAGTTGCTCCCAGGGAGGATTATAGATCCTGCTATTTTAAAGGAGAGGATTCCTCTGTATCTCCTTTTGCTACAGATGGGTGGGATGGGATAGGACTGATAATAATTGCCTAAGAAAGTAACACTGAAACAATGGAAGTTTACTTTCCTGTTCTTTGTGTTTGATTTAATTAATCAAGTCAACTTGTCAACTCATGACAGGTACTTGATTCAGAAGAGTTCTTAATGAAAACGGTTTTATAGGTATCCTCAGTAGTATGATCTCTTGGTGCTTGATTCACTTAGAAAAGACCATTTTGCTGAGACCTTCCTGGTAGAAAGAATATCAAGGAATTTGTTGATTCCTGGAGCTGGCTACAGGGATGTGGGGGGATGAGGATAAGTGCCTTGTTCACAGTGCACTAATAGTCTCTGTACAGTCTTACAGGGCAAGCATTTATAATTGCAAGGACTTGATGAAATGTTCAGTTAAAAGTCTTTTACTTAAAGTAAAAGTCATGGTGAACTGGTATAATGGCCATAACTACATTGAGTAACACTGGATACTTGAAAGTCCCAGGTCTTTGGAGAATATCTTGAGAAATCTGTTTCACAGCTTACTCTAGTTAAAATGTCCTAACTTTATATATTTTTTGACAATTATTTGTGTGGGTATGAACCAATTCCCTCTCAAGAAGACTTTGCACCATTCAGATGCTTCCCTGACAAAATATATAAAACAACAGTTCTCAAGAACTTGATAGTAGATATGCAGGTCTGCTATATTCAAGGGAAGAGAAGCACTTAAGTTGAGGACTCCATACTCTATGGCTTTCTGCCTGTGGACAATTTCCAAACTGTAGTGCAGAGAAGTAGAGCCCAAACAGAAAGTAAAAATCTCATGGGGGTGATGAAAGAGAGACCAGAGTTATGAGCTGCTACACTGACTGAAATTTACAGGACAGTTACTTGAAATGAGGAGTTTACAGGAATCTTTGTAGGAGTACTCTCCTGTTCCTTAGCCAAATCCTCAGCTGAACAAAGATTTCAGAATTTACACAGTACAGGGATATATTATTAGAATTCTGACCCATCCAGAGTAAAGAGACTTTTGCTAACATACCAAAGCATTCCCTTGAAACCTGAGAAAGACCACACTTTAGGAGTAAGAACCATAAACCAGAAATAAAGACTATACATTAGGGCTAGAGGCAAAACAGAAATAGTGCCCCTCACCCAAACAAAGCCTAAAACCAGGCCTTGACAGGATCAAGATGAATCTCTAGTAATTTAACTGCTTTTCAAAACAAAACCCAATAATCTTTGAAAGAAGATAACATAATCCAGAGTCTCTTTTACAATCATTCACAATAACCAGTACACCATAAGAAATTAATAGACATAAAAAACCAGGAAAATGTGAATCATAATACTAAGAACAAAATTCATTAGACAGAAACCTAGAAATCATTTAGCTACTGGAATTAACAGGGGAAAAGAAGAGTCTGAAATAGTTATTATGTTTTAAAAGGTAGAGAAAATATGGGAAGAGTATAAACAGATTGAGAATTCAGCAGAGAAAGGTATATCCACAAAATATCAGATAAAGGGGCGCCTGGGTGGCTCAGTGGGTTAAAGCCTCTGCCTTCGGCTCAGGTCATGATCCCAGGACCCTGGGATCGAGCCCCGCATAGGGCTCTCTGCTCAGCGGGGAGCCTGCTTCCTCCTCTCTCTCTCTGCCTGCCTCTCCGCCTACTTGTGATCTCTATCTGTCAAATAAATAAATAAAATCTTAAAAAATATATCAGATAAAAATTCTAGAACTGAAGAATGTGATATCTAAGAGAATTAATTGGAATAAAAACCCAAACATAATAGAAAAGGACTGGTGAACTCAAAGACCAGAAATTATCTAAATCAAAGCAAAGAAACAACCACCACCACAAAAGGAGAAATCAACTAGAACAGAATATCTTAGACCTGTAAGGCAAAATCAAATGATCTAGCATATATATAAAATTGGAGTCCCAGGACGAAAGATTTGAGAGAATGAAGTATAAAAATATTTGAAGAGATGAGTAAACTTTTTTTAAAAAAACCGATTAAAAAAATATTAACCCATAAATCTAAGAAGCTCAGCAGAGCTCAAGCAGGATAAATGTACAGAACACACTTAGGGAAATTGTAGTCAAATTCTGAAGACCAAAAGTAAATAGAAAATCTTGTAGGCATCCAGAGGAAGAAGAGATATCTCACATTGGAGAGCAATGATAAGAATGATAGCCACTTTCTTATAAAAAATAATAAAAGCCAGAATCCTGTAAAAATATCCTTGAAAAATGAAGGTGAAATAAAGATATTTTTGTACAAAGCTGAAAGGTGTCATCTCCCACAGACCTGTACTAAAAGACATACTGAAAGAAATTAAATAAGTTAGAAGGAAATGTAATCAGATAGAAACCTAGTTATGCAAGACGAAATAAAAACCATCAGAAATAGTAGTCAATAATATATATAACCTTTAAATATTTAATCTTATTTTTAAATATATTTGTTATTAAATCTATTTTTTTAAGATTTTATTTATTTATTTGACAGATGAGATCACAAGTAGGCAGAGAGGCAGGCAAAGAGAGAGAGGAAGGGAAGCAGGCTCCATGCTGAGCAGAGATTCCCGATTTGGGGCTTTATTTCAGGACCCTGAGATCATGACCTGAGCCGAAGGCAGAGGATTTAACCCACTGAGTCACCCAGGCACCCCTTAAATCATTTTTTTAATTTAATTTAATTTTTTAAAAAAAATTATTGTGTTATGTTCATCACCATATATCATTAGTTTTTTTTTCTTCTTTCTTATTCTTTTTTTATTTCTTATTTTTTTAAATTAATTAATTTATTTTTTCAGCATAACAGTATTCATTGTTTTTGCACAACACCCAGTGCTCCATGCAAAACGTGCCCTCCCTATTACCCACTACCTGGTTCCCCCAACCTCCCACAACCCGCCCCTTCAAAACCCTCAGTTTGTTTTTCAGAGTCCATAGTCTCTTATGGTTCGCCTCCCCTTCCAATTTCCCTCAACTTCCTTCTCCTCTCCATCTCCCAATGTCCTCAATGTCATTTGTTATGCTCCACAAATAAGTGAAACCATATGATACTTGACTCTCTCTGCTTGACTTATTTCACTCAGCATAATCACTTTCCAGTCCCGTCCATGTTGCTACAAAAGTTGGGTATTCATCCTTTTTTTTTTTAAACATATAATGTATTTTTATCCCCAGGGGTATGTGCTATCATGAGTGCTGTGAAGTGTGTAAACCTGATGATTCACAGACCTGTACCCCTGGGGATAAAATATTTCTTATTTTTTATAAACATATAATGTATTTTTACCCCAGGAGTACAGGTCTGTGAATCACCAGGTTTACACACTTCACAGTGCTCACCATAGCACATACCCTCCCCAATGTCCATAATCCCCCTCCCCCTCTCCCAACCCCACCTCCCCCCAGCAACCCCCAGTTTGTTTTGTGCGATTAAGAGTCACTTATGGTTTGTCTCCCTCCCAATCCCATCTTGTTTCATTTATTCTTCTCCTATCCCTCTAACCCCCCATGTTGCATCTCCATATCCTCATATCAGGGAGATCATATATGCAGCCATCAAAAGAAATGAAATCTTGCCATTTGCAACAATGTGGATGGAACTAGAGGGTATCATGCTTAGTGAAATAAGTCAATTGGAGAAAGACAAATATCATTAGTTTTTGATGTAGTGTAACAAGATTCATTGTTTATGTATAACACCCAGTGTTCCATGTAATCCATGCCTTCTTAATATCCACCACCAGGGTCACTCGCCCCCCACCCCCCTCTCCTCTAAAACCCTCAGTTTGTTTCTCAGAGTCCACAGTCTCTCGTGGTTCATCTCCCCCTCCAAATTCTCCCCCCTTCACTTTTCCTTCCCTTCTCCTAATGTCCACCATGTTATTGCTTATGTTCCACAAGTAAGTGAAACCATATGATAATTGACTTTCTCTGCTTGACTTATTTCACTCAGCATAATCTCCTCCAATCCCATTCATGTTGATGGAAAAATTGGGTATTCATCCTTTTTGATGGCTAAGTAATATTCCATTTGTATATATGGACCACATCTTCTTTATCCATTAGTCTGTTGAAGGGAATCTTGGCTCCTTCCACATTTTGGCTATTGTGGACATTGCTGATATAAACATTGGGGTGCATATGGCCCTTCTTTTCACTACATCTGTATCATTGGGGTAAATACCCAGTAGTGCAATTGCTGGGTCATAGGGTAGCTCTATTTTTAATTTTTTGAGGAATCTCCACACTGTTTTCCAAAGTGGCTGCACCAACTTGCATTCCCATCAACAGTGTAAGAGGGTTCCCTTTTCTCCACATCCTCTCCAACATTCATTGTTTCCAGCCTTGCTAATTTTTGCCATTCTAACTGGTATAATGTGGTATCTCAAGGTGGTTTTGATTTGAATCTCCCTGATGGCTAATGATGATGAACCTTTTTTCATGTGTCTGCTAGCCATTTGTATATCTTCTTTGGAGAAATGTCTGTTCATGCTTTCTGCCCATTTTTTGAAATGATTTTCTGTTTTTTGAGATGTTGAGTTTGAGAAGTTCTTTATAGATCTTGGATATCAGCCCTTTGTCTGTAGTGCCATTTGTGAATATCTTCTCCCATTCCATGGGTTGCCTTTGTTGGATATTTAATGTGAACATAACAATAAGAGAATGTGCAGTTTACAGCATATGTGAAAACAAAATGTATGACAAGAACCCAAAGGGTGGGAAAGTAGTCATTGGAAATATATTCTTCCAAAATTATTAAATAGTTCATCAAATAATATATTTAGAATGTATAATGTGATAAGTCAAAGATATATTTATAATTTCTACCATAATCATGAGAACAACACAAAGAATAACTAAAATATCACTACATGAAAAACTAATGATATAATACATGTTGGCTAACTGAACATAACAGATAGATAAATAAATAAATAAATAGAAATAGACTGAAATACTTAACTAATTTGATTAATCCAAATAAGTTTAGGAAAGTATAAACAAAAAAATGCAGAACAAATGAGATACATAGAAATCAAACATCAAGATGGTGGAAATAGACTAAACACCCCAATGAAAAGACAAGATTATCAAATTGGATGATAAAGACCCCACCATGTTTCTTCCTTCATACACACAATAAAAACAAAAATGAACTGAAAATGAATAGAAGAAAAAAGATACTTCACACAAACCCCAAGCATAAAAATTACATATAAAATATTTCATAAAATGAAATAGTACTCAGCCAAAAAAAGGAGTAAGAGCTTATCATTTGCAATAAAATGGATGGACCTAGAGGTTATTATACTATGTGAAATAAGTCACACAGAGAAAGACAAATACCATGTGATTCCGTTTGTATGTGGAATCTAAGAAATAAAACAAATGAACAAAGAAAGCAGCAAACAAACAAAAAGACATTCTTAAATATAAAGGACAAACTGGTGATTGCCAGAGGGGAGATTGGGTAGGGGGATGGGTGAAATAGATAAAAGGGAATAAAAGGTACACACTACCAGTTATAAAATAAACAAGTCTCAGAGATGAAAAGTACAGCTTAGGGAATATAGTCAATAGTATTATAATAATGTTGTTTGGTGACAGATGATGACTACACTTACTTTGGTGAGCACTAAGTAATGTACAGAATTGTTGAATCATTATGTTGTACACCTAAAACTAATATAATACTGTATGTTAATTATACCTCAATAAAAATATGTTATGGCTATATTAACATCAGGCAAAACAGAACTCATGATGAAGAGAAATACTAGAAATAAAGTGGGACATTTCATGATGATAAAAGGGTTAATTAATCAAGAAGAGATTACATTCCTAAATTTGTTGCACCTAATGAAAAGTTCTTAAATAGATGAAGCAAAAATTGTCAGAAAATAAAGGAAAGTAAAGTCAAATCTACAAATGTGAAGACTTTAACACCTTGTTCTCCATAATTGATAGAACATGTAGAGAAGCAGTCAAAAAGAATATGGAAGACTTAACATAACTATTTGAACTAATTGACATATATGGAACATCAGACCCATTAGTAGCAAAATACAAATTTGATAAAGGACATTCACCAATATAAACCACATGTTGGTTCATAAAACAAGTCTCAGTAGATTTCTAAAGATTTATATCAGGCAGAGTATATTCTCCAACCACTGAAATATTAAAATAGAAATCAATAACAAATCTATAGACACTTCCCAAATATTTTTTATTTCTTATAGTAAAATCTGAACAATTATTTTAAAAAGATAATAAATAAATCTGAGGATAAATCCAAAGGGTTGGACAATAGATGATAGGAGTTCCAGAAGCAATAGAGAAATGGAGGGAAAGGAAATTACTTAAGAAACCATGCAAGAAAACTCGTAGAACTGCAGGACACTAATTACTAGATTGAAAAAGCCCATCAAGTTTCCAGATTAGTAAATGAAAAAGAAACACACATGAGAAGGTAGAAATGCAATATGGGGGGTTTGAGGGCTAGGAAAAGAATAAATGAAACAAGATGGGATCAGGAGGGAGACAAACCATAAGAGACTCTTAATCTCACAAAACAAACTGAGGGTTGCTGGGGGGAGGGGGGTCGGGAAAGGGTGGTGGAGTTATGGACATTGGGGAGGGTATGTGCTATGGTGAGTGCTGTGAAGTATGTAAACCTGGCGATTCATAGACCTGTACCCCTGGGGCTAAGAATACATTGTATGTTTATAAAAAAATAAAATATTTTAAAAAAAAAGAAACACACACACACACATACACAAACACACTAAATCTTACAATAGCACAACTTCGGAATAACAGGAACAGAGAAGTTCCTAAAAATTTCAAATTAAAAGGCACAATTTTTAAAAATATTTTATTTATTTATTTATTTACTTACTTACTTATTTATTCATTTACTTATTTATTTATTTTAGAGAGAGAGTGCATGCACGAGATGAGGGCAGGGGTAGAGCCTGACATGGGGCTCGATTCCATCACTAGGAGAGCATGACCCAAGCCAAAACCAAGAGGCGCATGCTCAACCGAGTCACTCAGGTGTTCCCCCAAAAGAATTTTAAAATAAATGAATAATGCTAAACAAATAAGTCAGTCAGAGAAAGACAAATACCATATGATTTCACTCATACATGGAATTTAAGAAATAAAAATGAATAAAGAGAAAAAGAGAGAGAGAGAGAAACCAAGAAACAGATTCTTAACTATAGAGAACAACCTGATGGTCACCAGAAGGGAACTGGGTGGGCAGATGGATGAAATAGATAATAGGGATTAAAGAGTGCACTTATTATTAGCACTGAATGATGTATAGAATTGTTGAATCATTATATTGTATACCTGAAACTGATATAACACCATATGTTAAATATGCTGGAATTTAAAATAAAGCAAAGTAAAAATGAGTGAAAAATTGAGAATCAGCTGAGGACATGGAGAAGCAACATGGGGGGGTAGGGGGATAGGAGAAGAATAAATGAAACAAGATGGGATTGGGAGGGAGACAAACCATAAATGACTCTTAATCTCACAAAACAAACTGGGAGTTGCTGGGGGGAGGTGGGGTTGGGAGAGGGGGAGGGGGCTATGGACATTGGGGAGGGTAAATGCTATCGTGAGTGCTGTGAAGTGTGTAAACCTGGCGATTCACAGACCTGTACCTCTGGGGATAAAAATACATTATATGTTTATTAAAAAAAAAAATTTTGGAAAAAAAAATTGAGAATCAGGATGGCTTTCACTTTCTCTATAGTTTTGAATACTTGGAAGATAATGGTACAATACTTTCAAAATTTGGAGGTAATATTATTTTTAACCAACATTTCTATATCCAGCCAAACTGTTAAATCAAGTAAGATTCATCCTCATGCAACTTTTCTTTTTTAATTAAGTAGCTAATTAATAACTTTTGGCTTTCTTTTTTAAGGGTTTATTTAAATTCTATTTAGTTAACTTATGGTATAATATTAGTTTCAGGAGTAGAATTTAGTGGTTCATCATTTACATACAACAAGTGCTCATCACAGTAAGTGCACTCCTTAATACCCATCACCCATTTAACCTATCCCACCCCACTCATGCCCACCTCCCCTCCAGCAAACCTCAGTTCATTCTCTATAGTTAGAACTCTGTTTTATGGTTTGCCTCTCTCTTTTATTTTCCCCTATGTTCATCTGTTTTCCATGCACCTTTTCTTAGGAAGTTAACTGAGAATGAGCATTAGCCAAAAAAAAAAAAAAAAAAAAAAAAAAAAAAAGTAAATAAAAATGAACAGGGGTGGCGCCTGGGTGGCTCAGCGGGTTAAAGCCTCTGCCTTCAGCTCGGGTCATGATCCCAGGGTCCTGGGATCGAGCCCCGCATCGGGCTCTCTGCTTGGCTGGGAGCCTGCTTCCTCCTCTCTCTCTCTGCCTGCCTCTCTGCCTACTTGTAATCTCTATCTGTCAAATAAATAAATCTTAAAAAAAAAAAAAAAAAATGAACAGGGGTGCCTGGGTGGCTCAGTGTGGTTAAAGCCTCTGCCTTCAGCTCAGGTCATGATCCCGGGGTCCTGGGATCGAGCCCCACATTGGGCTCTCTGCTCCGAGGGGAGCCTGCTTTCTCCTCTCTCTCTACCTGCCTCTCTGCCAGCTTGTGATCGCTGTCTGTCAAATGAATAAATAAAAATATGAAAAAAAATGAACATAGAGACAATAGGTATAAGATTCAGGAAATGGTATATCCAATCTAAAGGAACAGTCAAAGGTGACAACTATGGAGAGAGTAATTACACAGTTGAATGCAATTGGACAGAGATTTCAGGAGGAATTTTCCCAGAAAGATGTGGGTCAGGATAGAAGACCTGTTATGATGAACCTCTGGGGAATAAAACAGGAAGACAATTTAAGGAAGACATTATGAAGTGAAAAGGGAGAAAATTAGGAACTGTAGGAAAATAGCTGTTTAGCACCTACTACATTGCTCAACTTGCTTCTGAAGTGAAAAATATTTGAGTGATCCAGAAGAATGTAAATACTGTTTCTTGATTTAATTAAAAAGAATGCTATAACATTCGTGTAGGACATTGGGACCTGAAGTGACAGTAGAGGAACAGAATCAAGTCCTTATGTGTCATTATCTGGAATTAAATAGGTGCTATCTAAGACTGAGATATTAAAAATAATGGTCTAAGCATGTTATTTGAAGCTATGGAGTAAACAGCTAAAAAGTCAAAAGTGGTCGAACATGGGGGAATGGGAGTAGAAATAAATTGACCAGAGAATGGTTCCTTTTCCTTGTAAGACTAGTATTTGATTTTTTAAAATTGTATGTATATATGTACAGAAAAGAAAGAATCCTACCAAACAACCTCCATTTACATTGTGAAAAATATATGAAATAAAGGTATAGATAAAGGACAGTGATATAAAGAATCTTTTCCTTTAATTTCTGCAACATGTAATGGCATGTAATAGACAACTGGAGTCTTCCCTTGGTCCTTTGTAAAATTCTGTTTTATGTAAGCATATCAATACCTTTGGGTTTCTTGTTCAAGAGAGTTGATTCACTATACATATTCATCCTCCTTCCTTCCCATAATAAAAAACAATATTAGAAATAGTTAACACTTATATAATTCTATATGCCAAGCACTGTTCCAAATACTTTAAATACTTTAATTATAGTAATTCTCACAAGTCTATCAGATGGGTGCCATTATTATCTCTGTTTTACAGATGACAAATCTGAGACAGAAAGGCAAATACCTTGGCAAATACCATTAACTACCTCGAGGGTAGTTAATGGCAGAGCCAGTAATCTGGTTACAAATTCCACTCTCTTAATATCTACACTATACTACCTTTACATTAAAATGCCATTAAAATGGATCATTAAGGAATAAAAAGTATAAAACAAAGGACCAATCGGTATCATTTCCTGGGCAAAATCCCCAATGGTTTTTCTTTACTTTTGCAATAAAATACAAACCTCTTACCATGTTTTTTTTTAAAGATTTTATTTATTTATTTGACAGACAGAGATCACAGAGAGGCAGGCAGAGAGAAGGAAGCAGGCTCCCCGCTGAGCAGAGAGGCTGATGTGGGGCTGGATCCCAGGACCCTGGGATCATGACCTGAGCCGAAGGCAGAAGCTTTAACCTAAGGAGCCACCCAGGTGCCCCTCTTACCATGTTTTTAAGACCATTTGCTTCCATCTCCAATTTTATCTCTTACAGTTCTCTTATTTCTTTTTTTTTTAATACTTTTATTTTTAAGTAATCTCTACACCCAACTTGGGGCTCAAGCTTACAACCCCAAGATCAAGAGTCACATGCTCTATCAACTCAGCTAGCTGGGTGCCCCCCTTTTATTTGAAAGATTTATTGATTTTAGGGTGGGCAAAGAGAAAGGGAGAGAGAGTCTCAAGCTGACTCCATGATGAGCACTGAGCTCTTTTCAGGGCTTGATCACGACCCTGAGATCACGACCTGAGACGAAACCTAGAGTCATATGATTAACCGACTATGCCACCCAAGTGTTTCGCCCACTGTTTTTTAAAAATATTTTTAAAATCTTATTTCTTCATTGATCTACAGCCATTTTGACTTTTTTTTTGGCCCTTTCAGGGCTTTCTTAACTGAAGGTGTTTCTACTTTAAGACTCTTCCATTTGCCCTGAGTGCCCTTCCCCAGACCTTATCCAGGTTGGCTACTTCTCATCATTCTATTTGCTCAAATCAAAATGATCGTCCCTGATTTAGGATCCCCTGATTTTAGAGTCAGATCAGACACTTCCCTGATGAGTTTCTCCAAAGCCTCTCACAGATCTCTATATCACATTACTCTATTTTCTTCTTAGAACTTAATACTCTCTGAGATTGCCTTATTTATTTGTTACCTTGTTTATTATTACTAGACTGACTGTCCTTTTGCTATTGTGTGCTTAATACCTATCTCTTCTACTTATTCTTTTCTCTATCAGGTCCTTAGCACTTAGAATAGCACCTGGTGCAGAGCCCTCTACGTGCTCAAAAACTACTGGTCTGGGAAGCCTGGAATGCAAAGAGAATGAAATGGATTGCAGTAGATAAGGGACTTTAACAAATTTCTGGAAGGCAAGAAAGCAGATGAAATAATGGTAACTGGTAAAGTAGAAAAGAAGAAGGCATAGCCTATCACACTCTTGGAGGGTAGCTATAGTAAATGAAGTTGGTGATCTTTCCATGAAAACCTCAGAATGGAAGTGGGAAGTAAGCTAAAAATGGGGGAATTGATGTAGGTCTCTATATGGAAATGCTGACCTATGACCCACACATTTCCCATTCCTCCACATATAATGCCATGAAGTTGAGCATCTACCCTCAGGCAAACACTGCTTGAAGAGAACCTAATGAGCTAGTGTGGGAGTTGGCATCTCAGAATAAACCCTCCTCATTCTGCCTTCTAGTGTTCCCCAGAATACCAGCTAATTCACTGCCTGTTTACCCAAAGCAAAGCCTGAAAGACCATAAGCTCTGTTCATATATACTGAGCTCCTAGTCTGCCTATTTTCTCATTCCTGAATATTGATGGATAACCACCAATCACAGGAAAACCTCTAGCCTAAAAAGAAAAAAGATCAAATTAATTACAAAAAAGATCTTCGAGGAAATAGAATATGTGGAAATGAAGATAATCCCAAAATAATAACCACCATCATAAAATTCCAAAATACCAGGAATAAGAATATTCTAAGAATTTCTAGTGAAGAAAAAAAAACAGCTTACCCCTGAATGAACACGAATGAGAGGGTGATAGAACAAAACCAACAAAGTTCTGAGGGATAATTATATTGAGCCTAGATTTTTTTAAAAAATATTTTATTTATTTATTTGAGAGAGAGAGAGCGAGCACAGGTGGTGCGGAGGAGCAGAGGGAGAGAAGCAGACTCCCTGCTGAAAGGGAGGGACTCCTGGGACTCCAGGATCATTACCTGAGCCAAAGGCAGATGATTAACCAACCAAGCCACTCAGGAGCCCCAAACCTATAATTTTTAACCAAGCATATGTATCAACTAAGTGAGATGAAAGAATAAAAACCATTTTTATGAAAAGACTGAGAAAGTTGGCCTCCTAGGCATCCTTTCTCAGATATTACTTGAGAATGGTTACAACAAAATAAATGAGCAAATATAAAGTTGTGGGATCTAAGAGAAAGTAGATCGAAATCAGAATATTAAGAAAGAGAAGTTCTAGGACTGTCACTGTGCGGTGGCTCATTTTGGGAGATAGAAGAGAACTCTGAGAGAATAGCTTTGGTGTGCCAAGGGCCAGGGCAGTAGGAATCATTTTCTCTGAGGGTAGGCAAGAAGAGGATGCATTTTTTATAGAGAATTAAAACACATAATGAAATGGAGTAAAAGGTGATTAGCATTTTGTAACCACCATGTATCAGCAATTCTAAAAAATGTCAGTGATAAAATACTCTTCCCTAAAAAATCAAACAAACAAAACAAAAAAAAACCTGTTGGTGTAAAGTTGTTTAATTGTTGCAGTTACTGTTGAGTCATGGTGATTGCTCTCACTGCACTATGCTTGGTATGTCAATAGTACCCAGGAAAAAATGGGGGGGGGACTGATGTTATGATTGAATGTTTATAATAACTTGAGAGTATGAACAAGGGAATTGAGGGGAGTATAATAGTAGGTGAATTTACTTGAACTTGATCCTCAGATTATTCTCCATTGAATGGTACAGGAGCATAGCATTGTCCCTTTAGAGTAGCAATTACAATTCCAGCACACAATGCAGTTATGCAGTGAATAATATAGTTATAATCATGTAAAAAACTGCTTGTTGGTATTCAATGTTTAGAACAATTCATCTGACAAATCACAGACATTTAAATATGGTCATTTAACAGAATGTGAATATCAACCTTAATGATGTAAAAATAAATGTACAGCTGACAGTGATTAAAGGATAGGAGATGATTAGAAGTAGTGAAAGGAAGAGCAGGAGTGTTGATGTCTTTATTTTACAAAGTGGGGAAATCATGAAACAGAACCAGAGACAGGAGCTTCACTGTAGTTAAGATTTCAGAAATAACGAGAGGTGGAGCTGAGAATAGGGTTATAAATTATAGCGGGAGAAGGACACTTGGGCAGGGATTTATGTAAATTCCCCACATCCTCATCTAGCTTAGCAGGATATCAATAAACAATGCCTAAAGTCATTTAAGAAATGGCAAAATAAACATATTACTTAAGAGATGGAGAGATTATATGAGAAAATTTTAAAATATTTGAAAAGGTTAAAAGTGATTGCCATCTGGGAGCAAGGTTGAAGGTGGGCAAGGGAGGATTGCCTTTTCCCCGATATAAGTCCTTCCGTGCTATTTCATTTTTTTAAACCATGTATTTAACTATCTCACTGTGTTCAAATTTTCTAAGGTTTTAAAAATGAGCATCTTTGAAGGATTTGACAATAAACTCTCTGTACAGAAAACCTACTCTATATACTCCAAAACATGTTATTTATGAGTTCTTCAAAAGTGTTTTGTTAAGATAGCACAGCTTTACAACTAATGTAACAATGCCTTTGCCAGACAGTTATAATTCTGTTTGTTTCAGTCACTGAATAATGATTGATGCTGAAGAGCAGTGAGTTATCCATATGATAAGCAAGGATAGCAATGAGAGTGGCATATGATGATATGCCACGATCGGTGTTTAGAAGGACACCATGTTTTTCCTATGCCTTGGGAAAAGAGTGCACCTTAGCATGTAAATCTTTCAGAGCAAGCTGACTAACTGAACTGTTTAAGACAATTTGTATCAGCCATTATTATGTAAAGGATTTGTTTTATTTAAATATAGGAATCTATTCATGTATTAGTCTTACTAAAGTATTTATTAGTCTTATTAAAGAGTCTTATACAATGGACTAATGTCCAGAGTTTTAAAAATGGAAAACCAAAATGCCATCCTCAAAACCATAAAAATGCTGGTGTTGAGTACCACTAAGGCAGGCAGGCAACTGTCAAAAAGAACAGTTTTTATAGCTATCAAACTATTCTCTTTTTTTAAGTTTATTTATTTATTTTTAGTAATCTCTATGCCTAACATGGGCTCAAACTCATGACCCTGGAATCAAGAGCCACTTGCCATTCTGACTGAACCAGCCACGTGTCCCTATACCCACCAAACTATTCTGAAACTAACTTTAATCTGTCATATAACCATAGTCACTAAAAGGAATGAAAACAGTGACAATGCATGTTCCCCATTTCATGGGTGAGCATTTTACTCAGAATATCTGAAATCTGAACTTTAAAAAAAATAAATAACGCTTTTACTTCATCCTTTATATTTAAAAGTTTCAGGCATAATTCATCATCCTGCTATTATAGGATGATAGTTAGAATTGTTGCTGCTATTCCTTCCTTATATATTTCTCTTCACCTTCTTTCTTTTTCATCTTTATTTTCAACTACCTCATTTATTTGTTCTTTTCTCCTTTTCTTCTACCCAAGTCTTAGGCCTACCCCTGGCACCCAGTGGAACCCCATGGCATTGCTGATAGCACTCAACAATTTTAAGTGGTTGCTGACTGCTATTGTTGTTTCTTTACTCAGAAAAAGTCTTTTGCTCTGTTAGATGGATATTAAACTTTTCCTTTAATTTTCAGGTTTAATTTTTCCTCTACTATAACATATGACTATGTTATAACACATGACTTCATTTCTAGATGTCACTGCTTGGTTGTCTCTTTTACTAACACATTTTCCAGTACATGATTACTACCTGCCTTCATTCAAAATTTCTTTAACATGGTTAAAAACATCAGTCCAATTATCCTTTCCCCTGAATCAGAGTCACAGATTTCTTTGGCTGCCCTTCAAAATACTTATCTTTTCACAAATTTATTTTTTAGGCATGAGATGTGAGAAATAATGCAGCAGCTTAAGAAAATAAACTTGAAAGTCTAGCCATGCCCTAGCAAACAAACTCCAAATGAGATCTTATTAGAAAAGCCCAGTCCTTCAAAAGTGAGTTGCCAATGAGGCGAGAAAATGGGTCTCTGAGCTAAAGGAGCCTGCTAATGGAAATCAACACTAGTTTCTAGTTTCTGTTTGTAGAGGCAGGTCAGCAGGATACCTAGAGAACTCCCATTCTGGTATCTACTTAGTGCACTTCTGAAAGAATACTGGGCGTTTTTCAGCTCCTTCTCCAAAAAGATAACTTGTAGACAGCTCAAGTACACCAGACTTCTGTATGTGAAGTTACCCATGCCTACTTTCATTTTATATCTGGCAGAAAAATTACCCAAATGGATATCATTCTAAGTGCATACTGACATTTATATTATTTTCCAAAACTCGGTCACTGAAGATAATTTAAAAATCAGACTGGTCTTCCTACTACTCTATTGGTACTTATCTCCCATTATACTGAATGTTTTCCTCACAGAAATGTTTTCTTGGCTGATAAATACAGAATGGTAACATAATACCCTCTCATGATAGACACCTCTGTCAGAAAAGAACATTGCGCAGTGCAGTCAATTCTTAATTAACTAGGGTCATTGGGAACAGGTAAAGTATGGATTAAGTGTAATTCTACAGGTAAGTCCTACAGTTCATTTTCATCCATTAATTTCAACCTCTCTCCTAATCACAAGTTTTATCAGAGCTCCTGACAATTAAGTAAATGTAGAGATTTGTGTTTCACTTCCTTTCTTATCCCTGTCTAATGAGCAGGGAAATAGAGAGTGAGGAACAAGGGAAAGAGGTATTATCTTCTAATATGATAGTCACTGAATCTGAGGGTAGTCTGTTGGCTCATTATATAGCCTTAGTTTCTTCCTGATGTTTTTGGGTTTTTTTTTTTTTTTCATTAAGCCTGGATCCCAAATCAGTGACCAAAAGAACAAAGCAGAGGTCAATTAAAAAAAAAAACAGAATTTTATCAAATATGTGAAAAAGAGCCTCTAGATATATAGTTCTAGCATCTAGAATGAGGGATGTTGGCAATTTCAATCCTAGTCCTAGTGCTGCTTTTGTCTTCCTGAGCAATCTTTGTATTCCCAAGCTCTAATTTCCCATCTGTGAAATAGGGATTTATCCAGACTACTCTAAGGTTATTTGACAAAAAATTGATCATTACTAAAGAGCATATTTGGTTAAAAAAAGGCATGATTAATGTGATTGTCAGCGAGCTGAGTTCTAGAAAGACTCCGATTCCAACAGGCTACCTTGGCAGAGTATGGCTAGCTGAGGATCCATAGTCTCTGAGTCTCATCTATGTGAATATAAATATGGGCACAGGTCACTGCAATCTTCTGTGGGGGTTGTGAGGGATCCCAGCTTGTGTATTGATCTCCCCTTCCTCACACAAATAAGCAGTCAAAGCAATTGTATATGTGAACTGCGTACTAATAAGCTCAAAAATGGGAGTATTTCTCCCATTTCTGCATACACACACACACACACACACACACACACACACATATGCACGCACGCACACACGCACACTCAAATCCTTACTTAGTCTGGAATTTCCCCTTCTCTTGACCTAATTCACTCCCTTTCTGGAGGAGGTTGGACTAGATGATCTCTAAGGTAACATCTAGCTCCATGAGTCTGTGCTACTGCTTGTAAAAACTTGTAACTGCCCTTTTTCTTCTTTACTTTGAGATTTGCCCTCAGCAGAAAATCAAAAAGTCAGAAGTCAATTCAAGCTATATTGCTGCATGGGGGAAAAAAGAAACATAGCTTTTCCCCTCCTCTTTGGGTGTTTTTATTATACTTGGAAACCAAAATAAGTATTGAAAGTAATGTGGGTGCGAACTATAATTGTTATGTTCTAGTTCAGTTTCTATGCTTGGCAATTTAACAAATTTTACCAAGGTGAGCCTATATGTTAAATGAAACTGAAAAGAATAAAATACTACTTCACTGAGTGATGACTCAGTCTGGTCTTGATAATAAATAAATAACACTTTTTCAGTAAAAAGAAATGATGTTATCCTGGTTTAAGGAGAGGTTACATGTTTGGAAAGAATGGATCACTATCATCTAGAATTCCAGAATTTATATATATATATATATATATATATATATATATATATATAATGGAAACCAATCAAGAATGATTTTCTTAAGCTAGTTTACTAGTGACAAAAAGGCATGTAAATAGGTAAGTGTACAAAATACATCTACATATGGCATAGAGGATATTATGAAAGAGCAGGTGATCAATTTGAACTAGAAGCAGAAGAGGTAGCTAGGACAGAGGGGAAGATGGGGAAAGTAAGGCTCAAAAGTCAGATCGTGAAAGACCTTATAAATACCAGTAAAAAAATTTTGGTTTGATCTCAGACCAGTGTGTCCCAGAGTGTGCTATATATATGAGGAATGGTATATGGATAAATACTATTATTTTTAATCATTTGGTAATTATTTTAAAGTGTATTAGGTTAAAAAAATGAACCTTTAAAACCCAAGGTCTGCTCAGGACAAAGCTAAAACTTTTTTTTCACTGACTATATTTAGAGAAAAATATTACCTAAATAATAGTACAGATGGTACACAGGGCATGGTACACAGGTAGCAGTGAGACTGGAAAGTACATATATGAAAGATATTAAGGAGACAGCCTTTATAATGTGTGGTGAATGGGTGCATTAATCCATGGTCCAAACAGGAAGTTAGAAACCCCTCTAAGTAGCACTAAAGGAATCATATACAATAATACAATAATCATATACAATAATAATAATCATATACAACAATAATAATATACATATACAATATATACAATAATACAATTACATTGATGATGGAGGAACTGAGATGACACATGGGATATGTTTTTTTTTTATTTAAATTCAGTTAGCCAACATAAAATACATCATCAGTTTTTGATGTAATATTCAATGATTCATTAGTGGCATAGAGCACCCAGTGCTCATCACTTTACGTGCCCTCCTTAACATATGGGGTATGTTGAATATATACAAAGATTAGCAAAAGCAGAAAGCCCTACCACTCCCAAGGCTGAAAGGACAACAGGAAGGGATGTTTTTACCAGACACCAAAAGCAGAGGTACCCATGAAAGCTGGGTATGATTGGAAGCTTGTCTAGTGTTAGCTGGAGACATGGAGAAGATGCAGCTGCTGCTAAGAAACACTAGATTCTCCTTTCCTCCTATCCTGCAGTTTCCTAATGGTGTTTCCTATTGGCTAAATCCAATCAAAGTCTCCTAACATGGAAACTTGGGAAACACAGCCTGCAAGATCAACCCCCTCTACAAAATAGCAGAGCAAAGAAAGGTTAAGAATGGCTCCAAGGGAAAACAAGCCTATGATTGGCACAATGTGGATGGAAAGTAAGAAGAAAGAAACATCTAAGACAAAACCTAGGTTTATAGGTTGATTAGTGTTGTCATCTTCTGAGCTAAGAAATAAATGGGTAGAAATGGGTTTAGGGGTAAGATGAGTTCATTTCTTTTTTTTTAATTTAAATTCAATTAACCAACATACAGTACATCATTAATTTCAGAGGTAAGATGAGTCCATTTCTTAGCCTTTGAGTTACCTTTGAGTTATCTGTGGAACATCCAAATGGAGAAGACCAAGAGTGAGTTGAAACACAGTGGGAGAGCTGGCTGGTGATGGAGATTTAACCATCTTACGGACAGTAGTTACAAACATGAAGATAAATTGCTCAGGTATATTGAATGATTAAGAAGATAAGAGAACAAGGAGGATACTTTAGTATATGTGCTGCCGAAGCGAGCACAAGGAGGATACTTTAGAAAAAAAAATTAACAGACCAAACAAGAGAGGCCAGCAAAGGAGACTGAGAGATGGGAGTAAAAGTAATTTCTCAGGAGTCAAAGCAGGACAGAGTTTCAAGAAGGGAATCTTAAAACAGTCCTAGATTCATCCAGAGTGATCAAGTAATATGAGAATTAGAAGAGTCTATTGGCTCTGGCTACTAGGAGATTCCTAGGGTCTTTTACAATAGTAGTTTCAGTGGAGATTTAGGGCTAACTAGCAGTTTATAATGGTCTGAAGAGAGAAATGGGAAATTAGGAAGGAATGGAAAGAAGTGGTGTGGATCAATTTTCAAGAAGCTTGTGAAAAAATAAAAGGGGAGAAAGAAGGTAAAAATTGAGGGGGATGCAGAGGCCAGAGAGTGTTACTGAATTTTCAGCACGACAGCAACTTGGACTTGTTTCTATAATGATGGTAAAGGATAAGATGTATTCAAGATACAAAGAGAGAGAATAGTTGATACAAGGATGTTCTCGAAGAAATATTAAGAGATAGGCAACAAAGCCAGGTGGAGATACTAAACTTGAACAGAAGAAAAACCGCCTTCTGAGAGTAAACACTTAATCAACTAAGTCACCCAGGTGCCCCTATATGGTTTTAAATAGAAGATCTAATAGGGGGGCCTACCTATAGTTTCAAAGTACATTCACAACCAAAGGAAATGCAGACTTTAACTTAGAGGTTAGTAAAAATTAAAATGTAATTTTTCTTAATAATTTTTTTAAAAGCCTGAACTCTAACCCGGACCCCTTATGCACTCCAGAAGAAACCTACATGGTAGTAGCACTAAAGGAATCATATACAATAATATGGAGCTAACATTAGTTAGCTAAGCTAACTAATTAGCTAGCTAAGCTAGCTAAGCTAACTAGTTAGTTGGAGCTAACATTAAGTGGTTTGCAAGAGATGATTGTTAAATTTTCAGGCAATTTGGCTGTTTGCTGATTGCGGCTATGTTAATCAGTAAGTTATATAAATTTACAATTCAATAAATCATATTGAGAAAAGTAAATAAACACTCAAACCTCATCACTTCCTAATTGTTTCACTGCATTCAATTCTTGTCTATGTTCTTAAGGTTATTTATTTATAACTATTTAATCTGTATGGAAAATCAACTCTGTATTTGGGGACATCAGGCTTGAAACTTAAAATTGGGCATG
This sequence comes from Meles meles, assembly GCF_922984935.1. NCBI lineage: Eukaryota > Metazoa > Chordata > Mammalia > Carnivora > Mustelidae > Meles > Meles meles. The sequence goes on along the minus strand of NC_060087.1, from coordinate 91,237,223 downwards.
GAAACCTGCAAATACTACAAACCAGGACTTTTAACCAACAGAGCCAACTGTTAGTTATTTAATAGCACACTACTGTGTCCCTGGGCTCCAGGTTAAGAACATCTGGTAGGACAAGTATCACCCCTGAAGACCTCTAGGGAACTCCTTCAAATCAAGGATTCTAGGATAGGCATAAGAAAGAATTTTTAGGTACAACACCAAAAGAATAATCCACAAGAGAAAAGAGGAAATACTGGCATTCATCCAAATTAAGAACTTCTGCTCTTCAAAAATATTTTTAGAAGAATGGAAAGACAAGCCAAGGACCAAGTAGAAAATATTTGCAAATCACATATCTGATAAATGACTTATATGTAAAATACATAAAGAACTCTCAAAACTCAATAAGAAAACGAACAACCAAATAAATGAAATGGACAGATTCAGACAGACACTTTGCCACAGGAGATATATGGATGACAAGTAAGACCATAAAAAATGCCCAATATCATTAGTCATCACGTAGATAGAAATTAAAACCACAGTGCAATGCCACTATGCATATGCTAAACTGGCTAAAATTAAAAACATTGACTATACCAAATGTTGGTAACCATGTGGAGCAACCAGAATTTTCATACATTGATGGCAGGAATGTAAAATGGCACAACCACCTTGGAAAATAGTTTGGCAGCTTCTTATAAAGACAAATATATATACCTGCCATATGACCCAGCCTGTCTAGTCGTAGGTATCTGTGTAAGAGAAATAAAAGCATATGTCTACACAAAAACTTGTACATGAATGTTCATAGTAACAGTATTTATAATAGCTCCAAACTGGACACAGTCCAAATGTTCCTCAACAGATAAATGGATAAACAAATTGTGGTAAAATTATACAATTGAATACTACTCAGTAATGAAAAGGAATAAACTACTGACACACATGACAGCGTGGATGAATCTTGAAAAAAATCATGCCAAGTGAAAGAGGCCAGCCATAAAATAGTACATACTCTATGACTTCATTTACAGAAAATTCTAGAAAATGCAAACTAATCTGTCATGGCATAAAGAAGATCAGTTGTTGCTTGGGGATGGGGAAAATGGGAAAGGGCATGAGGGAAAGATTACAAAGGGGCATGAGGAAACATGTTCATTATCTTGATTGTGCTAATTGTTTCATGGGTGTGTACATATGTCAAAACTTATCAAACTGAACACTTTAAACAGATGAAGTATATTTCATGTCAATTATCCTCCAAAATAAAGCTTATTTTTTAAGAGCAGGGCTGATCCTATTAGTGAAAGATTTAAATAGACACTTCAACAAAGAAGATATATGGATGGCAAATAAAGCTATTAAGCAGTTATTTTTTCCTAATTAATGATTTTGAGGGACCTTCATTATGTTAAGCCACTGGAAGCCAATTATTTGAGGAGATAACCATTTCAGATTTGCTAAATGCTATCCTTATAAAAGTCTAAAATATTCTGTCTAAAGTAAGTCACATATTTTACCCCATATTCCCTACTTATTAAGGGAACGTATGTGGAAGGAGCAAACAGTGTTTTCCTTTGTAGGTGGAGAAGTTGAGACAGAGATACTGAGCAACATATCTTAGGTCACTCAATAGTTCAATGGCAGAAATGAGACTAAAATCCGGATCTCCATCTTCTTAGTCAAATAATTAAGGGAAAGGTCTCTGTTGGAAGAAAGAGTCTCCCGTGTGGCTCCAAGGTGACTGGAATTCGTGGCAGGTTACTGAAAGGTAAGCCTGCCTGTTGGAGGAATCTGTGTTCTGTTCGATTTTAACACACCCTTGGGAGATATTTCAGTATAATCAAACAAACTTGGTGCTCTGAAATGTTTAAAGCATGCTTTAAGTTGGGTAGCATTTTTGCTTCTTAAACAAAAGGTCTCTTATCAATATGCTATTGCTTGATACTGCTAATCTGTCCATGTAATACATAGAACACACATTCATCCACAAATCCAGGAACAATATCTGAGCCAACATTTCATTAACTTGTATATTTTTCCCAAACCAATGATTAGTTGTATCCCCCCCCCCCCCCATGTCCCCCTCTTTCCGTTTAGATGTTGCTGTGGAGATTTTTGCACAGCCTAGGAATGGGAGGAGGGAAATGCTTAGGAAAAGCAGGGAGTTCAAGGGCAAGTTACCAGGGGCCACTGCTCTAAAAACAGACAAAAAAGATGAAACACAAGAGAGGGAAAAACCCTTCTCTCAGAGTCAGGTCCTCCTTATGTGGAAATTCTGCCAGAAATTTTAAGGTAGCACTGAGAAGGAAAGCAACAAGGGATTAAGGGTGTTCTTACACTCCTGTTTAAGGACCATTTATTTACGGGGTAGAGGCAGCCTATTTCCCCCAAGCCCCTATTCTTCAATTGAAGACACACACAGTCACTCACCCATGCATTCTCAATGGTAAACAGAGACCTTAGCAACTCTGAAGACACGTGCACGCTCTCTGCCAGAAACAAAGGGACAAAGGGACCACATCCAGAAAAGCACACATTTTGTGAGCCCTCAAAAAATTTAGTTGGGCACAGAGGACAGTTAGGGGAGAAAGAGTAGAGAAAGCCATATGTTGTAGGTGAGGCAGGGGTGGAGGTGAGAGACTGGATTAACAGTTAAGTGTGAAAGAGAGAGTGTAAATGAGTTAGTCTGATTCCATAGAGACTCCACCTAAAGATGGATTAGAACAGAATGAGACACAAATCTCCTCAAATACTAGTGTTTCAAAGCTAGAATTTTCCCTCAAGTATTTGAAGTCCACACACTAAAATAAATCCTAATCACTTTTTCCAGTGATTTTTTCTAGTGATACTACTTTCTCTAGAAGATTCACTTTGCAGTATAATTGTGAAAGTGCAAAATGATCATATTAGTCTATTTTCGTGTGTGGTGTAAGGAAGTGGTCCAATTTCATTTTTCTGCATGTGGCTGTCCAATTTTCCCAGCACCATTTATTGAAGAGGCTGTCTTTTTTCCATTGGACATTCTTTCCTGCTTTGTCGAAGATTAGTTGACCATAGAGTTGAGGGTCGATTTCTGGGCTCTCTATTCTGTTCCACTGATCTATGTGTCTGTTTTTGTGCCAGTAAAATGCTGTCTTGATGATGACAGCTTTGTAATAGAGCTTGAAGTCTGGAATTGTGATGCCACCAACTTTGGCTTTCTTTTTCAATATTCCTTTGGCTATTCGAGGTCTTTTCTGGTTCCATATAAAATTTTAGGATTATTTGTTCCATTTCTTTGAAAAAAATGGATGGTATTTTGATAGGGATTGCATTAAATGTGTAGATTGCTTTAGGTAGCATAGACATTTTCACAATATTTATTCTTCCAATCCAGGAGCATGGAATATTTTTCCATTTCTTTGTGTCTTCCTCAATTTCTTTCATGAGTACTTTATAATTTTCTGTGTATAGATTCTTAGCCTCTTTGGTTAGGTTTATTCCTAGGTATCTTATAGTTTTGGGTGCAATTGTAAATGGGATTGACTCCTTAATTTCCCTTTCTTCTGTCTTGTTGTTGGTGTACAGAAATGCAACTGATTTCTGTGCATTGATTTTATATCCTGATACTTTACTGAATTCCTGTACAAGTTCTAGCAGTTTTGGAGTGGAGTCTTTTAGGACCTCAATGTGAGAAAGGAATCCATCAAAATCCTTGAGGAGAATGCAGGCAGCAACCTCTTCGACCTCAGCCCCAGCAACATCTTCCTAGGAACAATGGCAAAGGCAAGGGAAGCAAGGGCAAAAATCAACTATTGGGATTTCATCAAGATCAAAAGCTTTTGCACAGCAAAGGAAACAGTTCACAAAACCAAAAGACAATTGACAGAATGGGAGAAGATATTTGCAAATGACACATCAGATAAAGGGCTAGTATCCAAAACCTATAAGGAACTTAGCAAACTCAACACCCAAAGAACAAACAATCCAATCAAGAAATGGGCAGAGGACATGAACAGACATTTCTGCAAAGAAGACATCCACATGGCCAACAGACACATGAAAAAGTGCTCCACGTCACTCGGCATCAGGGAAATACAAATCAAAACCACAATGAGATATCACCTCACACCAGTCAGAATGGCTAAAATTAACAAGTCAGGAAATGACAGATGCTGGCGAGGATGTGGAGAAAGGGGATCCCTCCTCCACTGTTGGTGGGAATGCAAGCTGGTGCAACCATTCTGGAAAACAGCATGGAGGTTCCTCAAAATGTTGAAAATAGAACTACCCTATGACCCAACAATTGCACTACAGGGTATTTACCCTAAAGATACAAACATAGTGATCCGAAGGGGCACGTGCACCCGAATGTTTATAGCAGCAATGTCTACAATAGCCAAACTATGGAAAGAACCTAGATGTCCATCAACAGATGAATGGATAAAGAAGATGTGGTATATATATATACAATGGAATACTATGCAGCCATCAAAAGAAATGAAATCTTGCCATTTGCGATGACGTGGATGGAACTAGAGGGTATCATGCTTAGTGAAATAAGTCAATCAGAGAAAGAAAACTATCATATGATCTCCCTGATATGAGGACATGGAGAAGCAACATGGGGGGTTAGGGGGATAGGAGAAGAATAAATGAAACAAGATGGGATTGGGAGGGAGACAAACCATAAATGACTCTTAATCTCACAAAACAAACTGGGGGTTGCTGGGTGGAGGTGGGGTTGGGAGAGGGGGTGGGGGTTATGGACATTGGGGAGGGTATGTGCTATCATGAGTGCTGTGAAGTGTGTAAACCTGGCGATTCACAGACCTGTACACCTGGGGATAAAAATTCATTATATGTTTATAAAAAAAAATTGGAAGGGGAGGCGAACCATAAGAGACTATGGACTCTGAAAAACAACCTGAGGGTTTTGAAGGGTCAGGGTGGGAGGTTGGGGGAACAGGTGGTGGGTAATAGGGAGGGCACGTTTTGCATGGAGCACTGGGTGTTGTGCAAAAACAATGAATACTGTTATGCTGAAAAAATAAAAAAAATAAAAAATAAATGATCATATTAGTGGATATATCTGTAGATTTATATTATTTAAATAATCTAAGCCTTTCGGAAATATATTTCTAAGGAAATGAGAATGTGCCTCAGGTGATAGCAAAAAAAGCAAAGGTAAAATTAGACAAAGGGAATTTAAAAAGCCTACCTTTTTTCTTTTTGAATTGTTTTCAACATTGGCATACATTCAAAGGTGCACATACAGACTTCTAAATCAATGCCCAATATAATCTCACTATTGTGAGTCACTGGAGGCAGGGCTAAGCTGAAATAGTGGAAAATCTGAAATACACAATATTTTCAAAGACATGTATTTTTATTACTTTCAAGTGCAAACAGTTACTCCAACCATGTTACAACAATTTTGCCGTACAAGACCCGCTTTCCACAAAGAGTTCAGAATGCATTGTTTAATACAATTGCAACTGGCCTGAACCGAGCCATGAGAGTTTTTCATTTTCTTTCTTTCCTTTTTTTTTTGCATCAAACATACTTTTATTTTGTTTTTTTCTAATTATGTTCAGTTAGCCAACATATAGTACATCATTAGTTTCTGATGTAGTGTTCAACAATTCATTAGTTGTGTACAACACCCAGTGCTCATCACCACACATGCCCTCCTTAATACGCATCACCCAGTTTCTCAATGGAGCAGATTCTACCTCTCCACACTTCATCTTTTGGAGAAATAACAATAATGTTTACTGAGTACTTTCTGTGTAGCAGGCAAGCACTGACCTAAGCAGCTTACATGGATGGTCACATTTATTTCTCACAATTACTTTTATAAAGTAGCTTCAATGGCTATCCCCATTTTACAGAGGAGGACACTGAAATGTAGGGAGATTAAGTGCCTTTCTAGAAATCATACAGTTAGTAGAGAGTTAGAGCCCAGATTTGAATCCAAATAAGCTGACCCCAGAGCCTGTGTTATTAACTAGAGTACTGCGCTACCTCAGATAAACAACCTTTTGCCTCAAGTAAAAAGTTAGATAGCAGGGATTTATTTTCAACACGAAAGAAACTTTCAGAGTATGTTTTGGCGTCAGCACACACTGAACCCTCTCTTCTACATCCTCCAGTTTCTACAGCTACATATGGGGTTCCAAACAAAGACCACTGACTTCCAGAGTCATGAGCTTCAAGACTGTAGAATCCTCTGGCATCAAAGAAAGAGCCAGTTATCTTCAGGAGACTGTATTGCTAAAGCAGGCAAGTAAACTAGCACTTGACATTGGTGGGCAATTTGTAACATGGGTTGAAATATAAAGGTTTTCTGCTTAACTTTTACTTAACCAGGAAAATAAATCAATTACAACCTCCCATCCCTGAGCAGTCCAAGTGATCAAGACTTTGCTGCAATGAGCCTAATGATCATTTACATGTATATAAATATGATTTAAAATTTGTACCTCAATTGTATCTGCTTAGCAAGCTTTTTTCCTTTAGCTGGTACAGAGATGAGATTTGGTCCAGTCCTGCCTTATCACAATGCTCAAAGATCATTAATTAGTGGAGTCAGGACTATGAAGATTTATGTATTTACCTTTGATGAAAAATACTTAGTGACGATCTGATCTAATCGTTCAACGTATTTATTGTGTAGGGAGAAATAATGCCACGTGAACTGGGAATGATTATGACTAGAGACCAGAAAAGCAGAGGAAGAAAATTGAAAGAAAACTAAAGAAATCATCTTTTGATAGGTTGAAAAGTTTAAAAGCTGCTGGGCAAGTTGCCATGGATACCATGTCCTGAATGTAATACTGGGCTTTTCCTCACAGTTAAATACTAATAGCCTGACTCTCCAGCTGCACACATCCTTTCTGTGCAGAGTGGCAACTACTTGAAATGGAAATTCTCTAGTTTGATGAATGAGAATGCAATGGGAAATTTCCTGTGTGAGAATCCTAATCTGCTGAAAAGGTGTTTGAATAAGATTAATTTCAAAAGCATTTTTATCCCATTTCTATATTACCCAAGACTTCTAAATCATACTCACTGCACAACAACCTTTATAAATTTACAGTAAAGAATCAGAAATCAGGAATTGGTCCAACCACAATAGACCTACATGGCCCTTTTTCATCACTGACATTTGCCACCCAATGGCACACATTTTACTGCCCATTTATTGAAGCTGTATGGGGTCTGATCAGAACAAATAATATGGCAAATTGGGAATCCCCACCATAGATCATAGAGACACTATACCAGAAACCTATACCAAAATAAGTTATTGTGTCAAGAGTTCACTGCTTTCTTCATAGTCTTTGGATTTTACAAAATGCCTCAGACATTTCTGTCAAATTACAGAGTAAAAATTGAGCACATTAGAGGCTTATAGAAAAAAGCGAAGAAGGAGCAGAAGCAGACCTGGGTATAGCACATGGGCTATAGGGTAAAACAGAGTCTAACAGGCTTCAATCCCCAATCTGTCACTTTACTAGCTGATGACCTTGGGTAAATTACTTAATTTCCCTAAAACTCCATTTTACTAATTTCTTTTCTTTCTTTCTTTCTTTCTTTTTTTTAAAGCAAGCTCCATGCTCAACATGGGGCTCAAACTTACAACCTCAAGATTGGGAGCTTCATGCTCCACTGACTAAGCCAGCCAGGTGTCCCTTGTTTTACTAATTTATAACATATGGACAATAATAGTACCTACACTATAAAGTTACTGTGAGGACAAAATGAGTCACATATGTAAAACCTTAGAACAGTGTTAATACTTTACTCAAGGGTAACTTTTAATATTATTCTCCCACACCTCCACAATATTGATTTCATCCTGACTACAGGAAAAACAACAAGTTTATGGTGGTGCTAAGCCCAGTTTTCATGTTCTGAGAGAGCACTGGCAAAATCCTCATTGCTTCCCTCCTTTTTCATGCACCTTTTACATTCTTTCCCTGACACCCTACCACCTCCACCCTTACCTTCATCAGTTTATCCATTAATTTACAAAGCTCCAGGCATTCTGCCTTCCCACCCACTAATCCCTACTTCTCCTGGCAATGTCTTTTATGTGGCTCATGTTCTTCACTGTCCTCCTCTGTTCCCTGAGAAACAGAACCTGCCCTTTGTGTGGCCCTGTATCTTCTCTGCCATTAAGTTGTATGACTTAGTGATTTTTCACAGTTTTTGAGAATTTGCCTTGTTTTCAAATGTTTGACTCCCTGTCCCTTATTTTTATCTTGCAAACTCGCTGACTAGATGACTCCCCTCTATCTCTGGGTGACATCCTTAACTGTTTTTGCTTATCCATTCTATCCTACCTCTCTATGAGCCCTGGGAATTGCTTCTTTCAGAATCTTCATACACTGTAAGCAATTCTTCTACACTTAAGAACATAGACGCATAAATCCTAAACTAAATGAATTAAATTATAAGAAGTATGATGAAGAGAAAAATCAAAAAGACACAAATACTATAAACCACAAACCAAAAGAGAATAACTACAAATAAAGATATTACAAAATTACAGAATAATATTATATATTACTTTATATAAGTTCATCTGGAAGCCCAGAAAAATGGAAATACAAATAAAATGACCCAAATTGTTCCAAAAGTTATAGAAAATATGAATGGACCAATACTTACAGAAGAAATTTAAACAGTAGTCAAACATATATTCTCTAAAAAATGGGCCCAGGTGGTGTTATGAGCAAACATTTAAGAGATAACTTCTATCTTATACAGACTGTTCCAGAGCACTGAAAAAGATGGACACTATCCAACATATTTTTCTCATTTTATGTTCCTAGAGAAGAAGATAGCATAAGGAAAGAAACTATTCCTTATGAATTTATTTATTTATTTATTACTTATTTATTTATATTTTATTATTATGTTCAATTAGCCAATGTAGACTTCTTCATTAGTTTTTGATATAGTGTTCAGCAATTCATTGGTTGCATATAACACACAGTGCTCATCACAACACGTGCCCTCCTTAATACCCATCACCCGGTTATCCCATCCTTCCATCCCCTTCTCTTCTGTAACCCTTAGTTTGTTTCTCAGAGTCCAGAGTCTTTCGAGGTCTGTCTTAATGGGAAAATCACAAATAAGATATTGGCAAAAAAACAACAAAATTAAAAAAAAATTATCCTTCTTCCCTCCCTCATTGTAGAATTATAACTATATGTGACCATGGATGTGTTAACTAGCCTTATTATGATAATCATTTTACACTATATACATATATAAAATTATTCTGTTGTACACTTTAAACTTACAAAATACTATGTCAAATATATTTTAATAAAATTTGGGGAAAAGGAGGGGGGAGTCAAGATGGCGGGGAAGTAGGAGGAGGCACCATTTCAACCTGTACCCTAAAGTGAGCTGATTACCTACCAAAGAACTCCGACCACCCATGAAATCAGCCTGAGATCAGAATTATACACGTCTGAATCTCTACTGGAGCAGAAGACGCCAGTGGCAGGTAAAGCAGACTGGGAGCATCGGACTGATATCGGAAGATAAACAAAAGGGGGAGGGAGCCACCAGAGGTGACCGATTGGAAAGTAACACCCCAACACGAGAGTGCTCTGCTTCTGGGGACCAGCATTAACTTGGAGTCTGGTTGAAAGCACTCAAAAAACAAACAGCAAAGGATCGCGGGGGGTAATAGTGGGAACCTGGGTGGTTAGGGTCAGGGACCTAAGTCCCCGGACCCAGGACAGCCTCCCCTGGCACAGAGCCAGAGAGAGTGCGGCAGAGAAATCAGGTCTCTGTCCCTGAGCCGCCAGTGCACCTGAATGCCAGCGCGCCCGAGAACGAGTGGGGTCTGGCTCCCGTGAGGGGCTGGGAGCCTGGCCAGACGGCAATCCTGAAGCGCGTGTCCCACACCCTCCCTTGGGATACGTGCTCATAGGTGCTAGCCTGGAGCTCTGGCAGCCAGAAAAACCAGACATTCCCAGCCCGGGACAGCGGGAAAATCTCAGTGTGCGATCTCTGCTCAGAACCTCTCTGGTGGTCTGGAGCTGCCTAGACAGCCGCCGCTGCCCTGGTTTTGGGTACAACGAGGAGCTCCTGCATCCCCAGGGACACTGACTCAGAACCGACTCTGCCAGCAGCTTTTGCAAAACAGTTTGAGGCTTCTCTCTGAGAGGGAGGTTGGGGTGCTGTTTGCTCTCCTCTAAACCTCCAAAAACCATCAAAAGCTGTCAAGGGGAGAGAAAGCAGATGAAAGAACATAAAAACCCCCAGAGAACAAAAGGCTGAAAAAAACAGTTTCCTGAAAAAAAAAGAGCTCACCCCCTTGAGGGGAGCGGGAGGACTTAACTCAGGGAACATCATTGTCTGAAAACCCACGTGGCAGGCCCCTCCCCCAGAAAACCAACCAGGAAGGAAGAAAAAAAAAAAAAAGACTACAAGAGAACAACCACCACTACTTCATAAATACAACTTTTATTTTTAACTCTTTACCAATATTCTGGTTCTTTTTTTTTATACATACAGATAATTTTTAAACCTATTTACCATCACACATTTCAAATCTTAGAGACAAAGATGGGCCTTTTGTTAGTGTTGGGAGAAAGAGCTAACCATTTGGAAAAGAAAAAACTGGATCCATACTTCACACCATAAAGAAGAATAAAATCTAGCAGATGAGAAATTCTATGTAAACAAAAAATCAAACTATACAAGTTGAGTATGGGAAACTATACAAGTTCTACCATGACTCAAAATCCAGATGAAATAAAAAAAAATATTAATGAATTTAACCATAATTTTTTAATGTAAAACATGAAACAAAATAAGAATAATTAAAAGACAAATCACAACTGAGAGAAAATATTTTTAGCATATATTATATTATCTCTACTACATAAAGAAAAAAGGAAAAAAATAGCAAAACTCAATTTAAAAAAACAGGTAAAAGATAGGAACAGATAATTTTAAGTGAATAGAATGACCTTTGAAGCTTTGAAAAGATGTTCAATTTTACTCATAATAAAAAAATGCAAATTAAAATCCAGGATATAATCCTGGATATAATTTCCAATCTATCAGATTGGCAAAAGTTCAAAGGCTTAATAAAACATTGTTGAAGAGGCTGCTCATAAAAGTTACTCCTATACATTGCTGGACTGAATACAGAATGATACAACTTCTATGGTGTGGTGAGGAATTTCACATTATTTAACAAAATTACATTTGCTTTTTATTCAGCAATTTCACTTCCAGAAACTTATTCTGATTTCAAAAAAACCCTCAACATAGTCATTTATTGGGGCATTAATTATAAATGTAAAATATTAGAAACAACCAAATGCCCATAAAAAGGAAATTGATTCAATAAAATACAGTACATCCTCACAATAGAGTGTTATGAAGCTATAAAAAAGAATGGAAAACCATCCCTATAAACTTAGAAAGAGTGATTTCCTGGATAAATTGTTTTCCAGAATAAGTTAAATTTTTTAAAAATTGTTTGAAGTAAAGTGCAAGCAAGTGTATCTATTACCCTGTCTTTTGTGTGAGAGAGAAGGGGAAATAAGAATACATTCTGGGTTTGCAAAAAGGAAAACAGAAACTAACGAAATTTGGTTGCCTACAGGAGATAGGTAGAAACTGGGTAGAATGGATAGAGAAAAAAGTCACTCTTCTCTGAAATAACTTTTTGTATAGTTTTGACTTTTTGAATTGTGTTATTTTACATATTCCAGAAATAAAATAAATCGACAATGATGGCAAATAAACTAAAAGAAAATCCAAGCAGAAACAACTGAACTTAACTGTTTATTAAATTGATACTGTAATCACACAAAAGAAAAAACTGCAGAGCTAATTCATAAAACTTTTAAATATAATACTTTGAGTACATATCTTCAGTCTAAAGACAAAAAAATTGCTACAAAATTTTGAGCTAAACTTGATGTGTTTATTTTGTCCAGGAATTCTGAAACCTTTGTGTGCATGCACATGCACTGTAGGGTTGAGCAAATAAGTGAATATACTAATATATCCATGATATTGGCAGCAAAGCTTCTCAATGTGGGAGAGAGAAATAAACATGTACATATATAAAAATGGGAAAGATAAGAACAGACCTTGTGTTGCTGGGCTGAGGCTAGAGGTGTTAGTTGAACTCAAATTATAAACATAATATTTTGGTACAGATCTTAGCCAGTGTAAAAGTAATATGGAAAAAATAGAAAGTTTGATGACTGGAAAGGAAGAAAGGAAAGTGTTATTATTTTCTCGTGATATTATTCTGCACATGGAAAATTCAAAGAACCTACAAACTATTAAATTTAAGAAATAAATTAAGCAATGTTGCTGGAAGCAAGGTTAATATACAAAAATCTATTTTATTTCTATATACTTCCAGCAAAAAAACTGGGAAATAAATATTTTAAAAATACCATTATAATAGCATCAGCAAATATAAAAGAGCTATGGTAAGTGTAACAAAAATATGCAAATTCTTTACACTAAAACAAAACATTAATGAGAAATACTGAAGAAATACCAGCACCCTGAGATCACGACTAAGCCAAAGGGTTGTGCTTAACAAACTGAGCCACCCATAGGCCCCTCTCTATTCTTTTTTTATTAATTTTTTTTCTGAGATACAAAGTACATTGCAAATTTAAAAGGAAAAATGCATTTTCTGGGAGAAGACTTAATTTCTCTTACCTTCTAAGACAAAATGAAAGGTAAGTAAATTAACCTTACTCTTAATTTTTAAAAACATCTTGGAGCCATTTAATTAGGACTTTCTCAATGAGTCTATAGAAAGATAGAGTGACAAAATGATATAGACTAGAAATCAAGAGACCAGGATTCTAGAGACCTGGATACTCAACATTTCTCTGGGTTTCAATTTCCTTTCTTTAAAGTAAAGAGACTCAAAGAAGATAGTATTTAAGACCTTTTCTGGTTTTAAAAATATATAATTTTACCCATCCAACAGCAGTGACCAATAAAAGGCAGTGTATCACTAGATATGAATTTATAAGCTAGTATCTGCATGAGGATGAAGCTCTGGGAAGAAGAAAATAAGGAAAGTTGTCATGGTCACTCAAGGAAGGTGTATCTGTCAATGCTCTTGATTTCTGGCAAGAGAAACTGGCTGTAATGAACTTAAACAAAAATGACATTTGTTGGAAGATCATCAGGGACTCAGGGAAATTTTTCACCATTATTTCTTCAAATAAGTTTCTTGTCTTCCCTCCTTCTTACATCTCTATAATATAATGTTAATATGCTTAGTGTTGTCCTAAAGATCCCTTAAAATTACTTTCATCATTTTTTTTCCTTTTTGCTGTTCTGATTGGGTGATGTCCACTATTCTGTCTTCCAGATTGCAGATTCAGTCTTCTGTATTATGTAATTCACTATTGATTCCCTCTAGTGTGTTTTTCATTTCACTTAGTATATTCTTCAACATTGATTGTTTTTCTTCTTGTATTTTCTAACTCTGTTGAAGTTCTCACTGTGTTCTTCCATTATTCTCCTGAGTTTGGTGAGCATCTTTATGAACATTACTTTGAATTCCTTATCAGATAAATTACTTCTCTCCATTTCATTAGGTTGTTTCCTGGAATTTTGTCTTATTCTTTCATTTGGAACACATTTCTCTATCTTCTCATTTTTTTGACTTTCTGTGCTTCTATGAATTAAGAGGAAAACTAACTATCCCAGTTTTGGAAAAGTGGCCTTGTGTAGCAGTATGCCCTGTGTTGACTGCAGTATGCCCTGTGTTGGCAGGCCATCTGGAGCTGGAACCAGCACAGGCTTGGGGGCGGGGAGCAGTTTCCTGAGGCTTGCTGCACATCAGGGCCACCTTGCTGGGACAATTAGAGCTGGCATGGGTATGGGCTGAGAAGTCCTGGGGCACCTTGATGGGACAGCCAGAACTAGAGTAGGCACGAGCCAGGAGAATCCCTGGGTATGTCATACCAAGGTCTGGAGCAGCTATAGCAGGTTGGCTAAAGCACATGGACCTTTCTCCCATCTGTGTTATCAAGGCCAAGAGGAGTATAAAAAGTGATGCTCACTGGCATCTCCAAGCCTAGATAGAGTTCCAGCAGTTCTCCACCCAATTGGTGGGTGCTTTATGGTTAGTAAATGGATTTCCTTCACTGATACTTTAGTTGTTCTTTAATCTTCTGTGGATTTTTTTTTGCTATACTCCAAGATAGGCAAGGCTGCATGCAGAGCCCTCAATGATATCCCTCCCTAAGACAGTACTCTGCATTGTGGGTAGAGTTCCCATTGTTACCAAGTCCCTCTCTTTCACCCTTCTTCTATGTGGTCCCTCTATCTGTTGTGTAGAGCTGTTCAATCAGCCCTCAGTTCTTCAGGAGGAATTGTTCTATATGTAGAGGTAGACTTGGTATATCTGTAGGAGTAGGTGAACTCAGGGTCTTCCTACACTGCCATCTTGGACCATTTCTCTTCAATAAATAATTTCTTTGTTTTTCTTGGGTTTTAATTTTTACAATGAGGCTATATTTATATATTACTTTTGTAATGAAAACATAAATTTAATTAAAGAAAAAGTATAGTGGTAAAAGAGTGAAGTCAAGTTGTTAGATGAACATTTTGGGTAACTATATGTCAAGTGCTATGTCTTTGACAACAGCCTCAGTATATAAACTTCATTCAAAGATAGCTAAACTTGAGGTGCTAAAGAAGACCATGAACTCTATGGTGAAGTAAATTAAGATGATGAAAGAAGAATGGGAGATATACTCCAAGGGTTTTACTGTCAAAGTTTGAAGAGTAATAATAATTACTAAGGCTGAGCTTAGTTTAAAAAAAAAAAACTAGGCTGAGAGAGTGGAAAGAATGGAGTGTATGTTAAGAAGAAACACAGGGGCACCTGGGGGTTCAGTCATTAAGCATCTGCCTTCGGCTCAGGTCAGGATCCCAGGGTCCTGGAATCTAGCCCCACGTCAGGCTCCTGGCTCAGCAGGAAGTCTGCTTCTCCCTCTCCCACTTCCCCTGCTTGTATTCTCTCTCTTGCTGTTTTCTTTCTTTCTCTCTCTCTCTCTCTCTCTCTAATAAATAAATAATATCTTAAAAAATTTAAAAAAAGAAGAGAGAAACATAGGAGGAAAGACATAAAGCCATGAGTAAGTAATCTGTCTGGCATGGCAGCACACACGATAAGAATTAGTAAAAATAAAAATAACACCGGGGCGCCTGGGTGGCTCAGTGGATTAAGCCGCTGCCTTCGGCTCAGGTCATGATCTCAGGGTCCTGGGATCGAGCCCCGCATCGGGCTCTCTGCTCCGCAGGGAGCCTGCTTCCTCCTCTCTCTCTGCCTGCCTCTCTGCCTACTTGTGATCTCTCTCTCTGTCAAATAAATAAATAAAATCTTTAAAATAAATAAATAAATAAATAAAAATAACACCAAACAAAGAGTTTATCAGTGAGAGTTCTTAGCTGCAAACAACAAACCCCACTCCATCATTTATTAACAGATACTAGATGACTCACAGTATCATTGGGAGAGCTGAAGAAATAGGCATAAGGTTGGGCTTCTTGGAATGATACCCAAAAGTACACCATAGATCTGGTCTGCTGAGTAGGAAATTGCTGTCACTGCCACTGCAAAGCACTAAGTGCTAGAAACTCAACTTGACTGCAACTGTTGTTGCTGCCAGGATCAATGCCACCTCTGTGTTGCTGCTGCTCCTGAAAGCTGGATGCTTCTTGTGCCAGCAAAATGAGAGATTTACGTAGAGCTGATTCTTTCATGTTACTCACTTGCAAATCAGTGTCTCACATGAGTGTGCCTGTTTGGCTGATCTTAAATTAAATGCTTGTTCCTAGCTGCAAGGGAGGCTAGGTATGTGAGTTCTGACATGTATAGTTAAAGAGTAAGCTTAATTACACTGATAGTTTTCTAAACATGGAAAATCTATTCAGACGGTGATGAGTAGGCAGCTGGAAATATCAAAGATCATTGCAAACAGACTGTGAAATGCTTTGAATATCTTTATTAAAAAGTTAGACTTTATCTGAGTAGGCAATGAGGAGTAGGCAAAGGTTTTAAGTAGGGCAATGTTTGCTTTTTCAGTTGCTCTAAAAGCATTTGTAAAGTTTAGGAGCACCTGGTTGGCTCAATCAGTGAAGCATGCAACTCTTGATCTCGGGATTGTGAGTTTGAGACCTGCACTGGTGTAGAGATTACTTAAAAAATAAAATATTTTTTAAAAAGCATTTGTAAGTTTTAGTAAAATGGATGTAGTGAGAACAATAGGCAATTTACAATGGTACAGATAAAAGAATATAAAATTCTGGACCCAGGTAGTGGAGTGCCTAAGAAGGGACATGACAGAACACCCTTCATGGATAGAATGTGAAGGAGTCAAGGAATAAGGGATTCATGAGGTTTGGTTCTCATTTTACATAACTACAAGATTAGCTATCCTGTATTTTGTATGTTTGCTTTTGTTTGTTTTGTTTTACTAGATACACATGTTTCTTCCATGAATAAAATTGTTCCTCATGGGTCAATTTTTTATTTGTCAAATATTTACACTTTGTACTTAAAGGCATTTTTCAGTTGAGAATTTCCCAGAGCTTTCTAATATTCATTAGTCTTCTTGGTATTCAGCTTATATTCTGGGGAAAATTCAGTCATTCTTCTATACATTCACTCATTCTTTCAATATATTTTGTACATTCTGTGGACCAGGTATGAGTTTCAAATCTGTGAATGCAGATTTTTGTAATTATTATATTTGGCAATTATGGTAAAAGCATAATTATTTTATAAATGTAAAATATTATAAATGGCATAAAATCATGGTGCAAAATTTTATTAAAATTTGAAAGAGGTAAATACTGTAACATATGTTCAAATAAAATATTTGGGATATTAGAAGATGATAAATTATTTTCATTTTGGGCTTTAGGGATAGAAACGCTTAATGGAATAGCATTTGAACTTGCCGGATAGGTAGAATTTGTATATGTAAAGATGTGGGTTAAGGGAAAGGAAACAACATGAGCAACATGGCATATTTGAAGGAAGAACAAGAACTCAGTTTTGGCTGGGTTTTAGGGTGAAAAGGATGAAGATGAAGAGGTACTTTAGGGTTGTGTTGTGAAGTACTGTGATTGCCAGCCTGAAGGGTCTGAATTGTATCTGGTTCTTAATGAGAAGCCACCAAAAGATTTCAGGCTTTGAGTGACACAATTGGAGTTGTACTTTAGATTGGTCAATATGACAGTTGTGATGACAATGGTCTTGGGAGTCAGAGGTGGGGAGATCAGTTGGCAAAGTATTGCAAAGAGACAATAATAAGTAGTGGAGAGGAAAGGGATCTCAGTGCTACTATAGAGTGGAAATTATTAGAAGTGAGCAAGGAACAGAGATCAAAGGTTGCAGTGAGTTTTTTTTTTATCCTGGATGAATGAGAATGATGTTACTCATCCATCTGACTAATTAGATAACTTCAAAGAGAAAAAATATTTAGTGATTTTTACATAGACAAAGACAAAAAATTGTAACAGTTACTTAGGTAATTTGAATGGAAAAAATGACTTTAAGGGAAAAGGAAAGTTTTTGTACCTGTACTGAAGAATTCCATCATCTAAATCACTGAATACTTTTCATCATAATTATATAGATAAAGCTATGTGAACTCATGACAAATGAGGAACCATATAATCTATTATTTGCTAATAGGATAATCCAAGATTCCTCATTATTTACCAATTAGTAATATATTATATATTATTACAATAGAGTATTTAAGTTTTATAAAGATAAGAACTTTTCCTGTATTGTTCAATGCCATAACAAGATGTCTACCACGACGGGAAAGAAAAGCAGAAGAATGTAAGAGGAAGTAAGGAACAGAGAAAGAGAAGGAAGGAAGGCAGGCAGGCAGGCAGGCAGGCAGGAAAAGGAAAAGAAAGGAAGAGGGAAATAAAAAAGGTGAAAGTAGGATGAAGGATGAATTGTGGATAAGAAAGAAAATAAGGATAAATAGGAGAGTGGGATGGGTGAGTTAGAACATGATGAAAGGAACCACTTGAGGGCATTCTCTATAGACAGAAAACCATTTGAGAGAGTCAAAACTGTAACTTGATTACAGTCAAGGACCAAATTCACTAGAACGTGAAGTCAGCAAAATGGCAGAGCAGGAAACCCTGAAACCCTCCTTCTTCCCACAAACACACCAGTTCAGCAACAATTCATGAACAAATTGTCTCTGTGACAAATCAAAATCTAATTGACAGTCCCCTGCATCGTGGGTGAATACAAAACCACATACACTAAAGCTGGCAGGGAGATTTAATACATCCTCTCACCAGAATCTCTGACCCCGGTGAAGCACCATACAATTAGGAAGAGACCTAGCTCCCAATTCACCCAGGGGAAGGAAGAGGTTGGTTCATATGTTCAGGATCCCAGCTTTTCTAAGGGGGATTCCCAGAGGACTGATTTCGTCTTTCCAGTCTTGGAGATCTGATGGGTCTGGCACAACTAGACTCCTATGGGAGAATGGAGGTAGCATCCTGGACTGGTAGACATCATTGTTCATCCCTTCTGTCTCCCCAGCGCAGAGAAAACAGACAAGAAATACAGCTCTCTTATTTTCCCTGAGGACTGAGAGTTGGTAGAGACCTCCAGAATCTCTGGCTGAGCTGTGTTGTGGGTGTATGAGCTTAGCCCATAGCCCTTTCTCCAGGATAGATAACATGCTAGGTCACAAAACAAGTCTTAAAAATTTTACGAAGATTGAATTCATATCAAGTATCATTTCTGGTCACAATGGGATAAAACTGGAAATCAATAGCAGAAGGAAAACCAGAAGAATCACAAATCCTTATAAATTAGACAGCACACTCTTGGACCACAATTTGGTTAAAGAAGAAAAAAGAGAAATTAGAAAATACCTTGAGACAAATGAAAATGAAAATACAATATGCCAAAATGTATGGGACATGGCAGAAGCAGTACTAAGAGGGAAGTTCATACTGATGAATGCCTACATTAAAACAGAAGAAAGATCTCAATAAAAAACTCAATTTTACCCCTCAAGGAATGAGAAAAAGAAGAAAAAACTAAGCCCAAAGTTAGTATAAGAAAGGAAATAACAGGTTAGAACTGTAATAAAAGAAATACAGGATATTGGATGGAACTAGAGCGTATCATGCTTAGTGAAATAAGTCAATCGGAGAAAGACAACTATCATATGATCTCCCTGATGTGAGGACATGGAGATGCAACATGGGGGGTTAGGGGGATAGGAGAAGAATAAATGAAACAAGATGGGATTGGGAGGGAGACAAACCATAAATGACTCTTAATCTCACAAAACAAACTGGGGGTTGCTGGGGGGAGGTGGGATTGGGAGAGGGGGAGGGGGCTATGGACATTGGGGAGGGGTGGCAAACAATAAGAGACTATGGACTCTGAAAAACAACCTGAGGGTTTTGAAGGGTCAGGGGTGGGAGGTTGGGGGAACAGGTGGTGGGTAATAGGGAGGGCAAGTTTTGCATGGAGCACTGGGTGTTGTGCAAAAACAATGAATACTGTTACGCTGAAAAAAATAAATAAAATGGAAAAAAAAGAAATACAGGTTAGAAAAATAGAAAAAAATCAAAAAAATTAAGTTGGTTGTTTAAAAAGGTAAACAAAATTGACAAACTCCTAGCTACACTAAGAAAAAGAGAGAAAATTCAAATAAAACCAGAAATGAAAAAAGGCTCATTACAACTGATGCCATAAAAATAAAAAGGATCATAAGAGACAACAATGTATAATTATATGCCAACAAATTGGATAACCCATAACAAACAGATAAATTCTTGGAAACATACATTGTACCAGACCGAATCATGAAGAAATAGTCTGAACAGACCTATAACTAGTATGGAGATTAAATAAGTAATTTATTAAATTAGAGATTAAATAAGTAATTTATTAAATTAGGAGATTAAATAAGTAATTTAAAAAAACCTCCTAACAAAGAAAAGCCCACGATTACATGGCTTCATGACTGAATTCTACAAAACATTTATTTTTTTTGAATTCTACAAAACATTTAAAGAACAATTAATGCCAATCCTTCTCAAATGCTTCCAAAATACTGAAGAGGAGGGAACACTTCTTACCTCATTTTGCGAGGCCAGAATTACCCTTATACCAAAGCCAAACAAAGACACCACAAGAAAAGAAAACTACAAGCCAGTATCCTTAATGAGGATAGATACACAAATCTTCAACAAAGTACTAGCAAATAAAATTCAATTGCACATTGAAAGAGTCATACACCATGACCAAATCCAAGTGAGATTTATCCCTGTTATATAAGAATGCTTCACCATATGTAAATCAATTAATGTGATATTATCTCAACATAGTAAGGGCCATATATGACAAACCCCCAGCTAACATCATACTCAATGGTAAAAACCTGAATGTGTTCCTCTAAGATCAGGAATAACGTAAGAATGCCTGTTCTCACCACTTCTATTCAACATAGTACTTGAATTCCTAGCCAGAACCATTAGATGAGAAAAATAAACAAAGGCACCTAAATCAGAAAGGAAGAAGTAAAAGTGTTCTTTGGTGTAGATGACATGATCTTATATATAGAAAACCCTAAAAACTCCATAAAATTTATAACTGATGAATTGAGTAAAGTTGCAGACTACAAAATCAACATACAAAAATCCATTAAATTTCTATATGCTAACAATAAGCTATGTGCAAGGGAACTTAGGAAATCCATCCCATTTACAACAACACTGAAAAAAGTAAAATACCTAGGAATAAACTTAACTAGGAGGTGAAAGATTTCTATACTGAAAACTATAAAATATTGATGAAAGAAATTAAGAGACACAAATGGAAAGACATTCCATGGTCATGAATTGGAAGATTAATATTGTTATAATGTCTACATTATTTTTAACTTCTTGAGGAACCTCTATACTGTTTTCCAGACTGGCTGCACCAGTGTGCATCCCCGCCAATAGTGTAAGAGAGTTCCCCTTTCTTCACATTCTCCATAGGGAAAGGGAAGGAAAAACAAAATAAGATGAAAACTGAGAGGGAGGCAAACCATAAGAGATGCTGAACTCTGGGAAACAAACTGAGGGTTGTTGGAAGGGATAATTGGGTGATGAGTATTAAGGAGGGCACTTGATGGGGGCACCTGGGTGGCTCAGTGGGTTAGGCCTCTGCCTTCGGCTCAGGTCATGATCTCGGGGTCCTGGGATCAAGCCCTGCATCGAACTCTCTGCTCAGCAGGGAGCCCTCTCTCTCTGCCTGCCTCTCTGCCTACTTGTGATATCTCTCTGTCAAATAAATAAATAAAGTCTTTAAAAGAAAAAACAGAGGGCACTTGATGTAATGAGCGCTGGGTATTATATGCAACTGATACATCACTAAATTCTACCTCTGAAACTAATTTAAAAAAATGTCCACACTACCTGAAGCCATATGTAGATTCAGCACAATCCTTATCAAAATTTGAAACATGTTTTTCACAGAAGTAGAGAAAGCAATCCTAAAATTCATATGGAACAAAAAAGACCACAAATAGCCATGTCAATCTTGAAAGAAAGAAAAACAAAGCTGGAAATATCATAATTTTTATTTCAAACTATATTATGAAGTTACAGTAATCAAAAAAGTACGGTACTGGCATGAAGACAGACAAATAGACCAAAAGAACAGAATAGAAATCCTAAAATAAATCCATGCATATACAGGCATGGAATCTTTAACAAGGCTACCAAGAATACACAGTGAAGAAAAGAATACTTTCTTGAACAAATGGTGCTGGGAAAACTGGATATCCAGACGCAAAAGAAGGAAATTCAACCCTTTCTTACACTATACACAAAAATCAAACTCAAGAGGAGTCAAGATGGTGGAGAAGTAGCAGCCTGAGACTACATCAGGTAGCAGGAGATCAGCTCGATAGCTTATCTAAACATTGCAAACACCTACAAATCCAACGGGAGAGCGAAGAGAAGAAGAACAGCAACTCTAGAAACAGAAAATCAACCACTTTCTGAAAGGTAGGACTGGCGGAGAAGTGAATCTAAAACGACGGGAAGATAGACCGCGGGGGGAGGGGCCGGCTCCCGGCAAGCGGCGGAGGAACGGAGCACAAAATCAGGACTTTTAAAAGTCTGTTCCACTGAGGGACATTGCTCCAGGGGTTAAACAGGGGTGAAGCCCACGCGGGGCCAGCGTGGCCCCAGGCCCCACAGGGTCACAGAAGGATTGGGGGTGTCGGAGTGTCGGAGAGCTCGCAGGTATTAGAACGGAGAAGCCGGCTGGAGAGACAGAGCCGAGGACTAAACTCTCAGCTCGGGGTTACCTTGAACTGGTCGCGGGCTGGGTGAGCTCGGAGCGCGGCTAGAGGCTGGGGATACGGGAGTGGTTGGGTGCTGTCCTCTGGGGGCGCACTGAGGAGTGGGGCCCCGGGCTCTCGGCTCCTCCGGGCCGGAGACTGGGAGGCAGCCATTTTCATTCCCGTCCTCCGGAACTCTACGGAAAGCGTTCAGGGAACAGAAGCTCCCAAAAGCGAACCCGAGCCGATTACTTAGTCCGGCCGCCGGTAAGGGCGGTGCAATCCCGCCTCGGGCAAGGACACTTGAGAGTCACTACAACAGGCCCCTCCCCCAGAAGATCAACAAAATATCCAGCCAGAACGAATTTCATCTATCAAGGAGAAAGCAGATTCAATTCCTAAGACAGCAGAGCAATTCCAGAGGAGGAGAAAGCAAAGCACGGAACTCATGGCTTTCTCCCCATGGTTCTTTAGTCTTGCGGCTACTTCAATTTTTTTCTTTTTTCAATTTTTTCTTTTTTCTTTTTTCTTCTTCTGCTAAATTTTTTAAAACTTTTACCCTTTTCTTTTTTAACATTTTTTGACTAGTTCATCTAAATATATATATTTTTTCTTTCTTTTTTGTATTTTTTTATTTGTTTTATTTTTTAAATTTTTTTCTTTCTTTTTTTTTTTCTTTTTTTTTCAGAAGCTGTTTTTATCCCCTTTCTCCCCCCCACAATTTGGGGTCTCTTCTGATTTGGTTACAGCGCATTTTTCCGGGGTCTTTGCCACCCTTTTAGTAGTTTATTTGCTCCTTCATATCCTCTTATCTGGACAAAATGACAAGGCGGAAAAAATCACCACAAACAAAAGAACAAGAGACAGAACCGAAGGCTAGGGACCTAATCAACACAAACATGGGTAATATGTCAGATCAAGAGTTCAGAATGACGATTCTGAACATTCTAGCCGGGCTCGAAAAAGGCATGGAAGATATTAGAGAAACCCTCTCTGGAGATATTAAAGCCCTTTCTGGAGAAATTAAAGAACTAAAATCTAACCAAGTTGAAATCAAAAAAGCTATTAATGAGGTGCAATCAAAAATGGAGGCTCTCACTGCTAGGATCAATGAGGCAGAAGAAAGAATTAGTGATATAGAAGACCAAATGACAGAGAATAAGGAAGCCGAGCAAAAGAGGGACAAACAGCTACTGGACCATGAGGGGAGAATTCGAGAGATAAGTGACACCATAAGACGAAACAACATTAGAATAATTGGGATTCCAGAAGAAGAAGAAACAGAGAGGGGAGCAGAAGGTCTATTGGAGAGAATCATTGGAGAGAATTTCCCTAATATGGCAAGAAGAACAAGCATCAAAATCCAGGAGATGCAGAGAACCCCCCTCAAAGTCAACAAGAATAGGTCCACACCCCATCACCTAATAGTAAAATTTACAAGTCTTAGTGACAAAGAGAAAATCCTGAAAGCAGCCCGAGAAAAGAAGTCTGTAACATACAATGGTAAAAATATTAGATTGGCGGCAGACTTATCCACAGAGACCTGGCAGGCCAGAAAGAGCTGGCATGATATATTCAGAGCACTCAACGAGAAAAACATGCAGCCAAGAATACTCTATCCAGCTAGGCTATCATTGAAAATACAAGGAGAGATCAAAAGCTTCCAGGACAAACAAAAACTGAAGGAATTTGCAAACACCAAACCAGCTCTACAGGAAATATTGAAAGGGGTCCTCTAAGCAAAGAGAGAGCCTAAAAGTAGTAGATCAGAAAGGTACAGAGACAATATACAGTAACAGTCACCTTACAGGCTAATAATGGCACTAAATTCATATCTCTCAATAGTTACCCTGAATGTTAATGGGCTAAATGCCCCAATCAAAAGACACAGGGTATCAGAATGGATAAAAAAACAAAACCATCAGTATGTTGCCTACAAGAAACTCATTTTAGACGTGAAGACACCTCCAGATTTAAAGTGAGGGGGTGGAAAACAATTTACCATGCTAATGGGCATCAGAAGAAAGCTGGGGTGGCAATCCTTATATCAGATCAATTAGATTTTAAGCCAAAGACTATAATAAGAGATGAGGAAGGACACTATATCCTACTCAAAGGGTCTGTCCAACAAGAAGATCTAACAATTTTAAACATCTATGCCCCTAACGTGGGAGCAGCCAACTATATCAACCAATTAATAACAAAATCAAAGAAACACATCAATAATAATACAATAATAGTAGGGGACTTGAACACTCCCCTCACTGAAATGGACAGATCATCCAAGCAAAAGATCAACAAGGAAATAAAGGCCTTAAATGACACACTGGACCAGATGGACATCACAGATATATTCAGAATATTTCATCCCAAAGCAACAGAATACACATTCTTCTCTAGTGCACATGGAACCTTCTCCAGAATAGATCACATCCTGGGTCACAAATCAGGTCTCAACCGGTATCAAAAGTTTAGGATCATTCCCTGCATATTTTCAGACCACAATGCTCTGAAGCTAGAACTCAATCACAAGAGGAAAGCTGGAAAGAACCCAAATACATGGAGACTAAACAGCATCCTTCTAAAGAATGAATGGGTTAACCAGGAAATTAAAGAAGAATTGAAAAAATTCATGGAAACAAATGATAATGAAAACACAACAGTTCAAAATCTGTGGGACACAGCAAAGGCAGTCCTGAGAGGAAAATATATAGCAGTACAAGCCTTTCTCAAGAAACAAGAAAGGTCTCAAGTACACAACCTAACCCTACACGTAAAGGAGCTGGAGAAAGAACAAGAAAGAAACCCTAAACCCAGCAGGAGAAGAGAAATCATAAAGATCAGAGCAGAAATCAATGAAATAGAAACCAAAAAAAACAATAGAAAAAATCAATGAAACTAGGAGGTGGTTCTTTGAAAGAATCAATAAGATTGATAAACCCCTGGCCAGACTCATCAAAAAGAAAAGAGAAAGGACCCAAATCAATAAAATCGTGAATGAAAGAGGAGAGATCACAACTAACACCAAAGAAATACAGACAATTATAAGAACATACTATGAGCAACTTTACGCCAACAAATTGGACAATCTGGAAGAAATGGATGCATTCCTAGAGACATATAAACTACCACAACTGAACCAGGAAGAAATAGAAAACCTGAACAGGCCCATAACCAGTAAGGAGATTGAAACAGTCATCAAAAATCTCCAAACAAACAAAAGCCCAGGGCCAGACGGCTTCCCAGGGGAATTATACCAAACATTTAAAGAAGAACTAATTCCTATTCTCCTGAAACTGTTCCAAAAAATAGAAATGGAAGGAAAACTTCCAAACTCATTTTATGAGGCCAGCATCACCTTGATCCCAAAACCAGACAAGGATCCCACCAAAAAAGAGAACTACAGACCAATATCCTTGATGAACACAGATGCAAAAATTCTCGCCAAAATACTAGCCAATAGGATTCAACAGTACATTAAAAGGATTATTCACCACGATTAAGTGGGATTTATTCCAGGGCTGCAGGGTTGGTTCAACATCCGCAAATCAATCAATGTGATAGAACACATTAATAAAAGAAAGAACAAGAACCATATGATACTCTCAATAGATGCTGAAAAAGCATTTGACAAAGTACAGCATCCCTTCCTGATCAAAACTCTTCAAAGTGTAGGGATAGAGGGCACATACCTCAATATTATCAAAGCCATCTATGAAAAACCCACCGCAAATATCATTCTCAATGGAGAAAAACTGAAAGCTTTTCCGTTAAGGTCAGGAACACGGCAGGGATGTCCATTATCACCACTGCTATTCAACATAGTATTAGAAGTCCTAGCCTCAGCAATCAGACAACAAAAAGAAATTAAAGGCATCCAAATTGGTAAAGAAGAAGTCAAACTATCACTCTTCGCAGATGATATGATACTATATGTGGAAAACCCAAAAGACTCCACTCCAAAACTGCTAGAACTTGTACAGGAATTCAGTAAAGTGTCAGGATATAAAATCAATGCACAGAAATCAGTTGCATTTCTGTACACCAACAACAAGACAGAAGAAAGAGATATTAAGGAGTCAATCCCATTCACAATTGTACCCAAAACTATAAGATACCTAGGAATAAACCTAACCAAAGAGACTAAGAATCTATACACAGAAAATTATAAAGTACTCATGAAAGAAATTGAGGAAGACACAAAAAAATGGAAAAATGTTCCATGCTCCTGGATTGGAAGAATAAATATTGTGAAAATGTCGATGCTACCTAAAGCAATCTAGACATTTAATGCAATCCCTATCAAAATACCATCCATTTTTTTCAAAGAAATGGAACAAATAATCCTAAAATTTATATGGAACCAGAAAAGACCTCGAATAGCCAAAGGAATATTGAAGAACAAAGCCAAAGTTGGTGGCATCACAATTCCGGACTTCAAGCTCTATTACAAAGCTGTCATCATCAAGACAGCATGGTACTGGCACAAAAACAGACACATAGATCAGTGGAACAGAATAGAGAGCCCAGAAATTGACCCTCAACTCTATGGTCAACTAATCTTCGACAAAGCAGGAAAGAATGTCCAATGGAAAAAAGACAGCCTCTTCAATAAATGGTGCTGGGAAAATTGGACAGCCACATGCAGAAAAATGAAATTGGACCACTTCCTTACACCACACACGAAAATAGACTCCAAATGGATGAAGGACCTCAATGTGAGAAAGGAATCCATCCAAATCCTTGAGGAGAATGCAGGCAGCAACCTCTTCGACCTCAGCCGAAGCAACATCTTCCTAGGAACAACGGCAAAGGCAAGGGAAGCAAGGGCAAAAATGAACTATTGGGATTTCATCAAGATCAAAAGCTTTTGCACAGCAAAGGAAACAGTTAACAAAACCAAAAGACAACTGACAGAATGGGAGAAGATATTTGCAAATGACATATCAGATAAAGGGCTAGTATCCAAAATCTATAAGGAACTTAGCAAACTCAACACCCAAAGAACAAACAATCCAATCAAGAAATGGGCAGAGGACATGAACAGACATTTCTGCAAAGAAGACATCCACATGGCCAACAGACACATGAAAAAGTGCTCCACGTCACTCGCCATCAGGGAAATACAAATCAAAACCACAATGAGATATCACCTCACACCAGTCAGAATGGCTAAAATGAACAAGTCAGGAAATGACAGATGCTGGAGAGGATGTGGAGAAAGGGGAACCCTCCTCCACTGTTGGTGGGAATGCAAGCTGGTCCAACCACTCTGGAAAACAGCATGGAGGTTCCTCAAAATGTTGAAAATAGAACTACCCTATGACCCAGCAATTGCACTACTGGGTATTTACCCTAAAGATACAAACATAGTGATCCGAAGGGGCACGTGTACCCGAATGTTTATAGCAGCAATGTCTACAATAGCCAGACTATGGAAAGAACCTAGATGTCCATCAACAGATGAATGGATCAAGAAGATGTGGTATATATACACAATGGAATACTATGCAGCCATCAAAAGAAATGAAATCTTGCCATTTGCGACGACGTGGATGGAACTAGAGAGTATCATGCTTAGTGAAATAAGTCAATCGGAGAAAGACAACTATCATATGATCTCCCTGATATGAGGACATGGAGAAGCAACATGGGGGGGTAGGGGATAGGAGAAGAATAAATGAAACAAGATGGGATTGGGAGGGAGATAAACCATAAATGACTCTTAATCTCACAAAACAAACTGGGGGTTGCTGGGGGGAGGTGGGATTGGGGGAGGGGGAGCGGGCTATGGACATTGGGGAGGGGAAGCGAACCATAAGAGACTATGGACTCTGAAAAACAACCTGAGGGTTTTGAAGGGTCAGGGGTGGGAGGTTGGGGCAACCTGAGGGTTTTGAAGGGTCAGGGGTGGGAGGTTGGGGGAACAGGTGGTGGGTAATGGGGAGGGCACGTTTTGTATGGAGCACTGGGTGTTGTGCAAAAAGAATGAATACTGTTACGCTGAAAAAATAAATAAAATGAGAAGAAAAAAAAAAGAAAAAAAAAAGAAAAATCAAACTCAAAACATTTTAAAGGCTGAAACTTAAGACCTGAAACTATAAAACTCCTAGAAGAAAACACAGGGGAAAATCTCTCTGGCACTGATCTTAGCTAGTTTTCTTATCTTTTTGTCGTTTTCTATGCTTTTCAGTGTCATATCCATGGAATCATTGCCTTAATCCAAGTTGGTATAACAAAAGACTGTGTAGCTTATAATAAAAGACTGGGTAGCTTATAAAAAATAGAAACTTATTCTCATAGTTTTGGGAAAGGGGAAGTCCAAGATAATGGCATGGGTAGTTTTGGTGTCTGGTGAGAAGTTCCTGGTTCAGAGATGGTCATTTTTTTTAAATTTGTCCTCATTTGGAGGAAAGGGCAAGGTATCTTTCTGGAGCTTCTTTCATAAGAGCACTAATGCCACTCATGAGGGCTCTTCCCTAATGACCTAATAACCTCCCAAAGGTCCCACTTCCTAAACCCTTATCCTTGAGGTTTAGGATTTCAGTATATGAATTTCAGGGAGACACAAACATTCAGGCCATAGTAGGGACTACACCAAACTAAGAAGCTTCTGCACAGCTAAGGAAAGAATCAATAGAGTGAAGAGACAACCTATAAAATGGGAGATAATATTTGCAAACCATGTATGAAAGGAGCCAACCTCCAAAAATACAGAGCATCTAAAACTCAATGGTAAAAACAAAACAAACAAAAACAAAGACAAAAAAACCCCAAGTAACCTGATTTTATTTTTTTAAAAGATTTTGGGTTTTTTTATTTGACAGAGAGAGAACACAAGTAGGCAGAGCAGCAGGCAGAGAGAGAGGGGGAAGGAGGCTCCCTGCTGAGCAGAATGCCCCAATGCAGGACTTGATCCCAGGACCCTGAGATCATGACCTGAGCTGAAGGCAGAGGCTTAACCCACTGAGCCACCCAGGTGCCCCAAGTAACCTGATTTTTAAATGGGCTAAGTCCTTAGAGATTTCTACAAAGAAGACATACAAATACCCAACAGGTGTATGAAATTGGTGGTCAACATTACTAATCTTCAGGGAAATACAAGTCAAAACCACAATATGATATCACTTTGCTCCTGTCAGGATGGCTATTAGAAAATAACTGTTAAAGACGTGGAGAAATTGGAACACTTTGCACACTGCTAGTGGTAATGCAAAAATGGTGCAGCTGATGTGGAAAACAGTATGAATGTTTCTCCAAAAATTAAAAATAATGCTTCTATAGCCAAACTATGGAAAGAGTCCAAATGTCCTTCAACTGATGAATGGACAAAGAAGATATATATATATATATACATATATATATATATTCTTTGTATATGTCTTTGTATATATCTTCTTTATATATATACATATATTATATATGTGCATATATATATATATCCACAGCATATGGATGTGGATATATATATATGCACATATATAATATATGTATATATATAAAGAAGATATATACAAAGACATATACAAAGAATATATATATTCTTTGTATATATATATACAAAGAATATATATATTCTTTGTATATATATATATATTATATATATATATATATATATATATACAGTGGAATGTTACTCAGCCATCAAATAGAATGAAATCTTGCCATTTGCATCAATATGGATGGAGCCAGAGTGAGTGTATCATGCTAAGTGATAAATCAGTCAGAGTAAGCCAAATACCATATGATATCATTCATATGCAGAATCTAAGAAACAAAACAGGTGAACATATGGGAAGGAGGAAAAAAAGGTAGAGGGAAAAAAACCATAAGAGACTTTCAAGGATAGAGAACAAAGTGAGGGTTGGTGGAAGGAGGTGGGTGGGGGGTGGACTAGATGGGTGATGGGAATTAAGGGCAGCACTCGTTATGATGAGCACTAGGTGTTGTTTGTAAGAAATGAACCACTGAATTCTACTCCTGAAACTATTACTGCACTGTATATTAACTAACTAGAATTTAAATAAATTTTTGAAAAGAAAAAATTAAAAATTAAATTACCATATGATCTAGCAATCCCACTTCTGGATATTTATCCAAAAGAATTTTAAAAGATCTTGAAGAGATAATAGCAATTCTAAGTTCACTGCAGCATTATTTATAATAGCCAAGGTTTGGAAACAAACTAAATGTTCATTGACAGATGAGTAGATAAAGAAGATGGGATATAAACATAGAAGGTAACACTATTCAGCCTTAAAAAGACAAGAACATTCTGAAATATATGACAACATAGATGAATTTGGAGGACATTATGCTAAGCAAAATAAGCCAGTCACAGAAAGATAACTACAGCATGATTCCACTTATATGAAGTATCTAAATTAGTCAAATTCATAGAATCAAAGAGTGGAATGGTGGTTGCCAGGGGCTGTGGAGAGGGTAAAATGAGAATTACTAATCAATAGGCGTAAAGTTTCAGTCAATAAAGCTTAATTAGCTCTAGAGATCTACTGTATAATATTGTATCTATACTCAACAATAATATATTGTACACTTAAAATTTTGTTAAGAGGGTAGGTCTTATGTGTTCTTTCCACAATAAAATAAGGTAAATTTTCTCTAAAGATAGGAAATCCCCTCTATCCCATAAATAATTATCTATTTAAAAGATTATGAAAAATTTAAAACTAATAACAGAATCAACAAGGATAATATTCTAATTCACTATGCTACAGAGTATAGCTTACCCAAATCTGTCTCTGATAGGGTTTGTTGAATGTATTAACAGGCAGTTAAGTTTCTTACTTCATTAACTTGTCTAGGTAATACTAGTTTGATGTTTCTTGCTTTAAGATTCCTGAAATATCCACTAGTTTTAACTACAGCTAGGCATCTGTGCATACAAGGTCACAGCCAATAAGACTTTGAAGTTCTCTTGTGAAGAGTATGATGTCTCCAAGGAAACAACACAGGACAATTGTAGCAGCTGCTGTTTGGGTTCTTGAAAAGTTCTTGGTAGTAAATTCTTTTAAAATTGAGACTTTATTGAACTTGGCTGTACATTTCTCTCCAAGGACATCAGCAGGAGCAGCACTTTATAAGCAAGATCATTATTACCTGAGAGTGGGTCAAAAGCACTGCACATTTATTTGGTTCAAGTTTAACAGTCCCCCTCCACCCATCCATCTTTTTCTTTTCAAGAGTAGTGGTGGTGTTCTTGTTTATGTATAGTAGGGCATGTTTACTAAATTTTAAATGAGTGATTGATCAAAGTGTTTTTTAGGAAATAATTTCCGATGTTGCTATATTCAAAAGAAATTATACAGGTTGGTTTTCTTTGGCACACTTTATATAGCTACTGTAATCAATAGGGAATGTCGGTGGGTTACAAAATCCTGTTAAATATCATGTGGTCAGCCTCTTGTTGTGGAATGCACACTACATTTGGAATAAGACAGAACTAAATTCAACTCCAAGTTCTGTCACTTATAAGCTGTTTTATTTAAGCTTGCATTAGTTACTTAATTTCTCTGAGCCTTAATTTCAGACCTTCATTGTGAGAGAGAAATAAGATAACAAATATAAAGTGGCAGGCACATAGTAAACATCAATGAATTTTAAACCTCCATTTTTCATCACCAAATTTCTGGAGTGAGTTGTTAATAGTGTGTATTATAAATCTTTGGAATTTCCTACCCTCAGCTTGGCTAATTAAGGTCACTGAAAGATTCGGTGCCACATCAAAAGATAGCTTTTCTTTTTACATCTACTTCTCTGCTTCTGTGGATACCATAAATAACTACATAATCTTAAACACACTCCCCAATCTGGACCTCAGGAATATTAGTCTTCATCTGGTCTGCATCTCATATCTTTGGCCTCTTCCATAGTATCTGTTTCCATACTTCCACATCAAAGCATTTCCCACTGGCCTTAAGACTCCCATTTGGGCTTTTTATTACTGTACAAATGAGACCCTGTCTGTTCTTGGAGGAACTGTTAGAGATCCCCAAATCACTTCCCTATGAGAAGAGGAGAAAAATTAGTTATTCTAAAAGATGTCAACAAGAGAGATGGAAGTGCCTTTTCCTTGACTGAATTAATAAATCTACCTAGCTAAAAGTGCTATCAAAAGGGATTAGCAGCTATGTGCTGATTGCCCATAGCATTGGCTTCTGCTGAAATTATGAAACCATCAAGTTGCGTAATTCTGAACATGGTGGGTTTACTGTACCAGGGTCAATACCATCTGTCTCCTGGATTCAATTATCATCTCTATGGATGACACACAAATCTACTTGTCTGCGCTGAGCTTAATCCCTGGGTTCAATCCTGTATAACTAAGACAACAATATTTTCTGCACCAAAAATCAGGAGACACATGCATGCCCTGACAAAGGATTCTTTTTTTTCCTGATCTGTGATTTATTCATATGAAGACTTTCAAAGACACAAAAATTCAATCACATTTAGTTGTACTTTTAATGAATTTACTTTACCAAAAAGATATCTAGCAGATGTCTATCGGTGTCACAATCAGCATGAGCATACATTTATTCTTTGTGGCTTCCTCCAGGGTAAACTTCTCTATCATAAATAGGAAATTTGATCATTTTTTTAATATTCCAAGTAAGGTAGTATTTTTTTAATATTCCAGGTAAGGTCCTGTTTAACTCCTCTAACCTTTTCTGCACACACTTAATCGGTTTTCAAATGATCACTTTTTTAGGGGTGGGGGATGCTGTTTTCTCACTACCTTATTCTTCCTAATTCTCATATAGGCTGGTGGTTCCTCAACTTATGTGTGCACCAGACACAACTGGGGAAGCTTATTAAAACGACAGATTCTCAGCTCCACCTGCACTGAGATTGATTTGATAAAACTGGGGTAGGACCCAGAGATTTTTCATTTTTAACAAGTTTCCAGTTGTTTCTGGTGCAGGTAGTTCAAGTACCACACTTTGTGTAACACTGTTTTGTGCAAACTATCTACTGTGTTATTAATGTTTGAATTCAACTGTTTTAGCAAAGGCTTATATTTTTTACCATAAAAGGATATTGAGGGGAAACTAATGTCTTGATGATAAAACATGTGCTTTGTAGATATACTTTTATAAGTCTGTGGGCAAAGTCCCTGATGAAATCGAAATAGCTTCTTAAGGGCTAAAACTGCATATCAAGGATCACAGCGGAATAATAGTAATAGTACAAGCAAAACTTACATAATGGATACATGAGAGCTTGATTGCAGCTTTTTTTCCACTTTTATTTTGATCTTTTTTGAGAACTTTTTAATATTATTAACAAACTGCCCACATTCAACTAATATTGACTCTGGGTCCCTGCGAATGTACATCCTAGTATACAAATGTACTTAAAGGCCACAGTCTGACTTCATATTGCACACAGTCTGTGTATTCACTTCCTCACCTGCGATGGTGGGGGTATCCAAAGCCAGAAGAGAACTGGATGCTTGTGTGTCTCGATTATAGAGGAACATGAAATAGTCTATTGTTCCATCTCAGGGTATCTTCCTAAACTTCTTATAGACTACCTAGACACTGACTACAAATTGATTTCACCTGCACAGGACTACACTTCTAGAAACACTGGTCCAAATTCTTCTGTATTGTCTCCTCTAGTGTGGGATCTATACTCTTGAAATTTTCCTACTCAGCCTCAGTGGCTCCTGAAGCATCTCCCAGTGCTTTGCAGATCTTTTTCTATCACTACCTAGTTCTCTCCATTGCTTACAGTTTACCTTGTTTCCCCTGTAAACACTGCTTACTCAGACATGGTTTGTTTAGGCCTGTATAGGCATCCTTGCAAAAGTAATCCCTTACTATCATTATACTTGTAAGTGTTTCAAGATAAAGTAAAAACTTCTCTGATGTTTCTTGGCTGGGGTAGACTATGTTTTCCAGCTCATAGGCATACTGTGATGCCCTTTGTCATCTCCTTATCTTATATAAGATGAACAATTTGTCCAATGAGGTTATCATACTGCTTCTGTACTTGTTGGTTTGGAGAGAAGCGTATTTAGTTATCTCTAAATGATAATATACTAGACACAATATTCTCTACACTGCTTATTTCACTTAATAATCTATCTTGGGCATCTTTCCATATCAGTAATATAGAGCTGTCTCTTTCTTTTAAACTACTGCCAGGTATTCCACTGTATAAATGTAAAATAACTAATTTAGCCAATCTGCTAATGAAGGATGTAAGTTTTTTTTTCAGTCTTTTGCTATTACAAACATTCTAGCATACACATTACACGCACATGTGCCCCTAGAATACAGAATCACAGGATATGTGCATTTTTATATGGATACATATGGCCAATTAACTCTCCACTGAGTTTATATTCCCTTGACGTTTTAAAACTAACAGTAAAAAGTTCTTGCCCTACACATAAAAAATCTTCTTTACACTACATTATTTTAACATTTTGATTTTTTTCAAAATTAATATAGTTATCCTTTAAAATTAAAAAAAATAGAGTAAACTAACTCTCCTTTACCACCATTCACAAATCTGGTCTAATCAGTCCTGTCCTCAAAGCAATCACCATTTTGAGTGTGCATGTTATAGTGTGTATACCTCTTGACTCTTTTCTGTGCACTGGCAATAATATACATTAACTGTAACTATAGAAGATATATAAATTACTTTGTGCCTTGATTTTATACATAAATGGTATCATACTATGTATATCATTTTGCAGGTTTTTTAACAGTAGTTTCTTGAGTTCTCGATACATTAATTGATGACTGAAAAAAAAGTCTTACTTTTTTTCTCAAGATACAGGTCCATTGAGGGTTAGAGAGCTCTGCTCATTGGACTTAGGCACCCAAGCTGCTGGAGCAGTTACCGTTTTGAACACTGACAGTTTCCATGCCACAAGAAAAGAGAGCTCTTCAGACTTGCCCACTTGTCACAGAAGTAACGATTCACTGACCAGAATTAGATATATTGTCCTAAGCAACCATGAAAGAGCCACTGAATGCTGTCCTACTGTATGCCCAGAAGGCAAGGTGAACTAACAGTGAATAACACTAATTACTATAATAATCAGTAAAACAAACGAGTTGCAAGACACACATTTCCCATTTAAATATACACTCCCGTGGGAGGAGTCAAAATGGCGGAGAAGTAGTAGGCTGAGACTACATCAGGTAGCAGGAGATCAGCTAGATAGCTTATCTAAACATTGCAAACAACTACAAATCCAATGGGAGATTGAAGAGAAGAACAGCAATTCTAGAAACAGAAAATCGACCACTTTCTGAAAGGTAGGACAAGCGGAGAAGTGAATCCAAAGCGACGGGAAGATAGACCTTGGGGGAGGGGCCGGCTCCCGGCAAGTGGTGGAGCAACAGAGCACAAAATCAGAACTTTTAAAAGTCTGCTTCACTGAGGGACATCGCTCCAGAGGCTAAACCGGGGAAAAGCCCACACGGGGTCATCGTGGCCCTAGGTGCCACAGGGTCACAGAAGGATCGGGGGTGTCTGAGTGTCGCAGAGCTCTCAAGTATTAGACCGAAGAAGCCAGCTATAGAGACAGAGCCGAGGAGTGAGGTCTCAGCTCGGGGTTACCCTGAACCGGTCGCAGGCTGGGTGAGCTCAGAGCGCAGCCAGAGGCCAGGGAGATGGGAGTGACTAGGCTCTTTTCTCTGAGGGCGCACTGAGGAGTGGGGACAAAAAAAAGCGTTCAGTGGACAAAAGCTCCCAAAAGCGAACCCAAGCAGATTGCTTAGCCCGGCCCCTGGTAAGGGCGGTGCAATTCCGCCTGGGGAAAAGACACTTGAGAATCACTACAACAGGCCCCTCCCCCAGAAGATCAACAAGAAATCCAGCCAAGAACAAGTTCACCGACCAAGGAGAGCAGCAGAATTCCAGAGGAGAAGAAAGCAAAGCATGGAACTCAAGGCTTTCTCCCCAAGATTCTTTAGTCTTGTGGTTAATTTAATTTTTTTTCTGCTAAATTTTTTTTAACATTTACCCTTTTTTTAACGTTTTTCAACTAGTTGATCTAATATATAAATATATATATATTTCTCTTTTTTATTTTTTTTCTTTATTTGTTTTCTTTTTTAAATTTTTTTTTTTCTGAGCTTCATTTTAGCCCCTTCCTCCCCCCACGATTTGGGGTCTCTTCTGATTTGGTTAAGTACATTTTTCTGGGGTGTTTGCCACCTTTTCAGTATTTTTTGCTCCTTCATATACTCTTATCTTGATGAAATTCACCACAAAAAAAAAGAACAAGAGGCAGTACTGAAGGCTAGGGACTAATCAATACAGACATTGGTAATATGTCAGATCTAGAGTTCAGAATGACAGTTCTCAAGGTTCTAGCCGGGCTCAAAAAAGGCATGGAAGATATTAGAGAAACACTCTCTGGAGATATAAAGCCCTTTCTGGAGAAATAAAAGAACTAAAATCTAACCAAGTTGAAATCAGGAAAGGTATTCATGAGGTACAATCAAAAATGGAGGCTCTCACTGCTAGGACAAATGAGGAAGAAGAAAGAATTAGTGATATAGAAGACCAAATGACAGAGAATAAAAAAGCTGAGCAAAAGAGGGACAAACAGCTACTGGACCATGAGGGGAGAATTCGAGAGATACGTGACACCATAAGATGAAACAACATTAGAATGATTGGGATTCCAGAAGAAGAAGAAAGAGAGAGGGGAGCAGAAGGTATATTGGACAAAATTATTGGAGAGAATTTCCCTAATATGGCAAAGGGAACAAGCATCAAAACCCAGGAGGTGCAGAGAATCCCCCTCAAAATCAACAAGAATAGGTCCACACCCCGTCACCTAATAGTAAAATTTACAAGTCTTAGCAACAAAAAGAAAATCCTGAAAGCATCCCAGGAAAAGAAGTATGTAACATACAATGGTAAAAATATTAGATTGGAAGCAGACTTATCCACAGAGACCTGGAAGGCCAGAAAGAACTGGCATGATATATTCAGAGCACTAAACGAGAAAAATATGCAGCCAAGAACACTCTATACAGCTAGGCTATCATTGAAAATAGAAGGAGAGATAAAAAGCCTTCAAGAAACTCATTTTAAACGCGAAGACATCTCCAGATTTAAAGTGAGGGGGTGGAAAACAATTTACCATGCTAATGGGCCTCAGAAGAAAGCTGGGGTGGCAATGTTTTATATCAGATCAATTAGATTTTAAGTGAAAGAGTATAATAAGAGATGAGGAAAGACACTATACCATACTCAAAGTGTCTGTCCAACAAGAAGATCTAACAATTATAAATATCTATGCCCCTAATGTGGAAGCAGCTAACTATATAAACCAATTAATAACAAAATCAAAGAAACACATCAACAATAACACAATAATAGCAGGGGACTTTAACACTCCCCTCACTGAAATGGACAGATCATCCAAGCAAAAGATCAACAAGGAAATACAGGCCTTAAATGACACATTGGACCAGATGGACATCGCAGATATATTCAGAACCTTTCATCCCAAAGCAACAGAATACACATTCTTCTCTAGTGCACATGGAGCATTCTCCAGAATAGAGTACATCCTGGGTCATAAATCAGATCTCAATCAGTATCAAAAGATTGGATCATTCCCTGCATATTTTCAGACCACAATGCTCTAAAGCTAGAACTCAATCACAAGAGGAAATTTGGAAAGAACCCAAATACATGGAGACCAAAGAGCATCCTTCTAATGAATGAACGGGTCAACAAGGAAATTAAAGAAGAATTGAAAAAATTCATGGAAACAAATGATAATGAAAACACAACGGTTCAAAATCTGTGGGAAACAGCAAAGGTAGTCCTGAGAGGAAAATATAGAGCGGTACAAGCTTTCTCAAGAAACAAGAAAGGTCTCAAATACACAACCTAACCCTACACCTAAAGGAGCTAGAGAAAGAACAACAAAGAATGCCTAAATCCAGCAGGAGGAGAGAAATAATAAAGATCAGAGCAGAAATCAATTAAATAGAAACCAAAAAAAAAAAAAAAACCAATAGAAAAAAATCAATGAAACTAGGAGCTTGTTCTTTGAAAGAATTAATAAGATTGATAAAAAGAAAAAAGAAAAGACCCAAATAATTAAAATCATGAAAGAAAGAGGAGAGATAACAACCAACACCAAAGAAATAGAATTATAAGAACATACTATGAGCAACTCTACGCCTACAAATTTGACAATCTGGAAGAAATGGATGCATTCCTAGAGACATGTAAACTACCACAACTGAACCAGGAAGAAATAGAAAACCTGAACAGACCCATAACCAGTAAGGAGATTGAAACAGTCATCAAAAATCTCCAAACAAACAAAAGCCCAGGGCCAGAGAGCTTCCCGGGAGAATTCTACCAAACATTTAAAGAAGAATTAATACCTATTCTCCTGAAACTGTTCCAAAAATAGAAATGGAAGGGAAACTTCCAAACTCATTTTATGAGGCCAGCATCACCTTGATCCCAAAACCAGACAAGGATCCCATCAAAAAAGAGAATTACAGACCAATATCCTTGATGAACACAGATGCGAAAATGCTCACCAAAATACTAGCCAATAGGATTCAACAGTACATTAAAAGGATTATTGACCACGACCAAGTGTGATTTATTCCAGGGCTGCAAGGTTGGTTCAACATCTGCAAATCAATCAATGTGATACAACACATTAATAAAAGAAAGAACCACAACCATCTGATACTCTCAATAGATGCTAAAACAGCATTTGACAAAGTACAGCATCCCTTCCTGATCAAAACTCTTCAAAGTGTAGGGATAGAGGGCACATACCTCAATATCATAAAAGCCATCTATGAAAAACCCAACGCAAATATCATTCTCAATGGAGAAAAACTGAAAGCTTTTCCACTAAGGTCAGGAACACAGCAGGGATGTCTATTATCACCACTGCTATTCAACATAGTACTAGAAGTCCTAGCCTCAGCAATCAGACAACCAAAAGAAATTAAAGGCATCCAAATCAGCAAAGAATTAGTCAAACTATCACTCTTCACAGATGATATGATACTATATGAGGAAAACTCAAAAGACTCCACTCCAAAACTGCTAGAACTTGTACAGGAATTCAGTAAAGTGTCAGGATATAAAATCAATGCACAGAAATCAGTTGCACTTCTCTACACCAACAACAAGACAGAAGAAAGAGAAATTAAGGAGTCAATCCCATTTATAAATGCATGCAAAACTATAAGATACCTAGGAATAAACCTAACCAAAGAGGCTAAGAATCTAGATGCAGAAAACTATAAAGTACTCATGAAAGAAATTGAGGAAGACACAAAGAAATGGAAAAATATTCCATGCTCCTGGATTGGAAGAATGAATATTGTGAAAATGTCTATGCTACCTAAAGCAATCTACATATTTAATGCAATCCCTATCAAAATCCCATCCATTTTTTCAAAGAAATGGAATAAATAATCCTAAAATTTATATGGAACCAGAAAAGACCTCAAATAGCTAAAGGAATATTGAAAAAGAAAGCCAAAGTTGGTGTCATCACAATTCTGGACTTCAAGCTCTATTACAAAGCTGCCATCATCAAGACAGCATGGTACTGGCACAAAAACAGACACATAGATCAATGGAACAGAATAGAGAGCCCAGAAATAGACCCTCAACTCTATGGTCAACTAATCTTCGACAAAGCAGGAAAGAATGTCCAATGGAAAAAAGACTGCCTCTTCAATAAATGATGTTGGGAAAATTGTACAGCCACATGCAGAAAAATGAAATTGGACCATTTCCTTATAGCACAGATGAAAATAAACTCAAAATGGATGAAGGGCCTCAATGTGAGAAAGGAATCCAACAAAATCCTTGAGGAGAACACAGGCAGCAACCTCTTCGACCTCAGCTGCAGCAACATCTTCCTAGGAACATCGCCAAAGGCAAGGGAAGCAAGGGCAAAAATGAACTATTGGGATTTCATCAAGATCAAAAGCTTTTGCACAGCCAAGGAAACAGTTAACAAAACCAAAAGACAACTGACAGAATGGGAGAAGATATTTGCAAGTAACATATCAGAAAAAAGGCTAGTGTCCAAAATCTATAAAGAGCTTAGCAAACTCAACACCCAAAGAACAAATAACCCAATCAAGAAATGGGCAGAAGACATGAATAGACATTTCTGCAAAGAAGACATCCAGATGGCCAACAGACACATGAAAAAGTGCTCCACATCCCTCGGCATCAGGGAAATACAAATCAAAACCACATTGAGATGTCACCTCACACCAGTCAGAATGGTTAAAATTAACAAGTCAGGAAATGACAGATCCTGGCACGGATGCGGAGAAAGGGGAACCCTCCTACACTGTTGGTGGGAATGCAAGCTGATGCAACCACTCTGGAAAATAGCATGGAGGTTCCTCAAAACGTTGAAAGAAGTACCCTATGACCCAAAAATTGCACTACTGGGTATTTACCCTAAAGATACAAATGTACTGATCCGAAGGGGCGCGTGCACCCGAATGTTTATAGCAGCAATGTCCACAATAGCCAAACTATGGAAAGAACCTAGATGTCCATCAACAGATGAATAGCTAAAGAAGATGTGGTATATATACACGATGGAATACTATGCAACCATCAAAAGAAATGAAATCTTGCCATTTGCGACAATGTGGATGGAACTAGAGGGTATCATGCTTAGTGAAATAAGTCAATTGGAGAAAGACAACTATCATATGATCTCCCTGATATGAGGACGTGGAGATGCAACCTGGGGGGTTAGGCAGGTAGGAGAAGAATAAATGAAACAAGATGGGATCGGGAGGGAGACAAACCATAAGTGACTCTTAATATTACGAAACAAACTGAGGGTTGATGGGGGGAGGGTGGGAGGGAGGGGGGGTGGGGTTATGGACACTGGGGACAGTATGTGCTATGGTGAGTGCTGTGAAGTATGTAAACCTGGTGATTCACAGACTTGTACTCCTGGGTATAAAAATGCATTATATGTTTGTAAATAAATAAAAAAAATTTAAAAATTAAAAAAATTTAAGAGTTAAAATTTAAAATTTAAAAAAAAAATACACTCCCAAATTGAACTCCAAAGTGGCTATACCACTATCAGACTGGGAGTATGTGTATCTCTCTATATTCTTCTCCACACTTGTTATTAACATTTGTTTTCAAAGTTTTCCAGTCTAATGCTAATATAATTTGTATTTTTTTCTGATTGCTAGTGTATTTGAGCATCTTTTCATTTGTATCGGTGTTCTGTCCTTCCTCTCCTGTAATTTACATGTTCATGTTATTGGCCATTTTTCTATTAAGTTGCTTTTAAGTATTCTAACCAATTCGTAGAAGTGCTTTATATATTATGGTTATGAATCCTTATTGTTATGTATGTTGCAAATTTTCCCCCAGATTGTCATTCAATGTCTGTTGCCTTTTTATTATTCTCCCTGGGCACAGAAACCACCTAAAGTCCCCTGAAATATTTGAAAATAGTCATCAAGTCACCCCCTAGCTTCCTCTTTTTTGAGCTAAATAACCCGATTTGCTTTAACTTTTCCTCATAACACTGATACTTCAACTTTTTTTTTTTTAATTTTTATTTATTTTTAAATAAATGAGTGATGATGGGCATCTTTTCATGTACCTGTTGGTACCTGTTGGTTGCTCATATGATATTATTTTTTAAAAATGTCTATTTAAAGAACACTTTTTCTAGCTCAATTGAAAAATAATTGACATATATCACTGTATGAGTTTAAGGTGTGTGGTGTGATGGTTTGATTTACGTATAATATGAAATGGTTACCACAATAGGTTTAGTTAACACCTATCGTCTCATATAGATACAATAAAAAGAAAAGAAAAACAATTTCTCTTTGTGAAATGAACTCTAGGATCTACTCTCTTAATTTTCCTAATATATCATACAACAGTGTTAACTATAGTCACCATAATGTACATTCCATCTCTAGTACTTATTTATCTTATAAGTAGAGTTTTGTACCTTTTGACCACCTTTTTCCAACTCCCCATTCCCACCTTTGGTAACAACATTTCTGATCTCTTTTGTTCTGAGTTTGGTGGGGTTTTTTGTTTTTAGATTTTTTGTATAAGTGAGATGATACAGTATTTGTCTTTCTTTGATTGACTTATTTCACTTAGCATAATTTCCTCAAGGTCCATCTATGTTGTTGCTTATGGTAGGATTTCCTCATTTTTAATGGCTATAATATATATATAATATATATGTATAACATACACATATTATTTATAATATATGTACTATATATTATTATATGTAATGCACACATAATAAATATGTATTATATACATTGATATATAGAGATATATAAAATATAGATATATCAGGACTCATTCATTCATCCACCAATGGACACAAGTTGCTTCCATGTCTTTTTTATCATTTTTAAATGAAGGGGTTTTTTGATATTGAGTTGTATAGGTTTCTTATATATTTTGTATGCTAAACTGTTATCAGATATATAGTGTACAAATATTTTATTCCATTCTGTAGGTTACTTTTTCATTTTGTTGATGGTTTCTTTTCATGAACAGAAGCTTTTAAATTTGATGTTGGTTCACTTGTTTATTTTTACTTTTGTTTCCTTTGCCTTTGGTATCAAATCCAAAAATGTCATTCCTAAGACCAATAGTGAGAAGCTTATCCCCTATGTTTTCTTGTAGGAGTTTTATGGTTTCAGGCATTACATTCAAGACTTTAAACCATTTTTAGTGGATTTTTGTATATGGTGAAATGAGGGGTCCACTTTCATTCTTTTGCACATCTCTTTAATTAGACAAAATTCATATACATTGAAATACATAAATTTTAGTGGTACCATGAGCTTTAACAAATGCATACACCTATGCAATCGAAGGCCCACTGAGAAAGGCACATCATTTCAAAAGTTATTCCTGCATGTTTTATTGCAGTGCACTCTTTTTACAGTTAAAACTATATTGTGATGATCATTGTTGTCAATAAATATAGATTGTGTTTTCTTTTATATTGTAAAAGTAAAATATGTCCATGCCATAAATTCAAATGGTCTTTTTCTCCCAAGTGGTGAGAACATATAAATAATACTGTTTTGCACCTTGATTTTACTTTTATCACTTTATAATACATCAGATATCTTTCCCTATGAGTATGTACTGAGCTAATAAATTTTTAGCAGATATGTAATATCTAATCATAGGAATTTAACATAATTTATACAACCATCCTCCTGTTAAAGTACATTTGAACTATCCAATTTTTCACTATGACAACCAGGGTTACAATGAAACACTGTAGATATTTACCTCCACCCTTGTTTTATTATATCTAAGACA
This sequence comes from Meles meles, assembly GCF_922984935.1. Classification (NCBI taxonomy): domain Eukaryota; kingdom Metazoa; phylum Chordata; class Mammalia; order Carnivora; family Mustelidae; genus Meles; species Meles meles. The sequence goes on along the minus strand of NC_060087.1, from coordinate 91,193,520 downwards.
GAGTCCCAAAAATGGGATAACAGGACTTTTCAGTAGAGTTCATTCTCACACATATTCTGCACACCCTGAAAACAGTGTATGTGATTTCTATTATCTGATCCATGTTTTTCAGGTTTTTAAGCTAGGAAGATAAAACTTATATTCTAAGAATGAGGAGCCAAGTTAAGGATCAAAGTGTGGGAAAAAAAAAAAACCTGGGGCTTCTGGTATAGGAATCCAAGCATTATAAAGCTCAAGGACAAAGGGAGCTGGAACAGTCTTTATAAGATAATAATAATAATAATAGTTAACACCAGAAAACAATATATCATTATCCCCATAAAGGAAAAAAATGAGGAAGGAAGATAGGTGATTATCTAGGGAATTCACGAAGTCCAGAAATGTAGAGCAGTAGTTCATTCTCAAACTTGAATTCCCTCAGAATCACCTGCAGGGTTTGTTGAGAACACAGATTGCCAAGCCCTACCCCAAGAATATCTGATTCAGCAGGTCTCTGGTGGGAACTAAGAATTTGAGTTTCTAATAAGCTATCAGTTGATATCAATGCTGCTGGTGCAGGGACCATGCTGGGCAGCACTTATCTAGGAAACAGAGACTAGAAAGATAATTCTCCTATTCCTGTTTATATTGGCCAAAATATTGTTCCAATTTTAATTTAGCTCACATGGGCAAATTCATGTAGGTAGAGATGTAGTGGTAACTAATTCTTTCATCTTTTGTTTGGGTCTCCTTTTTTTTCTGTGTATAAAACCATTCCAATTCCTCTTTAATCTTTGCTCCCTTAATGTTCCATATCTCTCAATCTTTATTATAGGGCTGATATTAGAAATTTAAAGTTTGATGAAAACCATCTTTAGTAAATGAATTTATCAACTGACCATGTCTGAAGTGTAGGAACAGATCTTTATCACATATGTCCACATAGAGACTATCTAGAAAAAATGCACAGATTTAATATTTCTACTGGAAAGTTGAATTAACTACCTTTCTCCAGATGTAGTGTGCATTAATTCCATTAATTTATAAGGCTACATGCCAAAATCAAAATCATGTTGAATCAGAAAAAGAAAATTACAACTATGAGTAATTATGTATACATGTACATGTATTCCTTAGAGCTATTTAACTTTTGACACATCAAATTTACTAGCTTTTCAGGTTGCTTGGGTGGCTCCATCTGTTAAGCTGCTGCCTTTGGCTCAGGTCATGATCCAAGTTCTGGGATCGAGTCCCACATCTGGTTCCTTGTTCAGCAGGGAGTCTGCTTCTCTCTCTGCCTCTGCCTGCCACTCTGCCTGCTTATGCTCTCTCTCCCTCTCTTTCTCTCTCTGTCTGACAAATAAATAAAATCTTTTTAAAAAATTACTAGCTTTTCAGGAACATGCCCTCTCCAAAAGTCATAAAATTTCTTATAAATCAACTATGTGTATAAAATAAATGAAGATTACATGCCTCATTCTGCTATTTACCTTATTTTCATATGATTGATGTCTTAAACAAAACTAAACTTCACTTTTAAATAAAAAAGATTAGTCAAAGTAAAATCAGATTGTGTAGCTCAAAAGCACTTATGTTTCCAACATTTACTGAATACCCACTATATAATATTTAGTAGGAGCTAGGAATACAAAGAGATGAGGGTTTCTGCCCTTGGATGGTTCATAGTCTGGTGGGGGCAACAAATATAAATAAATAACCACAAGGCTATGTGGAAAGGGCTATTATAGAGGTATGAATAAAATGTTGTGGGATAATAAATGCTATTTTTTTTTCTTGAGGAATCGGAGAGTTCTTCATAATGATTGTGACATTTGAATTGAGTCTTGAAGGAATTACCTGGCAAAAAGATGAGAAAGACCATTTTGGGGGCACCTGGGTGGCTCGGTAGGTTAAGCATTTGCCTTCAGCTCAGGTCATGATCCCAGAGTCCTGGGATCAATTTCTGCATCAGGATCTCTGCTCAGCAGGGGTTCTGTTTCTCCCTCTCCCTTTGACCCTCCCCCCTGCTCATGCTCTTTCTCTCTCTCTCTAAAATAAATAAATAAATCATTTAAAAAAAAAGAAAAGATCAGTGAAACCACAAGCTGATTCCTTGTAAAGATAAACAATATTGATAAGTCTTTAGCCAGTCTCAACAAGAGAAAAGTGTAAAAGACTCCCAAAACAAAGGAAAAGAGTAGAAGTGACAACTAGCAACATAGAAATACAAAAGACTTTGAGAATAATACAAAAAATTATATGCCAACAAACTGGACAAACTAGAAAAAGTGGGTAAATTCCTAAAAACATACAATCTTCCAAAACTGAATCAGGAGAAATAGAAACTGCACAGGGCAATTACTAGTAACAGAACTAAATCAGTAGTAAAAACAGCTCCCAACAAACCAAAGTCCAGGATTGGATGAATTAATATGTGAATTCTATCAAATATTTAAAGAAGAATCAATATTCATTTTCCTCAAACTATTCCAAAAAATAGAAGAGGAAGGCAAGTGTTCAAATACATTCTACAAGATCAGCATTACTCTGATACAAAAAAAAAATTTAAAAAGACACTACAAAAACAGAAAACTACAGGCAATATCCTTGAGGAACATGGATGCAAAAATCCTCAATAAGACATTAGGAAACCATACCTGACAATACATTAAAAGGATCATTCACCACAATCAAGTGGGATTTATTCCAGGGATGGTTCAATATTCACAAAGCAACATGATATACCACATTTAAAACAGAAGGATAAAAATCATATGATCATATCAGGTATTTGAAAAACTTCAACATCCATTCATGATAAAGATGCACAAAAAATTGTGTTTAGAGGCAATATACCTCAACATAATAAAGGTCATGTATGATAAGCCCACAGTTAACATCATACTCAATGGTGAAAATTTGAGAGCTTTCCCTCTAAGATGAGAAACATGGCAAGAATGTCCACTCTCACTAGTTTTGTTCAACATAGTACTGGAAGTTCTAGCCACAACAATCAGACAAGAAAAAGATATAAAAGACATCTAAATTGGCAAGGCAGCAGTAAAAGTGTCACTACTTGCACATGGCATGATATTGTACATAGCAAATCCTAAAGATCCAACCAAAAAACTGTTAGAATAAATGAATTCAGTAGTTGTAGGATATACAATTAATATACAGAAATCTGTTGCATTTCTGTATACTAATAATGAAATAGCAGAAAGAGAAATGAAAAACAAAATTCCATTTACAATCCACAACTGAAAGAATAAAAAATAGTTAGGAATAAACTTAACCAAGAATATGAAAGACCAGTACTCTGAAAACCATAAGACACTGATGAAAGAAACTGAAGATAACACACACGAATGAAAGATGCTCCATGTTCATGGGCTGGAAGAATTGACATTGTTAAAAATGTCCATACTAGGGGCGCCTGGGTGGCTCAGTGGATTAAGCCGCTGCCTTCGGCTCATGTCATGATCTCAGGGTCCTGGGATCGAGCCCCACATCGAGCTCCGCAGGGAGCCTGCTTCCTCCTCTCTCTCTGCCTGCCTCTCTGCCTACTTGTGATCTCTCTCTCTCTCTGTCAAATAAATAAATAAAATCTTTTTAAAAAATGTCCATACTACCCAAAACAATCTACAGATTCAATGCAATCTTTATCAAGACACCAGTGGTATTTTTCACAGAACTAGATTAAATGATTCTAAAATTTATATGCAACATCAAAAGAACATGAATAGCAAAAGCCCTATTGAAAAAGAAAAACAAAGCTGGAGGAATCACATCCCAGATTTCAAGATACACTACAAAGCTATAATAATCAAAATGGTATGGTACTGGCATAAAAATAGACACTTACATTGATGAAAAAGGATAGAGAGCACAGAAATAAACCCACACCTACATATTCAATTAATCTACAACAAAGGAGGCAAGAATACAATGGGGAAAAGACAGTCTCTTCAATAAATTGTTCTGAGAAAACTGGACAGCTATATGCAAAATAATAAAACCAGACAGCTTTCTCACACCATGCACAAAACAAACTCAAAATAGATTAAAGACCTAAATGTGAAACCAGGTATCATAAGACTCCTAGAAGAAAACATAGGCCATTTGATATTGGCTTTAGCAGTATTTTGCTAGATATGTCTCCTCGGGCAAGGGAAACAAAAGGAAAAATAAAGTATTGGGGCTATACCAAAATCAAAGCTTTTGTACAGTGAAGGAAACCACCAACAAAAGAGAAAAGGCAACCTACTAAATGGGAGAAGATATTTGCAAATGATATATCTGATAAGGGTTTAATATCTAAAATGTATAAAGAACTGATACAACTCAAAACCAAACAAGCCTTTTCAGAAAATGAGATCAGAATAGACATTTTCCCCCCAAAATATAAACATGGCCAATAAACATAGAAAAGATGCTCAACATCACTAATTGTCCAGGAAATGCAAATCAAAAACACAATGAAATATCAATTTATACCTGTCAAAATGGCTAGTATCAAAATGTCAAGTAAAAATAAGTGTTGGTGAAGATGTGGAGAAAAAGGAACTCTTCTACTCTGCTGGTGGGAATGTACATTGGTGTAGCTACAGTAGAAAGCCATACAGAGTTTACTGAAATTTTTAATTTTTAATATTTTCCAGTGCCTACAAAATATGTATCAACATAGACCATAACCTGGACCATAAAACAAACTTCAACAAGTTTATAAGAATTGAAACCATGCAAAGTGTTTTCTATGACACAATGGGACCACATTAAAAATCAATAGCAGAATGATAAGAAAATCTTCAGACACTTGGAAATTAAACAACATACTTCTAAATAATCCACAGGTCAAAGAATAAGTCTCAAGTTAAATACAAAAATAACCAAAGAAAAAAAATAACATGTCAAATTTTGTAAACTGCAGCTTAAGCAATGATGAGAGAGCTATTTATAGCACTAAATGCTTACATTTGAGAAGAAGCAAAGTCTCAAGTCAATATCCAAATTCCCACCTCAAGAAACTAGAAAAAGAAGAGTAAGACAAACCTTAAACAAACCAAAGCTAGGACATAATAAAGATACGAGTATAAATCAATGAAATTGACAATAAAAATTCAATGAGAAAAGAGCTGATCTTTGAAAAAAATGAGTAAAATTGATAAACTTCCAGCAAGACTGATAAAGAAAAAAAGAAATAAGACATCAAAAGGATGAGAGAATACTAAAAACAACACCACACAAATCAGTTTGACTTTTTAGATAATTTGGACAAATTCATCAAAAAATACAAACTACTGCAACTCATCCAAAATGAAGTAATTTTAATAACGTTATATCTATTAAGGAAATTAAATTCTTTTTAAAAAGATTTTATTTATTTATTTGACAGAGATCACAAGTAGGCAGAGAAGCAGGCAGAGAGAGAGAGAGGGAAGCAGGCTCCCTGCTGAGAAGAGAGCCCGACGTGGGACTTGATCCCAGGACCCTGGGATCATGACCCGAGTCGAAGGCAGAGGCTTTAACTCACTGAGCCACCCAGGCACCCCAAAATTAAATTCTTATTTTAAAATCCCCCCCTCAAAATTTCCAGACTCACATGGTTTCACTGGAGAATTCTACTAAACTTTTAAAGAACAAGTTTTGCAAATTCTACACAGCCTCCAGAAATCAGAATAGGAGGAAAGGAGTGAATTAATTTTATGAAGTTAGTATTACCATGATATCAAAAGGAAATGTCAGTACAAAAAAAGAAAATTTCAGGGAATCCTGGTTTGCTCTGTTGGTTAAGCATCTGCCTTGGGATCAGGAATGATCCCAGGGTCTTGAGATGGAGTCCCACAACAGGCTCCTTGCTCAGGGAGAGCCTGCTTCTCCCTCTGCCTGCCGTTCTCCCTGCTTGTGCTCTTTCTCTCTCTCTCTCTTTCTTTCTGACATATAAATAAAATCTTTAAAAAAAGAAACTTTCAAATCGGTAGTCCTTATGAATATAGATATGAAAATCAACAAAATATTAGCAATAACATTCAGCAATGCATAAAAGGATTATCCACCATGACCATATAGACTTTATTACAGAGATACAAGTTGGTTTAATATTTGAAAATCAATCAGGGGCGCCTGGGTGGCTCAGTCCTTAAGCGTCTGCGTTTGGCTCAGGTCATGATTCAGGGTCCTGGGATGGAGCCCACATTGAGTTCCCTGCTCAGCAAGAATCCTGCTTCTCCCTCTACCACTCCCCCTGCTTGTTTCCATCTCCCTCTCCCTCTCTCTCTCTCTCTCTCTTCCTCTCTCTGTCAAATAAAAAATAAATAAAAATCTTCAAAAAAGAAAAAGAAAAAAAATCAATCAATATAATCTACCATATTACCAGACTAAAAAAGAATTACATGATCAGATCAATCAATGCAGAAAAATAATTTGACCAAATTCAACATTCATTCATGATTAAAATAAACTTGCAGAAAACAATAGAAGAGAATTTGTGCCATTTAATAAAGAGTATCCATATGAAAATATGAAAACTGGAGCTAAAATTTCATTTAATGGTGAAATGCTTTCCTCCTAAGAAACAAGGCTAGGATGCCAACTCTCATCACTCTTATTCAACATAGCACTTTACATTCTAGCAAGTTTATAATAATACCAGAAAAGGAAATGAAAGGAATACAAAATAGAAAAGAAGAAATAACACTGTCCTTATTTGCAGATTACATGATGATGTTTGTAGAAAATAACCAAGAAATCTACTCAAAAAATCTCCTAGGTCTAAGTGGTCAAAGCAAGGTCAAAGTATACAAGATAAACATACAAAAATCAATAATATTTCTATATATTAACAATGGACACATACATGACTACTGAAATTTTAAATACAGTATCATTGTGATAGATAGTAACTGGACTTACTGTGATCTTTTCATAATGTATAGAAATATTAAATCATGCTGTATACCTGAAACTAAGATGATGTTATTTATCAATTATACCTAAATTTTAAAAAAACAAAAAATAAGTATAATACTGTATTATTTATAATCACTCAAAGAAATTATCTGTGTATAAATATAAAAAACATGTACAGGATTTGTATGCTAAAAACTATAAAACATGGATGGAAGAAATTTATTAAAGATTTAAATAAATGAAGATGAATACTATGTTAATGGATTGAAAGACCCAGCAGAGTAAAGATATAGATTTTTTTTAAGATTTTATTTGACACAGAGAGAGAGAGAGAGAGAGATCACAAGTACACAAAGAGGCAGGCAGAGAGAGGAGGAAGCAGGCTCCCCGCTGAGCAGAGACACCCCCCACCCCACGTGGGGCTCAGTCCCAGGACCCTGAGATCATGACCTGAGCCGAAGGCAGAGGCTTAACCGACTGCGCCACCCAGGCGCCCAAGATATCGATTTTTATGGTTTGTCTCCCTCCAAAATAATTTTTTTTAAAAAGGATGTTGATTTTTTCCAAATTAAAAAACAGGACTACAAAATGTATAAAATAAAATTATAAAAATTGAAAAAAAAACAGGATAAATTCCTAGCAAATTCCCATCAAAATCTCAAAAAAGTAAATGTGTTATATATATAACCAAGATTATTCTAAAATTTATATGAAAAAGCAAGAGGACTAGAAAGCTAAAACAATTTTGAAAAAGAATAATGTAGAGAATTTATATAGCTATAGTGCTCAAGACCGAATGGTATTAGTTTAGGGATAAACACATAGATAAGTGGAACAGGATCAAGAACCCAGACGCAACACATCCATAGCAAAGGCAGTGAACTTATTTCAAGGAGTACTGAATTAGGTAAAACAAGCAAGGGGGAAATACCCTGCAGAGATCTGAAGATGAAAGGAGTTTAGAGAAATACTGAGGCCTGGAGAAAGTTTTGGGAGTCACAGACATTTTGGTGGCATTTGAAACAGGGTGAGACAGTGTATACTCAGAGGAAAGGAGAGAGCCAAAGACTGAACTGAGCACACATTTGAGAAACAAGATTATGAAGGAGACTGGAAAAGAAGATAGAAAAAGAAAAAGTGGTGAGAGAGGACAGGAGCAGTACAGTATATGGTGTCATAGAAACCAAAAGAACATTTCAAAAAGAAGGGTGATCTACAGGAGGAGTTACAGGCAACTAGAGGTCAAGGATATTAGAGTCCAAGAGGGCCCTGAAGCATCATGTGTTCTCTTCAAACTTCTTCATCAGTTTTATCTTTACTGAAGGAAAAGAAATCCAGAGAAAATTAAAAAATGAATTAAAGATCATTTGCAGGTTATTTTCATCTAGTCTAAATCCAACTTTCTCCACGCTTTTCATGATGAGGCATTACTATGCTTCTCAACCAAACCAGCAGAGACAGCAGCTGCTGAAATCTGAGAGATCCCCAAAATCTATTGAGAGGCAAAAGGTGGGAAGCATGACACTAGCATTTCAAGTGTGAGGTTATAGGAGTGTTGTAACTCATTGATAGCCAGATTGGGTTTTGTGATAAACTGTAGGTTGTATCTGATCACTAGATGATATCTTTAGAAGAGATTCCTATGTGATTCTTTTTTCAGTTATGGTACAACCCACTAAAAGCATCAGCATTGTGTGCAATTAAGTACATGTCTCAATTTTCATGCAAACTTCATTAATCTTTTACACTTTGCTTTACTTTTTATTCTTTTTATTTTTTAATCTATTTATATATTTTTTCCCCTTTTTATTAATTTTTTCAGCATAACAGTATTCATTCTTTTTGCACAACACCCAGTGCTCCATGCAAAACGTGCCCTCCCCATCACCCACCACCTGTTCCCCCAACCTCCCACCCCTGACCCTTCAAAACCCTCAGGTTGTTTTTCAGAGTCCATAGTCTCTTATGGTTCGCCTCCCCTCCCCAATGTCCATAGCCCGCTCCCCCTCTCCCAATCCCACCTCCCCCCAGCAACCCCCAGTTTGTTTTGTGAGATTAAGAGTCATTTATGGTTTGTCTCCCTCCCAATCCCATCTTGTTTCATTTATTCTTCTCCTATCCCCCTACCCCCCCATGTTGCTTCTCCATGTCCTCATATCAGGGAGATCATATGATAGTTGTCTTTCTCCGATTGACTTATTTCACTAAGCATGATACGCTCTAGTTCCATCCACGTCGTCGCAAATGGCAAGAAATGGGCAGAGGACATGAACAGACATTTCTGCAAAGAAGACATCCAGATGGCCAACAGACACATGAAAAAGTGCTCCACGTCACTCGGCATCAGGGAAATACAAATCAAAACCACAATGAGATATCACCTCACACCAGTCAGAATGGCTAAAATTAACAAGTCAGGAAATGACAGATGCTGGAGAGGATGTGGAGAAAGGGGAACCCTCCTCCACTGTTGGTGGGAATGCAAGCTGGTGCAACCACTCTGGAAAACAGCATGGAGGTTCCTCAAAATGTTGAAAATAGAACTACCCTATGACCCAGCAATTGCACTACTGGGTATTTACCCTAAAGATACAAACATAGTGATCCGAAGGGGCACGTGTACCCGAATGTTTATAGCAGCAATGTCTACAATAGCCAGACTATGGAAAGAACCTAGATGTCCATCAACAGATGAATGGATCAAGAAGATGTGGTATATATACACAATGGAATACTATGCAGCCATCAAAAGAAATGAAATCTATTTATTTATTTTTTCAGCATAACAGTATTCATTGTTTTTGCACAACAACCAGTGCTCCATGCAACACGTGCCCTCCCTGTTACCCACCACCTGGTTCCCCCAACCTCCCACCCCGCCCCTTCCAAACCCCCAGGTTGTTTCTCAGAGTCCATAGGCTCTTATGTTTCGCCTCCGCTTCCAATTTCCCTCAACTTCCTTCTCCTCTCCATCTCCCAATATCCTACATGTCATTTGTTATGCTCCACAAATAAGTGAAACCATATGATACTTGACTTATTTCACTCAGCATAATCACTTCCAGTCCCGTCCATGTTGCTACAAAAGTTGGGTATTCATCCTTTCTTTTTTTTTTTTTTATAAACATATAATGTATTTTTATCCCCCTACAGGTACAGGTCTGTGAATCACCAGATTTACACACTTCACAGCACTCACCATAGCACATACCCTCCCCAATGTCCATAGCCCCCTCCCCCTCTCCTAACCCCACCTACCCCCAGCAACCCCCAGTTTGTTTTGTGAGATTGAGAGTCATTTATGATTTGTCTCCCTCCCAATCCCATCTTGTTTCATTTATTCTTCTCCTATCCCCCTAACCCGCCATATTGCATCTCCACGTCCTCGTATCAGGGAGATCATATGATAGTTGTCTTTCTCCGATTAACTTATTTCACTAAGCATGATACCCTCTAGTTCCATCCATGTCATCGCAAATGGCAAGATTTCATTCCTTTTGATGGCTGCATAGTATTCCATCATGTATATATACCACATCTTCTTTAGCCATTCATCTGTTGATGGACATCTAGGTTCTTTCCATAGTCTGGCTATTGTAGACATTGCTGCTATAAACATTCGGGTACACGTGCCCCTTCGGATCACTATGTTTGTATCTTTAGGGTAAATACCCAGTAGTGCAATTGCTGGGTCATAGGGTAGATGCTGGCGAGGATGTGGAGAAAGGGGAACCCTCCTACACTGTTGGTGGGAATGCAAGCTGGTGCAACCACTCTGGAAAACAGCATGGAGGTTCCTCAAAATGTTGAAAATACTTTTTTTTTTCTTATTGATCCAGGTGAGTCATAGTTTCTGATTAAAATTAAATGCCACAGTGCTAGGCATCCATTTTCAACACTACTTTTACCCAAATTTCATTCATAAACTGAATGAATTGACTATGAATATGTTATATTCATTATACCACAGTACAAATTCATGTACTCTGGATGCTTTGAGCATCTGTATATAATATGGTTAATATACAAATACAACCATAAAGACACATCTCTACCCCACCATTTGCCTTGCTGGAGAGAGATGGCCAACTATAACTTTCTTATCTACTCCAATTGCATGGTAATTCCTGATAGCAGGCAACTTCCTTCCAACCAGCATCACTCTGGACCCAGATGTCTTTAGCTTCTTGGCAACAGCTTCAGATCCCTGCTCATGGTATCATCACTCTCTTTGTTTACTTTTATTCTGAATGATGCTTGCAGCTACAGGAGCTGGAAAGTTAGGATGTTCAAAGTTTTCTCCTCACACTCACTATTAAGAAATCTTTGCTTTATCAAAATATTCCATTGAAATCCTTACATCAAAATATTCCATTGAAATCATTACATCCAGAAGGAGATTCAGGATAGATCTGTAACCATGGAGAAAGGACAACTCGATTTTCTGGGTGATTTAAATCAGTCCCAAAGATCAAGCCATTCAATCTTCATGTAAAATGAGCAAAAGGAAAATCATAGTTTGATATTTGGATGAAGTCAACTTTACATCTCTTTCTGGGTAGAAGCCACACAATGGAGCCTTATTTTGTAGGTATTATAAATATCTCACTTACCAGATCATCAGACTCACTTATTAACTTAATATTGGTAATAATAATAGTAGTAATTAAAATTTGTTGAGCACTTACTATATGCTATGCATCATCCCTAATGTTCTACATTTATAGTGTCGGGCACGCTTATATTTTATGAATGTCACATAAGTGTAACAAAAGGTATGATGAAATACACAAGATGATTAAAGATAAGTCCAGTTTTTCTGGACAAAATTTAGTATCTACAATACAAATTGTAAATGGAATATAAAATTAAAAGATTCCAAATGGCAAAGACAACTTAGACAAAGCAAACAACCAATAAGGAAAAATATTTGAGACATATATGACAGACAAAGGGTTAATATCCTTATTTTTTAAATAGTTTTTTTAATTTTTTGCCCTAATTTTAATAAAACTGTAATGAAGTCTCAGAACCAAAACAACATATCTAATCACTTAATTTTAAAGAAGAGAATTTTGACAAAAATAGTGCTTTTAAATAAACAAGAAAAATAACACCTTAATGGATAAATGGACAAGAAACATGGATTAATTTGCAAAAGAAGAAATACAAATGCTTAAGAAAATATTAAAAGTATATGCATTCTCAATGGGATTCAAAGAGATGTAATTTAAAATAGCTATGAGATAACCACTTCCCACACATCAGATTCACCAAGAAAAAAAGGATATACTGAGGTGCCTGCGTGGCCCAGTCGGTTAAGGGTCTGCCTTCAACTCGGGTCATGATCTCAGGGTCCTAGGATTGACCCCTCCATTGGGCTCCCTCCTCAGTGAAGAACCTGTTTTCTCCCTCTCTCTCTGTACCTACCCTCCAACCCGCCCCTCTCTCATGTTCTCATTCTCATGCACTATCTCAAATAAATAAAATATTTTTGAAGATTTTATTTATTTATTTGACACAGAGAAATCACAAGTAGGCAGAGAGGCAGGCAGAGAGAAAGGGGCGGAAGCAGGCTCCCTGCTGAGCGGAGAACCCGATGCAGGCCTTGATCCCAGGAACTTAGGATCATGACCTGAGCCAAAAGCAGAGGCTTTAACCCACTGAGCCACCCAGGCACCCCCCCTTTTTCCATTTTAAATCAACTTGGTTAAAGTATAATTTTCTGAAGATAAAATATGTGGATTTTAGGTAAAAAGTTGAAGGAGTTCTTAAATTCCTTTAAAAAGCCGTTTTATTGGGGGTATATTGAATATACAATAAACTGTACTTTTAAAATTATATAACTGATAAGTTTTGACATACTTATACATCCATGAAACTATCATTACAAATGAGATAAGGAACACATTCATTACCCCAAAAAGTGTCCTCCATGCTTCTTTGTAATTCACCAATCCGACCTCTCCCACCATCCCATCCCATCTCAGCAACTATGACCTGGTTTTATGTCACAATGGATTAGATTTTCTAGAATTATATATAAATGAAATGTATTGTTGTCTGCCTTCTTTCACTGAGAATAAATATTTGAGATTCCTCTTTGTTATTGGGTTATCATCTCCTTTTTTTCTGACTTGTATTTCCTTCTATAGACAAACTACAATTTGTTTATTTATACATTTCTCTGTTAAGGGACATTTGGGTTTTCCAGTTTTTACCTATTACAAATAATGCTGCTATAAATATTTATGTATAAAATTTTATAGGGACACATCCTTTCTTTTCTCTTGTATAAACTTCTAGAAGAGGAATAGCTAGGCCCTTATGGTAGGTGAAATATGTACCTTTTTAAGAAACTGTCAGGGTGCCTGGGTGGCTCAGTGGGTTAAAGCCTCTGCCTTCAGCTCAGGTCATGATCCCAGGGTCCTGGGATCGAGGCCCGCATCAGTTTCTCTGCTCAGCAGAGAGCCTGCTTCCTCCTCTCTCTCTCTCTGCCTGCCTCTCTGCCTACTTGAAATCTGTCTGTCAAATACATAAATAAAATCTTAAAAAAAAAAGAAACTGTCAAACTGTTTTTCAAGTGGCTGTACTATTTTACAATACCACTAGCAGTGTCTGACAGTTCCAGTTTCCTCCATCTTCACCAACAGTTGATATACTCAGTGTTTTTAATTTTAGCCATCCTATGGCATATGTAGTGATAGCTCATTGTGTTTTTTTTTTTAAAGATTTTACTTATTTATTTGACAGAGAGAGAGATCACAAGTAGGCAGAGAGGCAGGCAGAGAGAGAGAGGGAAGCAGGCTTCCTGTGAAGCAGAGAGCCTGATGCGGGGCTCGATCCCAGGACCCTGAGACCATGACCTGAGCCAAAGGCAGAGGCCCAACCCACTGAGCCACCCAGGTGCCCCCTCATTGTGGTTTTAATTTTTATCTGCGACACATGATATTGGGCATTTTTTCAATGGCTTATTTACCATCCATATATCTCTCCTGTGAAGTGTCTGTTTAAATCCTTTACCTGTTTTGAGGAACTGAACAGACAGCTTTCTAAAGACCTACTTAACTAATGAATCATTGAACACTGCATCAAAAACTAATTATGTACTATACAGTGGCTAACTGAACATAAAACAAAAATAAAATAAAAAAAGAAAACTACTTAAAAAAAAGAAGACATACAAATGGTCAACAAGTACATGAAAAGATGTTCAACATCACTAACCACCAGGGAAATACAAATCAAAACCACAATGAGATATCACCTCACACCTGTCAGAATGGCTAGCATCAAAAGACAAAAGAAAACAGGTGTTGTCAAGGGTATGGAATAAAAGGGAACCCCTGTGCACTATTGGTGGAATGTAAATTGGCACAGCCACTATGGAAAACAGAATGAAGTTTTCTCAAAAGATTAAATATAGAACTATCATATCCTCCAGCAATCTAAATTCTGGGTATATATCCACAAGAAATGAAAACAGGATATTAAAGAGATATGTGCATTCCCATGTTTATTGAAGCATTATTCACAATTGCCAAGATATGGAAACAAGTGTCCACCTATAGATGAATGGATAAAGGTGTGACTTATATCTCACACACACACACACACACACACACACACAGAGGAATATTATTCAGCCATAAGGAAAAGGAAATCTTGCCATTTAGGACAACTTGGATGGAGCTTGAGGGCATTATGCTAAGGAAAATAAGTTGGACAGAGACATATATGTTGAGAGATTTTATCATGGAAAGATGTTGAATTTTTTAAAGATTTTTTACGTATTTATTCATGAGAGACAAAGAAAGAAAGAGAGGCAGAGGCAGAGGGAGAAGCAGGCTCCCCACTGAGCAGGGAGCCCGATATGGGACTCGATTCCAGAACCCTGGGATCATGACCTGAGCTGAAGGCAGACTCTTAACCGATTGAGCCACCCAGGTTCCCAGGTTGTTGAATTTTGTCAAATGCTTTTTCTGCATCTATTTAGATGATCATATGGTATTTATCATATAAATAAGCTAAATAAGAATAATAGCACCTTCATAGAAAAATGAGCAAGGACATGAACAATTTGCAAGAAGAAATACAAATGCCCAATAAAATACTATCATTTTAAATATTATAATAGGCTATATATAAATATATAAGTTATATATAAATATTATAAATATTATACTAGGTTTTACAATAATTGTAAGAATAATATCATGTAATATTTTAAAATATTGTCATTTCCCTTTTGCCTGAAGAAGGTAGAGAAGAGAAGATCCACTGGAGACAAATTATCTCTGATTTTATTCACTAAAAATGTCTTTTTAAAAATTGTCATGTTGAAAGATTCTTTTTTGATGAATGTCAAATTCTTGATTGACAGTCTTTTTGTTTGTTTCTCTCATACAATTTCATATACTTTGGGCTTGCATTGTTTCTGGTGATACATCAGTCCCTTTTATATTTTGTCTGTTGTATATAACTTTTTTTACTGTTTTCCTTTTTTTTTCTTTATTTTTATTTTGGGAAAGGTAACTGGATGAAACTAAGTGTGGGCTTTGCATTTTTTTTTCTTTGAGTTCACTCAGCTTCATGGATCTGTAGGTTGTTGAATATCACCACCTTTAAAGAATTTTCAACCATTATTTCTTCAAGTATTTTTTCTGCTTCATTCTCTCTCTCTCCTCTCCATCTGGGATTTCAACAGGTCACTGCAACTCTCTTCATTTTATTTTTCTCAGTCTTTCTCTCTGATATTCAGATTGGCTCACTTGTATGGTTTTGTCTTCAAGTTCACTGTCTCTTTCTTCTGCCATTTTCAATCTATTAGATTCATCTAGCTTATTTTTTATGTTTTATTTTCTACTTTTCATTCCTAAAATTTCCATTCTGATTCCTCATCTTTATGTCTATTAAGATCATATTTTTGGGGTGCCTGGGTGGCTCAGTGGGTTAAAGCCTCTGCCTTCAGCTCAGGTCATGATCCCAGGGTTCTGGGGCTTTCTGCTCAGCAGGGAGTCTGCTTCCCCCTCTCTCTCTGCCTGCCTCTCTGCCTACTTGTGATCTGTCTGTCAAATAAATAAATAAATCTTAAAAAAAGATCATATTTTCTTTTTTTTATTTCTTTTCAGCATAACAGTATTCATTGTTTTTGCACCACACCCAGTGCTCCATGCAATACGTGCCCTCCCTATTACCCACCACCTGGTTCCCCCAACCTCCCACCCCCCGCCCCTTCAAAACCCTCAGGTTGTTTTTCAGAGTCCATAGTCTCTCATGGTTCATCTCCCCTTCCAATTTCCCTCAACTCCCTTCTCCTCTCCATCTCCCCATGTCCTCCATGTTATTTGTTATGCTCCACAAATAAGTGAAACCGTATGATAATTGACTCTCTCCGCTTGACTTATTTCATTCAGCATAATCTCTTCCAGTCCAGTCCATGTTGCTACAAAGTTTTCTTTTGTGTCTTTGAACATATTAAAGATTATTGAATTAAAGTCCTTAACTGATCTTTACAATATCTGGTTATTACCGAGGGGTTTTTTTTTCCTATTGACATCATATATTTTCTTGACTTTGATTTTATTTCCTGCTTCTTCATATGTCTAGTGATCTTTTCTTATCGCCTACCAGTTACAGTGAATGATACATTTTGAGGAGTCTGGATTTTTCTTCTGTGAGAGTGATAGCTTTTGTTGTAATATACAGTTTATTTGGTAGTGTTCTCCTTTAACCTGTAGAAGCTCGATTTTAAGTACTATTAGAATGGGTCTAAAGTGGCCCCACCTCTAGGTCATAGTCTTTACACTGAGGAATAGCCTTTCTGATGCTCATTTTGTGTGCCTAGGTTTTAACAAGGTCTCTTACTCTGGCTGGAGCAAAATTCAACAGCTCCCCACATTGTGTGACCTCTAGTGTTTCCCTTCTACTCACAAACTCTAACAGCCACACTCTGCTAGGTCTCATGGGAACTTATCCTGCACTTGTGTAGTTCAGACCTCAGCCAAACACCTGAAGGAAACCTTCCACAAACTCTGGTCTCTGCATCATTGTTGGAAAATTGTTCCTAGGTAGAGAGATGGGAGAATGTGAGGCTTACATTCTTTGAGAATTACATAAATTACATTTATCTCCTTTCTTTCAGAGTTCAAATTTCTGTACTGTTGTCCAAGTACTGAAAATAGTGTCCTCAAATATATTTTCTAGTTTTATTGCTGTTTACAGCAGGAGGCAAGTCATGACTGCAGAGGATATCTTATTATTTCTAGTTTTCAAAATATTTAATATTTTATTATGAACACATATTACTTCAATAACCAAAAAAGAAAAGGGCATTTATTATTTTTAGAACCATAATAAAGTAAAATATAAGTCACAGAGAAAATATCTACTTTTAAATCAAATATTAGATCTCTATGTTACTTACACCCTCTACTAGCAAATTGTTAGAGATACAAAGATGGAAAAATAGAAATATTTTAATTCTTATGTTAGATTGTTGATAACATTGCTTCATTGAACTGGCTGAATACTCAAGCTGGAGAAAAGTATAAAAACATATGAATGGAAGGTTTTGCCTGCAAGTTAGTGTAACATAGACGATTCCTGGACCCTTGAGAGTATATATGGATGCATGTACAATGTGAGTGTGTGAAAGGAAAGAGATATGATTGATGTAACAAAAGAAAACATGGGTAAATGGAGGCAAGATGTACACTGAGGAAATAATGCTTTTAAAAGTGGAAAAAAATACATAAGTCTAGAAGATATTACTCTCCTTATTATACATATTACATATTAATTTATTCACAGTATTGTCATTGATTTGGGGCAGCTGGACACACAATAGGGACTTAATGAGAATGTACTGGTGTAATATTTCATTCATTGTTTCTAAAATCCTCTACTGTTATATCCTAGTTCTTCAACATCACTTACCCAATTAGTAAAGAAAGATATGGTTTTTGTAAATGAGTGTGCTTGACTGTAATAACTACCTAGGAAGGAAGGGTTAATAGCTGATGGATGCAGGGAAGCATGAATTGAGAATGATTTAGACAGTAGGAATAATAATTAGACTCTGAGGCCCAGGAGGCCCAGCTAAACAATGGATGGAAATAAAAGCTTGAGACCAGGTGGGGGAGTGAAAGAGAGTGCGTATATAATGAAAAAATCAGTTAGGGACCCATGAATTAGTGCAAAAGTCAGTTGGCTTCTCTCACACTGCTTCTCCTTTTATGTTTTTTGAATTCTCTCTCCCTGGCTCCTCCAGCTTTCCTTTTTCTCCCACTTATTCCCTCTGGTTGTCTCCCAAAATTCAATTACTGCCCCCTACCCATTGCACTTTTACTTACTTCTTTCTGAGAGTTCATCTATTCACCCAATTTTGGCTACTCCTTGTATACAAATGAATGTAATATGTCCAGCACCAGCACTGACTAACTCTAGTTTCTTATTTTCTTTCTTGTATTTTAGTTTCAGTTACCCAAAATATATTTTTCCCTTGGGCTTTCTTCTGTCCTCTGAAATTTAATATATCAAAATTTTAATTACTCTCCCTCCTCACCTTCCTGACCCTTTTCAAAACAAGAATTCCTCCTAGCCTACCATTACCACCAATGGCAGCACTCATTTTCCAATGTCTCATCCTTGAAACTCTGGAAAGTTTTTATTCCCCTCAATCCTTTTTTTTTTTTTTACAACATCCAATATGGATTTTAGCTTCATTTTTCTTTCTAGAATCACATGAAACAATATCTAAATTACAATAATTATCTTCTTAAATGACTTCTCTGCTCAGCTTCTCTTTGTTCTAGTGTATCCTTCCAAGATGCTAAATTCAAGTCATGTTATTCCTCTTCTCAGAATCCCTTTGGTCTGCTGACTTTTTCAAAGTAAACTCTTCAGCTTAGAATTCAGTACCTTCCCTAACTTTCTCTGTCCATGTCCCTCCAAACTCTGCTCTCATTTATCCCCAAAGGAGAATCACAGAAAGTACATACTGGAAGGTATCTTTAAGTTGGAAATGTGTGTCAGGCATTTACAGGAGATTTCTTGGGACCTAGAACTAGGTATCAAAGTTATCCAAATATCTGAATGTGTTGAACAGGTGGTAGTAGATAAGACACTAAGGAGGCACAATATGATAAGAGAAGAGATCCAAAGGTGAAATCTTGGACATGCAAAACTTTTTAAGAAGCAAGAGTAACAAGACCCAGCAAAAGTGATTTTAAAATTCAGTTAGATGGGGGGTTGTGTGGCACAGTAAGCTAAAGGTTTGACTTTTGATTTCAGCTCAGGTCATGATCTCAGGATCATGAGACTGACTCCAGCATTGGGCTCCATGGAGCCCGCATAAGATTCTCTCTCTCTCTCCCTCTGTCCCTCCCCCACCTGCTTGTGCTCACTCTCTTCCTCCTTCTCTTTCTTAAAAATAAAAACTCAACCACAAAAGGTGGGCAGAAATTACTTAATTAGTCCCTACTATATACTTTATATTCATTGTCTCTAAACCTCACCAGCTCCTGGCAAAGTAGATATCACCAACCTCTTTTTAGAAATGAAACAACAACAACAACAACTGTGGCTCAAAAAAAAGTTACTTAAGGGGAGCATCAGGGTCCAAATCCATATCCGTTTTGATCCAAAATCTGTGCTCTTTCATCAGAGCCTATCACAAAGGAGCCACGATTGAAGAGGACTAAATATATGCTTTTGGGTTTGGTGAGAAAGAGAATGCTAGTAATCATTCTGAGTTCAGTTTTACACAGAAATGAAATTAGAAGTCAAATTGTACGTGTGTTGAAACAGAAAAAGCAACATGACTCCTAGGAAATTTGATAGGGAGAGAGATGAAACTGTTGCTTGAGTGTGTGGTAGGGTTAAAGGAATGTATTTTGTGGTATGGGAGACTTGTGCATACTTGTCTCTAGAAGAGCAGGAGCCAGCTGAAAGGAAGGGTTTGAAAACGTCCTTGCATGCAAGAAAGGGGATCAAGAGAGGAAGAGTGGGAATAAAAAACACAGGTAGAGAAGAGTCAGCTTTTACAAGAAGAGAAAAATAAGTTTTTCTTGAAAATGGAATATAGTTGAGAGAGAGAGAGAGACAAGAGGAAATCAAAGATTTTGAAAGAGAAACTATGGGACTCTCACTGAATCTCTTTATACTCTTTACTTTTTTTACTTTAAATTTTATTTTCCTCAGTGTTCCAAAATTCATTGTTTATTTTATGCACCACACCCAGTGCTCCATGCAATGCATGCCCTCCATAATACCCAACACCAGGCTCACCCGCCCCCCAAATCCTTAGTTTCTCAGAGTCCAGTCTCTCATGCTTCATCTCCCCACACTGATTTCCTCCAACTCACTTCTCTTCTCCATCTCCCAGTGTCTCCCGTGTTATTCATTATGCTCACAAGTAAGTGAAACCATATGATAATTGACTCCCTCTGCTTGACTTATTTCACTCAGCATAATCTCTTCCAATCCCATCCATGTTGATACAAAAGTTGGGTATTCATCCTTTCTGATGGAGGCATAATACTCCATCATAGATATGGACCATATCTTCTTTATCCATTCATCTGTTGAAGGGCATCTTGGTTCTTTCCACAGTTGGGTGACCGTGGCCATTGCTGCTATGAACACTGGGGTACAGATGGCCCTTCTTTTCACTACAGCTGTATCTTTGGGGTAAGTACCCAGTAGTGCAATTGCAGGGTCATAGGGTAGCTCTATTTTTAATTTCTTGAGGAATCTCCACACTAATTTCCAAAGTGGCTGCACCAATTTGCATTCCCACCAACAGTGTAAGAGGGTTCCCCTTTCTCCACATCCTTTCCAACACATGTTGTTTACTGTCTTGTTAATTTTGGCCATTCTGACTGGTATAAGGTGGTATCTCAATGTGATTTTGATGTGAATCTCCCTGATGGCTAATGATGATGAACCTTTTATCATGTGTCTGTTAGGCATTTGTTTGTCTTCATTGGAGAAGTGTCTATTCATGTCCTCTGCCCATTTTTTAAACATTTTATTTATTTGACAGAGATAAATCACAACTAAGCAGAGAGGCAGGCAGAGAGAGAGGAGGAAACAGGCTCCCTGCGGAGCAGAGAGCCCGATGCGGGGCTCAATCCCAGGACCCTGGGACCATGACCTGAGCCGAAGGCAGAGGCTTTAACCAACAGAGCCACAGTTCTTTATAGATCTTTGCTATCAGCCCTTTGTCTGTATTGTCATTTGTGAATATTTTCTCCTATTCCGTGGGTTGCCTCTTTGTTTTGTTGACTGTTTCCTTTGCTGTGCAGAAGCTTTTGATCTTGATGAAGTCCCAAAAATTCATTTTTGCTTTTGTTTCCTTTGCCTTTGGAGACATATCTTGAAAGAAGTTGTTGTGGTTGATATCAAAGAGGTTACTGCCTATGTTCTCCTCTATGATTTTGGTGGATTCCTGCCTCACATTGAGGTCTTTTATCCATTTTGAGTTTACCTTTGTGTGTGGTGTACGAGAATGGTCAAGTTTCATTCTTCTACACATAGCTGTCCAATTTTCCAAGAACCATTTATTGAAGAGAGTGTCTTTTTCCACTGTGTATTCTTTCCTGCTTTGTCGAAGATTATTTGACCATAGAGTTGAGGGTCCATATCTGGGCTCTTGACTCTGTTCCACCAGTCTATGTGTCTGTTTTTGTGCCACTACCATGTTGTCTTGGTGATCACAGCCTTGTAGTAAAGCTTGAAATCAGGCAACGTGATGCAGCCAGTTTTGTTTTTCTTTTCAACATTTCCTTAGCAATTCGGGGGCTCTTCTGCTTCCATACAAATTTTAGGATTGATTGTACCAGCTCTTTGAAAAATGCCAGTGGAATTTTGATCAGGATGGCACTGAAAGTATAGATGGCTCTAGGCCGTATGGACATTTTAACAATGTTTATTCTTCTATCCATGAGCATGGAATGATCTTCAATCTTTTTGTGTCTTCTTTTATTTCTTTCATGAGTGTTCTGTAGTTCCTGGAATACAGATCCTTTACTTCTTTGGCTAGGTTTATTCCCAGGTATCTTACGGTTCTTAGTGCTATAGTAAATGGAATTGATTCTCTAATTTCTCTTTCTATTTTTTCATTGTTAGTGTATAAGACAACTGATTTCTGTACATTGATTTTGTATCCTGCCACATTACTGAATTGCTGTATGAGTTCTAGTAGTTCAGCGGTAGAGTCTTTCAGGTTTTCCATATAAAGCATCATGTCATCTGTGAAGAGAGAGAGTTTGACTTCTTCATTGCCAATTTGAATACCTTTTATTTCTCTTTGTTGTCTGATTGCTGTTGTTAGGACTTTTAATACTATGTTGAACAAGAGTGGTGAGAGTGGGCATCCTTGTGGTGTTCCTGATCTCAACAGGAAGGCCGTGAGTATTTTCCCATTGAGGATGATATTTGCTGTGGGTTTTTCATAGATAGATTTTATGAAGTTCAGGAATGTTCCCTCTATCCCTATACTTTGAAGCATTTGAATCAGGATTGGATGCTGGATTTTGTCAAATGCTTTTTCTGCATTCATTGAGAGGACCATGTGGTTCTTCTCTCTTCTCTTATTGATTTGTTCTATCACATTGATTGATTTGCAAATGTTGAACCATCCTAACAACCCAGGGATGAATCCCACCTGGTCATGGTGGATAATCTTTTAAACGTGCTGTTGGATCCTATTTGCTAGGATCTTGTTGAAAATCTTGGCATCCATATTCATCAGGGATATTGGTCTGAAATTCTCCTTTTTGGTGGGGTCTTTGCCTGGTTTGGGGATCAGGGTAATGCTAGCTTCATAAAAAGAGTCTTGAAGTTTGCCTTCTGCTTCAATTTTTTCAAACAACTTCAGGAGAATAGGTGTTATTTCTTCTTTGAAAGTTTGGTAGAATTCTCCAGGGAATCCATCAGGTCCTGGGCTCTTGTTTTTTGGGAGGTTTTTGATCACTGCTTTGATCTCATTACTAGATATTGATCTATTCAGGTTAATTTCTTCCTGATTCAGTTTTGGAAGTTTATAGGTTTCCAGGAATGCATCCGTTTCATCTAGGTTGCTTAACTTATTGGCATATAGCTGTTGATAATTTCTGATGATTGTTTCTATTTTCTTAGTGTTAGTCATGATCTCTCCCTTTTCACTCACAATTGTATTAATTTGGGTCCTCTCTCTTTTATTTTGGATTAGTTTGGCCAATGGTTTAATGATCTTATTGATTCTTTCAAAAAAACAGCTTCTAGTTTCATTGATGTGTTCTGCTGTATCCCTAGTTTCTATTTCGTTGATCTCTGCTCTAATCTTGATTATTTCCCTTCTTGTGTGTGGGGTTGCTATAGGTAACTTCTACAGCTATATGTAGAAGAATGAAACTCAACCATTCTCTTATATCATACACAAAGATAAACTCGAAATGGATAAAAGACCTCCAAGTGAGGCAGGAATCCACCAGAATCATAGAGGAGAACATAGGCAGTAACCTCTTTGATATCAGCCACAACAACTTCTTTCAAGATATGTCTCCAAAGGCAAAGGAAACAAAAGCAAAAATGAACTTTTGGGACTTCATCAAGATCAAAAGCTTCTGCACAGCAAAGGAAACAGTCAATAAAACAAAGAGGCAACCCATGGAATAGGAGAAGATATTCACAAATGACAATACAGACAAAGGGCTGATAGCAAAGATCTATAAAGAACTCCTCAAACTCAACACACACAAAACAGATAATCATGTCAAAAAATGGGTAGAATACATGAACAGACACTTCTCCAATGAAGACAAACAAATGGCTAACAGACACATGAAAAAACGTCATCATCATTAGCCATCAGGGAGATTCACATTAAAACCACATTGAGATACCACCTTATACCAGTTAGAATGGCCAAAATTAACAAGACGTAAACAACATGTGTTGGAAAGGATGTGGAGAAAGGGGAACCCTCTTACACTGTTGGTGGGAATGCAAATTGGTGCAGCCACTTTGGAAATTAGTGTGGAGATTCCTCAAGAAATTAAAAATAGAGCTACCCTATGACCCTGCAATTGCACTACTGGGTACTTACCCCAAAGATACAGCTGTAGTGAAAAGAAGGGCCATCTGTACCCCAGTGTTCATAGCAGCAATGGCCATGGTCGCCAAACTGTGGAAAGAACCACAATGCCCTTCAACGGACAAATGGATAAGGAAGATGTGGTCCATATACACTATGGAGTATTATGCCTCCATCAGAAAGGATGAATACCCAACTTTCCTATCAACATGGACAGGACTGGAAGATATTATTCTGAGTGAAATAAGTCAAGCAGAGAGAATCAGTTATCATAGGGTTTCACTTATTTGTGCAGCATAAGAAATAACACGGAGGACATGGGGAAATGGAGAGGAGAAGGGAGTTGAGAGAAATTGGAGGGGGAGATGAACCATGAGAGACTATGGACTCTGAGAACAATCTGTGGGTTTTGAAGGGGCGGGGAGTGGAAGGTTGGGGGAGCCAGGTGGTGAGTATTATGGAGGTCATGTATTGCATGGAGCACTGGGTGTTGTGCAAAAACAATGAATACTGTTACACTGAAAAAATAAATAAAATGGAAAAAAAATAAAAAATAAAAAATAAATAAAAAATTGGAGCGCCTGGGTGGCTCAGTGGGTTAAAGCCTCTGCTTTCAGCTCAGGTCATGATCTCAGGGTTCTGGGATCAAGCCCCGCATCGGGCTCTCTGCTCTGCGGACAGCCTGCTTCCTCCTCTCTCTCTCCGCCTGCCTCTCTGCCTCCTTGTGATCTCTGTCTGTCAAATAAATAAATAAAATCTTTAAAAAAATTAACAAAACAAAACACATACACAAAGAAACCTTCCAAAAAACAAGAGCCCAGGACCTGACAGATTCCCTGGAGAATTCTATCAAACATTCAAAGAAGAAATAATACCTATTCTCCTGAAGCTATTTCAAAAGATAGAAAGGAAAGGAAAACTTCAAGACTCTTTTTATGAATCCAGCATTACCCTGATTTCCAAACCAGGCAAAGACCCCACCAAAAGGAGAATTTCTTTACATTCTTGTTGAGAATTCCAGCCAGAGGATACTTAAGGAAAGTAGGAAGGAACTGAGGAAATACTCCATAAGGGCCTCTAATGCTCCAAGTTCCTTATACATGCTTTTCCTTTAAGTCTGTAGAGCCCTATTTATCAAGCATTTTATACAGGAGGTAATCACAATGAAAGTAAACAATAGGCAGTAGAAGACAAGAAGTGTATGATTAAATCCTCTCTCCACCTCTCACAATTTCCTTTATGGATCACGTTTCCTGATAACAGTCCACTCTGTTCCAGTCCCTGTGCATCTTCTAGGGCCTTAAAAAATGCCAGGCATGCTACCATCACAAGACCTTTGCACTAGCTATTCTAAATGCTGCAAAGCTCTTCCCCCTCCCCCCTGAAATCTGCATTATGTACTCTCTCAGCTCCTTCAAATTTTGGCTTAAATGTCATCTTCTTTGTAAGGGCAAATCAGACTACTCTACTTAAAATTGCAGTTTTTGACTCTCACGGCGACACTTAACCACATATACTCCCAATCTCTATTATTTTGTTCTACTTCATCACCTTCTAACATAGTATATCGTTTACATGCTCTTTATGTTTCCTGCTGGTTATCTGTCTCCCTACATTAGAATATGACCTCATGGGCAGGAATTTTTGTCCCTTTTGTTCACTGATATATCCCTCATGCCAGGAACAAACAATATCGGACACATGAATATCTATCACTAAATATTTGTTGTGTGGATGAATGAATAACTGAATTAATATGAAGGTATAGTAAGGGAGACCAAAATTCAGTTTTGGAAAATCATGGAAGTAGAAGAGCTGTGAGTGGTAACAAAGCCTAAAAGCTTGGCCTTCCCTGAGGGGGCTGAGGGAGCAGTGAGGAGGACCACTAGAACATGGAAGTCAAGGTCACCATGGTATTGGGGTGTTTAAAGGGGCACCAAGGAGACAGTCTGAGAATTACCTGAGGAATTATATATCCTAAACTTGCTAGACTCACCAAAGAAAACTCTCATCACCCTTAGAATGCTTTTTCCTCAGATTTCCCTCACTGACGTTTCCTTAGCACCTAGAAGGGCACTGGGCACCTTTCCCAAAGGTGTTTGGACTTAATCCTGAGTGAATATTCCCAGAGGGGAAAACTGAGAATGTTATGGATGGAGAAGAAAAGACAGGATTGAGATATAACTTGCTGAGGATTGAGATTTCGCTTTGAAATGAGAGAGAAAATAAAAAAGGCAGAGGAAGGAAAGAGAAGGGAGAGGGAAAACATGGTGAGAGAGGACTCAAAGATCTGTGTTAGGAGAGGACTGGGGCCCATTTTGAGAATTACTAATGTATACAGCACATATTCTTTGTTTTTCTCACATGCACACATACAAATCACACACAGCTCTACACTCAGAGTCAAACTGCAGTTTTCAGACTCTCTACCCTTCTCATAATTGTTTATATAGGTTTGCTCATACATAAAATATGCCCATGTCCATAAAAGACTCGGATCTCCGACACGTACATCCTGACACCTATATAATTATTGACCTAAACACATACCCAGGTATTACCATGCCTTTATCCACACAGACACACGCCAGACTCCCTTTCATATGCTACTATACATACAATCCTCTTAACTCCTTCTCCCTTGTATAAGTGCTCACTAATCACAGTCAGAGATGTGTGCACAGACACCCAAATACACATATTTACCTGGCTCTGCTCAAAAAGAACTCATCTCCACTTCCCTCTCCTGTTTAGCATCTGCAATGGAAAGAGCTCACAGTCTTTACAAAGGAATAACTATTAGATAGGGACCAGAAAATGCATTTATTGCACATTATTGTTAGCAATTTTTGATAACCAGACCAACAAAGCACTGTTATAATGGACTATCTGCAGTGACATGGAAATCAGGGTTATAAAGAAATTTTGTAATAGGTTTTTATCTGTAGCCACAAAAAGAGGTCCCCTAATAGATTTAGCATACAAATGAGGGAACTAGCCTATTTAAGAGTGAGGGTCTTAACAACTGCATAATAATGCTAATTATACATGATTCTTATCTCTTTGTTAAAGCACTTATATGACTCTCTTAGATTCTGTTCCAGTTAGCAGTATTACTGGACGTACTTGAAAGTAATACAATTACAGTTCTTTCAAAATGTTCTATTACTTTGATTTTTCATTTATTCAGACTGACCTTAACTCTGCCCTTTCTCCTACCTGTAAACTCCTCTTGACAATTAGATGAATTAGAGCAGTTTCAGTGTATGTAAAGACTTAAGGTTTTTAGCATTTTCTGCCTTGTAGAAGGAAGGAAGGGAGAGAGCAGAATACCAACACTGAGACCCCGGAGGGGAGAAATCTGGGATGTCTGAGCAGATGAATCAGAAGGAAGAAAAGCAGGAGGGGGACTAAGAGTAAGGGAGGAGAGTGGGAGAGAGGGATTCAGAGAAGGGGAGTGTGGAGAACATGACACAAGAAGGGAGCAGCAGGGAGAAAGAGGCTGAGAGAGAAAAGCACTGAGGACCTGAAGCAGAGGGAAATGGGGAACCAAAAATGGGGCAGGGACGAGGAAAGCTGGCAACCCTATAGGAGAGGTAAGGAACAAAGGCTGCAGAAGGAGAGGTTTAGGAAGGCAGCAATAAAGGTTATTCAAGGGCGCCTGGGTGGCTCAGTGGGTTAAGCCGCTGCCTTCGGCTCAGGTCATGATCTCGGGGTCCTGTGATCAAGTCCCACATAGGGCTCTCTGCTCAGCAGGGAGCCTGCTTCCCTCTCTCTCTCTGCCTGCCTCTATCTACTTGTGATCTGTCTCTGTCAAATAAAAAAAAATAATAAAAAAATAAAGGTTATTCAACACCAGTCTGCTTGCTAAATCCTATGTGCCTCTAGGAATTTTAAACACACACACACAAACACACACACACACACACACACTTTACTCACATTTGTTTGGCTTGGTTAAAATATAGGTAGACCAAAGGGAAATTGTGCATCCCTTACCATTTTGTCCGAGATTCATTGTGCATGTAAATACAGCACACAAACTCTGCCCCACCTCTTCTCGGACTTGAGAGAGTCTGCAATCACTCTGCTAAGGTGGGCAGACTGAAAACCCATAGCCTAGTTGCCTATGGCCGTCTGTACTCCACTTTCATCTCCCAACATTATAGCAACTGCTTAGGCACTACCTCGCTGATTGATTTGTTTTCTCTTCATGTTTCTCCCACGGGCCCCCTGCAACCTTCCCTCCAAATTCTTTCCAAGCACTTAATCCTCTGAAGTAGCCAGATGACACTCCGCCCTGGCCTCATAGCAAGGCTGCTGTACAGGCAGCTTGTGGGTGTGTCAGGGCCCAGCTCGTTGGAGTCTATGTAGAGGCAGCTGCGCAAGGCAGCAAGCTGAAATGACTCTTTCTGTTCCTGGCCTGAGGTGGGGAAGTTATTTACAACTTTTTCTGAGGCTCCTAAAGGATAATCTGGCTCTGTAAGCTCACTGACCCCTCTGCTTAAGGCCTTGGGACAAGCTGTCAAGAGCTGGGGTGGACTGCATTTTATCTACTAAGTGCTCTTCCCAAAAATGAAAAAGGGAGCCAGGATGTACTCCAGAGCTCTCAATACTCACCCACCTCTGGGTAAAATCCTTTCTCACTCTTGCCCCCATGACACCCTTCCCCAGAAGGTGGGAACCAAGATAGGGGATATCTTTTTGTCTTCCCTTTGACCCACAGTATTAATTTCATTGCCCTAGAGCCTGACCACTGGTCCCCAAATCCTCTCTGCATGCCAACCCAGGCCCTCACTATATTCCTCTCTGGAATCCCCACAACAGGGAAAATAAGGAAGTGCAGAGTAGGGCAACCAAACCACCTCAAGTCTTGGTTCCCAAGAGGGAGCAGGATTCCACATGCCAAGCACTATAAATTCTGTGGGTGACAACTTTTCCTGGCCTTGCACACCAGAGATAAAGAAGTCTGCCAAGTTACAGGTAATAGAGTTTTCCAGCTGCTTTGCCTCAATACCTTTGTCCTCAAGACTATCTTCCTGGGGAGTTTCCTCAACCTAGTTCCATAGTTTTCTTGAGTGCTAGTAAAGGTGTTCCGGGTTGGGCTTTTCAGGGCCTGAGAGCCCATATCCCAGATCCCTAATGGCTAGGCAAGGGATCCAAAGTCTTCAACAGTGCATCTCCAGAGGCAGGTTCAGTGAAAGGTGTGGGGAAGAAGAGATTCTTAGAGATGGATGAGGAGATGAAAACTGTGAAACCCTAGATTAACAGCTCCTCTGATGACAGAGACGAATAGGCACATACTTATGGTGTGAGAGAATAGCCGTAAACATGTCTTTTGAAAAGTTATTTATTTCACAGAGTGTTCCCCTGGAGACTTCCTCAGTACTGCAAGTTTTCACCAGGTGCAAAATGCTCCACGTCCTGTCAGCACTGGCACCTGGGCAGCAGATGAACAAGCTGGAGTCACCCAGGAATGAGAGGTGCCCCTTGCTCATCAATCCCCTGGGCAAAGCAGCTTTGGGCAGGGGGAACCATAACTGGCAGGCAAGATGCCTGAACTTGAGAAGGTTGATGTCACCATTGTTTGAAAGAACTCGCAAAGCAAACCCACTCTTTAGTATCTTCATATCTCAACAGGGCTAGAACTAGGGTGTGACAAAAGGAATGCCAAAGGCACAAAATGTAAGAAGACATTTGGTCTCCGGCCACCCATGCACTCCCATGATCCTGAGAATGAGTGTCTCCTTAAATTTTGCACCCTGGCTGCCTCTCTTGTCTCATCCTACCCCTGGCCAGGTATTTCAGTCTAAAAAGCAAACTTCAGAAGGGCCACATCTGGAGCAGGAAAAACAGAAAACAAGTCCACTGTCTGGTCTGCATCTGACTGCACTACGCAGCTTGCACAAGCAAAGGGACTTGAAACAAACATTAGGATCATACAACCAATAATTAAGACAGGGCACATTTTGTCGGGATGTTATTTACTCTGCTTTATTCCTTCCCACCCTAGAGAGCTCTGAAGCTGCTGAAACAACTCATTTCAGCTTTGGTCAGGTCTATTAGAAACATCTTCCATTACTAAGCAGTAAATCACCCCTTTCCAAGGCTTCTACCTATTAGCTCCTGGTTCTAACATACAGAAAAGCTCATCCCATCTTCTATAGGACATTCACTCAAATACTTGAAGAGAAGTAAAACATTCATTCATCCTTACATGTACACAGAGTTGCCATTTATTACACATCTACTAACCCCCCAGCACTGTGTGCAGAAGCCAAACTCCCCAAGTATATTGTGTACCATCTTATTTCATTCTCATAGTGATTTCTATCAGGTAGGTGCTATTATGAACCCCATTTTACTCTTAAAGAAACTAAGACTCCATAAGGGCAAGAAGTATGCTTGTTTACGTCACCATCATAGACCCAGAGCTTAGCCCACTGCCTGACACATGGCAGAAGTTCAATAAACATTCGTTGATTTGAATGAGTGAGGCTCAGTGCCCAAGTCACACAGCCAGTAAGTGGCAGAGCTGGGATTCAACTTCCAAGTCCAAAGTCCATTGTCCTTTTGTTATTCCCACATTTCTAGTTCCTTCCTCTGATCTTCATAAGACATTCATTTGAGTCCCTTCATCTTGATGACTCTCCTCAAACACAGGTCTGCATGTATTTTAAGAATGACCAGTGGAATATTAAATAACTGGAATTAAAATAAAAACTTAAAAAAAAACAGAATGAGGGAAAAAACAGTTGATAGAACTGACCAGAGAATGCCAGCAAGCTCTCCTTTTTGACAGCACAATTCACAGATTTTCACACAGGTGTACATAGTATTGATGTAACTCTGCTCCAAGACCTCATGCAGTCGGCCTTCCTATTAGCCTTCCACTCCAACTTCGAAGCAGAAGTTCTATTTCATCAAGTCTGAAAGATCCTAATGAGCTCGTGTTTAGTGTTATTCATTCTAATACAAATTTTACTTGATTACACATACTGGGTCTGGACATTAGCTTTCTCGTGTTAATTACCAGGTAACTCCTAATCTTAGTTTTCCCTTTCCTGTCATACCTGCTATCCTCCATTATAACTAGACTTTGAAGCGTATCTGCACAATTTCTGTTATTTGACGCAATCTATACACCAGGAAGCTATCTTCCAGATCCTGTTCGCACTTCTTCCAAAGGCCCAAACTTTGAAAAAAAGAAATAGAAAAACAAAAAAGAACCTGTGTTCTTAGGTTCCCAGGCCTTTCGATTCACTACTTCAAATTCCACCACCTTTAAAGGTATCTCCCTGATCTTTTGATGGTGTCAAAGGACCACCAGGAATAAGTAATAATCAACAGCTTTTCTAAGTCTCTGCAGGCTCTATGGCACATCCCAAATTAAGGCTTCCCACATTTGAGTTACTCTCAACTGCCTCTGTGCTTTCAAAGAAAAATCCTAGTGGGACGCCTGGGTGGCTCATTTGGTTAAGCGGCTGCCTTCGGCTCAGGTCATGATCCCAGCGTCCTGGGATCGAGTCCCATATCGGGCTCCGTGCTCGGCAAGGAGCCTGCTTCTCCCTCTGCCTCTCTGCCTACTTGTGATCTTTCTCTCTCTGTCTCTCTCTCTCTGACAAATAAATAAAATCTTTAAAAAAAAAAATCCTAGTGACCAAGACCCTGAGGGTTTATAGAACATACCTTTGTTTCTAATTGTGCTTAGGAATCCTTCTTAAAATTTTATGTTTTTTAATACAGTTTGGTTCGATCCATTGTGGTTAGAGTCACATATCTATTATTATGTTTCATACATATTTATGTCTGTATCTATTTACAGTGGTACAGTGATTCCTCTCCTCTTCCTTTTCTATGAACGCTTCTCCCACTGCCCCCTACTTCTTTGATAACTTTAGCCATGGCATCTTTGTCTTATGGATCTTCAGATGCTGCTGCTTCTTAAAGAAATGAAATCTCACCATATGTAATGATGTGGATGGAACTAGTTGGTATTATATTAAGCAAAACAAGTCAATCAGGGAAAGATAATTATCATATGATCTCACTGATGAGTGGAATTTAAGAAACATGACAGAGGATCATAGGGGAAGAGAGGAAAAAAATGAAACAAGATGAAACTGGAGAGGGAGACAAACTATAAAAGACTCTTAATCTCAGGAAACAAACTGAGGGATGCTGCGGGGGAGGGGGAGGGCGGGATGGGGTAGTGGGGTGATGGACGTTGGGGAGGGTATGTGCTATGGGGACTGCTGTAAATTGTGTAAGACTGATGACTCACAGACCTATATCCCTGAAACAAATAATATACTATATGTTAATTTTAAAAAACAATTAAAAAAATCAAGCCTCATGCTTGGGGTAAAACACTTTACACCTATTGAACGTGTTATATACATCACTGGGTCAGCAGCGGGGAGGGCATTTCTCTTTTTCCTCATCTGTGACACATTCAACCAAAATTCAAATTAAGCAGGCCATTGTTTTAGGACCTGTGGATACAAATCCATAGTTGCTAAAATTAGAAAGGCTGGCAATCTTGCCTAAGCTTTGAGTTCTTTCTATGTTATTAAAATCTAAAACTCCTTTGTTTTCTCTTATTAATGTTGCCTCAATTGCTGCGAATGTTTTTCACCCTCCCTGATAATATGAAAACCGGAGAGATGTTCTGTACAACTTTTGCCTACTCCACAAGCATGGCAGCTAGAGGGCTTTTGATAGCACAGCTAGTGCTTAGCTTCCCTGCAAGTTACTAGAGAAATTCAAATGATTTTTCTCCTCTCATTTTGGTTTGAGATTCTACATGAATCCTCATCTTTTATAGTCACCATTGGTAACCAACACATTCAACAACCACGATATGCCACATATTCTCTTGTCCTGGTAATATGAGCTTCTGTTCAGTACTTTGTAGAAAAAAATGGTTTTTAAATAAACATTTAAATTACACACAGGAACACACAAGTGACATGCAATTTTATACAAAAGTTTTATAAACACATAGCAAACTGCCTTGTTGAGCTAGGAATTACTGGGGATAGTGGGGATCTTGAAGTTGAGACTGCATGACTATCTCTAAGGGGTACTGTAGTGGAGATTTCTACATGGAGTTCAAAGCTAGTCTAGCTAATCTCTAAGGTTCTTCCAACTGTAGGGTTTCAAGTTCAAAAACCAATCCTTAAAGTGTATACCTCATGCTACATGATCCAGAGCCAAAATCCTAGGCCCTGGGCGCCCTTTGCATGTGTTGTAAGTTTCTGGAATTCTGGGCATCCCTGATACACACTCTGAACTCTAGGGTAGCATTAAGAAAATTTCAGGGCTGTGCAACTGAATACACTGCTCCTAGGTGGGCTGCATCTTCATATTCCCCACTATACTTAGTACAGTCACACATAAGGAGGAATAGAATGAATGCTGCTTGTATCTGAATTTTCAGATCTAAAGATGTCATAGACTATATCTACTTTCTGCCATCCCTGAAATTCATGACGGCATGGAGATGATATTCTGGCCAGGTCATATCCACTGGCCTTGGCAATTTACAAGCATGTGCCCCTCTATCATGGCATTCTTTAGAGTGGCATGAACCTAAGAGACATCCAGAGGAGGAAGTCATGAAGGAAATCACACCATGTGCTTCCACCCAACCTTTCTTCATATTCTTTACCTACTTAGAGTAAAATAAGATTCCAAAGTCCATTGGAGATAACATTTGATGAGGGAAATAAGATTAAAAAGAAAATATATTGGAAGTGAGGAGGAGTAGTCCAATTACTCCACACTAGAGGTAACTGGAGATTTTATGAGATTAATTTCTTTTTGTTTTAAAGTCTCAGATAACTTTAGTGCTCATGAAAGGAATCACTTCTTTTCCCTCAGTACCTATTCCCTTGTGCAAGGAGATCAGGACAATTTTAAATTCACAATGCCAAAGGGAAAACTTTGCCTGAAAATCATAATTGATTTTTTATTCAGTAGCTAGGATGTTGAGTTCTTTCCATCTAAGATCCTAGGTTATACCATGTACAAGTAAACATAGTGATAACTTCAATTGTTTCAGATAGAATATATTTTGGTGGGAAGGTAGGTAGAACAAGAATGGAACTGATGAATGGACAGGTAAATGGAAGAATAGTGAGCACTGGAAAGAATGGTTTGGTAGATAGATGACACAGGTTAGTGTTGGCATCTTAAAAGGTTGCCCCTTCCCTGCCTGAAATCTGCATCTATTGTGAAATAAGACAAAACAATGAGCTTTTATTACTGATAAGAGATAGGCTGGAAGATGTAACTCATGATATTGGTCAAGAGGGTTTCCGGATACTGAATTCCAGAATTAACAGAGATATCCACCCAGACACAGGCAATGTTGTATGTGATCAGGCTCCTCCCCATGAAATGTGTGGAGGGTCTTTTTATAAGAGCAAATGAAGAACAAAAGAGGATGTAGCTCACTTTCAAAAAGAAGAGAGGAGTCTAATCAAATCCAATTGCTGCTTCCAAAGCCATTAACTGTGTCACTCCACCTCTCATGGAGAAGAGTAGCAAAAAGATGGAGAGAGGCCAAGTGCATCACAGTGACAGCCATTTCTCTACATGATAGGAAACATCAGGAGTACAGAACAAACATTTCACATACCCCTTGTCCAAGGTGGGCTTTTAGGGAGAAAATTAGTGGTTAGAAGTGACTGTAAAAGATTGGCCATTTCTGCTGTTTGAGAAACACTCTTAGCAAGATCCACAGCATGCTATTACTTCAAACCTACAATTACTTATCTGAATCCAATTAGCTCAGTAATTCAGAATTATATACTACAGTGATGAAAAAGAAAGCCTTAATCACATTTAAATATTCTCTATGATCTAGAATACACCTTGCCCAGTGTAATTTTGGCACATATATGATGACTATTTTGCCTATCTTAATAAGAGATCCAAGGCCCAGAGTGGAAATAAGACATCAGTATGCATAGAAAGTGTCTGTCAGTGATAATGGATTCCAAATATCTAAGAAACTCGTATAATTAATACCTGAATTCTTCTGAGAGTGGTACTTTACTGACAAGCACATGGATAGGACAAGTTGTCCCTTAAACTTTATAACAACAGTCATCTCTCCTGGAGATTGATAGGAAATTAATATTTTTCACTTTTCTAGGCGAGCAGCCACACCAACAAAACAAGCTTAATAACCTTGTCTGTCAATCACTTTTCATAGATGGACAACTCAGTATTGGGTTTAAAATTGTGAAAGAGAATGTTAGAAAGAATTTCAAACAACACAACAAAGATTTAATAATGTTGCATGAATTATGAGCCAATCTCCATCTGTATTTTTAGGATGAGTTCTGGATGGAAGCTTTTACTTTTAACATGGTTATTTTCAAATTTTAAATTAAAAACATATTGGGGAGGGGAGGCGAACCATAAGAGACTATGGACTCTGAAAAACAACCTGAGGGTTTTGAAGGGTCAGGGGTGGGAGGTTGGGGCAACCTGAGGGTTTTGAAGGGTCAGGGGTGGAAGGTTGGGGGAACAGGTGGTGGGTAATGGGGAGGGCACGTTTTGCATGGAGCACTGGGTGTTGTGCAAAAAGAATGAATACTGTTACGCTGAAAAAATAAATAAAAAAAATAAAATAAAATTAAATTAAATTAAAAAAAAACATATTTCCTTAATCACTGAACACAATTATCATTTGCATTATTAATCTGCAGGTTTAAAACACTAGATGCAATGTAAACATAATTTAGCTAGAGAGAAAACTAATATTGATATCAGGCAGAGACTAGTTTATAGTAGAACACACATATTATGTGCCATGCCCTGATTCTGTTCCTCTCCAAAATGACTAGGCCTCTTCCCTCTTAGATTAGATCAAACTTCCAAATGGAACAAATGGAGATGACTAGGAGCTTTCTTTTGATTACTACAGAAGCTACAATAAAGACAAACCACTGATGAGAGACGTAATTAAAAACATCACCATTAGCTGAAATGCAGTTGCATTCTCACTCCAAACCTCCAACACCTGTGAGGAAAGCCAACATCATCATCATCATCATCCTCATCATCATCATCATAATGTAACAAAAAATGTTAACTTTAATGTTGGTAATTAACAACTTATTTTTAATTACCTTTTAGCGTTTCTAGAACAATCATATCAAAACTGAATGTAAAGGGCATTTATATGAAAGCAAATGATTTTCATGTAGTTAAATATGTAGTTTTCTGGATGGTGTGATTTGTAGGGTAAAATAAACATATTTCCTCTGTGGATGACTAAAGTTCCACCCTTTTCTTTGGTTGTAAGAACACCCTTTTTGGCTTTTTACTTTCCGTTAGTCTATAAAGGCAACAAATATTTATTGAACGCTGACAGTTCCAGACAGTGTACAGGTTGCTGGAGTTACAAAGATGAATAAGAGCCATTCTCCAACCTCAGGTAGTAAAAATACTCCTCAGAGAAGTATCTTTAAATCCCTACCACCTAAGTGAGAATTAGTTTTTATCGATTCCTTCCTGCAAGACTCTGAGGGATGAAAAGGTAGTTGGCGGGTACTAAGGTTCTGGATTTGAAAAGACAGGGAAAGAATTTTGAGAGTTTGGAATGCATTTCCTACAAGCATTAATCATGCTTTTCCTCAGAGTCATTAATTCCCTTCAATATTTCAGGAATAAAATTTAAATACATGAACTAAAACAGTAATTATATAAAATCTCTAGTTGCTCCATTAATACAAAGTCCTATTTCTTTCCACTACTGGAGGGAAGCACTTAATTTAAGCCACACTTAATTTATCAGTAAAAATGGGTTTGGGATACACTGATGAAAGCCCCTGCTTTAGAGGCAGAAAAGCCTAGGTTTCAATCCCAACACTGCTGTTAACTACCTGTGTGATCTGAACCTCTTTTTTTTTAATATTTATTTTTATTTGTTTATTTACAGCATAACAGTGTTCATTGCTTTGGCATCACACCCAGTGCTCCATGCAGTACGTGCCCTCCCTATTACCCACCACCTGGTTCCTCAACCTCCCACCCCCCCCCACCCCCCTGCCGCCCCTTCATAACCCTCTGGTTGTTTTTCAGAGTCCATAGTCTCTCATGGTTCATCTCCCCTTCCAGTTTCCCTCAACTCCCTCTCCTCTCCATCTCCCCATGTCCTCCATGTTATTTGTTATGCTCCACAAATAAGTGAGACCATATGATACTTGACTCTCTCTGCTTGACTTATTTCGCTCAGCATAATTTCTTCCAGTCCCGTCCATGTTGCTACAAAAGTTGGGTATTCGTCCTTTCTGATGGAGGCATAATACTCCATTGTGTATATGGACCACATCTTCCTTATCCATTCATCCGTTGAAGGGCATCTTGGTTCTTTCCACAGTTTGGCGACCGTAGCCATTGCTGCAATAAACATTGGGGTACAAATGGCCCTTCTTTTCACTACATCTGTATCTTTGGGGTAAATACCCAGCAGTGCAATTGCAGGGTCATAGGGAAGCTTTATTTTTAATTTCTTCAGGAATCTCCACACTGTTCTCCAAAGTGGCTGCACTAACTTGCATTCCCACCAACAGTGTAAGCCTAGAGCAATCTATACTTTTAATGCCATTCCGATCAAAATTCCACCGATATTTTTCAAAGAGCTGGAGCAAATAATCCTAAAATTTGTATGGAGCCAGAAGAGACCCCGAATTGCTAAGAAAATGTTGAAAAACAAAAACAAAACTGGCGGCATCACGTTACCCGATTTCAAGCTTTACTACAAAGCTGTGATCACCAAGACAGCGTGGTACTGGCATAAAAACAGACACATAGACCAGTGGAACAGAGTAGAGAGCCCAGATATGGACCCTCAACTCTATGGTCAAATAATCTTCGACAAAACAGGAAAAAATATTCAATGGAAAAAAGACAGTCTCTTCAATAAATGGTGCTGGGAAAACTGGACAGCGATATGTAGAAGAATGAAACTCAACCATTCTCTTACACCGTACACAAAGATAAACTCAAAATGGATAAAAGACCTCAACGTGAGACAGGAATCTATCAGAATCCTAGAGGAGAACATAGGCAGTAACCTCTTCAATATCAGCCACAGCAACTTCTTTCAAGATATGTCTCCAAAGGCCAAGGAAACAAAAGCAAAAATGAACTTTTGGGACTTCATCAAGATCAAAAGCTTCTGCACAGCAAAGGAAACAGTCAACAAAACAAAGAGGCAACCCACGGAATGGGAGAAGATATTTTCAAATGACAGTACAGACAAAAGGTTGATATCCAGGATCTATAAAGAACTTCTCAAACTCAACACACACAAAACAGATAATCATATAAAAAAATGGGCAGAAGATATTAACAGACACTTCTCCATTGAAGACATACAAATGGCTATCAGACACATGAAAAAATGTTCATCATCACTAGCCATCAGGGAGATTCAAATTAAAACCACATTGAGATACCACCTAACACCAGTTAGAATGGCCAAAATTAGCAAGACAGGAAACAACGTGTGTTGATCTGAACCTCTTAATGGCCCTGAACCCTGTCTCCTCACCTACAAATAATAACAAATAATGTATACAAATAACAAATAATAATAAATAATAACAAATAATAATTTGTTATACAAATACATGTATACAATAACAAATAATGTACACAAAGTACTAAGCACAGTGCCTGGCTCATAGTAGGTATTTCACAAATCCTGTGTCTTTTCCCCCATACCAATAGTATAGAATTGTTATCCTGTGTGGTCTGGGGATTCTTGTGTCTTCAATACTTTTTCAGCGGCCCATGAGATCAAATTTATTTTCATAATAATACTAAAAGGTTATTTGTCTTTTTTACACTCATCCTCTTAGAAGTTTACAGTGTCATGGGGTATCACAACAGTTTGGATGCAGTAGCAGATAAAGAATCCAGCTGTCTTTTATTAAGCCAGATATTAAAGAGATTTGCAAAAATGTAAGATAATGTCTCACTTTAAACTAATACTTTTATAATTCTTGAAAAAATAGCTATTTTTTACAAATGTATATTATTTTTTTATTTTTTAGAGAGGATGAAAGGGGTGGAGGGAGAGGCAGGGAGAAGGGCAGAGGGAATGGGAGAGAGAGAATCTCCAGAAGACTCCCTGTTGAGCACAAGGCCTGACATGGAGCTCAGTCTCACAACACTGAGATCATAACCTGAGCCAAAATCAAGAGACAGATGCTTAACTGACTAAAGGATCCAGATGCCCCTACAAATATATATTATGTTAACATATAATGGGATTATTGTTACTCATTTTAAATGAACATGATGACTACTGAATTAAGAAATAAATACTTTAACTTTTCTCAGTTTTAATTTCCAATACAGTAGATATTAATGGATAAAATTCACATGAACAAAAGCTCTTTGGGTTTCCTGTTTCAGAACCACTGGGGATAGATCATTGAAATCCAGATCATACCCCCACAATCTAATTTTAGACCTTTGTTTTCCTATATTTACCTCTATACTTTCCATGATTAATAAGTATCAACTGATTTGAGATTTTACTCCATTCTCATTTAGCCTCCATCACTCTTTGGTAGAAGCATGAATTCACCAGTAACCAACTAAAATGTGGACAAGAAGAAAAGCAAAGGAACAAGAAACTTCACCAAATGCTTAATCATCTTGGAATAATTGCTCACTGTAATGGTTAATTTAATATCTTGCAGTGTGTTTTACTAAAGTTAGAGTCATTGAGATTCAGTGAAATTTACCCTTTTGGTGTACTACTCTATGAATTTTTAACAAATATATACAGCTGTGGAACTACAATTATAATGTTCCCTTTGTAGTCAACCTCTCCTTCTCCCTCGGCCACTTGTTTGATTTGTTCTTAGAGTTGTTTCCTTTTCCAAAATATCATATCAATGGAATTAGACAATATGTAGCCTTTTGAGTCTGATTTCATTCACTTAGCAACACAAATTTGAGATTCATCCCTTTTGTTGCATATGTCAATAGTTTGTTTCTCTTATTATTGAATTTGTATTCCATTGTACGCATGGATCAATCAGAGTTTGTTTCTCTGTTCACTATGTGATGGATATCTGGGTTCCTTTCAGTTTGGGCAGTTATGAATAGATAAATAGTTGTATAAGCATGTTTCCCTTTCCCTTAGGTAAATACCTACTAAGAAATATTCAAACTGCTCTCTCAAGTGGCTATAACAGTGACTTTTTCATCATGTAGGCCATTGGTAAAGATTTTAAGATTTCAGTAATAAAAAAGTCTATCTCTGATTGGAGAGCTATGTTTGTAAACAGTAAAAGACAGACATTGGGAAATATATATGCATTTTGCTTCTCATCTTGAAATTTATTCTGATAAATGGAGTTAAAATTTCCATATATCATTCTGTTTTTCAGCTTTTGTTCATTACAGATATGTTGACTTCATTTGATTATTCATAAAATATTTGATGTCTCTTTTCTGTCTGGCACCCACCTTAAAATATAAAACAAAGCCTGGGGGAAAACATTCCCTGTCACCTCCAAAAAAGGGAGTGAACACAAAAGGGTTATTTCTTATTTAAAATTATGAACCTAGGGACACCTGAGTAGCTCAGTCACTAAGCGTCTTCCTTCAGCTCAGGTCATGATCCCAGGGTCCTGGGATCAAGTCTCACATTGGGCTTTTTGCTCAGCAGGAAGCCTGCTTCTCCCTCTCCCACTCCCCCTGCTTGTGTTCCCTCTCTTGCTGTGTCCCTCTCTATCAAATAAATAAATAAAATCTTAAAAAATAAAATTATGAACCTAATAATGTGGCCTTATCCATAGTTTTCAGTAAAACATTAATAAGCCAGTTAGAATCAATGTTTAGACAGTGGAAATATAGTATTCTTTGCTCTTAAAATCACACAGAACCAAAGGGGATTATTCCCAGGATAGGAGACTTGAGATGCGGAGAAAGCCAAATTTGTTAGACTTAGGGTTTTTTTTTAACCAGTAGCTAGAAATTTGTGCCTTTTTATTTTCTATTAGAAGAGAGACACTCAAGAACTCATAAGCTGCCTTGAATTGCAGATACCTCTTTCACGTGCTTCGAGACCTCTAGTTTCTGCATTAAAATATTAGATTGCAAGACTACCACAGGACATACTCAGCCAATCATGTGCCTCTTTTGTTAATGACAGTTACAAATGTAGCTTCAAAATCATGTAATGATGATTTGCATCCATAAGAGAAGTTGTCATTTGAATAGCCACAATAAGGTTCTAATTACTTGGTTTTAAGATAACTATCAGTGTTCAAGCAAGCACATTTGGGTATATTTAATAAAATCTGAGCTCTGATAATATGTCTATAGAGGAAATTTCCTGCTTTAAAACCACTAACTGTAAATCTATTCTCTCTAGTTGCTTTAACAGATGTAAACCTATCTTTTCAAAATTCCGAAAGGTTCTAACATTTGTTATTCCTGAGATACCATTAAGCTTTGAAATCTTTGAGCCAAGATTCAGGCAGCTATCCGTATTCATTTTGTATAGAGTATCAGTTAATGTGTCAAGAGGAAACGAGGCAGGGAGGTTTGGATGATCACTAGGGCTAATGGCAAAATTGCAGATTATGCCAAATTGGTTTTGATCCTTCTTATCTTTTCTGATCCCCACTGGCACTTCCAGTTAGCCTCTCTCTGCCACTCTCTAATGCCATTGTATTATCCCATTGTCTCTGTAAGTTCAAAGCAACCCCAGGATGTTCTCCTAGGGACTGATTTATACTAAAAATAATCTCCCTTTCACTCTTCTCCCTCCTCAAGGTCTTGTTCTCTCACGTGACTAGCCAACAAGGAAATAATTCTGGTTATTGAATAAAATAATTGATGTTAATTAGGGCAGGAATGATTGATAGACTCAAAAGTCCTGAGGTAGCTATTTTCTATTTCTCCTCCAGATCCATTCCCACCCTTTTCCATCCTGCTCTGTGGCCAGGGAAACTGGGCTTTCTGGGCTGCATCAACAGGTAATCTTGTTCTCTGGCTTCCCAACAGGTTTGGCCAATGGGAGATACTAGCATATGTTTGAAGGGCATCATAGTGAGATCAGGATATTTATTTCCCAAGTTACTTCCTTTCTGGATCAGCAAGGCTCATCTAAGTCAATCAAAGTCCACACCTTCCATCAGGGAGCCTTTTCATACAGCTTTTAATGTACTCTGGTCACAATACAGACCTCTTGCCCCTCTGGGCTTAAAAGCTCCCCACTGTTTCTAGTTCTAGGATCTTGCACCATCCTTTGTTGTACCTACCTTTGTTGGTACAACTTTGTTGCACCTGCCCACACCTGCTAACAGTAGCTTTAATAAACGTCCCTCAATTAGGTACGCCATCTCTTTTCTACTAGGACACATACTAGGTCTGCAGTTTATTTACCTTGCTTTCTTCCTGCCCTGCCCTTCCTCCCACAAATAGAAATTAGAATTCCAGATTCTGAAAGTTATGAAACCTAGAAGATGTGGAAAGAAACCTCTGCTTCTGGGCCTATTGATATGTATACCCCTCTTAAAGATTTAAGCAATGTATCTGAATGTCAATTGAGACAATAAAGAAAAGAGCTTACAATGACAGTTCACATTAAAAAAAGGTAGTTCACATAATTTGACCCCTTGCTATGCCCTAGGCAATTTCCATGAATTACACTCATTAATCTGTATGATGACCCAATGTTTATAATCACCATTTTAGTTTTTGGAAATTTATTATTTTGACATGGGTTTATTTAGGTTTATCCTGGTTGGGGTTCATTCAGCTTCTTGAACCTATAGTCCTGTCTCTTTGGCCAAACTGGGGAAGTTTTTAGCCACTAGTTTTTCACATACACTTTCAGCTTCACTTCTTTCCCTTCTCCTTCTGGGACTCTGACAATAAGAGTGTTGGATATGTTGTTTTTGCCCCACAGGTTCCTGAGACTGTTCTTTCTGTTGTTGATTTCAGTCTATTTTTTTCCTCTGTGTTGCTCAGGTTAGGTGACTTCTATTGGTCTATCTGCAAGTTCACGAATTCTATTTTCTGTCATTTCCACTCTATAATGAGTTGATCCAGTAAGATTTCTCCCCCCATGAGAGACAGGGAGTCTCATACCCAGGAGATTAAAGGACTACAGACCTGGACACAGGTCTGTGGTATGGTCTCTCTTGCTGGTGCCATCCATCTGCCCAGGTGCCTCTGGTCTGTAAGAACAAAAAGTCTTCCGGAAGGGGAGTCAAGATGGCGGAGAAGTAGCAGCCTGAGACTACATCAGGTAACAGGAGATCAGCTCGATAGCTTATCTAAACATTGCAAACACCTATAAATCCAACGGGAGAGCGAAGAGAAGAAGAACAGCAACTCTAGAAACAGAAAATCAACCACTTTCTGAAAGGTAGGACTGGCGGAGAAGTGAATCTAAAATGACGGGAAGATAGACCGCGGGGGGAGGGGCCGGCTCCCGGCAAGCGGCGGAGGAACGGAGCACAAAATCAGGACTTTTAAAAGTCTGTTCCACTGAGGGACATTGCTCCAGGGGCTAAACCGGGGTGAAGCCCACGCGGGGCCAGCGTGGCCCCAGACCCTGCAAGGTCACAGAAGGATCGGGGGTGTCAGAGTGTCGGAGAGCTTGCAGGTATTAGAA
This sequence comes from Meles meles, assembly GCF_922984935.1. Taxonomy (NCBI): domain Eukaryota; kingdom Metazoa; phylum Chordata; class Mammalia; order Carnivora; family Mustelidae; genus Meles; species Meles meles. The sequence continues at coordinate 91,149,880 of NC_060087.1, read as the reverse complement.
CGGAGAAGCCGGCTGCAGAGACAGAGCCGAGGACTGAACTCTCAGCTCGGGGTTACCTTGAACTGGTCGCGGGCTGGGTGAGCTCGGAGCGCGGCTAGAGGCTGGGGATACGGGAGTGATTGGGTGCTGTCCTCTGGGGGCGCACTGAGGAGTGGGGCCCCAGGCTCTCGGCTCCTCTGGGCCGGAGACTGGGAGGCCACCATTTTCATTCCCGTGTTCCGGAACTCTACGGAAAGCGTTCAGGGAACAGAAGCTCCCAAAAGCGAACCCGAGCCGATTACTTAGTCCGGCCGCCGGTAAGGGCGGTGCAATCCCGCCTCGGGCAAAGACACTTGAGAATCACTACAACAGGCCCCTCCCCCAGAAGATCAACAAAATATCCAGCCAGGACGAAGTTCATCTATCAAGGAGAAAGCAGATTCAATTCCTAAGACAGCAGAGCAATTCCAGAGGAGGAGAAAGCAAAGCACGGAACTCATGGCTTTCTCCCCATGATTCTTTAGTCTGGCGGCTACTTCAATTTTTTTTTCTTTTTTCAATTTTTTTTTTCTTTTTTCAATTTTTTTTTCTTTTTTCTTTTTTCTTCTTCTGCTAAATTTTTTTAAAACTTTTACCCTTTTCTTTTTTAACGTTTTTTGACTAGTTCATCTAAATATATATATTTTTTCTTTCTTTTTTATATTTTTTTATTTGTTTTATTTTTTAAATTTTTTTCTTTTCTTTTCTTTTTTTTTTTTTCTTTTTTTTTCAGAACCTGTTTTTTATCCCCTTTCTCCCCCCCCACAATTTGGGGTCTCTTCTGATTTGGTTACAGCGCATTTTTCCGGGGTCTTTGCCACCCTATTAGTAGTTTATTTGCTCCTTCATATCCTCTTATCTGGACAAAATGACAAGGCGGAAAAAATCACCACAAACAAAAGAACAAGAGACAGTACCGAAGGCTAGGGACCTAATCAACACAGACATTGGTACTATGTCAGATCAAGAGTTCAGAATGACGATTCTGAACATTCTAGCCGGGCTCGAAAAAGGCATGGAAGATATTAGAGAAACCCTCTCTGGAGATATTAAAGCCCTTTCTGGAGAAATTAAAGAACTAAAATCTAACCAAGTTGAAATCAAAAAAGCTATTAATGAGGTGCAATCAAAAATGGAGGCTCTCACTGCTAGGATCAATGAGGCAGAAGAAAGAATTAGTGATATAGAAGACCAAATGACAGAGAATAAGGAAGCCGAACAAAAGAGGGACAAACAGCTACTGGACCATGAGGGGAGAATTCGAGAGATAAGTGACACCATAAGACGAAACAACATTAGAATAATTGGGATTCCAGAAGAAGAAGAAACAGAGAGGGGAGCAGAAGGTCTATTGGAGAGAATCATTGGAGAGAATTTCCCTAATATGGCAAAGGGAACAAGCATCAAAATCCAGGAGATGCAGAGAACCCCCTTCAAAGTCAACAAGAATAGGTCCACACCCCGTCACCTAATAGTAAAATTTACAAGTCTTAGTGACAAAGAGAAAATCCTGAAAGCAGCCCGAGAAAAGAAGTCTGTAACATACAATGGTAAAAATATTAGATTGGCGGCAGACTTATCCACAGAGACCTGGCAGGCCAGGAAGAGCTGGCATGATATATTCAGAGCACTCAACGAGAAAAACATGCAGCCAAGAATACTCTATGAGCTAGGCTATCATTGAAAATAGAAGGAGAGATCAAAATCTTCCAGGACAAACAAAAACTGAAAGAATTTGCAAACACCAAACCAGCTCTACAGGAAATATTGAAAGGGGTCCTCTAAGCAAAGAGAGAGCCTAAAAGTAGTAGATCAGAAAGGTACAGAGACAATATACAGTAACAGTCACCTTACAGGCTACTAATGGCACTAAATTCATATCTCTCAATAGTTACCCTGAATGTTAATGGGCTAAATGCCCCAATCAAAAGACACAGGGTATCAGAATGGATAAAAAAAACAAAACCATCAGTATGTTGCCTACAAGAAACTCATTTTAGACGCGAAGACACCTCCAGATTTAAAGTGAGGGGGTGGAAAACAATTTACCATGCTAATGGGCATCAGAAGAAAGCTGGGGTGGCAATCCTTATATCAGAGCAATTAGATTTTAAGCCAAAGACTATAATAAGAGATGAGGAAGGACACTATATCCTACTCAAAGGGTCTGTCCAACAAGAAGATCTAACAATTTTAAACATCTATGCCCCTAACGTGGGAGCAGCCAACTATATCAACCAATTAATAACAAAATCAAAGAAACACATCAATAATAATACAATAATAGTAGGGGACTTGAACACTCCCCTCACTGAAATGGACAGATCATCCAAGCAAAAGATCAACAAGGAAATAAAGGCCTTAAATGACACACTGGACCAGATGGACATCACAGATATATTCAGAACATTTCATCCCAAAGCAATAGAATACACATTCTTCTCTAGTGCACATGGAACCTTCTCCAGAATAGATCACATCCTGGGTCACAAATCAGGTCTCAACTGGTATCAAAAGATTAGGATTATTCCCTGCATATTTTCAGACCACAATGCTCTGAAGCTAGAACTCAATCACAAGACGAAAGCTGGAAAGAACCCAAATACATGGAGACTAAACAGCATCCTTCTAAACAATGAATGGGCTAACCAGGAAATTAAAGAAGAATTGAAAAAATTCATGGAAACAAATGATAATGAAAACACAACAGTTCAAAATCTGTGGGACACAGCAAAGGCAGTCCTGAGAGGAAAATATATAGCGGTACAAGCGGTACAACAAAAATCTTGTTTCTCAAGAAACAAGAAAGGTCTCAAGTACACAACCTAACCCTACGCGTAAAGGAGCTGGAGAAAGAACAAGAAAGAAACCCTAAACCCAGCAGGAGAAGAGAAATCATAAAGATCAGAGCAGAAATCAATGAAATAGAAACCAAAAAAACAATAGAAAAAATCAATGAAACTAGGAGCTGGTTCTTTGAAAGAATCAATAGGATTGATAAACCCCTGGCCAGACTCATCAAAAAGAAAAGAGAAAGGACCCAAATCAATAAAATCATGAATGAAAGAGGAGAGATCACAACTAACACCAAAGAAATACAGACAATTATAAGAACATACTATGAGCAACTCTACGCCAACAAATTGGACAATCTGGAAGAAATGGATGCATTCCTAGAGACATATAAACTACCACAACTGAACCAGGAAGAAATAGAAAACCTGAACAGGCCCATAACCAGTAAGGAGATTGAAACAGTCATCAAAAATCTCCAAACAAACAAAAGCCCAGGGCCAGACGGCTTCCCAGGGGAATTCTACCAAACATTTAAAGAAGAACTCATTCCTATTCTCCTGAAACTGTTCCAAAAAATAGAAATGGAAGGAAAACTTCCAAACTCATTCTATGAGGCCAGCATCACCTTGATCCCAAAACCAGACAAGGATCCCACCAAAAAAGAGAACTACAGACCAATATCCTTGATGAGCACAGACGCAAAAATTCTCACCAAAATACTAGCCAATAGGATTCAACAGTACATTAAAAGGATTATTCACCACGATCAAGTGGGATTTATTCCAGGGCTGCAGGGTTGGTTCAACATCCGCAAATCAATCAATGTGATAGAACACATCAATAAAAGAAAGAACAAGAACCATATGATACTCTCAATAGATGCTGAAAAAGCATTTGACAAAGTACAGCATCCCTTCCTGATCAAAACTCTTCAAAGTGTAGGGATAGAGGGCACATACCTCAATATTATCAAAGCCACCTATGAAAAACCCACCGCAAATATCATTCTCAATGGAGAAAAACTGAAAGCTTTTCCATTAAGGTCAGGAACACGGCAGGGATGTCCATTATCACCACTGCTATTCAACATAGTATTAGAAGTCCTAGCCTCAGCAATCAGACAACAAAAAGAAATTAAAGGCATCCAAATTGGTAAAGAAGAAGTCAAACTATCACTCTTCGCAGATGATATGATACTATATGTGGAAAACCCAAAAGACTCCACTCCAAAACTGCTAGAACTTGTACAGGAATTCAGTAAAGTGTCAGGATATAAAATCAATGCACAGAAATCAGTTGCATTTCTGTACACCAACAACAAGACAGAAGAAAGAGATATTAAGGAGTCAATCCCATTCACAATTGTACCCAAAACTATAAGATACCTAGGAATAAACCTAACCAAAGAGACTAAGAATCTATACACAGAAAATTATAAAGTACTCATGAAAGAAATTGAGGAAGACACAAAAAAATGGAAAAATGTTCCATGCTCCTGGATTGGAAGAATAAATATTGTGAAAATGTCGATGCTACCTAAAGCAATCTAGACATTTAATGCAATCCCTATCAAAATACCATCCATTTTTTTCAAAGAAATGGAATAAATAATCCTAAAATTTATATGGAACCAGAAAAGACCTCGAATAGCCAAAGGAATATTGAAGAACAAAGCCAAAGTTGGTGGCATCACAATTCCGGACTTCAAGCTCTATTACAAAGCTGTCATCATCAAGACAGCATGGTACTGGCACAAAAACAGACACATAGATCAGTGGAACAGAATAGAGAGCCCAGAAATCGACCCTCAACTCTATGGCCAACTCATCTTCGACAAAGCAGGAAAGAATGTCCAATGGAAAAAAGACAGCCTCTTCAATAAATGGTGCTGGGAAAATTGGACAGCCACATGCAGAAAAATGAAATTGGACCACTTCCTTACACCACACACGAAAATAGACTCCAAATGGATGAAGGACCTCAATGTGAGAAAGGAATCCATCCAAATCCTTGAGGAGAATGCAGGCAGCAACCTCTTCGACCTCAGCCGCAGCAACATCTTCCTAGGAACAACGGCAAAGGCAAGGGAAGCAAGGGCAAAAATGAACTATTGGGATTTCATCAAGATCAAAAGCTTTTGCACAGCAAAGGAAACAGTTAACAAAAACAAAAGACAGCTGACAGAATGGGAGAAGATATTTGCAAACGACATATCAGATAAAGGGCTAGTATCCAAAATCTATAAGGAACTTAGCAAACTCAACACCCAAAGAACAAACAATCCAATCAAGAAATGGGCAGAGGACATGAACAGACATTTCTGCAAAGAAGACATCCAGATGGCCAAGAGACACATGAAAAAGTGCTCCACGTCACTCGGCATCAGGGAAATACAAATCAAAACCACAATGAGATATCACCTCACACCAGTCAGAATGGCTAAAATTAACAAGTCAGGAAATGACAGATGCTGGAGAGGATGTGGAGAAAGGGGAACCCTCCTCCACTGTTGGTGGGAATGCAAGCTGGTGCAACCACTCTGGAAAACAGCATGGAGGTTCCTCAAAATGTTGAAAATAGAACTACCCTATGACCCAGCAATTGCACTACTGGGTATTTACCCTAAAGATACAAACATAGTGATCCAAAGGGGCACGTGTACCCGAATGTTTATAGCAGCAATGTCTACAATAGCCAGACTATGGAAAGAACCTAGATGTCCATCAACAGATGAATGGATAAAGAAGATGTGGTATATATACACAATGGAATACTATGCAGCCATCAAAAGAAATGAAATCTTGCCATTTGCGACGACGTGGATGGAACTAGAGCGTGTCATGCTTAGTGAAATAAGTCAATCGGAGAAAGACAACTATCATATGATATCCCTGATATGAGGACATGGAGAAGCAACATGGGGGGGTAGGGGGATAGGAGAAGAATAAATGAAACAAGATGGGATTGGGAGGGAGACAAACCATAAATGACTCTTAATCTCACAAAACAAACTGGGGGTTGCTGGGGGGAGGTGGGATTGGGAGAGGGGGAGCGGGCTATGGACATTGGGGAGGGGAGGCAAACCATAAGAGACTATGGACTCTGAAAAACAACCTGAGGGTTTTGAAGGGTCAGGGGTGGGAGGTTGGGGGAACAGGTGGTGGGTAATGGGGAGGGCACGTTTTGCATGGAGCACTGGGTGTTGTGCAAAAAGAATGAATACTGTTACACTGAAAAAATAAATAAAATGGGAAAAAAAAAAAGAAAGATGACTGGAATGAAACCTTAAAAAAAAAAATAATAATACTCTTAAGCTCAATAAGAAGTCATTGCAGGGGATGACATAATTAATTTTTTAAAAAGTCACTTTCCAAAACTTCCTTTGCTGTAGTTATAGCAACTAAGTTTTGTGGAAGCACTTGAAAGTTTGGTAGAGATCACTTTCTACATTTTACTTAGGAGGAAACCTAAATTTACAAAATGATAAGTGAACTCACTAACATCATGTAGTTAAAGGGCACAATTGGGACTGTAGTTCAGGTCTTCTGATTCCAAATTTTATACCTGCTATTACCATACTTTGAAAAATAATCAACCATTAATATTTAATTAGCCACATCATCTTTTCATTAGCTTTTAGAAATTTAATCTTAAAAAGATAGGACGAAACAACTCTTTGGGATCCACTTAATTTTTCAAAAAGGAAAATAAAAGTCCCATGGATTTGGAAAAAGTTCAGTGTTCCACTTGGGGGGAATTCAGATAATGGTGAATTGTTTGTACAAGTTGAACTGCACTCGGTATGGCTAATGCTCTTTTCCAGAAGTTTGATTATGAGACATGAAAAATATAATACAATGGAATAGAAAAAGGCAGATGCACACCAAATAGGGTACAGTAGTTAAGGTAAGTAAACACTGCAAAATGGAAAGCACTTACCAGTAACTCAAATGTAGCCAATTATTAGAGAATGTTTTCCATAGAAATGGTTTTAATAGTAGCTATAGCCAAATAGAAAGATACATCTTCAAAAACATACCTAAACTATGAAGCATGATTTGGGTACATACAGATAAGTATTATTTACCAGCAAGGCTGTATCTATCTGTAAGAGCACAATGAATGAACTGAAGTCTAGCCAACCCATTTATTTTAGTTATTCTCATGATTGATGTGGAGATCCAAATGATTGAGTGAACCTGAGAAATCAGCATCAATCTTGAGGATGACCAGAATGAACAAAGTGGTTGTATCTAACTCAGCAAGTCAATAAGTCAAGTGAACGAGTTCTTGTATACACTGGCTGTATATGCCCAGAAATGTTCTAGATGCTGTGGAAGCTAAAGTTAGAAGACATAGTCTGAAGGGGAAAAAAAAAGACCTAGTCTGTGTCCTAAATGAACTTATAATTTTGTTGAAGTCACAAGTTCTAAATCTATGTAAGTACCAAAACAGTATAGCCCAAGTAGACTACACAATATGGTACATGCTATATGGTTTCAGAGATTGGTATGAGACAGTGAACAAAATTAAGTTAAACATTAAAGAAAGATAACATTTGAATTGTTGAAGAGAAAGATAAGGAAACTGTAGCAAACTTTTGCTGACTGCCTCCAAAAATTCTTTATCTCCTTTCTCCTGGCAACAGCACTGAATTCTTGTTTGGAAAACCATTCCATCTGCAACTCTCAGCCAAGTGCTTTAGGCAGAGTTGACTCTAGCTCCAGGTGTGCATCATAATTGCCTTAAGTCAATCAGAATATTCTATCCTCCTTGCACTAGTGATTGCCTTTGGAAAAGGCATGTAACCCATGCCTAAATGAATTACTGCATTTTATTCCTCTGGTCCCAGTAATTAAAGTAGATACTAAAAGGATCATATTAGAGTAAACTTCTGTGGATTTTCTGGGAATGGTGGAACATGGATTTTCTCTTCTACTGGATAGTATCTTATGAATATTCAAAGCTTCTAGCCATTTAAAACCAAATAACATGTGTGGAGTGGAGAAATGCTGGAGTTACCAAAGATCTATTATCTGGACCCTGTATGGACATCATTGAAACCAGAGTAGAAGAGATTCAGAGTAAACCTACATCCTTCATAACATCACTAAGATGTTAGATTAATCCTTGCCTAAAGCCAGAATTATCCCTGGATTTTTCAGTTATATGAGCTAGTAAATTCCCTTCATTTGGATGAGATCAGTTGTCCAGCCAATCACCTGACTAGAGCAAAGGATTCATATTGGTGAAAAAGTGGACAATTATACTGGACAATGAATAGAGCCCATATTCTAAAGAAACTCGAGTTAACAGGAATTAGATTTGGGACTTGACCTGATGGGCAATTGGGAATCATAATTTGTTCCTGAAAAAAAGATAATTATGTGAAATGAAATGGTGGCTTAGGAATACTGATCAGACCAAGATGAGAAGAATGGACTGCAGGAAACAGAAAAGAAGGCAAGGAAATCCTTTAGGAGGAATTGAGGACCTGGCCAACATCCAAAGGATGTTGGAAAGGCAATAAAGTAATTGGATAATAATATGAGTTCTGGACACATATTGCCTGAGTTAGAATTGGAAACCTGCTTATTGCTACTTATAACTTATATTACCTTATTCAGGATACCGATTGTATCATTTCTATTCAGTTATGCATATCATTTCATTATAGTCCATTATGCTCCTCAATTTTCTCATCTGCAAAGTGGGGATATAAATAACACCTACATCTTGAGTTATCATTATGATTAAATCTGAAAATACATAGAAAATACTTAGAAGAATGTGTAGCACATAGTAATTATTAATAAATGTTAGCTATTATTCAAACACTTTTTCAAGGCAAAATCTATAGTACCTGGTGACTGACTGAGGGAAACAAAAAAAAGCAAAGAGGACTAGAATAGGACACTTGTGTTATAGTTCCAGGTCTGCCACACTAGCTGTTGTGAACCTGAGTAACTTTCAAACTTCTTGGAGATTAGTCATCTGTAAAAATATGTATTTGGATTAGATGATCTCTAGGGCTGTCTCCAGGTTTAATACTTTATTAGTCTATGAAATCTAAGTTGCAAAAATATACAGTATTATATATACTACATATTATATGCTATATACAATATTATGGATAGTACTAACATATTACCATTTATTTATATAGAGTTATATAGTAAAAATTTATATAACACTTTGAATGCATTAATTAATTTAAAAGCCAGTATTCACCACACATTTAAATATGAAGACAAGAAAATGTACTCTTGAATGCCAGGTTTAGTGTCCCAGACAACGAATTTCAGGCCAGAATCTTTATGTTGGTTCTTTCTAAAAAGCATCAATTCCATGCAAAGTCAAAAAAAAAAAAAAAGGTGAACACTAGAAAGTCCCCTGAATCCAAAACAACTCTTATTGTAGTCCACACAGGAGGGCTAGGCTCCCCTTAAACAAAATGTCACCAGGAATTTTGTATTAAAAAGCGAAGACCATGATGCAAGCTATGAGAAATGCATAATGTTTGGATCAATGTACATCTCATTAGAGTAAAAGAAACTAAACAAATGTGTGAACATGGATCAAGGCTATGACAGTGGTATAAAGAAAATTGAGGGCAACCTAGGATCCTAAACTTTTAAAAGTGCAATTGACAGGGAGGAGGAGTCAAGATGGTGGAGAAGTAGCAGGCTGAGACTACATCAGGTAGCAGGAGATCAGCTCAATAGCTTATCTAAACATTGCAAACACCGACAAATACAACGGGAGATCGAAGAGAAGAACAACAACAATTCTAGAAACAGAAAATCAACCACTTTCTGAAAGGTAGGACTGGCGGAGAAGTGAATCTAAAACGACGGGAAGATAGACCATGGGGGGAGGGGCCGGATCCCGGCAAGCGGCAGAGCAACGGAGCACAAAATCAGGACTTTTAAAAGTCTGCTTCACTGAGGGACATTGCTCCAGAGACTAAACCAGGGTGAAGCCCACGCGGGGTCAGCGTGGCCCCAGGTCCCGCAGGGTCACAGAAGGATCGGGGGTGTCAGAGTTTCGCAGAGCTTGCAGGTATTAGAACAGAGAAGCCGGCTACAGAGACAGAGCCGAGGACTGAACTCTCAGCTCGGGGTTACCTTGAACTGGTCGCGGGCTGTCTGAGCTCGGAGCGCGGCTAGAGGCTGGGGATACGGGAGTGATTGGGTGCTGTCCTCTGGGGGTGCACTGAGAAGTGGGGCCCTGGGCTCTCAGCTCCTCTGGGCCGGAGACTGGGAGGCCGCCATTTTCATTCCCGTCCTCCGGAACTCTACGGAAAGCGTTCAGGGAACAGAAGCTCCCAAAAGCGAACCCGTTCAGGGAACAGAAGCTCCCAAAAGCGAACCCAAGCGCATTACTTAGTCTGGCCCCTGGTAAGGGCGGTGCAATCCCGCCTCGGGCAAAGACACTTGAGAATCACTACAACAGGCCCCTCCCCCAGAAGATCAACAAAATATCCAGCCAGGACGAAGTTCATCTATCAAGGAAAGCAGGTTCAATTCCTAAGGCAGCAGCAGAATTCCAGAGGAGGAGAAAGGAAAGCACGGAACTCATGGCTTTCTCCCCATGATTCTTTAGTCTTGCGGTTAATTCAATTTTTTTTCTTTTTTCAATTTTTTTTCTTTCTTTTTTCTTCTTCTGCTAAATTTTTTAAAACTTTTACCCTTTTCTTTTTTGACGTTTTATGACTAGTTTATCTAAATATATATATTTTTCTTTCTTTTTTACATTTTTTCTTTATTTGTTTTATTTTTTAATTTTTTTCTTTTTTTTTTCTGAACCTCTTTGTATCCCCTTTCTCCCCCCCCCCACAATTTGGAGTCTCTTCTGATTTGGTTACAGCGCATTTTTCTGGGGTCTTTTCCACCTTTTTAGTATTTTTTTTAAAGATTTTTTTATTTATTTATTTGACAGAGAGAGATCACAAGTAGACAGAGAGGCAGGCAGAGAGAGAGAGGGAAGCAGGCTCGCCGCTGAGCAGAGAGCCCGATGTGGGACTCGATCCCAGGACCCTGAGATCATGACCTGAGCCGAAGGCAGTGGCTTAACCCACTGAGCCACCCAGGCGCCCTACCCTTTTAGTATTTTATTTAATCCTTCATATCCTCTTTCTGGACAAAATAACAAGGTGGAAAAAATCACCACAAACAAAAGAACAAGAGGCAGTACCAAAGGCTAGGGACCTAATCAACACAGACATTGGTAATATGTCAGATCAAGAGTTCAGAATGACGATTCTGAACGTTCTAGCTGGACTCGAAAAAGGCATGGAAGATATTAGAGAAACACTCTCTGGAGATATAAAAGCCCTTTCTGAAGAAATTAAAGAACTAAAATCTAACCAAGTAGAAATCAAAAGAGCTATTAATGAGGTTCAATCAAAAATGGAAGCTCTTACTGTTAGGATAAATGAGGCAGAAGAAAGAATTAGTGATATAGAAGACCAAATGACAGAGAATAAAGAAGCCGAGCAAAAGAGGGACAAACAGCTACTGGACCACGAGGGGAGAATTCGAGAGATAAGTGACACCATAAGACGAAACAACATTAGAATAATTGGGATTGCAGAAGAAGAAGAGAGAGAGAGGGGAGCAGAAGGTCTATTGGAGAGAATTTCCCTAGTATGGCAAGAAGAACAAGCATCAAAATCCAGGAGATGCAGAGAACCCCCCTCAAAGTCAACAAGAATAGGTCCACACCCCTTCACCTAATAGTAAAATTTACAAGTCTTAGTGACAAAGAGAAAATCCTGAAGGCAGCCCGGGAAAAGAAGTCTGTAACATACAATGGTAAAAATGTTACATTGGCAGCAGACTTATCCACAGAGACCTGGCAGGCCAGAAAGAGCTGGCATGATATATTGAGAGCATTCAACGAGAAAAACATGCAGCCAAGAATACTGTATCCAGCTAGGCTATCATTGAAAATAGAAGGAGAGATCAAAAGCTTCCAGGACAAACAAAAACTGAAAGAATTTGCAAACACCAAACCAGCTCTACAGGAAATATTGAAAGGGGTCCTCTAAGCAAAGAGAGACCCTAAAAGTAGTAGATCAGAAAGGTAGAGAGACAATATACAGTAACAGTCACCTTACAGGCTAATAATGGCACTAAATTCATATCTCTCAATAGTTACCCTGAATGTTAATGGGCTAAATGCCCCAATCAAAAGACACAGGGTATCAGAATGGATAAAAAAAAAAAAACCATCAGTATGTTGCCTACAAGAAACTCATTTTAGATGCGAAGACACCTCCAGATTTAAAGTGAGGGGGTGGAAAACAATTTACCATGCTAATGGGCATCAGAAGAAAGCTGGGGTGGCAATCCTTATATCAGATCAATTAGATTTTAAGCCAAAGACTATAATAAGAGATGAGGAAGGACACTATATCCTACTCAAAGGGTCTGTCCAACAAGAAGATCTAACAATTTTAAATATCTATGCCTCTAACGTGGGAGCAGCCAACTATATAAACCAATTAATAACAAAATCAAAGAAACACATCAATAATAATACAATAATAGTAGGGGACTTTAACACTCCCCTCACTGAAATGGACAGATCATCCAAGCAAAAGATCAACAAGGAAATAAAGGCCTTAAATGACACACTGGACCAGATGGACATCACAGATATATTCAGAACATTTCATCCCAATGCAACAGAATACACATTCTTCTCTAGTGCACATGGAACATTCCTTTCCTTCTCCTAATGTCCTCCATGTTATTCCTTATGCTCCACAAGTAACTGAATCTATATGATAATTGAATTTCTCTGCTTGACTTATTTTCCTCAGCATAATCTCCTCCAGTCCCGTCCATGTTGATACAAAAGTTGGGTATTCATCCTTCCGATAGAGGTGTAATATTCCACTGTATATGTGAAAACAACACAATTTTAAAATGGGCAAAAGATCTGAAGAGACACCTCACCAAAGAAGATATACAGATAGCAATAAGCATAGGAAAAGATGTTCAACATTACTAGGGAAATGCAAATTAAACAAAGAGCTACCACTACACACCCACTAAAATGTCCAAAATTCACAACACTGACAACAGTAAATGCTACACAGGATGTGGAGCAATAGGAATTCTCTTTCATTGCTCATGGGAAGGCAAAATGTTAAAGCTACCTTGGAATACAGTTTGTTTCTTACAAAACTGAATATAATTTTACCATATTTTCCAGAAATTGTACTTTGTATTTTAGCCAATTGGATTGAAAACATTTCTACACAAAAACCTGCACACAGATGTGCCTACCTGGCTCAGTCGGTAGAGCATGTGACTCTTGTTCTCAGGGTTTTAAGTTCAAGATCCACAATGGGTGTAGAGATTACTTAAAACCATAAAATCTTTAAAAAAAAAACCTGCACACAAATCTTTATAGATTTATTAATAATTGCCAAAATTAGAAACAACCAAGATATCCTTCAATAGGTGAATAAATAACCAAACTATAATGCATCCATAGAATGGAATGTTATTCAGAGATAAAAAGAAATATCATGACATGAAAAGATATGAAGGAACCTTGAATGCATATTGCTAACTAAAAAAAGCCAATCTGAATAGGCTAAATACTTTGTGATTCCACCTATATGACATCCTGTAAAAGAGAAAACTATTGAGGGAGCAAAAAGATCAGTGGTTGCCAGGAATTTGGAAGGGATGGGTGGATGAATAGTTGAAGCACAGGAGATTTTTAGGGCAGTGAATTTTCTGTATGACATTACAATAATAGATACATATTAACATACATTCATCAAAACCTGCAGAATGTACAACACAAAAGGTGAACCTTAATGTAAACTATGAACTTTGATATAATGTATCAATATTGGCTCACCATTTGTAATAAAATTACCACAGGAATGCAAAATGTTAAAAATAAAGGAAATTGCAGGGAAGTGAGAAGCATATTGGAACTCTAAACCTTTAGCTTAGTATTTTCTGTAAACCTACAACTTCTGAAAAAAGAAAAGATCGAGGGGGAGGAGTCAAGATGGCGGAGAAGTAGCAGGCTGAGATGACATCAGGTAGCAGGAGATCAACTAGATAGCTTATTAAACCATTGCGAACACCTACAAATCCAACAAGAGATCGAAGAGAAGAGGAGCAGAGGACAAATTCTAGAAACAGAAAATCAACCACTTTCTGAAAGGTAGGACCAGTGGAGAAGTGAAGCCAAAGTGACAGGAAGATAGACTGCAGAGGAAGGGGCTGGCTCCTGGCAAGCGGCAGAACAACGGAGCACAAAATCAGGACATTTAAAAGTCTGCTCCACTGAGGGACATCGCTCCAGAGGCTAAACCGGGGTGAAGCCCACATGGGGTCAGCGTGGCCCCAGGACCCACAGGGTCACAGAAGGGTCGGGGGTGTCTGAGTGTTGCAGAGCTTGCAGGTATTAGAGTGAGGAAGCCGGCAACAGAGACAGAGCCAAGGAGTGAGCTCTCAACTCGGGGTTACCTTGAGCTGTAATCCGTGGCACAGGCCACTGCTCTGTGAGTGGGGTCCCCATCAGACCCGGGGAGACACCCCCTGGAAGAGCTCAGGGGACTGTGGGGTTCAGAGACTCCAGGTAGAGCTGTGTGCCAGAGACAGAGTTGCTTGGTCACAGGCTGGGTGAGCTCGGAGCACAGCTGGAGGCCAGGGAGATGGGAGTGATTGAGCACTTTTCTCTGAGGGCACACTGAGGAGTGGGGCCCCGAGCTCTCAGCTCCTCTGGGAGGAGATTGGGAAGCTGCCATTTTCATTTCCATCATCTGGAACTTTACGGAAAGCATTCAGTGACAAAAGCTCCTGAAAGTGAACGGGAGGATTACTTAGCCCGGCCCCTGGTAAGGGAGGTGCCATTCTGCCTCGGGCAAACACACTTGAGAATCACTAGAAGAGGCCACTCCCCCAAAAGATCAACAAGAAATCCAGCCAAGACCAAGCTGACTTACCAAGGAGAACAGTAGAATTCCAGAGGAGGAGAAAGCAAAGCATGGAATTCATGGCTTTCTCCCCATGATTCTTTAGTCTTGCAGTTAATTAATTTTTTTAATTTTATTATTTTTTCTTCTGCTAAATTTTTTTAACTTTTACCCTTTCCTCTCTTAATGTTTTTAACTAGTTTATCTTAAAAATACCTTTCATAAATAAATAATAATCTTTTTTGAACCTTCATTCTTACAGTCATATTTTATCATTCATTGTATTTAACTTTATTTTTTGTATACACATAGGGTTTTTTTCTTCTAAATGGGGTACAACTTCTTCTAATAGACCAAAATATGCCCTAAATCTAGCTCTGTGCTTGTTCTAGTCTCCAGCCCAAGAAAATTCTCTCCACTTTCTTTTTCTTTATTCTACCAACCAACTTCCTTTATCAACTCCTTTTTTAGAAATTTAAAAAAAAAACACCGTTTTTTCATCTTTATAGGCATATTCCGTCCCTTCATTGTGTTTACTGTTATATATGTTTTTCATTCTTTAAAATTTTGGGAGGTAGTTTCTTCTAAGAGACCAAAATACTCCCAAAATTAAGTGGGTGACACTGTTCTAGTCACCAGTCTAATATATATTTTTTTTTCTTTTTTATATTTTTCTTTATTTGATTTTTTTTAAATTTTTTTCTCTCTGAACTTCTTTTTATCACCTTTCTCCCCCGCCACACCATGATTTGGGGTCTCTTCTGATTTGCTTAAAGCACATTGTCCTGGGGTCTTTGCCACCCTTTCAGTATTTTATTTGGTCCTTCATATATTTTTATCTAGACAAAATGACAAGGTGGAAAAACTCACCATAAAAAAAAAGAACAAGAGCCAGTACCAAACACTAGGGACCTAATCAATATGGACATTGTTAATATGTCAGATATAGAGTTTAGAATGACAGTTCTCAAGGTTCTAGCTGGGCTCAAAAAAGGCATGGAATATATTAGGGAAACCCTCTCCAGAGAGATAAAAGCCCTTTCTGGAGAAATACAAGAACTAAATTCTAACCAAATTGAAATAAAAAAAGCTATTCATGAGGTACAATCAAAAATGGAGACTCTTACTGCTAGGATAAATGAGGCAGAAGAAAGAATTAGTGATATAGAAGACCAAATGACACAGAATAAAGAAACTGAGCAAAAGAGAGACAAACAACTACTGGACGACAAGGGCAGAATTCTAGAGATAAGTGACACCATAAGATGAAACAACATTAGAATAATTGGGATTCCAGAAGAAGAAGAAAGAGAGAGGGGAACAGAAGGTATATTGGAGGGAATTATTGTAGATAATTTCCCTAATATGGCAAAGGAAACAAGCATCAAAATACAGGACGTGCAGAGAACCCGCCTCAAAATCAATAAGAATGGGTCCACACCCCATCACCTAATAGTAAAATTTACAAGTCTTAGCAACAAAGAGAAAATCCTGAAAGTGTGCCGGGGAAAAGAAGTCTATAACATACAATGGTAAAAATATTAGATTGGCAGCAGACTTATCCACAGAGACCTGGCAGGCCAGAAAGAACTGGCATGGCATATTCAGAGCACTAAACGAGAAAAACATGCAGCCAAGAATACTGTATCCAGCTAGGCTATCCCTGAAAATAGAAGGAGAGATAAAAAGTTTCCAGGACAAACAAAAACTGAAAGAATTTACAAACACCAAACCAGCTCTACAGGAAATATTGAAAGGGGTCCTCTAAGCAAAGAGAGACCCTAAAAGTAGTAGATCAGAAAGGAACAGACAATATACAGTAACAGTCACCTTACAGGCAATACAATGGCACTAAATTCATATCTCTCAAAAGTTACCCTGAATGTAAATGGGCTAAATGTCCCAATCAAAAGACACAGGGTATCGGAATAGATTAAAAAAAAAAAAACCCATCAATATGCTGCCTACAAGAAACTCATTTTAGACGCAAAGACACATCCGGATTTAACAGGAGAGGGTGGGAAACAATTTGCCATGCTAATGGACATCAAAGAAAAGCTGGGGTTGCCATCCTAATATCAAATCAATTAGATTTTAAGCCAAAGACTATAATAAGAGATGAGGAAGGACACTATATCATACTCAAAGCGTCTGTCCAACAAGAAGTTCTAACAATTGTAAATATCTATGCCCCTAACATGGGAGAAGCCAACTATATAAACCAATTAATAACAAAATCAAAGAAACACATCGACAATAATACAATAATAGTAGGGGACTTTAACACTCCCCTCACTGAAATGGACAGATCATCCAAGCAAAAGATCAACAAGGAAATAAAGGCCTTAAATGACACACTGGACCAGATGGACATCACAGATATATTCAGAACATTCCACCCCAAAGCAACAGAATACACATTCTTCTCTAGTGAACATGAAACATTCTCCAGAATAGAGCACATCCTGGGTCATAAATCAGGTCTCAACTGGTATCAAAAGATTGGGATCATTCCCTACATATTTTCAGACCACAATGCTCTAAAGCTAGAACTCAATTACAAGAGGAAATTTGGAAAGAACCCAAATACATGGAGACTAAACAGCGTTCTTCTAAAGAATGAATGGGTCAACCAGGAAATTAAGGAAGAATTGAAAAACTTCATGGAAACAAATGATAATGAAAACACAATGGTTCAAAATCTGTGGGACACAGCAAAGGCTGTCCTGAGAGGAAAATATATAGTGGTACAAGCCTTTCTCAAGAAACAAGAAAGGTCTCAAGTACACAACCTAACCCTACACCTAAAGGAGCTGGAGGAAGAACAAGAAAGAAACCCTAAACCCAGCAGGAGAAGAGAAATCATAAAGATCAGAGCAGAAATCAATGAAATAGAAACCAAAAAAAAAAAAAAAAACAATAGAACAAATCGACAAAACTAGGAGCTGGTTCCTTGAAAGAACTAATAAGATTGATAAACCCCTGGCCAGACATATTAAAAAGAAAAGAGAAAGGACCCAAATCAATAAAATCATGAATGAAAGAGGAGAGATCACAACCAACACCAAAGAAATACAAACAATTATAAGAACAGATTATGAACAACCCTATGCCAACAAATTGGACAATCTGGAAGAAATGGATGCATTCCTAGAGACATATAAACTACCACAACTGAACCAGGAAGAAATAGAAAATCTGAACAGACCCATACCAGTAAGGAGATTGAAACAGTCATCAAAAATCTCCAAACAAACAAAAGCCCAGGGCCAGACAGCTTCCCGGGGGAATTCTACCAAACATTTAAAGAAGAATTAATACCTATTCTCCTGAAACTGTTCCAAAAAATAGAAATGGAAGGAAAACTTCCAAACTCATTTTATGAGGCCAGCCTCACCTTGATCCCAAAACCAGACAAGGATCGCATCAAAAAAGAGAATTACAGACCAATATCCTTGATGAATACAGATGCGAAAATTCTCGCCAAAATACTAGCCAATAGGATTCAACAGTACATTAAAAGGATTATTCACCACGACCAAGTGGGATTTATTCCAGGGCTGCAAGGTAGGTTCAACAGCCACAAATCAATCAATGTGATACAATACATTAATAAAAGAAAGAACAAGAATGATCTGATTATCTCAATAGATGCTGAAACAGCATTTGACAAAGTACAGCATCCCTTCCTGATCAAAATTCTACAAAGTGTAGGGATAGAGGGTGAATACCTCAATATTATCAAAGCCATCTATGATAAACCTACCACAAATATCATGCTCAATGGAGAAAAACTGAAAGCTTTTCCACTAAGGTCAGGAACATGGCAGGGATGTCCATTATCACCACTGCTATTCAACATAGTACTAGAAGTCCTAGCCTCAGCAATCAGACAACCAAAAGAAATTAAAGGCATCCAAGTCAGCAAAGAAGTAGTCAAACTATCACTCTTTGCAGATGATATGATTCTATATGTGGAAAACCCAAAAGACTCCACTCCAAAACTGCTAGAACTTGTACAGGAATTCAGTAAAGTGTCAGAATATAAAATCAATGCACAGAAATCAGTTGCATTTCTCTACACTAACAACAAGACAGAAGAAAGAGAAATTAAGGAGTCAATCCCATTTACAATTGCACCCAAAACCAGAAGATACCTAGGAATAAGCCTAAACAAAGAGGCTAAGAATCTATACTCAGAAAACTATAAAGTACTTATGAAAGAAATTGAGGAAGACACAAAGAAATGGAAAAATGTTCCATGCTCCTGGGTTGGAAAAACAAATATTGTGAAAATTTCTATGCTACCTGAAGTAATCTACACATTTAATGCAATCCCTATCAACATACCACCCATTTTTTTTTTCAAAGAAATGGAACAAATAATCCTAAAATTTGTATGGAACCAGAAAAGACCTCGAATAGCCAAAGGAATATTGAAAAAGAAAGTCAAAGTGGGTGGCATCACAATTCCAGACTTCAAGATCTATTACAAAGCTGTCATCATCAAGACAGCATGGTACTGGCACAAAAACAGACACATAGATCAATGGAACAGAATAGAGAGCCCAGAAATAGACCCTCAACTCTATGGTCAACTAATCTTCGACAAAGCAGGAAAGAATATCCAATGGAAAAAAGACAGCCTCTTCAACAAATGGTGTTGGGGTAATTGGACAGCCACATGCAGAAAAATGAAATTGGACCATTTCCTTACACCACACATGAAAATATATTCAAAATGGATGAAGGACCTCAATGTCATAAAGGAATCCATCAAAATCCTTGAGGAGAACACAGGCACCAACCTCTTTGACCTCAGCCACAGCAACCTCTTCCTAGTAATGTCACCAAAGGCTAGGGAAACAAGGGCAAAAATGAACTATTAGGATTTCATCAAGATCAAAACCTTTGCACAGCAAAGGAAACAGTTAACAAAACCAAATAATAACTGGCAGAATAGGAGAAGATATTTGCAAACGACATATCAGATAAAGGGCTAGTGTCCAAAATCTATAAAGAGCCTAGCAAACTCAACACCCAAAGAAAAAATAATCCAATCAAGAAATGGGAAGAGGACATGAACAGACATTTCTGCAAAGAAGACATCCAGATGGCCAACAGACACATGAAAAAGTGCTCCACATCACTCGGCATCAGGGAAATACAAATCAAAACCACAATGAGATATCACCTCACACCAGTCAGAATGGCTAAAATTAACAAGTCAGGAAATGAGAGATGCTGGCGAGGATGCAGAGAAAGGTGACCCTCCTACACTGTTGGTGGGAATGCAAGCTGGTGCAACCACTCTGGAAAACAGCATGGAGGTTCCTCAAAATGTTGAAAATAGAAATACCCTATGACCCAGCAATTGCACTACTGGGTATTTACCCTAAAGATACAAACGTAGTGATCTGAAGGGGCACATGCACCCGAATGTTTACACGGCAATGTCTACAATAGCCAAACTATGGAAAGAACCTAGATGTCCAGATGAATGAATAAAGAAGATGTGGTATATATACACAATGGAATACTATGTAGCCATCAAAAGAAATGAAATCTTGCCATTTGCGATGACGTGGATGGAATTAGAGGGTATTATGCTTAGTGAAATATGTCAATCAGAGAAAGACAACTATCATATGATCTCCCTGATATGAGGATGTGGAGATGCAATGTGGGGGTTTGAGGGGTAGGAAAAGAATAAATGAAACAAGATGTGATTGGGAGGGAGATGAACCATAAGAGACTCTTAATCTCACAAAACAAAATGAGGGTTGCTGGGGGGAGGGGAGTTATGGAGAGGGTGGTTGTATTATGGACATTGGGTAGGGTATGTGCTATGGTGAGTGCTCTGAAGTGTGTAAACCTAGCGATTCTACTAATACACTATATGTTTATAAAAAATTAAAAAATTATTTTAAAAAGATCAATTAATTATAGTTTTTAAAGAAAGAATGAAGAAGACCTCTGAACATTAGTTCCTGGATATACTGTTAACTGGGTGGAAAAAGCAAAGTGTAAAAGTGTACTGTAAGGTATCTTTTATGTAAATAAGCAGTATAAATACAGAAAGATTATATATATATATATATATGCTTATTTATGCAAAAGGAAACATAGGAAGTGAAAAGCAGAAATAATGAGATTTGTACCTATTGTAGGGTGCTGTGCAGGGTAGAAAGGATGGGTATGGGAAAGGGGAATAGAGGATGGAGATAATTACACTTTTCTGAATACTCTTGTCTGTGGTTCTGACTTTGGATCCATGTCAATGTTTCACATACAAAAAAAAATGTGAAAGGAAGGGGAAAAGCATAAAATAAAATGGAAACAGAAACAAATGAATCTAACTTATAACGAAGCTGAAGGACGGGACAGAATAAACCCAAATAATATTTGAACATAGTGTTTTGACTGTATATCCTCAGTCTAAAGACAAAAAAAAATGTAAAAAAAAATTGAACTTGAGTTGTAGGTTTGTTTTTCACAGTGAAATGGGTTAGCAATCATAAAATCACTTACTGCGCATTCTAGGATCCAGTAAATGAGTAAATATATTTTGGATAATGGGAGCCAGATTTCTCACTGTTGAAAAACAGAGTTACAGCTGTGGAAAGTAGGAAGGCTAGAATCAACTCTCTCGTGTTGGAGTAGAATTAGCGGTATCAGTGTGACCTCTTGGATTTTCACACATTCATACTATTATAATATTATAACACGTTTAATGTTATATAATAACAAATGAAAATAACAAATTTGCATTTTATGTCTATAAATGAACATAGAAATACACATATATAGCTTGGCCTATATACATATATAAATTCAAAGGGCTTAAAAGCAATGGCACTGCAGTAGCAATAAACCCATAGTGTCTAGGACTCCTTGAAAAATGTCTCATTCCGGAATAGAGCTGGGAAATTAAAGGATGAGTCTGGAGTACATTTTAAAGAAAGTGCTCAAGTAACAATGAGCACATGTCCAGGGATGTAAGTGTCTTATCAAAGGGCTTTCACTGGGCAAATCCTGGACTCTTTGAGTATCAAAATATATGATGATGGTAATACGTTATAACCTATCAAATAAAATAAGAATATATGAATGCATATGACTGTAAGTAAATAAATACACAAAGAACGAAATATCTTTTTACATTAGAATCTCAACTCACAAATGTAGAAGGAATTATAGGGTTAAAAAATCAAAGTCTGGAGGGACGCCTGGGTGGCTCAGTTGGTTAAGCGGCTGCCTTCGGCTCAAGTCATGGTCCCAGCGTCCTGGAATGGAGTCCCACATCGGGCTCCGTGCTCGGCGGGGAGCCTGCTTCTCTCTCTGTCTCTGCCTGCCACTCTGTCTGCCTGTGCTCACTCTCGCTCTCTCTCTCTCTGGTAAATAAATAAAATCTTTAAAAAAAATCAAAGTCTGGAAACCAAACTATCATAATAATAATTGACTCAGGCAAGAATTTCCAGTGGTTACAAAAGCAAGTGGGTAAAAATGTTTGAGGGGTGGGATATTTACATAATTTCAATGTATCTCTCTCTAAGATATTTGTTACATATAAATTGAAAAATTGGAAACTTACAGTGGAGAAACTTGGTAGATTTTACTTTAACCAGTAAATCAAAATTAATATCAACAGAAAGGGACAATCAACATTGTTGACTCCTCATATAGGGTTCTGAGAAGGACACAATATTAATTCTGTGGTACTCCTACCAAAATTCGTAGCTTGAATCTAGTTATGAAAAAACAAATAAATACAACTTGAGAGTATTATTCAAAAATAACTAGCCTAAATTCTTCAAAAGTATCAAGGTCGTTAAGGACAAAGAAAGAATAAGGAACTATTCTAGATTAAAGGAGACAAAGTGACATCACAAATAAATGTGATATGTGATCCTGAATTGGAACCTGGATCAGAAAACAAAAATCCTTTTCTATAAATGTTATTATCAGCATAAAGGGCAAAATTTGAATGGAATTCATAGATTAGATAATAGCAATGAGCCAATGTTAATTTTCTGATTTTTATAGTTGCTGTGTAGTTATATAAAAAAAATACACACAAGTATTTAACAGTAAATAGTCATGATGTCTCCAGTGTACTTCCAAAGAGCTCCAAATATGTATCTTAAAAGGTAGTGAAAGAAGAGCAAAATATACCTGAACAGGATAGAATAAATGATAATGAATAAAAGCATAAGTTAATGAAATAGACAAAAGTGAAAAATAGAGAATGAAGACAAAAGATGATTCTTTTTTGAAAAGACCAATAAAAGTAATGAAATTACTGTCAAGATTAGACAAGAAAAGTAATAGGGAAGCCAGAAGTAAACAATATCAGGAATGAAATGGGGTACCTAATTATAGATACTGCAGACAACAAAACAAAGATAAAATATACAAAAAAATCATGCCAACAAATTGTATCAATCTGTATAAACCAAAGATAGATAGATCTTATCAAAATTGCACTGGAAAGAGATAGATAGATAAATAGATAGACATAGATAGATAACAGATATAGATGTATCTTGCCAAAATTGAACTGGAAAGAAATAGAAAAACTGAATAGTTTTATAACCCTTAGATAAATAGATGATTATTCAAAAATATGTCTACAAGAGTGCTGTAGCTCAGTTGGTTAAGCGATTGACTCTTGGTTTTGATTCAGGTCATGATCTCAGTGTCATGAGATTGAACTCTGTGACTGTCTTTGCACTTAGCACAGAGTCTGCTTAGGACTCTCTCTCCCTCTCCCTCTACCCCTTCCCTCTTCTCTGTCTCTCTCTCTCTCTCTCTCTCTCTCTCTCTCTCTTTCTCTCAAATAAATAAATGAAATCTTTAAAAAAAGAAAAAAAACTAAAAATTAGCAAATCAAATGTAGAAATGTATAGAAAATAGCATATCATGGAAAAAGGTATATATTCTAGGAGTAAAAAATTTGCTATTTTTATGCCAAATACAGTAATAACCCCTTATCTGCAGTTTTACTTTCTGCTGTTTCAGTTACCCATAGTCAACCACTGTCCAGGAGCCTATGTTCCTCCTTCTGATGTGTTGTCAGAAGGTCAATAGTAATCTAACACTACATCACAATGCCTATGGCATTCACTTCATTTCATTCAATCACATAGGTATTTTATCATCTCACATCATCTCAAGAAGAAAGGTGAGCACAGTACAGAAAGATATTGTGAGAGAGACCACATTCACATAACGTTATCATAGTATATTGTTACAATTGTTTTATCTTATTATTAGTTATTATTTATCTCCTATTGTGCCTGATTTGTTTTTTAAGATTTTATTTATTTGACAGAGAGAGATCACAAGTAGGCAGAATGGCAGGCAGAGAGAGAGAGGGAAGCAGGCTCCCCACTGAGCAGACAGCCTGATGCGGGGCTAGATCCCTGAGATCATGATCTGAGCAGAAGGCAGAGGCTTAACACACTGAGCCACCCAGGTGCCCCATGCCTGATTTATAAATTAAAATTTTTCATAAATATATATATATTTATGAAAAACAGCATATCTAGGGTTTGGTACTATCTGCAATTTCATGCATCCACTGCTGGTCTTGGAATGTAACCCCCAAGGATAATGGGGAACTACCATAAGGTAATTCACTGCATCACAGATTTAAAAAGAAAAACCAAATGATCATCTCAATAGATGTAGAAAAGACTTGATAAAATTCAACATCCATTTATAAGAAAAATTCTTAGAAAACTAAAAGTAGAAGGAAGCTTCTGAAACTCATAAAGCATATCTGCAAAAATTCTTTGGAAAAGAGTAGACTGGTTCATAAAAAAATGAAGACATTCCTTTAAAGTCATAAACAAGACATTAGTTATCAGAGAGACACAAATAAAATCCTCTATGAGATACTACTTTGCACCCACTAGGATGGCTATAATCAAAAAACACTGGACAATATCAAGTGTTAATGAAGATATAGAGAAACTGGAACACACATATATTGTTAATGGAGATGTAAAAATGGTGCAACCATTTTAGAAAATGCCTGGCACTTCTGCAAACAGTCAAACATAGAGTTACAATATGATCCAGTAACTTTACTTCTAAATATATTCCCAAGAAAAATTAAAACATATCCATGCAAAATCATGTACTATGAGTGTTCATAACAGCATTACTCATAATAGCCAAGGAATGGAAGCACCCTAAATGTCCATCAACAGATGAATGTGTAACAAAAAGTGATGTATCCATACAAGGGAATATTACTCAGCCATAATAAGTAATGAAGTACTGGTACCATATGGATAAGCCTTGAAAACATTATTCTAAATAAAAGGAGCTAGTCCCAAAAGACCATGTATTATATGATTACATTTACATGAAATTTCCATATTTATAGAGACAGAAAGCAGATCAGCAGTTGCCAGAGGCTGGGGGTACTGGGGAACAGTGAGGAGTGACTCCTAATGGTTAAGAGGTTTCTTTTTGGAGTAATAAAAATATCCTAAAATGTATTGTGTTAATCATTGCACAACTCCAAAAGCTATTAAACTGCACACTTTAAATGAGCAAACCGTGTGATCTGTGTATTCTGTCTCAGTAAGGCTTTTAAAAATATCTCTTTAATAAA
Source organism: Meles meles (assembly GCF_922984935.1). NCBI lineage: Eukaryota > Metazoa > Chordata > Mammalia > Carnivora > Mustelidae > Meles > Meles meles. The sequence goes on along the minus strand of NC_060087.1, from coordinate 91,124,486 downwards.
ATGAAAAAGCAAGCTAGAGTATGGAAAAAGATATTTTTAATGCATAAATCTTACAAATGATTCATATCAAGTATGTATTTTTAAAAACCCTACAAATTAAGAGGAGAAAGAAAACAATAAAAACATAACAAACTTGGAGAGACATTTAGAAAAAAGGATATACAAACGACAATTAGCATGTGAACAGGTGTTCATCAGCAGTCCTCAGTGAAATACAAATTAATGCCATGGTGAAATACTAACCACCAGACTGTCTCTAATTAAAAATATTGATAATTCAAACTGTTGGAAAGATGTGAAAGAACTGGAACTCTCATACGCTCCTCCTGGAAGTGAACAACTGTATAGTCACTTTTGAAAACCAAGACTATTTACCAAAGCTAATCATATGCCTACTTTATGATCCATGACCTATCCATTTCACTTCTGGGCATATATCCCAAAGTAATGAATGTATATATACACAAAAAGACATGTACAAGTTTTCTCCTAACAGCTTTATTTATAATAGTCCAAACTGAAACCAACCCAAATACTCATCATTCAAAAAAATTGCCCAAAAAATTGTGGCATATTCATACAATGCAATAGTATTGAATAACAACAGAAAGACACACTTATGGCATCAAAACAACACAAATGACTCTCAAATATATAACTTTAAACAAAAGAAGCCAGACCTAAAAGATCACAGACTGTATGACTGCATTCAGACGAACTTCAAAAAGTCGAGACTAATCATTAATGGTAAAAATCAGAATAGTAGTTTCCTCTGAGGGGATCATAGACAGGGAAGGCTCACACGGGACTCTTATAGGGTGCTGAAAAATCTTTATTTTTAGTAATGTGATGGCTACATGAATATATACATAAATTTTAAAAATCAATGAGATGTACAACAAATGTTAGTGTACTTATGTATTTTGCAGTATGTTATGTCTCAATATAAAACAATTAACGTCATCGATAATACACAGAATTCAAGTGAAAGAAGGCAGACACAAAAGAATTATACACTTTTGATTTCATGTATATGAAGTTCAAAAACTAGTAAAACTAAGCAATGTATTTTTAAGGATACATATTTTAAGTGTTAAAAGCTTTAAAGAAAACAAGGAGTGAATACCACAAAATTGAAATGTTCATTTCTTGTGAAATGGGAGTGAAATATGATGACACAGGATCATGTATTACACTTTTGGGGTGTAGTAGTATTCTATTTCTTAGACTGAGTGGTACATAAGTGGATGCTTATTTTTACTTTTTCCATCAACGTACAAACACTTCTCTATACATTCTCTTGCATGTTAATGCTCAAAGGTAAGAAAAACATTAAAAAGTAAAACTATTACCCTACAGAGGAAAAAATATATATTATTAAACTATATAACATAAAGTTGGTTCTCTGAGAATTTCACTCATGTTCTAAGGCTGGATAAAAACATTTCCTAAAAGGACATACCCATAATGTTAAGGTTATGAAATATTTATCCAGGAGCATAAAAAATGTCCATAATTGAATTATAAGAGTAATCAAAGAAATTGTGTATCGCACTGGCGAAAGAGTTTGAACTGATAATACATCAGAAAACTGAACTAGCCCAGTATTCTTTCAACATATTTCTTCCTTTACAGTATTCGTTGAAGTGATGTTTATAATAGCAAAAACTGCAAGCGACTTCTATCTACCAGTTAGGTAAGTTACACTACATCCAGTTAATTAAGTATTCTGCAAACTATTAAAATTAATGTGTAGGTATTATATACCTGTGTTGTCCAATACAGTAGCCACTATATGCAGCTATATAAATTTAAATTAATTAAAGTTAAATAAAATTTAAAATCCACTAAAATGACCACATGTGGTACATGGCTACTGTATTGAGTAGTGCAGAATAGAACATTTTCATCTTTCAAAAAAAAGCCCTACTGGACAATGGTTTATAGAGGTCTTCAGCAGGTTGTTAGGCAAGCTGTGTATGTTATGCAATTAGAAAATGAGTAAGTTCTGGAGATCTAATGCACAGCTTTGTGACTATAGTTAACAATACTGTATTATATAATTCAAAGTTACTAAAAGACTTAAGTTTTAACATAAAAAATAGCATATCATGGACACAGATGAAAAAACTTAAAACACTTAAGTGTTAGTGTTCTCAGCACACAAAAATGGAAAATGATAATTATGTGACATGATAGAGTTATTAGCTCATGTTACAGTGGTAATTATATTGCAAACATAAAAAGTATCTAATCAACACATTGTACACCTTAAACTTGAATAATGTTATATGTCATTTATACCTCAATTTTTAAAAAAGAAATGTAATTAATAATAATACATTCATTTTTAAATCTGTATTTGTATTTGTCCATATTTGTGGAAGAGTATACCAAGATATTAACAGTGATTATCTCTAGGACTAGGTTGTGGGATTGTGGATGATTTTTAGTTGCTTTCTCCTACTTTTTATCCACTTTGCAAAAATTTCTACAAGTATGTATTATATCTATAACCAGAAAAAATTAATAAATCATTCCATTTTCTGGAAGAAAAATACACAAGCTGTTTGTCCTCTTTGGTAGATTTATTTTAATTTTTTTTAAGATTTTATTTATTCATTCAAGAGAGAGAGACAGAGATAGCAACAGAGCACAAGTAGGGAGGTGGTGAAGAAGCAGTCTCCTTGCTGAGCAGGGAGCTGGACGTGGATCTCAACCCCAGAAACCCTGGGATCATGACCTGAGCCAAAGGCAGATGCTTAACTGCTTGAGCCACTCGGGTGCCCTGGCAGCTATCTTTAAATGTATCCTAGGAGAACATAGGCAAGAACCTCTTCGACATCAGCCACAGCAATTTCTTTCAAGACATGTCTCCAAAGGCAAAGGAAACAAAAGCAAAAATGAACTCTTGGGACTTCATCAAGATCAAAAGCTTCTGCACAGCAAAGGAAACAGTCAACAAAACAAAGAGGCAACCCACAGAATGGGGGAAGGTATTCACAAATAACAATACAAACAAAGGGCTAACAGCCAAGATCTATAAAGAACTCCTCAAACTCAACACACACAAAACAGATAATCATGTCAAAAAATCGGCAGAAGACATGAACAGACATTTCTCCAAAGAAGACATACAAATGGCTATCAGACACATGAAAAAATGTTCAACATCACTACCCATCAGGGAGATTCAAATCAAAACCACATTGAGATACCACCATACACCAGTTAGAATGGCAAAATTAGTAAGACAGTAAACAACATGTGTTGGAAAGGATGTAAAGAAAGGGGAACCCTCTTACACTGTTGGTGGGAATGCAAGCTGGTGCAGCACTTTGGAAAACAGTGTGGAGATTCCTTCAGAAATTAAAAATAGAGCTACCCTATGATCCTGCAATTGCACCACTGGGTATTTACCCCAAAGATACAGATGTAGTGGAAAAAAAGGGCTATCTGTACCCCAGTGTTCATAGCAGGAATGGCCACAGTCTCCAAACTGTAGAAAGAACCAAGATGCCCTTCAATGAATGAATGGATAAAGAAGATGATCCATATATACTATGGAGTATTATGCCTCCATCAGAAAGGATGAATACCCAACTTTTCTATCAACATGGACATTGGGGGAAATTGGAGGGGGAGACAAACCATGAAAGACTGTGGACTCTGAGAAACAAACTGAGGGTTTTGGAGGGGAGGGGGGTGGGAAGTTGGATGAGTCTGGTGGTGGGTGTTATGGAGAACACGTATTGCATGGAGCACAGGGTGTGATGCATAAACAATGAATTCTGGAACACTGAAAAGAAATTTTAAAAAACATAAAAACTTTTAAAAAATGTACCCTAGGGGAATAATCAGGAATGCAGAAAAAAGTTTAATTACAAGCCACTTATAATAAGGGAAAATTGGGGTGGGACTAACACTATAAATCAAATAATAGTAACATAGTTACAAAAGTTTCTGGTTTGCTTCTATGATGAAACATTATGTAGCTGTTAGAGTAAAATGACCTGATACTTTTATTTTTTCCAGATTTATTGAGGTATAATTGGCAAATAAAATTGTATATATTTAAAGTGTACAATGTAATGATTTAATATATATTTTAATGTATAATATACATGTACATATACATTTGATGTACAAAAACATTATAAAATACATGTACATATATCATTGAAACTATTACCACAATCAAGTTAATTAACACATCCATGATCTCATATAATTATTTTATATTTTATATAATATAATATTTTATGTGTCTGGTGAGAACACTTAAGATCTTCTCTCTTAGCAAATTTTAAGCATACAATATAGTATTAGTTTTCCAAACAGTATGGAGTTTCCTCAAGAAGTTAAAAATAGAGCTACCCAGGGCACCTGGCTGGCTCAGTGGGTTAAGCTGCTGCCTTCAGCTCAGGTCATGATCTCAGGGTCCTGGGATCGAGCCCCACATCAGGCTGTCTGCTCAGCAGGGAGCCTGCTTCCCCCTCTTTCTCTGCCTGCCTATTTGCCTACTTGTGATCTCTCTCTCTGTCAAATAAATGAATAAAATCTTTAAAAAAACTAGAGCTGGGATGCCTGGGTGGCTCAGTTGGTTGAGCGGCTGCCTTCAGCTCAGGTCATGATCCCGGCGTCCTGGGATCGAGTCCCATGTCGGGCTCCTTGCTCCGCAGGGAGCCTGCTTCTCCCTCTGCCTCTGCCTACTTGTGATCTTTCACTCTCTGTCTCTCTCTCTCTCTCTGACAAATAAATAAATAAATAAATAAATAATCTTTAAAAAAATAAATTAAAAAAATAGCGCTACCCTACAATCCAGCAATTGCACTACTGGGTATTTAACACAAAGATATAGATGTAGTGAAAAGAAGGAGCACATGCACCCCAATGTTCATAGCAGCAATGGCCACAATAGCCAAACTATGGAAAAAGTCCAGATGTCCATTGACAGATGAATGGATAAAGAAGATGTGGTGCATATATACAATGGACTATTACTCTATTATTCAGCCATCAGGAAGGATGAATATTCACCATTTGCATAGATATGGGTGGAACTGGAGGGGATCATGTTAAGTGAAATAGGCCAATCAGAGAAAGACAATTACCATATGGTTACACTCATATGTGGAACATAAGAAATAGCACAGAAGACCATAGAGGAAGAGAGGGAAAACTGAAGGGGAAGAAAACAGAGGGGGAGACAAATCATGAGAGACTATAGACCCCAGAAAACAAACTGAGGGTTTCAGTAGAGAGGGGGGTGAGGGGATGGAGTAGTTCAGTGATAGGTATTAAGGAGGACACGTGTGGTGATGAGCACTGGGTGTTATACACAACTAATGAATCACTGAACACTGCATCAAAAACTAATGATGACTATGTTGGCTAGCTGAACATAATAAAATAATAAAATAAAATAAAGTAATAAATAATAAAATAATAAAAAAGATTTTAAAAAGTAACTATAGGGGCACCTGGGTGGCTCAGTGGGTTAAAGCCTCTGCCTTTGGATCAGGTCATGATCCCAGAGTCCTGGGATAGAGCTCCACATCGGGTTCTCTGCTCAGCAGGGAACCTGCTTCCCTCTCTCTCTCTCTGCCTACTGTGATCTCTGTCTGTCAAATAAATAAATAAAATCTTTAAAAAAAACAGTAACTATAATCACCATGCTGTGCATTAGTTTACTCATCGAATAACTGAAAGTTTGTACCCTTTGACCAACATTTCTTCATTTCACCCACCTCCGCACTGCTGCTTACCACCATTTTACTCTCTGGCTCTGAGTCTCATTTTAGATTCCACATGTAAGTGAGATCATGCAGTATTTGTTTTTCTATGCCTGGCTTATTTCACTTGGCATAAGGTCCTCCAGTTTCATACATGTTATGACAAATGGGAGTATTTCCTTCTTTTTATGGCTGAATAATATTTCACTGGAGATAGATATATATATTACATTTTCTTTATCCACTCATCCATAGAAAGACACTTAGGTTGTTTTCCTATCTTGGCTATTGTTGTTGTTGTTGTTGTTGTTTAATTTGACACAGAGAGAGAGAGAGATCACAAGTAGGCAGAGAGGTAGGCAGAGAGAGATGGGGAAGCAGACTCCCTGCTGAGCAGGGAGCCCATTGCAGGCTAGATCGCAGGACCCTGAGATCATGACCTGAGCCGAAGACAGAGGCTTTAACCCACTTAGCCACCCAGGCGCCCCTTGGCTATTGTTAATAAAGTTGCAATGGACATGAATACAGATATGTCTCAAGATAATAATTTCATTTACTTTGAATATATACCCAGTAGTAGGATTGTAGAAGTGTAGCTCTATTAATACATTTTCAAGGAAACTCCATATTGTTTTCTATAATGACTGCACCAATTTACATTTCCACCAACAGCGTACAAGTATTCCCTTTTCTCCATACCCTTGCCAATACTTGTTATTTCTTGTCTTTCTTTTTTTAAGATTTTATTTATTTATTTGACAGATAGAGATCACAAGTAGGCAGAGAGTCAGGCAGAGAGAGAGGAGGAAGCAGGCTCCCTGCTGAGCAGAGAGCCCGATGCGGGTCTCGATCCCAGGACCCTGGGATCATGACCTGAGCTGAAGGCAGAGGCTTTAACCCACTGAGCCACCCAGGCACCCTATTTCTTGTCTTTCTAAAAGATTTATTTACTTATTTGAGAGAGAGAGAGAGAGTGAGAGAACATGAGCAGGGGTGAGGGGCAGAGAGAGAGGAAGTTGAAGACTCCTCACTGAGCAAGGAGCCCAATGCAGGGCTCAATCCCAGGACCCTGAGATCATGACCTGAACTGAAGACACACGCTTAACTGACTGAGTCACCCAGGAACCCCTATTTCTTGCCTTTTTAATAATAGTCATCCTAAAATGTGTGAGGTGATATCTCATTGTGGTTTTCATTTGCATTTCCCTGACGGTTAATGAGGTTGAGCATCTTTTCATAAATCTCTTGACCATGTTTATGTCTTATTTGGAAAAATGTTTATTCAGACTCTCTGCCCATTTTTAATCAGATTTTTTTTCTTGCTATTGAGGTGTGTGGATTCCTTACATTTTTTGGATATCAATCTCATATCAGTATACAGTCTTCAAATATTCTCTCTTATTTTGGGGGTAGCTTTTTGTTTTGATTGTTTTATTTGCTGTACAGAATGTGTCTTAGTCTGTTCAGGTTGCTGTAACAAAATACCACAGACTATGTACCTTATACAGACATTTATTTCTCTCTTAAACAGAAATTTATTTCTCTCAGTTTTGGAGATGAGGATGTTAATGTGGTGAGGTTCTGGAGAAGGCCCTCTTCTGGGCTGCATACAACTGACTTCTTCTTGTCTCACATGGCAGATGGAGACCCAGTGGGTCCCTGGGTAGATAGGTATTCTCCTAGACTTCACCTAAGTAGTTCATGGACTGCTGCAAGATATGCATTCAGACTGAGGTTTTGGGGCTTGCTTCTGGGAGCACTGGCAAGTGTGTTTCCTAGGCAGGCAGGGTCATGGCTGGGAGGGGCTGGAACTTGCCTATAGTATTGCTCCAAGATCTGCAGTTGGACAAATGACTGTGCACCTATCATGGTCATGGACTCCAGTGGATCCCTGGAGTCAGTTCACTGGGAACTTCAAGGTCCACAACCAGGACCAAGGTTGGTGAGCTCTTTATCTGAGGCATGGGTAGGTGTGACTTCTTCCAGGTCCCCTGGAAAGATGGTACCTGGCTAAATGGGGCTGTACTGGAGTCCACCAGGGGACAAGGCTCTTGCTCAGTCTATAGCCAGGACCACAGTGGTTGAGTCTGCCATCTGGGCATGGGACACTTTTCTCAAAATGATCCTCTTCGGTCTAATCTCCACTAGGGTTTCACAGCCTACTACCTGGATTCCAAATCTCACACAAAGGAACTTTTGTCTATGGGTGGCTGCCTAGTTATTGTTTCTAAGGGTGTAAAAGAGCGGGTAACCTCCTATTCTGCCATTTTGTTAATATCACTTTCTTAAAGTTTAAATAACATGAGAAAATACTAAATTTATACAAAGTTAAATTAAAAAAAGAATTGTAGTTACAATATATTCTTAAGAAAAACATGAAAATTTTTGAATTTCTTATTCGTTGTTTTCAATGGGGATATATTACCAATATAATAGGGGGATATACTATTGATATAATATGTTTAAGTTATGAACATTGAAAAAGAGCATTTCCTTATAAAGTCTTACAGCACACAAAATAAAGTCCTAATGATAGAGGGCTTCCAAGCAAAGGTGGAAAATTAAATGCATACATTTATTTTTCTCCCTCCCAAAACCCCAGCAAAGCAAGTAAGGGGAACTGTATAAAGGCAAAAACCTACAGAGACAAAAAAAAAATGTTGAAGGGGGAGATAAAAAGTGGTAACTGCCAACTGTGAAGAAAGACCTCTCTCCCAACTCAGGACATTGGAAGCCAGGCCTAGGCATCCCAGACAAGAAATTGAAAGATTCACTTAGATGAAGGAAACTTGCTACCAGACCCAGAATACCTTTCAGAATCCCTTCCAATCTCTTTCATCACCTAGAAGTAAACACCTGGCTCTTTCATCACCTAGAAGTAAACACTATGTTGATTTTTATGGTAAGCATTTCCTTGATTTTCTTTCTAGTTTTACTACCTCAGCATGCATCTCTAAACATTACTGTATAGTTTTGCCTGATTTTTTTAGATTTTATATAAATAAAATCATATAGTATATACAACATACAGCTTCTTATACTCAAAATCATATTTGTGAAACTCATCCATATTTTTGCATTTTGCTATGGTTCATTTATTTTTGTTATCATAGAACAGTAGTTCTTAAACTTGATAGTGTATTAGAATCACCCCAAGGTTTGTTAAAACACAGATTTATAGGCCCATATCCCCAGGGTTTATGATTTGGTAGGTCTAAGATAAGGTTTAAGAATTTGAATTTCTAACTGCTTTCCAGATGTGGCTGAGGCTGCTGGTCCAGAAACCCCACTTTTAGAATAATTACTGTATAATATTCTAGTTACGACTTTGTTATGATTTAATTATTCATTCTACTATTAATAGACATTTGGCTTTTTTCCAATTTGGAACTATTTAGATAATACTGCTATAAATAATCTTGTATGTTTCTTCATGCACATATGCACACATATATACTAGGAAAACACTTTTGCTAGGTTGTAGAGTAAGGATATTTTTGAGTTAATGGATAGAGCCAAATAGCTTTGCAAAGTGGTTGTACCAGTATATACTTCCCTTAGCACTGAGAGTTTTGGTTGGTCCATACCCTTGCCAAGACTTGGTATGATTCACTTTATTTGATCAAATATATTATCACATGGTGGTTTTCAGTTACTTTTTCCTCATAACTAAGGAGGTTGAGCAACTTTTCTTATGTTTATTGATCATTTGGATGTCCTCTTTTTGGAAGTGCATGTCCATGCTCATTTTTCTATAGATTTGTAGGCATTCTGGTCATGGGTTCTTTGTCAAATAGATATTTTGCAAATGTGTTCCATAGCATCACTTTTCTCTTTCTGGACACTTTTCTCTTTTCTGGACACTTTGCTGAATAGATGTTCTGAATTTTATGTTATCAATTTTTTTCCTTTTAGTACTTTTCTTAATCATGTTTAAGAAATATTTCCCTACTCTAAGATCACAAAAATATTTTCTTATATTATCTTCAAGCTCTATTACTTTGCCTTTCACATGTAGACCTGTACCCCTGGTGAAATTAATTTTTTATGTAAGGTATAAAATAAGAATAAAATTTCATTTTTTCTTCTAAATTGTCATCTAATTGTCCCTGAGCTATTTATTGAAATAAAAGCCCTTTTCTCTACAAATATTACTTCCGTCCTATTCTCTCTTTCATTCTGAAATTGCAGTTACAATGTTAGAACTTCTACATGCATTCTCTATGGTTACATGCTCATTGATATTTACCTTTTGCTCATACTTCATTCTGGCTATTTTCTTTTAAACTTTCAGTTCACCATTCACCAAATTACTCTTCTGCTAGGTTTAGCCTGACGTTAAAAAACGTCCACCAAATTCTTTTTTTTTAAGATTTATTTATTTACTGGGGCACCTGGGTGGCTCAGTGGGTTAAGCCGCTGCCTTCGGCTCGGGTCATGATCTCAGGGTCCTGGGATCGAGTCCTGTGTCCGGCTCTCTGCTCAGCAGGGAGCCTGCTTCCCTCTCTCTCTCTCTGCCTGCCTCTCTGTCTACTTGTGATCTCTCTCTGTCAAATAAATAAATAAAATCTTTAAAAAAAAGATTTATTTATTTACTTACTTAAGAGAGTGAGAACTCAGTGGTGGCAGGGCAGAGGGAGAGAATCTTAAGCAGGCTACCCACTGACAGTGGAGCCCAATGTGGGGATCAATCCCAGAACATGAGATCATGACCTGAGCCAAAATCAAGAGTCAAACACTTAACTGACTGAGCCACCCTGGTGCCCCTCATCCACCAACCTCTTAATTTCAGTTATCACAGTTTTTCAATTCTAAAATGTCCATGTTATGATTTTTTCAAACCTCTTATATCTTTTTTAAAAGAGTTTTTAGTCTTCTACCAAAATTCTCAGACTTATAGCCCCTTGAGCATTATAAACATAAAGTTTATATATTCATGCACCCCAATGTTTGTAGCAGCAATGTTCAAAACAATCAAAATATGGAAAGAGCCCAGACGTCCAACAATGGATGAATGGATAAAGAAGATATGGTATATAAATGCAATGGAATATTACTCAGCCATCAAAAATGAAATATTGCCATTCACAAGGATGAGGATGGAACTAGAGGGTATTATGCTAAGAGAAATAAGTCAATCAGAGAAATACAAATATCATATGATTTTGCTCATATGTGGAATTTAAGAAACAAAATATATAAACATAGGGGAAAGGAAGGAAAAATAAAATAAGATAAAAACAGAGAGGGAGGCAAACCATAAGAGACTCTTAACTCGGGGCCCCTGGGTGGCTCAGTGGGTTAAAGCCTCTGCCTTCAGCTCAGGTCATGATCCCAGGGTCCTGGGATCAAGCCCCGCATCAGGCTCTCTGCTCAGCAGGGAGCCTGCCTCCCCCTCTCTCTGTGCCTGCCTCTCTGCCTACTTGTGATTTCTGTCTGTCAAATAAATAAAATCTTAAAAAAAAAGAGATACTCTTTTTTTTTCTCATTTTATTTATTTTTTCAGTGTAACAGTATTCATTCTTTTTGCACAACACCCAGTGCTCCATGCAAAACGTGCCCTCCCCATTACCCACCACCTGTTCCCCCAACCTCCCACCCCTGACCCTTCAAAACCCTCAGGTTGCCCCAACCTCCCACCCCTGACCCTTCAAAACCCTCAGGTTGTTTTTCAGAGTCCATAGTCTCTTATGGTTCGCCTCCCTTCCCCAATGTCCATAGCCCGCTCCCCCTCTCCCAATCCCACCTCCCCCCAGCAACCCCCAGTTTGTTTTGTGAGATTAAGAGTCATTTATGGTTTGTCTCCCTCCCAATCCCATCTTGTTTCATTTACTCTTCTCCTATCCCCCTATACCCCCATGTTGCTTCTCCATGACATCCAGATGGCCAACAGACACATGAAAAAGTGCTCCACGTCACTCGGCATCAGGGAAATACAAATCAAAACCACAATGAGATATCACCTCACACCAGTCAGAATGGCTAAAATTAACAAGTCAGGAAATGACAGATGCTGGCGAGGATGTGGAGAAAGGGGAACCCTCCTCCACTGTTGGTGGGAGAGAAAGACTCTTAACTCTAGGAAACAAACAGGGTTGTCAGAGGTGGGGGGGTAGGGGGTGGGATACTTGGGTGAGGGGCATTAAGGAGGGCACTTGATGGAATGAGCACCGGGTGTTCTATGCAACTGATGAATCACTAAATCTACCCCTGAAATTAATAATACACTACATGTTAATTAAATTGATTTTAAATAAAAATAAAAATGTATGATTCTTCATATTTCTGGATCCCTTGTTGATAGGATGCTATTGCCTATTTTTTCCACTGGTTCTTGATTGTGTTAGATATTTTTTATGATTTCAAAAAGATTTTTAAAAATTTTTATTATGGGATTATAGTTGACATGCCATGTTATATCAGTTTCAGGTGCACAATATAATGATCTGTCAATTCTATACATGTGCAAAGCTCACCATCATAAGTGTAGTAACCATATAATGTTATTACAACATTATTTACAATATTTCTTATGCTGTACTTTTATCTTCAATGACTTACTTATTTTATAACTGGAAGTCTGTACCTCTTAATTCTTTTTACCTATTTCACCATTTCTCCACCCTTCTCCCCTACAGCAACCATCAGTTTGTTCTATTTGTGAATCTGTTTCTGTTTTTTGTTTGTTTATCCATTTTTTTTTGGTTTTTAGATTCCACATATAAGTGAAATTATATGGTTTCTATCTTTCTCTGGTCGACTTATTTCACTTAGCATAACACCCTCTTAGTCTATCTATGTTGTTACAAATGGCAAGATCTCATTCTTTTCTATGGATAATATGTATACATACCATATTTTCTTTACACATTCATTTATTGATGGACACTTAAGTTGCTATGATATCTTGGCAATTGTAAATAATGTTGCACTATTCACATTTTTGTCTTATTATGTGATTTTAGTGTATATTAAACATTTTAATTATGTGTTTATAGAAATAATTTGAAATTTAGAATGATATTATCTTCAGAGAAAATTTACACTAACTTCTGCCAAACACCTATGGAAAATAACAATATGGAATCACTATATCATCATTTCAGGGTCTTAAAGATATGATTTGAATATGAGCTGTGATCCCTGTCAAAGTTAATCTTGTTTAAGGTTACTCTTACTTCTATGGTAGAGCCTCATACACAAAACATGGAATTACCCATGCCTTCTGCCTCTTAGCAGGCTTTGAATTATTTTTCCCCTCTAGACTTTGTATCTTTGCCATGTCTTACAGAATTGGCAACATCCAAGGGGAACAGCAACCCCAAACAGCAGCTTGTATTTCTGGGTTTCTATCTTTTTCAATCTAATTCCAGTGTTTCTTCACCATCTTTTTTATTCTCTAGTCCACTGATGATTTTAGGAAATGTCTTTTTTTTTTGTGGTTGCTCTCAGTGGAAGAATTAATCTAATTTACCAAATCTATAATTACAAGAAGTAGAAGTCCCAATCAGCCTTCTAGTTCCACAACCTTTAAAATGAACCAACAACCAATAATAATCTGATAACCTTTTTTTATGAGGTCAGCAACCAAAAGAAATAGAAGAGATAAACTTGGAATAAATGGACTATGCAGTTTATTAGATAAACTATAGATTCAACTTCATGTAAATAATGTGTTACCTTCCTCTCCCTACCCCACCCTCAAAGCAACAAAATGGTGGAATGGAGACAAGATAAAATACAATAAAACTTCCACTGAAGCAAAGTAAGAATGAGAACATGTGGTAATCACTGCCCAGTAGCATTTTTCAAATTCTGGTAAGCATGATTGAGATGATTCCCTCCCTACCTTAGAAGTTAAGGAGTTTACCCTTTGGAAGTCTCTAGTTCTGCTCTATGGTGACAATTCTCTTATCTATTTCCTTCATATTCCCCTGGCCTATACTCTCATGATTCTTCTTGCCTATTTTCTTCTATGAGTATACAGGAGGGTCTTAGATAAATAGTATGCTCTTCTTTGGCAGCTGGAGAGTTCTATTTCCTGCAGGAGAACACATGGGAGTGCAGGAGTGAGGCTAAATAGTTAAATACAGGATACTTTTAGCTTCATTTCCCCCTGACTTTTTTTTTTATTGTGGAATAGTTTACAAGTGGTAGAATTTACTCATTTTGTTGAACACTTATATATGGTTTTAAAAATGCATGCAGCTGTGTAACCACTACCACAATCTAGTCTTATGGTGTTCTTTTGTAGTAAGCCCCTCTCTCCAATCCCAGCCCCTGAAAACTACTGATTTGTTGTCTGACCTTAATGTTTTGCCCTTTCCAGGATTCATATCCGTGGAATTATGCTATATGTAGACTTTGAGTCCGGTGTTTTTCACTTAGCATAGTGAATTCATGCTCTTATTTACATCAATAATTCATTTTCTCTTAATGTTGAGATATTTTCTATTGTATAGATAAAGCAAAGGTTTTTTTTTTCCTTTACTTGCCAATTTAAGGACATTTGTATTTTTCCAGTTAGGGGTAATCATGAAAAATAAACTGCTATGAACATTCACATGCAAATTTTTGTGTGAAAATAAATTTTAATTCCTGCATCAAAATACCTATGAGTGGAGAGAAATCAGTTGCATTTCTTTACACCAACAAGAAGACAGAAGAAAGAGAAATTAAGGAGGCAATCCCATTTATAATTGCACCAAAACCATAATATACCTAGGAATAAATCTAACCAGAGAGGTAAAAGATCTGCACTCTGAAAACTATAAAACACTGATGAAAGACATTGAAGATGACACAAAGAAATGCAAAAACATTCCATGTTCATGAATTGGGAGAACAAATATTGTTTAAATGTGTATATTACCTAAAGCATTTTACACATTTAATGCAATCACTATCAAAATATCACCAGCATTTTTCACAGAGATAGAACAAACAATCCTAAAATTTGTATGGAACCTCAAAAAATCCTGAATAGCTAGAGAAATGATGAAAAAGAAAACCAAAGCTAGTGACATCACAATACCAGACTCCAAGTTATATCACAAAGCTGTAATCATCAAGACAGTATGGTACTGGCACAAAAACAGACACAGAGATTAATGGAACAGAACAGAAAACCCAGAAATGGGCCCACAACTATATAGCCAACTAAACTAACTATATAGTCAACTAATCTTTGATGAAACAGTAAAGAATATCCAGTGGAAAAAAGACAGTCTCTTCAACAAATGGTGTTGGGAAAACTGGATAGCAACATGCGAAAGAATGAAACTGGGCCACTTTCTTACATTATAGACAAAATTAAATTCAAGAAGAATTGACCTAAATATGAGACAGGAAACCATTAAAATCCTAGAGGAGAACACTAGCAATGATCTCTTTGACATTGGCCATAAGAACTTCTTACTACAAGGGAGACAAAAGCAAAAATAAACTATTGGGATTTCATCAAAATGAAAAGCTTCTACACAGTGAAGGAAACAATCAACAAAACTAAAAAAGCAATCTATGGAATGGGAGAAGATATTTGCAAATGACATAACCAATAAAGGGTTACCATCCAAAATAAAGAACTTACCAAACTCAACACCCAAATAACAAGTAATCCAGTTAAATGGGCAGATGACGTGGATAAATATTTTTCCAAAAAGACACACAAATGGCTAACAGACACATGAAAAGATGCACAACATCACTCATCAAGAAAATACAAATCAAAACTACAATGACTTATTACCAGTCAGAATGGCTAAAATTAACAACAATGAAACAACAAGTGTTGATGAAGATGCCAAGAAAGGGGACTCCTCTTACACTTTTGGTAGGATTGCAAACTGGTGCAGCCACTCCAGAAAATAGTATGGAGATTCCTCAAAGAGTTAAAAATATAAGTAGCCTATGATCCAGCAAGGAATATAAAAATACTGATTCAAAGTGATATATGCACCTGAATATTTATAGCATCATTATCTACAATAGCCAGATTATGGAAACAGCCCAAATGTTCATTGACTGATGAGTGGGTAAAGAAAATGTTGCACACACACACACACACACACACACACACACACACACACGAAATCTTGCCTTTTACAATGACTTAGATGGAACTAGAGAGTATTATGCTAAGTGAAATAAGTCAGTCAGAGAAAGGCAAAAACAATATGATTTCACACATATGTGGAATATAAGAAACAAAATATAAGAACATAGGGGCAAAGTAGTGAGAGAGAGAAACCAAGAAACAGACTTCTAACCATAGAGAATAAACTGATGGTTACCAGACGGAAGGAGTGTGGGAGAGTGTTAAGTAGTTGATGGGTATTAAGGTGATGGGTATTAAGGAGGGCACTTGTGATGAGCACCAGGTGTTGTATGTAAGTGATGAATCACTAAATACTATACCTGAAACTAATATTACACTGCATGTTAACTGGACGTCAAATAAAAACTTGGATAAAAAACATAAAAGTACAATTAGATTTTGCACCAAAAAACCCCAATAAGGAACAATTCAATATCGATATAAGGCGTATTTAGAGAACCAAATCCCCTCTTTGCCTCAGCTCAGTAGATGGCTGCCATGCCTATGCTCACCCTGCAGAAGTCTAGGGTTTAATTCTCTGGAGAGTTTTCTAAAATGCATAACACCAGGCACATACCATAACCCTAACATAACACTAAACAAAACTGTAACCTGTAACCCTTAACATCTAACACCTAACCTCTACCCCAACATTAACCCTAAACCTAACACTCTGGGGAAGTTTCAGAACTACAGGGTACCAAGCACATATCCTCACCCTGGTCCTAAATGTAACCTTCCCTTGTCCCTAACCCTAACACTGGCCCTAATCCACCCTAACCCTCGATGTGAGAAAAAAAACGAAGATGTGATATATATAAATAAATAAACAAAGGAATATTATATTGGAATATATATATACTATATATAATGGAGTATTATAATGGAATATATATTATATAATATATATATAATGGAATATTACCCAGCCATAAAAAATATGAAATCTTGCCATTTGCAATGACATGGATGGAGCTAGAGAGAATTGTGCTAGTGAAATAAGCCAGAGAAGGACAAATACCATATAATTGCACTCATATCTGGAAATTAAGAAACAAACACGTGAACAAATGGACAAAAAAGAAAGCTAGGCAAACCATGAAATACACTCTTAATGGTAAAGAACAACCTGACGATTACCAGAGGGGAGGGGTGTGGAAGGATGGGTGAACTAGGTGACGGGGATTAAGGAAAGCACTTGTCATGATGAGCACTGAGTGATGTATGGAACTGCTGAATCACTATATTGTACACCTGAAACTAATATTACACTGTATGTTAACTAGAATTTGAATAAAACCTCAAAAAAATACCTGTGAGTGGGATCACTGGGTTGTATAGTTAGTGTATGCTTAACTGTGTAAGAAATTTAAAAAGCTGCTTCCAAAGTGCATATGCTATTTTGCATTTTATAGAAAATGCATGAGTTTTCCAGCTGCACTTCATCTTTCTCAGCACATTGTATGACAGTATTTTATTTTAGCCAATGTGACAAATGTGCAATGGTATCTCACTGTGGTTTAAAACTGTATTTCGCTAATGACTAAGATGCTGAACAGTTTTCATGTGTTTCTTTGTCATTTGTTTATCTTCTTTGGTGAAGTATCTGTCCAAATTTTAATTATTTAATTAAATTTTTTATAAACATATAATGTATTTTTCCCCAGGGGTACAGGTCTGTGAATCGCAAGGTTTACACACTTCACAGCACTCACCATAGCACATACCCTCACCAATGCCCATACCCCCACCCCTCTCTCTCGGCCCCCCTCCCCCAGGAACCCTAAGTTTGTTTTGTGAGATTAAGAGTATATTATGGTTTATCTCCCTCCCAATCCCATCTTGTTTCATTTGTTCTTTTCTGACCCTCCAAAACTCCCACGTTGCATCTCCACTTCCTCATATCAGGGAGATCATATGATAGTTGTCTTTCTCTGATTGATGTATTACGCTAAGCATAATACACTCTAGTTCCATCCACGTCTTCACAAATGACAAGATTTCATTTCTTTTGATGGCTGCATAGTATTCCATTGTGTATATATACCACTTCTTCTTTATCCAATCATCTATTGATGGACATCTAGGTTCTTAACATAGTTTGACTATTGTGGATATTGCTACTATAAACATTCAGGTGCACGTGCCCCTTCGGATCACTACGTTTGTATCTTTAGGGTAAATACCCAGTAGTGCAATTGCTGGGTCATAGGGTAGTTCTATTTTCAACTTTTTGAGGAACCTCCATGCTATTTCCAGAGTGGTTGCACCAGCTTGCATTCCCACCAACAGTGTAGGACGGTTCCCCTTTCTCTGCATCCTCGCCAGCATCTGTCATTTCCTGACTTGTTAATTTTAGCCATTCTGACTGGTGTGAGGTGATAACTCATTGTGGTTTTGATTTATATTTCCCTGATGCTGAGTGATGTGGAGCACTTTTTCATGTGTCTGTTGGCCATCTGAATGTCTTCTTTGCAGAAATGTCTGTTCATGTCCTCTTCCCATTTCTTGATTGGATTATTTGTTCTTTGGGTGTTGAGTTTGCTAAGCTCTTTATAGATTTTGGACACTAGCCCTTTATCTGATATGTCATTTGCAAATATCTTCTCCCATTATGTCAGTTGTCTTTTGGTTTTGTTAACTGTTTCCTTGGCTGTGCAAAAGCTTTTGATCTTGATGAAATCCCAATAGTTCATTTTTGCCCTTGCTTCCCTTGCCTTTGCCGATGTTCCCAGGAAGACTTTGCTGCAGCTGAGGTCGAAGAGGTTGCTGCCTGTGTTCTCCTCAAGGATTGTCATGGATTCCTTTCTCACATTGAGGTCCTTCATCCATTTTGAATATATTTTCATGTGCGGTGTAGGGAAATGGTCCAATTTCATTTTTCTGCATGTGGCTGTCCAATTATCCCAACACCATTGTTGAAGAGGCTGTGTTTTTTCCATTGGACATTCTTTCTTGCTTTGTTGAAGATTAGTTGACCATAGAGTTGAGGGTCTATTTCTGGGATCTCTATTCTGTTCCATTGATCTATGTGTCTGTTTTTGTGCCAGTACCATACTGTCTTGATGATGACAGCTTTGCAATAGAGCTTGAAGTCTGGAATTGTGATGCCACCAACTTTGGCTTTCTTTTTCAAAATTTCTTTGGCTATATGAGGCCTTTCCTGGTTCCATATAAATATTGGGATTATTTGTTCCATTTCTTTGAAAAAAATGGATGCGATTTTGATAGGGATTGCATTAAATGTGTAGATTGCTTTAGGTAGCATAGACATTTTCACAATATTTGTTTTTCCAACCCAGGAGCATGGAACATTTTTCTATTTCTTTGTGTCTTCCTCAATTTCTTTCATGAGTACTTTATAGTTTTCTGAGTATAGATACTTTGCCTCTTTGGTTAGGTTTATTCCTAGGTATCTTATGGCTTTGGGTGCAACTAAATGGGATTGACTCCTTAATTTCTCTTTCTTCTGTCTTGTTGTTGGTGTAGAGAAATGCAACTGATTTCTGTGCATTGATTTTATATCCTGACACTTTACTGAATTCCTGTACAAGATCTAGCAGTTTGGGAGTGGAGCCTTTTGGGTTTTCCACATATAGTATCATATAGTCTGCAAAAAAGTGATAGTTTGATTTCTTTTTTGCCGATTTGGATGCCTTTAATTTCTTTTGGTTGCCTGATTGCTGAGGCTAGGACTTCTAGTACTATGTTGAATAGCAGTGGTGATAATGGACATCCCTGCCGTGTTCCTGACCTTAGCGGAAAAGCTTTCAGTTTTTCTCCATTGAGAATGGTATTTGTGGTGGGTTTTTCATAGATGGCTTTGATAATATTGAGGTATGTGCCCTCTATCCCCACACTTTGAAGAGTTTTGATCAGGAAGGGATGCTGTGCTTTGTCAAATGCTTTTTCAGCATCTATTGAGATAATCAGATCATTCTTGTTCTTTCTTTTATTAATGTATTGTATCACATTGATTGATTTGTGGCTGTTGAACCAACCTTGCAGCCCTGGAATAAAACCCACTTGGTCGTGGTGAATAGTCCTTTTGGTGTACTGTTAGATCCTCTTGGCTAGTATTTTGGTGAGAATTTTCGCATCTGTGTTCATCAAGGATATTGGTCTGTAATTTTCTTTTTTGATGGGATCCTTGTCTGGTTTTGGGATCAAGGTGAGGCTGGCCTCATAAAATGAGTTTGGAAGTTTCCCTTCCATTTCTATTTTTGGAACAGTTTCAGGAGAATAGGTATTAATTCTTCTTTAAATGTTTGGTAGAATTCCCCGGGAAGCCGTCTGGCCCTGGGCTTTTGTTTGTTTGGAGATTTTTGATGACTGTTTCAATCTCCTTACCGGTTATGGGTCTGTTCAGGTTTTCTATTTCTTCCTGGTTCAGTTGTGTTAGTTTATATGTCTCTAGGAATGCATCCATTTCTTCCAGATTGTCAAATTTGTTGGCATAGTGTTGTTCATAATATGTTCTTATAATTGTTTTTATTTCTTTGGTGTTGGTTGTGCTCTCTCCTCTTTCATTCATGATTTTATTTATTTGGGTCCTTTCTCTTTTCTTTTTGATAAGTCTGGCCAGAGGTTTATCAATCTTATTAATTATTTCAAAGAACTAGCTCCTAATTTCATTGATTTGTTCTATTGGTTTTGTTTGTTTGTTTGGTTTCTATTTCATTGATTTCTGCTCTGATCATTATGATTTCTCTTCTCCTGCTGGGTTTAGGCTTTCTTTGTTGTTCTTTCTCTAGCTCCTTTAGGTGTAGAGTTAGGTTGTGTATTTGAGACCTTTCTTGTTTCTTGAGAAAGGCTTGTACCACCATATATTTTCCTCTCAGGACTGCCTGTGCTGTGTCCCACAGATTTTGAACCATTCTGTTTTCATTATCATTTACTTCCATGAATTTTTTTCAATTCTTCCTTAATTTCTTGGTTGACCCATTCATTCATTAGAAGGATGCTGTTTAGTCTCCATGTATTTGGATTCTTTCCAAATTTCCTCTTGTGATTGAGTTCTAGCTTCAGAGCATTGTGGTCTGAAAATATGTAGGGAATGATCCCAATCTTTGATACTGGTTGAGACCTGATTTGTGACCGAGGATGTGATCTATTCTGGAGAATGTTCCATGTGCCCTAGAGAAGAATGTGTATTCTGTTGCTTTGCGATAAAATGTTCTGAATATATCTGTAATGTACATCTGGTCCAGTGTGTCATTTAAGGCCCTTATTTCCTTGTTGATCTTTTGCTTGGATGATCTGTCCATTTCAGTGAGGGGAGTGTTCAAGTCCCCTACTATTATTGTATTATTGTCGATGTGTTTCTTTGATTTTGGTATTAATTGGTTTATATAGTTGGCTGCTCCCATGTTAAGGGCATAGATATTTAAAATTGTTAGATCTTCTTGTTGGACAGACCCTTTGAGTATGATATAGTGTCCTTACTTATCTCTTTTTATAGTCTTTGGCTTAAAGTCTAATTGATCTGATATAAGGATTGCCACCCCCAGCCTTCTTCTGATGTCCATTAGCATGGTAAATTATTTTCCACCCCCTCACGTTAAATCTGGAGGTGTCTGTGGGTCTAAAATGAGTTTCTTGTAGGCAGCATATTGATGGGTTTGTTTTAATCCATTCTGATACCCTGTGTCTTTTGATTGGGGCATTTAGCCCATTAACATTCAGGGTAACTATTGAGAGATATGAGTTTAGTGCCATCGTATTGTCTGTAAGGTGACTGTTACCGTATATTGTCTGTTCCTTTCTGATCTACTACTTTTAGGGTCTCTCTTTGCTTAGAGGACCCCTTTCAATATTTCCTGTAGAGCTGGTTTGGTGTTTGCAAATTCTTTCAGTTTTTGTTTTTCCTAGAAAATTTTATCTCTCCTTCTATTTTCAATGATAGCCTAGCTGGATACAGTATTCTTGGCTGCATGTTTTTCTCGTTTAGTGCTCTGAATATATCATGCCAGTTCTTTCTGGCCTGCCAGGTCTCTGTGGATAAGTCCGCTGCCAATCTAATATTTTTACTGTTGTATGTTACAGACTTCTTTTCCCGGGATGCTTTCAGGATTTTCTCTTTGTCACCAAGACTTGTAAATTTTAATATTAGGTGATGCAGTGTGGACCTATTCTTATTGATCTTAAGGGGGGGTTCTCTGCACCTCCTGGATTTTGACGCTTATTCCCTTTGCCATATTAGGGAAATTATCTACAATAATTCCCTCCAATATATCTTCTGCTCCCCTCTCTCTTTCTTCTTCTTCTGGAATCCCAATTATTCTAATGTTGTTTCATCTTATGGTGTCACTTATCTTTCAACTCCTCCCCTCATGGTCCAGTAGCTGTTTGTCTCTCTTTTGCTCAGCTTCTTTATTCTCTGTCATTTGGTCTTCTATATCACTAATACTTTCTTCTGTGTCATTTATCCTAGCAGTAAGAGCCTCCATTTTTTATTGCACCTCATTAACAGCTTTTTTTATTTCAACTCGGTTAGATTTTAGTTCTTGTATTTCTCCAGAAAGGGCTTTTATCTCTCCAGAGAGGGTTTCTCTAATGCCTTTTTTGAGCCCAGCTAGAACCTTGAGAATCGTCATTCTGAAGTCTAGATCTAACATATTACCAATGTCCATACTGATTAGGTCCCTAGACTTTGGTATTGCCTCTTTTGCTTTTTTTTTGTGGTGAGTTTTTCTGCCTTGTCATTTTGTCCAGATAAGAATATATGAAGGAGCAAATAAAATACTAAAATGGTGGCAAAGACCCCAGGAAAATGCGCTTTAGCCAAATCAGAAAAGACCCAAAGTCATGGGGGGGGGGGCAGAAAGGGGATAAAAAGAAGTTCAGAAAAAAAAATTAAAAAAAGAAAAATGTAAAAAAAATATAAAAAAGCAAAAATATATATATATATTAGACTGGTGACTAGAACCAGGTCACGCACTTAATTTTGGGAGTGTTTTGGTCTCTTAGAAGAAACTACCTCCCAAAATTTTAAAGAATGAAAAACATATATAAGAGTAAACACAATGAAGGGATGGAATATGCCTATAAAAATGAAAAAAAAATTTTAATTTCTAAAAAAGGAGTTGATAAGGTAAGTTGGTTTGAAAAATAAAGAAAAAGAAAGTGGAGAGATTTTGCTTGGGCTGGACACTAGGACAAGCCTGGAGCTAGATTTAGGGCATATTTTGATCTATTAGAAGAAGTTGTACCCCAAATTTTTTAGAAGAAAAATCCCTATGTGTATACAAAAAATAAAGTTAGATACAATGAAGGAAAAAATAGGACTATAATAATGAAGGTTCAAAAAAGATGATCATTATTTTTTAAAATATTTTATTTATTTGACAGAGAGAAAGGAGGAAGCAGAGAGAGAGGAGGAAGCAGGCTCCCCGCGGAGCAGAGAGCCTGATATAGGGCTCGATCCCAGGACCCTGGGATCATGACCTGAGCGGAAGGCAGAGGCTTTAACCCACTGAGCCACCCAGGTGCCCCAAGATTATTATTATTTTTTTTGAAAGGTATTGTTCAGATAAACTAGTTAAAAAACATTAAAGGAGAGGGGCACCTGGGTGGCTCAGTGGGTTAAAGCCTCTGCTTTCAGCTCAGGTCATGATCCCAGGGTCCTGGGATTGAGCCCTGCATCGGGCTCTCTGCTCCGCGGGGAGCCTGCTTCCCTTCCTCTCTCTCTGGCTGCCTCTCTGCCTACCTGTGATCTCTGTCTGTCAAATAAATAAATAAAATCTTTAAAAAAATGTTAAAGGAGGAAAGGGTAAAAGTTAAAAAAATATAGAAGAAAAAAATTACATTAAAAAATTAACTGCAAGACTAAGGAATCATGGGGAGAAAGCGATGAATTCCATGCTTTGCTTTCTCCTTCTCTGGGATTCTGTTGTTCTCCTTGGTACAGGAATTTGGTCTTGGCTGGATTTCTTGTTGATCTTTTGGGGGAGGGGCCTGTGATTCTTAAGTGTCTTTGCCCGAGGCGGAATTGCATTGCCCTTACCAGCGGCCGGGCTAAGTAATCCACTTGGGTCCGCTTTCGGGAGCTTTTGGAACCTGAACGCTTTCTGTAGAGTTCTGGAGGACGGCAATGAAAATAGCGGTCTCCCCATCTCTGGCCTGGATGAGCCAAGAGCTCGGGGCCCCACTCCTCAATGCGCCCTCAGAGACAAGCGCTCTATCGCTCCCGTGTCCCTCGGCCTCTGGCTGCGCTCCGATCTCACCCAGCCTGTGACTGGTTCAAGGTAACCCTGAGCTGAGAGCTCACTCCTCAGCTCTGTCCCTGTAGCTGGCTTCCCCACTCCAATACCTGCGAGCTCTGCGACACTCAGACACCCCCGATCCTTCTGTGACCCCACGGGACCTGGGGCCATGCTGACCCCACATGGACTTCACCCCAGTTTAGCCTCTGGAGTGATGTCTCTCAATGGAGCAGACTTTTAAAAGTCCTGATTGTGTGCTCCATTGCTCCACCGCTTGCCCGGAGCCAGCCCCTCCCCCCGAGGTCTATCTTCCTGTTGCTTTGGATTCACTTTTCCGCCGGGTGGACGATTTTCTGTTTGTAGAATTGGTGCTGTTCTTCTCTTCGGTCTCCTGTTGGATTTGTAGATGTTCGCAATGGATTGATAAGCTCTCTAGCTGATCTCCTGCTACCTGATGTAGTTTCAGCCTGCTACTTCTACGCCATCTTGACTACTCCTCTGTCCAAATTTTTTTACCTCATTTATATTTGAATTGTTTTTTATTGAGTTTTGAGTATTTTTTAGATATTCTAGACACAGGTGCTTGATCAAGCATAGGCTTTCAAATATTTTCTCCCATTCTGTAGCTTGCCTTTTTTTTTTTTAAGTTAGGGGTTTTTATTATTATTATTATTGAAGTACAGATACAAGAGAAGATGGGAAGGTGAGAAAATTAAAAAAAAAAAAAAGGAAAGCCCTGTTTAGAAATACTTGTTACTAATAATTCTTCCCGAATTAGGAAAATTATTCCAAAGAGTGAAATGCATTCACTGTTGCTACATATTACAAGTAATGATACTATGAACTCACATTGTGATACATTCTATTTACCGTAAACCCAGCCCCAAAGTTCTTGATCCCTTGCCAGTCTCATAAAATAATGACAATATAGGCAATGATGATGATGAGAAATAAATATTGGGTAATCTCTGCCCTCTGACATTTGGGGAGCTAAGTGCATGCCGCTGGAAGTCAGAGCTGGAACTAATTTAGGACTGTTGTTTTTGGCCGCACCTGCTGTTTCAGATCGCAAAGCCTGGGAGTCTTCCTTTGGCTCAAATGCATAATCTAATAATGCAAACAGAATTAATCAGTAAGTGTGATCTTGATCCGTAGCATGGACAGAACTGGAGAAAATGAAGTTTGAGGATTGTTACTTTGGAACTGGCAACTGGAAAACCTGGACAGTAACTTTTTTTATTTTTATTTTTTTTATTTTTTCTTTTTCAGTGCAGATCCTTATTTTTTTTTTTTAATTTGTATATTTCCAGCATAACAGTGTTCATTGTTTTGGCATCACACCCAGTGCTCCATGCAGTACGTGCCCTCCCTATTACCCACCACCTGGTTCCTCAACCTCCCACCCCTCTGCCCCTTCAAAACCCTCTGGTTGTTTTTCAGAGTCCAAAGTCTCTCATGGTTCATCTCCCCTTCTAGTTTCCCTCAACTCCCTCTCCTCTCCATCTCCCCATGTCCTCCATGTTATTTGTTATGCTCCACAAATAAGTGAGACCATATGATACTTGACTCTCTCTGCTTGACTTATTTCGCTCAGCATAATTTCTTCCAGTCCCGTCCATGTTGCTACAAAAGTTGGGTATTCATCCTTTCTGATGGAGGCATAATACTCCATTGTGTATATGGACCACATCTTCCTTATCCGTTCATCCGTTGAAGGGCATCTTGGTTCTTTCCACAGTTTGGCGACCGTAGCCATTGCTGCAATAAACATTGGGGTACAGATGGCCCTTCTTTTCACTACATCTCTATCTTTGGGGTAAATACCCAACAGTGCAATTGCAGGGTCATAGGGAAGCTCTATTCTTAATTTCTTCAGGAATCTCCACACTGTTCTCCAAAGTGGCTGCACTAACTTGCATTCCCACCAACAGTGTAAGAGGGTTCCCCTTTCTCCACATCCTCTCCAGCACACGTTGTTTCCTGTCTTGCTAATTTTGGCCATTCTAACTGGTGTCAGGTGATATCTCAATGTGGTTTTAATTTGAATCTCCCTAATGGCTAGTGATGATGAACATTTTTTCATGTGTCTGATAGCCATTTGTATGTCTTCGTTGGAGAAGTGTCTGTTCATATCTTCTGCCCATTTTTTGATATGATCATCTGTTTTGTGTGTGTTGAGTTGAGAAGTTCTTTATAGATCCTGGATATCAACCTTTTGTCTGTACTGTCATTTGCAAATATCTTCTCCAATTCCGTAGGTTGCCTTTTTGTTTTGTTGACTGTTTCCTTTGCTGTGCAGAAGCTTTTGATCTTGATGAAGTCCCAAAAGTTCATTTTTGCTTTTGTTTACTTGGCCTTTGGAGACATATCTTGAAAGAAGTTGCTGTGACTGATATCAAAGAGGTTACTGCCTATGTTCTCCTCTAGGATTCTGATAGATTCCTGTCTCACATTGAGGTCTTTTATCCATTTCGAGTTTATCTTTGTGTACAGTGTAAGAGAATGGTCGAGTTTCATTCTTCTACATATCGCTGTCCAGTTTTCCCAGCACCATTTATTGAAGAGACTGTCTTTTTTCCATTGAATATTTTTTCCTGTTTTGTCGAAGATTATTTCACCATAGAGTTGAGGGTCCATATCTGGGCTCTCCACTCTGTTCCACTGGTCTATCTGTCTGTTTTTATGCCAGTACCATGCTGTCTTGGTGATCACAGCTTTGTAGTAAAGCTTGAAATCGGGTAACGTGATGCCGCCAGTTTTGTTTTTGTTTTTCAACATTTCCTTAGCAATTCGGGGTCTCTTCTGATTCCATACAAATTTTAGGATTATTTGCTCCAGCTCTTTGAAAAATATCGGTGGAATTTTGATCGGAATGGCATTAAAAGTATAGGTTGCTCTAGGCAGTATAGACATTTTAACAATGTTTATTCTTCCAATCCAAGAACATGGAACAGTCTTCCATCTTTTTGTGTCTTCTTCAATTTCTTTCATGAGTGTTCTGTAGTTCCTCGAGTACAGGTCCTTTACCTCTTTGGTTAGGTTTCTTCCCAGGTATCTTATGGTTCTTGGTGCTATAGTAAATGGAATCGATTCTCTAATTTCCCTTTCTGTATTTTCATTGTTAGTGTCTAAGAAAGCCACTGATTTCTGTACATTGACTTTGTATCCTGCCATGTTACTGAATTGCTGTATGAGTTCTAGTAGTTTGGGGGTGGAGTCTTTGGGGTTTTCCATATAAAGAATCATGTCATCTGCGAAGAGAGAGAGTTTGACTTCTTCCTTGCCAATTTGGATACCTTTTATTCCTCTTTGTTGTCTGATTGCCGTTGCTAGAACTTCTAATACTATGTTGAACAAGAGTGGTGAGAGTGGGCATCCTTGTCGTGTTCCTGATCTCAACGGGAAGGATGCAAGCTTTTTCCCATTGAGGATAATATTTGCTGTGGGTCTTTCATAGATAGATTTTATGAAGTTCAGGAATGTTCCCTCTATCCCTATACTTTGAAGCATTTTCATCAGGAACGGATGCCGGATTTTGTCAAATGCTTTTTCTGCATCAATTGAGAGGACCATGTGGTTCTTCCCTCTTCTTATTGATTTGTTCTATCACATTGATTGATTTGCAAAGGTTGAATCAACCTTGCAACCCAGGATGAATCCCTGGTCATGGTGGATAATCTTTTTAATGTGCTGCTGGATCCTGTTTGCTAGGATCTTGTTGAGAATCTTTGCCTCCATATTCATCAGTGATATTGGTCTGAAATTCTCCTTTTTGGTAGGGTCTTTGCCTGGTTTGGGGATCAGGGTAATTCTGGCTTCATAAAAAGAGTATGGAAGTTTTCCTTCTGCTTCAATTTTTTGAAACAGCTTTACGAGAATTGTTGTTATTTCTTCTTTGAAAGTTTGGTAGAATTCCCCAGGGAATCTGTCAGGTCCTGGGCTCTTGTTTTTTGGGAGGTTTTTGATCACTGCTTCAATCTCGTTACTAGATATCGGTCTATTCAGGTTGTCAATTTCTTCCTGGTTCAGTTTTGGGAGTTTGTAGCTTTCCAGGAATGCATCCATTTCATCTAGGTTGCTTAGCTTATTGGCATATAACTGTTGGTAATAATTTCTGATGATTGTTTCTATTTCCTTGGTGTTAGTTATGATCTCTCCCTTTTCATTAATAATTTTATTAATTTGGGCTTTCTCTCTTTTCTTTTGGATTAGTGTGGCCAATGGTTTATCAATCTTATTGATTCTTTCAAAAAACAGCTTCTAGTTTCATTGATACGTTCTACTGTATCTCTCGTTTCTACCTCATTGATCTCTACTCTAATCTTGATTATTTCCCTTCTTGCGTGTGGAGTTGGTTTGATTTGTTGTTGATTCTCCAGTTCTTTAAGGTGTAGAGACAGCTGGTGTATTCTGGATTTTTCAATGTTTTTGAGGGAGGCTTGGATGGCTATGTATTTCCCCCTTAGAACCGCCTTTGCTATATCCCATAGGTTTTGGACCGAAGTGTCTTCATTCTCATTGGTTTCCATGAATTGTTTAAGTTCATCTTTGATCTCCTGGTTGATCCAAGCATTCTTAAGCAAGGTGGTCTTTAGCTTCCAGGTGTTTGAGTTCCTTCTGGACTTTTCCTTGTGATTGAGTTCCAGTTTCAAAACCATTTTCTTAATGAATTCAGATTTATTGCATTTTCCTTTACCAACTGTGTACATGGCATCATATCTAAGAAATTTTTTTCTAACTGAAGGTTAACAGAGATTTTCTTCTATGTTTTCTTCTAGAAATCTTACAGTTTTCAGTTTTACATTTAGATCATAGATCCATTTTGAATTAATTTTATATAGACTGCAAGGTATGGATCAAGTGTCATAGCTTTTTTTTTTCCTTTTCTTTTTATGCACATGGACATCCAACATTTCCAGCACCATTTGTTGAAAGGGTTATACTCTTTCTCCTTTGCACCTCTGTCTTTGATTCCATTAATCCATAGTCTGTCATTTCAGAAAAAAACACACTGCCTTGATTTTTGTACCTTTATAGTAAATTCTGAATTCAGGATGTGTGAGTATTCCTACTTTATGTTTTTCAAACTTTTTTGGCTATTCTAATTCTTTTACCATATAAATTCTAGAATTGGCTTACTGTTAACTACAAAAAAGTCCTGCTTGGATTTTAACTGAGATTGCACTGAATCTAAGGATCAGTTTAGGGAGTATTGACATATTACGAATATTGAGTCTTACATGAAAAATTGCTCAACATCACTCAGCATCAGGGAAATACAAATCAAAAGCACAGTGAGATACCACCTCACACCTGTCAGAACAGCTAAAATTAACCAGTCAGGAAATGACAGGTTTTGGCGAGGATGTTGGCAACACTGTTGGTGGGAATGCAAGCTGGTGCAGCCACTCTGGAAAACAGTATGGAGGTTCCTCAAAAAGTTGAAAATAGAGCTACTCTACAACTCAGCAATTACACTACTGGGTATTCACCCTAAAGATACAAATGTAGTGATCTGAAGGGGCACGTGCACCCGAATGTTTATAGCAGCAATGTCCACAATAGCCAAAGTATGGAAAGAATCTAGATGTCCATCAACAGATGAATGGATAAGGAAGATGTGGTATATATATATATATATAATGGAATACTATGCAGCCATCGAAAAAAATGAAATCTTAACCATTTGCAATGACGTGGATGGAACTAGAGGGTATTATGCTAAGCGACATAAGTCAGTCAGAGAAAAAAAATTACCATATGATCTCTCTGATATGAGGATTTTGAGAGGCACAACGGGGGTGCATGGGGGGAAGAGAGGGAAAATGAAACAAGATGGGACCGGGAAGGGAAAAAAAATGTAAGAGACTCTTACTCTCAGGAAACAAACTGAAGGCTGCTGGAGGTGGGGTGGTTAGGGTGGCTGGGTGATGGACATTGTGAAGGGTATGTGCTATGGTGAGTGCTGTGAGTTGTGTAATACTGATGATTCACAGGCCTGTACCCCTGAAACAAATAATATATTATATGTTAATAAAAATTTTAAAAAAAGATAAAGATCAGTTTCACAGAAAAATATAGATTGTTGAGTCTTCCAATCTATGAATATAGCATATTTTTGCATTTAAGTCTTTATCATTTTTGTGGTTTTTAACATACAGATTCTGCACATATTTTATTAAATTTATAACTAGTATTTCATGGTGTTTTTTGTATCACATGCTTCTGAAGCCTTGGTTTGTTGGGTTGTTTTGTTGTGTTTTTGTTTTTCAGTTTACTACCATCAAAAACTTACAAGCTTTTACAGAAATAAACTGCCAGATACACAGTCAACTAATACTTGACAAGGGAGCCAAGAATACACAAGAATACACAATACACAATAAATGGTGTTGGGAAAACTGGATAAACACATGCAGAAAAATGAAATTGGACTCCTATCTTACACCACTCACAAAATTTAACTAGAAATGGATTAAAGATTTAAATATAAGTCCTGAAACCATAAAACTATTAGAAAAAACATAGGGGAAAATACTCTGCGACACTGGTCTTGGATGTGACACTAAAAATACAAGCAACAAAGGCAAAAAAATAATAAGTTGGACTACATCAAACTAAAAGCTTCTGAACAGCAAAAAAAGAAAATCAACAAAATGAAATGACAACAGAATGGGAGAAAAAATGGGATTTTGCAAATCACATATCTGCTAAGGGTTTAATATACAAAAAACACAAGAGGGGCACCTGGGTGGCTCAGTGGGTTAAAGCCTCTGTCTTCAGCTCGGGTCATGATCCCAGGGTCCTGGGATTGAGCCCCACATAGGGCTCTCTGCTCCTTGGGGAGCCTGCTTCTTCCTTTCTCTCTGCCTGCCTCTCTGCCTACTTGTGATCTCTGTCTGTCCAATAAATAAATCAAATCTCTAAAAAAAACACAAGAAACTCATAGAACTTAATAACAAAAAACAATCTGATTTTGAAAATAGAGGTAATGAGTGGACAGTTTTTCCCAAAAAAACCATACAAATGGACACCAGTTACATGAAAAATGCTTGACATCACTAATTATCAGGTTGTTGCAAATTAAAACCACAATGACAGGATTGCACCCCACTCAAGAGCAATATGAGAGGCTTAATACTGCAGAGAGGGAAACAAAATAGACTTCACTAATATATTTCAACTGATTACTAAGCAAATAAGCAAATAAGAAACAAAAATAGGTCCAGAAAGGGTGGGGGATGGGAGCAGGATAGTACGTAGAGCTGATTATTATCTACAATGCCTAGTTTCTAGCAAAATGTTACAAGAAAAGTAAAACCAGGTAGTTGTGACCCACCCACGCTAAAAAAATAAAGAACAAAAAAAAAAAACAGGTAAAGTAAACTGGAATAAAAGCAGTCAATATCAGATTAGACAAAGAATTCAATGTAGAAATAACAGCTACTTTTAAAAAAAAAAATTTCTTAACACTTTTTTATTAACATATAATATATTATTAGCCCCAGGGGTACAGGTCTGTGAATTGCCAGGTTTACACACTTCACAGCATTCACCATAGCACATACCTTCCCCAATGTCCCTAACCCCACCAACCTCTCCCTACCCTCCTTCCCCTGGCAACCCTCAGTTTGTTTTGTGAGATTAAGAGTCTCTTATGGTTTGTCTCCCTCCCAATCCCATCTTGTTTTATTTATTCTTTTCCTACCCCTCAAACCCCCCACGTTTCATCTCCACTTCCTCATACCAGGGAGATCATATAATTGCCTTTCTCCGATTGACTTACTTCGCTAAGCAAAATACCCTCTAGTTCCATCCATGTCGTCGCAAATGGCAAGATTTCATTTCTTTTGATGGCTGTATAGTATTCCATTGTATATATATCACATCCTCTTTACCACATTGTATATATAC
This sequence comes from Meles meles, assembly GCF_922984935.1. Lineage (NCBI taxonomy): Eukaryota > Metazoa > Chordata > Mammalia > Carnivora > Mustelidae > Meles > Meles meles. Next base: position 91,092,537 of record NC_060087.1, on the reverse strand, counting down.
CACATCTTCTTTAATAACAGCTACTTTTTAAAACTAGAAGAAATTATGATTAAATAAGCAAAGGGAAGATGACAATGTTATATCAAATAGAGACCATTAATACAAATATAGAAATTATTTTAAGAAGAACCAATACGAAATTCTGGAATAAAAATGTACAACTAAAAAAAATACTTAATAAAGAAGCTCAACATTTAAAAAAATTTTTAAAATAATAAAACCTCAATGAGCTATCATCTCAAACTTGTTAGAATCACTGTCATCAAGAAGACAAGAGCTAAATGTTGGCAAGGATGTAGAGAAAAAGGAACCCTTGTGTACTATTGATGAGAATGTAAATTCTTACAGCCATTATGGAAAATACTGTGACAGTTACTTGAAAAATTAAAAATAGACTTACCATATGATCCAGAAATCCCACTTCTGGATGTATATCCAGAAAATATAAATGCATTTTAATATAGAAATTATGTATTTTATATATATTATTTTTATTATTATATACATCATATATGTATATCAATAAAATATAAATGAAAACGGGATGGAAAAGAGATGCATGCATTCCCATGTTCACTGCAGCATCAAAATAGCCAACATATGGAAACAATATGAGTATCCATCAACAGATGAATGGACAAAGATGTCTATATAAATATATATACATACAATAGAGTATTATTTAGCTTTGAGAAAGAAGGAAATTCTGCCATTTGAGACAACACAAATGGACCTTGAGGGCATTGTGCTTAGTGAAATAAGTCAGGCAGAGAAAGACAAACACTGTACAATCTCACTCATACAAGAAATCTACAAAAACCAAACTCATAGAAACAGAGTAGAATGGTGGTTACCAGAGACTGGGGGAGATGGTGTTAGTCAAATGGTACAAACTTCCAGTTGGGAGATGAGTTAAGTTCTAGGGTCTAATATACAGCAGATTAATATAGTTAACAATACTATATTATATATGTAAAAGCTGGTAAGAGAGTAGATCTTAAGTGTTCTCACCACGAAAAAGAAATGGAATTATATGACTCTAAAGGAGGTGAGAGCTAACACCACTGTGGTAATTCTATTGCAAAATGTAAATGTATCAAATCAACACATTTCACACTTTATATGTACACAGTGTTATATGTCAACTGTATCTCAATAAAACTGGAATACAAGTAAACATAAACAATAAAAAGCTTCTAGGCTTCTCTCATTATTTCCAGTCAGTTCCATGAGGGAGTAAGGATATACAAAGATCTTTTGTAGACTTAGTTTTTAATCCTGTCCTTGATATTTTATTTATTGGCCTCTGTTTTTTGGCTTGACCCTTTCTATCACAATCTGATGATAGATACCTGGAGGTTATTTAAAAATAGTCTTCAGTGGGAAGGAAATTCCCTTACTTTAATTTTTGTTGGAGTCCATTGGCAGGAAGAAAACAGCCTCCTGAAAAATACTTGGAGGCAAAATTTTATCTCCTGCTAATACTGTCTTATTGATTACCACTACTTTCTTTGGAATATTCATAGTGGTTGGCTTTTTTCAACCCTGAGAGATCTGCAAATTATAAGCATCTTAGAAAAATTAGATTATAAACCACAAGCATAGCATGCCTCCCTTTGGCTATCTCTGGACTGCATTGTCTCCCTTGTAAGGCAACTCAGTAGCTAAAAGCACAAAGCAAAAGACATATCAATGTCCTGAATTTTTAAGACCATTTCCTGTAACACTGACGTTTCAGTCAGTTGCATTTTGTCTGACTTCTAACATATCCTAGGTGACGGTTTCACCTTAACAGAAGTCCACCAGCTTTCTAGTCTGGAAATCTTCCCTTGCCACCTGCTGCCTAACCATTTCCATTTTTTTAAGATATTAGGAGGCAATGAATTTTCTCTGCCACATGCAGAGGGAATGATTGTAACTATAATCAATATTCCCAGTGACGTTAGAGAAGACATCACAACTATGAAATAATATTAGGATATTATTTTATTTTTAAATTTTTATTTTTAATTGAAATATAGTTTACATATATTAGTTTCAGGTGTACAACACTGTGTTTCAACAATTAAACTCTATGAAATTCTCACCATGACAAGTGTGATTAGGATGGTATTTTAAAAGGAACATTTAAGAAATGAAAAAAAGAGCTCCTGGAAAAAAAAATTAACGAAAGGAGAAACAGAAAATTCAATAATACCAAAGAGTAAAAAATATGGAAAATGGGACAGCAAAGAAAATACAAGGATTTCCTGTACCCGGGGCGCCTGGGTGGCTCGGTGGGTTAAACCTCTGCCTTCAGCTAAGGTCATGATCCCAGAGTCCTGGGATCGAGCCCTACATCGGGCTCTCTGCTTAGCAGGGAGCCTGAGTCCTCCTCTCTCTGCCTACCTCTCTGCCTACTTGTGATTTCTGTCAAATAAATAAATAAAATCTTTTAAAAAAGGATTTCCTGTACCCAAATGAATTAAAAGCATATTTAGAAATGAGGTGGAAAATGTACGAATGAGCTTTTTTTTTTTTAGCTCATTGAATTTATTCATAAACTCATCATTGGCACTATATTACACCCAGGAGACATTAGCACATTCACCAGAAACCAATCAAAAAGAAAAAAAAAGGCAATGGGAGAGAAAATGCCAATAACAGACTGCTAATAACATGGAGAATTCAACAACAGAAATAATTACTAATTCCAAGGAAAGTACAAAGTTGTAGAAGATACTGAAAGTATTATACTAGCTGATTCACCTGTTAATTGCATTTACATAGTCAAAACACTGTAAACACAGTATACTTACGGGAAAATGAAGGAGTAGGAAGAGTGCATTGTGTGGTATGTGTACAAGTGTGTATGTGAAGAAAAGCAAAATCCTCTTATGTCATGGTGAGAAGTCAAAAGATGTCTAAAACTGAAAAATCAAGACTTAGCAATAGAGACATCTAGTTCCAAAACAAAGAGATAAGTATCAAAAGATAAAGATATAGGGACGGCTCAGTCCATCAGGCACCTTTTGATTTCAGCTCAGGTCATGATTTCAAGGTAATGAGATCGAGTCCCATGTCAGACTCCAAGCTGGACATACAGCCTGCTTAAGATTCTCTCTCTCCCTCTGTCCCTCCTCCTACTTGCCACACCTATTCACCTGCATGCTGTCTCTCTCTCTTTCTCTCGAATGAAAGAAAGAAAGAAAATTACACAAAGGTCAAATATGTTTATCTCTGGTGAAGAGTAAATGGGTGAAGAGGACTGCTGTGTTTCTAACAAGGTTTGTAGGGACAATTAATTTTTTTAAACAATGTCCCCAAATGCAATGCTAGCAAGAACATACAGATAATCCTGCCAGGAGTCTATAATCTAAGAACAGTTCCAGATTAAACAGAAGCACTAGAATCTGGCCCTCCATCTTTTTCATGACTATCAATCACAAACCGCTATGGAGTGCCCAAAAGCCTTTTGGACTTTTTCATTAGTGCCTTCTATGAGTTCCACTTAACTTTAAATGACAACATAAAACCTTGTCAAAGTAAATGAGGAGGATGGATGAAAGCAGACATAGTGATCTTCAGAGAAGAAATAATAAACCAAGAGAACAGAAGAAGCGTTGCAAGGGCATTCTGAATTTAAGAAAAAAATACGCAAACAATGTAGCATTCTTTGTTCAGCTGAAAAATAGCAGCAGAAGGCACATCAGTTTGGTTTATGGAGCTATCAGAGGGTGAATGACTGGTTGCAGGATAACATCACTATACTCTGAAAAAAAATGGTTATCATAATGCTGTCAACCATCTTCATATGTGTACTGGATTTGTGCAGCAGAGCCTTATAGTTTTAGCCAAACATGAAGACAGTTACAGTTAATTCATATTAGGTGTGACAACATTAGTCATAAAATGGCTTAATACTACATTTAAAACTAAAAAGGACAAACCTTCCTCAATGCTTTCAGGTCTTCCATTATTAAAAATTAAAAATAAAAACAAAGCATTTTATAATCAAATGATGTGGTTAGTTACCATGTAGGTAAAGGTGCTTAATAAATATTTGATAAAGGTGAAAAATTGGGGCAAGAAATATAGTATTGGTCCCCAAATTAAAGTGGCAGTGTTTTTAAAGATTTTTTTTATTATTTATTTGACAGACAGAGATTACAAGTAGGCAGAGAAACAGGCAGAGAGAGAGAGGAAGGGAAGCAGGCTCTCCACTGAGCAGAGAGCCCGATGCGGGGCTCGATCCCAGGACACTGGGATCATGACCTGAGCCGAAGGCAGAGGCTTTAACCCACTGAGCCACCCAGGTGCCCCAGTGGCAGTGTTTTTAAAAAATCAATTTTAAGATTGGGGTGATAATAGGAATAATAACAGGGGAATTAAGAAGAATGATACAGTCTTGCTGAAAATGGTGAGGATTGAGGATTGTAGATTATGTTGATATATAGATGTATTTGTCTGAAATAATATTAATTTTAAAATATAATCAAACAGGGGTGCCTGAGTAGCTCAGTTGGTTCAGTGTCTGACTCTTGACTTTGGCTTGGATCATGATCTCAGGGTCATGAGCTTGAGGTCCCCGTCAGTCTCCACGCTGAGCATGGAGCATGCTTAAGATTCTCTCTGCCTCTGCCCCTCTGCCCTCTTTCTCTCTCCTCTGCCCCTTCCCCCTTCTCTCCCTCTCTAAAAAAAATAATCATAACAGCAAACAGTTCAAACATTCTGCTTCACTGATTATAGTTATACAAAATCATATAAGCCTATATTAAAAGATGGGGAAAATGAAGTCATATAAGAGTTTAATGTTAAATGGGTTCTATTTTCTGTAAAAAATATTCAAGTCTATACCTCCACTAAGCTCATTCATGCCAATCATCCAGGAGTTATCTTTGATTCATCTCTGCCCCTCATACCCTAAATTCAATCCTGCAGCTTCTGTAGACTTTACCTCCAAATGATATCCCAACTTTGTTCTTGTATCTCCTATTCCAGTGCTATCACTGTTGTCTAAGCCACCTTTATCTGGAGCACTAAAATATTCTCCTAGCTTGTTCTCTCAGCTTCTACTTTTGGCCACCATCAATCCAAGTGACAGGGGGAGTGTCTCCTTTAAAATGTAAACTGGAAAAAAAAAATAAATAAAAAAAAAATAAAATGTAAACTGGATCATGTCTCTCTCCAGCTTAAATCTCTCCAATGGCTGTCCACTGCATCTAGAATAAACTCCACACTCATTATGTTGACCTATAAACCCCTCCCTGATTGGCCCTTGACTCTCTGACCCCGCTATGCTCCAGTACATTGCCTTCTTGTACTGTTCCTCCAACACTCCCAGCTCATGCCTGCTTTTACGCCTTGTACTTTCTGTCCCTCTACATGGCCTTCCTTCCTTTGATCTTCGCATGGCTACTACATCCTTGGCATTTGCATTTCAGCACAAATGTCCTCTCCTTTGAGAGTGACCCTCTCAGACCACCCAACACACATATTTTCTGTATCACTGAATTCCATTTTTTTAAAACTAGATTTAACACTACCTGATATTTTCTTACACCTTTATTTATTTGGCTCCCCTCTACTAGAATGTAAACTCCATGAAAGTAAAGACATCATGTGTCCTAGTCACTGTCATAGCTGCAATACCGAAATAACTACCTGAAACATATATGATTTGTGATAAATATTTTTTAAACATATGAATAAAAAAGGGGGAGCTCCTGAGTGGCTCAGTTAGTTAAGCATCTGCCTTCGGCTCAGGTCATGATCTCAGGGTCCTGGAACCCAGCCTCTCATAGGGCTCCCTGCTCAGAGTGGAATCCGCTTCTCCCTCTCCCTCTACCCCACTCTCTGCTCATGCTCTTTCTTTCTCTCAAATAAATAAATAATCTTAACAAAAGCTTATATATATATTCATATATATATGAATAAATATATATATGAATAAAATATTCATATATTCATATATTCAAATATTCATATATATATATATATATATATGAATAAAAAAGGGGATGAAGGGGCACCTGGCTGGCTGTCAAAAGAGCATGGAACTCTTGACTTCAGAGTTGTGAATTTGAGCCTCCCACCTTGGGTGTAGAGATTACATATATACATATATATATACATACATACATAAATTTTTTTAAAGACTTCATTTATTTGACAGACAGATCACAAGTAGGCAGAGAAGCAGGCGGGGGGGGGGGGGGAAGCAGGCTCCCTGCTGAGCAGAGAGCCCTATGTGGGGCTCAATCCCAGGACCCTGAGATCATGACCTGAACCGAAGGCAGAGGCTTTAACCCACTGAGCCACCCAGGCGCCCCACATAGATAAATTTTTTTAAAGGGGGGATGAAAGCAAATTTGTGTTTAATAATTTAAGGAGACGTTCAACTGCCACGACATTTGTTCCAAAGGCACAATAGAGCTTTCTCTCTGTATATGGTTCAAAATAAGGTACAATCTGAGTATATAGAAACTAGGAGGAATATATTTGTTCTCTTTCTCCCTGTTTTAAAAACATTAGAAAACACTTGTCTGTAACCTCTCAGTTTTTAAAAGGGTAAACAAAGATAGATAGGATTAAATAATCAGACAGGTCATAAGTGGCAGAAATGGAACTAGAACCCACCTCTCTGGAGTTCCAGTATGGTATTCTTTCCACACTTCTCCTACTACTAAAAATCAACATTTTGTTCATTATCAAGTATTGGTTCTATTATGGCATAACACAACTTAAAAGGCAATACTAATTATTGAGGAGAGTTGATGAATTAAAGAAAGTTTTACTTCTGAGTAAGTGGTTTGCTATGGGGGATTATTTGAAAATGTAAAACAAAGATAAATCACATACATACACAATCCTCATGAACTCCTTCTAACACTGAACAGAAGCTGAATGATGACATCTAGAAGTTAGAGATGTAATTCAATACAGTTGCTAAAAATAATTTGTAACGTTGCAAAATGTCACAGATGATGGTTAAATTTTAACACAGGCTTCCAATTCACAGAAAGATTGTGTAGAGTAAATCAGTATCAACTTCAAGTAATAGAAATTTAAAGAACCATTTCTCAACTATGGGGTCATGTTTTTGTTTCAGGCATAAACCTGTAGATCTAGTAAGTTGATAGAGCTTTTTAAAAAATTATTATTATGTTCAATTAGCCAATATATAGTACATCATTAGTTTTTGATGTAGTGTTCAACAGTTCATTAGTTGCGTATAACACCCAGTGCTCATCACAACACGTGCCCTCCTTAATACACATAATCTGTTTTTTTTTAAACTTAGGGTCACAATACCAAAAAGTCAAATTAACCTGATGTCAGAAAACTTTTAAAATTTCTTTGTAGAATTAATAATACGTTAAAACATTTTCAGACCACACCATGCCTTCACATTTATACTTCCATCATTTCAATTTCACAAACACCTCAAAACTCACAACCAATAGTTATAATCGCCACTGCACTGCCTCCAGATCATACACATTACAAGAGAGAAGACGGTGAGCCCTAACATTCTCCAGCTTTCTTTTGGGTATAAAATAGATGAGACAAAGGAGTCACAAGCTATCAGAATGTGACATGCATGCATTTGCAAATCAAGCGAAAGTATTAGGTGACTAACACAGAGGAGGCCATGCAGGGAACATGAAAGACAACAGATTATCCCTGGCCTCGAGAAATTAGCAGTCTGGTTGATGAGAAACAAATTTACATGAAAAACCACAACTCTGGTACATACACACAGAAGGTGAAATTGTAGAAAACAGACTTAAAGAGAAAAGTTAAGTCTTCCCTGTAAAGCAGTTTGTACTAATAGGTGCTGTGAATGGGTTTCTCAGCTTACAGGGTTCACTTTTTGGAGTGCTCTTAGCTTTGATTCTCTAACACCTCGAAGATTCCAGAGAAGTACTGAACCATGTGACAAAAGTCTTCAGGTGAACCTGGAAGCAATCTTTAAAGAAATCTCTCGAGGAAGGCAAAACATTTTCTTTTGCTTGGTTTTTGTTTTTTTAATTCTGAAAGCACCAATTTTATTTTTCAAGGGACACCTCTTTTCAGATGCAAATGTAACTGTTTCTTAAACACTCTATTCAAATGTTAACATTATTCCTTTCTGAATGCTAATTAACAAAAGGAAGGAATGATTTATATTTACTTGGTTCTAGATTTTGAATCAATTTGAAATACTGGTATGTTTCCCTCTTGGACATTTTTCTGTAAGGTATCTTTTATTGGCTTGGAAAATACATCAAATATACAGAGGAGTGTATAAAATACCTATGTGCAGTTTAAAAAATAACTACGTACTGAACGCCCGTGTAACCATCACTCAGGTTAAGAAATCAGATCCCAGGTGTTTTCAATGCATTATTACAGAAGGAGGGAGGAGTTTACTACTATGAGGCATGGTCTAAGTTTTCTTGTATATTGATCAGAAATGAATGTTTTTCCTCTTCATTTCTCTTTTGACTCCTTGGTGATGAATTTGGAAAAGATTCTGAGGTAAATAAGCACAAACACCCTCCTTCCTCACTCTTAAACTCAAATTATTTGCATTATAGTTCATAATTCTCCCTGATGATGTATTTAGGAAGAGGGAACATGTAATTAATGAGAACGAAGTATTTTAAGCCTCTGCTGCTTCTTTTAAAATTATGGTGTGCTGTCCTGGATTGTTGCTATTCTTAATAAACCCCCATGTGAAAGTCTGGCAGGAAGGAGTGATTACCAAGCCTAAACAAAATGTAGTTTCTAACAGGACTCTCAAGTGCAGTGGCCCTAAATACTGAAGAGTGCATTCAGTGACCAATGTCTCATCTTTTGCAAAATGTCATACATTGTCTTCTGGGCTTATCACCTTATGTAGTATTTTGCATTTAGGTAAAATCCTTCATTCAACAAGTAGCGCCTGGGCACAATGCAGTACTAGGCACCATGAAGGGATGAACAAAAGTGGAAAAACATAATCCCTGCCTTCAGGGGGGCTTACAAAACACTGGGGAAGATAAAGCAGCCACTAATGAGGCAACTGAAAAGTACTTAAAATCCATAAACAATTGTCTGACAGTAAAGCACAGACTGAATGCAGAAACTCCCGAAACTAAAAATGGCTCTATTTCAAAAGCAGTTTGGAAGGCGGCTGTTTTGAACTTTGAACACATTTTACCCACAGGAGCACTGTTAAACAAATGTTGGCTGGATTTATGTTTACCCAAAGAAACTCATTTAATAATTCACGACATATGGAAATTCTATCTGTATATTGGCTATGGAAATATAGTAGAAAGCAAAAGTGTTGTCTTACTAACCATTAGATAAAAATTAGAAAATAAAAATAATTATAAAACAGGTTTATAAAACATATCAAGACATAGTTTGCAGGCTGGTGCATAAGAAAGAGCATGGTTAATTAAAGCAGGTAGATGCATAAACAATGAATTTTGGAACACTGAAAAAAATTAAATTGAAAAAAATAAAGAAGGTAGATGAAGACTCTTAGAGATTCTGAAAAGGATCCCTATTGAGAGCATTTGTGGTCCCTGAGGTATCTTCCTTTTAATGTCAAAACATATATTTTTCATCTTTATTCCCTCATTCAGGTATTTATTGAGGATCTTTACTATATGTTAGTCACTGTTCTAAGCACAGGGGATACATGGAGAACACACAGGAACCCAGGGAGCTGACATTCTAGTGTTTGGGGTGGAGAAACAAACTGGTGTCAAGAAATGCAAAGTGCTTTCCCTTGAGAGAGGTTTTATGATCACCATGACTCTATGTTTATGACCAGCATTAATTGTATATACATCACCCTACATGATTGGGTGATCTCTTTATTCCCAACTGGAACTTAAAAAGGCAGAGTGGGGGATAGCATACAGACATTTTCTGAGGTTTCTGACAACCACTGCAAGATGGGGGAGGGATATGCATGGGGGAAAAATAGCTCAGTTATCATGAATGAGAGGAAAAAACAGGCATGATTCCTTTGAGCAGGAAGAGGTGTTACACCAGGCAGAGCCTTATCATCATTGACTGAGAGCATCTGTGCTGTTAGAGAAAAACAAAAACAAACAAAAAAACAAGAAATGATAAATGTTGGCATGGAGATGGAGAACAAGGAACTCTTGTGCCCTGCTAGTCGGAATGTAAATTGGTGCAGCCACTGTGAAAATAGTATGAAGATTCCTCAAAAAACTAAACTTGGAAATACCACATGATCCAATAATTCCACTACTGGGTATTTACCCAAAGAAAACGAAAACATCAATTCAAAAAGACATATGCACGCCTATGTTCACTGCAGCATTAATTACAATAGCCAAGATATGAAGCAACCCAAGTGTCCATCAAGAGATGAGTGGGTTAATAAGATGTGAGGTATATAACAGAATATTATGCAGCCATAGAAAGGGATGAGATCTTGCCATTTGTGAAAACATGAATGGACCTAAAGAGTAGTATGCTAAGTGGGGCGCCTGGGTGGCTCAGTGGTTTAAGCCTCTGCCTTCGGCTCGGGTCATGATCTCAGGGTCCTGGGATCGAGCCCCGCATCGGGCTCTCTGCTCAGTGGGGAGCCTGTTTCTCCCTCTCTCTCTGCCTGCCTCTCTGCCTACTTGTGACCTCTCTCTCTGTCAAATAAATAAATAAAATACTAAAAAAAAGAGTAGTATGCTAAGTAAAATAAGTCAGACAAAGACAAATGCCATATTATTTCACTTTATGTGGAATCTAAAAAACAAATGAATAAACAAATAAGAAGCAGAATCAGACTTATAAATACAGAGAACAAACTGATGGTTGCTAGAGGGGAGGGGTGCAGGATGGGCAAAATGGGTAAAGGGGAGTGGGGCATACAGTCTTTCAGTTATGGAATGAATAAGTCATCGGGATGAAAGACACGGGGAATATAGTCAATGGTATTGTAATAGCATTGTGTGGTGACAGATGGTAGCCACACCTGTAAGCACAGCATAATGCATAGAGTTGTTGAATCACTATGTTGTACACCTGAAACTAATGTATCATTGTGTGTCAAATTTAAAAACCATCATCTGAAGGAGGAAGTAGTCTGCATTGTCCATGTAAAGCTATCTTAGACATCTCTCCTTTCCCTCCCTTCCTCCTTCCCTACCACCATGCCTTCCTCCCCTCCCCTCCTTCTTCCCTTCCTTCCCTTCTTCTTTCCTTCCTTCTTTCCCTCCATTCCTTCCTCCTTCCTTTTATTCCTTTTCCTACTCTGGTTCTTTCCTTGAGGCAAACATCTACTGGTGATTTCCAGGCACCACACTAAACATTAGGGATACAAAAATGAGTATGGCACAGTCCCTGTCCTGGTCCTCAAGGAGTTTATTATAGTCTACAACAGTGTTCCTAAGTCAGGGATTAGTCATACCCTGGAGGTAGTACTTTTAACTACTTAAGAGCCTGTGTATCATAAGCCTATCAATCAGAATGTCTGTCAGTAAAGGTTCTAGAGTAGGGTCCTGAGAATCCACTGCTGTACCAGTAGTTAACTGTGTAGTGGCTAGATACTAGAGACATGGGAGTTCCTGAACGAAGGGCTGAAGGAGCCAGGACAATGGGCAGGTATGAGCCCTTGGGGAGCAGAGGTAGTTACGAGGGGAGCAGCTATGTACCAAGTCGGAGAAAATTATGACTGCCATTTACCAATGATATGATTCTATCAACAATACTAATGAAAACCTTAGCTCTACTTGATATCTGATGCTTAGGAAAATTGGGCACTGATTGTAGTAAGACTATGTGAGTGAGGGAAGCTTTCCTGAGTGAGTCTTGAGCTTAGTCTTGAGGAAGGTGACAGGCATTCATCGGTAATTAGGAAGGGCAGGACATTAAGACATGAGAGATATCCTAACAGTGGAAAAAGATAAATCATATAAAGAATGCCATAAAGAGACCACCCTAATGGTGGTGTGGGCAATGAAAACATACTGTAGTAAGATGAGGAGTGACTTTGGAAGAATGGGTCACATGCAGCCAAGAGAGAGAAAGGGGGTTGGTTGTGGTGTCAGTTGGGAAGAAGGAAACTTTAGGTTAGGAGTTCAATTCTGACGCAGCATAAGGAAAAAGGGGGGGGGGGGGTGCTCTGTACACTCTTAAGCAAGGAATGGCGTGATAAAGTGACTTATGATGGAAAATACTCTGTTGAGCACCTGGAGACTGAAGAAGGGTAAAGCTAGTTTAAGAAGAGACTTCAGGGGGCGCCTGGGTGGCTCAGTGGGTTAAAGCCTCTGCCTTTCACTCAGGTCATGATCCCAGGGTCCTGGGATCGAGCCCCACATCGGGCTCTCTGCTTGGCGGGGAGCCTGCTTCCTCCTCTCTCTTTCTCTGCCTACCTCTCTCCCTACTTGTGATCTCTATCTGTCAAAAAAATAAAATTAAAAAAAAAAAAAAAAGAAGAGGCTTCAGCAGTGCCGGTAGAGTTGATTAGGGCCTGGACCAGGTTGCTGACTACGGAAACAAAAGGAAGGGTTCCATCTGGTAGATACTGAAGGCGCATGTGAGGAGTGGAGAAATCAGAATCAAGGATGAGCACAATACATATGACATCTTAAATCAGACAAAAGTGGACAAGAAAACATCCAGAGGAAAAGGCAGGTCTCTAACACTAACTTTTTACAAGCAAATTTAGCCAGGTGATAATGCTCTTTAATTTATAAAATGAAGAACCTAACGTCTGAAGACCAGGCAGTATGAACAGACGATCTCGCTGACGCTAAGAACAAGGTTGCCATAGGCTACCAAGGAGGGATAGCATTAAGCAAAATGTTTTATTGTCCATTTAGAGTTACATCAAAAGAAATGTATGTGGCACGAAATCGTTGAAAGGTATGTGAAGTGCCTGCTAGATTTCATGGTTCTGATGTTTATTTATTAAAAGTCACTTCCAAATGCGTTTTATCTTTCGAAGTTGGAGAGAACTGCTTGATTTTTAACTGAGCTAATATTCAGTTGACTCTTAAGATAACAGGGAGGCTTTAGGAGCCTAATTAAACCATGTATTTGCTCTAATTAATTTAGCTGCAGAGTACGAGGAAACAAAAGCAGCGAACAGACCTGTACTGTTTGCAGCAGTCAGGCATTTGACAGTTGTTTGCTCCAGCAGAGTTTCTGAGTAGCATAGAAGTAAAGAAGCTGAAACCAAAGCCATCATTTGCAAGCGGTGGCCACAGCCACAATTCAGGGGGCAGCCCTTCTCCCTGCGTAGTATAGAAAGGATCATTCATTGTGCATGGCTTCATTTATGTCCAAACACAGAAAAAGCAATCATCATCGCTAGCACCAGTTTTTAATAGCAAGGGTGGCCCCACATTTTTATCAACATAATTGGACATTAGCTCACAAAGACTATGGAGTTAATACTTAGAGGAAAAAAATATATATATATATACTGGGGAAGGATAATAGTGCTCTTATACTGGTTACTTTTTCCTCTTAGACTTTTTTCTCTTGAACAATGACCATATTTAATGCAACAGTTTAATTTTTAAGCTAAGTAAGTCCACATTTATATTATCCATTTTGATTTTAGCACAAGTGGAGTTTAGAACACTAATGATCATGTATGTGAGGAAAAAGGCTGATGAGTTTTTATTGTAGCGACTACTCGATTCAAACCACCGCTTTCTTAAAACGGGATTCGCAGGAAATTTCTTCTAAAGGCAAACCCTATGAAAGGTGTATTTCTTCATTAGAAACTGGTTTTAAAGGTACCGTGGCTGTGTTTATCCATGTACCTTTCTATCTAGGTGTAAAATGCCTGCTGAAATGCTTGTGTTTCCCCCTCCTTCAGCTCAACCAGCAAACAAGAAATATGGGAGGTTTTATTCCATCTTAATCTGTTGTTTTAAAAATCTATGTTTGAGACTCTTGGTTCAGAGTCCAGCCTTTACAGAAATTGTACCTGGATGTGGAAAACAATTTCTCTCTGGGGTAATTCGTCATGCATATACAAACAAAAGCAACAACAACAAAGGAGAGACAGGAATATATACCCAAAGAAGAGTGGAACATTAAAGCAACCATCTGGTGAGTTCATGCCAAATACAAAGTCCCTACTTTTTGCCTGAACCATCTAGATGTCTGTACCACCCCCCTGCTTTATTTTACCTATGGAAACCTGACCTAAACAACTATCCTATATCATTAAGTTGTCCAGGAAGATGAAAGTTTAAATACATGTCAGACAGCAGCAGCATCTGGTGCAATTCAGTAATGATCATCTCCCCCAGAGAGCTTCAGTATTCAAACAACTTTTAGAACTGAGGAGATCTGGTTGACTTATGTAAAGAAAATAATGTTATAGCCACACATTCTCCCTGTTCACAAGTAGTAATATTTGCCCCATCTTCTCCTGTTGTAGAAAACAGACAAAGTAAAATCCCTCCCTGCAACATCTCGCTATATCTGTAATTGCATTTTGATGCAGCCAAATAATTGACTTTGGATACAAATGATCAGCCTTGGTAATCCTGCACTGTAATTGTTTAAAAAAATGTTTTTCCATACTTCTTTCTAAATACATTGATTATTAGTCCTAGGGGTTTCCCCCAGAGTAGAGAATAATGCCTGATAAAGAACTGGTTAAGAGGACCACATAAAATTTAACAAGTTTAGATGCTTTCCCCTACAGACTGTTAAAGAGACCTTATAAGCTTAGAGAGATGAGATCATTTAAAAGAAGGAATGATCATCGTGATATTTGTGCGTGAATTGCTCTCTCCTACACTGCACTACAAACGTCACTGTACCAAATTTACACACCTCTCAACATAGAATAGAAATCAAGTTTAAATGCAATGTTTTTCATTAATAGACTGGGGGAAAAACTTGCAACAAATATGAAGTTTTAGTATCTTTATTACATAAACAAGTGGCCCAAGATAACTAAAAAATACTAAGAATCCAAGAGATAAAGCAAAGGGCATAAAAGATACTTTACAGAAGATAATTTATTGTCAGCAAATACATGTAAAAGGGTTTTTTTTAAATCTCATTGGTAAATAAAAATGCAAATTAAAGGCCAGTCCAATACCATTTCACCCATTTATCAGTGATTTAAAAAAAATTAGAAAGCCCAATTCTGCCAGTCAGTATGGTGACATGATAAACTGGTAAAATATGTTTGAAAAATAATGCATTGCATGTTCATACCTTTCACCCAGTAATTCTACTCCTTGGTTTCCACCCCAAGGGACTGATTCTGAACATTAAAAATCAAAAAGCTATAGGAACAAGATGTTTGTTGCAGCACTACCTATAATATTACAAAATAAAAACAGCCTAAACAGCCCAAAGCAGAGGGATTCTTAAGTACAGTAATACGCAGCTGCCTAGAACAGTTTGCAGTTTTTTAAATGACGTTTAGGCTGATCCATAAGAATACAGGAAAATGTTACTTGTAGCGCTGAAAAGAACACAATACAAAATGATATACACTATAAGCCTACTACTCTATGACAAAACCCTATAACGACATGAAGATTTAAAAATCTCTTATTTTCAGTACTTTCCAGATTTTATTCAGGATGCCACTTAATGTTTTTCAATACATTTTAAAATACCATGTTTTTACTAGCACTTCCAAATGCATTGCCTTGCTTTCAAAACATTTCTGTCTAAAGCAAAACCCTATGTTTGCGAAGACTCATGAAACATCATAATACCTATCATGAAAATCTCAAATTATTTTATTCATCATCATTTGCGTTGTAAGTATAGAAAATCTTCTATGTATGTGACCAGCCAGCTGAAACATGTAGGGAGCCTCTCCAGTGAGGGCTCTCTGAGCATCCACACTCATTCTGCTTCTGGGAGTCCTTTTCAGAAACGCGGCTGTGCCGAGCACCTGTTAATATGCTGTGCTTACAAGTCCGCGGCAGCAGAGGGAATGTTAATGTTTCTAATATTTTGGAGAGAACCAAAACCAATTTCTTTTTTCCCCCAAGGGGGAGTGTCATGAAGGAGCCCTTCACCCAAATATGTTTATTCTGCTCCTAAGAGAGAGCATATTCTTTTTTTTATTTATTTATTTTCAGCGTAACAGTACTCATTGTTTTTGCACCACAGCCAGAGCTCCATGCAATACGTGCCCTCTCTTACCCTCCACCTGGTTCCCCAACCTCCCACCCCCCACCCTTCAAAACATATTCTTAAAAGGGCGGGATGTTGTTTATTTTTATGATGTATACATTGCCTCCTTTACTGTTAGATTTTATAAATAATACCCTTTGCAGCATCCACCCAGGGCAAAGATGAACTGACGTTCCATTCTTTCAGAGAAATATCATTTGTCACCCCCTACTTTTGCCCCCCAAATCCCTCTTTGCACTTGTGGTCACTCCTCTGACATTTGAATGTAATACTGACCCATCTCCACACTTAGGAAGCTGAAATCCTAGTAAAAGACAAACTGCGAAAGAGACAGAGAGAGAGAAAAGGGGAGAGAAAGGGGAGAGGGAGACTTAAAGCGGTTGCACTTACACTCCAGCAGTTTTTCCAGAAACAAGGGAGGCAGTAGTTCTTATGTTTGTGATGTCAAATTGTAGAATGAAATTCAGCAAAAATCTTTTCTTGACGCGAGGGATGTGAACTATATTCTAGGATATGTATTCGGTGTGATCCTTTGTTCTAGGTACTAGCATTTCTTTTTCTGAAGTTTTTCGTTCTCGCTCAAGAAAAGGGAAACCGTATTATTTTGAAAGTCCCTTAAAGGCGCCTTTCGAAACATCCCTCATGGGAAAATATCACGACAGCTCATCTCTGGCGTACATCAGTTAAGAACCGAGTCCGAGTTGTTTAAACATGGCTGTATACTTTGCAGGCCCCCGAATTCGTGCTTTCACAGACATCACTAATCAAATAGCCAGGAACCGCATCTTTAGCCAACCTCCGTTTCGTGGGCTAGAAATGCGCTCTTGTCAGAGATCGTGTTATTTTAAAGGCAGAGCTGTTATTCGGGCGCCTGAGATAGCCGCGGGCTTTTGTCAAGGTTGAAGCGGGCTCAGGAATGCCTGCAGCGCGGTGGAAGGCTGGTCTGAGGGCCCTGGTCATTAACATGTTTCCAGGGGGTGCCCACACTTTCTCCCGAGACGCTCAGCTCGCGGCGCCCGGCGGGAGCATGGGGACCCGCCTGTGACAGGAATAGAGAATTTCTGTGAGGGACAGGAAGCTGGGGGGAGAGGGTGCCTGCCGCCAGTCCCCGGGTCACCGCGGCTCAGCGACCCGCACGAGTTTTAGCACTCCTATTAACAGCTACTTGGGGAGGGTTGTTTACCGCCCGCGTGCGCGACAAGCACAAAGTCGAGCCCAGTCCCGGACCGAAGCCCCGCCCCCTCCCCTTCGACTCCCCTCCTGCCCCCCAAACTTATTAATTCAAAGCTGCCTCCCTGCCAGACACTCCCATTGGCTCCCAACCCGACCAATGAGAACCTTGCAACAGTTTCACCTGGCTCCCACTTCCTAAATAAACAAACAAACCGTCCCGTGGCGGTGCCACCTCTCCACCCCGGCGCTGCCCGGGACACGCTGGGCTCCGCCCTCGCCGCTACCTCTCGCCCCCTCCGGCCAGTGGGGCCAGGGCTGGGGCGGCCCCGCCGGGCCCCGATAGCGGGCCGCGCTCTCCTCCGCCCCTCCCCGCCTCCTCCCGCCTCCTCGTGCCTTCTTGGACTCCTCGGTAGGAGCAGCGTGGCCGGGCAGCCCCGCCTCCTCCCGTCGGTCCTCCTGAGGCCCGCAGGCCCTGAGGTTCGCCGAGCTCCTAGGCCCGGAAGGAGGCGGGCCCGTTGCCCCCTCCCCTACACACCTTGGCTGGCGGGGGCTCGCGCCCCTCCTCTGCACCGGTAGCTGGAGCCGCAGCAACCGCCGCGTGAGGCAGCGGTCACGTGTTGTTTTGCCCGCCGCCGCGCGCCTCGAGTGGAGTGGGCGGGGGCGGGGCCGAGGAGGGAGGGGGCTGGGGCGGGCGGACAGGAGTAGACGGCCTCTTTCCCCAGCCCTCCCTTTCCCGAGCCCCCCCCGCCTCCCCCTCGCTCACCTTAAAACCACCGTGCATCACCATGGCGAGTGGCTCCTTCGCTCGCGACCAAGCGACAAGGAGACTGAGGGCTGCAGCAGCGGCAACGGCGGCGGCTCTCTCTGAGGTGGCGACCACCCCACTTCTTTCCTCGGGCACCCCTACCGCACTCATTGGGACCGGGTCGTCTTGTCCGGGAGCCATGTGGCTCTCCACGGCCACCGGCTCCCGGTCAGACTCGGAGTCCGATGAGGAGGACCTCCCCGTCGGGGACGAGGTTTGCAAACGCGGCTATCTTCGGAAGCAGAAGCACGGCCAAAGGCGCTACTTCGTGCTCAAACTCGAGACAGCCGACGCCCCGGCTCGGCTGGAATACTACGAAAACGCCAGGAAGTTCCGGCACAGTGTCCGCGCCGCGGCGGCGGCGGCGGCAGCGGCTGCCTCCGGCGCCGCGGTCCCCGCGCTCATCCCGCCGCGGCGCGTGATCACCCTGTACCAGTGCTTCTCCGTGAGCCAGCGAGCCGACGCCAAGTACCGACACCTCATCGCCCTCTTCACCCAGGACGAGTACTTCGCCTTGGTGGCCGAGAACGAGTCGGAGCAGGAGAGCTGGTACTTGCTGCTCAGCCGCCTCATCCTCGAGAGCAAGCGCCGCCGCTGTGGCACGCCGGGCGCGCTGCCGGATGGGGAGCCAGCCGGGCCGGCGGCTGCAGCGGCGGCGGCCGAGCCACCCTTCTACAAGGATGTGTGGCAGGTAATAGTCAAACCCAGGGGGCTGGGGCACAGAAAAGAGCTGAGCGGCGTGTTCCGGCTCTGTCTTACCGACGAAGAGGTGGTGTTCGTGAGGCTGAACACCGAAGTGGCCAGCGTGGTCGTCCAGCTCTTGAGCATCCGTCGCTGCGGGCACTCGGAGCAGTATTTCTTCTTGGAAGTCGGCAGGTCCACGGTCATCGGCCCCGGGGAGCTCTGGATGCAGGTCGACGACTGTGTGGTGGCCCAAAACATGCACGAGCTGTTTCTGGAGAAGATGAGAGCCCTGTGTGCAGATGAGTACCGAGCCCGCTGCCGCACCTACAGCATCAGCATCGGCGCCCACCTGTTAACCCTGCTGTCCGCTAGGAGGCACCTGGACACAGTGCCACGCGAGCCCGGCGGCTGGCTGAGAAGGTCCCGCTTTGAGCAGTTTTACCACCTCAGGGCCATCGGGGACGGGGAAGATGAGAAGCCCCTCACCAGGCGCTACCTGACACCCAGCGAACCCGTGCCCACCTCCAGGCGAGCAAGGCTGCACCTGCCTAGAGCGCGCACGTCCAGGAGAGCGATTTCAGCGCCTGCCAGCTATTTTCGCCGCCTCCCACCCAGCCCGGTACGTGTCCCGCATCCTGCCGAAGTCCGGAACCACAGAGCTGGCCTGTCTCCTGAAGCCTCTGGATCTGGCAACTCTGGGGAAGAAGACAGTCCCCAAGGCCAAGAAGCTCAGGAAGGAAACGGAGGTGACTACATGCCCATGAACAGATGGGGCTCGGGCAACGGCGGGGGTTCCGGAAGTGGCCAGGGCTCCAGTGGCCGAGGCTCCAGTAGCCAGGGTTCAGGAGGAAGCCAGTGCTCTGGAGGGGGGCAGGGCTCCAGTGGTGGCCAGGGCTCAAGTGGTGGTCAGGGCTCCAGTGGTGGCCAGGGCTCAAGTGGCCAGGGCTCAGGGAGCCAGGGTGCAGGAGGAAACCAGCGGTCAGGAGATGGCCAGGGCACTGCAGGTGGGCAAGGCTCGGGCAGTGGCCAGGGAGCCAGCGGCGGTGGACATGGCTCCGGCGGTGGGCGGGGACCTGGAGACGGCCATGGCTCAGGCGGGGGTGAGAGCCATGGAGGGCGCAAAGGCTCAGGAAGTGGGAAAACCTCCGAGGGCAATGGTGAGCCTGGAAAATCTCTGAAGAAAAGGTCCTACTTTGGCAAATTAACTCAAAGCAAGCAGCACGTGCCACCCCCTCCACCTCCACCGGCTGGAGCAACTGGTGGCAAAGGGAAGTCTGGGGGAAGGTTCCGACTTTACTTTTGCGCTGACAGGGGAACCCCAAAAGAACGCAAAGAGGCCAAGGAGGTCAAAGACTTAGAGACTCCGGAAGGTGCAGCTCAGGGGCCCCACAGAGCCAGAGCTTTTGACGAAGATGAGGATGACCCTTACGTGCCAATGAGGCCGGGGGTGGCTGCCCCTCTCCCAAGCTCCAGTGATTATATGGCAATGGCTCCTCAAAACTTCGCTCCTTCAAAAATGCACCACTCTCGATCACCTTTTGAAGATTCAAGAGGGTACATGATGATGTTTCCCAGAGTGAGCCCACCACCTGCCCCAAGTCCCCCAAAAGAGGCAGATCCTGAAAAGGAGGATGAGTCAAAGGACAATGACAGTGAGAGTGACTATATGTTTATGGCTCCTGGAGCCGGTGCAATTCCAAAAAAACCCCCAAATCCTCAGGGTGGCTCTTCCTCTAAAAATTGGAGCTCTTACATTTCCTTGCCAAACCCTTTTCAGGGCTCCCCACTGGGACAGAGTGACCACAGTGAGTATGTACCAATGTTACCTGGAAAGTTCCCAGGGAAGGGCCTAGACAAGGAAGCCTCATCCAGCGGAGGCCCCAAAGATGCAGTTTCAAAGCCTTCAGCTGAGGGGTCATTCTCAAAGCGTGGAGATGGGGCGTCACCGACAAAGCCTTCAGATGACGACCCCCCCCAGAACATGGCTAACAGACCTAACAGTCTCTCTCTCATCACAAAAGGAAATAAAATCAAGCCAAAATCACAAAAGCCCACACGTGAACAGAAAGGAACTGACAGCTCTCATGACTACATCAACATTGACTTCACGAAGAGAGAGAGCAATGCGCCAGCCCCCTTTATTCACGGACTGCCAGGTTCGTGGGGCATCATTGTTGGCCCCAGAGCGTCAGCATTTTCTAACTATGTAAATGTTGAGTTCGGACTGCCATTTCCAAACCCAGCACACAGGCTCTCGAATCTTTTAAGAGCCATTCCAGGTGCCAACCCCTTTTATCTGGAAGGTGCTAGGTGGCCACTTGTGCCTCTTCCTCCCAACACTGCAGGTGGCAGTGCGAATGAGGAAGAGGGTGACTACATTGAAGTGATTTTCAATCCAGCAATGACACCGGCCATGCCTTTTGGTGACAGGGCCATTCGCTATGATGCCGAAACAGGTCGCATCTATGTGGTCGACCCATTTTCAGAGTGCTGTATGGACATTACGCTCTCCCCCGGCCGCTGTTCCGAGCCACCCCCTGTAGCCAGGCTGCTGCAGGAAGAACAACAGCCAGAGCCAAGACGCCCGCAAAGCCGTTCGCAAAGTTCCTTTGGGTCAGCCAGGGCCGCGGTCTCGGCTTTCTCAACGGACAGCCTCGAGAGAGACCTCTCCAGCCCCTTGGCCGCGGCCGCTGCTGCTTCAGCAGCTGCGCCCGCCTTAGCCTTGAGCCAGGCGTTTGCCGCTGCCTCAGCCCTCGTCGTGGCCCCGGGCATCGGGGCAGCCGCCAGGGGCTTGGAGGCCGCCGATGGCTTTAACTCCGCCTCCGCCCGCTGGTTCCAACCTGTTGCTGGCGCCGCGGCCGCTGCCGAAGCGGTCAGGGGAGCCCCAAACGTGGCCGGTGGCTCGAACCTGAGAGCCCCCAGCCCATCTGCAGACCTAGCCGGCGGTGAGAACGGGGCCGCAGCGGTCGCCCCCCCACCGCCGCCGCGCCGCCCGGTGCCGAGACCCCCGGGGCGAGAGGATCCTGACGACGACGACGACGACGACGACACCTATGTGAAAATGGACTTTGCCAGACCTGACAACAAGAAGTCCGACTCTCCCCGCAGAGGTGGGTAATTTGGGAATTCATTTCCCGAAGTTAATGGTTATTGCGTAGTGAATCGATGTCTACGGCATTAGGAAAAAGTGAGTTAACATTCCATTAACTGGTGCCTATTTAGCAAGAAAAGTAGAATTCAGTTTTCTTTACGTGCAATACCTTGTGATCTTTGCAAAATCTTAAGTTTGGATCCAGTCATACATTTATCTGAAAAAAAAAAAAAAAACAAACCCCGATTATCATTTAAGCATTGGTTCTACTCTTTAGGAGTAAAGTTTAAGAATGTATATATCTATCATGAGGATGCTTTCAAACATCCTTCCCTAACACTTAATGCATTATGCAAACAGGACACCATAAACTGGATCCTATCAACTCCTTTTTAAATCAACAGGTAAAAGGTACTTTGCTACAAATACTCATATTTGGTTACAAGAATTTTAATAAGAGCACAGAATAGTAAGCTGTAATCACGGACTGTAACTTTTGGGGGAGGTACACTTTCTCCTTCAAAAGTTACTTTTTTAAAAAAGCAGTCATTGTTAATTTTTAAAAAGCAGTCCATTGTTATGCTGGTTTGCTGTGATTTACCAAGAAGGTTAAATCTCCATTATTAGCCTGAATGTCTGGAGGGCACAAAACATAATCTGAAACAACAGGTGATTAAAAGAAGAGCATGTTTCCTTCCGAATGTGTTTTTGTGTTGATTTGTTTTGTTTTACACAGGATACATTGCCAGAAACCTTGAGTGTTTCTTTCCTGTCACTAGTAGTGACAGGGAGGTCACCATCACTGTGCCCCATTTTCTTCCTAAAACTCCCCCCAAAGAGGGAATGGTGACAACTTGATAATGGGTATGAATATTGTTTGAAAGGTTTAAAAAGCATTGAAAAGCATCTAATTGGTGTGTCTTCTGGGAAATCCAGTAAAGCAAGATATTATGGCTAGGGGAAGACCTGACCCCAGGGACAGCCTACCCTGGAACAGTGGAAGTGTTTTAAAGGGTTATTTTTCCAAAAGAAGAAATAAGGAAGAGTAGGAGCTGTCATACTTGAAAGGAGGACTTTGAGTAAATCTCTGTACTTTCCGCAATGTTATCAGTGCGTCTGCAGACATTCTCAAGAAATGATTTCTGAAGATGATGTCTCCATAGTCTCTGCCTTCCCTCATCAGTAAGAATGTGCTGCTTTCCCAGTGCAAGGAAGGGATGGACCCCAGGAGTTTTCATTCCAGTAGTCAGTTTAGTGAAGATTTTTGCTTTGCTTGCTTTGTGGAATGCTTTTGTGATTGGATCTCTGCCCACTGTGCTTGATCAGGCAGAACAAGTTGGGGACTGATCACAACAGTCACCTAACAAGCTCCCTATTTAGTGCAGGTGTAGCCCCCTCCCCTGCTCCTCAGCCCGCTTTAGGAAACTTGCCATACAAAAACGCACATTTGCAGCACGGACACATTAAAGAGCGACCATTAAGACGACAAAAGGATGCTTTGGCTTGCCAGGGGATTCAATTCAGATCTCCTTTAAATTTTGAACTACACCCCCCCAAAAAAACAAATACACATGCATACGCGGGCGCGCGCACAGGATCACCACCACTGCCAGACCCATGTATTTAAAATATGTAATTCTGCTTTCAAGAAACTAACTCACAACCAGCTTTTCAGGAACAGATCTGTTTTAGTCTGTAAAGTACATTGAAAATTGGTCTCAAGCTATTGCTTGAATCCAACTGCTGAAGCTTCCATTTGTGATATCAATGTAGGCGTGCCAAAGCTGCCTATTTCCCTGTGGTTCTTGGGAAAGGACACGCTTTCCCGGACGTTTGTCTCTACTTTTCAATACTTTTTGTTTAAGCAGAGATTGCAATTAGTGAAATCTTGGTCTTGCAATAAACCCTGACTTCCCGTTGCTGACTTATAAGTAGCTTCAGATGAAGTTGTAGCTATTTGGGAGGTTTGGTGTTATGGAAATGTATTGCTCATTGAGGAAATTCCTGGCTTTATTGAATAACTAGAGCAAGGAGGCTGCATCTGATAGGCAGGAAGGTGCTTAGGTTAAAATAAGAGAATGAGTGTGAAAGCATTTGGGGACTTGAAAGCACTTTACAAAGATCTATTTCTTTTGTGATTGGATTAACACCAAAGCGAAGTTTCCACAGTTTAAATTGATGGTGGTTTAGTTTCTTGCAAAAGTGATTGGTCCTGAGGATGACTCAGACACATAATTTGCTGAGCTATATGTAAAGGAAAGATACCTAGAAAGAACCTATTGCAGGAAATGGCATTTGTTTCCATTTTAATGTTAATTGATATAGTAGAATGTTGTTTGTGAAGTGCTAAGAACAGGACAGATAATTCTGATTAGTTTTTTTTTTTTTACTCTAAAGCTATAGAATAATTTTCACCAATTTTTGATATTTCTTCACCTTCATATCCACATCAAATATGTGTGTATATATTTATCATATATGTGTCATGTTAGAAGAGAAAAAATATGCTTTCACAGAGGAACAATGGCATAGCCTTTTTTGGGAGTTTTGTATCTCCAAGGGTAATTTTTATTTATGGCCAGCACTTAGAACAGTGCCTAGCACCTAGTAAGTGTTGTATAAGAATTATATAACCACCATTGTCATTGATGTTACTGTTATAATTACCTGTAGAGACACGAAATTCTCTGTCCTCAAATCCCACTTCTCAGTCTTTACTTTCATTTAAAATGGTTTACGTGGTTGTTCAGGGTGGGGGTCTTTATAGTTGGGATCTGCTTAAAACGAGTAACATGAAGTGTGACTACAAAGCAGCGAGACGGCTTTGTTCATGTAACACAAAATTAATACATAATCTCATTTACCTGCAATTACGTTTCACGTAAGTAAGTACTTAAAAGGCATTTGTTCAAGGCAATTGGAAACACCCAGAAATATAACCTAGACTTGACTTTTTTAATGTATTACATAATTTTTAAAGGGCAGAATCTCTTCACATTTTAAACACATGGGCTGTAAGCAATAGCATTTAGGAGGAGAATGTAGTTTCCTATTTGGTTTAGTCTGACTCCTGACTCATGTATGCATTTTTGCCTCTTCTCCTTCTGGGTTGGAAGTAGAATTCATGGTCTGAAGGGACTTAAAGTGAAAAATTCAGATTTCTTCCATTCCAGAGATAGGAGGATAAGGACAGCTTCAGAAGGGATGAGAGAATTGATCAGCCAAAATTAGTCATATTGTGATAGCACTTGGTATTAGAAAGAAAAAAAAATCCATAGTAACCACCTTTTGAAATATTCGATACTGTTATTAACATGAAGAGGTGTAAGCTTCTTTTCAGTGTGCGACTGCCAAATCCTCTTGCTATAAATCACAGGGGCTAAGAGCAAAGTGCTTTTGTTGTACTGGACTTAGTTATTATAAATTAATAGAATAAAATATCCATATAGCAGAGATTTTTCCATCACCATTGATGGGACACTTATTTTAAGCAATATTTACCACCACCCCTGAAGAAAAAAAGTTACAGTCATTTGGAGTAGAGGTAAGTGACCTCTAACAATTAAAGAGGACTTCATTCAATTAAAGTTAACTAAAGTCCTTGGCAGTCACTATGCATTTGCATTTATCCTAATAGTGATGCTTCCAGGGCAAAAATTTCGGCCACTAGCAAAAGGTTTTTAACAAGGACTAGGACTTTAACTGAGCACAGCAGAGTATCACATATGCATGAACACACAAACAAGATCTCTTGCTTTCCCATCCTCTCCCAGATCACCAAAAATGAACCAAAATACTCTAGAGTCACTGGAAGGCAACTGTTTAGGGGAACGAACTTGGGCTTCTTTAGAATGATACAAAAACCTTCATGTTGGAATAGGTGAGAGTAATCAGTACAGGGAGAAATCAATATTGTGTATGATTTGAAAAGGACTGTTGTTGAATTGTTAACTCGTTGCCTGAGGAAATGTTTAACAGTTGCATACTGCTGTGTAATCTGCAAAACACGTTCACATTCATTATTTTGCTGGGGGACAGTAGGTCCTGGAACTGAAGCTGCTGTTAAGAACTTTCCCATGGTTAAAGAGGTAAGTGACAGAGCTGAAAATCAAACCCATACATCTGATCTTGAGTCCCTTGCTCCACCCAGTCCATCACACCGTCTCTCATCGGATGTTCAATCTGTTATTTTCCTATTGATGAAAGATTATTATATAGGCAAGGGTTGAAAAAATTACAAGTTTTTTTTGAATTTAATAGCAGCATGGGGCGGGGAGAGTAATTCATTCAGAGTTACAGCTGTGAACCATCTGCCAGAGCGTGGGTAATTTTCATCACGTTGAACTGTTTGCCATGGCTCCCAGATAAAAGAATTTGACCTGGACTGAAAGTGAATGTTTTAAATCTGGTTTGGGGGGGAGTTTGCTGATCTTTACTTCTTCAACACAAATGGCATGTGTAGCTATTTGGGTCCCCCGGAAATGCTGCAAGGAATGGAAAGTGAGATGGAGGTGCCTTCCCTAAACTTCCATTAATGGTCATTTCCTTAACTGAAGTCAGAGAGCTTTGGTTTTCCTAATAATCCATTGCCATTTGCCAGTTACAGCCAAAAGTCTCTTAATTTCATTTTTCCATGTGTATCAAATCTGATATTCTAATTTAAACCATCACAGTGGGCACAACAGGATAGAGTGAGACAGGTGGAAGGCAAAGGGTACTAGAAATAGATGCTCCTCATTTGTTTAAAAATCAAAGTTGCTCTTGGCAGTCAGGCAAATAGATTTTAGAAGCCTTGAAAATCAAATCCTCGGGACATAAAAATCCTTGTTTAAAATTAAATTAATTTTCTTTAGCACCTTTTTTAAATGTTTTAAGACTATGTAAAAATAGCCCAGACATTTTATTACCACTATTGGAAAAATCAGTTTTGTAAAATGCTTAATTAAAGCCTGCAGTATATTTTGTCTAAGATGCCAGGCTCTCGGATGTTTAGGATCACTCACTGAAAAACGGAGCTTGGTCCTCAGTAAGAAATGAGAAATTTAAAAGGCTACCTTTTATAATAATGAAATGAATACATTGCAACACATTCAGTTTCTACCAGGACTATCAGCTTGCTAATTTTAGAGCTATTGATAACATTGCCAAGATACTGTGCTTGCCATATGAATTTAAATTATATGCTCTGGCAATTCTGCCTTGGTTATTGGTCATATAGCATCAGGTCCTACATTTCCATATTCTTTTAGAAAAACAGAGTCTTCTTTTGAAAATGTGGGCTGAATGCTGGAGAAATAGGATTTTTTAAAGCGTTTTTTAAATGTAGACATCTATCCTGTTACAGGTTTGCATTCTTTTCCAGGACACCTTATAATTTCTTTTCCAGGACACCTAATAATTCATTTTTTAAAAATTTTATTTATTTGAGAGAGAGAGAATGAGCATGGGGAGGGGGAAGGGCAGTGGGAGAAGCGGATTCCCCCAGCTGAGCGGGAAGCCCAAGGTGAGATTCCATCCCAGGACCCCCATATCATGACCAGAGCTGAAGGCAGACACAAAAACAACTGAGCCACCCAGGCGCCTCAAAGGGGTCCCATACAATTTTCTGGTTGATTCCTTTTAGAACTAATGGAAAACATCTACTTAAATAGTTATTTAGTGAAACAAGAAACTTACTCTTTCTCACTAGCTTCATAACACCCCTATCTCATGGGCTAGGGTTGTACTGGTTGTACCATGTGAGTCTTGCCCTCACGTGCCTTTTGCCAAAAGTGTGTCCCTGATTATAGGAAACCATATCGTCTCCTGGTCTCTCCCCAGCTGAAAAGGTGAGGACTGCTCTGGGAGTCATGCGGGGCCCATGGAGGACTCATTCCCCAAAATTGCATGTTGCTTGTTCCTACACCACAGCCTGTAGGGGCTTAGCTTGTAGGAACAACCTTCCTTGAAGAGCTCCTTGTTTTGCAGGTCCCAGGTATGGCTGCTTGCTCTACTCTCACTTGTTGGCACAGAGGCTGCTGGGCCAGTGTTTAAAGCTATTTTCATGGTTGGATTGACCACAATATGTCTGATGCTAGCCAGACCTTCTGGATTTATTGAATATCCAATTCCCCCCTAAATTGTAGTCACTTTAGCTAGTTTTCATAATTTATATAATCTGCCTATCTATAATTACTAATTTTCTCCTCGTAAGCCTGAACTTTAGAGAGAATACCAATGAAGTCTACCTCTAAATGCATCTTGAATTTTATTCACACGTGTGCCCGTGGTGCCCTGGAAAGTTGGACCAATAAATGTTGTGCCTCCAGCCTCCCAGGCTTGCCAACACTGTCCTCCCCCTCTGAGCCACTGGGGTTTAGGGGGACACTCTTCCTCTTGCCACAGTTTAAAAATATTTTCCTGGAGTCTTAAATTGAAGCTTCAAATACGTCCTCCCACAGAAATGAGGTGTTGTAAATGATGGTTGGGTATGGTCAAAGTAGCTCCTCTGTTCATTCAAGAACGGCATAGGTTAATGTAGGCATGTGTTAGATGAACCTACGAACCTATCCACCTTTTATTTATAACATTGCTTCTGCAGGATAATTTATTCTGAGTTTCAACCAAACAATGAGCCTGGGAATACGTCTCTTGTAAATTAGAGACTGCCTATATAAGAATTCTAGTAACTTGCATTCTTTAAGTCCACAGTAACTAGGCAGCAAAGTGAAGTGGCCCAAGTGTGTGTTGGGAGGTAGTAGAGAAGCTGACCCCAAGATAAAGATCCCAGAATAGTTTGTATCCAGATAATTAAGACTGGAATGAACATGCCTACATGCTCCAGGGCCTACTAATGAAGGCCAGGTGTATGACAATTGAAACTGTTCTTTGAGGAGATGGAGGTTTACAAGTGTCATCAATTTTCCTTAGAGATCCTTTTGACTATTCTGTAACATACCCATTACCCCCATGGGGAGAAGCATCTACTCTTCCGGTCCGGGAAGGAGACAATAGTCTGGTATGACTGATGTAAAGACTAGCAATAGTTAGTGTCAGTTTCCACCCTTGAGGGACAGCACTTCGATTTTTTATCAGTTCCTAGAGAATCACCCTCCTCTATGTTCACAGGACACAGAAAGGTGTGATGATCCGTTCTTACTGGGAAAAAGAGAGAGAGAGAGAAAGAGAACTATATTAAGCCAGAGGCAACACCAAGCTCAATAATATACTTGTGTTATTATACACTCATCTTTGGGGTCTCTGCTTCCATTTCTCTTCATTTCCTTTCATTTGTTTTCCTTTGATACTTTGCTTGGTTGCCCCCATTTGTGTGATCACAAGTTGATTTCAGGGAGACGGTGTTGACAAATAAGCAGAATAAGGAATGTTCAGAAGAACTTGAGAAATAGTGTTGTGAGTTCTAGGCAGATAGGACTTGAAGAGATAACTAAGGCACTGAGATGGGGGAGAGTGGAAAGAGAAAGAATAATTGGATGCATTGTTATCATTTTGGCTCTCTCTGGGCAAGGGAACCATTGCGGCTTTGGCCTTCAAACTGTAATAGAGGCATATTTATGATTCGTGTAAAGAGGTCTGGAATGCCCTGGAGGAACAGCTTTCTTGGCTCACCCTACAAATTTCCAGGGATATTGAAGTCATGTGTGCTTTATTAGTATATTAAAGATTAACGCTGAGGTTTATAGCATTATACAAATTGAAACAGAAAAGTTTACTTCATTTGTTTTTGAGAAGACAATAATACTTGCCAGGTTTGGGGGGCAGGAGTCAGAAAGTGTGCTGACCCGTTGGAGTCCTATGAGATTTTTTTCTCCCTTACAGAGAAAAATTGCTTGGAGAATACACCTCCCATTAAAAGGGGTGGAACTAACTCATCCTTAAAAATAAGAATATCCAATAAGGTCATCATTTGTAACCTGTCAGTATCGAGTGGCACGACA
The DNA here is from genome assembly GCF_922984935.1 of Meles meles. Classification (NCBI taxonomy): domain Eukaryota; kingdom Metazoa; phylum Chordata; class Mammalia; order Carnivora; family Mustelidae; genus Meles; species Meles meles. Next base: position 91,062,731 of record NC_060087.1, on the reverse strand, counting down.
CAGCAAAAACATGCCACATTATTCAAAATGTCACAGTTTACTTTTCTGGTGGTGAAATGACCTCAAAATGAACAAGAGATTTAAAAAAATGAATAAGAGATGAAACTAATATATGATTATCAGCCCTTTGATACTCATTTAGCAGAGCATTTTTGGTGGAGTTTTAATCCTGAATTGCTTTCCTTTGCCACCCAGCAAGCTTCTGAGTTACTTCCTTTGGCTCTTCTTTGGAATGTGCTCAGGGAATGTAAACTCATTTTAATATTGGCCTCAGTGAAACAGGATTACCAAGGTAAATCTGTGGCTCGAGCTCCCATAGTGCATTTTGAAAGCAAATTAAATTATTTTTGGATTATCTTGTATAGGATAGCATTATTCATTTCTACTAGCATAGTTAATCAAGAGCTGACAAATATATTTCATAATGTAAACTTGAAGTCACACCATTATTTTCTCGGTTTTCATTGTGTTATAAACATTCAGTTAGCATTGGCAGAAGTGGTATTGGAAAGCAACTGAAATATGAATCAGTTTTTCAGTAAAGTCTCATTTAAACAAGAGTAAAGAAGAAAGTAAAGCAACTCAAGTGGTAACAAATACCCTTAATTTCGGGCTCAATATAATTGTTGATGTGGTCATCATATGAGGCTTAATTTGTATGTTTCTAGAAAAGATATGAAATGTGATATATAGGTCAGTCAGTGTGCTATATAGGAACATGTTTTTATATCAAAACAAAGTAGCAAATGAAATTAGCTGAGGTAGCTTTCTAGCCTTAAATTTCTGTTAAAAGTATCTAGCTGAGAGTTTGTGCAAAAGTCAATGATGCTCATTTTGCAACAGGTAATTGCGTTGCTCAGATGCATTCTTGTGGTGAACTCTTGGATACTTTTCATCCTGTGTAAACTTGATAGATCCACGGAACCTGAAATTCTCTAAACCCCACTGCTGGCAGGAAAACTTAATATCTTTACTAATCTAGGGTGTTTTTTTTTTAATGTGAAGGAACCGCCCTATATAATGAGACTAATAGCCTCAAGTAGGTGGAAAGGGTGATGGACACATTTGATGACTTCATCCACCAGCAAGTTTGTTACATTTTTTAAAACTTCCACTGCAAGAATAAAGTTGTAATGTATACTGCTGCTTTAATACAAGATCTTGTATTTGAAGCCTACTGGGGGAGGGGGAGGCTTTCCATAGATTTTTTGACATTGATTGTAATGAGACAGAATACATGGTACTTTGATGGGACCTGATCTTAAAGGAACACTAGCATCCCATAATCCATTTACTAACCATTTATCCCCATCCATCCCCTCTCCAGCCCAGTACCTTCTCCAATGTAGCAGACCCCCATTCCTCTTGTCCCACTCCCCGTTATGCACCCTCTCAATAAGCAGAAGGCCAAGAGAATAATACCAGAGCTGCTTTTTATTAGACAGATGAGGATGTCAACCAAATCTCCTTTACAGGTATGACTTTGCTCTTTTAGAATAAATTCAGTGACCAAGCCTGGAGTCTCTTGCCAAGGCTGTGCTCAGATCCTTTGACTCTGTGCCACAGAATCTGGTGAGGGCGTAGTCAAGCGTGTGGAGAAGACAAAAATTCTCTTTGTCTGCCCATTGTTTGGCTCACTTGGCGGCCCCACTCACTGGGAGGAAGTAGAACAGTGCATGCTCAAATGAAGTTGCCTTCCACCGGAAATGTCAGAGTGACAGCCAGGGTGCAAAAGAAGGAACTACCCTTGAATTTTTGCCCAGCTCGTGCTAGCGTTTGTCACAGGTGGCTGACACATTTAGGCATGTCCACGCCAAACCAGACTCCTCAGTATGGCTCTGAAAACCACTAGTTTGATTTCCTTTCATTTTAGAGGTGGGAGTTGGGGGATTGGGGTAGGGGGGAAGCACCTCACACTTTAATTCCGAAAGTAACTTTTTGTTCTATCGTCTTTTTTTTCCCTAGAGTGATTACATTGCCACAAAAACACACTTTAGAAGACAAGCGATGCTTATGAAGTTTCATCTTTGTCCACTCCAGATCTGCCTAAAAGAAAGAAAATTCAGAGGCTTCTGAATAGAAAACAGCCTGAATTTCTAAAAGTTGAAAAATGGATGCTGGCAGGTGAATGATCCTAACATAGATCATTTGTCCTGCTGCTTTATGGATCAAGTAATTTTGAGTGGAGAAATTCATTCTGTACTTTGTTTTTATTTTCTGGTTTCCCCTTCCTCCCAAATCTCTTTGAAAGGAAACAAATATTACAAAAGCAAGGCTCTCATAACTCCTTTCCCCTTTAAAAAATGTTATTTACAATATGTATAAATGTGGTCAACACCAATTTTACCAATGTTTAACACTTAGATTTAGTTTTGAAGCTGAAAATCCTTTACACAAGAGCAGAAAAAGAAAAAAAATTACATTCATGAGAAGGTAGGTATGATCTGGAATCTTTTTCTTCTGAGTACATAAAACTTACATAATACATTTCTTGATCACGGTGTTAAATGTCAACTGGACTAATATCTTGATGAGACATATTCAGTATCTTAAATACAGGACCAAAGGACAGACTACCGCAGTTTTTGCTCATTAACAAAGCTGCAACATTCTGTCCACATTAAATGTCAACTGAACTTATATCTTGAATGAGCACTTTCAACATTTTAAAGGCAGAACGGAAGAACAAATTATTTGTTCATATTCTGTGATGTTCTGCCTGCAAATCAATTGAGCATTTCCAAACCTTTTTTTTTTTATTTTGAAACCTACATTTTCCCCTTTAAAGAAACAAAGTTATTCAAAGTCTCCTCACAGAGCCCCTCTCCGCCTCTCTGGGCCTCCCCACTCCAACCCCCCATTCTCCCCCTCTCTCTGGCTCTCTGCTGGACACACACTTTCCCTCCCATGCCCAGGGCTCCTATTAAGAGATCAGTTTCCCGTATTCAAGAAATTGGTGTGCATGCATCAATCAATATTCTGAAACTTAAGCCAAAAGGAACCTCTTATAAGGCCTGTTTTCCTTAAGGATAATGAGCCTGTATAAGATGTATCAAATTAAAAAATCAGAGCAAGCGTCCTCCTCCTGTTTTTGCTTGCCTCTGATGGAAACTGAATTAAGATTTTAGGAACCTGGACCTTTGAGACATGACACTAACAGGTGGTGATCACAGAGGATAGGTACAAAGGTCTTGAAGCTTGCTTAGACCTTTGTTTTGTGGCGGCACACAAATTAGAACTTGTGCCATCACTGGAAAACCTCATCGTATCACAGATGGGTGTGAGTGTGTAACTGTGTGAGTGCTAGTGTGTGCGCGTGCACACATATTTGTGTGTACCTGTGTCCATGTGATTGTGGGTGTACCTGTTGTGTGAAACTCTGTTAAAAAATTGCTTTGCATTTAATGTGCAACTTTGAAGTAGGATACTATTTACCTGAAGTTTTTTGCCACTCGATTTTGATGTCTTTGAACGTGTACTTCTATCTTCAAGCAGGCTTTCTAGTACATGTTGCTAAACTAACTTTTCCGAAGAGCCGAGTTGAATTTTGTTGTTTTTCCTTGCCTACCAACCAAAGGGATGGAGGGGGCTCTTTTTTTTCTCTAGTGAACGGGGCAGGGAGAGGATGTAACCGCAGTCCCAGTCACTCCTTCAGTGCCTGGTGATCGCGAGGGCAGTAGGTTTCGTCAGTTCCTTTAGACTCTTCTCTTTTCCCAACCTAATCAAATTGTGTGTTGTGGCTTTTGTTCAGTATGGTAACAGTGCACTCTCTAGGCAGCCTTTCTTTAAGCCTTCTGTCACCATTTTTATTTTCCACTAAGTTTTAAGTCACAATCGTTCAGAATTGTGGAAAGCAATGATGATTTGGGGGAAAATGCTCTGTTGCTTTGTTTGTATATTAGGTTCAGGGGGCTGCTGGCAGACAGGGTACAGCATGAGTGTAACACTTGCTGAATAAATAGATGGGAAACCGCATGCACAGTAGTACCTACAAATAGTCACAGATACAAGTAGTCACAGGTACAGATAGTGACAGGTAGAGCATAACAATATGCAGTCTTTCTGACACTACTTAGTTTACAGACACAACTAGTTTATTCAGTATTGTGCTGGAAGAATTCTTTTAGAATATGTGTACCAGCATATCACTTACTTTCCAGCTACTGGTTTATGCTGCTGTTAAGAAAAAACAGTGATGGAACGATTATTATTATTATTTAATTTTATTTTTGTTTTTTATTTTATTTTATTTTCTTGGTTTTGTGACCTCTACATTTAATTTGGTATCAGACACAGTCACTTGGTCAGTAAAAACTAAAACTTTACAGTTCCAGTGGTTCATCACATTTGCTCTTTCTGCTTCACAGATCTGCTTTGAGTTGCTCTGGCTTTGTCTTCCTTTGTAAATACTCTTGTTTCTTTGAAAACATCTCATTTGCAGTTTGGGGAGACAACCTTGCAACTTTGTATAGTGTTTATATATGTATCTGACTTGCCTTTCCATAGAGCTACTTGCAATAAATGTGTTCATGAAAGTTCTTATGTGTGGAGACTCGTTTTTCTTAATAACGTCGTCCCTACTCCATTGTAAACATATATACTTTTTCTGGCTCTGTGGAAGCACTTGACTGCATTTTTCAGAAAGAGCCATTGTGATGAGTTAGGATTTGGGTAAAAGTTACTATGCTTAGAAACACAGGGCTTCTCAGTGCTGTTAATATGTTAACCCCTGAGTTTCTAAATGTGGAGCTGGTACTAGTGTAGAGCTTAGCTGAGTTTCCTTGCAGGACTGTGATGTATGAATTATATATAGAATCGACCACTCGGTGAGGGTAAGGTAATCATTTACAGTTTTCTTTCGTCTCCCTCTTTTGCCACATACTCTTGCCCTTTAATTGACTTCCTTTTCATTCACATTTGACCCTTGAACAACACAGGGCTTACGGGCCCTGACCCCCCTCATGGTCTGAAACCCACGTCTAACTTTTGATTTCCGGAAAGCTAACAACTAATAGCCCATTGCTGACTGGAAGCCTTGCTGATAACAGAAACAGTCCATTAGCACATATTTCATGTGTTGTTATGTATTACATACTGTATTCTTAAAAAAGAAAACATTAAGAAAATCATGAAGAGAAAATATATTTATGGTACTGTAGTGTATTTATTTTTTCAAAGAATCCATGTGTAAGTGGACCTGCACAGTTCAAACCTATGTTCTTCAAGGGTCAAATATGCTTATTTTCAACCACGGGGAAGGCAAATAGGAGTACATAGAAAATACACTGATGAACAGACAGAAAACAGTTCTGCATTGATGGAATATAGAAGGATGGACGCGTCGAATACCAAGAACATACTAGTTTATTATATTGCTGGACTCATCAAAACCAAAGATTTAAAGGAACTCTAGAAAAATAATTGCCTCCCTATTTCCTTTAACAAATGACCCTTGCCACACAAAAGGGCATTGAAAGTAAATAAGATTTGGGGACCAATGCTTGACCAAGGCTCAATGGGTGATTGGGGGGACCTGTAGAGTTAAATGGGGAACAGGGTAGGGAGTCGGTTCCAACGTTATGTGCATAATCCATAAGCTATATTTTATATTTGCAGACAATTGAGCTCATTGTGCAACTTGACCTTACTGATGTACTTGAGTTGTGCATAAAGGACATCACAATGGGAGGGTGTAATTAGACTGTCTTTGTCATAAAAAATTATCCACAACAGAGACCATCTTTAGAAACAGTTTATATATTGGGGCATCTGGGTGGATCAGTTGGTTGAACATCAGACACTTGGTTTCAGCTCAGCTCAGTTCATGGTCTCATGGGTGTGAGAACGAACCCCACAACGACATCATCAGGCTCCATGATCAGCAGATAGTCGGCTTGAAGATTCCCTTCCTCTTCCCGTCCCTGCCATACGTGTGAGTGCACATGCATGTGCACACTCTCTCAAATAAAGAGATAAACCTAAAAAACATATGAATATATATTTATTCATCACACATTTTAATGTCACAGATTATATATGAACTTTAGCCCTAGTCCTCACTTTGAGAGAGGCAATCTATACCTGTCAGGACACAGCCCAAATGTATTTTATTCATCCCAAACAGACCCACAAAGACATGGTCACATCTGTGCTTAACAAGACCTCACGATCTCTGTGTACTCATTTGGTGATTCACATCTTAATGGAACTTGAATTCCTGGAAGAGTAGGCATAGTGTGGCTGGCTTCAACAATCATCAGACCTCATTAGCTGGAAAGATCTATATTGTAGAGTGCCTGAACAGAACTTCAGCTGCTCCAGTCCCCTGGTTTCATACATAGTAACCACATGCTCACTATAAAATGTAAAGTGGTACTGTTTCTTTAAAGCATAAAATCTATTCAGAAGATTTATCAGGTAAAACATGCCTAAGTACACACTAGTTAAGCACCTCCAGTGACTGCTTTGAAAAATATTACTAGGTGCTAATTGAACCCAAAAGGCATCTTGGAAATGCACCTAAATGCTCTTTTTAATGTTTTGAAAACAAAACTGCCCAAAGGCAGAACCTGGAAAATGTGAGTACGAGAATTTGTGTGGGTAAGCCAGATCAGGACTCCTAATTTATAAAATGTGCAAAAGAGAAATTATGCAAAATCAATGCACAGAACGAGGTTGAACTGTATTCTGTTTGAGAAAAACCAATTCATTTTCCCTCCAAGACATGCATGTTAATGGTGCTGGTTTTCAGGCAGCTACCTTAAGTCCCAGTTTGCTGCTTAAGTGTACTTCGGAGATAAGAAATGCAACTGAGCTGTATGAAATGAGACAACTTTCCTCCTGTCTCTTGTGCATGATAAATGCTAAAGCAATTAGGAACCACTGTTGCATGTTACATTGGAATCTGTCAGTAACATCAGTGGTGTGCTATATAAATGGAAGAAACTTATTTAGAATAAAGTCCCAGGAACCTAAGAGGATACCACTGGTTTAACTTCATATTAAACATTTTGGTCTATAGAATTGAACTAGAAGAAATGCCTTCCTTGATTTTTCAATCTCAGAATATCCATTACAGTGTCTTCTATATGGCAGTCATCTGAATTAGCATTTCAATAACAAAAGGAGCGAAGAAATATTGAAATGGAAGGTGGAATCTTAAATGTCTACAGAAAAATGTAAGACTTACAGTTTATTTTGTAACTCCAAGAAGGTTTTCAACATTTTTGCACTTTCTGCATCATTTTCAGGGAATTGAATACATGTAGGTTGATATTCTTGCTCATATTTTTGTTACTGTTTCATTTAACTTTCTCAGAAGCAGTTTAGGAACCATCTGTCTGACCTTGCTTTCTTATGTTTTTTTCTTCTTCATGTTAGGATTCTGCTCATTCTAGGAAGACATACAATATTGGTAGTGGTGTTTAGTGCTTAGAATTATAGTTAAATATAACACATTAATTACACAGTAGATATAATCTATGTAAGATGTCAATACTGCAAAAAAAAAAAAACCCTTTTGCAAGACTACTGTCTTTTTGTGGGGTTGTGACAATGATACTTGGTCAACACTGGAGTTGTCGGGTGCGCTAATCTGTTTCCTTAGCACCTTAGAAAACTATAGTTGACTCTTGGTTAGTATAGAGTTGACATTCCAGAATTAGGTTTAGAACTACAAGGAGTCTTAGACAGGGTATAGACTAAGCCCTACCACCATTCCAACTATTTATCTATTCACCCACTTCTCTGTCTTGGAGAAATTATTTTAATCACACTTCCTATCCATCAAAGTCCTGATAAGAAGTCTGGTTGGAGGACAGGATAAAATGATTGGAAATATTTCTTTCTAGTGTAGAGTTTTTGTCCCATGGTTCCGCATGGAAAATGAGTTTGCCGCATCAGATTGGAAAAGAGGATTTTCTCTTCTTTCTTCCTGTCCAGTTCTGCCAAGAAATTCTCATTACACCAAAGGTGCTCATAATATTTCACTTTGTGGATTCAGAAACTTCTTTCCCCACTTATGATACAGTAAAACTTTATCTTGGCAGAATTAATGAGAAAAAATCTTATCTGAAACTCCAATTGCTAAATCACAACTGAGGCAAAAAAAACCAGCCTATCCTAATACAAATAGTCATATTACAAGGGCATTGAAAGCCCTATGTATCACAGAAAAAACAAAATCTTCTAGACTGATTTTGATGTCTTACTGTAATGAATTTATACCCTGAACTAGCAACAAATCATTGAGAGAGAAGACTTCCACATCTGGCCAAGATAGACCAGATTTATTCGCCCACCTGAACAAACACAAAATAAAAAGCCTTCAAAATATGAAACAAGGGTATTCAAGACACCAAACATTAACTAATAAGGTCAGTGATCCCTCAGAGGTAAGAAGCAAACTTGGTGGGCCCTACAACTGCCCCGTCTTACTAACTTGAGAGCAATTTTAGACCATGGTGCGGGGGGAGGAAATCTAAGCCAACCCCTTAAATTGAAGAGATGGACTTCTAAGCACAAGGAGGCCATTATAGCTAGAATTCATGAGATACAGTCCCATAGAGGAAGGATCTTCACAGAGAACTCCAGAGATGTGAAGAGGGTCCTCCTTGAATATTCAGCAGAATACTGATCACACCAGGCATGGGAGGAAATTATTTAAGGCCAGAGAAAGAATCACCTGAAAGGATTAGCGGTAACAGCGCTTGTACACACCCAGGCATAGAAGTAGAACATGTTCTTATCAACCAGAATGGAAAAACCCCAAGATTTATGGGATATTGGTTAGAATACTAAGAAGGATCTTTCCTCAGTATTGGGGAAAATTAGCCCTAAACTGAACAATGCTCCAGACTTACCTAGGGAATCTTACAAATAAGAACTGAAAGGAACAGCTTTTGAATAATTTAACTGTGTTCCAGGGAAAAAAGAACTAAAGAATATTTATAAGATTATAAAATATCCAACATTCAACAAGATCTGATCACAATGTCTGGTACCAAATAAAAAATTAGTGGGCATGCAAAAACACAAAGAGAAATATGACCCATAATGAAGAGTAAAATTAACAGGAACCTATCCAGAAATGACACAGGTGATAGAATTAGTAGACATGGCCATTAAACAGTTTTTTATAACATATATTAAAACATTAATTAGCGAAAGGGAAGATCTATAAATGACACAAATGGAACTGCTAAGGATAAAAACTATAATTTTGGAGACGAAAAAATAAACTAGATGGGATGAATGGCAAATAAGATATTATAGAAGAAAAGATTGTTCAACTTGAAGTCTTAGCCATAAACTCAATTCAATATAAAACGAAGAAAAAAGAGAAGTAATAAGAAAAATTAACAGGGCAGGGGCACCTGGGTGGCTCAGTGGGTTAAAGCCTCTGCCTTAGGCTCAGGTCATGATCCCAGGGTCCTGGGATCGAGCCCCGCATCAGGCTCTCTGCTAAGCGGGGAGCCTGCTTCCTCCTCTCTCTCTGCTTGCCTCTCTGCCTACTTGTGATCGCTGTCTGTCAAATAAATAAATAAAATCTTTAAAAAAAATTAACAGGGCATTAGTGAACTGTGGGACAATTCAAATGTGCTAGTATATGTGAGTGAAGTCCAGGCAGGAGGAGGTGTGGGGGGAGACAAGAAAAATATTTTAAGTAATAAGGGACAAAAGTTTTTCCAAATTTGATAAAAACTATAAATTCATGGGTCTAAGATGCATAATAAAAACAAAACACAAAGAAACTACACCCAAACACATTGTGATCACATTATGTGCTGAGGAACAAAGATAAAGATGATAGCAACTTTCTCATTAGAAATTACGCAAGTGAAAAGACACTAGAGCAACGTCTTTAAAGTTCTGATAGGATTTGGGGCGCCTGGGTGGCTCAGTGGGTTAAAGCCTCTGCCTTCGGCTCAGGTCATGATCCCAGGGTCCTGGGATCGAGCCCCACATCGGGCTCTCTACTCTGAAGGGAGCCTGCTTCCTCCTCTCTCTCTGCCTGCCTCTCTGCCTGCCTCTCTGCCTAGTTGTGATTTCTCTCTGTCAAATAAATAAAATATTAAAAAAAAAGTTCTGATAGGATTTTTTAAAAAGTCTACCTAGAATTCTGTACCCCGTGAAAAGAGCTTTCAAAATCCATGGTGAAATAAAGACCTTTTTTTGATATATAAAAGCTGAAAGAATCTGGCACCAGCAGACTGTTCTTTTTTTTTAATATTTTATTTATTTGACAGAGAGAAATCACAACTAGGCAGAGAGGCAGGCAGAGAGAGAGGAGGAAGCAGGCTCCCCGCTTAGCAGAGAGCCCGATGTGGTGCTCGATCCCAGGACCCTGAGATCATGACCTGAGCCGAAGGCAGAGGCTTTAACCCACTGAGCCACCCAGGCACCCCCCAGACTGTTCTTTAAAGAAAGGAATTTTCTAATGCTTGGAATATTAAACAAGATGGAAATAGAGATCTTCACCAAAGAATGAAGTGACCGAAAATGGACACTATATGGGTAAATTTATAAACTATTTTTCTTATTATTTAAATGTCTTTAAAGGATGCTTGAGGACAACAGTGGGAATAAAGACCTCTGAAAATACTTCCCCAATAAAACCAAGGAGAAGACTGGCAAAAATTGTCAGAATCAACTTTTTTAGAACTCTGGAAGTTAACCAAAGACTTGCAGCAATCCAGGAAACTATTTACTCAAAACAAAACAAAACAAAACAAAACAAAACCCACAAAAAACCAGTTGAATCTTGGTAAGAACACTGACCTTTGTGGTGTTTTCTCTTGCCCTATTCCCATCTCCCTATGCTCAGCTATGTGGTAGCCTAGAATACTAATAGCTCTCAAATCATTGTGAAAACCAACCACTTGGCAGCCACTGGAGTGCACAGAAAAGGGTAGGAGCTCCTTCAAAGCCTCATTCCCAAATGACTGCCATTACTGACCTGTTTGGTGGTTCCCAGGATGATCGCATTCACAAAGCTTGTCCATATATGACCTAACACAGAGGTGTGCCAGTGCCAACGAACTTTTCCCTGGGAGCATCAGTATTAGTTGTTTATTATTACAGCTGCCTCAGACTGTAGATAACAGTTGAGATAAACAATAAGTTTACTACAAGTCTTAAAAGGGAAATCTTTGGAAAAGAACAGGTACTAAAGGGAGCATGCCCAGGGCTGTGTACATGCTGATGAGAGACCTGAATAGACAAAAGCCTCACCACTGCCTAACCTGTAGAATTCTCTTTTTTTAAGATTTTATTTATTTGACAGAGAGAGAGCCCAAGTAGGTGGAGAGGCAGGCAGAGAGAGAGGGGGAAGCAGGCTCCCTGCTGAGCAGAGAGCCCAATGCAGGGCTCAATCCCAACACCCTGATATCATGACCTGAGCCAAAGGCGGATGTTTAACCCACTGAGCCACCCAGGCACCCCTAACCCGTAGAATTCTATACCAGCAGGAAGAGAAGGCTAAAAGAGGATTGTGAACCGCCTGGCTGAGAATTGAAGCTGTGCTCCAGTGAGCTCAGTCACTTGGCAATGGCTGGGAGATCATTGGTTCCAGGCATTTAAGGAAATCTCTGTAAAGTATCTGGATGCTAATCTAAGCAAGCAGAGACTTTAGTGGACACATGTGATAAAAAAAATACAAACTTTGACAGAATTAGTATAGAAATATCATTAAACAAACAAATAAGCAACAATGACAAATAGTTACACCAACAAAAATTTGAGGGGCATTTGATATGCAAAGTCCTCACATTATTATTATATTGAATTTCCAATTTTCAAGAAAAAATTATAAGACATGCAACGAAACTAAAAAGTATGGCTCATATATAGGAAAAGGAGTAGTTAACAGAAACAATTCCTTGAGGAAGACTTCACTTTGGACTTCACTAGACAATCACTTTTTTTTTTTAATTTTTTCTTTTCAGCGTAACAGTATTCATTGTTTTTGCACCACACTCGGTGCTCCATGCAATACGTGTCCTCCCTATTACCTACCACCTTGTTCCCAACCTCCCACCCCCCACCCCTTCAAAACCCTCAGATTGTTTTTCAGAGTCCATAGTCTCTCATGGTTCATCTCTCCTTCCAATTTCCCTCAACTCCCTTCTCCTCTCCATCTCCGCATGTCCTTCAGGTTCTTTGTTATGCTCCACAAATAAGTGAAACTGTATGATACTTGACTCTCTCTGCTTGACTTATTTCACTCAGCATAATCTCTTCCAGTCCTGTCCATGTTGCTACAAAAGTTGGGTATTCATCCTTTCTGGTGGAGGCATAATACTCCATTGTGTATATGGACCACATCTTCCTTATCCATTCATCTGTTGAAGGGCATCTTGGTTCTTTCCACAGTTTGGCGACCGTGGTCATTGCTGCTATAAACATTGGGGTACAGATGGCTCTTCTTTTCACTACATCTGTATCCTTGGGATAAATACCCAGCAGTGCAATTGCAGGGTCATAGGGAAGCTCTATTTTTAATTTCTTGAGGAATCTCCACACTGTTCTCCAAAGAGGCTGCACTAACTTGCATTCCCACCAACAGTGGAAGAGGGTTCCCCTTTCTCCACATCCTCTCCAACACACGTTGTTTCCTGTCTTGCTAATTTTGGCCACTCTAACTGGTGTAAGGTGATATCTCAATGTGGTTTTAATTTGAATCTCCCTGATGGCTAGTGATGATGAACATTTTTTCATGTGTCTGATAGCCATTTGTATGTCTTCATTGGAGAAGTGTCTGTTCATATCTTCTGCCCATTTTTTGATATGATTATCTGTTTTGTGTGTGTTGAGTTTGAGGAGTTCTTTATAGATCCTGGATATCAACCTTTTGTCTGTACTGTCATTTGCAAATATCTTCTCCAATTCTGTGGGTTGCCTTTTTGTTTTGTTGACTGTTTCCTTTGCTCTACAGAAGCTTTTGATCTTGATGAAGTCCCAAAAGTTCATTTTCGCTTTTGTTTCTTCTGCCTTTGGAGACATAGCTTGAAAGAAGTTGCTGCAGCTAATATCGAAGAAGTTACTGCCTATGTTCTCCTGTAGGATTCTGATGGATTCCTGTCTCATGTTGAGGTCTTTTATCCATTTCGAGTTTATCTTTGTGTACAGTGTAAGAGAATGGTCGAGTTTCATTCTTCTACATATAGTTGTCCAGTTTTCCCAGCACCATTTATTGAAGAGACTTAGACAATCACTTTAAATCAACAATATCAGTTTTCTTAAAAGTAAAGGAAACCATGAGAATATGAGAACATGTCTCACTAAATAGTGAATGTTAATACAGAGAGAGAAATTAGTTAAAAAGAACCAATAAGTGTGCTCACTTTGGCAGCACATATACCAAAATTGGAACAATATAGAGAAGATAAGCATGGCCCCTGTACAAGGATTACATGCAAATTCATGAAGAATTCCATATTTTTAACTGGAATTTAAATAAAAATAAGAAAAAAAGTAAATAAATACTTAAAAAATGAAAGAAGAACCAGTAAGAAATTCTGGGGTTGAAAAGTACAAAAACTGAAATGAAAAATTCACTAGTGGAGCTGAACAGTATATCTGAACTTGCAGAAGAATGAAACTTTTGGCACACTTGAAGATTGGTCAAAGAAGATTATCCAGTCTGAGGAATAGAAAGGAAAAAGAATGAAGAAAATGGAATAGAACCATCTGAGAACTATGGAGCACTGTCAAGTGAATCAACAACCCTAATAACAGGAGTCCCAGAGGGAAAAGGAAGAGACACAAGGGCAGAAAGAATATTTAAAGAAATGGTAACCAAAAGCTACCAAAATTTGATGAAATACACTAATCTGCACATCTAAAGAGTTCAATGAACTCCAAATAGAAATAGCTCAAAGAGAATCTCACCAAGATTCATTAGAATGAAACTGTCAAAAGTCAAAGACAAAGAATCTTCAAAGCAGCACTGCAGAAGCAATTCATCATGTACAAGGGATCCTTTATAATTTTACTGGGGAATTTCTCATCAGAAACCAAGGAGGCTAGAATTATTGGGACAGTATATTCAAAGTGCTAAAAGAAAAAAAACTATCAACAAAGTATCCTATTATCATAGAACTATCCTTCAAAAATGAATGAGAGTGTAAGACATATTCAGATCAACAATCACTGAGAGAATTCACCATACAGAAATAGAAGAAATATTTATTTATATTTTATACTATATTTATATATATGAATATAGAAAATATAAGAAACAATAAAAGGTGTATTTTTGGCTAAAATGAAAGGACACTAGACAGTAACTAGAATCCACATGGATTCTTACCTGTAGTACAGGTAACTGTATAGGTAAATACAAAAAAAGAGGGGATATCTGGGTGGCTCAGTCGGTTAAGTGTCTGCCTTCAGCTCATGTCATGATCCCAGGGTCTTGGGATCCAGTCCCACATCAGCTTTCCTGCTGAGCTTCTCCCTCTGCCAGGTGCTCCCCCTGCTTGTACTTTCTCTCTCTCTCTCTCTCTCTCTCTCTCTGTGTCTCATTCTGACAAATAAATTTTAAAATCTTTTTAAAAGAGTATATATGTATATTTTATTTTTAACTCTTTTTTCTCCTAATGTAAAGGACAGTTGCATAAAGCAATAATTATAAATCTGTGCTGATGGGCATGCAATGTATAAAGATGTAATTTTTATTAAAATAAAAGCACAAAGAAGGATGATAATGAAGGTTTATGGGAGAAAACTTTTTATATACTACTGAAATTAAGTTGCCATTGAACTGGATGGTTATAACTTAAGACGTTAATTGTAATACACACAGCAAACAAGAAGAAAATAACTCCAAATAAATAGAATTTTAAAAATGACAATGGAATGAAAATGCTTTTTAATACAAAAGAAGGAAGTTATGGAGAAATGTAGAAACAAAAAATACATAGGATATAAAAAATAAGGAGCAACATAGCAGTCACAAGCCCTACGATATCAGTACTTACATTAAATGTGAATGGATTAAAGGACACCTGGGCAGCTCAGTTGGTTAAGCATCAGCTCTTAATTTTGGCTCAGGTCATGATCTCACGGTCATGAGATCCAGCCCTACATGAGGTTCCATCCCAGGAGTGGAGCCTGCTTGGGATTCTCTCCCTCCCTCTCCTTCTGCCTCTACTTCAGCTCTCTCCCTCTCAAAAAAAAGGTGAATAGATTAAACAATACAATCAAAATAAAGAGATGGGCAGAATGGATATAAAAATCATGGTCTATCTTTGTGCTGACCACAAGAGACACATTTTAGATTCAAAGACACAAATAGATTGAAAGTAAAGGGATAGGGGAAAAAATGCACCATGCCATGAGTAACAAAAAGAGAGATGCACTGGCTATACTAACATCAAATAAAATAAACTTTTAAGAGAAAAGTTGTTACTAGAGACAAAGACATTTTATAAAAATAAAAAGACATTTTATAACAGTATATGGAAAATATCTATGTATCTCTATATCTGTATCTATATCTAAATATCTCAGAACAGAGTCCCAAAATATAGGAAGCAAAATCTGACAGAAATGATGAATAGACAATCTAACAATAATATTTTGATACTTGAATACTCTAATATCAATAATGGGTAGAACGAGGCACAAGATCACCAAGAAAATAGAAACCTTACAACACTATAAATCAACTACATCTAATAAACTTATGTAGAATACTCTACCCAACACAGAATACATACTGTCTAAAGAGCACATGGAACTTTATCCAGGATAGACTATATGTTAACTCATAAAAATGTCTTGATTAAATTTTAAAGGACTGAAGTCATACAAAGTCTGTTCTCTGACAACATCAGAATGAAATTAGCTGTAGGAAATTGGGAAATTCACAAATACATGGAATTTAATAACACATCCTTAAATACCTAATGGTTAAGGGAAGACATAACAAAGTAAATTAGAAAATATTTGAAGATGAATGAAAACAAAACTAAAACACTTTAAAACCTATGTAGTATGACTAAAGTGGTGATTAGAGAACAATTTATTAATGGAAATGCTTATATTTTGAAAAGACCCAAAAGATCTCAATTAATACCTGACCTACTACCTTGAAAGGTTACAGAAAGGGGTGCGTGGCTGGCCCAGTGGGCAGAGCGTGTGACTCTTGGTCTTCATGTCATGAGTTCAAGCCCCACCCTGGGTGTAAGGATTACTTAAAAAAAAAGTCTACACAAAGAATAAACTAAGTCAAAAGCAAGCAGAAGGAAAGAAATAGTAAATATTAGAATGGAAATCAATGAAGTTGAGAGTAGAAGAACAATAGAAAAAAATCAACAAAACCAAAAGTTGGTTCATTGAGAAAAATTAATAAAATTGACAAACTTTTAACTAAACAGACCAAAACAAAAAGAGAGAAGTCTCAAATTATTAAAATCAGGTATGAGAGAAGGAACATTACTGCTGACATTACAGAAATAAAAATAACTATAAGAGAATACTATAACTATATAAAGAATAAAAATAACTGACATTACAGAATAAAATAACTATAAAATAATAAACAACTGTATGTAGACAAATTAGACACACTGGATGGAATAGACAAAAATCTCTAGAAGGACACAAACTACCAAAACTGACAAGAAGAAAAGGAAAATCTGAAGAGATACAACAAATAAAGAGATTAAATAATTTAATTTCCCCACAAATAAAAGCCTAGGATCAGATAACTGATAAATTTTAGCAAGTGTTTAAAGAAGAACAAACACTAATTATTCATAAAATTTTCCAAAAAATGGAAGAGGAGGCAAAATTTCCCAACTCATTCAATGAGGCCAATACTTCATGGATAATAAAATCTTGTTACCAAAACCAGAGAAAGGCATTACAAGAAAAGAAAACTGCACACCAGTATTCCTTACAAATATAGCTGTAAAATCTTTTAAAAAACAAAAACAAATCACTAGCAAATCCAATTAAGCAAGTTATAAAAAGCACACAACCATATATCTCCACTGGTGAATTGTACCAACATTTAAAGAAGAATGAACACAATCCTGCTCAAACTCTTCCAAACAATTGAAGAGGAAGGAACACATCCCAAGTCATTTTATGATGCCAGTGATATGCAGACAATAAAGTCAGACAAAGACACTATGAGAAAACTCCAGATCTGTATCTTTTACGAATATTGATGCAAAAAATCCTCAACAAAATACTAGCAAAACACATTCAAAAACACATTAAAAGGATTATATACCAAAATTAAGTGGGATTTATACCAGAATATGAGGTTCATTCAACATATTAAAATCAATCAGTGTAATACACCTAATTAATAGAATGAAAAAAAAATACCCACATGATTACCTTGATGCATAAAGAGAATCTTACAATACCCAACAATCCTCCATGATAAAAACACTCAGCAACTAGCAGTAGAAGGAAAATGCCTCAAACTGATAAAGGGCAATTATGAAAAAAAAAAAAAAACCAGCTAACTTCATACTTATGAATGGAAACCTGAAACCTTCCCCCTTGGATGAGAAACGAGAAAAAGATATCCATTCTCATCATTTCTATTAAATATTTAGCTAGGGTCTCTGTCCTGATCAATTAGGTAAATAGAAAAAGCATAAGGATTGGAAAGAATTAAAAGTATTTCTATTTGCACATGACATGACTTTACATACAGAAAATCCTAAGAATCTACTAGAAATTATTAGAGCTAACAAATGCATTCAGCATAGTTTTTTTATTATTCTATTCTTTTATAATATCTTGAAATGTTATACATTTTTACAATTTCTATTTGATTTTATTTTTTAATTTAACTTTTTCAGTGTTCCAAGATTCATTGTTTATGCACTACACCCAGTGCCCCATGCAATACGTGCCCTCCTTAATACCCACCACTGGGCTCACCCAACCCCCCACTCTCCTCCCCTCCAAAACCCTAAGTTTGTTTCTTAGAGTCCACAGACTCTCATGTTGATCTTTTATCTTATAACTATGCATTCAGCATAGTTATAACATATATCTTATATTGCTATGAATTCAGTATATTGCTATGCACTCAGCATAGTTATAACATATAAGATCAACATCCAAAAAATTATATTTGTATACATTAGCAATAAACAATTTGAAACAAGAATTAAGGTAACACTTCCACTTACAGTAGTATTAGAAAGAATGAAATACTTAGGAATAAATTAAACAAAAGAAGTACAAGACTTGTACACTGAAAACTATAACACAACACTGAAAAAAATTAAAGAAACCTACATAAATGGAAAGACATCTAGTATTTATGGTTTGGAAGGCTTAATATTGTTAAAATACAATATTCCCCATGTGATGCACAGATTCAATGCGATCTATCAAAGTCCCAGCTGACTACTTCTTTTTTTTTCTGAAGTAAGTGACAACTGATCCTAAAATTCATATGGAATCAAAGAATCCTGAATAGCCAATCCTGGAAAAGAAGAACAAAGCTGGGAGACTAATTCTTGATTATTTTAAAACTTACAAAAGGTTACAGTAATCAAGACTGTGTGGTACTGTCACAAAGACTGACATATAGATCAGTGGAATGGAATTTAGAGTCCAGAAATAAGCCCATACATCTATGGCCATGTATGTATGATTTTTCAAAGGATGTCAAGATATCAGTGGGGTGAAAGAATAGTCTTTTCAACAAATGGTTCTGGAACAACTGGATAGCTACATGCAAAAGAATGAAGTTGCACCCTTACCTCACACCATGTATAAAAATTAATTTGAATGAATTAAAGAATTAATTATAGAGCTACAACTATAAAGCTCTTAGAAGAAAACAGGGGCAAATCTTCATGACCTTGGTTGAGGCAATGGTTTCTTAGATATGATAACAACAGCAAGAACAGTGAAAGGAAAAAGATAAATGGAATTCCACCAGAATTTAAAATCTTTTGTACTTTAAAAGACACCATCAAGAAATTAATAAGACAACCCTCAGAATGGGAGAACATGTTTGGAAATCATATATCTGATAAGGGACTAATATTCGTAATATATAAAGTACACTTACAGTTCAAAATACAGTTAAAAAATAACCCAGTTTAGGGGCGCCTGGGTGGCTCAGTGGGTTAAAGCCTCTGCCTTCAGCTCAGGTCATGATTCCAGCGTCCCGGGATTGAGCCCTGCATCGGGCTCTCTCCTCAACAGGGAGCTTGCTTCCTCCTTCCTCTCTGCCTACTTGTGATCTCTCTCTCTCTCTCTCTCTCTCTGTGTCAAATAAATAAATAAATAAAAATCTAAAAAAAATAACCCAGTTTAAAAATTGGCAAAATATCTGAATAGACATTTCTCTAAAGAAGGTATATGAGTGGCCAGCAAGCTCACAAAAAGATATTCAACATCATTAATCATTAGGGAAATTAAAATCAAAACCACAATAAGACCACTTCACACACACTGGGTGGTTCTAATTTAAAATTGGAAAAATACATTTTGGAAGGGATGTGGAAAAATTAAAACATCTGTACATCGTTGGTGGAAATGTAAATGGTGCATCTGCTATTGGAAAATAGTCTGATAAATTCTTCAAGAAATTAAACATAGACTTACTATATGACCAAGCAAATCTACTCCTTGGTATATACTCCAAAGAACTGAAAACAGGTATTCAAACAAATACTTGGACATGAATGTTCATAACAGCATGATTCACAATCACCAAAAGATGAAAACAACCCAAATGTGAATGTATTAATAGATAAACAGAACATGCTATATTCATGAAATAAATTATTATTAAACATAAAAAAGACTGAAGTTCTTATGTGGGGTATAATGTGGTTGAATCTTAAAAACACAGTGCCAAATGAAAGAAACCAAACCAAAAATGCCATACATACTGCATGATTCCATTTACATGAACATCCAGAATAAGAAAATCCATTGAGACAGAAAGTGGATTAGCGGCTGCCAGGGGCTTTGGGGAGTGGGCAGTGACTGCTTGATGGGTATGAGGCTATCTTTGGGATGATGAACATGTTTTGGAACCAGATAGATATGGTGGTTGCATACATTGTGAATGTATTAAATGCCACTTTAATTGTTTGCTTTAAAATTATTAGCTTTATGTTATGTGAATTTCACCTCAACTAAAAAAAAATAAAGGAATGAAGTATTGATGCAGGCTACAACATGAATGAGCTTTCAAAACATTATGGTAAGTGAAAAAAATAGGCACAAAAGGGCCATATATTACATGACTACATTTATATTAAATGTCCAAAGTAGGTAAATCTTTTATTTTACTTTCATTGAAGTGTAGTTGACATGTAACATTACATTAGTTTCAGGCAGACAAAATAGTGACTCAACAACTCTGTATGTCACACTGTGCTCACCACAAATGTGTGCTACCATCTGTCACCACACAAGGCTATTATAATACCATTGACTATATTCCCATGTTGTACCTTTTATTCCCATGACTTACTCATTCCATAACTGGAAGCCTGTAACTCCCACTCTTTTTCACCCATTTTCCTTATCTTCCTCACCCCCTCCCTTCTGGCAACCATCAGTTTGTTCAGAGTAAGCAAATCTCTAGAGAGGGAAAGAAGACTAGTGGTTGCCTGGGGATAGAGAAGAAGGGAGAAATGGAGGTGTGGGGGGAGAATAGGGAGTCACTGCTAATGGGTATGAGTTTTTTTTCTTGAGGTGATGAGAATGTTCTGGAATTAGTGATGATTGCCCAGCTTTGTGAATATACTAAAAACTATTTAGTTATATAATTTAAGAGAGTGAATTTCATGGTATGTAAGTTATATCAAATAAAAAAGAGAATGAACTATTTAAACAAAAATAATAAGGATGCAGTATGGGGTTTATAACATTCAAACTACCTTGTATGAAAATAATAGCACAAAGCTCAGGAGGGGAGAATTGAAAGTATACTATTGTAACATTCTTAAGGCATATGTAAGGTGGTATTATATAACTGCAATGTAGATTTTGATAAGCAGTCACTAAATTGAACAGAATGTTATAGTTAATATACTACAAAGAAGATAAAATGAAATCAGAAATAAACATTTCACTCATCCAAAACCAGGCATTAAAAAATGAACAAGATACAAATGATAGAAACAGAAAACAAATAGCAAGATGATGGATTTAAATCTAACCATTTCAATAAGCACATTAAATGTGGTCTACTAAAGAACAAAAATTGTTCGATGTATAAAAAAGCAAGATCCAACTATTTATTTGCTGCCTCAAAGAAATGTCCTTCAAATATAGAGAGAGGGGAATGCCTGGGTGGTTCAGTCTGTTAAGTGGCTGCCTTGGGCTCAGGTCATGATCTCACAGTACTGGGATGGAGTCCCACATTAGGCGCCCTGCTCAGTGGGAAGCCTGCTTCTTCCCCTACCTCTGCCTGCTCCTCCCTTGCTTGTGTTCTCTCTCTTTCTCTCTCTCTGACAAATAAATAAGTAAAATCTTTAACAATATATAGAGAGAAAGAGAGAGAGAGGACAAGATTAAAAGTAAGGTGACTGGAAAAAGATAGACCATGCTAACACTAACACAAAGAAAGTCGGATGGCTACATTGTTATCAATGTAGATTTCAGAGCAAAGTTAACAGTTATTAACAGTTAACAGTTATTAACAGTTTCCTTACCTTATTACCATTATCATAATGATAAAGGGATCATTTCATCAACAGGATGAAACAATCGTAAATATTTATGTGCCTAGTAACAGATCTTCAAAATAGATGAAGCAAAATGACAGTCATAAGGAAAAAAGGCATAACACATTGTCTTGCGCCCATGGCTGCTTCTGCTAGCTCAGAGAGGTCAGAAAAAATGCACTGGTTTCTCAGACCAAGAGAAGGATGTGTTTATGAGAATGGCTTTAGGCTCTTATCTCTTTCCACTCCATGGGGGGAGTTCTGTGTGCTTCTGCTGGCCTAAAGATGGGCAACAGTTGCACATCTGAAAGTACACAGTCAATTTTAGAACATATTCAAACCTAGTAATCTCAAAGTCTGCCTTGCTACTCTACTGATTACTATAAACTAAGGAGGGCCCTATTTTAGTCTAGATGTTTTCCAATTTGTCTTTAACCTTTACCGCCTCTCTAATTTGATAAATAACAACATACTGCTTGGCCCACTTGGCTCGATGTTTGTTCATCTGATTCTCAGCCTAAATTTCTGCTGAAGGGAGCCAAATAAGGAAAGCTACTACATATGAAACATGACCAATGGAGGTTATAGTTAGTGAACGCAAGTTGCTTCTCTATGTGTTTGGTGTATATTAATGTAAATGAAAAATGACAAACTTTCCTGTTGGAACTATAAAGAAATTTCTCCTTCCACAGAGTGTGTTGTGCATTGTCTATAATAGAAGATAGATGGTATCTGCATAGTCTGAGCTCTACAGAACAATCAAGACACACTGGTTCCTACTTGAATAGTAGTAGTGCTGGAGAGTTCTCAGACTAGGGCATTCAAATTCCAGGAGCTTGTCTGGATTCAAGAGTCCCGAAGAAGCTCAAGTGAGGTAGGCACCAGGCCAGACTCACAAGGTTTTCTTTAGCTGCAGAGGCTTAAACCAGACCGACAAGAGTATCCTAAAATACAGTGAATTCACTGTAAGTCTGTTGTGTCCCAGGGCTAATTCTAAGGGACCTCAGTTGCTGTGAAAAACACTCATCCGTAACTGGGAACAGGTTCCCAAAGCATGTAGTTCATTACTTCTCATGCGACAGAGACACCTGTAGTGCCAAGAGTCTCCACCACACAGGATTCTGATATTTTTGATACAGGCATTTTTCAGGACTAGAAGGTGATGATTAGGTTTTGAGGGAAAAATATCAGAACTTAATAACTTGTTTGGTGACCTTGGGATAGTCACGTAACCTTTGCAAGGCTTGGCTTCTGCATCTGTAGATGGAGACTAATCCTTGCATTGTTGATTACATCAGGGTTGCTGAGGCTCAGATGACATAATGTGTGGTGAATTACATTTTAATGAGAACATTATAAATGTAAGGTATTACTTTTGTTGCTCCTGAGGCATCAGGTATAGTCTTTCTTAGAGCCCAAACAAGGGTCAAATTATTGTGTCAGAGAGGGACAAAGATCTGACAACTGGTTTACTGTTGTGGTTTGTGATAAAGTGGCAATAGCAAGCACTTTACTGGCCTTGGGGAAATCAACCAGAAAACAATTTTACTTCAAAATTAAGTATGGTCTTTAAAAAGTCACCTCTTGGTAGGCTCCATCTGGACCTGGTTGAAATTGTGAGTAATCTGACTGCCTTTGGCTTTAGAGTTGGTCCCATCTTCTGTAATCTCCAGTCTAAGCATTCCCTCTTGTACCCTTGATGAACAGAAGGGAAGCAGATCTGAAGTGCTTCTGTGGGCTCACCTGTTGTAGAGGTTCTTGAGGCTAGAAACCACTTATTTTAGGTGGTTTAAATTGTTTATTTCTTGGCCTAGTAACACTTTGGGTTGCTTCCATTGACTGCAGACATGTAAAACTGGCTTGGCAAATTTCTCTGGTGGACATAGCATCACCAGGAATTTTCTTTCTGGAGCTTTCAAAGATCAGTTAACAGTGCTTAGGATCTTGTCTGCCAGTAGGGCAACTAAGATTCTTCATTTGGAGTAGGATGAAGCAAGGCAAATAACCACCTAGGGGGAAGTTAAAATGTATTTTTTTTTATAGATTCAGTGGAGCAATAGTTAAAAAAGTAACTAAATAATTTAGGGCCATAATGAACATATTTTGTCTCATTTCACCCTAATAACCTTGGAATGCAGCTTCCAATAAAGCTTGGTAAGCTAGGTCTTAGATTAAGTAATGTTAATTCACATTTCTGTTGGTCTATCCCTCAGTTCAAAGTGGGAGAGGCTACTCATGCATGCGTTTTACCAATCCACCCTTGTTTTCCCACATATAGAATAAAGTACCTCCACCAGACTTTAGAGACTAGAAGCAGTTGTACATTTGTCAGGGTATCAATAGCGAAAAGACAAGGCACTAAATTAGGATAATCTGAGGACAGTTTAATTAGAAAGATACAGGTGGAAAAAAATTTAAAAAAAGAAAGATACAGGTGGTGTGTAGGGGAACCACGAAAGGAAATGCAGGAATCCAGGACTAGCAGCATAGCAGCAGCAGACTTATAAATAGACCTGAAGAGATGAGAAGAAATTGGTGACTGGAACCAGAATGGTAAATAATTTCGAAGAGCAGATCATCTTGAGAGGAGCAGGGACATTCAACTGAAGAGCACAAGCCAACCTGAGGTCACTACATGTGCCCCATGAAAATAAATACCCTAACATCAGTCTTGTTCTTTGCTCTTGTATACTGCTGGGTATCCCATTGGGTGAACTCAACCAAAAGCCAGAGGGCGCAGGAACCCTCTCTCTGGGCACAGAAAGTAGGGCAAAGAATGCCATGAGAATCTGGAAAAGGAAAGCAAAAGAGAGAATGCCATAATGTCAACAATTTGTCATCTCATTAGATCATACGTTGGGCACACAATTCACTACATAGAGAAATAGAGTCAAGGTTATCTTAGCTTGTCCATGTGTTAGGGAATGGCTTGGTGAGCCAGCTTCCTCAGGATAGCTAGTGCTGGCAAAATGCCTCATGATCTATTCCAGTCTAACTTAGAATTAGTAAGATTTGGATTCAGGATGGAAAAGCATACCTCTTCTTAGGAGTATATATTATAATGATTATCCTTCTGGTTGAGTTGATTTTGGATTGTTCTCTGTCATGGTGCTATACAGCTAATAAATATCTCATGAACGTTTGTTGTCATCGAACTTGGAAGACAGGCCTATCTGGATTTATTCCTTCAGTGTCCCAACTTATGAGTACTTCCACCATAGAAACCTTCCAAACATCCTGAATGTACTCCAGAAACCACTGCTTTAAAATAAATGATGTACGATTTATAAATATTATTCAGTTGATTTTGGAATTGCCTAGGGATGAGGGTGTTTGTACAGTGCAGCATGAGAACAGAACTTCTCTGCTAAAGAAGCCAACTGAAGTGTTGGCCAAAAAAAGTGATGGCACTTTGCTTCTGTGTTGAGAGGCATGGGACGTACCACCAGAGCCAATTCCTAATCAGGCTCTTAAGAAATCTTTCATAGCGGGGCGCCTGGGTGGCTCAGTGGGTTAAAGCCTCTGCCTTTGGCTCAGGTCATGATCCCAGGGTCCTGGGATCGAGCCCCGCATCGAGCCCCGCATCGGGCTCTCTGCTCCGCAGGGAGCCTGCTTCCTCCTCTCTCTCTGCCTGCCTCTCTGCCTAGTTATGATTTCTCTCTGTCAAATTAAAAAAAAAAAAAAAAAGAAAGAAATCTTTCATAGCAAAGCTTTCCCTTCTTTTGGATGCAGACGTTGGGAAACTGGGCCACCTCTTAAAATACTTGTTGATCTTTGTGAGGAAGAAAGAATACATGAAGCTTAAAACAAGAATCTGTCTTTCCATCCACGTCGTCGCAAATGGCAAGATTTCATTTCTTTTGATGGCTGCATAGTATTCCATTGTGTATATATACCACATCTTCTTGATCCATTCATCTGTTGATGGACATCTAGGTTCTTTCCATAGTCTGGCTATTGTAGACATTGCTGCTATAAACATTCGGGTACACGTGCCCCTTCGGATCACTATGTTTGTATCTTTAGGGTAAATACCCAGTAGTGCAATTGCTGGGTCATAGGGTAGTTCTATTTTCAACATTTTGAGGAACCTCCATGCTGTTTTCCAGAGTGGTTGCACCAGCTTGCATTCCCACCAACAGTGGAGGAGGGTTCCCCTTTCTCCACATCCTCTCCAGCATCTGTCATTTCCTGACTTGTTAATTTTAGCCATTCTGACTGGTGTGAGGTGATATCTCATTGTGGTTTTGATTTGTATTTCTATCATATGATCTCCCTGATATGAGGACATGGAGAAGCAACATGGGGGGGTAGGAGATAGGAGAAGAATAAATGAAACAAGATGGGATTGGGAGGGAGACAAACCATAAATGACTCTTAATCTCACAAAACAAACTGGGGGTTGCTGCGGGGAGGTGGGATTGGGGGAGGGGGAGCGGGCTATGGACATTGGGGAGGGGAAGCGAACCATAAGAGACTATGGACTCTGAAAAACAACCTGAGGGTTTTGAAGGGTCAGGGGTGGGAGGTTGGGGCAACCTGAGGGTTTTGAAGGGTCAGGGGTGGGAGGTTGGGGGAACAGGTGGTGGGTAATGGAGAGGGCACGTTTTGCATGGAGCACTGGGTGTTGTGCAAAAAGAATGAATACTGTTACGCTGAAAAAAATAAAATGAGGAAAAAAAAAAAAAACAAAAAAAAAAAAAAAACAAGAATCTGGAGGGAGAGCTTCAAAGGACTTCACCACCACCATCAAATAATGAGCTCAACAAATCATTACACATGCTTATTTATTTTTATAGGCAATAGTGCCCTCTTGTGATTAACATATGAATAAACCTTCTGATGGCTTGGTATAACCAGTGAGTTTTCAATTAACCATGCCGATCGAGGCAAAGAACTTCACGGACACCACAAGAAATAAAGGGTTCTTCAAATTTGGCCAAATGAGAAAACACACTGTACAATCACAAAATGTCCAATCATACCTCTTTGGAAGCTTGGAAGTGATGAGTGTAACACCAAGCATATGTATATCACTTGGGTTGTAGATGTAGTAACTACTTGTATCTGGTTAAGGAAGAACTGCTTATCCGTTGCCTGCATATGTGGGAAAACCATTAGGCATGTATGACTATAAAACTCACTCTAGGTAACTACTAGAGTAGTTACATCAGAATAATCTTTCATTATTCAGTGGCAAGGGAGGGTCAACAACATTAAGATCCTGGAATGGATTGAATTCATGTACTTTAAACAACAAAGCAGGACTGGGGATAGCTGGGGGCTTAAGAAACACATAGACTACATCACATGCAACCATTAAAATGTTAGGTTCTTTCTGAGGCAATGTTTTCAACCAGATAAAAACGAGAGGGAAAGCAACAAACAGCAAAATCTCTGAAATTAGTGCTTGCAACTGTAATCCAAGGAACAACCTTTAGGGGTATACAGCATGTAGAAAAATCTATGTGATGCAATATCATGTTTTCATTTAAAATTACCCATTAGTGTTTTCACACACGTGGTTATATGGAAAAATAAAGCTAGAATTTACATGTGGCTAGCCTTGAAATCAACAGTATTATTAAGCAGTTACCATTCTTTAGACTCTAACTTCTACAGCTACGTACTCTAAGCTTCAGCTTTTGCATGGGTTCATATTAGGGTCTCAAATTATCAAAATTGTTTTGGTTGTTTCATATTTTAATTGAAATACAATTTTTATTATAGAGGCTTTTAATACCTCTTTCAGCAAGTTTTCAACTATAGAGCTACATGTGTACATTCTTATTCATAAGGAATATTAACTCACTAATCTATTTTCAAACATTATTAATGAATTCTTCCCTAAATAGAAAGTAGTTCTTCTTTTCTCAGCCATCACCATCAATACAATATTGTTAATACATTTTTATTGTAAAAGTACTTTCCAATGGGTTGTTATGTTTATTAGAAAAAGTTTACATTACTCCATGTCTTCTATCAGCTATGAGTGATCAAAATCCGCAGAACCCTCTTTGGAACTGCTTTAAATGATTCTCTGAGAAGGGACTATTTGTTGATGTGAAGATGTGTAATCCATCTGTAAATGAGTAGATTTTTACACATAGTCTGAAGAGATACACGACAATCCATTCTTACAACATAGGATATCTTTAATTAAACTGATATTGGTGAGTTAAAAAACATGAAGTGAAAAGAGGACAACTAGGGAAATAAGGTATTCTATGGCTATTTATAATAAAATGCTTAAAATAAAAAAGTGGAAGAAACATTAATTGGCTTTGTAACTGAAGAGAGAAGACTAACCAAGAGATCACAGGAAAATAATTCTTACAGAAGAAGCACAGGGAACAAATCATCATCTTTTGCACATTTTTGTTTCTCAAAATTATTTGGCAGGACTTTGCCTAGCTAGGGATGAGCAAAAACAAGATGTAAGAAACATTTAAAAAGAGTGCATCTAGTATTAAGAATCTTGAAGAATACAGCAAAAGAGAAAATGTTCTATTAGATATTATAATTTAGTATGTAACATGAACATTTAAAATTCTGATTAAAGTGACAAAAATGACCTATTTTTTTAAAAAAGTCAAATAAGAATTTAGGGGATAGAACTCAAAATAAATTTGCTCTTAGTAGTAACTTGATGTAAGAATATAAATTCTTCCAGTTTGGCAAACATGGATACAAAATCTTGTTGTCTGTATTCTACATTTGCATAGGTTGTCTATAAAGAGTGATACATGTCAGGTCACATTGAAATGAGTCAACACTTTGAGCTAAAAGGCTGTTTACACAATATACACATTCTTTACTTACAGAGCAAAATAAGCTTAACACTTTTATATTAAAAACCTGGGATACAGTAGGATTAGTAGCACCACGAAAAATAATTCTTCCCCCAAACTGCAGTCTTTTATTTTACTCAGTGTGATTCTTCTCTTTATTTAACTTTTAACATACTGTTTTAAGTTACTGGGCAAAATATATAATCTTCATCTTATAATCCTGGGGAAAGTCATTCTGGACCCAAGAAGTAAATTCCTTATTTCATTCATAGAAAACTAATAGAGACCTTGCTCTGGCACATTGTTGAGGTACATCTGTATCTTCATGGTTACTAGTTAGCATGTTCTCTTGGTCATATATAGTAGCACCATTGGTGGCAGCAGTGGTAAAGTTGGGACGAGTGAGACGTTGCATCCTGGGAATTATATATATATATCACATTTAAAAACACACAAGGAATTCTTCAAAATGTTATGTCCTCTTCATGCACACTTGACATCGGCTAATACGTGTCCTCAAGTCTCCTGCTTTCAGTGTTTCTGACTGAGGTTTGCTAGGAGATAAGAAACAAGACAATCAAATTAGCCTTTTCTAGATTTTCAGTTCTATTACTGGTTCAGATTCATACCCAAACATCCTATTTTTGCTTAAGTAGCTCTCCTATGACTTAATCACTAACTTTTGAGCAATGTGATCTAGTGCAGTAACTGGTATGGCCGAAGAGCCATTAGTGGTCATAGTTATTTTTGTGACTCTTCTCTCTACCACTATTTCCTCTATTTGTCTCTTCCTCTTTATCTCTTATACATTTTTCTAATAGTCCTAGAATGAGGGAGATCTGAGCAACTGATGATGACTAAATGACAAAACATATAAATATGAAATGCAAAAAGATAACTTTAAGAAAAATATCAACTAATGATAACTCAAAAGAAGCAATATATAAAAATTAACTTAAACAAAAAAAATCTAATTTAAAGGACCTACCAAGACTGAAGTATCCTGAAGTACATATACTATATGTGATCTTACTCATTCAGACACTTGGATGAGAGCATTGAAAACATCCTGGGAAAGGGGTGCCTTCATGACTCAGTTGGTTAAATGTCCAACTCTTGATTTCAGCTCAGTTCATGATTTCGAGGTTGTGAGATCAAGTCTTCATCAGGCTCCATGCCCAGCATTGAGATTCTCTCTCTCTTCCCCTTCTCTCTCTCTCTCTCTCTCTCTCTCTCCCCCTTCTCCTCCCCACTCCTGTCTAATGACAGGAGTCTCTCTCTCTCAGAAGAAAAGAAGAGAAGAGAAGAGAAGAGAAGAGAAGAGAAGAGAAGAGAAGAGAAGAGAAGAGAAGAGAAGAGAAAAGAGAAGAGAAGAGGAGAGGAGAGGAGAGGAGAGGAGAGGAGAGGAGAGAGGAGAGAGAGAGAAGAGAAAAGAAGAGAAGAGAAGAGAAAAGAAAAGGAGAGAAGAGGAAAGTTAAGATCCTGGGCAAAGAGATCACTGTACTGAGGCAGGGATCATAGATCACAGCTTCAATCTTCAATTCCTGGGTAGCCTCTGTGTAGTTGAGCAGCTCAATTATTGTTGAGCAGGTTTGAAAGGTTATAACCTTTCCTTGCTTTGTGTGTTTGCTTCTGAAGGATTACTACTACCAAACCATCTGAAAGCACACATACCTAACATTAGCCAAGTCTGTTTTTCTGTCCTGAGTCAGGTATATGAAAAGAAAAAGCACAAATGAAAAACACAGTCCACTAAATCTTCAACATTTGTTGGGTATAAACAACCCATGAATTGCTTCTCTCTTCCCTAGTACTTTTGAAGGAAGTGCCTTACCTGAACATGTCTGACACATCTACAGTTGCTAGCCAAAAGCTGTAGGAATTGGCATAGTAGTTGCAGGTACCCCGCCCATGACATTCAATGAAGGGAGCTGAACGAAACTCTTCCAAGCAGGAACCAGGGGAGGCCAAGGCTTGACCTGAGCCCTCTGCTCCTGCGCTTGTGTGCTAGAAAATATAAGGAAAAATGTGCCACTCATACCTTAGTGAATACCCAATGATACGTGCTAAATATGACCCCAAATTCAAATCCAGTGAAGGATCTAGGGCAAGAAACAAGAGAACGATATCGGCACTAAGGGTACTCAACAGAAGCAGATTATGAAAATATATTCCAGAAAATATGTGAAGGGAAACACAATATTTGGACAGAAGTTATTTGAAGTTCAAGCTTCTTACTATGCAAATGGCAGGGATTCACTGTATTAGGAAGATAGATATGATGGGCAGTTAGCTACAATGACAAAGGCAAGGAAGAGTATTTCATACCATCATGAAGGAGTAGCCAATCCAGAGAGAATCCCATCCCTGAGGACAATGGGGAATCTGGATGGTCTGACTGTGAACTGCAATCACCACGGCTGGAGCTTCACATACTGCACATCTGGTAAGGGAAAGGGAGGGGAACACCATCTGCACAGTGAGTATGTGGGAACTAGCAATCCCTCTTCTTTCAAAGCTTTCTTGGTATAGATACCCATTAAGGAGTCTTCTGTGCTCACAAAAGCAGGAGAAAAATGCACTTCAAGAGTTGCTTTTTCATAAGCCCTGTCTCCCAATATACTTAATAAATTTATAAATGACAACTGTAAGCCTTATTTAAAGAAACTCCACAACCACTGCTATAGCGTTTTCATTTTCCATTCTGCCTTAAATTTGTATTCATACTTGCTATGGTCAATGTCATAATCACTGTAAGAATTTCACTTCGTGTACTGCACATACTATTTGCTGTCAAAATGCCTAACTGGATGGTAGACATTTAGTAATGCTGAAACTGGGGTAAGAACAATGTCTGGTGAACTGGAAAAGATAAGAAACAGAGACTTTCTTAAACCTCACCCATTATTTTTCTCCAAAGGATATTTATTAACCATTTGGCTATATCTAGAGAAATACAGCATTTCTAGAATGCTTGGCAGCTACCCAGGCACATGGAGATGTGGCTTAAATCTATAAAATTAAGTAAAGCAGCAACACAGTAAATATGTTGCCAAGTCTACCAAATCTTTAATAAATAACAGGAAGGGACCTTCTGACATAAGACTGAACCAATTTGGTGATTTTTTTCTACAAAAGAGGAAATACCTTTAAAGGACCATTTATTCCCAAGAGTTGGGACTGACAAAAATCACAAAAAATAAATTCCCCCCAAATCTGGGCAAATGTACTAAAAAGGGCACCATGGATTTCCTATTAAGAGATACTGAACTAGGTTTAACTTTTATATTCAATGTCAAATAAACTAGACTTTCCAATGATTCATCCTCTATGGTTAGTAGACTCCTAAATCAATTGGGCCATGATCAGAATGAAAATGACAGTGTCTCAAAGGCCTAGGAGATTGAGTTAGACTAGAGTTCTAATGTGGCAAAACTCTAGGAAGTCTATACTAATGGTACCTCTCTCCTGTTAGTTACTCATGCTCCAAACTTCAGCTATCACTCCCTCTGTCCCATAACTTATCAACAACCAAATCCTATCTATTGTATTAAAGTGACACATGTCCCCCACTGACAGTTCCAATCCATTCCTATCAGGACTACAGCAATACCTTCAATCTAACTGGTCTTTCTATTTTAGGACCATTTCCTCTATAACCTATGTTACATGTTGATGGTTCTATAATTTTCCCTTAAGTATAGCTCAAGCACTTTTCAAAGCTCCCCATTATAAACTAGATTAATTTCCAATTAATTCTACAATCTGGGTCCAAGATAACTTTCTAAACTCTTCCCCCTATGCAACCTTTACAAGTTACATTCTAGACATATCAATCTACTACCCATTCCCATGTTCTCTGCCTAGTATGCCCTTCCCCTTTAATAACCACCTGTATCTCAAGTCCTTCCCATCCTTTAATTACTAATCAGGTCAAAATACGTTTCTTCCATATAGTCATCCCAAATTTATCCAATTAAAATTAAACATTCTTTTCCTCGTGCTTTTATAACATTTTATTAGATCTATTGTAACATTTAGCCAAGAGTGATATATATTATATTAATTTACATATATTTGCATAATTATTCATCTGATTTCTTTGTATATTATACTAAGTCTATCACGGTGTCTGGTTAAAAGCAAATTGCCTATTAATATGGCTTAAACTAAATACTTAACTGGATATTATAAAGTCACCTCTGTCCTACCTAACCTCAGAAGAACATGATCAAATTATTAGCTTTAGACTCATTTCTGACTGGCTAAACTAATTGGGGATTGGTAAAAGTCAAAGTTAAACCAGTGTCTCACCGACTAATAAATGGCTGGATGTTCTGGCCCTTCAGGGGCTCCATGCTCATTGGCATGGGCTCTGGGGTAGACAGCCAGTAAGAATAGTCATTTCTTGAAGCAAAGTTGCAAACATTATTGATGTTGCAGAACATGAAAGGCATGGTACTGAAGCGACGAAGACAGCTGCCAGCCGTCCCTAGGAAGAATTGGGGGGAAAAGGATGAAGGACTATATGTGATGATGATACTTTAGTTTCTTTTGAAACCCTAACAAACAACCTGTCAAGGAGAAATTTGCCCATGTTTCTTAGATAATAAATACACTTTGTTTTAGGTCTTCAATTATAAGATGCATGTTTACTTATATTTTTAACATTTCTAAAATCAGGAAATATCTTATAATTTATATAGACATTTATTGTTGCAGTTCATTATATATTCTCCAACATTGTTTTTACACTGGTGATATACTTATAAATAATGGTGTCTTATGGATAATGTTGAGCAATTTATTATGAAAAAGTGAAGAACACACACAGAACTCCTATAATGTCTTGTTAGTACTTCCTTTCCAGTCTATCCTCTCTTCTTCCAAGACATCCTCAGTATGTATCTTGTTTGTTTTTGCAACCTCTTTGGGCCTAAGGACAATGGTAGTGCTGACCTAATATGCACAGGAACCATGAACAGTTTTGGCGGTGAATAATAAAAAGGAAAAAAAAAAAGACTAAGAGAAAAGAAGGATGCAAGGGGGAAAAAATTCAGAACTGGTAAGAGCAACAGAGGTTATCTATCTATATCTCTATATATAACTCTAAAAGTTATCTCTTTTATTCTTATTCACCAAAGAATGATGAAAAATGGTGCACCCCTTCACACATTTTTAAGTTTAGGTGTAAAACTTTTCATCAGAACTTCAAATTGATACTACGCCAATTATTAAGGTATTGGTTATTGTCTCTTGGCTCCAAAGCTACATTTCTATACTCCACTTTGTGATACTGGAGCCTGGGACTTTGCAAACTACATTTCAAATGTTAACAGCTATCATGTCTAGTGTTTTGTGAATATATTATAATTAAAAACAAACTTTCTCTCTCTCTTAAGTATATCCAACATAATGATTTGAAACCTAACAATAAACAGTTTTTAAGGTACATAAACTCATCTTTAACAAGTGGAAGTCATTCAATGCTCCTTTTGCATCTGGAAATTAATGTCAATTCCACTGTTCTCACACAGTTTTTCCTAGTGTGTTTTTAAAGTTTTTTTTCTAGATTATCCTATCATATTTCTCTGAAAAACCAATCTATAATAACTTTAAAAAACTTTCTATGATCATAAGACTTTACATGTTAAATATTTTTAAAATTGTCATCATTATATTGGGAATTTATAAAAAATACAGATATTATGAATTTTGATAATTACTAAACACAAAAAGCAAACTTGTTGAGAACGTATTTTCTAATGAGATGGATTAGAGGGAATTATAGAGCCTCAGTTAATGGAGACTTTAATGAAACCATTATTTTGAGTTGTCCCTTTGAATTTGTCCCCAGAGGTTTTCACACTTCACAGCAATACACAATAGTATGATTCTTTCATAAAGAGGGAGATGGGTGATAGTGAAAGGGGATGTGGGAAACAGGATTATCCAAAGCATATACACAGGCAGTTCAACTTCAGGAGAAAGTCCGTATGAAAGTTGAGGATTTGAAACTGATTCCTTTAAAATTATGCCTATTTATCCCCAGGGGTACAGGTCTGTGAATCGCCAGGTTTACACACTTCACAGCATTCACCATAGCACATACCCTCCCCAATGTCCATAACCCCCTCCCCCTCTCCCAACCCCACCTCCCCCCAGCAACCCCCAGTTTGTTTTGTGAGATTAAGAGTCATTTATGGTTTGTCTCCCTCCCAATCCCATCTTGTTTCATTTATTCTTCTCCTATCCCCCTAACCCCCCATGTTGCATCTCCATGTCCTCATATCAGGGAGATCATATGATAGTTGTCTTTCTCCGATTGACTTATTTCACTAAGCATGATATACATACATTATATGTTTATAAAAAAAATTGGAAGGGGAGGCGAACCATAAGAGACTGTGGACTCTGAGAAACAACCTGAGGGTTTTGAAGGGTCGGGGGTGGGAGGTTGGGGGAACAGGTGGTGGGTAATATGGAGGGCACGTATTGTATGGAGCCCTGGGTGTTGTGCAAAAACAATGAATACTGTTACGCTGAAAAAAATAAATAAATTTAAATACTGAAAAAAAATTATGCCTATTTAGTTCTTGGAAATTCCTTATGTATCCAAAGGAATACGTTTATCTCAGACTGAAGATGACTGATAAAACACCAACAGTTCTTAAACCTAATGGGTCATCATCATCATTGGGAATTTTTATATAAGAGGTTTAAGATGTGTCTAGGAATCTTTTCAAAACTTATCCAGGTTGAAAATCATTGATTTAGCCTAATTCTTTTTTCAGAGGAAAAAACGTGGCTCAGAGAAAGGTGACTAACTCAAGGTCATGTGAAGAGTGAATGACAAATTGGAATAATTGAAAATGGGTGGATTTACTGGTGCAGCCACTCTGGAAAACAGCATGGAGTTTCCTCAAAACGTTGAAAATAGAGCTATGCTATGAACCAAAATCACACTACTGGATATTTACCCTAAAGATATAAATGTAGTAATTCAAAGGGGCACATGCACCCCAATGCTTATAGCAGCAATGTCCACAATAGCCAAACTATGAAAAGAACCTAGATGTCCATCAACAGATGAATGGATAAAGAAGATCTAGTATATAAATACAATGGAATACTATGCAGCCATCAAAACCCCCAAATCTTGTCAAATCTTGCAACAATGTGGATGGAACTAGAGGGTATTATGTTAAGTGAAATAAGTCAGTCAGAGAAAGACAATTATCATACGATCTCACTGATATGAGGAATTTGAGAAACAGGACAGAGGATCATAAGGGAAGGGAGGGGAAAATGAAACAAGATGAAACCAGAGAGGGAGACAAACCATAAGAGA
The DNA here is from genome assembly GCF_922984935.1 of Meles meles. Classification (NCBI taxonomy): domain Eukaryota; kingdom Metazoa; phylum Chordata; class Mammalia; order Carnivora; family Mustelidae; genus Meles; species Meles meles. Next base: position 91,026,915 of record NC_060087.1, on the reverse strand, counting down.
CTCTTAATCTCAGGAAACAAACTGAAGGTTGCTGGGGGGGGGGGGCGGTGTGGAGGGAAGGGATAGGGTGGTTGGGTGATGGACACTGGGTATGTGCTATGGTGAGTGCTGTGAATTGTGTAAGGTCTGTGTAATCACAGATCTGTACCCCTGAAACAAATAATACATTATATGTTAATAAAAAAAAGAGGGTGATGGTAACAAAAGGAATGCTAAACCTGTTCTGTATAGGAGCAAAAAATTATGAAGAATCATTAGTGTATTAAAGCCTTACAGTTTTAGAAAATGAGAGGCATTGAGAATTCATGAGATTTTTCTTCAAAATTTTCTCTGAAAATTTGGAGACTATTCATTTATTTATTTATTTTTTCAGCGTAACAGTATTCATTGTTTTTGCACAACACCCAGTGCTCCATGCAATACGTGCCCTCCCTATTACCCACCACCTGGTTCCCCCAACTTCCCACCCCCGCCCCTTCAAAACCCTCAGGTTGTCTTTCAGAGTCCATAGTCTCTTATGGTTCGCTTCCCCTTCCAATTTCCCTCAACTTCCTTCTCCTCTCCATCTCCCAATGTCCTCCATGTCATTTGTTATGCAATTTGGAGACTATTCAGAATTCTGCATCATTGTGTGCAACCTAAAGCATAGATGCAACCAAACACCCATCTTCTCATCATTATGGGCCTTCCTTTTATGTACCTTTTCCTTTTCTTTTCTTTCTGAGACCAAGGGTATCTCCATCCCTGTCTCCAATTAAGCAGGAATGTTTTATTTCAAATTTACTTTATAAATAAAAAGTACTTTGATTTCCATTCTCCAATTTGATTTTCACACCTATGATCAAGAAAGATATAGGACCAATATTTTCTTATATTTTATACACAAAAAAAATTGGCTAAGAGGTATTGACTAACTCAAACCTGTGCATTCAGTGATGGAGGTAAGAACTGAATCCAACACCTACCAGTGCTAAATCCATCCGTTTTTTTTTTAATTAACATATAATGCATTATTTGTTTTGAGGTACAGTTCTGTGATCCATCAGTCTTACACAATTCACAGCACTCACATAGCACATACTCTCCCCAAGGTCCATCACCCCACCACTCCATCCCTCCCACCCCCCTACACTCCAGCAACCCTCAGTTTGTTTCCTGAGATTAAGAGTCTCTTATGGTTTGTCTCCTTCTCTAGTTTTTGTCTTGTTTCATTTTTCCCTCCTTTCCCCTATGATCC